>NW_027224339.1:0-1462253 GCF_023699985.2 Odocoileus virginianus | reverse complement strand
GATCTAAATGTAAGACCAGAAACTATCAAACTCCTAGAGGAGAATATAGGCAAAACACTCTCCGACATAAATCACAGCAGGATCCTCTATGACCCACATCCCAGAATTTTAGAAACAAAGCAAAAATAAACAAATGGGACCTAATGAAACTTAAAAGCTTTTGCACAGCAAAGGAAACTATAAGCAAGGTGAAAAGACAGCCCTCAGATTGGGAGAAAATAATAGCAAACGAAGCAACAGACAAAGGATTAATCTCAAAAATATACAAGCAACTCCTCCAGCTCAACTCCAGAAAAATAAATGACCCAATCAAAAAATGGGCCAAAGAACTCAACAGACATTTCTCCAAGGAAGACATACAGATGGCTAACAAACACAAGAAAAGATGCTCAACATCACTTACTATCAGAGAAATGCAAATCAAAACCACAATGAGGTACCATTATACGCCAGTCAGGATGGCTGCTATCCAAAAGTCTACAAGCAATAAATGCTGGAGAGGGTGTGGAGAAAAGGGAACCCTCTTACACTGTTGGTGGGAATGCAAATTAGTACAGCCACTATCGGAAAACAGTGTGGAGATTTCTTAAAAAGCTGGAAATAGAACTGCCATATGACCCAGCAATCCCACTTCTGGGCATACACACCAAGGAAACCAGATCTGAAAGAGACACGTGCACCCCAATGTTCATCGCAGCGCTGTTTATAATAGCCAGGACATGGAAGCAACCCAGATGCCCATCAGCAGACGAATGGATGAGGAAGCTGTGGTACATATACACCATGGAATATTACTCAGCCATTAAAAAGAATTCATTTGAATCAGTTCTAATGAGATGGATGAAACTGGAGCCCATTATACAGAGCGAAGTAAGCCAGAAAGATAAAGACCATTACAGTACACTAACACATATATATGGAATTTAGAAAGATGGTAATGATAACCCTATATGCAAAACAGAAAAAGAGACTCAGATGTATAGAACAGACTTGTGGACTCTGGGAGAAGGCGAGGGTGGGATGTTTCAAGAGAACAGCATTGAAACATGTATATTATCTAGGATGAAACAGATCACCAGCCCAGGTTGGGTACATGAGACAAGTGCTCGGGCCTGGTGCACTGGGAAGACCCAGAGGGATTGGGTGGAGAGGGATGTGGGAGGGGGGACTGGGATGGGGAATACATGTAAATCCATGGCTAATTCATTTCAATGTATGACAAAAACTACTGTAATGATGTAAAGTAATTAGCCTCCAACTAATAAAAATAAATAAACACCTAGGTATTAAAGAAGGCAAGAAATGATATTTACAGAGCACTTATTGAGTGCCAGACAGGACTTTTGAAAACTTTGTGTGATGATTTGTTATTATCTGTTTTATACAGCTGTGAAATTAGCAGGTCAGGTTTAAAGACCCTTTTAAAAGTCATACAATCAGTAAGCAGGAGAGTTGGGATTCAAATCCAGGCTTGCCTCATGCCAAATCCTATGTTTTTTCCTTTCTATTACACTGTCTTCCCAATAATTCCAAATCCATGTTTATTAAACAACTATAATACATGAATGAGTAAAAGAAAGGAAAAACAGATAAATAGAGAAATAGGCCATGCTCCTGACTAGTAAAATTAAGTAAAAACAAAACACTTTCTAATTCAATATATGTTTCATATAATGCCAATTTAAATTTTTGGGGATGATCTCAAAGTATCTCCCTCAAGATAGCTATTATTTGCCAAGGGGAAAGAGCAACTTTCCAATTGATGAGCCTACCAGTAACACCTTAATTATGTGATCAAGGTTGACATTATCAGTGAAGACATATTTATATGGTGCACCTCCTGATATAACGTCAACAGACGGGCATGTCACCTCTGTGGCATTCTTGCCAAAAACCCATAACAGCAATCTAATTATGAGAAACTACCAGATAAACCTTAATTAAGGGACAGTCTACACTATAGCTGACCAGATGACCACAGTTGATTCCAAAGGTTCATGAGGGAACATTTTAGAGTTATGGAAATGTCAACTATATATCTTGATAAGAGATATGTATATATTTAACACAGGAGTATGTAGTTCTCAAGACTGATCAAATTGCACACTTAAAATTAGTGAACATTATTCTATCTAAATTATATCAATAATTTATTTTAAAATATATATCATTGTTCAGTCACTCAGTTGTATCCAACTCTTTGCAACCCCATGGACTGCAGCATACCAGGCTTCCCTGTCCTTCACCATCTCCTGGAGTTTGCTCAAACTCACGTCCATTGAGTCGGTGATGCCATCCAACCATCTCATCCTCTGTCATCCCCTTCTCCTCCTGCCTTCAATCCTGCCTCCTCCTGCTGCTTGTTGTGATCCACACAGTCAAAGCTTTAGTGTAGTCAGTGAAGCAGATGTTTTTCTGGAATTCTCTTGCTTTTTCTATGATCCAACAGATGTTGGCAATTTGATCTCTGACTTCTCTGCCTTTTCTAAACCCAGCTTGTACATCTGGAAGTTCTCAGTTCACATACTATTGAAGCCTAACTTGAAGGATTTTGAGCATACCTTTGCTAGTGTGTGAAATGAGTGCAATTGTGCAGTAGTTTGAACATTTTTTGGCATTGCCCTTCTTTGGGATTGGAATAAAAACTGACCTTTGCCAGTCCTGTGGCCACTGCTGAGTTTTCCAAACTTGCTGGCATGTTGAGTGCAGCACTTTAACAGCATCATCATTTAGGATTTGAAATAGCTCAGCTGGAATCCCATCACCTCCATTAGCTTTGTTCATAGTGATGCTTCCTAATATATGTAATTCTTTTTAATATATATCAATAAATATATTATATATATATATATTTTTTAAAATATAAGTAAGTGTTAGTCACTCAGTCATGTCCGACTCTTGCAACCCCATGGATTGTAGCCCACCAGGCTCTTCTGTCCATGGGATTTCCCAGGCAAGAATACTGCAGTGGGTTGCCATGCCCTCCTCCAGGGGACCTTCCTGACCTAGGGATCAAACCTAAGTCTCCTGCATTGCAAGCAGCTTCTTTACTGTCTGAATCACCAGGGAATTATATTTTTAAATATATCTAAGGTTCTTGCCTGGAGAATCCCAGGGACAGGGGAGCCTGGTGGGCTGCCGTCTATGGGGTCGCACAGAGTCGGACACAACTGAAGCAACTTAGCAGCAGCAGCAGCAAAGTTAATACCTTAGGGAAAAAATTCCCTACACTGCTCACAAGTTTTTTGCTCTTCTGCCTCTTTCCAGAAAGTTTCCAATTCAGCAAGTCTTTCTGACTTCAGACTGTCAGTTCAGTTCAGTTCAGTCTCTCAGTCATGTCCGACTCTTTGCGACCCCATGGACTGCAGCACACCAGGCCTCCCTGTCCATCACCAACTCCCAGAGTTTACTCAAACTCATGTCCATTGAGTCGGTGATGCCATCCAACCATCTCATCCTCTGTCGTCCCCTTCTCCTCCCACCTTCAATCTTTCCCAGCATCAGGGTCTTTTCAAATGAGTCAGCTCTTCACATCAGGTGGCCAAAGTATTGGAGCTTCAGCTTCAACATCAGTCCTTCCAGTGAATATTCAGGACTGATTTCCTTTAGGATGGACTGGTTGGATCTTCTCGCAGTCCATGGGACTCTCAAGGGTCTTTTCCAGCACCACAGTTCAAAAGCATCAATTTTCTTTGCTCAGCTTTCTTTATAGTCTAACTCTCATATCCATACATGACTACTGGAAAAACCATAGCCTTGACTAGACAGACCTTTGTTGGCAAAGTAATGTCTCTGATTTTTAATATGCTGTCTAGGTTGGTCATAACTTTCCTTCCAAGGAGTAAGCGTCTTTTAATTTCATGGCTGCAATCACCATCTGCAGTGATTTTGGAGCCCCCCAAAATAAAGTCAGCCACTGTTTCCACTGTTTTCCCATCTATTTGCCATGAAGTGATGGGACCAGATGCCATGATCTTAGTTTTCTGAATGTTGAGCTTTAAGCCAACTTTTTCACTCTCCTCTTTCACTTTCATCAAGAGGCTCTTTAGTTCTTCTTCACTTTCTTTCTGCCATAAGTGTGGTGTCATCTGCATATCTGAGGTTATTGATATTTCTCCCAGCAATCTTGATTCCAGCCTGTGCTTCATCCAGCCCAGAGTTTCTCATGATGTACTCTGCATATAAGTTAAATAAGCAGGGTGACAATATACAGCCTTGATGTACTCCTTTTCCTATTTGGAACCAGTCTGTTGTTCCATGTCCAGTTCTAACTGTTGCTTCCTGACCTGCATACAGATTTCTCAAGAGGCAGGTCAGGTGGTCTGGTATTCCCATCTCTTTCAGAATTTTCCACAGTTTATTGTGATCCACACAGTCAAAGACTTTGGCATAGTCAATAAAGCAGAAATAGATGTTTTTCTGGAACTCTCTTGCTTTTTCGATGATCCAGCGGATATTGGCAATTTGATCTCTGTTTCCTCTGCCTTTTCTAAACCCAGCTTGAACATCTGGAAGTTCATAGTTCACGTACTGTTGAAGCCTGGCTTGGAAAATTTTGAGCATTACTTTACTAGCGTGTGAGATGAGTGCAATTGTATGGTAGTTTGACCATTCTTGGCATTGCCTTGTTTGGGATTGGAAGGAAAACTGATCTTTTCCAGTCTTGTGGCCACTGCTGAGTTTTCCAAATTTGCTGGCATATTGAGTGCAGCACTTTCACAGCATCATCTTTTAGGATTTGAAATAGCTCAACTGGAATTCCATCACCTCCACTAGCTTTGTTCATAGTGATGCTTCCTAAGGCCCACTTAACTTCACATTCCAGGATGTCTGGCTCTAGGTGAGTGATCACACCATCGTGATTATCTGGGTCATGAAGGTCTTTTTTGTATAGTTCTTCTGTGTATTCTTGCCACCTCTTAATATCTTCTGCTTCTGTTAGGTCCATACCATTTCTGTCCTTTATTGAGCCCATCTTTGCATGAAACGTTCCGTTGGTGTCTCTAATCTTCTTGAAGAGATCTCTAGTCTTTCCCATTCTATTGTTTACCTTTAATGAGCTACCTTTAAAGAGCAGCCCTCCCTCCTGCTCCTTCTACTTGTCTGTGGTGACTCAGAGCAGAACTTTGGAAGCTCTCTCTTTATCAGAACTTCCCTTCCCAATCCCAGCTACATATCCCAAGGGAGAAGGTTTTCAGCTCACCTCTTTCTTGTCATAAAAGTCTCCTCTCAGAAAAGCCTTCCTCCACCATCCTGTCTCCCACAGTTACTCTTTATTATATGACTCTGCTTTATTTTCATCACACTAATTGATACATCCTTTTCATCATTATTTATTTGCCTATTGACTGTCTCTTCCCATCAGAATAGTAACACCAGGAGCACAGGGACCTACCTGTTTTGTTCACTACTGTATTCTCAGTGCCCAGCACTGTGCCTGGTACATAGCAGCCATTCAACATATATTTTTGTATTTTTATTTATTTATTTTTGTTTGCACTGGGTCTTTGTTGCTGCACATGGGCTTTCTCTAGTTGGGGTGAGCAGGGCTCTACTCTCCATTGCTGTGCTCGGGCTTCTCATTGTGATGGCTTCTCTTGTTGCAGAGCACAGGCTCTAGGCACACAGGCTTCAGTAGTTGCAGCTCAGTTGTGGCACACAGGCTTAGTTGCTCTGTGGCATGTGGAATCTTCCTGGACCAGGGATCAAACCCCTGTTCCCTGCATTAGCAGATGGATTCTTATCCACTGTACTACCAGGGAAGTCCTTTATTTTCTTAAAAAAATTTTTGGAGATAAATTTTCCAAATTTATTTCAGAAATTGAAGAATAGTTGCTTTACAATGTTGTGTTAGTTTCTACTCTACAGCAAAATGAATCAGCCATACATATACATATATCCCTCCTTTTTGGACTTCCTTCCCATTCAAGTCACCACAGTGCATTAGGTGGAGTTCCTTGTGCTCTACAGTATAACTATCTCATTAGTTATCTATTTTATACATTGTATCAATAGTGTATATGTGTCTATTGCAATCTGCCAAGTCCTCCCACCCAACCCCCCTTTCCTCTTTAGTACCTATGCATTTGTTTTCTATGTCTGTATCTCTTCAAAAAACATTTCTTGAATGAATAGCAACCTACCTATTTCAGCGTTCCCTGATGGGGACAAATAACTAATTGTGGAATCCGAAAATTTGTAATTAACCATGGCCACTTAATATCACTTCATCACTAAATATAGCAGATAAGTATCAATTTCCTTACCCCCAAAATCGAGATGCTAGCCAATACTTTTCAATATTTACCTCTCTGGAGCTGTTGTACAGATCAAAGGGTCAACAAACAAAGTGAAAATGTTGAAAAATACACCTAAATGTGCTCATTAAAATTTCCATGCAAAATAATAAATATCTGAACTTTTACTATGTGCCAGGCATTTATCTAAGTGCTTTCCACTATATTGTCCTTTAGTCCTCCCAACAATCTTATGAGTTAGGTACTCTTATTATCCCATTTTAAAGATGAGACAACTGAGACCCAGAGAATCTGAAGAATTTGCCCAAGTTTACACAGTTAGAAGTGGTAGAGTTGGCGTTCAAACACAGATAATCCTGGCTCCTAAACCCCCATTCTGTTCTGCTTCATAGAATACCAAGACCTTGTCCATTATGCCACATGTCAGGATAAGTCCCAGTGTAATGCAGAATGGAGTAGACATATCTAGGAGGTGACAGGAACTTCTGGTGTGGAGTGGATGGTTGGCTGGAAGGAATCCAAGCTGGTGGATGGGCAGAGATTTCCAAAGGGTATTGCAGGCATAAGCCAAGGTCCACAAGAAGGTCAAAAGATACCCCAAAGCAGCAGGCATCTCAACAAACAAGCAGACAAAACTCCTGGGACTCATGGAATAGGCAATACCCCTAAGTTCAGAGGAGATACTCAAAATGCATCCTCAGGGGACAAACTGGTAATTCACATTTTTTCACAGTCCCCAAGCCCACTACTTGGGGGATGGGTCCTGAAGGATGGGGGAGAAACCAGAGTGAAACAACTCCAGACAAGTTGTCATGCATGGGCTCTTTGCAGAACAAGGGTGGTCCCTGATGGTGTCCATTCGATGTTTCCAAGAATCAGGCTGCACAAGGCAGAGGGGGAGGAGGCATTATGGAACACTTGGGGTGCTTAGGGCCTTTGCCAATGAGTATGAAAGTTATTTCAATGTTTCAACAGCTAATAGGGTTGCACCAGTGCCTAAAGTCTGAATGCCAGCCCTAGGTCTGAAATTCTTTACTTTCTCCTAGCTTCCTCAAACCTCAGGGCCTGGCTGAAAACTGAATTCGAGCTGTCATCTGACGTGAATCCAGCTGAGGAAAGAGTGGAAGGGAAGGACCCCACGAGTTGCTCCTTGTGGCTCACAGAGCTCTATCCTCACTTTGATCATGCTGTATTATAACATCCTGTTTACATGTCTGTCTTTCCTCTAGACTGGAAGTAACATGTAATAATAAATGGATGAAAAGGGCCCCACACTTCTTGGGCAGTTGGCCAATCGATGTTTTGTTGAGTAACAGCTAATGTGGGTTGTATACTGATTCTGTGCCAGGTTTCTCATCTGATCTTTGTGGCACCCTTATTAGAAACCCCATTTTGCAACTGAAGAAATGAAGGCAAAGAAAATCAGAAACTTGCCCACAACAGGCAGCCTGATTCTGGAGTTTGTACTCTTTTTTTTTTTTTTTGAGTTTGTACTCTTAACTGTTGTGCTTGATTTAAGTGACTGGTAGGTGGCCATACATGTGCAAAAGTTCAGAGATGAATAGAATGTGGCTTGTTTAGGAACTGTGGAGACATATGTAGCTGGAATGCAGAGTGTGTGAAGGGGAGCTGGTGGGTGATAAAGCTAGAAAAGTCAGCTGGCATCTGATTGCAAAGGACCTTGTATATCTTGTTTGAAATTTTGGACTCATTTCTAAGGTCAATGTGAAACCATTTGAAAGGTTGGAGCCCAGCAGTTTCAGGGTGAGATTTATGTTCTGGAATGTTCACTTGGTCTGCTGTGGGACAGATGTATGGGACGGAGTGCTGCTCAACTGTTATTTACTTCCTTTGTTTATTTCTGGTTGTTCCTCCCTTTCATTTTTCATTTTTAAAATGCCAACTTCACTGGACTTTACTGATTGTAAAAAGGATTTATCCACACCCGGGCCGACACATCCCTTGTAAGGCAGGTGGCAGAGGTAAGGATGACTGACAGGAAAACCTCTGCTGTAATGGAGCCAACTGGTAAAGAGAAGGGTGGTAGATTTTAACTTGCCTTCCCTATGGTTGCACTTTGTTCACTGTCCATATTTCACACTTTCACTCTCACCAGATGCTAGGAACGAACAGTGAACTCTAGATTCCATGCCCCCCACCCACAAATGACAAATGGGTGTATTTTTTCTGACCCTGAAGGGGTTTCACACAACACTTCCCAGAAACTATAAATCCTGTTCCAAACTCAGCAGGAGGGAGAAGCAAAGTCAAACACACTGACCTGCAAATCTTCCTCTCGAGAGGTTTGATAGCATTTGTCTCCCAGAAACCTTGCTTTTGAAAAAAGAGATTTCTCCTGTCTGAGATCTCAGGTGCCTGTCAGCCAGCACTGTAGGGGGGGCTTGTCTGATGTAGGGAAGAGGGGGCTTGCCAGGAAAATCTCTTCTGGCAACAAAGGGCCCACTTCTGCACTGATACAGAAACTTACTTCTCACCCTGATGCTTCTTGTAGAGCAGGCACTCCTAGAATTTATCATGTATCTTTATCCACCTTTGAGTATACTCTTGGAGTTTTCATCTTATTTCCCTGGCCTTCCTTCTCAGTCTCTCATGTAACCCTCTTTATCTGCTCCTGTGATGAATGTTGGAGTACACAGAGATCCACCCTCACCTCTTCTCTCCACTCCCACTCCCTAGCTGCACCAGCTTTGCAAAGGTCTGGAGGAAGGCCCAGCTGGAACATTGCCAAACAGAGCTAGTGTTGAGGTTTGGGTCCTGAAGGAAACCAAGAGCCAGAGGAGTTAGAGGTGTGTCTGAGATGAAGCTTCTCTATGGTGCTTCTTTTCTGGGGAGAGGGGGATCCCAGAACTTTTAAAATGCAGATTCCTAGATCCCACCCAGGGAAAGTCTTCTTTACTCAGTTAGGACTGCAACACAGGCATGTGTGTTTTGAAAAAAATCTTCAAGAGATGGTCTATCACTCCTTATTTTGAAAAAAAAAATGGAAACCTGCAGAAAGTTATAAAATTAGCATGAGTACCCTTTATCCAGTTTTACCAACTATTAATGTTTTGCCATCGTGCTTGTCTATCTAGCACACAACTGACTAAAATGATGAATGCGTAATTATTATCATATAATAACTATTATCTTGCTGAACTGTTTGAAAGTTAGTTGCAAACATTAGGATATTCAAGTACTATAGTGTGTATCTCCTAGGAACAAAGACATTCTTTCACATATAGTTCATATACAGTTTTCCTTAAATATCCTAATAATGGCCTCTTTAGACATTCACCTCTACCCCCTCCAAAATCCATATTGCATGGAGTTATCCTTTAGTCTCCTGTCATCTAGAACAGTTCTCCAGCCTTTTCACTAGTCTTTCATGACACTGACATTTTTTGAGCTCAGGCCAGTAGTTTCAAAGTATGTCTGAGAGATTTTGACATACAGCCAAGGTAAAGAACAGCTTAGAGACTAGTTTGGAGAGATCACAACCAGTTAATGAACTGAAGGGCAGGCCTAGAGCCAAAATAGAGACTCAGGAACTGCATGAAAAACTGAAAGGAGGTCAGAAGGGTAGTGAAGAAGGGTGGTGGCTGGGCAGATTGAACGGCTTAAAAATAAAAGGTCACAGCAGCTCTTCTCAGGATTACAAACACTGAAATACACCCAACAGTGATTCACCTGGTGATTTCTTGAGTCCTCTCACCCGACTCCTGTGCCCCAGGGCCTTATGTTGATTGGTTACGACATTCATTGAACATATGCCATTTGTCAGGCACTGTTCTAAGCACATTTACCTCATTATACTTTTACCACAACAGACTCCCTAGAAGGCAAGAACTGTGATTGTCCCTATTTTTATTTTTTTTAATTGAAGTATAGTTGATTTACAATATTGTGTTAGTTTCAGCTGTACAACAAAGTGATTCAGCTTTAAACATATGCATATATAGCAGATTCTTTCCTATTATAAGTTACTACAAGATATTGAATATATTTCCCTATGCTGTATAGTAAACTTTTATTGTTTATCTACTTTATATATAGCAGTATGGATCCCTTAATCCCAAACTCCTAATTTATTAAATTAGGAATGATTGTCCCTATTTAATGAATGAGGAAACTTGAAGCCCAGTGCGGTGGTAACTTGTTTAGGGTCACACAGCTGGTAGGTAAGGTTCCAGAATTTGAACTGAGGTAGTCTGGCTCCAGGGCCTTCACTTTTATTTGTTCATTTTATGTTTAAAACTATTATTCATTTGATTTTTGGTTCTAGGATACAGAACAGTTCTATCATCCCCCTAAACACCTTGGTGCTCTCCCTTTATAGTCACCCCACATCACTCCCTCCTATGAATAATGTTATTTTTGTTTTGTTCCTTCTGGAGGCTGTGTTTCCAACTTCAGTTAGGGTTTTTTTAATTGTGCACCACTAAGCGGGTCTTTCCTATATATTCACTAACCAATAGTCATTTGGGCCTTCACAAAGTACTGTTAGTTCAGTTTTCCATCTGCGTTATGCTAGTTAGGAGCAGTTAAAATGCACCCAGAGGTCCAGAGTAAACAGCTTTATTGGCAGCTTTCCTGAGTTCCAGTACTTCCTAGTTTCCCAGGCTTCCATGTTTGGTTCTCATGGTTTCTTCATGACTAGAAAGAACCCATGTCCAGAATTGTGTTGGGACTAGGAGGGGACTAGGAAGGAGTAGACAGAAACTAAAAATGAAAGCCCCGGGTTTAGGCCCCTCCCTCTTAGAGCTGCAGGTGTATTGAACAGAAAGGAAAGTTCTTCAGAATTCCAGCTTCTGCCATTTCCCATTTCTGGCTGCTCCTTGCCTCTGCCTTCACCCCCACTGTGGGACTACCTGGTGACTGGGGCACTAGAGAACAGAAAAAAGAGGAAGGGGAGAAAGCACCCGTGTATGTCCTGCACTCTGCCTGTAGTTTAGGATTTCCCTTTGTTGCTCCTCCATGCAAAACTAGCGGCTTCCTCCTGGATCTCCTTTTGCATCACTGTGCTCACTTCCAGTTTTTAGAATGTGTTGAGTTTGTGGTGGGAGATGCTGGAGGAACAAAAGTGGTAAACTCTCTACCAGTTTGGTGTTACTTTTATTTCTATGGTTCTCTGATCTATCTGCTGATATGTATTGAGTTCTCAAAGAGTTGCTCATGTATTCTGCACATGAGTCAAGTTAAGTGGTGGATAAAGAGGTGTGTGTTTATTACATTATATCCAGAATCAAAAATCGACCCTCACTTTTAAACCCTATGCCACATTGCCTCTCCACATAAATGTCCCATAGACCTTATGAGCTCATTATGTGCCAATCAGACTTCATTACCTATTCATTCACTTTAGTCTTACCTCTTCCAATGATCCTTATCTCAACTAATCCCACCATTATTTACCTAGTTGTCCAAGCCCATTGGAATGACTGTTGCTGAAGCTGAAGCTCCAATACTTTGGCCACATGATGCGAAGAGCTGACTCTTTGGAAAAGACCCTGATGCTGGGAAAGATTGAAGGCAAAAGGAGAAGCAGACAGCAGAGGATGAGATGGTTAGATAGCATCACCAACTCAATGGACATGAATTTGACCAAACTCCAGGAGATAGTGAAAGACAGGGGAGCCTGGCGTGTTGCAGTCCATGGGGTCACAGAGAGTCAGACACAGCTTAGCAACTGAACAGAAATGAACAACCAAGCCCAAATCCTGGGCATTGTCTTTGACTCCTCTCCCTCTATGCTGTTCACATCCAGTCATTCATTGATCCTTGCTTCTCCCTCCTTGTGGCTCAGCTGGTAAAGAATCTGCCTGCAATGCAGGAGACCTGGGTTCGATCCCTGGGTTGGGAAGATCCCCTGGAGAAGGGAAAGGCTACCCACTCCAGTATTCTGGCCTGGAGAATTCCATGGACTGTATAGTCCATGGGGTCGCAAAGAGTCAGACATGACTGAGTGACTTTCACTTTCACTGCTATACAGTAGGTCCTTGTTGTTTTTCTTATTTTACATATAGTAGTGTGTATTTGTTAATCCCAAACTCCTGATTTATCTCTCCCCCTCCCTTTCCCCTTTGGTAACCATAAATTTGTTTTCTATGTCTGTGACTCTGTTTCTGTTTTGTAAATAAGTTTTTTGCAACTCTATGAACTGTAACCTGCCAGGTTCCTCTGTCCATGAGATTTTTCAGGCAAGAATACTGGAGTGTGTTGCTATTTTCTCCCCTAGGAGATCTTCCTGACCCAGGGATCCAACCCTTATCTCCTATGTCTCCTGCATTGTAGGCGAATTCTTTACCTGTTGAGCCATCAGGGAAGCTCTTTATTATATATAATGTGTATATGTTAATCCCAAACTCCTGATTTATCTCTCCCCCTCCCTACTATCCCCTTTGGTAATGAGAAGTTTGTTTCCTATGACTATGATTCTGTTTCTATTTTGTAAATAAGTTCATTTGTATCATTTTTTTTTTAGATTCCACATATAAGTGATATCATATGATATTTGTCTTTCTCTGTCTGACTTACTTCACTTAGTATGACAATCTCTAGGTCCATCCATGTTGCTGCAAATGGCATTATTTCATTCTTTTTAATGGCTGAGTAATATTCCATTGTATATATGTACCACATTCCTTATCTGTTCATCTGCTGATGGATATTTATTGTTTCTTTGTCTTAAGCCTAATGTATTACTGATGTTATCACAAGCTGAACTTACCCTGGTCAAGAAACAGAACATTACCAGCATCCAAAAGCCCCTCTTTTGTGCTTCCTCTAAAACACTACCCCTTCCCTTCTTCCTGTAGGTGACCACTAGACCAACTCTCAACACCACAGCTTGTCTCTGCCATTTAAAAAACTTTATGTATAAACAAAATCATACTGTATAATTTTCTTGTGCCTAATTTCCTTAGCTCGACATTATATTTGTAAGAGTCAATCATGTTGCACATTGTTTTATTCTCACTGCTGTATAATATTCCATGGTGTGTTATATCATCTATTTTATGGTTGATAAACATTGGGGTTGTTTTCAGTGTGGCTTATTAAGAATATTGCTGCCACAGCTTCCCATGCAGCGTTGCACTTGGCCACAGAGACCACGCCCACTTTCAGCTCTTGTGCCTCAGCATGACTGCTTTGGGTATCCTGAGGCTGCCCTGCAACCCCAAGGCTCGCATGGGCAGCCAGTGGCAACTCCAGCAGGGCCTTGCTGCCAGCCCCTCTGGCTACCAGCCCCTTACGGAGCTCCCAGACTGATCTTAGGCAGATGGCCACCCTTCTCCTCCAGTGAAAGGCCAGCTTTGAAGACAAACTCAAAGGGAAAAGTTTGTGAGATGAGTTGTACTGCTGTCACAGGAAATGGATGCTGGATTACAGGCATGGCAGCTCAGACAGCAGGAGAAGTTGCAGGAAGAAAAAAGGAAGCAGCAGAATGCTCTTAAACCCAAAGGGGCTCTACTACAAAACCCACGACCAAGTCAATAAAAAAATGACTCCTGTCCCCCTTCAAAAAGAAAAAAAAAAACAATAAACAATAGTACTGCTACAAATACTCCACTCCTATACATGTCTTTTGGTGGCCATAAGCATTCATTTATACTTGCTATATACTTAATGATGATATTTCTGACATGTATATGTTCATCTTTAATAGATACTGTAAAATTATTTACCAGAGAGGTTGTACCAATTTAAACCTCTACCAGTGATGTATGAGAGTTCCTGTTGCTCTACAGTTGGATAATACTTTAAGAGATTAATATGTTTGTATATATTTTTCTCTCCATATATTCCTCCTTTTATTTTCTTCACTTAAGCAGGTAGCTGGTTCTGGCCCTCTTGGCCAGCAGGAGGTTTGTAGAAGAGCAGAAAATTGACATTTCCCACAACACTTCGTGACTTTTGTTCACAAGAGCTTTGAGCCCCAGAGGGAGGGGAAAAATTGCCAGTAAAGAAAAAACATCTTAGAAGAAACAGAAAGGAACGAAGCTTTTCTCAGATCAAAAAAAGAGATTTCTCCAGTGTAAGGGAAGACGAGAAAGAGCTCTGTGAATTCCAGAGTGGCAGAGCCCGGCCTGGCTTCTAGGCAGCATATGGGGAAGGCCCTAATGAGAAGTCATGAGGTAGGGAATCTGGGAAGTTGGAACCAGAAGCAAAAGTTTTTCACAAAAGCATCAGAGTGCTGCTGGACCTGAAGGGCCCTGGTGTTGATGATTTAGTCACTAAGTCGTGTCCAACTCTTGTGACCCCATGGATTGTAGCCTGCCAGGCTCCTCTGTCCATGGGATTCTCCAGGCAAGAATACTGGACTGGGTTGCCATTTCCTTCTCCAGGGGATCTTTCCCACCAGAACAGGGGTCAATGGATATCTCAACATTTACCATTGTGAGCAAATGGCTTGATGACTAGAGGGCCGTACTGCCATGTGCTTGTGTATATAAAATTCCAGAACTGATGTACAACTATGAGTCAGGGGTCCCAAAAATAACAGGCTGAGTTTCCCTCTGTACTTATGGGATTGGGAGTTGAAAATGGAATTAACTCTGATATACAAAGAGATGTGATAGTTCTTATCCCTCAGAGTTGTAGAGTGATGTTTGTACCTCCAACACTGGGCTGGTATTCTCCAGGGCTACTCCTAGCACATATAGCGTCTTTATGAAACCAGTTAAGGGCTCCCCTCGTGACTCAGATGGTAAACAATCTGCCTGCAGTGTGGGAGACCTGGTTTCCATCCCTGGGTTGGGAAGATCCCCTGGAGAAAGGAATGGCAACCCACTCCAGTATTCTTGCCTGGAGAATCCCATGGACAGAGGAGCCTGGAGGGCTACAGTCCATGGGTTGTAATAAGTCAGACACAACTGTCTGACTTTGCTTCCATGTTTACATTCCCATAAAACCTCAATCATGGAGGCCCAGCCTACAGCTCAGGATGGCTGCCCATGGACATCACTGGCTGCTTCCTCTCTGCCCTTGCTCAGCTATCCCAAGAATCCAAAAGGTCTGGTAAGAAGGGGATCCTCAATATTCTTCAGGCCCCTCTCTTCAGGTTTAGGGATTTCCATGAACCCTCTGGAATTAGGTTGTCTCATCAGCAAGAAATGCATTTATGGAATAATTCTACCAAGTCATAGGTAGACACAGAATAAGCACACTAATAAAACAGCAGAAGCACATCAATCTCATTAGGTCTCTTTTCAACACACACTCACACTTTTCTTACTCACACACTCACACTTTTAAATATCATCATTCTAAAAACAACCTACCAGCAACATAAAAGAGGAGTTGTGGAGGAAATCATCTCAACTGATTTAGTAGAAAGGCTGTAGAATGTGTCAGACCTGGGTTCCACTCTTGGCTTTGCTATGTGGCCTTCAGAAAGATAACCTCTTTATGAACCTTCTGATAAACTGTTGAGCCCCCTCCATCCCTTCAATTCTCCACCATGTATTCAACCACTTGGCCCTTCTTCTTTGGATTGTTCCACAAATCCAGGCATTCAACTTGCTTTTCTTTCCTTTGGGAGCTGTCAGCCTTTGCTCTTTGCCTTGGGATTCAGCTTTTCCAGGATTGACTGAGATATGGAATCCAGGCCTGCAGGCTCCCTTTCTTTGCTGCCCCCAAAGACAAGGGGCCATGGCCTAGCACCTTGGAAACTTTTACTAATCTGATATTTATGATTTTCATTCAAAGATTTTGCTGTCAGCCCCTTCAGGAAACAGAAAGGGATTAACAAAAATTACTACAACTGGAATATTGATAAAATTTTAGAGTCATAGAAAGTGCTCTAAGTCCCTATCCCTGTTGTTTTTTCCCTAGGTCTCTTGCTAGATGCTTCTTTGAAGCCCCAGAAGCCTTCTGTTCAGTTTTATTTCTCAGGATAGAGCTCTAGAATCCTCTCATTTGTCACTAACTAGTGCTATAATTTTGAGCAGATCATTTACCCTGAGTTTCAGTGGATGTAATATCTCCTACTAATATTTCCCCTCACACTTTCTTCTTCCTTTTAATCTTTCTCTCTCTCATTGATCCCCTCACCTGGAGCACTCTCCCAACTCCCACCCCAGGCTTTGCACTGTTGGCAGCTTAATGTTTAGGTCTCAGCTGAGGTAATCCCTCCTGAGAGAGGCCATCTCTGTGTAGCCAATTTGAAGTAAGCCATCTGCCCATTCTTTTCTCTTGATATTTCTTCTTCCTGGTTGTGATTACAATTTGAAATCATGTATTTACTTTTCTGCTTGTTTACTATCTGTCTTATCCCTAGATTGGGAGCCTTAGGAAGGCTGGCACAATATACCTTGCTTCCTGTCTGTTCAGTTCAGTTCATTTGCTCAGTCGTGTCCGACTCTTTGTGACCCCATGAACCGCAGCACGCCAGGCCCCCCTGTCCATCACCAACTCCCGGAGTTCACCCAAACCCATGTTCATCAAGTCGGTGATGCCATCCAACCATCTCATCCTCTGTCATCCCCTTCTCCTCCTGCCCTCATTACCTACATAGATTGTGTGTGCTCAGTCATGTGCAACTCTTTGCAACCCCATGGACTGCAGCTCACCAGGCTCCTCTGTCCATGGGATTTTCCAGGCAAGAATATTGGAGCAGATTGCCATTTCCTACTCCAGGGGATCTTCTTAACCCAGGGATTGAACTCATGTCTCTTGTATCTCCTGCATTGGCAGGCAGATTCTTTACCAACTGTGCCACCTAGGAAGTCCACAACTACATAGAAATGGTATTAATAGTTATTCATGTAAAACTGCTGTGGCTGAACTCTGCATGTGGTGGGGGGAGGGCACATTCATTTTATATTACATATGCTCTCTCTGGTTCCCACATGCAATCCAATTGCCTAAAGACTTTTATTTTTTTTTTTAAGCTACAAAATATTTCTTTTTTATCTTTTTTCCCAATTATTTTTATTAGTTTGAGGCTAATTGCTTTATAATATTGTAGACTTTTATTTTTAAAAAATCAGAGGCAGAGGGATTTCCCCCGTGGTCCAGTGTTTAAGATTTCACCTTCCAATGCAGGGGGTGCAGGTTCCATCCCTGATCAAGGAGCTAAGATCCCACATGCTTTGTGGCCAAAAAAACCAAAACATAAAACAGAAGCAATATTGTAACAAATTTAATAAAGACTTTAAAAATGGTCCACATCAAAAAAATCTTTTAAAACTAAATCAGAGGTGGAGAGTAGAATCTACTGAAGATGTAGAGAGACTAAGGGAAGGGTCATACTTTCCTGTCTCTCCCTTCCTGCTTCTCTCCAAAGCCCTGTCCTGTGTTTTCCCCACACTACAAATTCCTCTCTCTCTACTATCAGAATTGCCCTCTCTCCTCCACCTTTGCCTCAGTTTGATGCCTTCAGGAGACTTTCTTTTCCACCAGGTAATTAAATTATGTATAAAAGAACATTACTGAGAAGGTTAAACAAAGGCTCCTTTGTTGCTGCCCCTGCCCCCATCCCATTTTTCTCAACTCCCACCAAAGACTAATGATATTATGAATTTAACACATAAAGTTTTGGTTCAAGTTTGTGGCCTTCCTGAAGACAATGACTACTCTTTCATCCTCCAGATCCTCTGCTCCAAGCACACAGCTCAGTAAGAATCTGAGGAACACCACTCAGTAAGGGAGGGGTGGACTTTCTGTTCATTCTTGAACACTAAGTATCAATTCACTTCCCATGGAGGGGAAGCTGTCCTGTGAGGGACACAAGGTCAGTGTCTGCCCTTCAGGTACTTGGGATCTGAAGGGGGAGAGAAAAGAATGTGTAAGACAGCATATTCTCCAGGCCAAATGAAAGAACCAACTAGCTTTGTTGGAGTTCAGAGGAAAGACTGCCCTGGAGGCCTCAGAGCTAAGGAAAGATTTAAGTTGAGTGATAAAGAAAGGAAGGGCTTAATTAATCAGAGAATGAGTGTAAAAAGCATTGGGAGAAGAAAGCAACCCAGGTGAATCCGTGGGGGAAGAAATATAAATACTTCCCTGTGCACACCATTGTCTAGTAGGTTTCTTCCTGACATACCATTGTCCATCAATAACTGCCAGTCTGCATCTGGGGTCCCCAAAGCAGCCTGTTATTCTAAAGCAGCTTCTCTGGTAAACTTTTGGGAGATTGTAAATGCCATCTCACAGGTTAGTCGGTTCATAAACATCCCTAAATAATATTCAGGGTATGTTATATGAATCCAATGAGTGTGTGCTGAGATATATGATGGGCTGCTGTACTGCTAGGGCCTGTGCAGAAGTTTTCATGAGTGTTACTTTATATTTTATTCACGAAACATTTAGATAGCATTTACAAGTGCTAAGTATTGTGCTAAGCACTTTAAATTATTAACTCATTAACAGATACCAACCTCCTATTGACCTATGAGGTAAGTGCTATTATTATCCTCATTTCAGAGATGAGTAAACTGAGGTGCAGAGGGGTTAAGTCACTTACCCACAGTCACAAAGCTGATGAGCACCAGAACAGGAGTTCAATCAATCCTTATTTTGGTTTTTATAACAGCTATTGAGATATAATTCATGTGATATACAATTCACCCATTTCCAGTGAATAATTCAGTGGTTTTCAGTACATTCACCAGGTTGTGCAACTACCACCTAACTTCTTCACCACCTCAAAAGGAGATCCTGTCCTTCTTAGTAGTCACTCCTCATTCCCCCACCCCAGGCCCTGGCAACTACTAATCTCTTTCTACCTACTCTGGACATTTCACATAAATGGACTCACACATTATTGTGTACTTTTATGTCTGGTTACTTTCATTCAGCATAAAGGTTTTTTTTTTAATTGAAGTATAGTTGATTTACAATGTTTCAGGTATACAGCAAAGTGATTCAGTTATATATGTGTGTGTGTATGTATATGTGCATATTCTTTTTCAGATTCTTTCCCATTATAGGTTATTACAAGATATTGAATATAGTTCCCTGTGCTATGCAACAGGGCCTTGTTAGCATAAAGTTTTTAAGGTTCATCCATGTTGAAGCTCGTGTCATAAAACATCACTCCTTTTTATGGCTGAATAACAGTCCATTGTACGTAAGGACCATATTTTGTTTCTCTAGTCATCATCATGGACATTAGACTTTTTTTCATAATACTTGATTTGTCTATACTAATCCACTTGCCTGTTCAATAGAAATGTTCCAATAATGTAATGTTCTAGATCTGTACTATCTAATATGGGAGCCTCCAGCTACATGTGGCTACTGAGCACTTGAGATGCGGCTAGTATGGCTGAAGAATGCCTTATTTAATTATACTTGAATTTAATTAATTCAGATGTAAATCACCCCCATGGGATGAGCCACATGGTCACGATGAAATACTGGACATGGGTCTCAGCCCTGGGTCCAGCCAATTGCAAAAGGGATCCGAATTCTGGAAGTCACACATAGACCCCAACTAGAAGGCTGAAGCTACTAATCATGATATTGCAATTGCAACAAACCTGAGTGGCTAAGGAGAAATGGAAACAGAGGTAAAATATCATTGGATTTCTGCTTTATAAATAAGATTGTCTATACCAATTCTTTCAGATTTCACATATATGTTTTACTCTTTCTGACTTACTTTATTCTGTATTACAGTCTCTACAAATGACCAGTTTTGTTCCTTTTTATGGCTGAGTAATATTCCATTGTATATATGTACCACATTTTCTTTATCCATTCCTCTGTTGATGGACATGTATGGATACCAAGAGGAGGGATGGCATGAATTGGGACATTGACTGTAGCCTGCCAGGCTCCTCTGTGCATGGGATTTCCCAGGCAAGAATACTGGAGTGGGTAGCCATTCCCTTCTCTAGGGAATCTTCCTGACCCAGATTGAACCTGGGTCTCCTGCATTGCAGACAGATTCTTTACCATCTGAACCACCAGGGAAGCACATTGGGATGTACAAATATACACTATTGATACTAAGGCTTCCCTGGTGACTCAGCTGGTAAAGAATCTGCTTGCAATGCGGGAGACCTGGGTTCGATCCCTGGGTTGGGAAGATCCCCTGGAGAAGGGAACGGCTACCCACTCCAGTATTCTGGCCTAGAGAATTCCATGGACTATATAGTCCATGGGGTCACAAAGAGTCAGACACAACTGAGCAACTTTCACTATTGATACTATGTATAAAATATATAACTAATGAGAATCTACTGTATAGCACAGGGAACTCTGGCCAATGCTCTGTGGTGACCTAAATGTGAAGGAAATCCAAAAAAAGAGGGGATATATGCATATATACATATAACTGATTCACTTTGCTGTACAGTAGAAACTAACACAACATTGTAAAGCAACTATACTCCAATAAAAATTTATTTAAAAAATCACAGGATTACTTATGCCTGACTACTCCCAGCCCAGCCCAGGAACAGTGGTGAGGAAATAGGAGGGTGTTCCCTTGTGTGATGAGTTACTCACATCCACTCCCACTGACAGCAGCTGCCTGTGCTCCCTCAGCATAGCAACGGCTTCTTGGCCCGAGAGCAAGTCTGGTGGAGCTGGAACTTCTCATTCCTTAGAGATGAAGCAAACTCAGAACTGACCAAAGTGAGGCACAGATGTGCACGTGAGGCCAGAGCAGGGGACAATCACAGCTCAGAGAAGACAGAAAAGGCCCCTTAGTGTGACCTACCCAGGAAGCCTGGCAGCTCCTCAAGGGCCTGCCCAGCTGCAATCCAAGATACAAAGTTTTTTACACAAGTTGGCACTCAAGTTCATTTGGAGGCAAAGCCCGACCCACACCACTGTGGGCAACTGTTCATGTTCTGAGACTAAAAGTCAATGAACGCAGGCTCTGCCTCAGTCCTTGCCAACACCACATACCTAAAACCCAAACAATTCTGAATTCTTTAATACACTCAGCCCCGAAGGGTTTCAGGAAAGGGACTGGGCCAGTATTAGGTCCTCCCAACTAAATTCAAAGCTCTCTAAAACAGGGTTTCTTTGTTCTCCTCAGGACAGCTCCTCCCAATAGCAAGAAGAACTGTTTCAAGGGAAGGATTTGGGAGGGGGGTGTACTCCTACGGTATCCTTGGCTTTCAGAAACTGCAGCAGGCAGGACCACCCAGACACCATAGAGGAGAAGACAGGCGGAGCCCCCACATATCAACCACGAAAGATTCACCGGCATCTGTCCCACAGGTCAGAGGAGGCATCAGAGGGTAATTCTTGGAACTCATAGGGTAGTGCTTCCAGGAAGGTCCAGCAACGCTAGGTTTACATGGAGGATGGCTTTCTTTTCAGGATGATATGATGATAAGCCTTGTTTTCTAAGTCAGGCCTGCACTCTGTCAGGTGCAGAGGATAAAAAGGATTTCACGTAACAGGTATCAGTCACTAGAAACAATTCTTCATTCAACAAAACTATAAGATGTGTACACTATGTGCCAGGTACCAGAGCAGTCCTAGGACACAGGGCATCCTAGACCTTGCACTCAGAGGAAGAAAGAGATGGCAGAGGCCAGGAGCCTTCATGGATGTGGTAGAGCAGCAGATGCACAGACAGTGCCTGGGGCCTGTGGGTGCAGGGTATCCTCCCTGAGCCATTACAGGGTGTGGAGGGGGCAGCATGCAGACTGGCTGTGGGTTACTGGGGTGAAATTCTCTCTCTCCGGACCTTCACTCTGCTCACCTGTCTTTTTCTTGATCTCACAGAGCACACTGAAGAGAGCAGGCTTCATGGGATGGCAATTCAGAGCATACTTTCTGGCCTGTGCCTCTCCAAGCTCTGGTCAGTGATGGCCATGATCTGCTGCAGGACATTGTGCATGTTGGATCCGGCCGGGGCCTGGGCACGCAGCACAGGGCTGGGGATTACCGCCCAGGGTGTGGGTGGGTGCTATAGGAAGGGGTGTCCATGAGTGACAGGGCCAGATGGACGCTTAACCAGGAGCCGCCAAGCCTGGAGAGCTTGCACAGACATAGCCAACTGCTGTAGTCTGTGTGCCAGGCATGCACGTGCATGTGTGCATGCGTGTTCAGTTGTTTCAGTTCAGTCAGTTCAGTCGCTCAGTCATGTCCAACTCTTTGCAACCCCATGAACCACAGCACACCAGGCCTCCCTGTCCATCACCAACTCCTGGAGTTTACCCAAACTCATGTCCATTGAGTCAGTGATGCCATCTAACCATCTCATCCTCTGTCATCCCCTTCTCCTCCTGCCCTCAATCTTTCCCAGCATCAGGGTCTTTTCAAATGAGTCAGCTCTTCGCATCAGGTGGCCAAAGTATTAGAGTTTCAGCTTCAGCATCAGTCCTTCCAATGAACACCCAGGACTGATCTCCTTTAGGATGGACTGGTTGGATCTCTTTGCTGTCCAAGGGACTCTCAAGAGTCTTCTCCAACACCACAGTTCAAAAGCATCAATTCTTCGGCACTCAGCTTTCTTTATAGTCCAACTCTCACATCCATACATGACTACTGGAAAAACCATAGCCTTGACTAGACGGACCTTTGTTGACAAAGTAATGTCTCTGCTTTTTAATATGCTGTCTATGTTGGTCATAACTTTCCTTCCAAGGAGTAAGTGTCTTTTAATTTCATGACTGCAATCACCATCTGCAGTCAGTCGTGTCTGACTCTTTGCGACCTATGGACTGTAGCCCACCAGCCTCCTTTGTCCATGGGATTCTCCAGGCAAGAATACTGGAGTGAGTTGCCATTTCCTTCTCCAGGGGATCTTCCCGACCCAGGAATTGAACCCATATCTCTGCATCTCCTGCATTGCAGGCAGGTTCTTTACCCACTGAGCCACCTGGAAAGCCCACACAGGTGCACTTGTCCTCAATCAATTCTTAAGCATTATGCTTTAGTGCCTCTCTACAAAAATCCTGGATGGATGGTTGAATTAAGATCCTTTATTGTTGTTTTTCAGTCACTAAACAGGGTCCGACTCTTTGCAACCCCATGGACTGTAGCACACCAGGCTCCTCTGTCCTCCACTATCTTGCCCAGAATTTGCTCAAATTCATGTCCATTGAGTCGGTGATGCTATCTAAGATCCTTTAAATCTCTTCTAAGGAATCTTGAGAATATTTATTTCATTTCTTTTTAAATAAATTCTGTATTTTAGAACAATCTTAGATTTACATAGAAACTGCAAAGATAGAACCAAAAATTCACCCAGTTTCCCCTTATGTTAGCGAGCTGCATACCTGTGACCCCTGTTTCAAAATTTAAAAACCCAAATTACTGTAAACTAAACTACAGAATTTATTTGTATTATACTAGTTTTTCCACTAGTGCTCTTTTTCTGTTCTAAGATTCAGTCCAGGCTACCATTTTGTCTTTAGTCATCATGTTCTCTTAGTCCCCTCTGATCTGTCACCTTGGTTCTCATGACCTCGACAGTTTAGAATAGTACTGAACAGGTATTTTTGTAGAAAGTCTTTCAGTTTGGGTTTGTCTGATGTTTTCCTTATAACTAGGCTGGGGGTGATTGGCTTGGGAGAAGAACACCACCAAGGTGAAGTGCCCTTCTCGTCTCATGGTATCAGGGAGGATGTAACATCCACATGACATCACTGGTAATGTGAACTTTTATCACCTTTCTAAGTTAGTCTCCACCAAATTTCTCCATCAGAAAGTTACTACGTTCCCATCTTGATACACGTTTCTATTCTGTACACATATTGGTTAGAAGTGAGTTATTAAGTGCAGCTCATACTCGAGGGGAAGCATGTTAAGCTCCACCACCTAGAAGAAGTGAATATGTATATTATTTGGAATCATTCTGTAAGAAAGTGTTTTTTCCTTCTCCTCTATTTATTTATTTGTTCAATCATTTATATCAGTATGGAATCATGCGTTTCATGCTTTTAGTTATTATTTGGATTATTATTGACCATTTAAATATATATGTACATATCATTCCTGTACCTTTGAAAGGTTATTGTGAATTTGTTTAAAGTGGGGACTATCTGAATTAAGTTTGAGGGGGTTTATGTATGCATGCATAATTGAAATTGAAATTGACATTATGTAAGTTGACCATGCTTATATAGTATGTGATGGAATCTTATACAGGAAAAGTGTTTATAGACTCCTAATAGTAGGTCTTCATCCTCTTGTGACAGGAAGCTCATTACTTCATAAGACAGCTCTTTTAATGTTGAGTCTGCTCTATTCCTAGTGGGATTGTAGTAATCCAGGTAGTGGGATTGCAAGAGAGAAAAGGAAATGGTGGCTATGGGAAGAGCAGAATATGATTAGAGGAAGTAGTGACTGAGTCTAGGATGGAGCAGCTAAAAACTGATGTGTCTCACTGGATTTCAGGGAAGTAATTTGTCTACCAGGTTGACAAAATATATATACAGAGAGAGAACTTGTAGTGACCATTCCCCAAAACCCCAGGCCCAGCTAGCCCCTGTTCTGGACATCCTTCAGTTTTGTATTACTCCTTCATCCATCCCCAATACATCCATTCATAGATATAAACTATATTCCTTAATTTGACAAATATTTCTTGAGTACCTACTATATATGTCAAGAATTATTCTAAGTAGCATGGATGAGTTGGAAGGGCAGTATGTGTGCAAGTGTGTAGGAGGTGAAGAAAGACCTTCTGTTGCTCACTTTTATTTGGATTTAGTTAAGTATTTCTCATTCCTTTTATCCTTTGAGATATGTCACATGTCATATATCATACAATTCACCCATTAAAAGTGTATGTACAGGCAACTCAAGAAGGCGGATGAGAGTGATACAGCAGTGAAGCCACTGGCACTTCCGCTGCTGCAGATGATGGAAGGGAATGGAAAGGCCCAAGAGTACTGCAGCGATTGTGAGAAGGAGGAGGACACCAGCTATAGTCAGGATGGCTTGAGTCTATCCAATGACAGTGGAGCAAAAAGGAGAAAAAGAAACTGAAAAGAAGCAGCAGAAAGAGGAAGGCAGTGAGACAGATTCAGCCCAGGATCAGCCTGTTCATCGGATGAACTGTTTGCCAGCAGAAGACCCAGGAAACAAATAAGGCCATTCAGCTCTTTTTCACTGGGTCAAGGAATCTGCAAAAAACACCCTGCTGAATGAGAATTATGTGGAAGATGATGACAACATGTTCTGATTGATTATTCCCCAGAATTTGTTTTGTGGGCTCTCCAGCCACCTAGCTGACTTTCCCAGTGGCACTGTGGGGTTCAGGTGGTCTCAAGTCAGAAATGGGTTGGGTTCATCAGTGCCATCCCAGCAAACATCCATGCCTATTACACAGAGAAGAAGATGGTAGAGATCAACTTCCTGTGTGTCCACAAGAAGCTGCACTCCAAGAAGGTGGTTCCAGTCCTGATCCATGAGATAACCTGATGGCTTTACCCGGAAGGCATCTTCCAAGCTGTTTAAACTGCCACAATGGTATTACCAAAGCCTGTTGGCACCTGCAGGTATTGGCATTGGTCCCTAAACCCATGGAAGCTGATTGAAGTTCTTCCACTTGAGCATAATTCTGACCATGCAGTTCACTATGAAGCTCTACCAGCTGCCAGAGACTCCCAAGACAGCTGGGGTGTGACCAATGGGAAAAAAGAACACACTAGTAGTGCACCAGTTCTGCACCCAGTACCTGAAGCAGTTTTGGGTCACAACAGTCATGAGCCAAGAGGAGGTTCTACAGAACATTGTCGACGTTCTATCATTGACACTTTTGTGGTGGAGAATGTGAATAGTGAGGTGACAGATTTCCTGAACTTTTATACACTTCTGTTCACCATCATGAACCATCCGCCTCATGAGTCTAAAGTCTGCGTATTCTTTCTACAATGTTCATACTCAGACCCCTCTTTTAGACCTCATGAGTAATACCCTCGTTCTCACCAAAATGAAAGGGTTTGATGTGTTCAATGCAGTGACTCTTATGGAGAACAAACCTTCCCTGGAGAATTTCAAGCTCAGCAAGGGGACAGCAACCTACTGTCTTATCTACAATTGGAAGTGCCTCAGCATGGAGGCAGAAAAAGTTGGGCTGGTGTTACAGTAACCAACTGCCAGTGAGATTCTGGATAAAGCCACTGAGAATTCAAACTAGAAACTTATTGATCCAATTTTTACAAATGTGAGAATCTCTGCCAAAGGGAGCAGAACTGAACCAGCTTTACACACTCCACTGAACTTGACGATTGTATTGCAATGGTATAGGCTGTGTGAGGTCATTTTTAGCCATGTCTCTGGTTTCCTTGCTTTCCAATTAATCACATTTTTATTCAGCTATGATCAAGGGAAGGTAACTGCTGAAAACTAGCTCATGATTGGCATATTATGGAGTTACTAAGTGTGTGTGTATGTGTGTGTGTGTATAATAAAGTATGTACAGTTCAGTGACTTATTCACAGATATGTATAACCATCACAGTTAATATTAGAACATTTTCATCACATCAAGAAGAAACCAGTTAGGGATGTCCCTGGTGGTCCAGTGGTTAAGAATCTGCCTTCCAATGCAGGGGACACAGGTTCAATCCCTGGTCAGGGAACTAAGATCCCACATGCCACAGAGCAAGTTAAGTCCACATTGAAACCACTGAGCCAGTGTGCCACAACTAGAGAGTCCATGCACTGCAACAGAAGATCCCACATGCTGCAACTAAGACCCCAGGCAGCCAAAGAAATACATACAGATTTTAAAAAAGAAACCACTGAGCTATCATCCCTTCATATCTCCATTCCCTCTTCCCAACCCTAAACTAATCTCCTTTCTGTCTCTCTATATTTTCCTTTTCTGAACTTTCATATGAGTGAAATCTTAGAGTATACAGGTTTTTTTTTGTAACTTGCTTCCTTTACTTAGCATATGTTTTCAAGATTCATCCATGTTGTAGCATATATCAGTACTTCATTCCTTTTTATAGCTGAATAATACTTCATTGCATGGATACCGTATTTTGTTTATCCATTTGTCAGTTGATGGACATTTAGGTTGTTTTCACCTTTTTCTTATTATGAATAATGCTCTTGTAAACATTCATGTACAAGTTTCTGTGCAGGCATATGTTTTCATGTCTCTTGGGTATATATCTAGAAGTGGAATTGCTGGGTCAAATGGTAACTCTACGTTTAATCATTCAAGGAACCACCAGACTATTTTTCAAAGTGGATATACTATTTTATGTTCCCACCAACAGTGTATAAGTGTTTCTATTTCTTTTTTTTAATTGGATTGATTTTATAGCTCTATTTTTACCTTTTTCATGTTTTCTAAAAACTTTTTATTTTGTATTGGGTTTCCCACATGACACAATGGTAAAGAATCTGCCTGCCAATGCAGGAGACACAAGAGACGCAGGTTTGATCCCTGGGTTGGGAAGATCCCCTGGAGTAGGAAATGGCAACCCACTCCAGTATTCTTGCCTGGAAAATTCCATGGACAGAGGAGCCTGGTGGGCTACAGTCCATGGGGTCACAAAAAGTCAGACACAACTGAGCACACACACAGTCAGTTAACAAACAATGTTGTGATAGTTTCAGGTGAACAGTGAAGGGATTCAGCCATACATATACATGTATCCATTCTCCCCCAAACTCCCCTCCCATCCAGGCTGCCCCATAACATTGAGCAGAGTTCCATGTGCTATACAGTAGGTCCTTGTTTATCCATTTTAAATATAGCAGTGTGTACATGTTCATCCCAAACTCCTAACTATCCCTTCCTCCCATCCTTCCCCCCTGCAACCATAAGTTTGTTTTCTAAGTCTGTGAGTCTCTGTTTTATAAGTTCATTTGTATCATTTCTTTTTAGATTCCACACATAAGGGATGTCATATTTTCTCCTTCTCTGACTTACTTCACTCAGTATGACAATCTCTGGGTCCATCCATGTTGCTGCAAATGGCATTGCTTCATTCTTTTTAATGGCTGCATAATATTCCATTGTATGTATGTACCACATTTCTTTATCCATTCCTCTTTCAATGAACTTTTAGGCTGCTTCCATGTCTTGGTTATTGTAAACAGTGCACTGCAATGAACACTGGGGTACATGCATCCTTTCAGATCATGTTTTTCTCTGGATATATGCCCAGGAGTGGGATTGCAGGGTCATATGGTAGCTCTATTTTTAGTTTTTTAAGGAACCTCCATACTGTTCTCCATAGTGGCTGTACCAGTTTACATTCCCACCAACAGTGTAGGAGGGTTCCCTTCTCTCCACATCCTCTCCAGCATTTATTGTTTGTGGATTTTTTGATGATGGCTATTTTTACTGGAGGTTTCTGTTTCTCCACATCTTCCATGTCAACACTTGTAATCTTTCTTTGTTCTAGCCATCCTAGTAGACGTAAAATAGTATCTCACTGTGATTTTGATTTGCAGCATTTCCTTGATAGCTAATGATATCAGAGCATCTTTTGTTTTGGGGCCATTCATATATCTCATTTAGAGAATTGTACATTCAAATTCTTTGCTCATCTTTTGATTGAGTTATTTATTTTTTTAATTATTGAGTTATAAGAGGCCTTTATATATTCTAGACACAAAGCCCTTATTCTTTTTCCAATCACTTGGCTGAGATCCACGTCTGGTAGGAAAGTGCCCAATGCAGACCTTGTAGCCAAGATGATGATGTAATAATAAGACAGGAAATAATCTCAAACAGAAAAAGCTGTACATGTGAAGAAAGGACCCAACCTGCTTCTGAATTTTCTAGAAGTCTGGCAACCTGTGGAGAGCAAGAGGAACTGTCTATATCTAGCTAGCCAGCAAGCAATGCTACTCCAGTTAGTTGTTAAAAATTATTTGACCGTATACAAACTTCACCAAATGGTGCTTTTTCTGAGGAAAGCCTCACTCTGTGCTTGGTGATTTCAGCTCCTTATCTTGCCTGTATTCATGAAAATAATTATTCATGACACTTGTTAAAGACAGCAAGGCAGAATTTATTGGGGAATTACTACAATGGGGTCAGCCATGGGGAAGAGAAATTGGGCTTAAATTGGAATACAACAAGAAAAAGTGAGGATTTGTAGTCAAGGAACAGGGTTGGGGCTGGTATATCAGTGGATGAAAAATTACTAAGAGGAAGCATCATAGGTAAGGGGGGATACTGGCTAAACTGAACTAACAGGAATCTAACTGAAAGCAGTCTGGGTGATCAGACATCACCTGGGGGATGGTAGAGAATGAAGACTTCCATCAAATATTGAGGGTGATCAGATAGGAGGTGCATTCTGGTTAAACAGACTTAGCAGGATTCTTGCTAAAATTGGATGCTGCAGAGAAGAACACAGAAGCTCAAAAAGTCAGGGCCTAGTTGACAAGATAGTGGGAGTGTGACTAAAGTTTGGTCAAAGAGAGACTCTTTGACACTAGTCCCCCCACCCCAACCCCCTACATTTTCTGGGTCTGCTTTCCTGTGAGCAGACAGCCAGAAGAGACAAACACTTCTCAAGACTATTGTGTGGTCTGATGGTTGCTAGGCAACTGCCAGGGTCCCTTTCAAATTGCAGCTTCCCTCCCAGCTGGGGTTCCCTTTCCCCCCTCAAGGCATCTGTCAGCAGTATTAGCAAAGATTCATACGCCTGCAGGCTACAGTGCCAAGGGCCAGGAAGAGGCAGCTCAGGCCTGGTGGAGGAAGGGGCAAAGTCATGTAAGTCCTTAGGATTCACCAGAGCAACCAAAACCCATTTAGTGCTGCAGGATGCCTCCATCACTCACCTGTTTGTTTATTTTGTCATGCCATTTCCCAGGTGAGGGAAGCTGGGAGCCCTAGAGGGTGGACCACTGGCACCCATGGGGAGGGTCTGGCACCAGCAGGAGTTAATCTTCACATTTTTGAGGCTCATTGCTGCTGCTGCTGCTAAGTCACTTCAGTCGTGTCCAACTCTGTGTGATCCCATAGACGGCAGCCCACCAGGCTCCCCCATCCCTGGGATTCTCCAAGCAAGAACACTGGAGTAGGTCATTAGCTACAGCCATAACCTCACTCCCTCCACACTTTACTCCTGAAGGACTTGGGTTTTCGAGGTTCCTTCTCTATGACCCAAATGTGAATTTGGGCAGGTCTGAGGTTCATATCTTGGCTTAACTCTTGTCTCATGGCTAGACAGTGGTGGTAATGGAACTAAGCTTATTTGTTTTGCTCAGAAAGGACCAGCAGGCAAAGTGGGACTTTTGGGTGCTCTGTGTGCTCCCATCCCTGAGGTGGGAACAGTAGGTACTGTCACATCCTGGGAATGAACTCTGCAGATATGGGCAAGAGCAGAAGATGAATTCAGCCTGGGAGCCTCCCAGGGAATAGACACTGCAGCCAGACTAGCTGGGTCCAAATAGTGACTCTATCACTTACTGGTTGTGTGAGTCCAAGTTAGTTCACCTCTCTGTGTCTCAAGTTTCACATATGGGTTCTGCATAAGTGGGAGTAATAGTTCCTAACTCAGAAGGCTGTTAGGGAGACTAAAATGTGTTAATGTATGTAAAGTGATAAATGTTTACTATCATTTTCATTGTGGATGGAAAGGAGGGCAAATTTCTTAGTTTTCAAGGGCCTAGGCCTGGCATCTCTTGATTCCCATAGAACTATAGGCACTGGGAATCTGGGGCCTGTGCACTTCAACTACACTTGCAGTTAACCCTCTCAACAACCCACTAATGTATCATCAGCCCCATTTTGCAAATACATCTCTGAGCAAGGCAGGGAAAAGGGTGGGGTGGGATTTGAGGGATAGAGTGAGTGTGTGAAAAGCTCAGTCTCCCCAGTCTCCTCACGAGTGCCCACTCCACTTTACGGTCTGCAACAGAGAACCAAGGAAAAACCAATTCTGGGACAGCAGGATAGCAAAGCTGTTCTATGGAATCAAACTACAATGGCTGAAAAGGAAGAACCACCAGCAGAGAAGGGCTTGCTGCTTGGACTTCTACATTTTGACTCCTGGTTCCTAAGGGTTGTCGGCTTCCTCTGAAGACAGAATTTATTTCCCTCCTGTAGGCAGAACCCAGGAAACAAACCTACTTTCCCATAAGCTAACCTGAGTACTGGCCAAAGAAAGAAACCAAGTTTTTCTTAATCACCAACTCCAGCTACCTCATCCCTTCCATCCCTTACGGGCCAACATACACAAACACTTGGCTCCCTGCCCAATGAGAACTTTGCTTTCTAAAGAGTGAAAAAGAATCTCTGGCTCCAATCTAGATTTGTTGAATAAATGTCTAGTGATTCCCAAAGTAGAAGAGATAATTTTCAGAAGGAAGAGAGAAGGAAGAGATCAAGAACAATGAACTTGTTTTCCCATCCCCACACTCCTCTCCATTTCTGAGCTCTTAGAGGGAAATGGGGATCTGCCTTTGACTAATGTAAGAACAGAGTCAACAGAAGTTCAGAGGTTAGCTCAGATGGGGAGTAATAGAATCCAAGGCTGTAACTATTGATTCCCAGCTTGCTCATAACTAGAATTGTCCCCAGACGGAGGTGTGTATAAACTTGCCTCCTGAGATCACTAGCAAGCCACATTTTAGTCCACACTTCATCCTCCACCTTCACACTCTAGGTCAGAGCTGAATTAAGACTTCTGGAGCAGAAGGACTAAAAAAAATTGTTCTGGGGAAATCAGCTATTTGTCAATTAGGTCTTTGGCATCTTTAAATTCATATATGGACTATTGTCTTAACAAGCCTATCATTTTTTAATCCTCTGAAACAAATTAGATGTCATAAACATCCCGTTTTCAGGAAAAAATGGTTCAAAAGCATGAGATAATTTGAACTTCTGAAGCTGAAGTTGGATTTCAGATAAGTTATAATTTTATTAAAGAAATTAAGGAAGTTCTGTTTAATGTGGCTGCCCTTTTGTGGAACATCTCTTTAAGACTCCCCCCCCAAATGAGTCTCTTTTTCTGCCATATGAATTTTTGTTACAACATACACATAACACTAAACAGCTCAGGTGCAGGGAGTTCATCATCTTCTAGGCTTCAAATGACCTTTTCAAAGATCTTCAGACATTTTCAGAGAAATAGCAGATTCATTTATGTTTTATTATCATCTTTTTCTCTATTCACATTCTCCAGGGCCTTTTTAAATTAGAGAAAGACATACTTCTTGTCCAGAGAAGGCAATGGCAACCCACTCCAGTACTCTTGCCTGGAAAATCCCATGGATGGAGGAGCCTGGTAGGCTGCAGTCCATGGGGTCTCGAAGAGTCGGACAAGACTGAGTGACTTCACTTTCACTTTTCACTTTCATGCATTAGAGAAGGAAATGGCAACCCAACCCACTCCAGTGTTCTTGCCTAGAGAATCCCAGGGACAGCGAGCCTGGTAGACTGCCGTCTATGGGGTTGCACAGAGTCGGACACGACTGAAGTGATTAGCAGGAGCAGCATACTTCTGGTCCTACACTTTGCAACTCTGATATTATGGCAGGTTGAAATTTTAACACCTTTTCCATGACTAACAACCATAGGTGTCTTGTCGGCACATGTAAGGAGGCTATCTCCTTCCATTTCTGTAAACTAAGACATCTCATTATGTGCTTCTGCATGTTTTGAAGAAATTAAAAATGACTTTTCAAAATTCATGTGTGTGCTGTCTGCTGAATATGCAGATAGATGAGCAAAATCTAGTTTGTATTATTCTGCTTTCTGTGGTTTCATTAACATCTTCATAGCTATCAAAATGACAATATGAAATTCTACTTTTTTAAAAAAAAATTGAAGTACCTAATGACTAAGAGGAATATTTTTTCTTGCTGAGATCAGACTCATCATTTGATACGCTGTAAAAAGCATAGATCATTAGTAAGATCTGACAGAATCACATCTATGCTGTAAGTGACCAACGTGGGGGTGTGTGTGTGTGTTAGTCGCTCAGTCGTGTCCAGTTCTTTGTGATCCCATGGACTATAGCCCACCAGGCTCCTCTGTCCATGGGATTATCCAGGCAAGAGTACTGGAGTGGGTTGCCATTTCCTTCTCAGGGTATCTTTCCAATCCAGGAATCAAACCCCAGTTTCCCACATTGCAGTCAGATTGTTTACCATCTGAGTCACCAGGGAAACCTAAGGGACCAACATATCTGTCATTAAAATTTCCCCCTTTTGTTTGCCTAGAATTACAAGCTCTGAATCAGGATATGTAAATCTAGGCAGTTTCATAGAGTAAACAAAGGGATAACACGATAACAAATGTTCATTTGTGTTGTATATCCATGCTAATACAGTGGCTATTATTTTCAACTAAGCAGTGACATCTTTGGGGGAAACTTTTGAAGTACTGGCCAGTCTCATCCAGAACTTACAAGTTTCAGTCTCCATATATGCTTTCACACAGCCTTCTTCACCATGCCCGATCCCAAATTCTTCATATTGTGTAATAGGTCCTGTTTGAGTTATTTACCTTCCTAATCCAATTGTATGTGTTTTTCATCTGTCTAAAATAACACAATAGCTTATCCTTCTTTTCAGTGATGCTAACATTGGTATTATAATGGTTCTCATTTTCATTATCTCCATTCTTACAGAACATGCATTCCTCCCAAATTCATATGTTGAAGGCCCAACTGCCAGTATCAAAGAATGTGGCTCTATTTGGAGACAGGACCTTTAAAGGGGTGATTAAAGTTGTTAGGGTGGGCTCTGATTCAATCTAACTGTGCCCTTATAACAAAAGGAAATTTGGACACATGGGGAGATACCAGAAATGCATGCTTTACAGAGGAAAGACCACGTAAGGACACAGGGAGAAGGCAGCAATCTATAAGCCAGGAGAGAGGCCTCAGAAGAAACTAAAATTGCCTACGTCTTGATCTTGGACTTCCTAGCCACCAAAATAATGAGAAATAAATTTCTATTTTCTTAAGCTAGTCTATGTGTATTTTGTTACTGCAGCCTAAGTAGACTAAGGCACATGGTGACAATATTAATAATGTTAACGGTTAAACTAGCACTATTTCAATACAAAAGACAACAAAGTACAGGCAAAGTCAAAGACTGTTAATGCTCATGATTATAATGCACTGAAGTGGCATCATTCAGAGTGATGCAATAACAAAACATCCGTTATTCATTCAGAGTGATGCAACAATGAAACACCCATTATTCATTCAGATTGATACAACAATGAATGATTCATCACTGTGAACCAAAATCATGGTTGTCAATATCAGCAGCCAGGGGAAAAATCAGCCACAACTACTGAAGGCAGACAATCAATACCATATCCATTTAACACTAAAAACTGTGTTGTTTTCACTATTTTGGGTGGTTACCATACAGGTTTTATACCTCACCTCCCCTCCTCCAACAATCTTTAGCAAACATCACTGAAAATTGAGACGTTTTACATCCCAAGGAGGGGTTTCCTGAGATTTGAAAGTAAAAGTCAATGTATTAGTTTCTCAGTCATGTCCAACTCTTTGCGACCCCATGGTCTGTAGCCTGCCAGGCTCCTCTGTCCATGGGATTCTCCAGTCAAGAATACTGGAGTGGGTTGCCATTTCCTACTCCAGGGGATCTTCCCAACCCTAGGATCAAACCACATCTCTTATGTCTCCTGCCTTGGCAAGCGGATTCTTTAACTCTAGCACCACCTTGGCTGAACTAACTTTAGGACTTTCTAAACTATAACAGTTCAAGACAAATCAAGACAGTTGGCCATTCCAAGTGGTACTTCTGGGATGCTGTTGGCAATGTTATATTTCTTGTCTGGGTGGTGGTCACATGATGTTTACTTTATAATAACTTTCAGCATATTTGTTTTTCAATATATTTTAGAAAAAGATAGGCCCTTCACTTCCCACTCCATATATAATTCAAAATAAAATGATAGAAAATAAAATAAAATAAAAAAATAAAATAAAAAAATATAAAATAAAAAAATAATAAAATAAAAAAATAATAAAATGATAGTAAATTGTAAAACAGAATAAAATCTAACCAACTTCTGATTTTTCCATGTTTTATGTATAATATAAAATTGATTCCATTTTTTATGATGCCCTGCTTTGTTGGTGCCTTAGGCACCTGTTTATTTAAATAACCCTAAATTGCCCTAAATGAATGACATCATGTTATCAGACATGGCCTAGCCCCAAGTGACCTCTCACCTTCTATCATACTTTCTGGTAGAGCTAATGGTTCCTTTCCACTGCACTTTGTGAATGTCAAGGCTGAATCACAGTGAATTGAATTTAGGTGTTGATTGTGTGCCTCCCAACACTGCACTGAACTCATTGAGAGGGGATTGGTGCCTTGTTCATTTCTGCATCATCAGTGCTTTGTGACTGGTACTTGGTAACATGGTTGAATGAATAATGGGATTTTATTACAGCCAACTATCAAAGTCATCCCTCCCTCATATTCTTGTGCTACAACTACATTATAAGCCTGGCTATTTTTGCTATGAAGGCAAAAAAGGTGAAGACAGCGGCAGAGGATCAGATGGTTAGAGAGCATCACTGACTCAATGGACGTGAACTTGAGCAAACTCTGGGAGATAGTGGAAGACAAGGAAGCCTGGTGTGCTGCAGTCCATAGAGGTTGAAAACAGTCAGACATGATTTAGCAACTGAACAACACAACAAATGTTGGCTAAATCCCAAACTCGCTCTGTCCAACTGACACCATTTATTTTCTGTACACAACCCATCATCCAAGAATGTAGAACTGGCATTGAAACATATACATTACCATATGTAAAATAGATAACTAGTGGGAATTTGCTGTATAACACAAGGAGCTCAGCCTTGTGCTCTGTAACAACCTAGAGGGGTGGGAGGGAAGTTCAAGAAGGAGGGGATATATGTATACTTATAGCTGATTCGGGCTTCCCTCATAAGATGAAGGAAAGCTAGTTTGTAAGTCTTCCAAAATAGCTAGTTTGTAAGTCTTCCAACTTCCTTCATAGTTCAGTTGGTAAAGAATCCACCTGCAATGCAGGAGACCCCAGTTCAATTCCTGGGTCAGGAAGATCCCCTGGAGAAGGGATAGGCTACCCACTCCAGTATTCTTGGGCTTCCCTTGTGGCTCAGCTGGTCAAAGAATCTGCCTGCAATGTGGGAGACCTGGGTTCAGTCCCTGGGTTGGGAAGATTCCCTGGAGAAGGGAAAGGCTACCCACTCCAGTATTCTGGCCTGGAGAATTCCATGGACTGTATAGTCCACAGGGTCACAAAGAGTTGGACGTGACTGGGCAACTTTCACTTTCACTTCATAGCTGATTCACGTTGTTGTATTATCCTCCAATTAAAAATAAATTAAACAACAATAATAAAATTCATTTACTTAGGATACATTTATTGACTGTCCACTATGTACCTTGACCTGTGCCTGCAGGACAAAGAGGCAAAATCAAAATTGAAAACATACAAAAAATAAAATAAAATAAATTCAAAGTATAACCAAATGCTGAATTTCTGGCAGGGAAAATTGGTCTACGTGAATCATTGACTAAGCCTTCTACACTGATGGCTCCTGGAAATAACTGTTTGGCATCATCTTCTAGAGTCACTAGGGGTTGTTTTTTATTATTATTATTTTTCCAAGTTTTATTATTGGTTTTGTGGGGGAAGGGGAGTGTTTTCTTTTCTTTTCTTTTCTTTTGTTTTTTTTTTTTTTCATTTATTTTTATTAGTTGGAGGCTAATTACTTTACAATATTGTAGTGATTTTTGCCATACATTGACATGAATCAGCCATGGATTTACATGTGTTCCCCATCCAGATCCCCCCTCCCACCTCCCTCTCCATCCCATCCCTCTGGGTCTTCCCAGTGCACCAGCCCTGAGCACTTGTCTCATGCATCCAACCTGGGCTGGTGATCTGTTTCATCCTTGATAGTATACTTGTTTCAATGCTATTCTCTCAGAACATCCCACCCTCGCCTTCTCCCACAGAGTCCAAAAGTCTGTTCTGTACATCTGTGTCTCTTTTTCTGTTTTGCATATAGGGTTATCATTACCATCTTTTTAAATTCCATATATATGCGTTAGTATACTGTATTGGTCTTTATCTTTCTGGCTTACTTCACTCTGTATAATGGGCTCCAGTTTCATCCATCTCATTAGAACTGATTCAAATGAATTCTTTTTAGTGGCTGAGTAATATTCCATGGTGTATATGTACCATAGCTTCCTTATCCATTCGTCTGCTGATGGGCATCTAGGTTGCTTCCATGTCCTGGCTATTATAAACAGTGCTGTGATGAACATTGGGGTGCACGTGTCTCTTTCAGATCTGGTTTCCTCGGTGTGTATGCCCAGGAGTGGGATTGCTGGGTCATATGGCAGTTCTATTTCCAGTTTTTTAAGGAATCTCCACACTGTTTTCCATAGTGGCTGTACTAGTTTGCATTCCCACCAACAGTGTAAGAGGGTTCCCTTTTCTCCTCCTAACTCTGAAACTCCTAACACCATTCTGAAAATTCCCACAATTATTTATTAATTGTGTATAACATTCTCTATCCATGAGAATAGACACTGCAGTTTTCAGGTAGCTCAAGATAAAGAGGCGCTGCTGTCTTGAAACATAAACCAAAGATTGTTTATTCATTGCCCCAAACCAAAAAACAAAACAAAAACTGTCAAAATAATTTTTAATATTCAACGCATAAAATAACAAATATTAGGTAATCTGATGGTCCTTGACATTTATGAGGTACTTTTGTTTCCATATTTTTGTCTTGGAGATGTTTTGTGCTCTTGATGCAATCAAGTTTATTTACCTGTATCTTTATGTTTTATGCCTATGCTATGCTATGCTCAGTTGCTCAGTTGTGTCCGATTCTTTGCAACCCCATGGACTGTAGCCCGCCAGGCTCCTCTGCCCATGGAATTTCCCAGGCAAGAATACTGGAATGGGTTGCCATTTCTTACTCCAGGGGATCTTCCCAACCCAGGGATTGAAGTTGCGTCTCTTGCATCTCCTGCAGTGGCAGGAGGATTCTTTACCACTGCGGTACCGGGGAAGCACATTTTACATCTACCCTACCCTATATTTCCTTTTATAATTTTATATTTTATGTTTAGGCCTTTAATCTATATGAATTTTGCTTTTTTTATGCGAATCTTTATATTTATTAGTTGGAGGCTAATTACTTTACAGTATTGTAGTGGTTTTTGTCATACATTGACATGAATCAGCCATGGATTTGCATGTATTCCCCATCCCGATCCCCCCTCTCACCTCCCTCTCTGCCTGATCCCTCTGGGTCTTCCCAGTGCACCAGGCCCGAGCACTTGTCTCATGCATCCAACCTGGGCTGGTGATCTGTTTCACCCCAGATAATGAATTTTGCTTTTATGCAAGCTGTGAGGTAAAGATCTAATTTTACTTTTTCTAAATGGAGAACTAGTTTTCCTAAGACCATTTATTGAGTACTTTATCTTTTCTTCTTTGTCAAAAACTGAATTCTCATGTAAATTTGGATCTATTTTGGACTTATTATTCTGATTCATTGATTCATTTGTCAGTGTTTGTTCCATTACCACATCATTTTAATTACTACACTTCTGTGGTATGTTTTGATATTTAATAGGCCAAGTCATATCCCACTGTTCTTTTTCAAAACTTTCTCAGCTATTCTTGCACATTTTCTCTTCCAAGTGATTCTTAGAATCAATCTGTTGGTTTTCATAAAAATTTTCATTAGGATTTTGATGGGGATTAAATTTCTAGATGTTCTTAGGTTGTTGACATCGTTACAACATTGAGTTTTACCATGTCTATCACTTCACTCAGATATTCTTCCATTTCCATCTGTAAAGTTTTATGCTTTTCTTCATCTAGATTTTGTAAAATTTGTTATTAGATTTATCCCCCTAGGCATTTTATACTTCTGGGAGTTGTGACTAGGATCTTTTTTATTTTTTATTTCTTTTAGGATCTTTTATCTATTATGTTGTCTAGTACATTATTGTTGGTATATAAAAATATTACTTTTTTTGTATGTTGCTCTTGTATTTATGCCACTTCACTGAGTTATTTTTATCAGTTCTAATGGTTTCTCAATTGATTGTCTTAGAGTTTTTATGTAGACAATCATATTGCTTACAAATAATAATAGTCATATTTCCCTTTATATCATTGTATCTTTTTGCCAAAGTTAATTCAGTCATTCAATTAATTTTTGGCAGCTTCTTATATGTCAGGGCAGCTTCCATGTGCCAAGCATTGTTCTATGCTTGGGGGATACAATAATGGACAAAACAGACAAGGTTTATGCCGTCTCATGCTTATATTCTATTAAAACGAGATTAACAACCTAGAAAAAGCATAAAAGGGTCAGTCACCTAGCTTCATATAAATCAATGAAGTTAGAACACTCCCTCACACCATATACAAAAATAAACTCAAAATGGCTTAAAGAATTAAATATAAGACATGACACCACAAAACTCCTAGAAGAGAACATAGGCAAAACATTCTCTGACATAAATCATAGCAATATTTTCTTAGATCAGTCTCCCAAGGCAAAAGAAATAAAAGCAAAAATAAACAAATGGGACCTAATCAAACTTATAAGCTTTTGTACAGCAAAGGAAACCATAAATAAAACAAACAAAAAAAAAACCCTGCAGTCAGGGAGAAAATATTTGCAAATGATGCAACCAACAAGAGCTTAATTTCCAAAATATACAAAGAGCTCAGACAACTCAATAACAACAACAGCAAAAACAATCCAATATAAAAATGGGCAGAAGATCTAAAGAGACATTTCTCCAAAGAAGACATACAGAAGGGTAATAGGCACATGAAAAGATGCTCAACACTACTATTAGAGAAATGCAAATCAAAACTACAATGAGGTATCACCTCACACCAGTCAGAATGGTCATCATTAAAAAGTCTACAAATAATAGGTACTTTCCTGGCTGTCTAGTGCTAAAGACTTCACTCTTCCACTTCAGGGAACATGGATTCGATCCCTGGTCAGGAAACTAAGATCTCGCATTCTGTGTGGCCAAATATAAACAAATAAATAAGTGATAGAAAATTTTTAAAGTTCTACAAATAACAAATGCTGGAGAGGCTGTGGAGAAAAGGGAACCCTCCTACAATGTTGGTAGGAATATAAATTGTTTCTGTAAACAGAATGGAGGTTCTTCAAAAAAAGAAAAATGTAGTTTCCATATGATCCAGCAACCCCAGTCCTGGGCTTATATCTAGAAAAAAAACTATAATTTGAGAAGACATGCATCCCTATGCTCATAGCAGCACTATTTACAATAGCCAAAACATGGAAACAACCTAAATGTCCATTGACAAACAAATGGATTAAAAAAAAATTGTGGTTTATACACATAATGGAATATTACTTAGCCATAAAAAAGTGAAATTATGCCATTTGCAGCTACATGGATGGACCTAGAGATTATAATACTAAGTGAAATAAGTCAAAAAGAGAAAGACAAATAACAGATGATACCACTTATTTGTGAAATATAAAAAGGAATACAACTGATTTATTTACAAAATAGAAATAGACTCACAGACATTGAAAACAATTCTGTGTTTACCAAAGGGGAAGTGGGTGAGGAGAGATAAATTAAGAGTTTGGGATTAACATATATACACTACTATATATAAAATAGATAATCAACAAGGATCTACTGTATAGCACAGGGAACTATATTCAATAACTTATAATGGAAAAGAATATGAAAAATAATGAATATATATCTGAATAACTTTGTTGCACACCTGAAACTACAGCATTGTAAATCAATCACACTTCAATTAAAAAAATGTCAGTCATCACTGGCAAAATATCCTCAAAGTTGGTGGCTTAAAATAACAATAAATGGGGAGGGATAAATTAGGAGGTTGGGATTAACATATACATACTACTATATACAAAATAGATAACCAACAAGGACCTACTGTATAGCATAAAGAATTATATTCAATACTTTATAATAACCTATGGGGAAAAGAATCTGAAAAAATATATATATAACTAATATATGTGTGTGTATATATATATATATATAACTGAGTCACTGTGCTCAACACCTGAAACTAACACAACAATGTAAATCAGCTATACTTCAATAGAATTTTTAAATAGGCATAGGCTCTGAAATCAGAAAAACAACAATAAATATTTATATCACACAGCTGATCCTGGTCATGAGTCTGGGAATAATTTAAATAGGTAATGATGACTCAGGGTCTTTCTTGAAATTGAAGACAGGATGTCAGCTGGGCTTGCCATCACCTGCAGACTTGGCTGGAGCTGGAGGATTCATTACTAAGGTAGCTTACTACACGGCTAGCAAGGTTCTAGGAGAAGGCAATGGCACCCCACTCCAGTACTCTTGCCTGGAAAATCCCATGGACGGAGGAGCCTGGTAGGCTACAGTCCATGGGGTCGTGAAGAGTTGGACACGACTGAGTGACTTCACTTTCACTTTTCACTTTCATGCATTGGAGAAGGAAATGGCAACCCACTCCAGTGTTCTTGCCTGGAGAATCCCAGGGACAGGGGAGCCTGGTGGGCTGCTGTCTATGGGGTCGCACAGAGTCAGACACGACTGAAACGACTTAGCAGCAGCAGCAGCAGCACTTTTATTATCCTGAAATGGAGTTTGTGGATAAATAACCTACCTATATACATAATCTGAAAAGCGTACAATGTCCTAACTATAATACTAAGGACATAAAATTATATTTTTAGTAAAATAAAATATATTTCAACATCTAAATGCTTAGTCATGATTACACTGGAAGACATAATGAAGTCAGTTGCCTCCAGCAGAAATGCCAACTGATACAAATGTATTGTATTGGCCAAATACCGTGAAATGTATTGCCATGATGATTTTTTAAATGATGAACAACTCTTGGTAAAACTCTGAATAAAACAAAGCACAGTCTTCCCTTGATTTATATTTGTTATTGTTGTTCATTTGCTAAATTTGTCCGACTTTTTTGTAACCCCATGAAGTACAGCATGCCAACCTCCCCTGTCCTTCACTGTCTCTTGGAATTTGCTCAAATTCATGTCCATTGAGTCAGTGATGCTATCTAACCATCTCATCCTCTGCTGCTCTCTTCTCCTTTTGCCTTCAATCTTTCCCAGCATCAGTGTCTTTTCCAATGAGTTGGCTCTTTGCATCAGGTGGCCAAAGTATTGGAGCTTCAGCATCAGTCCTTCCAATGAATATTCAGGACTGATTTCCTTTAGGATTGACTGGTTTGATCTCCTTGCTGTCCAAGGGACTCTCAAGAGTCTTCTCTAGCACCACAGTTTGAAAGCATCAATTCTTTGGCACTCAGCCTTCTTTATGGTCCAACTCTCACATCCATACATGACCTCCAGAAAAATTATGGTTTTGACTATATGGACCTTTGTCAGCAAAATGATGTCTTTGCTTTTTAATACTCTATTGCATCTGTTGAAAACTTATTGTCAATTTAAATTGTATAAAAATACTCGGTGTTTTTATTTAATATGAAGTTAGGTTATAAGCTCAGATAATTTCAAATAGTCTTTTCATCTACATGAATGTTCTAGCATGACATTCAAAAGTCACATGAGATAGGACCGTCATGTGCACTTGCAGGACTTTAGCAACCCCAAACCCTGCCCCCCTCAATTATTGTGAAAAAGAAAAGTACTACCATATATTTCCCCAAATGCCTCTAGGGAGTAATATGGACCTCCATTCTCATCCCCACCCTCACTCCCACCCACAGTCAGGACCACTTACCTAAGAGAGGGCAGGTAAGAGTAGGCAGTGGAAGAAAATAAGAAGCGGAGGGGTATGGTTAGAAGGGGTACTTGAGAACAGGAGATGAGGCAATCTGATTCTTGGGGCTTTGCTTAATGCCTTCCACCATAAGACATATTTATTGATGGAATGAATGTCTCAGAACCAAACACGACCTTATACCTGGAACAGGAAGGAAGATGGAGTGGGGGTAGAAGAGAAAACCATGACTTGTGAACCCTGAACAAATGGGACTCAGGATTACTATTGCACTTCTGTTGAAGTCACCTTAGCATTTTCGACACTACCTCATACCTTCCTTCCTTTCACTTTCTTGGAGCTCAAACTAACTGGCATTTCTAATATGCTGGTTACTGCTGAGAGACATCTTAATTTTACATATGAGAAGACTGAGGCCTAGAGAGATGAAATGCCTTGTGAAATGTCCCCACAGCAAGTTAATGGCTGAGCTGGAACTGGAGTGAGGATCTTTCCACTAGAGTACTTTTTTTGAGGATATAAAAAATTTATTTTTGTAATAAGCATCTGATCAGTTTCTAGCACTGGATTCAGGACTCTAGGCTTGGACTTGCTTCAAATTGACCTGGTTTTAATGGATCATACTCTACACTCGGGATTGTAGCTGCCATTTTGTGAGTAGACATAAAGTTAACCTTAAAGCGAACAATGAAATGTAAAAATATATTTATCAGTAATAAATAAATGTTAGATGCACGACTTTCTTCAGGTTAAAGCTTGAAATACACTCAAGGATATTGAGCCTCTGATTTTTTTATTTCTTTTTTTTAAACTGAAGTATAATTGATTTACAACATTATGTCAGCTCCAGGTGTAAAACATAGTGATTCAATACTTCTATACAAAATGATCATCATGATCATCTTCCACTTTTAAAAATGAATTAGACCTGACTAGAAAGTGCAACTAGTAAATGGACCTCTCTTACCTCTTCAGGCTCCTTTGGAACAATGTCAGGGACAGGTAACGCTGTTGTAATTCAGGTTCAGCTTCCTACCATCTGGAAGGTTATGTCATGGGCTTATTATGTTTTTCTTAAAGAGCCAATCACTTAGAAGTCCCAAAGAGTTGAAATGCTTACAGTTGCCCAAGGACATGCTAGAGTCCCCTGACTCCTAATCAGATGTACTTCAAGTTTGCTGACAGCATTAAGAAATATGTCCTTGGTGAGTGAGCGACCTGATAAGGATGTGATAATGGATGTGACCTGGAAGGATCTGACCTGTCCAGTGATAATGGCCTCTTTTCTCCTTCTAGCCCATGTCCTCTGCCCCTGATATGGGGCCTAGCCAGAAGTTTATCTTCTCAGAGTTGCTTAGCTTTCCTTCAAAGGACTGATAATATTCTCTAGCAGAGCATCCAGAAAGGCGAGTTGCTTCCCCAGGTGCCCAGGCAGGGCTTTTGAGAAAGATGGGTTGATATTTCCTGGGGGTCCTAATTATCTATTACTGTGTAACGAGGTGCTCCAGAACTTAGCGGCTTAAAACAACAACCATTTTCTCATATCTCACAATCGTGTGAGTCAGTAATTCCATCAGGGTTTGGCTGAATGATTCTTTTGTCCCACGTGACTGAAGTTGCTCTCAGCTGGTGGATTGGGATGGTCTGGAGGATCCAAGACAGCTTCACTCACATGTCTGGCACCTTAGTAGGGATGACTGGAAGGCTGAGCTCAGATGAGATTATTGAGCAAGGTGCCTATATGGGAACTCTGTGGCATGGCAGTCTCGGGGTAGATGGGATTTCTTACATGGCAGCTTAGGCCTTTCAGAGTGAGTGTTATAAGAGACCTGGGAAAAAGCTGCAAGTCTTCTGACCTACCTCCAGAAGTTCCAGAGTGTCACTTTTGCTGCATTCCTTTGACCAAGAAAATCACTAAGTCTAGCTCAGATTTAAGGAAAGGGGAATTTAGACTCTACCTCTCAGATAGAGAAAGGTAGAAAAGGTTTGCTACTATGCTTTGCCATACCAGTCTTATAGAAACACGCATTCATTCATTCAACAAATATTCACTGAAGGTCTACTACGTACATATTCTAGGCACCAAAGACAGTAGTGGGAAATAAAGCAGTCAAAAATCCTTGTACTTGTGGAGCTTACATTTTCCTAAGGGAGGTGAACAACAAAAAGGAAATTAGTAAAAGTATATAGTATGCTAGATTCTTGCAAGTTTTAAGGAGAGAAATAAAGCAGAGTAGGGGGAATAAGAAGCTTTGGGATGGAGATGGTGTGGCTAGAGAAAGCCACATTGAAAAGATGCCTTTGGGATAAAGAGCTGAAGAAAGGCAAGGGAAGTAGCCATTCATCTACCTGGGGGCAACATTCCAGGCAAAGAAAAATGCAAGTGCAAAGGGCCTGAGAAGGTTGAGTGCCTGGAATGCTTGAGGAATAGTGAGGAGGCCAATGCAGCTAGTGGACAGTGAATGGGCAGAAAGAATAATAAAGTAAGACCAACAATGGAGATTGGTGGGTGAGCGGAGCACAAGATCAGCTAGCTTCTTGGGAGCCACTTTGGTTTTTCTTCTGAATGAGACAGGAAGCCATTGGAGGGTTTGAAGCAAAGAAGTGATATGGGCTGACTTAGGTGATGTCTATTTTAAAAGGAACATTAGGGCTGCTCTACGGAAAAAGAAAGACTAAGGGGAGTCAGGGGCAGAACAGGAAGTCCAGATGGAACTCTTGCAATCGTTCAGTTAAAGGTGATTCCTGGTGGCTCACACCAGAATGATGGCAGGGAGCACGGTGAAAAGTGATTGCACTCTGGGTAAATATTTTCAACGTTGAACCATTAGGATTTGCTGACAGACCAGATGTAGAGTACAAGGAGAGAGTAAGCAGGTACAAAAATATGGCCTCTTCTATAAGTTCACTAAATTCCTAGATACCTTTAGACACCTTGACAGAGCTTGTCATGTGACATATTTTAATGGTAGGGTTCAGGTGACAAATCCTGTAGTAAGCCTCTGGAGAATGGACCAGTTAGGATTGCTAAGCCTAGAGGCACTCTTCAACAGGGATTATGCTACTGGGCTGGCTAAATTCTTAAAGCCTTTATACAAAAGGTGGGAGAGCCTGTGCATTTCTAGCCACTCTACATGTCTTGAACAGCATTCATTTCACCAATGAGAAAAAATCACTTCTAATTTGCATCATTTTTTATCACAATCTCTGGTGTCCACTGGAGAACACTTAAGTATTCATGACAGCCCGCTATAGCATGGGCTTTTTCAAATGACAACTAACACATGGTTTGTGCATTTCTAATTAAGATACTTCAGATGTTAACCAAAAGTTCCTAGAATGTTGATCAACACTACCCAGATACACGCACATGGGTCCCACTCTCTTTGTTAAAGTACTTAAAAGTAAATTTCCAGAAATTGTAACTCTAATTGGTCTTGGCTCTGGGGCCCAGAAACACTTGGTCTGCAGGCCTTGAGAATTTAGATTCTTGTTGGGAGAGTGTAGGCTCATTAACTGGAGTGGCTTGCAATCCCTTCCCTCTGTGTCAATCTAAGGACACAGAAGCTCCAGGAAGAAATTTCAAAGATGTTTTTCTACACCACCGTCCCACCTCTGTCCCATGCCCTTTACCAATAAGGTTTATTTTTCCACCTCCCTCACAAGAGTCAAGAAGGACACTGTCAGTGCTTCTGAAGGGCAGCTGGTCACCCCTTCCTCACTCATCTCTGTTCACCTCACTCTGGTGCCCTGGAACTCTGCCTCCTGAGTGGGTGGGAATGTGAAGGGTAGGCTGGATTTGCTTAGGCAAAGAGGAGCGGGATAGAAATCTGAGCAGGGGAAGGGCATGATGAAAGATAGAGAAGTGGAACCACTCATGGGCAGGGTGAGGAAATAAGAATTTATCCTACATGATTGGCACTGAAAGCTGTAATAGAGAAGCAGCAGGAGACCAAGGCTGAAACACAGGTTAGGGCCATGTAATACAGGGGCTTGAAAATTTAGCTAATTTATCTTCCTTTCAGTAATAAAGAGTAGAAATTTTGTTTTGAATGTCCCTTATGTGTCAAACTGTCCCAGGCCCTTTTCCTACACTGTCTCATATAATCTCCACATTGAAGTAGAAATTATTTTTCCTGTTTTACATTTTGAGGAAATGGAGGCTTAGAGAAGTTAAAATCCCTTACTCAAAGTTTCCTGGCTAGTGAGTGGTACAGCCCAGACTCAACCCTAGCTCTGTGGTTCTCATGACAGTTTAAACCAGTTGCTCTCCTGTTTAAAAACCTTCAGGGCCTTTGGAAGGCTGGGATAGAGGTGAGTTGAGTCTGAAGAGCTGATGGAACTCTAGGTTGATGGTTTCTTTCATCCTTAACAACTACCTGCTCCTCTTTTCCTTCCAGAAACTCCAATCCATTCTGAGGAGCTACCTCAGTCCTCACTTGTACACAGCTGGGAGGCCTGAGACCTGCTATCTTCCTGGCACAACCTCACCTACCAGGCAGAGGCAGTTTGGCTCAGCCAGGGTAGCAAGTACTATGTGTACGCCTAGGTCTACCTTCACTTCAGTAGCAGGGCTAAAGACAAGGAGCCCTTCCTGATGGGCTAGCAGCTGATACAGGTATCAATTGCTGCACTGATTATCACCAACCATCCTATTTTGCTTCTCAAGGGTATGGCCACCAAGTGCTGGTTGCCTAAAATAAAGTGTAGCCTACAGCCACTATTCTAGTTGGGCATCTTGGAGTCAAGGAGTAGGGGGAGCTCTTTGTGTCTGAATCATCCCTCTCTATAGATTACACTGACAGAATACCCAATTATTTAGGGACTTTCCTTCTGGCCATATGACCAAGCTCACAGCCTGGAGTTGGGGAGTAGCCAGACTAGATCACACATTTTCCTTTTTTTAAATTAAATTATATTTTTTAATGAAGTATAGTTGATTTACAATGTTGTGCCAATCTCTGCTGTGCACGGCAAAGTGACTCAGTTATACACATATAAACATTATTTATATTCTTCTCCATTATGGTTTATCACAGGATATTGAATATAGTTCCCTGTGCTATACAGTAGGACCTTGTTGTTTATCCATCCTATATATAATAGTTTGCATCTGCTAATCCCAAACTCCCAGTCCTTCCTTCCCCCACCCCTCCCTCTTGGCAACCACAAGTCTGTTCTCTCTGAGTCTATTTCAGATCACACATTTTTCTGGACCTGTGAAACCTCAGCATGAGAACTAAAAGATAACCAGATACTCAGATGCCAGAACCCTGGCTGAGCAACTAGGGCTGGCCTTTTGGATCCCCCTCTCCCTTTCTTTCTCAAGAACTTAGTCCATGAGATGCTTGAAGACCTGATATCATCCCCTCTGCCAATGTAGAGCCTGATAGCCAAAGTGAACAAGGCTGAGGACAGAAGTGAGGAGGGAGAGAAGCAGGAGACCTGCCACAGAGAAAGACAACAGTGCTCACCTCTGTGCCACCATCCCTGGGGCTAGCAGAGTGTAGCCAGGGGCTGAGAGCTAAATTCCCTGGGAGTGACTTAAGAGACAGTGACTCCACTGAGCACTTCCTGTAGGCTCGTGCTAGGACAAGCAGCATCTACTTTTTCTCCAGAGCATGAAGGAAGTGAAGAAGGCTAACCTATTGGATAAAAATGCTATTGCTGAAGAAAAGGGAGAAGTAGGTTCTTGCTGCCTCTGAGTTTGAGAATTATGTTGTCCCTTGTGTTTATATATGTCCCTACTAATTATTTCTATTAAATAAATATGTAAGGCTACTGAAAAAGCTTTTTGTCATCCCTCACCTCCTTTGCCTTACTCTAGTCTTTCCCAGTAGATCTAGTAAATCTGAGATTGGCTTCCAAGTTGTAACCATTTCTATTTCTCTCCTTCCTTTCTTTCTTTTGGAATTCTCTCTAGGCCCCAGGTATCAACTAGCTACAAAGTCCCAGTCTTTTGCCTCAGTTTCTCCACTAAAAACTCTAGCAGTTTGTTGGGACTGGGGCCCTCTTGTTCACTCAGGCCTTTGAGTTTGCCCTTGACCTAGCTCTGATCAAATTCTTTCCCAGTGAGAAAACTACTAGGGCTCTCCTATAAGTGGAACAATTATTCAAAACCCCAAGTCTACTACCTGCTTAACTTAGGAATGAGATGGGATGAATAGCTGGATATTTGTTTCATGAGATTTTCATGGAAGAAAACCATGGTAAGAGGCATCTGCGAAACATGTATATTATCTATAGTGAAACAGATCACCAGCCCAGGTTGGATGCATGAGACAAGTGCTTGGGCCTGGTGCACTGGGAAGACCCAGAGGGATTGGGTAGAGAGGGAGGTGGGAGGGGGGATCAGGATGGGGAATACATGTAAATCCATGGCTGATTCATGTCAGTGTATGACAAAACCCACTACAGTATTGTAATTAGCCTCCAACCAATAAAAATAAATGAAAAAAAAAAGAGGCATCTGCGAGTAGAATGAAAAGATGGTTAATGACTTGGGGACAAGGTCTGAAGGCCATACTCCAATGATAGGAAGTCTTTCTGATATTTGTAGAGTGGACTTGTTGGGGATTTTGAGACCATCTGGAAGAGAACAGGGATACCATGAATCTTTCTTCCCTCTGCTACAGGAAAGGGAGTGAAACCAGACTACTGTGCAGTGTCCTAGCCTATCATTCTCATAGGTCTTAAGCCCTGAAGTTTGGGACAGTTCACATGGAGATTCCTCAATGGGTCCTGGATTACGGAGTCAAACAGATCTGTGTCGAAGCTCTGCCTCTGCTACTTACTAGCTTTGAATCCTTTAGGCAAGTCACATGTCCCTCTGTGCCTGCTTCTTCATCTTTAAATTGGGGCTAATGATAGAGTTATGAGGATTAAATGAGAATTCAAAAATGGTAGCTGTTATTCTTAACAAGAAGACAAAGCTAAGTTGAGTCTGTTGATCAAAGGAGAAAGTATATAAGTTATGTTGCATTTTGAGGAAGAGAGAGGGACCAGAGAGTGAACCCCTCTGACCTGGTTGTCCCCTATTGCTATGTGACCTTGGTAAAGTAACTATACAATATATCATTCAAGCTGGGACACTTTTGAAAGTAAAAAGAGGCTATTCCTTATTACACCATGAACACAGGTATAAGCTGGGACTGGCCCAGGGCAAACCAGGGTGCATTGTCACTCTACCCACAGGGAACATGGTATTATATAAGATAAAGGCCCAAACATTGTAAAGATCTTCCTGACCCAGGAATCAAACTGGGCTCTCCTGCATTGCAGGCAGATTCTTTACCAACTGAATTATTAGGGAAGCCCAAAGATAAAATCCATATTGTTTAAATCCATAAATCCATGCTCTTGTCACCTGGGGCCTTGGGAAAATCATCTCATCTTTCTGAGATTCAACACATACATTTTTAATTGGGGACTGAAAATCACAGAATAGTGGGTGAAGACTAAGAGCTCTGGGTGACTAACAAATGCTAGTTCCCTTCTTCCTATCTTCCCGATGCCCTCAGGACAGACCCCCAGCCCCACTGCCTCTCCAGATCCCAGTCTACTCTAAATGCCAAACTGGCCTCCAACCTGATCATTCTGGACCCAAGTCCTGCCCATTCAGAAAGGTCAACTGCTAGCAACTCAGTCTCCTTTTGCCTGGCCAAACTCAAAGGTCTAGGCTAGTTATCATGATCTTCTCTGTCCATATGCGTTTCTGGTCTTACAAAATGTCTTCTCATCTATCATTTTATTACTTTCTCCCAGGAATCCTGTGAAATACTCGTCCAGGAGTTCTCTGGCTTGAGTGGAATCTAAGAGGTACAGTAAGTGCCCACACTGTAGTCATGCTGATAGCCAGTAACACATTCTTTTTGATGGTTTCAAATGTCCCCATTTAAGACCATTCTTGAATGTCATGGTTATTTGAGGGTAGGAATATTGATTCAATTTTAGTGAAATTTGGTGTGTCATATTCTGATTGTCAAAGAAATACATGCTTCATTGTAGGATACTTGGAAAATACAGAACAGTATAAGGATGAAAATTTCAAATCACCTGAAACTCACTATTAAGACACAGCAGTACTCCTTCCAGACTTTTCTAGTGGTGTTAATAATAGAGTAGTAACTGGTAACATTTAGTGAGTACTTACTGTGAGCAAACACTATACTAAGGGTTTTATATTTACTATCTCATTTCAGTATTCACAAAAACTCTGTGAGGTATATAATAAACTGAGGCACTAAGAGTTAAGTTACTTGCCCAAAACTACCACAACTATTAACTATTGACGCTGGAATTTGAAAGCAGGAAATCTGCCTCTGGAGTCCAGCTCCTACGCTATGCTATGTGGCTTCATATATTAGAGATTTCCTACCTAACACTTCCTGCAAGAATGCAGACACAGCATGTAAAAAGTAGTTTGAGCTTGTTCACTTACCCTTCTTTGTCACATCTGTTACTTTTCATTGAGCTGTTCCCCTTCTAGGAAATGGGCTAGAAGCCACAAACTGATCCAAAACCATGTAACAGGAGGAGAACAGAGGAAGAAAATGAAGGTCTGGATGAAGTGGGCTGCAAGTTCAAGAAAGCCAGGGTCAGACAGAAAGACAGGGTCAGACCACAAGAAATCTATCCTCTGTGAGTTCAAACTATGACAGACAATTTTGACAAGCATTCTCCTACCTTCTTGCTAACAGAAGCTCAACACTGATTAAGTCTCCAACATAAACTCTTGATCTCAGGGAGGGTGGGCCAGCATTAGAAGATGAGCCATGATTGGTTTATGACAGTTACAGCAACACTCTTTTCCTTGACCAGCAATTGGTACCAGTTCTGACCAGTGAAGTATAAAAGAAAGTCAGCTAGAGGACTTCTGGGAAAGGTTTACGTCCTTTTCCTAGTGACTCAGATGCCTCCCTAAAGACTTCCCTCTGTCTTCCCGGGCAGCATTAGGTATATGAGTACAAAATCAGCAGAAAACAGGCAGGCCAAAATATAAACACTGCTAAAGCCCAAGGTAAAGCCTAAAAGGATGGGAGGGATTAAATGGCCAGATCATGGAGGGGAGAAGGATTCCAGAAAGATGATACATAGCAGGACTGAGCATAGTGATCTTGGCCAGGGTATGAGGTACCGTGATCAATTCATCTTGGATCATGTGTCCATCATCCTTATGGTCTAAGAAATGGAATCTATTACAAAAGAAAAAACAGAGATAAAAAGTAGCAGACAGAAACACTTGATGACCATTACTGGGATCATCCACTTAGTTCAGTTCAGTTCAGTCACTCAATCATGTCCAACTCTTTGTGACCCCATGAACTGCAGCACACCATGCTTCCCTTGTCCATCACCAAGACCTGGAACCTATTCAAACTCATGTCCATCGAGTTGGTGATGCCATCCAACCATCTCATCCTCTGTTGGCCCTTTCTCCTCCCGCCTTCTATCTTTCCCAGCATCAAGGCCTTTTCCAATGAGTCAGTTCTTCGCATCAGGTGATCAAAGTATTGAAGTTTCAGCTTCAGCATCAGTCTTCCCAATGAATATTCAGGACGGATTCCCTTTAGGATTGACTGGTTTGATGTCCTTGCAGTCCAAGGGACTCTCAAGAGTCTTCTCCAGCACCACAGTTCAAAAGCATCAATTCTCTGGCACTCTTTGATTTTCTTTATAGTCCAACTCTCACATCCATACATGACTACTGGAAAACCATAGCTTTGACTAGATGGACCTTTGTTGGCAAAGTAATGTCTCTGCTTTTTAATATGCTGTCTAGGTTGGTCATAGCTTTTCTTCCAAGGAGCAAGCATCTTTTAATTTCATGGCTGCAGTCACCATCTGCAGTGATGTTTGGAGCCCCCCAAAATAAAGTCTCTCACTGTTTCCATTGTTTCCCCATCTATTTGCCATGAAGTGATGGGACCAAATGCCATGATCTTAGTTTTCTGAATGTTGAGTTTTAAGCCAGCTTTTTCACTCTCTTCTTTCACTTTCATCAAGAGGCTCTTTAGTTCTTCTTCACTTTCTGCCATAAGGGTGGTATCATCTGCATATCTGAGGTTATTGATGTTTCTCCCAGCAATCTTGATTCCAGCTTGTGCTTCATCCAGCCTGGCATTTCGCATGATGTGCTCTGCATATAAGTTAAATAAGCAGGGTGACAATATACAGCCTTATGTACTTATTTTCCTATTTGGAACCAGCCTGTTGTTCCATGTCCAGTTCTAACTGTTGCTTCTCAACCTACATACACATTTCTCAGGAAGCAGGTCAGGTCATCTGGTATTCCCATCTCTTGAAGAATTTTCAGAGTTTGTTTTTATCCACACAGTCAAAGGGTTTGGCATAGTCAATAAAGCAGAAGTAGATGTTTTTCTGGAACTCTCTTGCTTTTTCTATGATCCAACAGATGTTGGCAACTTGATCTCTGGTTCCTCTGTCTTTTCTAAATCCAGCTTGAACATCTGGAAGTTCACAGTTCATGTACTGTTGAAGCCTGGCTTGGAGAATTTTGAGCATTACTTTGCTAGTGTGTGAGATGAGTGCAATTATGCAGTAGTTTGAACATTCTTTGGCATTGCTTTCTTTGGGATTGGAATGAAAACTGACCTTTTCCAGTCTTGTGGCCATTGCTGAGTTTTCCAAATTTGCTGGCATATTGAGTGCAGCAGTTCTTCTGTGTATTGTTGCTACCACTTATTAATATCTTTTGTTTCTCTTAGGTCCATACCATTTTTGTCCTTTATTGTGCCCATCTTTGCATGAAATGTTCCCTTGGTATCTCTAATTTTCTTGAAGAGATCTCTAGTCTTTCCCATTCTATTGTTTTCCTCTGTTTCTTTGTATTGATCACTGAGGAAGGCTTTCTTATCTCTCCTTGCTATTCTTTGGAACTCTGCATTCAAATGGGTATATCTTTCCTTTTCTCCTTTGCCTTTTGCTTCTCTTCTTTTCTCAGCTATTTTTAAGGCCTCCTCAGACAACCATTTTGCCTTTTTGCATTTCTTTTTCTTGGGGATGGTCTTGATCACTGCCTCCTGTACAATGTCATGAACCTCTGTCCATAGTTCTTCAGGCACTCTATCAGATCTAATCCCTTGAATCTATTTGTCACTTCCACTGTATAATTGTAAGGGATTTGATTTAGGTCATACCTGAATGGTCTAGTGGTGTTTCCCTACTTTCTTCAATTTAAGTCTGAATTTGGCAATAAGGAGTTCATGATCTGAGCCACAGTCAGCTCCTGGTCTTGTTTTGCTGACTGTATAAAGCTTCTCCATCTTTGACTGCAAAGAATAAAATCAATCTGATTTCGGTATTGACTATCTGGTGATGTCCATGTGTAGAGTCTTCTCTTGTGTTGTTGGAAGACGGTGTTTGCTATGATCAGTGCATTCTCTTGTCAAAACTCTGTTAGCCTTTGCCCTGCTTCATTTTGTACTTCAAGACCAAATTTGCCTGTTACTCCAGGTATCTCTTGACTTCCTACTTTTGCATTCCAGTCCCCTATAATGAAAAAGACATCTTTTTTGGGTGTTAGTTCTAGAAGGTCTTGTAAGTCTTCATAGAACCATTCAACTTCAGCTTCTTCAGCATTACTGGTCGGGGCATAGACTTGGATTACTGTGATATTGAATGGTTTGCCTTGGAAACAAACAGAGATTATTCTGTCATTTTTGAGATTGCATTCACAAGTACTGCATTTTGGACTCTTTTGCTGACTATGATGGCTACTCCATTTCTTCTAAGGGATTCTTGCCCACAGTAGTAGATATAATGGTCATCTGAGTTAAATTCACCCATTCCAGTCCATTTTAGCTCACTGATTCCTAAAATGTCGATGTTCACTCTTGCCATCTCCTGTTTGACCACTTCCAATTTGCCTTGATTCATGGACCTAACATTCCAGGTTCCTATGCAATATTGCTCTTTACAGCATTGGACTTTACTTCCATCACCAGTCACATCCACAACTGGGTGTTGTTTTTGCTTTGGCTCTGTCTCTTCATTCTTTCTGGAGTTATTTCTCCACCACCTCCAGTAGCATATTGGGCACCTACCAACCTGGGGAGTTCATCTTTCAGTGTCCTATCTTTTTGTCTTTTCATACTGTTCATGGGGTTCTCAAGGCAAGAATACTGAAGTGGTTTGCCATTCCCTTCTCCAGTGGACCACGTTTTGTCAGAACTCTCCACCATGACCTTGCTGTCTTGGGTCAGCATGGCTTATAGTTTCAGTGAGTTAGATAACACTGTGGTCCATGTGATCAATTTGATTAGTTTTCTGTGATTGTGGTTTTCATTCTGTCTGCCCTCTGATGGATAAGGATAAGAGGCTTATGGAAGCTTCCTGATGGGAGAGACTGACTGAGGGGAAACTGGGTCTTGTTCTGATGGGCAGGGCCATGCTCAGTAAATCTTTAATCCAATTTTCTGTTGATGGGCGGGGCTGTGTTCCCTCCCTGTTGTTTGACCTGAGGCCAAACTATGGTGGAGGTAATGAAGATAATGGTGACCTCCTTCAAAAGGTCCCATGCACACACTGCTGCACTCAGTGCCCCCAACCCTGCAGCAGGCCACCCCTGACCCACACCTCTGCCAGAGACTCCTGGACACTCACAGGCAAGTCTGGGTCAGTCTCTTGTGGGGTCACTGCTCCTTTCTCCTGGGTCCTGGTGCACACAGGTTTTGTTTGTGCCCTCCAAGAGTCTGTTTCCCAGTCCTGTGTAAGTTCTGGCAGCTCTATGGTGGGGTTAATGGCGACCTCCTCCAAGAGGGCTTATGCCATACCCAGGTCTGCTGCACCCAGAGCCCCTGCCCCTGCAGCAGGCCACTGCTGACCCGTACCTCCACAGGAGACACTCAAACACTCAAAGGCAGGTCTGGCTCAGTCTCTGTGGGGTCTCCTGGTGCACACAAGGTTTTGTTTGAGCCCTCTGAGCATCTCTGGTGGGTATGGGGTTTGATTCTAAATGTGATTTTGCCCCTCCTACCATCTTGCTGGGGCCTCTCCTCTCCCCTTGGATGTGGGGTATCCCCTTTTGGTGGGATCCAACATTCTCCTGTTGACGGTTGTTCAGCAGCAAGTTGTAACCCTGGAGTTCTCACAAGAGAAGATGAGCACACGTCCTTCTATTCCACCATCTTGTATCTATCATCCACTACTTATATATTTTCAATGATTCCCCATACATTGTCTGCTTTGAGAGGTCTACCACCATCCCCTTTCTCTGACAATTGGATTCTTCCTCTCATAGGGGCAAGGTTTTGGCATCCATGCTGTCATCCTGACTTCTGAACAAAACTAACTGAATCATACAGCATCCCTGATCCAAGTTGGGACAACCAGATTCCATCCTGAGAATTTCAAACTGGAATACAGAGATGCTAGTCAGTCACTGCTGGTCACTTAAATCTAGGACTTGTAACCCAACAAGAGAAGACCTATTTAGTCAAGTTAGTGAAAAACAGAGAAGTCAGGGTTACAAATTGAAGACTGGAGTGGATATAGGAAGGCAAAGACCACATGGAATGAGAGAGTGACTAAAAGAAACAGAATTACCTTGGTTCCTAAAAACTTTCTAGTTCACAGTTATACATACATACATATTTCACTCAGTATGTCAGAAATTTGGAAAACTCAGCAGTGGCCACAGGACTGGAAAAGGTCAGTTTTCATTCCAATCCCAAAGAAGGGCAATGCCAAAGAATGTTCAAACTACCATACAATTGCACTCATTTCACATGCTAGCAAGGTAATGCTCAAAATCCTTCAAGCTAGGCTTCAGCAGTATGTGAACTGAGAACTTCCAGATGTACAAGCTAGATTTAGAAAAGGCAGAGGAACCAGAGATCAAATTGCCAACATTTGTTGGATCATAGAGAAAGCAAGAGAATTCCAGAAAAAAATCTACTTCTGCTTCATTGATTACACTAAAGCCTTTGACTGTGTGGATCACAACAAACTGGAAAATTCTTAAAGAAATGGGAATACCAGACCACCTTACCTGCCTCCTGAAAAACCTGTATGCAGTTCAAGAAGTAACAGTTAAAACTGGACATGGAACACAGGACTGGTTCAAAATTCAGAAGGGAGTATGTCAGGGCTATATATTGTCAGCCTGCTTAATTAAAATATACAGAGTACATCATGTATAATGAATCACAAGCTGAAATCAAGATTTCTGGGAGAAATATCAACAACCTCAGATATGCAGATGATACCACTCTAATGGCAGAAAGTGAAGAGGAACTAAAGAGCCTCTTGATGAGGGTGAAAGAGGAGAGTGAAAAAACTGGCTTAAAACTCAACATTCAAAAAATTAAGATCATGGCATCTGGTCCTGTCACTTCATGGCAAATAGAAGGGGAAAAAGTGGAAGCAGTGACAGATTTTATTTTCTTGGGCTCCAAAATCACTGTGGACAGTGACTACAGCCATGAAATTAAAAGACATTTGCTCCTTGGAAGGAAAACTATGACAAACCTAGACAGTGTATTAAAAAGAAGAGACATCACTTTGCAACAAAGGTCCGTCTAGTCAAAGTTAAAGTTTTTCCAGTAGTCATGTGTGAATGTAAGTAGGCTGAGCACCAAAGAATTGATGCTTTTCAACTGTGGTGCTGGAGAAGACTCTTCAGAATCCCTTGGACTGCAAGGAGATCAAACCAGCCAGTCCTAAATGAAATCAATCCTGAATATTCATTGGAAGGACTGTTGCTGAAGCTGAAGCTCCAATACTGTGGCAAAGAGTCATTTGAAAAAACCCTGGTGCTGGGAAAGATTGAAGGCAAAAGGAAAAGGGGACAGCAGAGGATGAGATGGTTAGATAGCATCACTGACTCAATGAACATGAGTTTGAGCAAACCCTGGGAGATAGTGAAGGACAGGGAAGCCTGGTGTGCTGCAGTCCATGGGGTTGCAAAAGAGTCAGACATGACTTAGTGACTAAACAACAACAAATTTCTTTATTCATTCACCCACCAATGGACACTTTTGTTTCCATATCTTGGCTGGTGTGACTAATGCTGCAATGAACATAGGGGTGCATGTATCTTTTCAAATTAGTGTTTTTGTTTTCTTTGGATAAATGCCAAGACTGTGGAATTTCTGGATCTTATGTTAGCTCTATTTTTAGTGTTTTGAGGAACCTCCATTTTATTTTCCATAGTGGTTGTAGCAATTTACATTCCCACCAACTTTTTTGAAGAAAACATAGGAGAAAATCTTTGTGATCTTGCATAAGAAGAGTTCTTAGCTATGGTGTCAATTGCACAATCTATTAAAAAATACATTAACTTTTAAAAAATTAAAAACTTTTTCTCAGTGAGAAAACCTTGTTCAAAGAATGACACAAAAAGCCATCAACTTGGAGAAAATATTTACAAATCCAAGATCCAACAAAAGCTTATACACAGAATGTACAAAGAGCACTCTAAATTGAACAATAAGGGGGTGAAAGGATCTGATTCAAAAACTGGCAAAAGAACATACATTTTACCAAAGAAGATGGTATGGATCTAAAAATACATGAAAAAATGTTCAGCAACACAGGTCATTAGTGAAATGCAAATTAAAATCATAATGAAATATCACTATACACCTATTAGAATGACTAACATGAAGAGTGCTGACAATATTAAGTGCTGACCAGAATATGGAGCAATTAGAACTCTCATACATTCCTGGTAGGAACTAAAACTGGTAAACTGTCTGGCAATTTTTTATTATAGGACCCCAAGATTGCACTCCTGGGTTTTTGTCCTAGAGAAATATAAACTTGTGTTCACACACACACACACAAACCTACAGACTTCCTTGGTAGTCCAGTGGTTAAGACTCCACACTCTCAATGCATGGGCATGGGTTCAGTTCTTGGTGGGGGAAGATTCTGCATGCTGCGTGTCATGGCCAAAACAAAAACTTATACTTGAATAGGTGAAAAAGTTGGCTTAAAGCTCAACATTCAAAAAATGAAGATCATGGCATCTGGTCCCATCACTTCATGGCAAACAGATGGGGAAACAATGGAAACAGTGACAGACTTTGTTTTCTTAGATTTCAAAATCACTGCAGATAGTGAAACCACTGCAGCCATGAAATTAAAAGACACTTGCTCCTTGGAAGAAAAGCTATGACCAACTTAGACAGCATATTAAAAAGCAGAGACATTACTTTGCCAACACAAAGTCCATCTAGTCAAAGCTATGGTTTTTCCAGTAGTCATGTATGGATGTGAGAGTTGGACTATAAAGAAAGCTGAGTGCCAAAGAATTGATGCTTTTGAACTGTGGTATTGGAGAAGATTCTTGAGAGTCCCTTGGACTGCAAGGAGATCCAACCAGTCCATCCTAAAGGAAATCAGTCCTGAATATTCACTGGGAGGACTGATGCTGAAGCTGAAACTCCAATACTTTGGCCACCTAATGCAAAGAACTGACTCATTTGAAAAGACCCTGATGCTGGGAAAGATTGAAGGTGGGAGGAGAAGGGGACAACAGAGGATGAGATGGTTGGATGGCATCACCGACTTGATGGACATGAGTTTGAGCAAGCTCCAGGAGTTGGTGATGGACAGGGAAGCCTGGCATGCTGCAGTCCATGGGGTCGCAAAGAGTTGGACATGACTGAGCAACTAAACTGAACTGATACATGAATATTCATAAGAGCTTAATGTGTGATAACAAAAAGTGGTAACAAAACAACATCCTTCAGTGGATGAATGATTAAACAAACTGTAACACATCTACCCAATGAATTACTGCTCATAATAAAGAGAAACAAGCTTCTGATATAGGTAGCAACAGAGATGGATCCCCAGGAGGCTTATGCTGAGTGAAAGGAAGGTAATCCCTGTGTGACTCCGTTCTCTTTCGAGAATATAGCGAATAAAACTCTCAAAATTGACAAAATTACATAGAGAGATGGAGAACAGCTAAGAACATATAGTCAATGAGAGGAAATGTATGATTATAAAGTGGTGACATTGGGCGTTCCCTTGTTGTGACAGAATGCTTCTATCTCTTGACCGTGGTGAGGGTTGTATCCATTTGTACATTTGATGTAATAGAATTACACACAAAGACATACTCCAAAAATGAGTGCATTCAAAAACTAGTAAAATCTGAGTAAGAGCTATAGTCTAGATAATTGTGTTAAGCCAATTAATTTCCTGTTTTTGATAAGAACTTTAATGATATAAGATATCACTGTTAGGGGAAACTGGGTAAGGGTACATAGGACCTCTCTGTGCTAATGCTGCAATTTCTTATGAGTGCATAATAATTAAGAAAAGTTTTTAAAAAGAAAGAAACCTAGAGTTGGGAGTTAAAGCTGTGTCTTAATTTTCACTCACATGGTTCTTGTTTGCTAAAGACTATTTGCTCAGGGGTGACTTTCCGGGGTATAAACCTTGCCACCACTGTCTCTAGAGAGTCCTTGATCTTGGGGAACTACCCGACTGAAGATGTGGAACATTAAATATTTGGGCAGACTCTTTCCCCTAAAACAAATGTTCTTAACCTGGAGTCCACAGCTCAAACTTTTCAAGTCTGTCAGTGCCCTCTTTGATATTTTAGAATGGTGTTTTTGTTTCTTTAGAAGCTATACACACACGATAAAATATTTGTAAAGGATTGATAGCTTGAATTTTAGATTAAAAGCTCTCCAGCCCCAGAATTCTAGTCCTTTTATCCAAGTGCAATTTTACTTTTAACAGTTTTATGTATTCTTCCTGGAAAAAGAAAGATATAAGGGGTAGTACACTATAGTCACAGTTTCTACTTTTTATACTTAATAACACATCATTAAGATTATTCCATCACTATAAATTGGTGCAGCCACTATGAAACCAGCATGGAGTTTCTTAAAAAAAACTAAAAATAGACTTGCCATATGATCTGCAATCCTATTCCTGGGCATATATCCAGAAAGAAATCTAATTCAAAAAGATACATGCACCACTATGTTCATAGCAGCACTATTTACAATAGACAAGATATGGAAACAACCTAAATGTCCATCAATGATGAATGGATAAAGAAGATGTGGTATACACACACACACACACACACACACACACACACAGTGAAATACTATTCAGCCATAAAAAAGAATGAAATAATGTCATTTGCAGCAACATGGATGGACCTAGAGATTATCATACTAAGTGAAATAAGTCAGACAGAGAAAGACAAATACTATATGATATCACTTATATGTGGAATCTAAAATATGACACAAATGAACTTATCTATGAAACAGAAACAGACTCACAGACATAGAGAACAGACTTGTGGTTGCCAAGGGGGAGGGGGGAAGGGATGGATTGGGAATTTGGGATTAGCAGATGCAAACTATTATATACAGGATGGATAAACAAAGGTCCTACTGTATAGCACAGGGAACTATATTCAATATCCTGTAATAAACCATAATGGAAAAGAATATGAAAAAAAGAATAATATATATGTATAACTGAATCACTTTGCTGTACAGTAGAAATTAACACAACATTGTAAATCAACTACACTTCAATAAAATAATTTTTAAAAAAGATCATTCCACATCAGGACTACAGCTCTACCTCTTGCTTTTAAATAGCTGCTTAGTGTTCTCAATATTAATAGATAAAGCACAGTTGTTTAACCAAACTTCAGTGATGGACATTTAGGTTTTTGCTATTATGAAAAATCCTGCAGTAAGTATAATTATACATTTACATCATGACATGCTTTTCAGTATAAACCATATGGTAAAGTCTTAGCAGTAATCTTTTCGAGTCAAAGATACTTAAATGGTAAATGCTGATGCACACTGCAAAGTTGCCTCCAAAGAACCTGTACATCCATCAACAGTGGAGGATAGCACCTATTTCTCTTTATACTTGCCAACTGTGAGTGTTATCAAACTTTAAAATATTTTTTGCCATTCTTTTTTTTTTTTGGCCACTCTTCAGGTCATGTGGAATCTTAATTCCCCGACCAGGGATCGAACCCCTACCCCCTGCACTGGGCATACAGAGTCTTAACCGCTAGACCATCAGGGAAGTCTCATTTTTTTTTTTTTTTGCCATTCTGAAAGATCAAAAAAGGCATCACATGTTTATTCCTAGAGATAACTAGTTTTGAATGATTATGAATCATCTATAATCTTTCTCCAAATGTTCCTCTTTGTCCATTGTCCTTTATTTTTAAATAAATTATTGTATCTCTTTTTGTTACACAAGTAATAAATAACATTCACTGTATAAAGAAAAATCAAACAATAAAGAAGTATAAAGAATAAAAGAGAAAACCCCTCTTCTCCTCCCCAGCGCCATCAGTCCCACTCCCCCCTCAGAGCCGCAGAAACACTGCTGTGTGCCCATGAGTTTTACTCTGTTAGATGCCAGTGCACTGGCACTCATTCTGATTCCTCTCATTTGGGATTGGAATACCTGTTACAGGGCATGGCCGAGGTTCAACTTTCTAATATCCAGAAAGAAGGGATTTGCTGAGCACATCAACAGTAATAAAGACTGCAGAGAAAATGGCTAAATGATTTATGTCAATGAAATGACTTAAAAGTCCTTCAAAAGCTTTAGAGGCACCATTTCCCTACAGCAAACTGTAAATAGTGTGTTTATTAAAGCAGAATCCAGAAGCACTTCAAGGAACCAAAGCTTAATTAATTTATTTCCTATATGCTCTGAAAGTAATGAGATGGTATTTAAATAGAGGTGGGGCCCGGGATTAATAAGAAAAGACAAAGACATGGTCTTCATGTGTAGAGACAGACTGGGATAAATTACTGGTTGGCCAAAAAGATTGTTTGGATTTTTCTGTAAGATGCTACCAAAAAAAAAGTAACAAACGATCTTTCTGGCCAACTCAATATTTGACCCTTAGTTTCCTCACATCAAATGGGAATAATTATAAAATATCTAGGTCATTGGGCTATTGTAGTAAATAATAATCTATGTAAAGTGCTTAGCACAGTTAGGCATAAAGTAAGTACTCAGTCTCCTGCATTGGCAGGTGGGTTCTTTACCACTAGCACCACCTGGTAAGCCCTTCTTAGCTATCTCTAAAACCTTTTCTGAAAGAGGGAAGGTATTGTGGATGGGAAACACAGAATGAATCAAAGCTTCGATTCTGCAATAGGGATGATGTTCTTAGGACAAAGATGAGACCTGACCAGAAATGGAAGATTTGTGCAGGAAAAGAATGACTGAGGAGGAAAGATACTGAAGCAGTGGGGGAAATGGAGACATTTGGGGCAAAAACCACTGTGAGAAGTGGGCATGACAATTTGAGATTGGGAAGCCAGTGGAGAGGTGCTGCAGTCGGAAGCTGTGGCAGTACAGTAGAGAGATCAGGAATATACTAACACAAGAGGAACCAGATGACAAAAATGTGGGTTTTTTTGTCAAAGAATTAAGATGAATGGAAAAAGAAAATGTGGTATATACATAAAACAGAATACTCTTCAGCCTTAAAAAAGAAGGGAGTCCTGTCATTTGCAACAGCATGGAGGAAACTTAAGGATGTTACACTAAATGAAATTAGACACTCAAGAGAAAGATGAATATAAGTGCATGATTCCACTTATATGAGGTATCTAAAATAGTCAAATTTGTAGAACCAAAGAGTGAAATGGTGGTTGTTAGGGGCTGGGGGGAAGAGGAAATGGGGAGCTTTTAATCAATAGGTATAAAATTTCAGTTAAGTAAGATGAATAATTGAGCTATTTCAAATCCTAAAAGATGATGCTGTGAAAATGCTGCAGTCAATATGCCAGCAAATTTGGAAAACTCAGCAGTGGCCACAGGACTGGAAAAGGTCCATTTTCATTCCAATCCCAAAGAAAGGCAATGCCAAAGAATGCTCAAACTACCACACAATTGCACTCATCTCACATGCTAGCAAAGTAATGCTCAAAATTCTCCAAGCCAGGCTTCAACAGTATGTGAACTGTGAACTTCCAGATGTTCAAGCTGGTTTTAGAAAAGGCAGAGGAACAGAGATCAAATTGCCAACATCCACTGGATCATCAGAAAAGCAAGAGAGTTCCAGAAAAACATCTATTTCTGCTTTATTGACTATGCCAAAGCCTTTGACTGTGTGGATCACACCAAACTGTGGAAAATTCTTCAATAGATGGGAATACCAGACCACCTGACCTGCCTCTTGAGAAACCTGTATGCAGGTCAGGAAGCAACAGTTATAACTGGACATGAGAAAACAGACTGGTTCCAAATAGGAAAAGGAGTACATCAAGGCTGTATATTGTTACCCTGCTTATTTAACTTATATGCAGAGTACATCATGAGAAACGCTGGGCTGGATGAAGCACAAGTTGGAATCAAGATTGCTGGGAGAAATATCAATAACCTCAGATATGCAGATGACACCACCCTTATGGCAGAAAGTGAAGAGGAACTAAAGAGCCTCTTGATGAAAGTGAAAGAAGAGAGTGAAAAAGTTGACTTAAAACTCAACATTCAGAAAACTAAGATCATGGCATCTGATCCCATCACTTCATGGCAAATAGTTGGGAAACAGTGAAACAGTGAGAGATTTTTATTTTGTGGGGCTCCAAAATCACTGCAAATGGTAACTGCAGCCATGAAAGTAAAAGATGCTGCTCCTTAGAAGAAAAGTTAATAGCAACCTAGACAGCATATTAAAAAGCAGAGACATTACTTTGCCAACAAAGGTCTGTCTAGTCAAAGTTATGGTTTTTCCAGTAGTCATGTATGGATGTGAGAGTTGGATTATAAAGAAAGCTGAGCACCGAAGAATTGATGCTTTTGAACTATGGTGTTGGAGAAGACTCTTGAGAGTCCCTTGGACTGCAAGGAGATCCAACCAGTCCATCCTAAAGAAAATCAGTCCTGAATATTCATCGGAAGGACTGATGCTGAAGCTGAAACTCCCAATACTTTGGTTAGCCACCTGATGCAAAGAATTGACTCATTGGAAAATACCCTGATGCTGGGAAAGATTGAAGGTGGGAGGAGAAGGGGACGACAGAGGATGAGATGGTTGGTGGTATCACCGACACAACGGAAATAAGTTTAGGTAAACTCTGGGATTTGGTGATGGATAGGGAGGCATGGCATGCTACAGCCCATGGGGTTGCAAAGAGTTGGACACGACTGAGCGACTGAACTAAAGATGAATATGCTGTACACATCTGCTGTTCCACATTGTACCTATAGTCAACAATACTGTATCATACACTTAAAAATTTGAGTAGATACCATGTTATGTGCTCTTATAACAATAAATTTTTTAATAAAATTAAAAAAAGAGAATCCCCAGACCCTGATGCCTGACTATTTAAGGTACGAGGAAAGAAGGGAGGAAACTATACTTGTTTGCTGAATTGATATAGGGCTGGTTTTACTCTAGGTGGAGAACTGAAGCTGGCAGTCTGTTCCCCACACAATAAGTATGTGTGCAGTGACACAGCAGATTCTAATTAGTAAGGTTTGATTAGAGGTAAAACCAAAGAAGCCAAGGTCTTTAGGTCTCCTTTCCAGAATTTCTAGCCTCTATAAACAATTCTGACTCAGAATGGCTAACACAGCTGTTACATGTAACCAAAGATGCTGATTTAGGAACACTGACTTTCCTCCAGAGAAGGCAATGGCACCCCACTCCAGTACTCTTGCCTGAAAATCCCATGGATGGAGGAGCCTTGGTGGGCTGCAGTCCATGGGGTCGCTAAGAGTCGGACACGACTGAGCAACTTCACTTTCACTTTTCACTTTTCACTTTCACACATTGGAGAAGGAAATGGCAACCCACTCCAGTGTTCTTGCCTGGAGAATCCCAGGGACAGGGGAGCCTGGTGGGCTGCCGTCTATGGGGTCGCACAGAGTCGGACACGACTGAAGCGACTTAGCAGCAGCAGCAGCAGCAGCATTTCCTCCTCAGGTATTGTTTTCTACTTATAGATTTCAGCACTATTCCAAAACCTCAGTGCCAGACCTGGTGGACCGGGAGTTTGCTAATCAAGAAGGTTGCTTTGAGGCCTGACAGTAAAGTGGTGCCCATTCCAACCTATGGTTTCTCTGGCGTCAGACTGGTTATGGTCCAGAGATTTTGACCCTTGCTATTTCGAGTGTGATTCAAGGACCAGAGCACTGATATTACCTGGGAGCGCATTAGAACTACGGAATTTTAGGCTCCACCCCAGACCTACTGGAACAGAATCTGCATTTTCACAAGGTCCACACACGAAAGTCTGAGAATCACTGACCTAGAGCACAGTTTTGGGAGTCAGAGAGGTTTTGGATTCTTTTGAGGGAGGAGGGGGAAAAATGACTTTAAATGCAAATGTAAAATAATGGTGTGATGTGTCCCAATTTCAGAAATTTGAAAAGAAGTAAACCATATAATTGAGGAAATGTGGTAGTTATATATTCAATAAAGACATTGTTACTTCTGTAACACAGCTAGATGATGATATTAAGTTATTAATTTTCATTGAGTTTACCTTGTTTCAGATACTATTCTCAATATCTTCCAGATAAGATCTCGTTTAACCTTCAGAGTAATTTAAAGCATCACAACCAACCTACGAGATGGGTACTTTTATCATCCCCATTTAACAGATGAGGAAACTGAAGTACAGGGTGGTTTAATTGACTTGCTTGAGTTCACATAGCGGGTAAGTATTGGAGCCACATTTTCACACCAGTACAACTGCTAGAGGCCACAGACTTAAATTCCATGTCAATTGACAAATTTTTCCCTGTCCCAGACCTGGGAAATTTGATGTTCTTTCCAAGATATCTATATTCTCTATGTCACTCAATCACTTTTGGCCTGAAGAACCCATTGTTACTGGACTATTCTGTATCTCACTTACATCTTACCTCCTGTGGCTGATCTTTTCTCCTTTCTCTGAAGTAACCCCTACATAAGACTCAGTCACTTTTCCTTAATTTCCTTCAAAATCAGTTACAAAAGCCATCTGTTTATGTAGCAGACTTTACTGAAAGTTTGGTACCTTACTTTTGGCATTTATTATCAAATCATTGTTAACCTTAGGTTTTTCTTATCACACAGTGTCTATTTGCATTCACTTGCTCCCAGACCACAAATATTTATAGTTTTTGTTCTATTGCTGTGTTTTAATAAAAGAGGACTTGAGTCTGTGACTTAACAGGAGTCACAGATTCTGGTTCACTCCTTTTACAGGCTTCCCTGGTGGTTCAGAAGGTAAAGAGTCTATCTGCAATGTGGGAGACCTGGGTTTGATCCCTGGGTTGGGAAGATCTCCTGGAGAAAGAAATGGCAAACCACTCCAGTATTCTTGCCTGGAGAATCCCCATGGACAGAGGTGCCTGGTGGGCTACAGTCCATGGGGTTGCGAAGAGACACGACTGAGCGACTTTCACATTCACGTTCACCTGTCCCCAGAGCTGCCATTTCCTCTCATCTTCCCCAGCAAGATTGCAAGTGAAACATAGTTTCTGAACATATGACCTCTGGCAAGTCTATAGGAAGCAAACATCCTTTGGGCTTGGATCCAGGGCCTGAAATAGGCTGAAGTTGGCTCAGAATCAACTGAGGAACGGGAAGTCAAAAGCCCAGGAGAGAAATCACTGTGGAGGAAAAAGACATCTGTGCAAAGTAATCTACTCTAATAAATACTAAATGGAAGAGAGAAAAGAATATAAGGCATTATGAATTAGCATCACTCTCATTCTGTATGTGTGTATATAAACTGTTGCCTATAGAAAAATAATTTTAAAAATTCAAAATCTTAACAGTGGTATCTCTGAGAAGGAATTATAGTTAATTTTATTTTCTTTACTATAATTTTCAATATTTAAAAAAATTTTACAGTGATCCTATAATCAGAGAAAAATAAACATTTCAATTTTTATAAAAGCAGATTGCTTTCCATATGTCCCAGTGTCATCAGTTGAGCAGGTGAGAGCTGAGGGGGGTGGGTTCTGATTGCTAGATTCTAAGAAAGTGTATTACTGAGTTCAGGCAGCCACAACAAAATACCATAGAATGAGTGGTTTAAACAACAGAAATTTATTTTCTCATTGTTCTAGAGGCTGGAAGTACATGATCTGGGTGCCAACATTGTCGATTTCTGATGACAGCTCCCTTTCTGGCTTGTAGACAGCCACCTTTTCATCGTGTCTTAACTTGAATGGCCTTTCCTCAGCAGAGGGAGAGACAGAGAGAGAGAAGGTGAGCTCTCTGGTCTCTTCTTAAAGGGACACTAATCCTACTGGGTCAGGACCCCACCCTTATAATCTCATTTAACCTTAATTATTTCCTTACTCCAATTACAGCTACATGGGGCGGGGGAGGGGGGCGGGGGGCATCCAGGGCTTCAACATATGAATTTTAGGGGAACACAGATATTCAGTCCAAAACAGAAGAAAAGGGAAGGAATCTGCATAACTACCAAAAGCCAGGAAGTTTAACACATAATCTTATGAAATTCTCACAACAACCTTGGAAGATAGATGTTGTTGATACCATGCAGGGCCCTGTGGGGCTCCTGGGCACAAGGCTTTCTGTGTCCCCCATTTCTTTGATTATAGGAAACAGCCTTCATTCAGCCTCCATGACCTTCCCTGAGTTCCAATGGGCAGATTCAAGCAGTTGTTAATTAGGGAAGGGAGGGGATGAGAGACCAGGGAGAAACAGTCAAGAGCAGCCTTGGGGCAAGGTCCTGGTTTCCATCAATGGATACACACAACAATATCTTTGAGCTGTTTTGCAGATACTGAAACCCCCACCAGGTGGGAGAAGTTAATGATTAATGATGGTATGCTGCCCACAAGCATGTAGACCCCAGACCAGTTGGACCTGAAGGTTGATGATGCTGACTCCTACTTACCTCACCACCAACCCATCAGAAGAATGTCCATGAGCTGATCATGCCCTCTTTGAACAATTACTATAAAACTTCTCACTATCTTCCCCAAGTGGGGACACACGGTTTTGAGGGGCATTAGCCCACTGTGTCCCCTTTGCCTGGCAAAGCAATAAAGCTATCCTTTTCTACTTCACCCAAAACTCTGTCTCTGAGGTTTGATTCAGCACTGGTGAACAGAGAAGCTGAGCTTTCAGCATCATTATTTTTCTTACTGTATGTGTAATAATAGCAATAGTTAAATTTATTAAGCACTTACTGTGAGACAGGCACAGGGCTATGGGTGAGTCCATATTAAGTAGTGGAAAAAAGCTTACGGAAATTATTTCCTGAAGTTATGTGAAAAGTAGAACAGGAGGGACTTCCCTGGCAGTCCAGTGGTTAAGACTGTGCTTCTACTGCAGGGGGTGAAAGTTTCAACCCTGATTGGGGAACTAAGATCCCACATGCTGTGGTGCACAGCCAAAAAATTTTTTAAAAGAAAGTAGAACACAAAGGTGATGAATCTGCATATTTATTTAACAAGACTTCCAAGCAAAGTGTTGAAGATGTGATCTGGTATTTTCTTGCTGCTCATAGTAAAATTTGAGAGGGGAGAAATAATTAAGATAACTGTTAAACCTAGAAGAAACCAGTACTTGATTGATTCTCAGCCTTTCCAGATGGCAGAAAATGCTAAAATGAAAAAAATGGCAGATTTCCCTAGTGGTTCAGTGGTTAGGATTCAGGGCTTTCACTGCTGTTGCCGAGTTCAGTGCCTGGTGGAGGAAGATTCATAAGCCACACTGAGTCATAAAAAAGAAAGGAAGGGAAGGAGGGAGGGAGGGATGAAAGAAAGAAAGAAAGAAAAAGAGAGAAAGAAAGAAAAGAGAGAGAGAGAGAGAGAGAGAGAGAGAAAGAAAAGAGAGAGAGAAAGAGAAAGAAAAGAGAGAGAGAAAGAGAGAAAGAAAAGAGAGAGAGAAAGAGAGAAAGAAAAGAGAGAGAGAAAGAAAGAAAAGAGAGAGAGAAAGAGAGAAAGAAAGAGAGAGAGAGAGAGAGAGGGAAAGAGAGAGAGAGAGAGAGAAAGAAAGAAAGAAGAAAGAAAGAAAGAAAAAGAAAGAAAGAAAAGAAAGAAAGAAAGAAAGAAAAGAAAGAAAGAAAAGAAAGAAAGAAAGAAAGAAAGGGCGGGCCTCCGAGCACTGTTAAGAAAGCATTGAATTGAGGAAAGGCTGGGAGAATGGCTATATAACCTTTGTTAAAACCTCAGAAAGATCAAAGGATCAGAGTGGTATTCACTCACACACTGGGCCCTTACAAGAGATTGAGAGTATGCCTTCTGGAACCTCTCAAACATTAGGCCCTTGAGAGCTGTGTACCTAGCCATCTCAGGAGCCCAAGGTAGAGAAGAGCTTATCTTGAGCAGATCTATGTGTATGTATTTTTTCTAATGGAGTGAAATTCAATGAAATCCACTGAAGACTCCTACAGTTTTTGAGAAAGTTATTTCAGCAGAAACACTGTTAGCTTAGACTCAGACAGAGAGTACAAAATCAAAGAAATTTTGGCCCCCCAAAATTCTATTGGCAGGAAGCAGGCTGATAAAATTACTCAGCTGCAAATGTGTGCTATCTTTCATGAAAAAGGAAGGATAATTTCTTTTTCATGAAAAGCTATAGGTCAGAACCAAGTGATCAGAGAGGCCTTTGGAACTAATGAAGGAATATTTAACCCAACTGGATTTCAAAATCACCATGGACTCTTTGATGTCTCCCAAGATCCCCAGCACCCTTTTCGAATGGAAATGTCTATAGTAGCTATCCTATGTCTCCCCATGATTTTATATTGGTTACATAAGTGGTGGATCATTTGTCTCTTTAGTTTTATATAGATCATCATATTAAGAAGAATTATGCCTAGAGGACCACATCCATACCTGGACCTGATTTAAATGATGAGATTCTGGACTTTAAGCAGATACTATAGGGATGAGTCTTTGGGGAATATTGGGAGGGAGTGAATGTTTTTGAATGTAGGAGGGATGTGAATCATTGGAAGTCAAGAGGTGGATTATGGCAGAAAGGCTCTAACATGGCCCCCCAGGAACCTATCATCACTATCCCTTTGCATGTAGGTAGGACCTGCGACTTTCTTCTAACCAACAGAAAATGGCAACACTAGCAGGATAGCATTACTGTGATTATGTTGCATCATCTTGCAAGGAGCCTCCTGCTAGGAGACTCTCTTCCTTGCTGGCTTTGATGAAGCAAGTGGTCATGTTGGGGAGGCCCACAGTGACAAGTGTAATGGTCATTTTTAAGTATCACTTGGCTGGACCATGGTACCCAGATATTTGGTCAAACATTATTCTGGATGTTTCTGGTGTGTTTGTATGAAATTGAGAAATGGAATATTTCCTGCCATATCAGTAAACAAGGATGTCACAGTCATCAGTGATTGCAGCCACCATGGAATGGTGAGCTGGTATGCCTAAGGACACTCAAGAAGGAAAAGAATACCTGCCATTTAGCAGCCATCAGACTGCAGCCACTCCCCCAAAACACAGGATACTGGCCCCAGATAGGGGGCCATATCAAAGGAATGATTTCAGTGAGCCCAGACTCTTGCATCTTCCCATACATAGAAAAGTGCTAAATTCCTTAACTTGAGATATCTGGTTTTCCTTTAATTAACAATAATCTTTTGATGTTCTGACTACCTGCCCTTTGTTGCAAAACTTCTGCATAACCTAGTTCTCTCCTTTGCCTCCATAAAGTAGTTCTCTAAGGTTGAGTTGCTGCCTCCCGGGCTTAAGTCCTAAAAAATTTCTGATGAATAAAACATAACTTGGGGAACTCAAACCAGGGCTCTCTGACAACCTAGAGGGGTGGGATGGGGTGGGAGGTAGGAGGGAAGTTCAAGAGGGAGGGGACATATGTATACCTATGGCTGATTCATGTTGATGTATGGCAGAAACCAACATAACATTGTAAAGCAATTATCCTTCAATTAAAAATTAGTAAATTAATTAAAAAAACAACTCTCAACTTTTAGGTTGTGTGTATTTTTCCATTTGACAAGATCAACATTTAAACTCAAGTCTGCTTTGAGTGAGGCAGATTGGCCTCCATACCATGGCTGGGCTTCATCCAATCAGCTGACAGTCTGACTAGATCAAATATCTGACCTCACCAGATCAAGAGGAAATTCTGCAACACTGCCTCTTCCCTGGGTCTTCAGTCTGCTGGCCCACCCTGCAGACTTTGAATTTGCCACCCCCATCATCACATGAGCCAGTTCCTCATAATCTCTCTCTCCTTCTCTCTCTCTGCCTCCATATCTGTACACACACACACACACTATTGGTTCTGTTTCTGTGGTGAGCCCTAACTAATATAGCAAAGAAACTTAAAGGTGATCTCTGGCTGACAGTAGGCTAGGAACTGAGACCTTCAGTGTGGCAACCCACAAGGAATTGAATGCTACCAACAACACATAAGCTTGGATGTGGTTTCTTCCCCAGTTGAGCCTCAGATGAGACCCCAGTCCTGGCCAATGCCTTGACTGCAGCCTTGCAAACAACCCAGCTAAACTTTGCCAAGACTCTTGATCCACAGAAACTGTGAGATAATAAATGTGTATTGTTTTAAGCAGCTAAGTTTGTGGTAACAGCACAAATTTACATAGCAATAGACAACGAATACAAGAAGGTGTGGAAACTTGGAGATTCCTATCTATATAATGACCCTTATTTCTTTCTTTCAAGAACTCTCCTCGCTTTCAGTAAGTCCTGCATAATGCTTCCTTAGCAAAAATAGCCTATGGAAATATTGAAGCATCATAGTATTATAGAAAGTGGTTTGGGAATTATACAGTGGACTTGAATTCTACCTCCATCACTTCTTATCTGTATAACCTAGGACAAGTCACTTCATCCTCGCATCAGCATGAGCATCTCTTTCCTCATCTGACAGAAAAGGGTTTAATAACAGTATCTGTTTCTCAAAGTTGTTGTGGGCATTAAAAGCAAAAAAAAAAAAAGAAAAATAAAATAGATCTAAAGCATGGACTCTATTGCTTGAAACAAAGCAAGCGGTCAGTATGTGGAACTTCTTAAAATGCTAATTTGTGGAGAGTCTCTAACCCTAAGCCTCAAGGATGAACACTGTTGCCCATGCCTGCCCCAGGTCTAGGGCTACTTGTTCATCTGGGGTAACAGCTGGTAGTGGCATGACCTTACCATTCTCTCTAAATAGAGAAAGCCTGGAGGTACCAGGTCCAATAAATATTTGCTGAAAGAGTACATGAAAAAAAATAAAACAAACTTCTCCTAGACTGTAATTCCTATGAAGACAAGGACCCTCTCTGTGTTGTGCTTGGGACAGAATAGAAGTTCAATAAATAACCTGCTGAATGAATGGATGAACAAATGAATGAATGACTACCTCACATACGGAGCATGAAGCGAAGTGGGCTGGGTGTTTATTTTCAACATGTGTCTCCTCCACCTGAATGGCTCCCCAGAGATCCCTAATAGATCATCAGGAATCTGGGACCATCCAGGGACTCCCTTTAGACCAAATTATTTCTACTACTGTCTTGTGGAATGGTTAATTTCCCCCAAAGGGGGGCAAATAACTATGAAAAGAAGGGCTCTGGTTATTTAACTAGAGTGAAATAGAATGCCATTTTTGTAGCATTTACTAGATACTAGGCACTGCTACATTATCTATCTATTTCTTACCACAACTCTCTAGAAAATATTAATACTATCCTTCTTTGGCAGAAGAGGTTACCAAGATACAGAGAGTTTAGGAGCCTTCCCCAGGATCACACAGCTAATAAGTGACGGGGCTAGGATATGAACTTAGGCTTGTCATATTCCAGAGCCCACACTTTCTACTATAGCAGTCTTGGGATCTGGTAGTAGCCACAGACTTTTAGAAAGGTAGCAGGCCGGGACCCTATCTTATTTGCCATTGTGCCCCAAGTTCTATCACAGTGGCTGTCAAGTATTAGAGATTCAATAGATGCTTAATAAACGAATCTATCAGTGAAGAACTCTTCACATCCATTCAATCATTTATTCAGCAAATATTTATTGAGTGCATATAGTTGCCAGAAATGTCTAGGTAGAAGCTGGGGATACAGTGGTGGACAAAATCCCTATGGAACTTACATTCTAATTGGGGAAAATATACTATAAACACATAAATAAGAGAACCTCAGATGACAAAAGACTACGATGAAGAAAAAAGAACATGAAGCAATTAAGAATGACTGGGAGGTCAGGGAAGACTTCTAGAAGAGAGGACATTTAAACTGAATTATTAAGAAGGTGTTAATTATGTAAGTCTGAGAGAGGTACATTTGAGGAAAATGAAATAGCTAGTGCAAAGATCCTGAGGCAGGAATAAACTGGATGTGTGAGGAACTGGGGGGAAAAAAAAAGATATTGTGGGGGTAGCAAGTGAGAGAGCGGCTGAGCGCTAAGAGATGAGGTGTATCGGGTTGTTGGGACTGCCGTAACGAAGTACCACAAACCAGATAGTTTAAGCAACAGGAGCATTTCTTGCCTCATTCTGGATGCTGAAAGTCCAAGATTAAGGTATTGGCAGGGTCACTTCCTTCTATGGCTATGAGGGAGACTGTGCCTCTCTCCTAGATACTTGTGGTGTGCCGGCAATCTTCGGTGTTCCTTGGCTTGTAAAAGCATCACCCAAATCTCCACCTTTATCTTTACCATGTCTGAGCTTGTTTCCAAATTTCTCCTTCTTATAAAGACACCAGTATTATTGGATTAGGGCCTGCCCTACTCCAGTATGACCTCATCCTAATTTAATCATATCTGCAAGGACCCCATTTCCAAATAAGGGCATGTTCTGAGGTACTGGGGACTAGGACTTGAACACGTGAATTTTCAGTGGACACAATTCAACCCATAACATGAAATTAGCAAGACAGGCTAGATGAAGGTCATCGAAGGCCTTAGAGGCCAGGGTAAAGGGTTTGGATTTCCTCTGGATGTATGTAACGGGAAGTCACCAGGGGGTTTCAAATCAGCCAACTGACATGATCTGATTTATTTTTTAAAAGTATCATTCTGTCTGCTGTGTTAAGAATATGAAAGAAAACAGCCCCATGCCTGCATGAGTCATATGGCTCCCCGCTAGGAATGGGAATTCTCATTATAACAATAACCTACTGGACCTGAGGCTTTAGTTTTCTTGATTTATTATTAGTTTGCAGGAAAAACAAATTCAGCATCCAATTAATGAGATGAACACATATTTATAGCCGCATATAAAATTACTGTTTTCTTTCCTGGATATTTACTTTCAAAAAAGTATAAAGTGATATATGTGCCTAGTAAAAATTTCACATACTGCTAAGGGAAATCAATTAGTAAATACAGGCCCCCAGAGACTGCTCCCCAACTCTAATTCATCCCCACTCCTCACTTTTCTACACATCCACATTTTAAAAGAAACCACATTGGAGATACAGTAACTAGGATTGTTTTCTGATCATCTCCACATGCCTCTATATAGATTCTTACCCCCAGAAAATTTTTAACACTGGGCCAACTGTCCAATCAGGCAGGCTCCTATTACTCTCTTCCCATAAACTGGCCTAGAAACAGGACAAACAGGAGAACTTAGCCACAAGATTAGTAGTAGAAAGATCACTGGACTTGGGGTCAAAGGCATTGAGTTCCATCTTCTGTTACACTTCCTGCCTCGGAAATACTGACCAAATCACAAACAAGTGTTAGTCTCCTCATATTCTGCCAATCTCACAGGGTTGTTATAAAGTTCAAGAGTATTTGTGTAATAAAATATTTATACTATACTGCTGCTAGACAGCTCTCCTCTCCACTCCCCGCCTGCCACCTTCACACAGCCATATCTGTTGATATTCACCCACATACAAGGGAGTTCTTATTTTGTAACTAGAACTAGAAAAAGAAGTTATGCTGAAGGACAGGCAAGGAAGGAAAGGGTAAAGTTGGCTTTCTCAAGCTGGGTGATATCTGGGGTAGGGAAGGTTTCTCTGAGTGACTCTGCAGGCTTCACTGTGGTCAAGTACGGGCTGAAGCCAAAGGGAACAAATTGGGTGCATCCCTCTTGACAACCATAGCTGACAGATTGTTTTGAGTGTATCTGATTCCGGAGTCTCAGAGGCTAAAACAACTGGAAAACATTTTGGTGGGAGAGGAGGTGCTAAGACTCTAATACTCAGGTGGGTTGCTAAGCCCACAGATACTGGACTTGGAAAAAAAAGGCTTTGTCACTAGAATAGACTACTGGTTGACTCCACTTTTAATTGACTGTGTTTTGGATTATCATCAGGGGAATGGGTCTGTTTTCTCCTTTCACTAAATCTCCACTGTCTGAAAGTGTTAGGCGCTCAGTCATGTCCAACTCTTTCCAACTCCATGGACTGTAGCCCGCCAGGCTCCTCTGTCCATGGGAGTTCCCAGGCAGGAATACTGGAGTGGGTTAAGGAAATGGCAACCCACTCCAGTATTTCTGCCTGGAGTATTCTTAGAGAAGGAAAAGGCAACCCACTCTAGTATTCTTGCCTGGGAAATCCCATGGATTTCAGTCCATGGGGTCACAAAGAGCTGGACACAACTGAAGTGACTTAGCACAGCCATTTCCTGAATTGACTATTCTCATATATTACCTCATTTAGCTCTCAGGACCGAATGAATAACAATGATGTTTGTATGAAAACAGAAAGTGTTAATCGCTCCCTCCTCCAGGGGTTCTTCCCAACTCAGGGATCAAATCCCGGTCTCCTGCACTGCAGGCGGATTCTTTACCATGTGAGCCACCAGGGTAGCCAACTTCTAAACCCTAGTTTTCTCATCTAGTTTCATTCATTTCAACAGTCCCATGTGGCAGGTTTTTATCATCATTACTCCTTTACAGATGAGATCACCGAGGTCGTTCAGGAGGTGAACAAGCAGCAGAGCCTGAAATAAACATGCTCTTTATCACTTACAAAGGGTTGTATGAGATGGTGACTACTAGGTTGTGACTTACAGTATAAATTCTAAGAACTGCTTGTGAGTAAGCATGGTATCCCTGGAAGGTGGGATACATCTAGGGAAGAGATACATCTTCAGGCAGGAAACAGGAACTAAGAAGGCAAGTTTTACACAGACAGCTATCCTACCAACACTGTATTTTTGGAGGTCTTTCTCTGTGCTGTAGCTGGTACTTGGGAGACAAGAGTGAACAAGAAGTGGGACAATGAATTCCCCCAGGTGGTACTAAGTTGGTGCCCACAACATTGAAATCTGATAAAGCTTCAGGGTCAAGTGAAACCTGAAATATCCCCATGCATGCTAAGTTGCTCAGTCGTGTCCAACTCTTTGCGACCCTATGGACTGTAGTCCACCAGGCTCCTCTGTCCATGGGATTCTCCAGGCAAGAATACTGGAGTGGGTAGCCATTTCCTCCTCCAGAGGATCTTCCCCACAATATCCCCATATGCTTTTTCAAATACTAGTCTAAGACCTGGCACCAAACACTCCAAGAATCTATATTTTTATACTCATTTCAAATGATTCTGTTGCACAGTCAGGATCAGACAGGTGAGCTCATTGCACATTATGATGGCTTCCTTTTATTTTCCCTGAACTTTTAGATTAAAAGTTCTACCTCCATCTCAGCTGTGCTAGAGAGGTACACTCAGACTAGAATATTAAAAAGGAGTTATCTCCACTATAGCCCATGGCCAGTGAGGTAACCAGAAAGATTGTCTCAACAGGAAGGAGAATCTTGTAGAACATACAGTCACCCTTTGACATCCACGAGACCCATTGGAGACTCTTCCTCCAAGGCCAGTTTCAGAAGTCCTGAGTTTTGTTTGATGAAGAAAGGTAGCAATTCCTTTATAGGAAGCCTTAAGTCCAGGTCCCCTGTGTCCAAATTCTATGCTTTCTTCATTCTACCTGCAGCTTCCTGGATCAAGACTCTATGATATCTGCTTAGATACACTAGCAATGGGAAGTGTACAGACACAGAACTTGTTCAATCGGACAGCTCAAGGACGCCTAAGGGAACTCAAAAGCCAAAGCTGTCTTTCTCTTACCCTGAATGTGGCTCTCTGCTCAGAGTTCTATTATTATTTTTGAGAATAAGAATTGTTTTCATTTGTGGTGGTCTGAACCTCTCTACCCCACGTCCCAGTAACTGTTAAGGCAACAGAGCTTGTTACAAGGGAAGGAAGAGAGGAAAGACTGGAGCTGGAGATCCCTCAGGAAGAAGGTGACCACACTTCTTGGTTTTACCAGAATTGCAGATGGATGTTTGTGTCAACCCCAAATTCATACGTTGAAATCTTAACTCCCAATGTTTTCGGAGGTAGGGCCTTTGGGAGGTGATGAAGTCAAGAAGATGGGAGCCTGAACATGAACGCAATTAGTGCCCTGATAAAAGGACCCCCGAGAATGCTCTAGCTCTCTTTCTGCCTTGTGATCATACAACAATTCTGTAGTCTGCTACGCTCTTACCAGAACCCTGCCATGTCAGCACCCTGATCTCAGACTTCCAGCCTCCAGAACTGTGAGAAATCAATTTCTTTTATTTATAATCCACTCAGTCTATGGTCATTTGTTACAGCAGCCTGGGCTAACACTCCTGGGAAAGTCCCAGTATGTGCCTGTTGTCCCTGGGTAATTATCAATGCCACCATACCACTTTCAAAAGGGTCTTAGTCACACAATAAGTTACATGGCCATCCTAATGAGGGAGGAACCAGAATCCATCTTTCCTCATGGTTTTTAATCTGAGGCACTGCTTCAAAAAGGAAATGATAACTTTCAGAAATCAGGGCAATACAGGACATGGAGGCAACCTAGATGCCCATCAGCAGACGAATGGATAAGGAAGCTGTGGTACATATACACCATGGAATATTACTCAGCCATTAAAAAGAATTCATTTGAATCAGTTCTAATGAGATGGATGAAACTGGAGCCCATTATACAGAGTGAAGTAAGCCAGAAAGATAAAGACCAATACAGTATACTAATGCATATATATGGAATTTAGAAAGATGGTAACGATAACCCTATATGCAAAACAGAAAAAGAGACACAGATGTACAGAACAGACTTTTGGACTCTGTGGGAGAAGGTGAGGGTGGGATGTTTCAAGAGAACAGCATCGAAACATGTATATTATCTAGGGTGAAACAGATCACCAGCCCAGGCTGGATGCATGAGACAAGTGCTCGGGCCTGGTGCACTGGGAAGACCCAGAGGGATCAGGTGGAGAGGGAGGTGGGAGAGGGGATCGGGATGGGGAATACATGTAAATCCATGGCTGATTCATGTCAATGTATGACAAAAACCACTACAATATTGTAAAGTAATTAGCCTCCAACTAATAAAAATAAATGAGGGAAAAAAAAAAAAACAAATCAGGGCAATAAGCTCCTGAAAGGCAGGGACTGCCATGTAATTGATTTGTTTTAATAAGAAAAGCATAGTTTACTATATGCATTAAAAAGAGAGTATCTGATCAACCAAGAGATCTCTTGATTGAATTTTGTATTCCCAGCATCTAGCTGTAGATATGACTAACGCTTCTTGCCCTGCCAACCCTCAGACAGTTATTTTCTGACCAAACCAAAGCTATACCAGTATTTTAATGATTGCACTGACATCTGGTGGTCAGTTCCAGGTTTTTTTCTGGGCAGCTTCTATACCAGATGATGGATTAATCTGTACCTTGTACTCCATTAAAGCCATTTTTATCTGAGCCCTACAGCAACTAAGACATGACACTCTAATTCACAGTAAGTTGTTGATAGCTGGTAATAGCTGTTTTTTTCTAAGAAGGTATTTAGATTAGAGGCAGGAATGACAATATGTGTGGCAAGGGCCCAGTAAAATTGTGTGCATTCTAAGTTGCTTCAGTCATGTTTGATTCTTTGTGACCCTATGGACTATAGCCCACCAGGCTCCTCTGTCCATGGGATTCTCCAGGCAAGAATACTGGAGTGGGTTGCCATGCCCTCCTCCAGGAGATCTTCCCGACCCAGAGATTGAACCCTGCATCTCTTATGTCTCCTGTATTGGCAGGCAGGTTCTTTACCACTAGTGCCACCTGGGAAGAATAACATCAAAATCTGAAGTTTCCTTGTGAAATTTTAGGCTTATGAAGGAGTTATTCATACATAGACGTATCCTTCCTGAAACAATACCAAGCAGGCCAAAGGCATTAAAGTTCTTGGTAGCAACAAGATATCCAGTGTACACCTGTACACCAGTGCAGATGTTATCAAATGTCAACAGGAGAAATTGTTAAATGAAAACTTGGACAACACAGTATACTGTCTTCCTAGTGGTCTAAAAGAGAAAGGGAGGGAGAGGTAAGGAGAAATCAGATTCAGGAAAAATAGAGTGAGAAAGTAGGAAAACCATGCTCTAAAGGATAGCTTTCCTTTGTTTTCTGGGTTCTAGAGAGATGTGAATAGGAAATGTTTGCACATTCAACCACTTCCCTGAAAAGGCCCACTCCTCAGTCACATCAAAGGGTTTCCCAGAGAAGACATTTTAATCCCAACGCACCATAAAGATTATATTACTAGCTCTGCTATTCAATGTAGGAACATTTCCATCACCCATCCCACTCCTTGTAAGAACGGACTGTAGCCAAGAGGCCTGTCAAAGCCAATAACCTTACATCATTAAAAACTCAAAGAGAGAAAAAATACAGCTCCCAGTTAATCCTCATTTCATCAGGAAAAGATCACCAGTGTGTGAGACAGGAACATTTAAGTAGCATAATGAAGTATGGGGAATCATTCAGAACACACCAGGTGCTCCTCGTTTGTCTCCTCCTGGTAAAAAGCATTCAGTTCAGCCTCTCAGTTGTGTCTGACTCTTTGCGACCTCATGACTTCCCTATCCATCATCAACTCCCAGAGCTTGCTCAAAGTATTACTCAATCTGTAAATATAACTAAGTATTTAACAAATATTTTAAGAAGTAGGCCAGCCAGTAGGAGTTTTCAGGTACCTTTCACACTACCCTCCCCCAACCTCCACACTGCAATTTTATGATCAGAAATCAATAGCTACAAAATTGAAGGTCTTCAGAAACACACCAGACACCAAGTTGGATAAGGCTGTGCTTTATTACATGCATAATTACAAATCTGTGCTAAGTGAAAATGTATAAAGCAATGGTGACCTGGGTTTAAGCCACACAGAGAAAGGGCTGGAAAATCCCATTAACCCTTCTGCCAAAGTCCATTCCATTGCCTGTAACATGATTGTTTCCATTTCTTACAATTTGCATAGCACTTACTTATCAAAGTACTTTCCTTTCATTGTCTCAGTTTATCCTCACAACAACCCTGTGAGGTAGGTAGGGCAATTAACACTATCCCCATTTTGCAGATGGGAACACTGAGGCACAGAGCGGTTAAGATCTCGAGGCTAGTTAGTAGAAGCATAGGGAATAGAAACTAGGTCTCCTAACTCCCCAGCCCACATCTTTCCTTTAAGACTATGTTGCTATGCTTGACCAGGGAGCAGAATGAAGTGTGCAGTAAGCCATAGCTTTGGTACAGGCTGTGCCTATGAACAGGGACCAACATCTCTAAAAGTTACAATAAAGCTAAGAAAGTGTGACTAAAGCATTGGCAGCACTCAGATAAATAATTGCTCTGAACAGCTCAGCACCAAGCTTCCTATGGAAACTCAGGCTCTATTAGCTTTGGTTGACTCTAGTGTCTGGACACCTAGCTACTGCTGATGTCTACATACATTAGCTTCATTTGAACTTTTACCAACTCTCAGGAACTAAAATTTTGAGTCAGACAGGTTTTCTTTGGCTACTGCAGTTGAAGCCAGCCCTACAAATGAGCTCACTACAGAGATATTCATAGAATGGCCCATGGGCTGGAACCAGCCCCTCTGATCATCCTGGCCTCACTGGCTCATTCGACAGCTGGTATTTTTCCCACAGCCAGAAATGACTGGACAGAGGGTAAGAAGAGGAGGCTGGCCTTGGTCAAATGAAGAAGAATCACCATCATTACATCAATGGCATCCTTAGGTGACATGACCAGGGTGCTGTCCATCAGGCTTAACTCCTTCCTGGCCTGTACCTGGTTAACAGCATAGCTTCAAAGGACAGTTTAAAAGAACAAAATATTAAACACACTATATATTTTTTTACCTAGAATAAAATCAATTCATAATCACTACCTAGTCCCAAGGGACCAAATATATAATAAAAAAGTAAATATTTATTAAAATCTGAGGAGTAAAAAGGCAGGACAAGGGGAAAGAGAGAGGATAAGGGATAAAGTAAAATGGAGGAGGAGGAGCACTGTTGAAGGACTATATAGTTGAGGTACAGTCAGAAGATAATGAGGCGAAACATCCCCACCCTGACAAAATCAACCCAGGCTACTCCCTCACCTTCATTCTGCCAAGAGGCATTTCACTCATCAAGTTCTAGATCGCCTCTGACTTTCAACATATTTGGACCAGTAGTAGATGAGAATAACGTTTAGCAATGAATATTTCACATGTCTGCATCGAGATGCTAAAGCCCTGGACACTGCCAGCAGGTATCACTGGCTCTAGCCCCTAAAGCGGAGCAAAGTCCTGTTGGCTCCATGAACTCAGAAGTCATTCTCTACTCTCAGAATGATCTTTTCCCTCCTCCAAGGTCCATATTCAAAACAACACACTTATAACACATGATAAAATTTTGAATTTAGGGCATAGCAGGCAAGAGACAGAAACAGAGAGACAGAGGCAGACAGGAGAGAGGAGGAGAGGGAGAGATCATTTATTTAAACCCTCACATTGTATACTGCCACACGCCTTTTCCCCTTAAAAGGCTGAACTTTAGGCAAGGCATTCATGCAATGAGTGTGCACACAGAGGCTGAAGACCCTTTGGCAGGAACTTAAAGAGGTAGGAATTTATGACTGTGGGATTGAACTGGATGACCTGACAGGTTCCATCCAAGAAATGCAAACTCCACACATCACAGACTTTCCTTCTTTCTTGGATGATTTGGCAAAATAAGATTACATGGTGGAAAATCAATTTTGCTCCTTATGTCACTTCAAAACTTTGCCCAGATGCAGATGTTTAGAAATGAGATGTGACCAGCAAACATTTGGGGAGTGACTTGAAGTTGCTAATACCTACTAGTCCAAGAAAGTCTCCCCTTGGGGCAAGCAATCAAAATTGAGGCAGAGCACAGTTGAGTGGTCGCCACAGGTCTACTACACCAATTTCAGTTCAAATTTACAAAGCTCCCTGAGCTCTGAGACACTGTCACTTTTTTTCTTTCTAATATAGAATAAGCATATACCAAGGAGGCTAACGACATAGATTTTTAAAATATTTTGCTATCAAAATTCAAGATAATCTACCAAAAGCTTATCATTTAGGCAATGGCAGGAGACACTGCCTTCCTCCATGAGCAGATGTCTGGTCTTGGGCCAGCCCTCTCCATAAAAGTAGACTGCCTCCAACCAAATGCTGCTTTGAGCCTCTATGTTGCTTGGAAAGCCTGCTCTTTCAGCCACTACTAACTATTCTCCCCTTGAGGCACATAAATCAAGCAGTTTAATAAATGTCAGGGTGTTTGGCTTGGGGCATGGAATGACCTTCCTCCCACCATCTTACAAGAATTCATATATTTTCTTACTAGGGTTTTTCCACTGCTATAACTTTCCACCCTCTCTCCAAAGGGAATCCAGGTAATCCCAGAGGTGGTTTAAAAAAAATCAAGATTGTAGGACACTTAAGTTCAGACCACATATTTAGACATCTATTTTTTTAAGGACTCACCATTCCACCGCCCCTTTACTTTCTAAACCCCTAATTTTTCTCCGGGTTTTCAAGAGCTCAATACTCTATGTACCACCATGAAAGACACTCTCCTGCTTTCTCTGAACAGATGAGTGGCCTGAGTATGGTTCTGAGTTGATAAAAGTAAAACAATTCTTCACAATACAATGTGGTCCATCACCAGTAAGTACTTTAGCAATATAAAACACACTGGCCATTTCAAATTTTCAATAACTGTCTTCACTATCATTTATTAAATATTCAACTTCAAAACCTGCACTCCTTATGATTTATTAAAAAAAACAAAACCGAAAGATACCATGGGGTATACTCACCACCTAACTAAACAAACCAAGGTCAGGACCCAACCAGGACAGGTGATTCAAATACTTAAAACATACAGTGGTGATTACTTTCCCTGTTGGACTCTATTGCACGTTGTTTTTAAAAAAACATATTTGCTCCTCCCCTCCACCTGAATAGGTTCATAAATTCATAGTTAAGAATTACTTCACAGTCTTAGACCACACAAAGTCCCCATTAATTTATCATTCTTGTGGTCAAGCGCAATTGAAGACTTGATAGAGAAATTGATGCTGTTCTCTGCTCTTTCTGTAAAGGGTTCAGATTCAGTCTCTGGTGTCAAAACAACTGAACTCCTTTGCAGTTCCAGAAGCAAAACAGATTGACTGCTCTGCCAGCTGGCACATCCAAAGTATTGTCAATGTCAGATTATCCACCAGAGGATATGGGTTCTATGGATTATACCACCTCTACTCCACAGCTGGGCTGAGCCAGACTGGAGCCAGAAAAGAGGAGAGTGTCTGAACAGAAATGATCTTAAAAGTGGCCATTACTTTGCATGTTCAGTCAGTTCCCTGCTTCTGCCAATGGTGTATCCAAACATGCCTCAGCTTTATTCGTTTAATTCTTTACATTGAAGATCTGAAGATACAAAACATAGCTGTTAGATTTTTTAAAATCTAGACTCTCAAAAAAAATCTAGACACTCCTTTCATGGCTGGATGCCTACAGATATTTTGCTTTGGAAAACCCTCTCTCGAAGTGCTTATTGGCATTCTTTTAGAAATCCTTCCCTTGTGTTGGGAAAACTTCTCTCAATACCAGAATAGACTGGTCTCCCAGTCTTTTGCCACTGAGGTATGCGACCATTTCTAACTACTCACAGACCTCCCTATATCAGCTCTGTTGGTTTAATGATGTATAACTGCTGAATTGGCAACGGCAGAAAGAACATTTTCCTTTGCCTCAAGATAAGAAACTCTGAATGTTAAGGTGCTGAGCTAGCAGGCTAGCAGAGAGCGCTACCACAATTAGCCAAACTTTGAGCCAAACCATAGGACTGGACATATAATGGATATCATAAACTACAGGTACTTTTAGCATATAGTTACAAGGATTCCTGAGAAGCTGAGGTTAATGAATGAGATTTATTAGGAGTGAGGTATCAAAGGGATGTTTTTCTCTGGCGGGCCAATCAGTGCTTAGCATCTAGAAGGTATACCTTGGCACAGTATTATCTGATTTCTTGAATTTATTCTCTGAAGTAGCACCTGAACACTGGCTCATCTGTTTCAAATAAAAAACAGAGCCTAGAAGAAACACAAAGGCAAACTTATATACCCTCCATATCACCGCTGCCCTAAGAAATGTGACCAAACCTTTCACTGTCATCAAATACCAGAAATATTAACATTTCCTGTTTTGCAAACTTTAGTTGGACGGCTGATAAGAAAAGACAGGTAGTGAACCAGAAGTACACACATAAGAACTTTGATTTCTGCACAACAGATGTGGTGGTAGGGCAAATAGCCACATCTCTTTTGAGGGAATCAGTGGCAAAGAAGAGACAAATGACTTATTTGTCGCTTGTGAAGTTACTGAGTCATGACTATAATATAATAAAACCTAGGGAGGGTCTTTTCTTTTTCATTAAAATGCTAGAGTGTTATATTTAAAGGAAAAGCTCTGGTGACTGCCTTGATACTTTAAAGCTAAAAATCGAAATAAGCCTTGGCTCCCTAGTTCTGGGCAATAAAAGAATTTCAGATTTTGGAAACATAAGAACTAGGGGTAAAAAATCCTAGAATCAGAGATCAGCAACTTTAAAAAATGAGGTACACTGAGGTGCTTGAACACAGGAGACAGAGGGAGGGAAAGGCTATGCTGAATGACTGCTGATTCTAGGCTGGAAGGATGGTGGGAAGTGCTGGGAACAGACTTGGAAAATGGGAAAGGTTCAGCTCTCTCCCCTAGCATTTGAGTCTCACTGCTGTGGGCATCAGCATGGGAATGGAGGCATGGCAGTAGCTGTTGGACTATAGAGCAAAGCAAATGGCTGTGTGTTGCCTCTCTGGTCCATGGGCTGTAAGCTTCTGGAGGCTGGGTTTACAATTTAACTAGCTCCAGGAGTTATCTTTTTGTAACAGGAATGATTAACTGGGCACAGTGCTCAATCCCAAAGAGAGGACTCAGGACTAAGGCATGGAAAAGGGAGAAGAATGGAGGGGAAACAACAGCATGTGGGTAAAAACGTAGAAAACGTAGTTGGAATGATGGTGGTGGCTCTGTAACTCCACCGGGTGTCCCTAGATGTTTTCTACTGCAGTAAAGGTGGTAGGAAATTGAGACAGGCACCTTTTCAATTGGATACAAGCACCTAAGGTGTCACCAGGCCTTGTACACATCCCTGGGTCGCAGGATGGTTCTGCATTTAGAAGTCTAAGAAGTCTCAAGGGAGTCAGAGCTGCCGATCCTGTTCCAATGCCTTGAACATATCTGAAAGTACTCCCAAGCCTAAATTCACCATCATGGGGAAAACACTGGCCTGTTAAATGTACTTAACACTGGGAAGAGGCATGAGAGCCCAGTCATTTTAGTACTGGTGGTTGTTACGAAGGAATGCATGAAAACATAGATACAGCTCGGAATCTTCCCTGGTTTACCAGCATGCAGTCTAGATTTGGTTCCCTTTACTGTTCTTGTATATTCCAGAAGCCGAAAGCACCATCACTCATGGAGGTGGCATCTGGGTAAGAGGATTAATTGGGACTTCACAAAAATGTGAAAGACCTAGTCATTGACTTTGCTTAGAATTTTACTAATCATTTCAAGGAAGCTGGAGAAATCATTCCTTGTTACTAACAAATTCATGGCCAAGTCTTTGTCTACTAGCCAACAAAGACCACCTGGAAAAATTAGCCTATTTGCAGACAAGGAGAAAATTCTATAATTTATCTTTGTGCACGTCAAAAGAGTACCAGGAACAAGCAAGCTATAAAAGTTAATCTCTTTAAATTCACTTAGAGGAGATTAACCAAAGCAGCATTGTCTTATAATCAGACATTAGAATTAACATATACATAAACATACAAAACTAATAATGCTAAATACTGTAACAGGAACAAGATAATATTTGAACTGAATTCACAGTCTGGAAAATACCATTACTATTTTCCTTCTGGCTTTCCTTCCTGTGGCTGGAAAAGCAAAGCCCCTTAGTTTACACTTCATTTTCCACCAATGACAGTTAAGAGTCCAAAAAAGTGACTTTTTTATGAGCTTCCTGCAGGCTATAGGTCAGGACATTTGGAATTTCTCTTGCATAGTTTTCAGTGATTGCATATTGGCCAACAATTATGTCTTAAATTAAAAAAAAATCTTTAAATAAAAGGAAAGAAAATAATTAAATCATAGCAATCTTGTTTACTCTTTCATGAAATCTTCCTAATGCAATATCACAGAAGCCTAATAGAATTTTCTCCTAAAGAGAAGAATAATTTCCAGAGATTACGTAGTGCAACTGGTTAATTTGCAGGAAAGAGACAACACACTGATGTAACTTCACCACCCAAATGTAGGAAATGTGTTTTGGGTACCCAGTTAATAAAATATATCCATAGTCTGCAATGTCCTTCCTGTTTTATATCCAGTAAAACCCTGTGATTCTAGTTGAAGAGAATGGAATCAGGATCTTGGTTCGCCATCTGTGCTATATGCTTTAGCACATCCTTTTTGGTAATGATCCCAAGCAATCGCCTAAAAGATAAAACAAGATAACAAACAAAAATCAATTTGTAGCTAAAATAACATTCACAAAGGTGACACTTTTCCTCCTCTGTCATTTTCAACTTCGTCTTAGAACACAATTTGCACTTATAGAATGATAATAGGACTAGATTACATATACCAGGTAAATGGACAAATGCATGGGTCCCTTTAAGCATTACTTCCTCTAGGTGTTAGGTCCTGCTATTTCCTGTGTATATTACTCTCTATATATACAAGTCTTACCTTTCATAACCCAGTTCAAATATTCCTTTTCCAGAACACCTTTCCTGATCCTACGAGCCAGAACTAACTGTGCCCTCCTCCTAGGAAAAGTATGTTCTGTGCACATCTCTTCTGTAGCATTTGTCCAGTTTGCTCTGTTATCAGCTTCCCTAGAACACTGTATACTCCCTGAGGGCAGACAGTGGTCTCTTTTATTTCTGTTTCTCCCCAGAATCTAGTGGAATATGTTCCTACATGAAGTTCAGATTTAGTTAAGATTGAATGAACCAGTTAGGGAAAGTCCCCTTACTGATTTCAATTCTACACGACATCTGTTACATTATTCAGAAATTTTCAAGAGTGCAATTCTTATACAATCACTAGATTAACATTACCATGTTCACACAAGCACACACACACATACACAAAAACCCACCCTTCTCCTCAACCTGCTTTTTTTTCCCCAATAAAAATAACATGGCTTCCTTTACTTGATAAGAAATATCTCAGAAAGAAAGAGCCTTAGCCATAGGAGTCAGAAAACTTGTGTTTAAAGCCTACTTCAACTAGACATCATCTGGGGTGTCCTTGTGCAAATCTTTAAACCTCACTTGAACCTGGTTTTCTCACCAGTAAATAATAACGATGAAGGTATTGTAAGGATGAAATAACATACATGTACTACCTAGTACCATTTAAATTTCAGTGCTGCCTGTTCATAAGAACACAATTATTTCCTTTGTAGGGGAGGAACTGAGTTATTTATGATGTGCAACCAGCAGTTCACATCTCTCAAACCCACTATCTTCCCCAAATGTCTTCTCTATTATGACAATGAGAGAAACATATCCATCTTCATCTCAGAGTTTCCAAAAGGTCTATAAGTGCTACTAATGTTCCTGTGAGTTGGGCTCTTCCTTCTTTAATCTCTCTACGTTCTCTTTCTTCTCCTAACCCAATCTGATTTCACCAAAGAGCTCTCACCCATTGTGTGTAACCAGGCATTGCCGCAGTCCCAGCTTGCGGAAGATATCCACCACAATCTCCATGGGCGTAAGGTCAGTCACAGTGAAGGGGCTGAGATCCAAGATGTTCCGAAGCTTGAGGGTAGGTGGGGTGTATGGTGGCACTGGAGGAGAATGCTCAGTGAAATAAATGATGGAAGTGCTCACAACTCCATCCTGCTTTTTTCGAGCATTTTCTATTTGAAAAAAGTAGGGGGAAAAAGGTTGAAAAAGGAAGGACTGATTCTATCCTCTGGCCCCTAACCGATCCCCTCTCCCCTCTGTCTTCCCCATTTCATGCATGCATGCTTATTTATTGTATAGTTGATATACAATGCTGTGTTATTTTGAGGTGCACAGCAAAATGATTCTGTTCTATGGGCTTCCCTGGTGGCTCAAATGGTAAAAGAATCCGCCTGCAACGTGGGAGACCTGGGTTCAATCCCTGAGTTGGGAAGCTCCCCTAGAGAAGGGAATGGCTACCCACTCTAGCATTCTGGCCTGGAGAATTCCATGGACAGAGGAGGCAGGCTACAGTCCATGTGATTGCAAAGAGTCGACATGACTGAGCAACTTTCACATACACACACACATACAAATATATATATATATATATATATATATATACACGTTTTGTCAGATTCTTTTCCATTACAGGGTGTTATAAGATACTGAGTATAGTTCCCTGTGTGATACAGTAGGTCCTTGTTGGTCATCTATTTTATATATAGTAGTGTATATATGTTAATCCCAATCTCCTAATTTATCCCTCCCCTCCCCTCATGCATATTTATTTATTATTTCTATAGTGGACCTCCCCTTGTCCCCTTTATGAAATCCTTACCAATTGAAATAATGAGGTCTCTTCGGAGGACAAAACCCACAAGTCTTTGGGACTCCCGGGACACCACCACTGGGAAGCCACTATAAGTTGTTTCACTGATTATGGTCTCTACATCTTCCACGGTCATACTGTCCTGAGTAAGGACAGTCAACAAAGGATCATTTCTCCGGGGTTTCATCACATCCATTGCCAGGGTCTTATGAGCAAACTCTTCTTTGGCTTCAAGAAAGGGGTACCCATTGAGACGGATGTGGGCATCATAGATGCCCTCCCGCCCAAGAGCATCTGCCACCCACTTGCTTGTCATAGCTGCAGCCATTAGAGGCACAATGTATTCCAAGCCACCAGTTAGTTCAAACATTATGACAACAAGAGAAACAGTCATCCGAGTCACCCCACCTGCAAAAACAGACAACAGGCTACTTAGTGAAGGCAGGAAAAGTATAGGATTCATTACAGTTATGGGCCTGTCACAGGCCCCATCCAGAAAAAGTTACTTATCAGAAACATCACTAAAAGGAGGCCCTCACCTACAACTGCATAGACTCCTGCAACTACATTCAAACAAGTTTACAATGGACATGAGTCACACTTCTCAAAATAACCTCTACAAAAGATACCTCCTTCACTCTTTTTTTCATTTGTTTGTTGCTCCCCACCAACTCCCAATAATAAAAGTAATTGCATAAGATGTCTATGATTTATATAAAACCACAGATGTGAGAGGTTCTCTGGGACATGCAGGCCCACTGTAGAATAACTGCAAACTATATATATCTTTAAAGTATATAAATGAAAGTCTTACCTGTAAACTCACTGCCTAGAAATATGCTGAGTAAAAATTTCAAGTGACTTTTTTTCAAAAACATGTTTTTATATAGATGAATTTGTATTATTTGTTTAAATTCCCCACCATGCCTTTTATCCCAACTTTATGTTAGGAATACTTTGTATATTAGTACAAATTTATTTACATTGTATTTAAAAATATTAAACACATTAGCATCACATTCAGTGGCTCCATGGAATAGCGTTATATGGATGTACCATAAAACCAGTCCCTTATTGCACTTTTAGGTTGATTACAGTTATTTGCTATTACACATAATACCATGATGAACATTCTTGTGCAGGTATTTTTGTCCAAATTTCTGGTTTCTTCCTCAATATGACAGAATTTGAGAGAATTCCTCTCAAAGGGGAGGAATGGAGATATATGGTAAAGAATGCCTTCTTAAAGCACTTGAAAATGGCAAACCCAACAAGAAATGGATAGTTTATTTTATTTTTAAAACCTACAGTCAGTCATGCATAGTATAACTCATCTTTATAATGCCATCTTGGTAGCAATTTCTTTGAAATCAATGCAAACAATACTCACCTAAGCAGGCTGCAGCCCCAACCATCGCATAAAGGCCAGGGGTGATGCAATCTGCTCCTTGACTGCACCAGCTATTGAAGATGGCCCAGTCATGGTGGTAATAAGCCAGCTGTTCCATCCCAACTCCCAAAAGCCGACCTGCTATAGCACCAACAGCCATGCTAGGGATAAAGAGACCAGAAGGAATCTGCAAAGAGAAAGCAACAGATGGTCAGTGAGAAGTGATGTAATTACGTGGCTCATAAGGACTAGAGGACTGACCCTCTGCAAAGCAAACAGGCCAATGACAATCTAACTATGCACTATGCTAGCAAATGGCTGCAAAGATTTGTGTAACACTACAGGGACTAGAGGTTCTCTGAGACGTGCAGGCAAGTACAACTGCAAAGATGCTTACCCTGATTCGGAGTCCATCAGGCAAGAGCCTGAACTCTCCAGACCAACACAGAACTGGAGGTAGAAATTAAGCCTTTCCCAAAGAAAAAGGAAAATAGATGGAGTTTCTCATATATGCAGACAGTTTACCCAATTTTGAATTCTTATCAACAGCGATTACCCTTTATTGACTATCTACAATGCTCTATGCTGGATGCTCTACAGACTGGATTTTGTGGGTTTTTTATAATCACCCCAAGAGGCGGGTGTTACTATCCTCAACTCACAAAGGATCTAAGGTACAGAGAGGTTAAGAACTCATCTAAGGCCAAGATTTAGTAAATGTTGCTGATGGGGTTTAAATGCAATGCTTCTAATCACTCTCATGTATTGAATCTTTATCCACTGCCCACACAAAAAGGATGGCACATGAGGTTTCAGTTTAACAGTATAAAAGAAAGAATAAAAAAGTTTTTTAATGAGGTAGTGACTATGGTTGCATGACTATCCCAAAAAGGAACCCCCATCTGTCTCCTGACTCTTTTTTTTTGAACTCCTAGAATGTAATTGGGGCTTCCCTGGTGGCTCAGTCAGTAAAGAACCCACCTGCAATGCAGGAGACACTGGTTCAATCCCTGGGTCAGGAAGATCCCTGGAGAAGGAAATGGCAACCCACTCTAGTATTCTTGCCTAGGAAATTCCATAGACAGAGCAGCCTGGTGGGCTACAGTCTATGCGGTTACAAGAGTCAGACATGACTAAGGGACTAAACCACCACCACCAGAATACAATAGTGCATTCTCAAATTTCTGTGCTAAGAGAGGGAAAATGATGACAGGGATAACCCAAACAGCAGATTATTTTAAAACAACTTTGATTCTAGAATATATTTGAATTGGGGTGGGTCTGATGGTCTGCAAATTCACTTTTAAATCAAAGAATGAAGCCATGAGGTGCAAAGTAACTCAAGAAGCACTGCAAATCTGTTCAACATGTTTAGGATGGATATGAATTCAGAGATTACTGTACTCCCTAAACTGCATTGTTGGCCCTTATTTTCTGTTTTGAATCTATTTCTCTAGAGAATAGAGGAAATACATTGGTAGTTGAGTGCTAAAGAAAAGAAGGGCTTCCCTGGTGGTTACAGATAAAGAATCTGCCTGAAATGGAGGAGACTCAGGTTCAATCCCTGGGTCAGGAATATCCCCGGGTCTGGAAGATCCCCTGGAGAAGGAAATGGCAATCCACTCCAGTATTGTTGCCTGGACACATAAAAACCAAGGAAGATGAGGAAAAAACAAATTTTCCTTCTTGATTTCCTCTGACACATGGAAATTATAACAAGTACTGAAAATAAAAGATAATGTCCTGATATCAGCTTTTGATAGTCTAAATATTAATTCAGGGTCACCTATGCAGTTCTTAATAATTGGACACTGATAACAACTGTAAAAAATACATTTAGCTATATATTGGGTTGAACCATATGAAATTGCTATTTCAGTGGTTCAAATGGTTGGCAACTTCAACCAACTACTTTGCTTTATTGGTAAACTCCAAAGCCACTTTATAAGGGCCAAAAATGTGTTGGTCAGATATTGCTTTGATACAAAATGCACTGGGATAAATACCTCACCATCCTTTTTGAGCGGCAAAATATGTTTTCCACAAAAAAGGAGAAAACATTTCTACTTTTAAAATCTCATCACCAAGGTTTGCATTTGGCCTAAAACTAGGCTTGGACAATTTTAGATAGCCATACAATTGTCTAAGAAGTTATGAGGATATTGAGGGTATGTGCGGGTAAAAGGGGCCTTGGGGTGGGGTAGTGGATAACGCTGGGTGAAATTGGACATACCCCATGAACTATGAGAATTTTATAGTATTGTGGCTTTGCCCTGAAAACCTATAGACACACAAATATCCAGGAAGGACCAAAAGAATCTCCTCACCTTCATGCCAAAGGTGAATATAGTGATGACAATTTTCAGTATGAGTGTCAAGGCCAGCTGCCACATTGCACTGTAGACTCCCACGCCAGCTGGTCTGTCGGGCAGCTCACCCGCCTTGCTTGTGTTGAAACGGTTCTCATAATCACAGAGTTTGGAGGAGTCCAGGAGGCCACAGTCATTGAACAGCTCAGAGATGAGCTCACTTGTGCTCACTCGGGTATACTCATTGGGGAAAGCCAGGATGGCAGTGATGGCTGTCACGACAAGAACCTCTACGACAGGATACTTGCCCAACTGGGTTGTCTTCCGCTTCCGACACCAGGCAATGTTGGTGCGGATAAACAGAGCTCCCCACAGACCACCAAATATGCCCAGCAGAATGAAGGGCACAAGCTCAAAGAGATGCCACGGGGTGTGAAACTCCACATAAAATAGAACCAGGCGGCTGTTCCCAAACGGATTGATGGAGCGTAGAGTGAATGCTGCCACTAAAGCAGCAAAAAATGAACGCCACAGTGTTTTGAGGGGAAAGTAGTAGCTGACCTATAGGAGAAAAAGCGAGAAAATCAACTCAAGTGAATATGCAGGAACTATTTGGGGTGAAAAAGTGTGCTGTGGCAATTAGAGCTGAGGATGAAAATGGCCTGGAAATCTCTGGTCCCGTGGCAAAGCACTGAAGTTGGGCAGAGCACTTTGGGACACAGACAATGTATACACAGACAATGGCCAGAATTTTGTATACACAGACAATGGCCAGAATTTCTGGCACAAAATCACAAGTGTGGCTCTACAGACAGATAAAAGCAGTTACCTCTTCTAGGCTGAATAATACTCCACCAATAGGTGCCCCAAAGGCTACAGATACACCAGCAGCGGCAGCAGCTGACAAGACCTATGATTCAAAACTCAAAATTAGTGATAGAATAAGGCCACTTTCCCACCTTCAGTCACATTTTAAAAGGAATATTACCAAACGTAAACAAACATAAAAAAACTTTACCTGCTCTATACCCAGCTTATCAAAACTGAAGTTCAAAATATATTTACTTTGAGAGGAAACACTATCTGCTGAATCTTGAACCCATGGTTCACATGCTGGAACACCTAGAGGGCCTTTTCTTTGTAATTAATTTAGGCATGTACTTGATTCCAAATTATGCTCCCATCCCCCATACTCCCAATTCCACAACTGATTTATGGTCTGTAAGACCTATTCACCACCTAAATGAAATGTTTCCAGTTATGTGATTTACATAGCACTTTCTTTATAAAGAAAAGCTTTTAAAATGAGATTTTAAAGATAGCTCTAATGATACAAACTTCAAATAGCGATTGGCTCACAGCTAATCAGGAGCTGCAAATATTCAGACAAGAGGTATTTAGAGTTTCCTGTACTATGTGCCCTACTCCACACCTAGTGACCTATGGAAACAGAAATAGGAGGGTGACTTGAAGCAAAGTTGGGGATAGATTTTGAAGGGAACAGTCCTAAGACCTAAGTGTGTCTAGGTATGGCAAGGAAAAAGGTAAGGAGAGAGAGAAAGAGGAAGAAGCTGTCAGAGAGAAATTAAAAGGGACAAGGAGGTGGGGAAAGAGAGCAAGTGATATTTCAAGAGTACCATCTTTGTATGTAGTAGCCACAGGCATGTGAATGTAAAAGGTGCATGATAAACACACCAACACACCAGAATTAATAGACTGAGAAAGTTAGTTTGTTGGATTCTGGTTTCTGTGGAATGATATATGATGTGTGGTATCAAGGGGCTATTTTTAAAAGGAAGTTGAATAAAACTGACAGTTTTTAAAGGGAAAAAATAGCTCTTGGCAAATAGGTAGGTTTCTCTGGAAGTGCAGGATGTCCCAGGAAAATGAAGGGTGTTGGGGAAAGATCTCTGGTGCGAGCTGGGGAGGACTCCAAAATTCAAGACTAGAATAGCTTTCATCTAAGAAGGATGAGGACATTTAACACAGAACTTGAGAAAGGGGATTTCAGTGACTTTGTTTAGGATGAATTATCAGGGAGAAGGAATAGTTGAACTGGCCAATAAGTTGTGGAGTGCAGTCTATCTATGCCCTGCTTTCTCAAATCTCTTATTTTACACTCAACCATCTGGCCACTATGACAAGGCCCGAGGACATAAAAGGGTTACTGCTGATGGTGAGAACACCAGGAAAAAATAACTGCAAACTCTAAATAAGCAATAAGAAGTGAATGACATATTCAACTATTCATGTGTTTAGTTAGAAATATATGATATCTGTATGGAAAAACAGCCAAATCAAACTCCTCTTTCATTTTATAAGAACTGTTTGAACAAAAATGCCAATTTTATATGAAATAAAATGAAAGTAATTACCAATCTACAGTTTCAAAGTCACCTCTACTTATGCAAAACCAGCAACAGTCAACACTTTACTCTTGCCAGTTAAAATGTTTTTTTTCATCTCTTTAGCTTCTGTTATATATTATTCCTATCTAACAACTTCACCAATATAAGACTGCCTTTATGTATTTGACAGATAGCTAAACAACCTACTCGGATTTCCTTCTCTCTCTCCTGCTAGCCTACCTCTCCTGCCAGGAACTTTTCCCCTTGAACCATCAAAATGTATTCCATATTTGAAATTTCAACATCTTTGAATTTTCTTCTGAGTCTTATGGGGAATTTTGTTTTCTTTTGCTTTCAGAATAAATCACGAGGTTCTAATTTTGTGAAAAATCCTCTTTAATGAAATAACCTTGGTCTTGACCTATTCCATATGTGATTTCTTTGTAATTCAAGGGAAAAAAAATCAAGAACCATTATTTTCTCAAATTCTTAATTATAGCAGGAAAAAAGTAACCAATGACTTGGAACTTCTTAAAAAATGGTCTTCCTCCTCAAAATGACATACATTAACAACTGTATAAACATGAGAACAACTATAGAGATACTGCAGTGGGACTAATTTGTAGGGCTGAGATGGAAGGCAGGGAGAGAGAAATCTAATACAGAGAAACAAATACAGTATGCTGTTAGGTGGAAATAAAAGGTAGAAAAGCTGGCATCTGAAACACATGCTGAACCTATATTCTTTCACAGGAATAAACTTCTTTAAAAAGTCTTCCATGATTTCTGCAACTTATTTTGTAACAGAAATCACACATGCTTGTATAGAATTATATATTATAAAAAGTTAAAGTCTTTACTTCTTCCTCACTAGCATCTACCTCACTTTCCCCCTCACCAGAAGCAGACTCTTTTTTTTAAACAGTTTGGGGTGAAACCACTTCTCAGCCATTTTTTCTAGGAGCAAATATACACACTTTACAAAAACATTAACTGACTTTTACTATACACGTTATTCTGAGATTGGCTTTTGAAAGTTGAATGGTATTTTATAGCCATCATTCCATGTTAGTATACATAGCATTATCTCATTAACAGTTGCATAGGATTCTAGAGTATGGAGAGAATATTGTTTACTCAGTCAGTCCCCCACTGATGGCCATTTGGATTGCTTCAGTTTTTCACTATGTTGACAGATGCTGCACTGCCTATCCCCACACACCTTTGTGCACACATGGTAGAATGTCTGCAGGATAAATTTCTAGAAATGGAACTTCTGGGTCAAAGAGTATTTGCATTAACACCGGTAGAATCCCCCAATTCTCATCACTAAAATTGTACCATTTGCGCTCCCACCAAAAAAAAAAAGAGAGAGAGACTGGTAAGGTCATTTGTTATTACCTCTCTGCGCTTGGCTTCATTCTTCCGGTATTTGTTGAAGCAGTGGCATAGGATGTTCCCACAGCAGCAAGCCACGTGCACTAGGGGGCCCTCTTTGCCCAGGCTCAGGCCAGATGACACTGCCAGTACCAGTGTGATAGTTTTGATCATCAGGGTCCACTTACCCAAATAGCCCCTAATAATGAAACCACTCAAGATAGTTTTTATCTGCAGGTTAAACATGGATTGAACACAGAGTAAGTAAGGAAACAAGGTTAAGAAGCAATAAATCTGGTCCTTATTATAGGACCTTTTAAGCCTTTTAAACAAGTGCACCTTTTAAACAAGTGATACAATCAGGTGGCCGGTTAGCTCAGTTGGTTAGAGGGTTGTGCTAATAAACAAGTGATACATAAAAGCTTGAAACAGTGACTCAAGTTTGGGAGGGGACCCAGGATCCCAAGAAAATGAGAAATGTTCTTAAAAGTTTTATGCTCCCTCATTTTGGAGGCGGGGGGCATGTGATAGCTGGGCAAGGGAGTACTGTTAAGTATGAGAGTGCATGTGTGTGGAGAAGGGGCAACTGAGAGGGAGGGTGTTTTTCTTACTTTCCCTTACTAGTATAGCCTTGACTCTCTGCCAAAAAATCTGTAGCTATCACTTGATCAGGAAACCGAGAGAGGCAAAGCCATCCAAGCAACCTAAAATCTCAGTGGTTTCAGTCACTGTCAAGTAATCTAAACCAAAAGTCATTAGAAATAGGGTTTTAACCACCCTCCTTCTAGCCCAAATCATGTTGTAAAAAATGTAGCAAAATAGTTTCATTTCTTCTGCTCTAAAAAAGTTGACAGTACCACTATTTTTTTCAGACCAGAATCCTGCAATCGACCCTAAAAGCTTCTTGGTTAGGGAGTTGGGGAATTCTTCAGGGGACTGGTTCACCAGGAACCCATAGGAGGCTAGGAATCAACTTCCTTTAAATGTCTATGTGGCCCAGTCTAGGAGGAAACTTAAGGGAAGATCTAGAAAGGCCCTAGACTGCCTCGGGATCTGATTTCATTTAATATTCAACTGCAGTATATGCTGGAATACATATTAAATGGTTTTAACTAAAAAGGATTATTGTTACCACTTATAAACCATTATAGACACTCACCTCAGGGATTCCAGAGCCACAGGCATAAGGTGCAAACACCTTGACAAGAGATACAGCAAGGAAGGCAAATAGGAGAGCCCAGAGGACGTACATGAAATAATTGACTATGTAGGCAAAGGCTCCCTGGAACAGAGGGAAAAGAAAGAAGCTGGTTTTAGCCTAGATGCCCTCAGTGAGGCATGCAGCTCTTAAGTAATGGGTTTTCAGGAGAGGAGGTCAGAAAACAAACAAACAATATTAAATTGCTCAAAATGTTTCTTCCAGACCTTCAGCAAAGCAACTACTAAAACACTGTCAGCTCATTTGCTACAGAAAATGAGAGGCTTTTGCTCCACCCAAAGGAAACTGAGGATGGCTTCTAAGGATGGACAAGAATGAAAATGCAAATTCACTTTCCATATGAGTGCTTTGATAGATTTTGTAGTCAAATATATATATACTATGTCAATTTCATTAAAAGTCTTAGCAGTCCTTTTATTGGAATGACTGAACCTTGGCTACACATTTCAAGTGAAGTTTGGCTCTGGAATTCCATTAAATTCACCTTTGGCTACTACCTACCTTGGTGTCAAATTCTCATAGGCGGTTATAAAATTCTTGGGTGTTTTCCTTAAAATAAGCAATGATACTCTGTAGAGATGACCACATCTTTGAGAGAATTTTGCCACTGTAGTAGCAAAGGTGTAGTCGTTGAGTAGCAAGAATATGCAGTAAAACGTTTTGGGCTGTGACCATCAGACAAAATCAGTGAGATGTCAGATAGCCCAAAGAATAAAACAGAGATGACTACTTTTTAAAATGGAAATAATACACTTATCTTATATAAGAATATATATATATTATTATATATTATAATGAAGTCTGCCAGAAATCTAATTTTGACCATTAGTAAGGATTCACCACCATTAAAAGCCTTGCAAAATAGCTATGCCTTAAAAAAAAAAACATTTTGAACACTGGCATACGATGCTTGGTGATAGAAATATTAGAAGTTGAAACTCACTCAAATTACATGGATCACAAAACTCAGTGGACTTTTGGTATCTTAAAACCTAAAACATTATCAAAAAAATTCATTGATCTAGATGAGGAGAACTAACACTCAGGTTTTTTTTCTGCGTTATAATTTTGACATAGGCTTCCCATTATTTTAGTCTCTGAGAGGAACAAATGATTGCTCTCTCTTAGCCTTTAGAATATAGCTAGAGAGGAAGAATACTCTACCAGCAGGAAACAAAGAGGAAAGGGGAAGAAAAGAGAAGTGGCTGAAACTGACTAGAAGCAGAGACCAGGAGGCCAAGTTCTTGGCAGCAGAACTCTTTTTAAAACCTAGAACTAACTCTCCCCAGGTAAGGATTTCACTCATTAAAAGGACAGTCAGAGAAAGTTATCATTTGAGCAAATCTCCAATTTGAAAGTTACGGTTGGAACACTTAAACACACACATACATAGCTCTAAAGGAGTAGCATGGGGGAGCCTTGTGGTGACGGAATAACACTTCTACATTTTGATTGTGGTGGTGGCTACACAAATCTATATATGTGCTAAAATTACAGTGAACTGTGCACATGCACACACACACTCACTCTCTCTCTCCTTCCCCCTCTTTCTCTTCTATGCTCATAAAATGGGTGAAAATAAGGTCTGCAGGTTGCAACAATGTCACATTCTTTGTTTTGCTAGTATACTATAAACACTTTGACCACCTGAAGTGAAGAGCCAATTCATTGGAAGAGACCCTGACTGTGGAAAATATTGAAGGTGGGAGAAGGGGATGACAGATGGTTGGATGGCATCACCAACTCAATGGACATGAGTTTGAGCAAACTCTGGGAGATGGTGAAGGACAGGGAAGCCTGGCGTGCTGCAGTCCATGGGGTCACAAAGAGTCGGACATGACTGAGTGACTGAACAACAACAAATACCTAATGGAAGGGGCTTCCCAGGTGGTGCTAGTGGTAAAGAACCTGCCTGCCAATGCAGGAGACGTAAGAGACACGGGTTTGATCCCTGTGTTGGGAAGATCCCCTGGAGGAGGGCATGGCAACCCACTCCAGTATTCTTGCCTGGAGAATGACATGGTCAGGGGAACCTAGCAGACCACAGTCCATAAGGTTGCAAAGAGTCAGTCACAACTGAAGCGACTTAGCACATATGCACACATACTTATGTCATGACTGGGGGTGGCTGGGTGAAGGGTATGGGGACCTTCCTGTACCTTGCTTTGCAACTTCCTGGGAATCTATAACTACTTAAAAAATAAAAGAGTTAAATCAAGGGAATCACTCACACACACACACACACACACACACACACACACATACACAGACTCATGCTAAATTCCAGGGCTTCTCAAACTTCTCTCTATCCGAGAGGATGGGGGTGGGGTACCCAGACAGGAGCAGAGCTGAAATAGAGATTCTGTTTTATCTTAAACATGGAAATCCTTCATTCCTTTATAACAATTGTTTACATTTAATTTTTGAAAAAAAAAATCTCTTCCAAATACTTGGGAAACACTGATACTCTGGGAAGGCACACAGCACATATGCTGAGGTTTCACATACCCTCCGGTATGCTGATGTTAACCCGTTTGAGAAGCACAAACATAAACTTCTCACACGTATAGTATGCAGTTAATCCTCTAATTGACCTCTTTCACAAGCCAATATGCATAGTCAGATATGTACATAAATAATCTTATTTCTGACATTATTTTCTTATCCTTCTTTTGCCTTGACTGAGTCTGTGGCAGAGTGGTGTGCCCTTCAAATTGTTTGTGGACAAAGTAGGTATGAAAATAAATTTTAAAAGTACAGACAACTATTCCAGTCTTGTCCTTCTCACTTTACTAACACAGTAGATGAGGAGTGTACTGAGATGGCACCTGTTTTAGAAGTACCTGTATAGAAGCCAGAGTGGAATTGGGAGTTGAGTTATTTCATGTGCTTTTGTGTTCAGTAGGAGAGATCTAACACACAAATCAAGTAGTAAGAGAAAGGTAAGGAACTGAAAAACAAAGTTACTTTTATATCCAAAACGATTTGCTAGAAGACAAGGACAAATGAAATTTTAATTTAATTTCAAAAGGGGTCATGAACAATTTCATTCCTGGGTTTCTGCTATTTTGCTAAGGAATATGCTTTTTTAATGTTCTAATACAATGCTCAGGGAAAATTTGCTTAAACACATTTTTAACCCATTACATCTTTTGTTAGAAATTATAGCTCATCTGTTGGCTGACTATGGCATTTCTATGGAAATTACTAGAGAAAGATTCAGTCACACCGTGTACTAACAACTAAGAAGAAACACGGTTTGTTAAAACAAGCAAAAAACAAATTATGTTGTTGTATAAGCATCAAACTCCACATGTCAGAAGATATAGAAACAGGGCTGCACTTAAACCACAGAGAAAGGCAGCTGGCACTGGTTCCCCTTTTCCTGAAAAGGAATGTAAAGGAAGATTCCACAATTGCCACGAGGACAGTATAAGAAATGAAGTAAATGTAAGAATAATTAAGTCAGCAGTTCAGAAATCTTCACCATGTGTTACCTCATTTGTGCTGATAATAAGCTGGGACCAGCTATTCCACTCTGGGCATTTGTCTCTGTTTTCAAAGGTGACATGCTTGGAGTTCCAGCAACAGTGTTCATGGTTAAACCAGATTCCTGATGTGCATATACCTTCTTTTAAGTCTGTCATCCAGTGAGCAGAGATGTCTATCAAGCCAGCTAGGGAACCTGATTTGAGGGAAGGGAAGGAAAGGTTACAGTTGTGAGAGAAAATAAGGGAAAAGGAATCACAATAATGGACAAGTATATACATTCTCATTCTGTCTGCAACCTCCTTTGCAACCTGATTGTCTGCCTGCTTCCTACCTATTATCTCTAATAGATTTTACCTGTTTCGAATGCTTGTTCAAGAGGGAAAAAAAGCATTGTCTGCACTAAACACTGTGTCTGCAGAATTTCTATATGGGAAACTTAGAAGAGAGCAAAGTGGTTGGGTTGGGGGTGTGGAGTGAGTGGATTTGACTTTTAGCTGCCTCACCTGGCAAAGACTCTGCTTCTGAGAGTTGATGAAGACTGATCCATAAAGAAAGTCAAGTTTCTTAAAGATTGTTTTATTCTCACTTTATACATAAGACAGAAAATGTGAACTGCCCATGTTGAAGAATATTATATGACATGTATTTGAGATGGCTTGATGGGGGAAGCTGATGAAAACTATGAGAAGGGCTGTCTTGATACTGATTTGGCACCAGGAACGAGGGAATTTGAGCAATGGCAAAAGCATTCTAGGCTAAGGGAACGAAATTTATAAAAGCACAAATTGTGATGTACATGGGAGATGAGATGAAGCTATAGGCAGGCTGAAGCCTTCTGAGCCTAGGGCATGAATTTCTGGTTTTCTTAGTGAGACGAAGCAAAAAATATTTTATATAGATCATTCCTCAAAGAAAATTATGAGAATGAATGAGGATTCATGCACTATGGCTAATAGACTGATAGGGTTAAGATAGTTATAATACTTTCAATTCTGGCCTTCTCATCATTTCTGTTATCCAGATGAAGAAACATTGGAATAAAGAAGTTAAATGGTCTAGAATCGTGCTTTAGGGAAATAGCAAAGACATCATAAAATTCACAGCCCCTGAATTCCCACACTGTTCCTGCATTCAGACACACTGCTTCTATTGTTGCCCTCCAATGCTTAAAAACAAAATACCCTGTGTGTATGAAGGGAAGAAAAATATTCACTGACCACCTAGTGACAAGACATACATTAAAAAGTTGAGGATATTACGCCTATGTTCCAACAGGCTGGAGGCCATGCCGTGTGTATGTTTTGGTAGGTGCTAAGAGTGTTAATACAGGTTATTTACACACTTGAACAACCTAGTCAAATCTGACAAACTGTTTGAATCTACTCTCAGCCACTCCAGCCCCCATCGTCTCTTCCTTCTAAACCCTATTGCACTTATTACCTGAATTCAGAAAACTAAGTGATGTTAAAGAGTTTGGCTAATTCTCTGGTTGTTTCACGTGTGTATGTCTTATTCTACCTAACCCTGGTACCCTGCATCCTATCTTCCCTTCTGTCTCCCTCTTCTTTTCCCAGTTGGCTCTTTCTTCCCTGGTTATGAATTTTAACAGGTTTCCCCTACCCTAAAGAATGCAGTGCTTCCACCTGTCCATGCTACCGTCTCATGCTTCTGTCCCTTCTCTCCTTCCAATGACTACCCAGTAGCTCCAAAACTTCTACAGTGGTTGCCTCCCCTTTAAATCTGGCTCCTGGGACTCCCTGGTGGTTCAGTGGTTAGGACTTGGTGCTTTCACTGCCAGGGCCCAGGTTCAATCCCTGGTCTGGGAGCTAAGATCGGGCAGGCCACTAGGTGCAGCCAAAAGAAAAAAAAAAAATCTGGCTACTAATATTTATCTAAGATTTTTTTCAAGGTCACTTGTATCCTCCTAACTGCTAAACTATATAACCCCTTCTCAGCCCCCTTCCTTCTCTTCAGCCTCTGTGTAATATTTGACATTACAGCCCACTCAGTCTATTATGAGCCAGCTCTAAACTGTCCAGACCATATTCTCTCTTCTGTATGAGCCAGAGAATGGGCAGCATTAACACCCTAGACCATGGGTGGGCAAACTATGGCCTGAGGGTCAAATCCACCTCTGTGTTTTTAAATACAGCTTTTCTTGGTCACAGTCCAGCTTGTTTGTGTACCTACTATCTATGGCTACATTTGTACTATAGAGACCATTTGGCCCACAAATCCTAAAATATTTAGTCTGGCCCTTTATAGAAAAAGCTTGCTGACCCCTGGCCCAGAAATAATCTTTGAAAACTCTGCTATGAATGAGCAGTTTCTCATTTGCTGTGATCTTTCTTTTTTTTTTTTTTAGCAAATGGACCTGCAGAAATTTAACTGATGTAGAAAACACAGGATTGTCACCAGATTTGGCTGTAACACACGAGCTGTTACCAAAGCACACAGAATGAATCAAATAACAAACCGGATTTACTATGTGGTAGCCTGATGTCGCAAAAGTATCTGGGGGTAAACAAGCCTACTGGATCTTAGTTTCCTATCCCATGACAAAGAAATGAGGGGTGGGATGGTGGAGAGTTAGTTTCTATGCATTGGAGAGGCAAGGGCAATGCCACAGCGTTCAAGAAAAATGGGGGTGTTTTATGTAAACAATGTGGCACATGGTGAACATCCCCTGCATGTCCCCCCGAGGAGCCCACTGATGGGAGACAGGGCTGCAGGGTGCTATGACAGAATGGCAGCAGCTCCCACTAGCTGCTGTGATCATTTTACACCCCACAGCTCATGAATTATCTCTAAGTAACAGCAGCATGTGAACAACTGGGTGCTGTGCTGAGTACTATATATGTTGTACTTCATTCAATTCTCACAGCAAATTTGCAAAATGGGTACTCTTATTATCCCTATTTTACAAGTCAGTAAACTAAAGCTTTCAAGGGTTAAGAAACCTGCCTAAAGTCACAAAACTAGCAATTGGTGGGGCTGGGATTCAAATTCAAGAAGCCACAAACTAGAGCCTGTGCTGTTAACTACCATTCCATCCCAACCACCTCCTGATTTCCCACCTAACTTCTATTTAGCTCATTATTCCCAGTCTTCTGAGGCCCATTTTTTTTAAATGCCACGAGGATATAAATCTCAGCATTTCTGCCTGGTATTCTTGGTTTTCTGCTTCCGCCACAGGAAGGGAAGTCTGCTTAGGGACCTGTTTTGAAGCTGTATTGCATAGCAAGTATACTATTCCTAGATAGACCATATAGTTGGAGTGGCTTAGGAGCTTGATGGAGAAGACAGGAAAAGGTAGTACCATCCCAGTCCTCAACCACCATGAAAGAATAAGAGTGTAGGCCCCTTAAGGGTATGAGCCATGTCCTACATATTTTACCCCTAAATGAAGAGAGAAGATATTTAAGAAGTAACTACAAAAATCTTTCAAGAAGTCCTCTTCTACATCTTCTTTCCTAAATCCCACGTGAAAGAAAGCAAAAGTTTTAGTCACTCAGTCATGTCTGACTCTTTTGCAACCCCATGGACTATAGCCTGCCAGGCTCCTCTGTCCATGGGATTCTTCAGGCAAGAATACTGGAGTGGGTAGCCATGCCCTCCTCCAGGGGATCTTCCTGACCCAGGGATCGAACCCAGGTCTCTTGCATTGCAGGCAGATTCTTTACCCATGTGGTATATGTTAAAAAAAAACAACTGGGAATTCCCTGGTGGTCCAGTGGTTAGGACTTGATGCTTTCACTGCCAGGGCATGGGTTCAATCCCTGGTCAGAGATCAAGATCCTGTCAGTCACAGAGTTGCTCCCACCCCTCCCCCCAAAAAAATGAAAACAAAACAAAAAAATCCCATCTCCAACAGACAAGTTCTTCCTCAAGATAAGCTTCAAAAGTCAGAGCTAACAGCACCTTAAAATGGATATAATATTTTATAGTATACAAATGCACTTAAATGCATTTCCTTATTTAATCTCATTTATTTAATGAAGGAGATGAGGTATCAGTACCTCTTTTCAGTTACAGTCATCAAGCTTCCAAAAGGTCCATGAGTGATTTCATGTAGGAAAACAGTAAAGCACAGCATTCAATTCAGTTCATGACTTGGGGGACAGGCACACCACAATTTTAGGAAATCTGTTTAGAAAGTTAACATGGTTTACCATACCTGATAAAAGCCCAATAAGTAGCATCAACAACCAGCCAGAAAAAGCATCGCTCACACTGTGAATTAAGGCCCATGTTGATTCTTTGCTTTTGTTGGTAATCTAGGGAGAAATGAGAAAACATTGATAGATTTTACACACACCCTTGCTTTTTCACATCAAAATGTGCAATAAAGAAACACAAAGACAAACCTATTCATTAGGAGACCAATTTAGAGTTACTTCTCAAGTCTTTGGCTGAACCAAAGTCACCAAGAACTTTGAGGTTTATTGAACCTTGTTTTACCAAACCCCACCTTCATCTCCAGTATTGCAATGCCTGCAAGTACCTTATTCAAGGCTTCCCTATTTAGCAGCTAATTTCTTTTATTTTTAATATGGCCTTTGTCTTTTATTTATTATTTCTGGCTGCACTGGGTCTCCCTTGTTGCACATGGGCTTTCTTTAGTTGTGGTGAGCAGGGGCTACTCTTTGCTGTAGTGTGCAGGCTTCTCACTGCGGTGGCTTCTCCTGTTGCAGAGCACAGACTCTAGGCATACAGGCTCCATAGTTATGGCACATGCACTGAGTTGCCCCACGACACGTGGGATCTTACTGGAGGAGGGATCGAACCCACGTCCCCTGCATTGGCAGGTGGATACTTAACCACTGGACCACCAGGGAAGCCTTCTAGAGATTTTGTTGTTGTTGTTGTTGGCTGTGCTAGGTCTTCGCTGCTGCTCAGGTTTTTCTCTAGTTGCAGAGAGCAGGGACTACTCTCTAGTTGTGCTGAATGGGCTTCTCACTGAGGTGGCTTCTCTTGTCCTGGATTATGGGCTGTATGGTGCTTGGGCTTCAATAGTTGCAGCACGTGGGCTCAGTAGTTGCAGTTCCCAGGCTCTAGAGCACAGGCTCAGCAGTTGTGGCACACAGACTGATGGGCTTAGTTCAGTTGCTCCTTGGCTCATGGGATCTTCCCAGATCAGAGATTGAATGCATGGCTCCTGCATCGGCAGGCAGATTCTTTACCACCGAGCCACCAGGGAAGCCCCATAGTTGCTAATTTCTTATAACATCAACCTGTTTTGCTTACTGCAGTGGTCTCCTTCTGGCCTGGACATCAGATAGTCCTAAAATGGTCTCTTGACTCACAGAAAATAGTCTGATTGTTTTTCAAAGAATACATAAATATGGGCTTATTTGGTGAAAATACAATCTGAAGTTTACTACATGGGGCTGTAATTCAGGTCAGGCAAATTCTAAGACTTGATACCACAAACCCCTAACTGTAGTGACTGTGGTTCCTAAATGATATTAGGGATGATCTCTTTCATTCTCAAAAACCTGCTGGGAATATCTGCAGCTATCAAGAGGCACAGAAATGTTTACCTTTTTAGGCCCTAGCCTTGTCAATTTAGCTCTTCAGTGCTCACATTTCAAAACCAAGCATTCTGACAACTTTGGCATTAGTACTTCCCCTTTCTCTGCCTCTATTTCTTATCTTTGAAACTGAAAGTTAGCTACCCCATCTTGATCTGCAGCTACATCATGAGTAAATTATTGTGTGCTGTGCTGTGTTTAGTTGCTCAGTCATGTTTGACTCTTTGCAACCCCATGGACTATAGCCTGCCAGGCTCCTCTGTCCATGGGGTTCTCCAAGCAAGAACACTGGAGGGGGTTGCCATTTCCTCCTCCAGGGGATCTTCCCAACCCAGGGATTGAACTTGTGCCTCCTGCATCTCCTGCATTAGCAGGCAGATGTTAAAAGCACTTTAAAATTTCATTTAGACTTATGACTTTAAGTTTCCAATTGAAATGCCGAAAGTAGATGAGGTGACACTTTTCCCTGACAGTGTTTCCATTCAGATGATGAACAGCTAATGCTTAAAAAAGGTCTCCTTTGAACATTTGATAAACACATTTCAATTGATTCTGAATTATTATTATTTGATATAATGTCTCAGATGCAACCATATTGATATAATGGGAAATGTACTCCTGTCATTTCACAGGTGGTTTTCACAATCTGAGTAACATGTTGAATAAGCAAATGATGACAAACTAAACTCTGAATTATATAGAGAAAAAGATTCTAAGGCTATAAAACTATATTTTAAAGTCTGCCTGATGAATTAATATAATAGAAAGAATACATGGATATGTTCCCAAATAGCAGGAATCTTAACAAAATGTTTTATAGAGATCACCTTTTTGAGTTGGAAGAAAACTCAGTGGGATTATCACAAGTCTAAGGATTACAAAGAAACTTCTCAAAACCTGTACCTGGGACAATCCTGGGCTCAGGTGGTCATGAGAAAAGCAGGGAGCCGGGAAAGGAATGAAAAGTGACCTGAACCTGACGGCTCAGGAGATTCACTCAGGTCTGAGAGGAGGAAACAAGGAACTCAGGAGAAAATGGAGTCAACTTAAAAAGCAAATTTTAAATTTGGACTCAAAGCAGAAAAAAAAAAAGAAAAAATAATCATACCTACTGTTGGTTGAAGACATGTTTCCCATTGAATCAGGATGATGGGGGCTGAATAAGCTCTCCACGTGCTCCTGACTCAGACTAGAAATTGTGATTCCCTGATTTAAATGATACTCAGCAGTAAGTTAAAGGCAAATGACCTTGGTGGGCTGCTCTGAGAAGTTTTCACAGTACTTTGAAAAGACAAAAGTATGGAGGTTCTCTTGTCATATTCAAAACAAAACTGAGCCACAGCTCTAAGTACTTCTATTAACTATCATACTAAATTAATGTCATTGATTTGAATTTGATTGGTCTTGCAGTTTTTACTTCAATGCATAAATGTGCTTTGGTTTTATACTTGTAAAAGAGCTATAATCACAGGTTTATCCTGTAAGCTTCAGTAAACACTCTTTTTCTTTAAAAAGAGTCCACTTACTTTTCTTAGTTGTAAAAATTCTGCTTCAAGGGAAAACCATAAAGAAAGATGAGATGGGGAAGAAAGATTTTGAAATTTATTTTGGTCCCTCCCACCAACTGTTTTCACCTTTCTACATAGGCATTTACACCCAATGATCCTTTTCAACCACTCACTATAGGAAGATAAATCATCATTAAATATAAATTATTTTCAAGATGCCTTAAAAATAAAAATAAAATAAAACCCTACATGGCCAACAGAAAATAAATTCAGCCACATCCAGGGCAGAGGGTTATATATGGAAAGAATATATATTTTCAACTTCTCCTGATATTTCCTAACACTCAGCTCACAAAGCATCTTTTGTCTTACCTCTCGGTGCCTATCCCGGTCTCGAGACTTCTCTCTCACCCAATCAATTGTATTGAAATCATCATAGGTCCCCACACCAGGGATTGGCTCCTCCAAGAAGTCCATCATCCTATTTGAAGAACCTATTCCTCCACCATTGTATGACCTATTCTCTGGATTGAACAGAAAGAAGACATTAGTAATACAGACACTTTGGACATTTTTAATACCTCCTTTTTGAGCACCAGGTGAGCCCTTAAACTATCAGATGACTATAGTTAGGGTATGTTGATAAAGCAGAATGATCACCTGGCAGGAACATCCTTCACATTCAGAGGTTTCTGTGGTTTAGGCACAAAACAATGAGCGTCTCAAGGCAGTGTGAATGGAAAGGGACAGATGAGAACGACAGTACAAACAGAGAACTGACAGTTGAAATACAGGGTAAAAGGATGTATGAAACAAAAGACAAGAGCTTGGAGCAGTTTAGATATTTCAGTTTATGTTTTGGGAGGAAGACAAAAGGGTCAAAGGTTTTTGCAGACAAATTACATCAGAAGCCATTTTATTAATACATTTACAAGGCAGTAATTCAATCCTCAGAGGTGGCTTTTGCCTGAGTAGGGACTCCAAAGAAAGCATGTGGGTCTCTTCCAGAGTTAAGCTGGCTGGAATGTACATATTTCACTTCCATGGGTATAAGACTTTGATCCTTGATGTCATGGGCCTGTGGAAACTTTTACTGAGTATGCCAGGACTGTCTAAGATTTCCAAGTAGAGATTTAAAGAAAAGTGCATGGCTCAGAAATGACAGGTCCCTCCCTGATCCTTCAACTGAAAGAAACATATCCATTTGGCCAACAATCACATTTACCTGCTTCGTTTTTAGCACTTCTACTATAATAACTTAAGTAAATGTTTTATCTTCCTTTCTAGACTAGAAGCTCTTTGAGGGTAGCCCTATCTCTGATTCACCATTGCCTTCTCCAGTGTCTAGCACACTGCCACAACCCAGTAAATATCAGGTGAGCCCAAGTTTGTTTGATTAACTGTTGGGATGAGGGAGGAGTATTTAAACTCAGAAGTGACACTTACACAAAGTTACTTAGTATTACTTAACAAACTTCTTTACATATTTCCACAATCCTCTGGTAGAACAAAATTTCACTATTAAACACAAAATGTAAAACTATATTCAGGAATGCATGCAAATGCACACTGAGGAAAAATGCAGAGTAATGCCATCAATGAACTCAACTAGCCACAGCTCACATTTGCAACACCAACCTTGGCAGGGACAAAGCTATATCCAGACTGTTTGATGATAAGTTCCTCTGCAGAGAAGGCTAAAGTGGGCCCAAGCTGACCTCGTCTCCCCCCAGCTACATCCTCAACTAACAGACAATTTGAGCACTCTCAAAGGACAAGTTTGAATTAACACCCAAGTTGCACCTGGTTTACAAATTCTAAGTCTTCCAAATACCTAGTTCAGCATACCTTTCACAAACAAGGCACAGCTGAAAGGAAAAGCTCTGCAGAATCCAAATCACAGTAAGTGGGGGTGAGGTGGGGGGGAGTGGAGGAGGTGAACAAGTTAATCTTAAAACCCCTAACCAAAGTCCTTTCCGTATCTTCAAGCATACCTGACCATGAAATGGTTGTCTGCTGAATCACCAGCTCAGCATTTCCTATCATGTCAGTGGCATGCTGATAAAGATGAATGCTGGTGTGTTGTCTGAGAGATTGGAGGGAAACAGCCAGCTGGGAAGGAGGGCAGAAAGAGGCTAAAGTATGTGGGGCAGGAGGGAACCAAGCTCTTTCAATTCTCAAGACAAATGCTGACATGTACACAGGACACCAACCAACCAGAAACTGACTTTTTCAAGCAGGTTAATGCTTCAATTCAATTTGCTCTGGTTTAAGTGTGCTCCTTTCAGGAGAAATTTTCAAAGGATTTTGTGAAACTGATTTTTAAAAAGCTTCTACTAGATATCTAATGTTACACTAGGTATCAAATGAGGCCCCCAGTTCAAAGGATATTAAGACAAAATGAAGATCTGCAACAGCTTCCTAACAGGAAAGAAAAAATCCTATTACATCACTGGGTAACATGAGTACTGAATCATCCTTCTTTGTAGATAGTCTATTATAAACGCAAATTGTCAGGCAGCTCGGAAAGAGCAGGCAATGATTAGAATCCGACAACAGACTGCTTGTGATTCTCCAGACCCCCTTCTCCCTGGGGTCATGCTTTGGTCCTTGGCCAGGCTCAAGCCTGCTTACCTTCAATCACAGCTTTCTTTTTTTCTGCCTCAAAGAAGAAATAACCTTGGCAGCCCGCATTTCCTCATTTAGGTTGAGGAGCTTTTACAGAAGGAGCCCCGGTCTGAACTGCTTTAGAAGGGCACTTGCTGTATTCTCTGCCTTTCACAGGAACAAACACCACCTAAAGAACCACCAATGTTCCCTGGCGGTCAGAATGTGATGTCACTGTTGGAATCACGTGACCAGACCCTTGGACCAGCCTTGGAGAAAGAAGATTTTTAACTAAGCACAGAAGCCTTAAAGATGTAGTCTCATCTAAACAAATGCCATCAAACCAGAGGCAGTCAGGTCAGTTCAGAAAACTGGGATTCAGACAAATTTAAGGTTTTCAGACCTCATTTAGCAGAAAATCTAAGAAGGCAAATTATAAATATCAGAAAGCATTTAAAATTACAGGGATCTTAAATATTTTAAAAAGGGGGAGGGAAAAAGAGACAGGCAAATATGGAAAGGCTTTTTTTTTTAATGCACTGGATACCAATAACACAGATAAAAATCTCACCTGAGTAGCGAGCTAAATTAGTGAAATGAATGAAAGATGCCAGACACAAGAGAGCACATAACATGATTTTATTCATGTAAGTTCAAAGGCAGACAAACCTAAGTTATATGGTTTTAGGATACCCATGTAAGTGACTACATTATAAGGGGAAACAAGAAAATGCCAAAAGTAAAGACAGTAGCTGACTAGGGAGAGAGGGGAGTCACCTTCTGGATGGAGCACATGGTGAGGGTTGGGCTTTGGGAAGCTGGCAATTTTTCTTAATCTGGGCAGGGGTTACCTGAGTATTCACATTATGATTATTCTTTAAACTGTATACACATAGCTTATGTCTTTCTATAGAGAAAATTATGAAAAACTGAACCACATATGAACTTAGCATACAAAGTCAGGTCTTTAATACCTCCTAGTAACTTTGAAAACTCAGAAAGCAGTCAAGAAAATGAGTTGTTACTTAGCAGTAGCACTCTACCTAGAAAGCAGTATCAAGTCTGGTCTCATTAATCCAACCTGGGTAAAAGTAGTTATTTCAGCCATGAAAATTAATTCACTAGTACATCTGCACTGTTTTAAAGACTTTCCCTTCTCTGGTCCTATTCTGAAGGCTACTGTTCAGCAAGTCTTAATGAACTGTGCAATAAGCAAAAGGTTAATGCAGTAAAGAAGAATTAAATTGCCATCTCTACATATAGGTAACACTGAGGTAACACTGATATATATATATATATGTGTATATATATAGTAAAGTTGTTAAGAGAGTAAATCTTAAGCGTTCTCACCATAAGGAGAGAACTTTCTCTTTTCTTCTTTCTTTTCCTTTTATTGTATCTATATGAGATGGGCTTCCCTGGTGGCTCAGAGGGTAAAGAATCTGCCTGCAATGCAGGAGACCCAGGTTTGATCCCTGGGTTGGGAAGATCCCCTGGAGAAGGGAATGGCTACCCACTCCAGTATTCTTGCCTGGAGAATCTCATGGACAGACGGAGCCTGGTGGGCTACAGTCCATGGGGTCACAAAGAGTCAGACACAACTTAGCGACTAAACAACAACAATATGAGAAGATGGATGTTAGTCGAACTCACTGTAGTAATCATTTCACAATGTATGTAAATCAAAGCATCCTGATTTATACCTTAAACTTATACAGTGATGTATGTCAATTTTTTCTCAACAGAACTGGAGAAAAAGAAAAGAAAATTGCCATCTCCTAACCACCTAAGTGAATGCACAGAACAGCCACTATTATAAACATTAATCTAGTCGGTGTGCTCCAATAATCAGACCTAAATATGGTGTTTCAAAATGTTGTGATTACCCTCACCAATTCTTAAGGCCTGATGCATCCTAAAATATCAATATAATAAAACATGGAACCTACATGCTTTTGGTCCAGTCCATCACTATGACAGTATCCCAGTTCTTGATGAACTAACCTAGCACTAACAAGAAGTAAAATGAAGCAGCAACTGATAGTATTGTGGCAAAAAACTAACAAGTTTAAAAAGCAAAAGCTATGACTCAAGTGTGACTGTATTGTACAATTATACTTTTAGAAAAGTACGTATTTCTTACTTAAAGAGGATGACAGGGCCAACCTCACAAGCCTCCTTCCAAGTTTTCTTTACTAAATGGGATTCTATGTGTAGTATCTGAAGACCACTACAGAATATATTCACTTATACTAAGACTTCATTACCTTATTAATTATTTACACTATAACATACTAGTTTTTGGTACTTAAAAAATGTATAGATCTTCAATGCACAGTAACTGGATTGCATAACTAGTACCATGTCAATAACTTCTGGTGAAATTTCATGTGTTTTTCAAATGCTCCATCAGTGCTTCTGTGGAGGAACTATTTTATTCCACGTAAATTTACCTCTTTTGAAAACTAGAGGACTGACAGCTATGACACAGTCCTCCTACTAAAATGAGATTTAATTACAATTCAGATTAAGAAATGAGGCACTGGATTTGTAGCAACATGGTTGGATCTAAATATTATCATACTAAGTGAAGTAATGCAGAGAAAGACAAATGTTGTATGATACCACTTATATGCAGAATCTAAAAAAGATACAAATGAACTTATTTACAAAATAGAAACAGACTCACAGACATATAAAACAAACTTACAGTTACTAAAGAGGAAGGAAAGGGAGATAAATTAGGAGTTTGGGATTAGCAGAAGCACACAACTATATATAAAATAGATAACCAACATAGGAAACTAATACTCAATATTTTGTAATAGTCTATAAGGGAAAAGAATATGAAAAGGAATATAGATATATTTAGTGTATATATACACACACACGCACACACTAAAACTACAATGAGAATTGTTGTATTCAATTTTTGGCTGTAATTTATGCAATTGCTTCTTGTGATTTTTAGAAAAGGAGGCACCTGTGTTACTTTATTACTATAAAATTTTCCTGACCAACATTTGATGAATTTTACTAGTCAGTCTACTTCACATTTTGTTTATGATTCTAAATTAAGTTATGTTTACAGTATGTTTTTATCCTTTAATTTGGTGGCTACATTAAAATTCTCTCCAAAAAAAAAATTATCTCCCATCCTCCCCAAAATGTATAAATGAATCTCTCTACTGTATACCAGAAATTAACACAATATCATAAATCAACTATACTTCAATTAAAAAAATAAATGAGGCAATGGTATTCAGAATTTGACATTATATTTCTTTTACTCTCTTCTACCCCACTATTCCCTTCTCTGCCAAAGGTATAATCTCTAGCACATGTTCCTTTATACAGGCTGTCAGGTGTAGGTCAATTACTATGAAATAAGAGAAAGAAATGCTTACCAATTTTAATGTATCCTATGATAAAACCACAACAATAAAGTTAATATTTGGGGACAGAGTTATTTTTGTGGAGCACAGATCTGATCAGATCATTTTCTGTTTCTAATATGTTAGTTGCTCCTACAACAGTTTTTAAAACTTTCAACATAGGAAGACCACTTAATGGGGATTTGACACCAGTATGGACTAGAAATTAGAAGATATTCATCATAGTTTTTAGAATAGGAAAACATACTTTAAGTGTATAATAAGGATGATGACAATGATACTACTACTTTTTAAGGTTTTATCAATGAGAGAGATGAAACTGTACTCTTTCACAGAGGTATCTATATATGACTTGATGACAAATAGCTTAAGCTGTGAGTCTTATTCCACATCCAATTGGTCTGTTTTCTTAGCATTTTTTTTACTTAGTAGAAAGAAATATTAAATTCATAAAACTAAGTTATCAAGAACAAGTGTAGAAATGATTCCATTCCAGATCAACTACTGAGGTACAAACAGTAGCAAAACACAAAAAGCTTTCCAAAAAACAGTGGATTAAGACTTAAGCTTCTTTAGATAAACAAGGACCTACTGTATAATGCAGGGACTATAGTCAATATCTTGTAGTAACCTATAAGGGAAAATATTAATAATCTGGAAAAGTATATATAAACGGAATCACTTTGCTGTACACTTGAAATGCTATAAATCAACTATACTTCAATTTAAAAACAGGGAGATTTTTTTTTAAAAGTTAAGCTTCTGGTGTGTAAATACTCTGCCAAGAAAAAAAGCAAAATTAAACAACAGCTCTAAATATCAAGATTGGGGTCCTTCAGTTCAGTTCAGTTGCTCAGTCGTGTCCAACTCTTTGCGACCCCATGAATCGCAGCACGCCAGGCCTCCCTACCATCACAAACTCCTGGAGTTTACTCAAACTCATGCCCATCGAGTCGCGGTGATGCCATCCAACCATCTCATCCTCTGTCGTCCCCTTCTCCTCCTGCCCCCAATCCCTCCCAGCATCAGGGTCTTTTCCAATGAGTCAGTTCTTTGCATCAGGTGGCCAAAGTATTGGAGTTTCAGCTTCAGCATCAGTCCTTCCAGTGAACACCCAGGACTTATCTCCTTCAGGATGGACTGGTTGGATCTCCTTGTGCAGTCCAAGGGACTCTCAAGAGTCTTCTCCAACACCACAGTTCAAAAGCATCAATTTTTCGGCACTCAGCTTTCTTCACAGTCCAACTCTTACATCCATACATGACCACTGGAAAAACCATAGCCTTGACCAGACAGACTTTTGTTGGCAAAGTAATGTCTCTGCTTTTTAATATGCTATCTAGGTTGGTCATAACTTTCCTTCCGAGGAGTAAGCGTCTTTTAATTTCATGGCTGCAATCACCATCTGCAGTGATTCTGGAGCACAAAAAAATAAAGTCTGACACACTGTCTCCCCATCTGTTTCCCATGATGGGACCAGATGCCATGATCTTAGTTTTCTGAATGTTAAGCTTTAAGCCAACTTTTTCACTCTCCTCTTTCACTTTCATCAAGAGGCTTTTTAGTTCCTCTTCACTCTCTGCCATAAGGGTGGTGTCATCTGCATATCTGAGGTTATTGATATTTCTCCCAGCAATCTTGATTTCAGCTTGTGCTTCTTCCAGCCCAGCATTTCTCATGATGTACTCTGCATGTAAGTTAAATAAGCAGGGTGACAATATACAGCCTTGACATACTCCTTTTCCTATTTGGAACCAGTCTGTTGTTCCATGTCTAGTTCTAACTGTTGCTTCCTGACCCACATACAGGTTTCTCAAGAGGCAGGTCAGGTGGTCTGGTATTCCCATCTCCTTCAGAATTTTCCACAGTTTATTGTGATCCACACAGTCGAAGGCTTTGGCATAGTCAATAAAGCAGAAATAGATGTTTTTCTGGAACTCTCTTGCTTTTTCAATGATCCAGCAGATATTGGCAATTTGATCTCTGGTTCCTCGCTTTTTCTAAAACTAGCTTGAACATCTGGAAGTTCTCGGTTCACATATTGCTGAAGCCTGGCTTGGAGAATTTTGAGCATTACTTTACTAGCGTGTGAGATGAGTGCAATTGTGCGATAGTTTGAGCATTCTTTGGGATTGCCTTTCTTAGGGATTGGAATGAAAACGGACCTTTTCCAGTCTTGTGGCCACTGCTGAGTTTTCCAAATTTGCTGGCATATTGAGTGCAGCACTTTCACAGCATCATCTTTCAGGATTTGAAATAGCTCAACTGGAATTCCATCACATCCACTAACTTTGTTCATAGTGATGCTTTCTAAGGCCCACTTGACTTCACATTCCAGGATGTCTGGCTCTAGGTGAGTGATCACACCATTGTGATTATCTGGGTCATGAAGATCTTTTTTGTACAATTCTTCTGTGTATTCTTGCCACCTCTTCTTACTATCTTCTGCTTCTGTTAGGTCCATACCATTTCTGTCCTTTATTGAGCCCATCTTTGCCTGAAATGCTCCCTTGGTATCTCTAATTTTCTTGAAGAGATCTCCAGTCTTTCCCATTCTGTTGCTTTACTCTATTTCTTTGCATTGATTGCTGAGGAAGGCTTTCTTATCTCTCCTGGCTATTCTTCGGAACTTAGGCAAGTCTATATTCTTGTGTCTACACACACACACGCAAAGGTAAAACTTAGATAAGTTTTGAAGGCATAGTGTGCCATTTAACATAAGTTATATAAGAAATGGTTTTAATGCTCTAGCAGGAAAATGATTCAAGTTAAAGTACCTCTGGATCTCAAATGATAAAAGAAAGGTCCCCTAAAGCTTATCTGCTTTGCTTGAGTCTGGGACAAAAATGAACGAAAAACTAGTCAGAAAAAAAAGTCAACCTTGAAACAGCTTTCCTGGTGAGGTGTAAAAACTTAATTAATGGGTGTTTAAAAGCACATGGCTGAATTAGGATGCATATAAATGAATGTATTTTGCTCATTTCCCTTTATGGAAACCACTTTCTAATATCTTCTAAAAATCACATGATGCTTAAAACTAGAAAACCCCTTAAGATACAGGAAAATAAATTCCAATTTGAGAATTAATGTTTATTTCAATCTCTAACCAATATGCCATTAGGAATTTCCTGGGGGAGTTGAACAGTAACTGATTAAGTGAATTAGTTAAACACTAACAGAAACACAAGGGGAAAGAGGATAGAAAGAAACCTTGTGCACCCTGACATACTGCTTTAGTGAGAACCACACTACATGTGGGCTCACTTATTGGCAGCTGCCTAAAGATAGAAATAAGCACACAGAGAAATGCAGCAGGGCTATTGGTATGCATCAGAGGACTTGGAAAATAGTTCCATTTTTAGAATATATTTCAGTTTTTACGGGGATATTTTGTATTTTTGCAAAGCTAAAAGCACACATACAAAAACAGTCAACATTCTACCGAGCACACATCAGCAGATATTCATCCTGTGATTTTTAAAATTGTACCTTCATTCAACAGCAAGTACTAAGAGTTTATTATGAGCCACTTCTCACTTTCCTATCTGCACCCCTTTCCCTTCTTGTACTGGTTCATCTCTTCCAGATCTCCCAACAAGCCATGAACTCTTTCACATTCCATTCACCTCTATGGTTGAGAATATATTACAGTTGAAGCCTCAGTAATTAGTCAACATTTTTAGGACCCTTCTATCAGTTTGTGCCTCCATTTTGCTTTCCCACTAACCCATACCCACCAGTTGAAAAGCAAATATTAGTGAAGCAGCCCTCTCATCAAGGCCCTGGAGAGTGTCACAGGACTGTTATGCTTTAATATACTATCTTAGTTTGGCTCCTAGGGCACTTGTTCAGGGTGACTATTTCCATTGATTGGGCTTCCCATGTGGTACTAGTGGTAAAGTAACTTAGCAGGCACGCATTCCATTGATACATATCTGTAAAGCCATACTGGTTGTTACATAGTGAAATACCTCACTTTGTGAGTAGCTGTAGAGAGATAACTACTCTTTCCTAAGGACTCTCTTCCCCCACAACCATCCCCCAGAGGCTCCTGCACTTTCCCATGATGCAGGAGCTGGAACACCAAGAAGCTCCGGGACATTCAACCTGTCGGCTCGGTGCCTGTGTTGTTCTGAAGGTCAACCCTGCACCCATGTAAGGACTGACTGCTGAGAGCTGGGCTTCCCAGGTGGCGCTAGTGGTAAAGAACCCACCTGCCAATGCAGGAGACGTAAGAGACACAAGTTCAATCAGATGTTGAGAGAGATGGGCATCAGAACTGCAACAACAGTAACAAATACATATGTGCTATTAAAATAAAGTTTGAGGGTTACAAGAAGTATACAGGAAGATGGGGCATGGCAGAAAGGGACAGGAAAAAAGGCTTTTGAGATAAGCATTTATCTAGATTCTAATAACACCTTCAGACTCCATGGCTCCCATTGGATACAGCTCTGTCCCCACAGGACTGTAGACATTTGCTTGACGGTGTATCTTTTAAGCTTTCTGTTCCCAGCCATCTGTTGTAATCTAGAAGTTCCCCCACCCAACTCACTTTCATTACCAGTGGAGCCAGGGTGCTAACTGCCAGAGTTACCAGTGTTTGCAAAAACAACTTGAGGAGCTTGGTTTGGTACCACTGTACAAAATGGATGCAGAAATGGAATTAGAAGGGCTAGGTTTGACAGTATTGCTGAGAGGGTTGTCTATATAAAGAAAATAGCCCTCTGCTCCCTTACTTGCTTCTTCATCCCTTCCTTCTCAACTTTATACTTTACAAGGAACTGACAAGAGGACTGGGAAATGTAATGGATAGGGAGATCTTGCTCTAAGAAGTACGTTCCATACCAGAGTATTGAGAAACCCTTTGGCTAGCACAAGCCTATGTAATTACTTATACCTATTATTTTAGAAGCAGCAACTCACCAGTTCTTCTGTACTGAGCCTACATTGGTTTCTCTCTATTAATCTCCAAAAGGAAGCTGGGGAAAAAGAGATTAGCAATCATTCTTTGGCAGGGGGAAAAACTTCAAGAGAGGAAACAGCAAGTAGGAGATTCTTCCCAAACTCATAGGAATAGTGTGATATTATGGACAAAAAAATTATTTAGGACTTCCAGTGGTTAAGACCTCATGCTGCTAATGCAGGGGGCACAGGTTTGATCCCTAGTCAGGGAATTAAGATCCCACATGGTATATGGAACACCCAAACCAAACAAAAATGAGTTAAGCACACACACATATAATCTAGGAATTGCTCTTAAACACTTGGACCTGCGTACACCAACATATGAATGTTATTCACTGCAGCACTGGGAACAATGAAAGAGTCCAGTAATGGGGGAATAGCACAAGGAAAGAAGCAGACTGATGTGTACTGAAATAGACAAATCTCCCAAACTTACTATGTGAAAAAAGCTATTTCCAAAATAATAAGTAGATTTTAAAAAATTAATTGTGTATCTCTGTGTTAACTGGATAGAAAAAGAATTGAAAGGGTCATAACTGAATTATTTCGAAGGGTTATCTCTGGAGTGGGAAGTTGGCAGTGAGGGGGAGGACTTTTACATGTTATATACATGTGCATTGTTTGAATCTCTAACAGTGAGGTGTGTTTATGTGTTATGTGTGTTTCTAAAAAGAAAAATAACAATAATGCAGCTAGAAGATTAGAAACAGAAGACATTGCGAAGGACAGACTTCTATTGTGAGAGGCAGACCACTGGGGTATTTGTAAACAAAACAGGCGACAGGTTTCAGACAACACCAGGAGAAATGTACCAGAAAGAAGATGGCTTACTAAATTTTTAAGTGAAAGTCAATGGGAAAAATAGTCTTCGTGATCAGGCCTGTTGTGCAGCAGTAAGAAGATACAGATTCTAAGCCTAGCTCCATAACTCAGTAATTTTGTCACCCTGAGCAACTGCCTTCATCTCTGTGGCTTTATGGTTCCCCATCTGTAAAATGAGGGTGTATTAACATGTATGATTTTTACAGTCCTTTCCCACCCTCATACTCATTATTTTAGCAACAACTACTTGTGTATCATTCATACATTGTGCTAAATGACTTTTGAGAAGACCTTAGCTTTGAAGAATTTCAAAGGTATTTTGATTGCATGGTTACAGAATACTCTTCTGGCAAGATCATAAAATGGTACTAATCTTGGAAAAGAAAGATTCAGCTCAGCAGTGAAGGAGGGCACACCTAGGACCAAATGCATCTGGTCTACGGCTAACCAGAGCTATACCAACATGGTTACCAAATCTCTGGGGAACCCGCTAGCCACAGACCCCAGAAACACTCACCACAACACTCCCGAAACATCAGAGTAACCCTTTCCTCTACCCTAGAATGTCATAAACTGGAACAAGTGCGGTTCAAAAGAATCCACTCAGGATTTATTAGAGGTCAAATGTTTGTCCTCTAATTTTCTTATTTCAAGAGGGGACCAAAGCGGTGTAACTAATTAGAAAATAAATGGGGAGCTTCCAGATTCAACCCTTACAAGTAAATAGCTCAGCTGTCTTGCTGTTCACTTGAAACTAATACAACACTGTAAGTTAACTATACTTCAGTGAAAATAAATAAATAAAAAAGAAGTCACTCCTATTTGAACAAGAAAAGGCTAGAAAAAACTGAAAAATGAGTAACTTTTCCAGAACTCACCAGGGAATTATAAGGTTGCAAGGGAAATTCCAACCCCCAAATCTGAAGAGACAGGCTTATCTGAAAAGACACCGAGAAAGATCTGCTTACCTGGCCACTTAAATGGCAATTCTGACTAATTTCTGAAGGCTGAGTGTGGACTTATGTGAGAATAAGAAACTTCTGAGCCTATACTTTGGTGTTCTCAAAGAAAGACCTCCTCCAGACTCTGATCAGAAGCTAAGAGTTCTCATTGTGAAATAGGCCAAACAGGTCATTCTAACAAAGGCCTATGCTCCAGGGGAAAATACTTTGCGTGAGACTTATCCCAGGTGGGGGAAGGGTATTCTTCCCTCTCCAGCCCCACTCCAGCCTCCTAATCTAACCTAAGGGAAAAAAAGCCAAGTCAGGGGTCTGGGCTTCCTGGAAATGCATTGGAAATGCTGACAGGAGTAAGGGGCAGGGAAAACAAAACGCTATACCACTGGATTATATTTTGTGAAGGTCAAATACAAAACACAGGTCCAAAAGACACTGTGATTTAACCAGAAAATTGTAAAAATAACCTATTCCCCCATACCATACCACTATACCAATAGGGCTCCTGTATACTGGCTCAGAAGGTAAAGAATCCACCAGCAATGCAGGAGACCTGGGTTCCATCCCTGGGTTGGGAAGATCCCCTGGAGAAGGGAATGGCAACCCACTCCAGTATTCTTGCCTGGGAAATCCCATGGACAAAGGAGCCTGGTGGGCTACAGTCCATGGGGTCACAAAGAGTCGGACACGACTGAGTGGCTAATGGTTTCACTTTCATACTTAATAACAGTGAATTACAGCTGCAAGACATAGAATGGGAGTTGTGCTTAAGGAAACTCAGTCAAGAGAGGAGACAAAAACAAGGACACGAGAGAGATTTAGCCTCCTAGCACCAATGATTACACCAAACATTAAACACAGCCCAATTCCTAGCCAGTTTAACATAAATCTTAACACAAGAGAATTAAACTAGAACCCTACAGAAAAATAGCTGGAAAATGTCAAAATACCTGGAAATTAAGCAACACACTTCCAAATAAGCCATGGGTTAAAGAGCTCTCAAGATGACTTTTCAAACATTCTGAAGTGAAAATGAAAATACAACATAACAAAATGTGTGGGATACAGCAAAAGCAGTCCTTAGAAATTTATAGTATTAAATGTATATATTAGAAAAGAAGATCTAAAATCAAAAGATCTGACCCTCACCAAAGAAGAGATACAGATGGCAAATAACAAATGAAAAGATGCTCATCATCATTTGTCATTAGGGTAAAGCAAATTAACAATGAGATCCCACTGCACACCTATTAGAATGGCAAAAATCTAAAACACTAACAATACCAACTGCTTGCAAGGATGTGGAGTTACAGGAACTATCAATCATTGTTGACAGGGAAACAAAATGGCACAGCCACTTTAGAAGACAGTTTTGCAACTTCTCATAAAACTAAAAAGTTTTATCACATAATCCAGAAATCACACCCATATATTTACCCAACTGACTTGAAAACTTATGCCTATGGGAAAGCTCACACACAGATATTTGTAGCAGCTTTAGTCAAAATTGTTAAAAGTTGGAAGAAACCAAGATGTTATGCAGTAGGTAGGTGAATGAATAGACTAACTGTGGTATATCTGGACAATGGAATATTATTCAGCAATGAAAAGGAATAAGCTATCAATCTACACAAAGACATGGAAGAACCTTAAATGCATATTGCTAAATGAAAGAAGCCAATCTGAAAACTCTTCACACAGTATGATTCCGTTTATAAAGAAATTCTCAAAGTGTTAGTCACTCAGTTGTATCCAACTCTTTGAGACCCCATGGACTATAGCCCACCAGGCTCCTCTGTCCATGGGACTTTTCAGGCAAGAATACTGGAGTGGGTAGCTATTCCTTTCTCCAGGGGATCTTCCTGACCCAGGGATCAAACCCACGTCTCCTGCACTGCAGGCAGATTCTTTACTGGCTGAGCCACCCAGGAAGCCCAAAGATATCCTGGAAAAGACAAATTTATGAAGATGAAAATGGATTGATGGTTGCCAGGGGCTCAGAAGAAAGGACATTAAATAGGTAAGACATTGGATTTCTCAGGGCAGTGAAACTATTCTGCATGATACTATATTATATACATGTCACCATATACTTGTCAAAATCTATAGAGCTTTAAAGCACAAATAGTGGACCTTAATGTATGCAATTTAAAAAAAATCCCAGGATGAAATGCATTAAGTGACAAAAGAATCTAATTATATTACAAATTTGTGAAGCAGCCTCACTAAAAGGGGTAAAAGAAAAAGATGCTGACCCAAGTAACTAGAAATGAATGGAGTTTTTAAAAGTAAAGGCAAAAGGAATTTTGTATAAGTGCTTTATTCTAGTTGATAAAGTAGTTTCCCATGAAGGATATGGGTTAACAATTTGAAATCCACGCATGTACACTGGAAATGAACAGTTAAAAATTGGATGGTGGATGGTGAGAGCCATGTTTCTCACTACCTTAAGGGGAAGGTTACAGACAAGTAAGGGAAGAAGGCAAGAATGAACCATGTGTTAATGCATTAGAATTAGAGACATCAGTATGATCTCATGTTAAGCTTAATATAGATGCAGATAGTTAAATATGTAGGTCATTATACAGATATATTTGTATTTCCTTACTGAGAGGGCCTAGAATCAACAACACCCCAATCGATAAAAGCACACTGAAGGCCCAGATCTTGGTTTCTAATACCATCCTCCAATGAAAGGAACCAGGGCTCCTTGGAGAAATGGCTGATTCTAGGACTGAGTCAGGAAATACATAACATGGGCCTGGAGTATGTTGTAGTACCAGGAAGTAAGTAAGTGCTCAAGAAACCTCCATAGTGACAGGGGTATGTCAAAGGGAAACAGAGCCAACTGAAAGAGCTTTGAATGCCCAGCTAGAAACATTTGAATAAAATTAATAATAATAGATTATAGTCCAAAGATTAAAGAAATGAGTCCCTACTGTTATAAATAAGTGATTGAATAAATAACTGGGAGAGAATAGAGAAATCTCTAATGAAGAACAATTCCAAATAGTATCTTTAGATACTTCATCCGCAAGGAGGTAGAGAATAACTTCCTTATTCTTGTCAGCTATGCAGTGACTTCCTTCCAAAGAACACATTTCAAAAGGATGAAAAAAGTATAATTTCACAGTCAAAAAAATTGATAAATACTGCCTCAGCCAAGTGATCAAGGTGAACATCAGCAGTCATGAGTCATACTGACGGCATATACCGTTGATATGAATGTGGTAAGAAAGACATTTTACCTCTAGTCTTCTCCCCCAAGCTTCAGTCTAATTATGAGAAAAACATCAAACTAATCCCAGTTGAGCAACAATCTACAAACACCTGGCCAGTACTCCTCAAAACTGTCAAGATCACCAAATAGAAAGAAAGTCTAAGAAACCATCACAGCCAAGAGGGGCCCAAGGAGACACAATGATGAAATGTAATGTTGTATCCTGGGTGGGACACTGGGTAAAAACTCAGTAGATCCAAATAAAACATATACTGAAGACAACAATATAAACACATAAATGGGGGAGAGATTACAGGGTGTACATTCTAGAATCTGACCAGGTATTTTCCCATTAAGGAAACTTTAAAGCTTTTCAAGCCTGTGGACCATCACCATACACCTCATTTTATGGGTTCAGCATATAAAACAAGTGAGGTTTACGGCTGCACAGAGCTTCTGATATCAGTCACTCTTTTTTCAAGCTCAAAAAGCAGCAATAACAATTGCCATTCTCCTAGGCTAAGTGTTTAAAAAATCTGCCTGCAATGCAAGAGACATGGGTTTGATCCCTGGGTCAGGAAGATCCCCTGGAGAAGGGAATGGCAAATCATTCCAGTATTCTTGCCTGGAGGATCCCATGGACAGAGGAGCCTGGTGGGCTACAGTCCATGGGTTGCAGAGAGTCGGATTCTGACTGAGTAACTAACACTACTACTACTACTACTTCTGCTACTGCTGCTGCTACTATTACTAGGTTAAGTGTTTAGGAAGTTTGGATATCTTGAGGGTGATGGATCCCAAATTCCGTTTCCTTCTGCTTCTCATACCATGCACACAAATTGCTTGAGTCAGTTTGGGAGAGCCTAACTGAGATGATGATGGTAGGTTTTTCCATTCTGGTTTTTTTTCTAATAGCAGGGCAGAACAAGTAGAACTGTTTCACAACTTCCATGGTGTATTTCACGCACTGTCATATTTTTCCTTTTAAAAGAGTTTTTTCCCCTTCCCTGGGACATCAGGAGCTTATGCTGAGGCTGGCAGGGGTGGTCTGGGCATATGCTCACATGCAAGGGAGAAATGGCCTGCCTATACTCCACCTGGCCGGAGAAGGCAATGGCACCCCACTCCAGTACTCTTGCCTGGAAAATCCCATGGAGGGAGGAGCCTGGTAGGCTGCAGTCCATGGGGTTGCTAGAGTCGGACATGACTGAGCGACTTCACTTTCACACATTGGAGAAGGAAATGGCAACCCACTGCAGTGTTCTTGCCTGGAGAATCCCAGGGACAGGGGAGCCTGGTGGGCTGCCGTCTATGGGATCACAGAGTCGGACATGACTGAAGTGACTTAGCAGCATACTCCACCTGGGCTTTTAAGTCATCTCTGATGTTTCTGGTCTGTTCTCCATCTCTAATTGGTCTTATTGATGCTCACTCCGAAATTTCTCCAGAACTTATTCTTCCCCCATCTCCATTCCTGCTGTCTTAATTTAGGCCTTTGCTCTTTTGCCTATATTGCTCAAAACTAATATTTTAATGGTCTTCCAGTCTCCGCATACCCTTCCCCTGAATCCATCCTCCACACTGCCATACATTCTCTAAAACATAAATCTAATCACATCATTCCTCTGCTTTTAAATCATTTGGTAACTGCTTGGTTACAAGGTAAGGTCTAAAAGCTCTCCCAACCTATCTCCTACTCCAACTGTCAACCATCCCCACCCTTGAGCCTCATGCCCCAGACTCACAGCCTCTGTTTATTGAGCAGAAAAGGGTCTCTCATGCTGCTGCTTCCTTTACCTATGCTGCACTCTCTGCCAGGAATATCTCTTCATTCTACAGTTAGGGAGTAGCAGCAAGGCAGGCTAGGTAGAAACGTGAGGAAGTGAGAGGAAGAAGAACATTACCAAAACAGTACAGTTCATATCTGGGTGTTCCATAAAATACTGAATGCATGCATGACTGAATTGCTGACAAGGAGTTCCAGGCTGCGGAGGCAGGCAAGTGAGAACAGATGGACTACAAGAATAGCTCTGAATTTTTTCCTGTTACTCAAACCCTTTTTCTATTTGCCGCCTCCTCCCATTCATTCAGATCTCTGTGTTTATGTTTCTTGTAATTTACAGACTACTATAACACTACCTCAGATGCATTTAACTGTGCCATGCATAATTTATTTATTCATTCCTCATAAATCAGCCCCTCCAGCCATCTGGAAAGCAAGAACCACTTCTACTGCCTTTCAAGTTCCTTTTAACTAATCTTTTTAGAACGTGCTATTGTGCCTGGTACAAAATGTAATAATTTATGCACAGTTTCACCACCGAATATCAAGGACTTTATGACCTTTCTTTTCTATTGCCGTTGTCATGATCATTAGGAAATCCTGTGTGAAAACATTAAAGTAAGAACAACTAAAAAGCAAAGCAAGAAAATTATATCATTACAGAGTATTGTAAGTGGACTGATTTTTGTGCATGGTTCATGGAAAACAGCTTCATTATTATATGGTCAGACTCTGGAAACCACAAGTAGTAATTCTCCTGTAAAGGACAGTGCAAAGTGAAGGACTGCTCACTTAAAACCGTATTCTACAATCATAAGCAATGTCAAAATCTTGCCTGCCTCAGTTTTCTAGTTTATTAAATGAGAATAACGGATATTCACCCCCATCACCTACCGAGAGCAATATGGACACACAAAAAGTACTTTGGTCACACAGATGCCATATGAAATCATTTTTCATTAAAAGCAATGATGATAACTAAACTACTCTGGTTTAGCCAGAAGGCTTAAGTAGAGGTAGTTAACAGATGCCCTAACTGACCACTTCAGTGGAGCCGGTAATTAGCATAACTGATTCATTATGGTTATAACTACACATAAATGGACATGATACACAAATGTTCCCTTTACATTAGTAGGCAAATAGGAAAACCCACCAAATACTAAGCTATGAGTACCTCTCTCTTATGAACTTTAAATTCAGGGGCTCTCTTCTACTGTCACTGCCCTGAGGTAACTTTACCAGGCAAATTTCTTGTTATCTTTATTTAAAATTTATTTATTTACTCATTCATTTATTTTTGGCTTTGCAAGGTCTTCATTGCTGTGCAAGCTCGTCTAGTTGCGGCGAGTGGAGGTTACTTTAGTTGTGGCGTGTATTTATTTTTGGCTTTGCAAGGTCTTCATCGCTGTGCAAGCTCTTGTCTAGTTGCGGCGAGTGGAGGTTACTCTAGTTGCGGCATGCGGGCGTCTCATTACAGTGATTTCTCTTGTTGCAGAGAATGGGCTGTAGGGCACGTAGGCTCAGTAGTTGTGGCTCCCAGGCTCTAGAGCACAGGCTCAATAGTGTGGTGCAGAGGCTTAGTTGCTCCACGGCATGTGGAATCTTTCTGGATCAGGGATCAAACCTGTGTCTCCTGCACTGGTAGGCAGATTCTTTACCACTGAGCTACCAGGAAAGCCCCTTGTTATCCTTTTGAATCCATGTTTTTCATACTGGTATATTCATCCCAAGTTGTTCACCTCCCCTCAGAGAAGCCTTTCCTGACCTTTCCAACTACAGTATTATTCCCGGTTATCATCTATTGTCATAATTAACTAGAGAATCTGTCTGTTTATTTATCCAACTAGATCTAAATTCCAGATCAGCTTGGATCTTATCTATGTTAATCCAGCCACTGTATTCCTAGTGCCTATAGCAGTATCTGGTTCATAGCAAGTGCTCGATGAGTATGTGAAGGAGTTTGTCCTCACAGTGACAATAAGGTTCATTCAAACTTCTCAGCATGACATTCAAAACCCAAATTTACTTATTTAGGCTTATATCTTCCATTTTACACCTCTATATATTATGTTTGCTGCTCTGTAAAAGCTTACTTTCTGCCTTGAATGCTCTTCCTCCTACAAAGTAACTTATCTTCCAAGGCCCTTCTCAAACACACCTTTTCTGTGAAAATTTTTCCAGTCCCCCCCCCTCCCCACACACAGAATGCGTTCTCTGCTAAGTTCTTATAAGAGCTATAGCACTTATAATATAGGGTTATAATAGACATAAAATAATGATGATGATGATAGCTAACATTTTATTGAGCATTAACTTGATGCTAGGTACATAAGCATTTGATATATTATCATCTCATTTAATCCTGAAAACAACTCTAAGAGATAGATACTGTCATAAATACTTATGTTTCTGTTAGGCTAGCTAGAATCAACTTCATGAATGCAGGTATGGTGTCTTAAAGCCTTGGTAATTCCCAGAACCTAGAAAAATAACTGCAATGTCATATGCTCTTAACACAAATTTGCTAAATAATGAATTCTGACAGTAGTTTCTTGCCCCATGACTTCACTTTGAGAATGGCAATCCCAGTAACTTAAAGAAACAGACAACAGTTTTAAGTACCTAAATTTAATCTTAAAGTGATACAGTCCTTTCTAATTATAACAAGAAATGCAGCAGATACAAAAGGTATATACAAAGTTTATACACATGTAGCTAAATACAAAGTTTAAAATATTTGAATATTAAAAAAACAAAGCTAACAAAGGCAAACCAGGAAGAGAAAAAATATATTTCAACCTACATTAGAAAAAAGATTAAGAATAATGATATAAAGTGAAAGTCGCTCAGTCATGTCCGACTCTTTGTGACCCCATGGGCTGTAGTCCATGGAATTCTCCAGGCCAGAACACTGAAGTGGGTAGCCTTTTCCTTCTCCAGGGGATCTCCCAACCCAGGGATCTAACCCAGGTCTCCCACATTGCAGGCGGATTCTTTACCAGCTGAGCCACAAGGGAAGCCCAAGAATACTGGAGTGGGTAGCCTATCCCTTCTCCAGTGGATCTTCCCAACCCAGGAATCAAACCGGGGTCTCCTGCATTGCAGGCAGATTCTTTACCAACTGAGCTATAAAGGGCTCTTATAAAAAAAATAAGATAGCCCATTAGAAAAACAGGAACATCGTATGAACAGGAAACTTTCGGAAAAAGAATTTTTTTTGGCCATGTCATGGGGCTTGTGGGATCTTAGTTCCTCAACCAGGGATTGAACCCAGGCTCCTGGCAGTGAGAAAGTAAAGTCTGAACCACTGGACCACCAGGGAATTTCCCAGAAAAAGAAATTTAAATGGTTAATAAACATGAAAATATGCTCAAGTTCATTAATTTAGAAAAGTAAAAATTAAAATAATGGAGATATATTTATTTCATCATATTGTAAAGATGAAAAAATAATTATAATATTTAGCACCAGTAAGGTGGTGGGGAAATACACACTCTTACACAGTCATGCTACAAAAATGCTCTCATACACTTAAAAGATACATACCCCCCCACACACACATACACACACAAATAGGAAAATATTGTAAACAACTGAAATGTGCATCAATAGAAGCTTAGTTAAATAAACTATGCTATAGCTAGCCCATGAAATTATATGTAGCCAATGAAAAGAATGACATTACTGGATAACCAAACAATACATACGAGGAATTCTCCATTCATAAATATATTCCAGATAATAAAAAAAAATTATAAAAGGGGGAAAGGATTTGAACAGACATTTCATCAGAGGATATAAATTTGGCAAATACGCACATGAAATGATGTTCAAAATCATAAGCCATTAGGAAAATGAAATTAAACCATCATGAGATAACACTACATAGCTGTTAGAATGGTTAAAATAAAAATTAATGAAAATACCAAAAGCTGTGGAGAATGCAGGACAAGTGGAACTACCTACCAAAGGTGGCTAGCTCAGATGCAAAATGGTACAGCCACTGTGGAAAATGGTTCAGCAGCTTCTTATAAAGTTCAGCACACATTTATCACACTATTCAGTGATTTCACTCTGGGGTATACTATTCAGCAAGGAATGAACAACTTGGGTGAATCTCCAAAGCATTAAGCTGAGTAAATGAAGTCAGTCTCAAAAGTGGACATACTGGTCTTCCTTGGTGGTCCAGTGGTTAAGAATCTGTCTGCCAATGCAGGGACACAGGTTTGATCCCTGGTCCAGGAAGATCCCACAAGCTGCGGAGCAACTTCTGAGCTTGCACTCTAGAGACCGAGAGTTGCAACTACTGAAGCCTGTGTGCTCTAGGGCCCGTGTGCCACAAGAGAAACCACCACAATGAGAAGCCCATGCACCACAATGAAGAGCGGCCCCCACTTGCCTCAACTAGAGAAAGCCCAAGTGGCAACGAAGACCCAGCACAGTCAAAAATGCAAAATAAAAAGCTGACATACTATGTGACTCCATGTATATGACATTCTCGAAAAGGAAAAACTATGGGCCAGAGAACAAATCAGTGGTTACCAGGGGCTGGGCGTAGGGGAGGTCTGAGTGCAAAGGCTAAGAAGAAGGAATTCTTTGGAAGTGTTTAACTATTCTATATCCTGTTGTTGGGAGGGGTTACAAGTAATCTACACACATGTTAAAACTCACAGGATTGGGTACCAGTAGATAAATTAATATTATTGTATATACATTAGAAATAATTTTGAAAAAGATAAATTATCATCAGGAGTAATAATATACCTTCTATTTCTCCATCTAAAGGAGGAACATCATCTCTCATGGAGAAATCCATGGCTGTCCCTGGTATGTCCATCAAGTCTTCATCACTGGAGCTACTTTGGAAGCTATTAAAACTCCCCTGGTGAAAGCCTCTGTGATCCATGGCTCCTGCACAAAAAGAAAAACAGGAGGTTTATTACAATGAGTTCCAAACCCCTTACCACTTATTCTTTTTTTTTATTGTGGTAAATACACGTAAAATAATTTACCACTTAAACCACTTTAAACTGACAATTCAATAGCAATCAGCAGATTTGCAATGACACGCAATCATCATCACTCTTCATTTCCAGAAATTTTTCATCATCTCACACAGAAACTCACTATGCAATAAATGTAACTTCCCGTCTCCCTCTTACCCCAGCTCCTTATAACCTCTATTTTCTTTCTCTCTGTGGATTTGCTAACTCTGGATATTTCATATAAATGTAACCATATAGTATGTAGCCCTTTGTGTCTGGCTTCTTTCACTTCTCATATTTTTTTCAAGGCTCAACCATGCTGTAATATGTATCAGTCTACATTTCTTTTCAGGACTAAATAATATCTATTGTATGGATATACCACATTTTATTGATTCATTTATCAGTTGCTAGACATTTAGGTAGTCTTCAACTTTTGGGTTACCATTTATTCCTATGTCTTATTTTATGTTATTATTTAAATAATATAGACACGCAAACTACTTAACATATTCAGTTACCCTCCAGATATAGTGCACTGCTACCCTTACCATGTAACACAAGAGACAATTCTCCACATGGACATCACCAGATGGTCAATACCAAAATCAGATTGATTATATTCTTTGCAGTCAAAGATGGAGAAGCTCTATACAGTCAGCAAAAACAAGACCTGGAGCTGACTGTGGCTCAGATCATGAGCTCCTTATTGCAAAATTTAGGCTTAAATTGAAGAAAGTAGGGAAAACCACTAGGCCATTCAGATATGACCTAAATCAAATCCCTTATGATTATACAGTGGAGGTGATGAATAGACTCAAGGGATTAGATCTGATAGAGTGCTAGAAGAACTATGGACAAAGGTTTGTAACATTGTACAGGAGGTAGTGACTAAAACCTACTCAAAGAGAAAGAAATGCAAGAAGGCAATGTAGTTCCAAGAAGGCACAATAAAGGACAAAAACAGTAAGGACTTAACAGAAGCAGAAGAGATTAAGAGGAGGTGACAAGAATACACAGAAAAATTGTACCAAAAAGGTCTTAATGATCCTTGACAGTGTGGTCATTCACCTACAGCCAGACATCCTGGAGGTTGAAGTCAAGTAGGCCTTAGGAAGCATCACTACAAACAAAACTAGTGAAGGTGATGGAATTCCAGCTGAACTATTTTCAAATCCTAGAAGATGATGCTATAAAAAGTGCTGCACTGAATATGCTAGCAAATTTGGAAAACTCAGCAGTGGCTACAGGACTGGAAAAGGTCAGTTTTCATTCCAATCTCAAAGAAAGGCAATGCCAAAGAATGTTCAACTTACTGTACAATTGTACTCATTTCATATGCTAGCAAGGTTATGCTCAAAATCTTTCAAGCAAGGCTTCAGTATTACATGAACCAAGAACTTTAAGATGTACAAGCTGGATTTAGAAAAGGCAGAGAAACCAGAGATCAAACTGCCAACATCTGTTGGATCATAGAAAAAGCAAGGGAATTCTAGAAAAACATCTACTTCTGCTTCATTGACTACGCTAAAGCCTTTGACTGTGTGGATCACAACAAACTGTGGAAAATTCTTAAAGAGATGGGAATACCAGATCACCTTACCTGCCTCCTAAGAAACCTGTATGCAGGTCAAGAAGCAATAGTTAGAACTGAACATGGAAAAATGGACTGGTTCAAAACTGGGAAAGGAGTACGTCAAGGCTGTATATTGTCACCCTGCTTATTTAACTTATATGCAGAGTACATCATGAGAAATGCCAGGCTGGATGAATCACAAGCTGGAATCAAGATTGCCAGGAGAAATATCAACAACCTCAGATATGCAGATGATACCACTCTAATGGCAGAAAGTAAAGAGGAACTAAAGAGCCTCTTGATGAGGGTGAAAGAGGAGAGTGAAAAAGCTGGCTTGAAACTCAACACTCAAAAAACTAAGATCATGGCATCTGGTTCCATCACTTCATGGCAAATAGAAGGAGAAAAAGTGGAAGCAGTGACAGATTTTATTTTCTTGGGTTCCAAAATCACTGCAGATGGTGACTGCAGCCATGAAATTAAAAGACACTTGCTCCTTGGAAGAAAAGCTATGATGACAAACCTAGACAGCATATTAAAAAGCAGAGACATCACTTTGCTGACAAAGGTCCATCTAGTCAAAGCTATGGTTTTTCCAGTAGTCATGTACAGATGTGAGAGTTGGACCATAAAGAAGGCTGAGCACCAAGAATTGATGCTTTTGAATTGTGGTGCTGGAGAAGACTCTTGAGAGTCCCTTGGACAGCAAAGAGATCAAACCAGTCAATCCTAAAGGAAATCAACCCTGAATATTCATTGGAAGGACTGATGCTGAAGCTCCAATACTTTGGCCACCTGATGCAAAGAGCTGACTCACTGGAAAAGACCCTGATGCTGGGAGATAAGACTGAAGGCAGAAGGAGAAGAGGGCAGCAGAAGATGAGATGGTTGGATGATATCACCGACTCAGTGGACATGAATTTGAGCAAACTCTGGGAGATAGTGGAGGATGGAGGAGCCTGGCATGCTGCCAGTCCATGGGGTTGCAAAGAGTTGGACACAACTTAGCAACTGAACAACAACAACAAGGACACAGAGGAAACTGAATCTCTCAGTCTTCCCTCCTGTCATTCAGGAAGAACTGTCTTTACTCTCTACTTAAGAAAAAACAGTTTCTATACTTTGCTCTGGATCTGACCGTGCCTTACTCTGAGTATCCTTATCCTTTAAGGAAACCTACTATCTCTAGCTCTCATCTCTATCTTAAGCTCCAGAAACTAAATTCCCAAGAACTCCGTATACACTTCTTTTGCTGTTTCAAACCCAACAGGATGAAGATCAGAAACAAGCAGAAATAACCTTAACCTAAATACAAATAATAACCTCCAAACAAGGCATGTTCCCTGCCCTCACCCCTCAAATCAACTTTCCCTTTTAAATGTAGATGGCATCAGAGTCAATATCTACACTTAATATTGGTCTAACTCTGGGATTTACTATGTTCAACAAACCTATAAAAGCACTCAATCTTAGCAGTAGGTATTCCAGGTTTCTAGAAATCTTAAAAGAAAATAAGCACCATTTTAGCTGATGAGAAGAACTCGAGAAATTTTCTTTCTGTTTAAATTCATCCAACACCCATGAATTCCAGTGACTAGCACTGAAAAGTAGGCAAAAAAAAAACTGCAAAACGATGCAGAATCCTTTCCCTCTCTCTTCACTGGTTACATATTTCATCCAGGAAATGATTTAAAACACACAGTTCCAGCAATTCTACATTAGCCACACAAATCATAAGAAGAAAAAGTATGAGGAGTCCAAAAATAATTTATATTTGGCTTTGGAATATGTCCTGTAGTCATATTTTTAGAGGGTGTACCTATTGTTCTGGGAATTCATTAAAACAAAATAATGACACTACACGATGAAGACTCAACAAAGGAGAAGCTGGAAAACTTTTCCATTTCCCCATAGGGGCCTTACAAACTCCTTCCTGTAACCCACTGACACAGAACAATCTGGCTAAATTGAGCTGCCTCATTTCAAACATTTCCTGCAGCAGTTATCTGGTTCAGTGTTTGGATTATAAAGTACTTCCTTAATAAGCATATAGAAATAAAGTATCAACAAAAGAAAATTATAAGAAGCAAGCAGATCAAGCAAAACAGATGCAACAGACTTGGGGTTCAACAGAGAAAATAACCATAATCAGTAAAACTCAAAAGTGGTATCTTGCCTGTGGATAATACATTATGGTAGTCTTTAGTTTTTATTTTGCAGATATAAAACAGTTCCATAAGAAAAGTTAAGGCAGCAGAATACTGAGGAAATAATGTAAAGTTCCTACAGTTAAGATTTGATCCTGCATTTAGTTGAACTCCAAGTCTATTGCTCTCTCCATAATACTTTTGAGCTTCCCTATGAGATGCAGTCCAGAGAATGGCACATCTGGAATAAATCAAATCTCTAGATGGTCACATGCGTGAGGTCAGCCAGAATTTAGGGTAGACCAGGAACAAAGGGGATTTGTTTTATTATCCCAACTAATGGATTACTATAGGGCTTGTCACACAATGGAGGGCTACAGGGGAGGGTAAACAAGGAAAAATGTTGTTTGGTTGATATCTGCATTACATAGCTGACATTTTCAGGGCCTTTTGTCACCTTCTTGCTTAAAATCATAAGCTGGTTCTTTTGCCTCTGGGTCAGGTTTACATTTTTTTTTAGCATGGCATTCAGAGCCCTATCAAAGCTAAATCCCATCTTCTCAGACAGACTTATCTCTTGCCACAGATTTGTTATACTCCACATAGGCCTTGTACTTCTACATCTCCATGCCTTTGCTCGTCGGGTCCAGATATTCCAGCTGAAATCCCATCCAGCCGCCATCCTCTTTTCAGCCTGGTGAAATCCCCTTCAATCCATCTAGGGCCAGCTCAAACAGGCTTTTCCCTCAAAGCCCCCTTTGTTCAGACATCTATGCTGATTGCATAATCTCTTCCACTTGAGTCTTGTGACTACACCATGTCCTTCTCACTTCTGTTGTCTCAACAACTCTAGTGTTGTTCCTGAGAAGGTATTCAATAAACACTTATTGAGGAGGATTCTAGTTGGGGAGGAAGGGTATTAGCTAATCAACATATTTATGTAGCCAACACTCAATAAATTTATGCCTTCAACTATGAGGGAAGAGGATTAAGGATACAAAAAGCATTTGTTACCCTGTCACTGCTCTCAAGGAATTTGTGATCTAGTTGGGGAGTAATAGCTCAGTTGGTAAAGAATCCGCCTACAATGCAGGAGACCCCGGTTCGATTCCCCTGGAGAAGGGATAGGCTACCCACTCCAGTATTCTTGGGCTTCCCTTGTGGCTCAGCTGGTAGAGAATCCACCTGCAATGCAGGAGACACAGGTTTAATCCCTGGGTCGGGAAGATCCCCTGGAGAAGGAAATGGCAACCCACTCCAGTGTTCTTGCCTGGGAAATCCCATGGACAGAGGAGCCTGGCAGGCTACAGTCCATGGGGTCGCAAAAGAGTCAGACATGACTTAGCAACTAAACAACAACAACACTTTTTTAAAAATTTAAATATAGTTGATGTACCATGTTGTGCCACTCTGCTGTACAGCGAAGTGATTCAGTTATACACATATTTATATTCTTTTTAAATATTCTTTTCCATTACGGTTTATTCTAGGACACTGAGGATAGTTCCCATGTTATACAGTAGGACCTTGTTGTTTATCCATTCTAAATGTAATAGTTTGCATCTACCAACCCCAAACTCCCAGTCCATCCCTCTCCCTCCCCCCATCCCCCGTGGCATACACAAGTCCATTCTCTATGTCTATGAGTCTGTTTCTGTTTTGTAGATAGGTTCATTGTGTCATATTTTAGATTCCACATATAAATGATATCATGTGGTATTTGTCTCTTTCTGACTTACTTCACTTAGTATGATAATCTCTAGTTGCATCCATGTTGCTGCAAATGGCATTATTTCATTCTATGACTGTAGTATTCCATTATATACACACAAACACACACACACAACAGCTTCTTTATCCATTCATGTGTTGATGGACATTTAGGTTGTTTCCATGTTTTGGCTATTGTGAACAGTGCTGCTATGAACATGGGGGTGCATGTATCTTTCTGAATTATAGTATTGACCAGGTATATTCCAGGGATTGCTGGATCACATGGTAATTCTATTTTTAGTTTTCTAAGGAACCTCCATTCTGTTCTCCATAGTGACTGCACCAGTTTGCTTTTCCACCAACAAGTATAGCAGGGTTCCCTTTTCTCTACACCTTCGTTAGCATTTAGTGCTTGTAGACTTTTTAATGATGGCCATTCTGACTCGTGAGGTGGTACCACATTCTGGTGTACTAGCATCTTGTTTAACTAATGACAGTGACACACGTTGGTATGAATAAATTAATATTTCCATCTCAACTAGCCCATTTGGCAAAACAAGTATATAAACCAATGAGTAGTATGATACATATGACCCTTCAAATAAAAATATAAAATATACCACATACTCCAATGATAACAAGCATGAAGAAACAATGAAATGTTCTATTTTTTATTTTTGCTCAAGAACAAAAACTGTTTACCTGCACATAGCATTCTGTGTAAGTAATATATGCCAGGTACCACAAATGTGGGAAAGGGAGGATACAAGAGGAACAAAGAGTTTAAATAGGGTGTTATACTATTTGCCAAGATATAAGTATTGTCTTGGGGCTTCCCTGATAGCTCAGCTGGTAAAGAATCCACCTGCAATGCAGGAGACCCTGGTTTGATTCCTGGGTCAGGAAGATCCCCTGGAGAAGGGATAGGCTACCCACTCCAGTATTCTTGGGCTTCCCTGGTGGTTCAGATGGTAAAGAATCCACCTGCAATGTGGGAGACCTGGGTTTGATCCCTGGGTTGGGAAGATCCCCTGGAGGAAGGCATGGCAACCCACTCCAGTATTCTTGCCTGGAGAATCCCCATGGACAAAGGAGCCTGGTGGGCTACAGTCCATGAAGTCCCAAAGAGTTGGACATGACTGAGCAACTAAGCACAGCACAAGTCTTAATAGAAAGAACATTAACTCATCCCTAAGAATAACCTTGAAGGTGGTTAAGAACTAGCACACACATAAACTCACCCTTTTTCTGCCTACTATGTTTTGAACTGCTTGAGGACAAAGTGACTTAAATTTTTGTTACTAAGTGCTTGACTCAAAGACAGAACTCAGTAAATAATTCCTGCTTTAGTTACTTTATTTTGAGAGGCAGAAATGAAATGCACATCTTGGATAGTAGTTTCTGAGGTGCCTTATTTCTTTTTTGTTGATTTTGTTGACATCTATTTATTTTCAGCTTTTACAGTTAGTCTATAATTTAGAACAATGGGTAGCATTTACAGGAGAGAATGTCAGAGTAAAAGTGGCAGATGAAAGAAGGACATAAAGGTAGTGTAGGAAAGAAGAAAGTAAGAATAAAAATATCACTGTATTAGAAAGTCAAGAATTATTTTCAAGTGTTAAGAGGACAGTAGAGATTTAAGTACACTGTCAAGGTTAAAAAGTAAACAAGAGAAAACTATTATATAAATAAAAAATAGAGGATGATAGAAGAAGCATATGAATATCATATGAGGGAGTAAATAGTTACTGTCTAAACTTGATTAAACAAGAAGCACAGATATTTCCTAGCATTATATTAGCTGAAGTGCCTTATTTCAGAGGTTTGGGCCAATCCTTAACCCAAGGCACCTTCTTCACATGTCAAAATTTCAAGTAAAAATCCCAGGAGGGAATAATAGTGCTTCTTCTCACAGTGTGGTCTTCATGTGGGAGTCATCCTCATAGATGAGTAGGTGTTAGGAGAAAAGACAGGACTCAGCACAGGCAGTACAAAAACAGCAGTCCTCAAATCTTTTGGCCTCAGGATTCCCTTAATGTTCAAAATTATTGAGGGACCTAAAGAACTTTTATTTACAAGGATTCTATTAATATCTACAGATATTTACTGAATTAGAAATCAAACCCAGAAATATTTAAAATAAATAGTTATTAATGTTTTTAAATATAACAAACTCATCCAATTATTTGTTAACATTAACTTTGGGGGAAAAAACTATATTTTAAAAAAAACTTAGAGGCACTTTGCAAATCCTTTTAATTTTTAATTTACAAATTTATTTATTTTTTATATTTTTGGTTGCACCACATGGCTTGCAGGATCTTAGTTCCCTGACCAGGCCCCCTGTAGTGGAACCACAATGTCCTAACCACTGGACCACCAAGGAATTCCCACAAACCTCTTTTTTTAGTATGCTTTATTTATTTGGCTGCACCAGGTCTTAGTTGTGGCATGCAGGATTTTAGTTGCAGCATGTGGGATCTAGTTATCTGACCAGGGATCAAATCTGGGTCCCCTGCATTGGGAACATGGAGTCTTAGCCACTGGACCACCACGGAAATCCTCCATAAATATTTTTAATGTTTGCCTTAAGAGGACACATATTCGATTTGCCATCACAGCAATGACATGGGAACCTGTGATACAACCTCTAGAAAACTCCACTGAACATTCTTGAGAAAATGAGAATGAAAAGGAGAAAGGGGGTCTTAATATTAATATGAAAATAGTTTTGACAGGCTACCCCTTTGTAGACCTCTTGGGCTCAAGAAGCTCAAACCACTCTTTGAGAATTGTTAAAGGAAAGAAAAGACACAGAATGGATAAACCATACTTGGGCAATACTCACGATTGCTAAGAAGGAAGAAGAGGACAAAACAGTCAGATGAGACTATGCTGATAGATGAAAGAAGTGGAAGTGAAGTAAACAACAAACTAGTACTTCCTAAAAATACTTTGCCAAAGGACAAATAGCTTTGATATATAAAGAGATTGTTCAAATTACTGCAACTGAATCCCAACAGAAGAGAGGGCATAAGATATTGGTAAGTAGATAATTTATTAAAGGGGCTTTAAAAACTTGAGAAATTAAAATTGAAATAGTAACATACTACCTTCCGTTAGCATTTCTCAAAGACTCTGTTCCCCCGCCCCTGATGGCTGTGCCATAAGGCTTAGACTTCCCTGTAGCTCAGACAGTAAAGAATCTGTCTGCAGTGCAGGAGACCTGGGTTCAATCCCTGGGTCAGGAAGATCCTCTGGAGAAGGGAATGGCAACCCACTCCAGTATTCTTGCCTGGAGAAACCCATGGACAGAGGAGCCTGGAGGGCTACAGTCTGTGGTCGCAAGAGTTGGACACGACTGAGCAACTAATACCACCACCATGACACTTGGGATCTTAGTTCCCCAACCAGGAATGGAAGCTGCGCCCCCTGCAGTGAAATTGCAGAGTCCTAACCACTGAAACTAAAAAGCCTCTTGATGAAAGTGAAAGAGGAGAGGGAAAAAGTTGGCTTAAAACTCAACATTCAGAAAGCTGAGATCATGGCATCTGGTCCCACCACTTCATGGGAAATAGATGGGGAGACAGTAGAAACAGTGTCAGACTTTATTTTTTGGGGCTCCAAAATCACTGTAGATGGTTGACTGCAGCCATGAAATTAAAAGACGCTTACTCCTTGGAAGGAAAGTTATGACCAACCTAGATAGCATATTAAAAAGCAGAGACATTACTTTGCCAACAAAGGTCCGTCTGGTCAAGGCTATGGTTTTTCCAGTGGTCATGTATGGATGTGAGAGTTGGACTGTGAAGAAAGCTGAGCACTGAAAAATTGATGCTTTTGAACTGTGGTGTTGGAGAAGACTCTTGAGAGTCCCTTGGACTACAAGGAGATCCAACCAGTCCATCCTAAAGGAGATCAGTCCTGGGTGTTCATTGGAAGGACTGATGCTGAAGCTGAAACTCCAGTACTTTGGCCACCTCATGCAAAGAGTTGACTCACTGGAAAAGACCCTGATGCTGGGAGGGATTGGGGGCAGGAGAAGGGGACGACAGAGGATGAGATGGCTGGATGGCATCACCGACTCGATGGGCATGAGTTTGAGTAAACTCCGGGAGTTGGTGATGGACAGGGAGGCCCTGGCGTGCTGCAATTCATGGGGTCGCAAAGAGTCGGACATGACTGAGCGACTGAACTGAACTGAACTGAAAATGGCAACCCACTCCAGTGTTCTTGCCTGGAGAATCCCAGGGACGGGGGAGCCTGATGGGCTGCCATCTATGGGGTCACACAGAGTCGGACACGACTGAAGTGACTTAGCAGCAGCAGCAGCAACCACTGAACCACTAGGGAATTACCACAGAGATTCTTCAAATACCATAGAACCCTGTTAGAGGAAGACTTTCAAGAGAGTGACAAACAAGATACCTAGAGAAGCACCCTGAAGTTCAAGGACAAGAGCCTGCCACTTGTCCTTAAGACACCAGTCAAAATTTATAGATCACTCTCACTTTGGAATATATGCATAAAGCACCAAATAAACTTTAAGAAACTGAATATAGCATTACACTGAAAAGTTTGCCTACCATAAATAAGAAGAGTTTATTCTAAGTATACAAGATTGATACCACAAGGAATCTATCAACATCATTTATCAGATTAATAGATTTTTAAAAGGCCATAATCATCTCAACAGATGTCAAGATTGTATTTTTTAAAAATTGTATCTATTCAAGATTGAAATATTTTGAAAAATATCCCAGGAGGAAAATTTGTTTCTTAACATGATACAGAATATTTAAATTAAAACCAAGAAGCAAAATCTCATTCCCCTTAATACAGGAAGACAATGATGCCTCCTGCTACCTAGTATATTTAACATGGTAAAATAAAACTTTAAGAGGAAAAAAGTGAGGAATGTATATAGGAAAGGAATACATATCCAATTTTGATGTTTGGATTGCACGAATGGAAATTTATACAACTCTAAGAATATTAGCTAATATAGAATAACTAAAAGTAACAAATGAATTCAGAAATTATAAGGTATACAAAACAACCGCATTCCCATGAACTATCACAGAACTAGAAAATACAAGTATAATCAATTTATGATAGAGACATAATCTTGAAACACAATATGCTGCATGCTCATTCACTTCAGTTGTGTCCAACTCTTTGCGACCCTATGGACTATAGCCCACCAGGCTTCTCTGTCCATGGGATTCTCTAGGCAGGAATACTGGAGTGGGTTGCCATGCCCTCTTCCAGGGGATCTTCCCTACCCAGGGATTGAACCCCAGGCCTCGTGCATCTTCTGCATCACAGGCAGATTCTTTACTGCTGAAATCTATTTATGATAGAGACATAATCTTGAAACAAAATATATTACCTTAAAATTTATAAAATTCAAGTATGAGGGAAAAAAGAATGACATAAATCGACATGCATCATGTTCTTAGATAGAAAGTTTAAATACAGTAAGAATGAGACAGACACTAATTTGAATTCTGAACTGTATTACAACTATATACTAATCTAGAGTCCCCATGGCATTCTTTAGATAACTTGAAAGATTTATAGTGAACTTCACCTGGAAGAATAGGTAGGCATGGTTACTAGTATATATATTTTCTTAAAAGTAAATATAGCAAACAACCCATCAGTGTTTAATCTTGTACAAAGAAACAATCACCAAAACCTTACAGCACTGGATTAAGAATAGAGATTCTACCAATGGATATATTCTGTTTCTAAAACTTAATAATTGATAAATCAGAAGCAACGCAAAGCAAGCAAAAGCAAATATAAGAAAAGATTCAATCACTTTTTAGTAAACAGTTGGATTGCTAGATATCAAAATAGAAAACAATAAACAATTATAACATATACCACACTGCAGTAAGTTACAAGGGAAAACTTTTAGAGTTGATTTTAAACAGAACACAGAATATTATATTCATCCCAGATGTGGTGGATAAACAAAGTTATTTCTGACCATGGAAGGATACAAAATGAATTAAGTCGGACGTAGTAAAATATAACTTTTTGCAACAGAAACTCTCCATTGTTGGTGGGAATGCAAAACAGCACACTCACTTTGGAAGACCTTTTGACTATTTCTTACAAAACTAAACATACTCTTATTATACGATTCAGCAATCATGCACCTTGGCGTTTACCCAAATGATTTGAAAATTTACATCCATACTAAAACCTGCACACAGATGCTTATAGCAGCTTTACACATAATTGCCAAAACTGGGAAAAACCAAGATGTTCTTCAGTAGGTGAAAGGATAGACAAACCATAGTAATGGGAAAATGGAATATTATTAACTTTAAAATGGGATATTATTCAGTGAAAAAAATAAATGAGCTATCAAGTCACCAAAAGATATGGAGGCATTCTAAAAGAAGTATAAGAAGCCATTTGTACAAGGCTACACATTGTATGATTCCAACTATATGACATTCTGGAAGGCAAAACTGTGGAGACAGTAAAATGACCAGTGGCTGTCAGGGGTGTGGGAAGAGGAAGTAATGAACAGGCGGAGCACAGAGGATTTTTAGGGCAGTGAAGATATTCTGTATGACACCCTAATCATGGATACATGCATTGGTTCAAACCCATGGAATATGAAACACAAAGAGGGAACCCCCTAAGGTAAACTCTGGACTTTGTGAAAAGTGAAAGTCATTTAGTCATGTCTGACTCTTTGTGACCCCATGGACTATACAGTCCTCATGGACTATATAGTCCATGGAATTCTCCAGGCCAGAATACTGGAGTGGGTAGCCTTTTCCTTCTCCAGGGGATCTTCCCAACCCAGGGATCAAACCCAGGTCTCCTGCATTGCAGGCAGATTCTTTACCAACTGAGCTATCAGGGAAATTATCAGGGAAATTCTGGACTTTAGTTAATAATAATGCATTAATATTGGCCCATCAAGTATAACAAGTATACTATATATTAACTTCAAGATATTAGTAACAGAGGAAACTGAGGTAGGGGAAGTATATGGGAACTCTGTACTTTCTGCTCAATTTTTCTGTAAACCTGAAACCACTTAAAAAAAAAAGATCTATTAAGTTTTAAAAAAAATCAAAGGAAACTAAATGGGCAGTTTACGCATAAGGAAACTTTTACTCTTAAAAATCATCCTGTGGAACACAGAAATCTCTATTAAAGCTATTTAAACCAATTCTCCAAGTTCATAGTGCATCAGAATCCCCTGAAGGGTTCATTAAAACACAGACTGCTAGGCCCCCTACCTGACCTCACCCCAACTTTTGATTCCTCTAAGTCTGAGGTGGGACCTGACCATTAGATTTCCTAATGAGGTCCCAGGGAATGCTGATGGTGCTGGCCCTGTGCATCGAGAAAAATATGAAGTCTGAGAAAAAGAAAAGCAAGGCCAAAGAGTCACCAAAATGGGGCTATAGGGCACACAAAACTTAATGGACAAAGGCATTAAGAAAGGTAGGAATGGGAGAACAAGATGGCGAAGGAATAGGTGGACATGGAATACATCTCTCTCCACAGATACATCAGGAATACACCTTCAGACAGAAGTGCATGCAGAACACCAGCTGAGAGCAGACAGGAGTACCTGACCAGTGGAAAAGAATATATAGACCCACGCAAAACTCGGTAGGACGAAGGAACTAGGGGAAAAACAGGAGTGTTAGCAGGACTGGACCTGCCCTTGGTGGGTGGGGGAACTGAAGCAGGGGTCCGATCCCCACATGGGGCAATTGTCTGAGTCAGAGGAGAAACATTTAAGGCTGAAACAGCTGATCTGTGGCAGCCTAAATGGAATGAGAATCAGACAGTCCTTGCCGCAGCCATACATACCCCAGACAGGAATGCTGGTCCCCTGGAAGGTGCAGTGGCTGGGAGCTGGAGTTTAGGGATTGTGGAGCAATCCCAGGGTGAGGGCTGCTGTTGACTGCAGAGAGACAGATCAAGGGGATGTGAGGGAGGAGATTGTGGTGGGAAATGCCTGTGGAGGAAAGCCAGGCAGCCATGGAAGCAAGGCGATACTGCTGAGTCACATGTAGGGGGTGGAGCCATCACCATAGCCTCTTACTCCCCACAACACAGCATTGGCAGCTGAACAATAGAGAGGCTGGCCCATCAAATGCCTGATGCACTGAACTACAGAGTAGGACCCCAGCCAGGGGGGCCCCTCTATGTGCCTGACATGCTGAACAACAGAGAAGGACCCCAGGCAAGGGAGCCCTCTAAGTGCCTGAACAGGTGGAGCTATGGAGAAAGACTGGCCAAAGAGGCCTTCTGCTTGTCAGCTATCCAAGGCTGGAAAAAAGACTCTGATAGGGCCATAACTCCTGCAGTGGAGGCAGTCTGTGTCCCTGCACACTTGGCACCACCAGGGTCCCCGCAAGCCAAGCAGCTGCACCACCTTCACGCTCAACTCTCACTGGGGCAGAGCTGCCACAGGCAAAAAAAGTCTTGCATCTATGCACACAGGGTCACTTCAGTCGTGTCTGACTCTGCAACCCTGTAGACTGTGGCCTGCCAGGCTTCTCTGTCAGGGAGGGGGGTTCTCCAGGCAAGAATACTGGAGCGTATTGGCCAATACTGGTTGCCATACCCTTCTAGAGCACTATATTTCCTGCTGCCCTAGCCACCAACCCCCCTGAGTACCTGGTGCTGCCAGAACCCCTGTGACCCAAGCAGCTGCACCACCTCCACACCTGGCCCTCACAGGGGCAAACCCAAGTCCTCCAGGGCAGCCTCAGGAGCAAACCCCAGTGGACAACCCACATGCAGAGGTGGAAATAAAACCACAATTGAAACCCAGGGGCAGTGTGGCTAAGGAAGAAGACCCAAAACCTTCCCACCAGCTGTACAAGCTGCAGATTAAATCCACAGATCAACTAGGCAGACTCTGTGTCTATGGAATATATAAAAGGTCACTGAGAGCTCCCACAAAAGAAAGACACTAGTTCTGATAGCTGTGGACTTTGGAGGCAAGAACACAGAGGAGTAGGACCAGATTAGAATCTGAGCTGCCCCCACAGCAGGTCCAGAGATCAGCACAGTGTCAGAGGGCATCCTAGGGAGGTGAGGTGGACTGTGACTCCCAGTGAGGGAAAGGACTCTGACAGCAGAGACTCAAGAAAAACATTTATTATTCTTATTTTTTGACTTGTTCTGTAGATTCTTTTGGATGTTCTTCTTTTTTTCCTCCCCCCACCCCCTGCTGTTTACTTGTCAATTTTATTGGCACTAAGAAATCCAATTAAGCTTTTGAGCTTTTTTTTTCTCAGTCACATTTTTTTATTGTTGTTATAAACCTCTGCCTCTATGTTGGGCTTTTGCAGTTCTGTGGAGTTTTCCTTTTTTTCTCTCTCTTTTTTTAATTTTAATTTTTAATTTTTTAAACCTATTATTATTTTTTCTACATTTATTCCTTTGTTTGCTTTTCCTACTGTTCTTTTCCCCTTGCAGTTAATCTTTAATATATATAAATAGTCTTTATCTACCTCTATTTAATTTTCATTGCTTTATTCCCCAATTGGCACCTTGCTTTTGTTTTCCAGTTTGTGCTTTAGTTAGTTTTGTTCTGGTAGATATAATTTTTGGTTTCCTTTGTTCACCAGGTCAATCTATTGTACTTTATTTTTGTTGGACTGTTTTGATTTTGCTTATGGGTGTATATGTATATGTGTATATTCAGTCACACTTTTTATTGTTATAAACCTCTGCCTCTACATTGGGCTTTTGCAGTTCTGTGGAGTTTTCCTTTTTTTTTTTTCCTTTTTTCTTTTTCTTCTTCTGTTTTTTTTTTCTTTTTTATAATTTTAATTTTTAATTTTTTAAACCTATTATTTTTTCTACATTTATTCCTTTGTTTGCCTTTCCTACTGTTCTTTTCCCCTTGCAGTTAATCTTTAATGTATATAAATCTTCTTCATCTACCTCTATTTAACTTTGCATATCTATTCTTTCTTTCTTTTCTTTTTCCTTTCCTCTCAACATATTTGCTAGTTTTGTTTTCATTGCTTTATTCCCCACTTGGCACCTTGCTTTAGTTTTGTTTTCTAGTTTGTGCTTTAGTTAGTTTTGTTCTTAACTGGTAAATATAATTTTTGATTTCCTTTGTTTGCTGGTCAATCTACTGTACTTTATTTTTGTTGGACTGTTTTGACTTTGCTCATGGGTGTATATGTATATGTGTATATTCCATTATTTTAATTATTATTTGCCTGATTTTGTAACTGCCATTTGTCTGGGGTTCATCTTTGGTTTCTCGTTTTTGGATATTTGTTTTAATCTCACTTAATGCCATAACAAACCACTTGTGGAATCTTTGTTCCTGACCAGAGATCAAGCCCTGAGACTCCAAGACCATAGACTACCAGAGAACTAACCCTAGGGAGTATCAAATAGTGAGAACTCACACAAAGGAAACCACTTGAATACAAGACCCAGCATCACCCAACCACCAGTAGCATCCTGTGCAGGATGCCCCTCATCTAAACAACAAACAAAACAAAAATACAAACCCAATCATCAGCAGACAGGATTACCACCTCACTCAGCCTTGCCCATCAGAGGAAAAACAAACAAACAAACAAAAACTCAGCACAAATCTCACCCTATATGAAGCTTACACAAACCACTGGACCAACCTTAGGAGGGCAGAAACCAAAAGGAAGAAAGAATTCAACCTTCTTCAAGGAAAGAATTCAACTTTCCTTGAAGCCTGGGAAAAGGAGACCTCAAACACAATAAGTTAAAAAATAATGAAAAGGCAGAGAAATACTACACAAATGAAGGAACAAACTAGAAACACAGAAGTCCAAATAAATGAAGAGGAAATAGGCAAACTACCTGAAAAAGAATTCAGAATAATGATAGTAAAGATGATCAAAAACCTTGAAAACAAAATGGAGAAAATGCAAGAATCAATTAACAAAGACCTAGAAGAATTAAAGAATAAACATACAGAGACAAACAACACAATTACTGAAATTAAAAATACTCTAGAAGGAATCAATAGCAGAATATCTGAAGCAGAAGAACGAATCAGTGAGCTGGAAGATAAAATGGTGGAAATAACTTCTGAAGAGCAGAATAAAGTAAAAAGAATGAAAAGAACTGAGGACAGTCTCAGAGACCTCTGGGACAATATCAAATGCACCAACATTTGAATTATAGGGGTCCCAGAAGAAGAAGAGAAAAAGAAAGGGTATGAGAAAATTTTTGAAGAGATTATAGTTGAAAATTTCCCCAACATGGAAAAGGAAATAGTCAATCAAGTCCAAGAGGCATGAAGAGTCCCGTACAGGACAACCCAAGGAGAACACACCAAGACACATACTAATCACACTAACAAAGACTAAACACAAAGAAAGAATATTAAAAGCAGCAAGGGAGAAGCAACAAGTAACATACAAGGGAAACCCCATATGCTTAACAGCTGATCTTTCAGCAGAAACTCTGCAGGCCAGAAGGGAATGGCAGGATATATTTAAAGTACTGAAAGGGAAAAATCTACAACCAAGATTACTGTACCTGGCAAGGATCTCATTCAAAATTGATGGAGAAATAAAAAGCTTTTCAGACAAGCAAAAGTTAAGAGAATTCAGTACCACCAAACCAGCTGCTTACAACAAATGTTAAAGGGACTTATATAGTCAAGAAATACAAGAGAAGAAAAAAGGTCTACAAAATCAACCCCAAACAATTAAGAAAATGGCAATAGGAACATATATATCAATAACTACTTTAAATGTAAATGGATTAAATGCTCCAACCAAAAGACACAGACTGGCTGAATGGATACAAAAACAAGATCCATATATATGCTGTCTACAAGAAATCCACTTCAGACCTAAAGACACATATAGACTGAAAGTGAGAGGATGAAAAATATATTCCATGCAAATGGGAAGCAAAAGAAAGCTGGAGTAGCAATCCTCATATCAGACAAAATAGACCTTAAAATAAAGACTATTACAAGAGATAAAGAAGGACACTACATAATGATCAAGGGATCAATCCAAGAGGAAGACATAACAATTGTAAATATCTATGCACCCAACATAGGAACACCTCAATACATAAGACAAACACTAACAGACATAAAAGGAGAAATTGACAGTAACACAATAATAGTAGGAGACTTTAACACCCCACTCACACCAATGGACAGATCATCAAAACAGAAAATTAATAAGGAAACACAAGTCTTAAATGATACATTAGATGAGATGGATCTCATTGATATCTTCAGGACATTCCATCCAAATGCAGAAGAATACACCTTCTTCTCAAGTGCACATGGAACATTCTCCAGGATAGACCACATCTTGGGTCACAAATCAAACCTCAGTAAATTTAAGAAAACTGAAATCATATCAAGCATCTTCTCTGACCACAATGCTATGAGACTAGATATCAATTACAAGAAAAAAAAACTGTAAGAAACACAAACACATGGAGATTAAACAACACATTTCTAAATAACCAACAGGTTACTGAAGAAATCAAAAGGGAAATAAAAAAATTTCTAGAAACAAATGACAATGAAAACATGACAACTCAAAACCTATGGGATGCAGCAAAAGCAGTTCTAAGAGGGAATTTTATAGCAATACAATCCTACCTCAAGAAACAAGAAAAATATCAAATAGACAACCTAACTTTACACCTAAAACAACTGGAAAAAGAAGAACAACAAAACCCAAAAATTAGTGGAAAGAAATCACTGATGAACATAGATGCAAAAATCCTCAACAAAATTTTAGCAAACAGAATTCAGCAACACATCAAAAAGCTCATACACCATGATCAAGTTGGGTTTATTCCAGGGATGCAAGGATTCTTCAATATATGCAAATCAATCAATGTGATACACCATATTAACAAATTGAAAGATAAAAACTATATGATAATCTCAATAGATGCAGAAAAAGCCTTTGACAAAATTCAGCACCCATTTATGATTAAAACTCTTCAAAAAATGGGCATAGAAGGAACCTACCTCAACATAGTAAAGGCCATATATGATAAGCTTACAGCAAACATTATTCTCAATGGTGAAAGACTGAAAGCATTCCCTCTAAGATCAGGAACATGACAAGGATGTCCACTGTTGCCACTATTATTCAACATAGTTCTGGAAGTCCTAGCTACAGCAATCAGAGAAGAAAAAGAAATAAAAGGAATCCAGATCAGAAAAGAAGAATTAAAGCTCTCACTGTTTGCAGATGAGATGATACTGTACATAGAAAACCCTAGAGATAGTATCAGAAAATTACTAGAGCTAATCAGTGAATTTAGCAAAGTTGTAGGATACAAAATCAATACACAGAAATCACTTGCATTTCTATATACTAACAATGAAAAATCAGAAAGAGAAATTAAGGAATCAATCTCATTCACCATTGCAACAAAAATAATTAAATATCTAGGAATAAACTTACCTAAGGAGACAAAAGAACTGTACACAGAAAATTATAAGACACTAATGAAAGAAATCAAAGATGACATAAACAGATGGAGAGATATTCCATGTTCCTGGGTAGGAAGAATCAATATTGTGAAAATGACTATACTACCAAATGCAATCTACAGATTCAATGCAATCCCTATCAAATTACCAATATGGCATTTTTTTCACAGAACTAGAACAAAAAATTTCACAATTCATATGGAAACACAAAGACCCTGAATAGCCAAAGCAGTCTTGAGAAAGAAGAATGGAGCTGGAGGAATCACCTTCCTGACTTCAGACTATACTACAAAGCTACAGTCATCAAGACAGTATGGTACTGGCACAAAATAGAAATATAGACCAATGGAACAAGATAGAAAGCCCAGAAATAAACCCATGCACCTTATTTTTGACAAAGGAGGCAAGAATATACAATGGGGCAAAGACAACCTCTTCAATAAATGGTGCTGGGAAAACTGGACAGCTACATGTAAAAGAATGAAATTAGAACACTTCCTAACACCATACACAAAGATAAACTCAAAATGGATTAAAGACCTAAATATAAGACTAGAAACTATAAAACTCTTAGAGGAAAACACAGGCAGAACACTTGATGACATAAATCAAAGCAAGATCCTCTATGACCCACCTCCTAGAGTAATGGAAATAAAACAAACAAAAAAGTAAACAAGTGGGACCTGATTAAACTTAAAAACTTTTGCACAGCAAAGGAAACTATAAGCAAGGTGAAAAGACAACCCTCAGAATGGGAGAAAATAATAGCAAATGAAACAACTGACAAAGGATTAATTTCCAAAATATATAAAGCAGCTCATACAACTCAATACCAGAAAAACAAACAACCCAATCAAAAAGTGGGAAAAAGACCTAAATAGACATTTCTCCAAAGAAGACATACAGATGGCTAACAAACACATGAAAAGATGCTCAACATCACTCATTATTAGAGAAATGCAAATCAAAACTACAATGAGATATCACCTCACACCAGTCAGAATGGCCCTCATCAAAAAGTCTACAAACAATAAATGCTGGAAAGGGTGTGGAGAAAAGGGAACACTCTTGCACTGTTGGTGGGAATGTAAATTGATACAGCCACTATGGAAGACAGTATGGAGATTCCTTAAAAAACTAGGACTCGAACCACCATGTAGCAATCACACTCCTAGGCATATACCCTGAGGAAACCAAAATTGAAAAAGATTTATGTATCCCATTGTTCATTGCAACACTATTTACAATAGCTAGAACATGGAAGCAACCTAGATGTCCATCAACAGATGAATGGATAAAGAAGTTGTGGTACATATACACAATGGAATATTACTCAGCCATAAAAAAGGAATGCATTTGAGTCAGTTCTAGTGAGGTGGATGAACCTAGAACCTATTATACAGAGTGAAGTAAGTCAGAAAGAGAAAGATAAATATTGTATTCTAACACATATATATGGAATCTAGAAAAATGGTACTGAAGAATTTATTTAAGGGCAACAATGGAGAAACAGACATAGAGAACAGACTTATGGACATGGGGAGAGGGGAGGAGAGGGTGAGATATGGAAAGAGTAACATGGAAACTTACATTACCATATGTAAAATAGATAGCCAACGGGAATTTGCTGTATGGCTCAGGAAACTCAAACAAACAGGGGCTCTGTATCAACCTAGAGGGGTGGGATGGGGAGGGAGATGGGAGGGAGGTTCAAAAGGGAGGGGATATATGTATACCTATGGCTGATTCATGTTGAGGTTTGACAGAAAACAGCAAAATTCTGTAAAGCAATTATCCTTCAATAAAAAATATAAATTAAAAAAAAGAAAGGTAGGAATGAATAGATTGGCCTAATTGAAGTGGAGAGTACACTTGAGAATACTCCTAAGACCACCTAAAGATGCTGGACTAAATCTGCATTCTCCATCCCCTCCCTCTTTTCTCTTAAAGATTGATCCCAGACGGTGTGACTCACTAGACTGTCCCCTCATTTCCAGGAGACAAAATGTGCAACTGACACCAATTACGAACTCGAGCACAATACCCTCTGCTTCTCTCTACACTCAAACGTGGTTGTGGTGGTGGTTTAGTCACTAAGTTGTGTCCAACTTTGTGACCCCATGGACTGTAGCCTGCCAGGCTCCTCTGTCCATTGGGATTCTCCAGGCAAGAATACTGGAGTGGGTTGCCATTTTCTTCTCCAGGGGATCTTCCCAACCCAGGAATTGAACTCAAGTCTCCCACATTGAAGGTAGATATTTTTACTGACTGAACTTCAGGGGAAGCCTAAACATGTACAAAGTCAAAAGGTGGATGGAGAACATACGAAAAGTTTCTAAGAAACTCCAATATGTGTCCACAAGGCCAAACATCCAGTGCTGTCTATCATGTTGAGCAGTTTTTCTAGCAACCAGCACAGTAGCAGGCACATTATAAATGCTCCCTAAATAACTGCTCGAAAAGTGACCAAATCTGAGGGAAGTGATGGAAAGCTGAATGGTCCTCTTATATGATCACAATGCACACTTTTCTTTCTTAAATTTATTTTTAATTGGAGGATAATTGCTTTACAATATTGTGTTGGTTTCTGCCATACATCAACATGAATCAGCCATAGGTATACATATGTCCCCTCCCTCTTGAACCTCCCTCCCACCTCCCACCCCATCCCACCCTCTAGGTTGTCACAGAGCACCAGGTTTGAGTTCCCTGCATCACGCAGCAAATTCCCACAGGCTATCTATGTTTACATATGGTAATGTATACATTTCCATGCTACTCTCTCAATCCACCCCACCCTGTTCTTCCCCCACTGTGTCCACAAGTCTGTTCTCTATGTCTGTGTCTCCACTGCTGCCCTGCAAATAGGTTCATCAGTACCATCTTTCTGGATTCCATATATATATATGTCCTAAGACTCACCCTCTTAGAATCCTTGTATTGGAGCACTACAGTGAGAATACTTAGGCCCAGGTACCAAGGACAGGAGAGATGGAGGAAATTCAAACATACACCTACATGCCCTAGGAGAGACAGACAAGGAAACAGAGAGAGATGGAAATAGTACAGTAATATTAAGATCTAGGCTGTTCTCGTCTCCATACTGTGTGCTGTGCATATAAGATGAACAGTAAGAAGAGTCCCCTGCCCTTTACCCACATCCAATTCAAGCACAGTATGAAGTAGGCATCTTAAGGAAGCTCACAGTCCTATCTGCAGGTCCTGGAAGATCAGGGACAACTTATGAGTGCAAACTCCTACACATCCTGTAGGCAAGAAGCTTCTCGACAATCGTGCACATCTTTCCATCCTCAGAGGGCAGTGGGTGAGGGTGCCCTCCATGGATGGGGGGAAATAGCTAGGTTCACACTTTGGCACTCTCAGCATTTGCACCCATCTGTATTGTGGACATGGGTTTCTCCTAAAGATGCCCAGCAGAGGGCACATCCCGTGATTCTGCCTGCCTGGTTCCTTACTGGATCCTCAACACAGTGCCTGACACATGGCAGAAACTCCATAAATATTCAGGAAGGTGAGAAGAGACACAGAATGCACTCAGTCCTGCCCCATGTAGGCGGGGCTCCCTCTTTTCAAAGCTCTTACTGGAACAGAGCTCTGACAAAACTTGAGATAGTACTCACCCCTAGGCTGAAAGGGAGAGGAGGGAAGTCAAGGGGGTAAGAGGCTCTGGTCCCTACCTGCTGCTGCGTGTAGAGAAGAAGGCAGGAAGGGAGTACAGAAAACACCCACTCTCTAACACTCTATGCACCTGAGCACATATTTAACAAGGACATTTCTTCTAGAACACAGATCAGCCCACCAGACAGACAGCCCAAATCCCTATCTATTCTGTTCTCCTGTGCTTTTCCAGTATCCACCAGTCACTTAAAAACTCTTACTAAAGAAAAGAAAATAAGAAAAAAAAAACTCTTACTGGGAAGGAAGACAGAAGGGAAGGAGGGAGAAAAGGAAGCAGGGAAGGAGGGAGGGAGAAAAGGAAGCAGGGAGGGAGGGAGGGGAAAAGGAAATGAAGGAGGGAAAGAGGGAGGACATATAGGTTCTATCCTTGGTGCAGTTCAGCCCAGCCTCTCTGAATCCTTGCCCAGGTGCATTGCATGGAGACAGCACTAGCACCCAGAAAGCAAGGGCTAGGGGGGTGGGCAGGGCAGAAGGCTCAAGCACCCACTGCTCTCAATGCAGAGAAGGCTAGCTCAGTGTGAGAGCAGGAAAGAGAAGTGTGCACACTGTGAGCATTAGAGGGGGAATTCCTAAAAAGCCCCATTCTGCTCTGTAACTACCTAGAGGGGTAGAGAGAGGTGGGAGGTGGGAGGGAGGTTCAAGAGGGAGGGGACATATGTATACCTATGGCTGATTCATGTTGATGTATGGCAAAAACCAACAGAACATTGTAAAACAATTAGCCCTTCAATTAAAAACAAATAAAAAAATTTTAAAAGCCCCATTCTGCCACACAACTGAACTCAGCATATGCAGGATATTAGATGGCACAGACGGAGAAGGCAATGGCAACCCACTCCAGTACTCTTGCCTGGAAAATCCCATGGACAGAGGAGCCTGGTAGGCTGCAGTCCATGGGGTCGCGAAGAGTCAGACACGACTGAGCGACTTCACTTTCACTTTTCACTTTCATGCATTCTGGAGAAGGAAATGGCAACCCACTCCAGTGTTCTTGCCTGGAGAATCCCAGGGACGGCGGAGCCTGGTGGGCTGCTGTCTATGGGGTCACACAGAGTCGGACACGACTGAAGCGACTTAGCAGCAGCAGCAGCAGATGACTGTCCCAGGATCCACTAGACAGTGAAGTTGGTGTCCCTGACTGGCTAGGTCACCATGGCATCCCCAAGGAAGAGGAGCTCAGTGAATGTGTTAAACGGATAGACAGACAAATGCACACATAAATAACTGACTGATGGACTTCCCTGGTGGTACAGTGGATAAGAATCTGCCTGCCAATGCAGGGGGACATGGGTTTGATCCCTGGTCTGGAAAGATTCCACACACTGTGGAGCAACTAAGCCCATGAGCCACAACTACTGAAGCCCATGTGCCTAGAGCCTGTGCTCTGCAACAAGAGAAGCCACCACAGTGAGAAGCCCGTGCACTGCAACAAAGAGTAGCCCCCTCTTGCCACAACTAGAGAAAGCCCATGTACAGGAACAAAGAGCCAGTATAATCAAAAATAAATATAAATAAATATTTTTTAAACTTATTTAATAAAAAAACAACAAATAACTGACTGAAAGATCAGCAAAGCACAGGAAGGCAAAATGCTGGATAGGCTTCATTCTACAGAGACCAGGCTCCCAATCTCACATCCTCTTTTTTTTTTTTTTTAATTTTTTTGCTGCACCACATGGCATGTGGGCTTTTAGTTCCCTGACCAAGATCAAACCTGTGCCCCCTGCATTGGAAGTGCAGATCTTAACCACTGGGCCACCAAGGAAGTCCCCCAGTCTCACACCCTTGCACAAGCCCACTGCCCTACACTCAGTCTAGGATGCAAGAAGACAGAGTGGAAATGAAAATCCAGTCGAGGCACCCATATGTGCCTTTGAGTGCATGCACACAACAAGGAAGTGCACGCTTCTGCAGACAAGTGTAGATACGAACACAGTCTCTCTCCTACCTCTGAGTTTTGTGCGGAAATGTGTCTCTAGGTGTGTCTGTGTGGATCTGCATGTACACAATGAGAGGCCTCAATTCTGGGCACACCCTGCGTTCCTCTTCTCTAGGCTTAGGGAAGTTCATTCAACACACACCTCCACTAGACAAGAAGTCCTGTAAGGAGAGAAGCTTTCTCATATTCAGCAGGATGCTCCCAGCCCAGTGCATGACACACAAAAAGTCATCAATACATACACATATGTTGATTGGATTGTTTGGCAGAAGACACTTGATGACAGGGCTCCCCCCTCCTGTAATCCATGCACATAGGAGGTGCTTTGAGAATTCACAGCTCCGATATGCAATGGGTACGGGAGAAGGAGCAGTTCATTCTTCTACACATCATGTGTGTGTATGCATGCACGCATGTATTGTGTTAATAGCACACCCTGAAAAGTAATGATAAGGGTCTTCCCTGACATGGTCTTGGCTGTGAGTTCGCTTAATCTCGCTTAACCTCACACGCCCACCAAGCGTGCATTGTGAGCAGATGTACCTCTGCCACAGCTTTCAGGGACGCAACACTGGGCATATGCATAAGAAATGGGGAATCACGTTCCCTCCCCCCCTCTACAGGTTAAGTCCCTCAGAGGAGGTTGACTTGCTTGCCACTGCATCCCCAGCACTTCCACTAAATCAGTGATTCAAAGTTGAGCGAACATCAGAGCCAGTGAGAAGGCTTGTGAGAATACACATGGCTGTGGTCCGTAATTTAGCAGTTCATGAGGAGGGCCCAAGAATTTGCATTTCTAACAGTGTCCCAGGTGATACTGACGCTTCTGGCCTAGTGACTACACTTTGAGAGCCACCACTCTAAACGGACATAAGACAGATGAAAGAATGGGATAGCTGATGTAAAGACTCTCTACTATTTTAAACACAGATGAGATTCCCTCTCTATGAAATTTTGTACAAGGGCAATGAACTGGGACAGCATCTGTCCCAAAGCACTGAGAATGAGAGGGACCTGAATAGGAAGCTCAGAGCTCTTCAGATCTAGTCTATCAGTGTGTGTGTGTGTGTGTGTGTGTGTGTGTGTGTGTGTGTATACAAGAAATGTCACCTCCCTGCTCACAGGTGATTTTCCTATGATTGCAAAGGGGACATGCCTTGTTTGCGTACGCATGCGGGGGATAAGCAGTAAGTAAGGGCAACTTCCACCCAAGCTCTGGCTGTGGAAGGAGCATACAGAAAGTTCACTGCCTTGCACACTGGACATGGGAAATAGCACACTGCTAGTGACACTTAGTATCCTCCATACTCTGTGGATGTCACTCTGGGTACAGGGTACACACTTTCTGTGTCTCTATGCCTGAGCACTGTGTGTGTGTGTGTGTGTGTGTTTGCAGGGAAGGCTCACTTTTCTGCATCCAGTGTGTTCACAAGTGATCCTACAGAAAGGGAGAGACAGGCTCTATCCCACACAGCAGTACAGATGGGAGCAGCAGTGAGGCCTCCATCACTAAGTCCTATCCATAGAAGGTTAGGAAAGTTGGTGGGTCTACACGCTGGAGAGGCAGTGGGATAGCACAACAGTCTATTTCTTCTGCCCTTGTTGTAAGCAGGAGTCTCTGCACATAGGTCCATGTAACTAAGTGTGTCTGGGGGCTGGGGTGATGACAAATCTCGCTCTGGCATATCTTGCATATGTTTGGGTCTGCAGATCAGGCAGCAGGAACCACAGAGATCTACTCCATTTCTCTCAACAGTGGCCTATTAGTGTGCAGCATCCATGTGTTGGTGTGTTTGTCAGTCACCCACAAGAATATAAGGGTAACAACTGTGTCCATTTTGACACCTGCTACATCCTCTGTGATGAGGTAGTACCTGGCATCAAGGAGACACTCAAATATCTTGGGGAAGAGAAAGAAGGAGGAAAGGTTGCTGCTCTGTCCTCCTACATGTAGACAAAGCTCCTTGCCTTGGAGTCCCAAACAGTAGCAGTGATTCAAGACAGCACCAGCTCCCAGACTGAACAAGGGAGAGGGATGCACCCAGCCGGGGCCCACCCTGTGGTACATGTTTATGTGTATGCACCCAGTCAGGCCCCTCTTCTGCACACAGTGCCTTTATGTGGAACTGTACTGAGGCTTCGAAGATTCTCCTACACACATCTGTCTATGACCAGGGTGTAGGGCGGCTATGTCAATTCCCAATGTGCAGCCCGCCCATCCTGAGGACATGTGGGCATGATGAATGAAAAGGGGTCCATTCTCCAACCTGCAGGGAAGGACCAGATGCAGTGCATTTTCTCATGGGCTGGTTGCCCAGCACCACACCTGAGCTAGAGCAGGTACTCAGTAGGTAGTTGTAGAACGGGGGGTAGGAGGACACAGAGGTGCTCTGTTCTAGGCGAAGACAGTGCTCCCTCTCTCAGAATCCTTGCCCAGGTGCATTGCATTCAGAAAGCACTCTCACCCAGGTAGCAAGGATTAGAGAGGGGGAGCCATAACAGAAGATTCCAGCACCTGCATACCTTGCATGTATGTTTAACAAGGAGGTTCACCACTCCTGCCCACTGTATTTACACAGGCTTGAATAAAAAAGAAGGTGCTCCTGCATGGATCAGTGTAACAGAGGACGAGAAGTTTTGTACTTGTTAGTAAGTTGGGGGATGGGGTAGGGCAAGTAAGTCCCCTGCATGGCTGTTCACCCCGAGTACATGCAGCGGTGATGAGAAAGTCTACTCTCCTCTCTGGACTGGAAGATCCAGGAGGACAGGGGCCAAGTCCGTCTTATCCATCTTCTGTGTCCTATACCTAGCACAGTGCCTCATAAATATTATTCACGAAAGGAAAGAATGAATGAGGGACAGACAGCAAGCAAGCATGCAGCAAGTAGCTGAGAGGGAACAGCCAGATCATCTGTCCTGCTCCATGCAGAGCAGGCTCACCCTCAAGGATCTCCACCCCAGGGCACAGCATTTAGAAGGCGCTCTCACTTGTGCACAAAGAAGGAAAGGAGAAACAGAGCAGAAAGCACTGGGGCTGGCACCCTGTACATGTGCAGATGTACAAATTTAATTCTCATGGTCCCATCCCCACAAAGCATCACTACATGCTTTTAACAGAGTGATCCCCCTCTCCCAAGCATGTACATGTATACTTATCACCACACACAAGGTCCCATGGCCATTCTCTCTCAGACAGAGCCTCTGAATACAGGCTGTGAGCAGCACCTTTTTCAGATCGTATGTGAAAGTTCACATGTGTTGGCTGTGCATCTGGGGGTTAACAAGAAGGCTGGGATGACCTAGCAGGGGGCAGAGGGGGGCATGCATGTGTATGCACACGCTGGGGATGGCACAGTAAAGGGGCTACTTTACCCCTTTCTACTCCTCTGACAAACTATGAGCTCGGGGAGGGCAATGACTGGTTGTGTCATCACCCACTGCATGTTTCCCCATTAGTGTATGAATGTAGGAAGCCAGAATAAAGAGAAAGTTCACACCCTGACACAGGTGTAAGCCCGCTACAGGGGAATGAAGCCCTTTCTCCCACCTGTCCTCCAGAAAGCCCAGGGCTGAGGACTCTGGGTCAGTCCATATCATTCACCAGTGAATCTCTGCCACCCAGTGCAGCGTACCTCCTAGGAAATGAAACGTTTGAAAGACGATGAGTCAGTGGAAGAGGTCATGTATTGGTACTCCGTCCTTCTCCACGTAGACCAGGCTCAGCCTCTTTGAATCCTTGAATAGGTGTGTTGCATTAGAGCAGCACTCACACCTAGGTTCCAAGGATTCGAGAGGGGGAGCAGACAAGAAGGCTCAGGCACCTGCCCTGTGTGTGCGTGTGTAGCTATGACAGAGTCTTGGTCTCATGTATATACATGGAGGATTGATTTTACAGAGAGGCAGAGAACATTCTGTATGAGATCAGAGAAGATTCCTTCTTTTGTGTACTTGTGGGTGACAGCAGCAATGAGAAGTCCACTCTGTGGCTCACCCACCCTCAGGGCAGGTGGAACAAAGGCTGATGAAGAATTCCATTCTCCCTCAACTGTAAGCAATATGAGGGCAGGAATATGGTGTGCCTGTTCATGACTATAGTCTCACCACCCAGCTTAGTACCGTGTATGGAAGAGGTGATCAATAACCACTGGTGAGATGACTGGGAAGAGGCGGGAAAGGTGCTCTGTCCCATATGGAAGATGGGAGCTCTCACATTCAGAATCCTTGCCCAGGTGGATTGCATTCACAAAGCACTCTCACCTGGGGAGCAAGAATTAGAGAGGGGAGCCAGAACAGACGGTCCCACGTGGGCTTAACGAGAGGGCTCACTCTTCTTCACAGAAGCTGCTTACTCGTGATACGGAAGAGAAGATACTGAAGCTTCCCACTGAAGATGTCTAGTTGAACACATGTCTTTTCTGTTCTCTCAGATAACAACAAAGCAACAACAAAGAAGTCTAAACCTACAAGGGCAAAGAGACCGAGAGAAGAGGATGAGAGGAAAGAGCGAATGAATGAATATCACTGAGGCTTATTAACATGTGACCATATACTGGATATCCCGCCAGCCTCCTCTGTCCATGGATGGAATTCTCTAGGCAGGAATACCGGTATGGGCAGTCATTCCCTTCTCCAGGGGATCTTCCTGACCCAGAGATTGAATCCTGGGTCTCCCACACTGCAGGCAGATTCTTTATCATCTGAGCCACCAGGGAAGGCCATAGTTGAGTGCAGTTGTTCTCAAACTCTAACATGCATCAGGATCACCTGGAGAGCTTGGTAATATACAGGTTATAGGGGTTTGCAACTCCATAGGCCTGGGGAAGGGCCCAAGAATTTGCAATTGTAACAGGTTCCCAGGAGATGCTGTGGCTGCTGGGACTACAGTGGTGTGGTAGGAAAACCATGGACTCTGGTGTTCACATAACTGTGGCTCAAATCCAAGTTCCACCACGAATGAGCTTAGAGAGTCGACACTTCTGAAAAATGAGGTCAATAAAGCCTACTTCCAGATGTTCAAGCTGGTTTTAGAAAAGGCTTAGAAAAAGCTGGTTTTAGAGGAACCAGAGATCAAATTGCCAACATCCACTGGATCATCAAAAAAGCAAGAGAGTTCCAGAAAAACATCTATTTCTGCTTTATTGACTATACCAAAGCCTTTGACTGTGTGGATCACAATAAACTGTGGAAAATTCTTAAAGAGATGGGAATATCAGACCACCTGACCTGCCTCTTGAGAAATCTGTATGCAGGTCAGGAAGCAACAGTTAGAACTGGACATGGAACAACAGACTGGTTCCAAATAGGAAAGGAGTACGTCAAGGCTGTATATTGTCACCCTGCTTATTTAACTTATATGCAGAGTACATCATGAGAAATGCTGGGCTGGAAGAAGCACAAGTTGGAATCAAGATTTCTGGGAGAAAGATCAATAACCTCAGATATGCAGATGACACCACCCTTAAGGCAGAAAGTGAAGAAGAACTAAAGAACCTCTTGATGAAAGTGAAAGAGGACAGTGGGAAAAGTTGGCTTAAAGCTCAACATTCAGAAAACTAAGATCATGGCATCTGGTCCCATCACTTCATGGCAAATAGATGGGGAAACAGTGGAAACAGTGGCTGACTTTATTTTTGGGGGGTTCCAAAATCACTGCAGATGGTGACTGCAGCCATGAAATTAAAAGACGCTTACTCCTTGGAAGGAAAGTTATGACCAACCTAGACAGCATATTAAAAAGCAGAGACATTACTCTGTCAACAAAGGTCCGTCTAGTCAAGGCTATGGTTTTTCCAGTAGTCATGTATGGATATGAGAGTTGGACTATAAAGAAGGCTGAGTGCCGAAGAATTGATGCTTTTGAACTGTGGTATTGGAGAAGACTCTTGAGAGTCCCTTGGACTGCAAGGAGATCCAACCAGTCCATCCTAAAGGAGATCAGTCCTGGGTGTTCATTGGAAGGACTGATGTTGAAGCTGAAATTCCAATACTTTGGTGCGGAGAGCTGACTCATTTGAAAAGACCCTGATGCTGGGAAAGATAGAGGGCAGGAGAAGAAGGGGACAGAAGAGGATGAGATGGTTGGATGGCATCACCGACTCAATGGACCTGAGTTTGGGTAAACTCTGCAAGTTGGTGATGGACAGGGAGGCCTGGCATGCTGTGGTTCATGGGATCACAAAGAGTCGGACACAACTGAGCGACTGAACTGAACTGACCTGAAAGCCTACTTCCTAATGGTGCCATGAAAATGAAACAGGATGACAAATAAACACAAAATGGAGCACAGTACCTAGCACATGGCTATCGTTACTTGTATTTCTTACCCTCCACTTACATGCATCTGTGTATTTGAATGAGTGTGCATTTTTAAGGGCAGGAGTCTCACTCCTGCACACAAGGGACAGGGGAGAGGGAAGAGGTCTGAATACCCATGAAACTGTGTACCTGTGGTGGGCGGGGGGAGAGAATAGATAGATTCATTCTCTTGAATTCCTTTGTGTATAAGTGAGTTGAGGAGTCTGTCTCTCCCTTAATCTCACTTATCAACAAAGTTCACACCCTATCCTCATATTAAAGAATGTCAAGGAAAACATCAGAAGTTTCCCTGTCCTCTACTCTGTGCTGTGTCTGAGAAAATGATGGGGTGGGGAGAGAGCCAGTGTGAGCACTGCAACAGGAAAGTGCACCCTGGCCTTCTCATGCAAATGCAGCCTACAGGAATGGTATTTAGACAGTTCGCTGTTCAACTGCAAGAGCAGTGGAGTCAGAGCCTGTGCATTCCTAGTGGGGATGCACCACGTGTGAAGTTCAGCATGTGCGGTGGTGGGGCGGGGGCGGGGGTGGCGTGGGGAGCAGGAAAGCACATGCCCTCTATACAAGAGAATGAGGGAGCTGAGGCTTCCCTCCTGAAAACCCTGACTATTGGAGGGAATTTTAGAAAGCTCACCCTCCCCTAGGCAACGGACATGAGAAGGAGGAGGTGAGGAGGCTCCCTCTCCTGAATGTTTCCCATGCATGTAAGTAGCAGAGAATGACTTATGAAGTGAGCTCTGAGTGAGGGTCCATGTGTGCCTGTGGCAAGGGGTGGAGAGGGAAGAGGAGAGAGATGGAGGAGAAATAGAAAAAAAAAATACCAGTGGATGAATGAGAATGGGGTATTTGCCCCTATGAGTATGAAGCCAAAGGTTCCAGTGCCTCCTGTCTCTGGAAGCTCATCTGCCTGTCTATGCTGCGGACACGGCCATGTGTGGACCTATCGTGCATGCTCACTCTCCTATCTATCTTTTTTTTTCTTATTTTATTTTTAATTATTTTTTATTATTTATTTTTAATTATTTAATTTATTTATTTATTTTCATTTATTTTTATTAGTTGGAGGCTAATTACTTTACAATATTGTAGTGGTTTTTGTCATACATTGACATGAATCAGCCATGGATCACCAGCCCAGGTTGGATGCATGAGACAAGTGCTCGGGCCTGGTGCACTGGGAAGACCCAGAGGGATCAGGTAGAGAGGGAGGTGGGAGGGGGGATCGGGATGGGGAATACATGTAAATCCTATCTATCTTGATGGTGTGTTGTATGTCTGGTAGCTATGAACGAGAGACCAGCACTAACAAGTAGTGCGCCTTCTATTCAATAACTTCTCAAGGGAAGAACACTGAGACCGCTCACTGCTCTTCCTGGGAGGTATGAAAGGGCAGGGTAAGGGCAGGAAGGCTCCATCCCTGCTCACTTTGTCAATGGGACTCTGTGCATGCAGGTCCTCACCCCTCCATAGATGCCCAGCTGTCATGGTGGTGGGGCGGGGTGCTTGGACAGTAGACACTAAAGAGTATAATCTCATTCACCAGCATGTGTGCACACCTGCACAGGGGGTACAAATGAGACTCATCCACCTTTATGTGTCCACTAGCCGGTACACTCAGAGTAATATGAGCGTCCTGTTTGCTGCTGGCTCCAGCGAACTATCTGGTACATAGTAGGAAGTAAGTAAATAATGGCAGGAAGAAGAGGGAGATGATGTACAGGCACTCTGTGCTTCCATCTGCAGATTAGGCTCAGCCTGCTCTAAATCCCTGCCCAGGCACACTGTAGTAGAAAGCACTTAGCAACCAGGTACCAAGGATTAGAGAAAAGCAGCAAATGAGAGGGCTCCCAGGAGTGGTGTGGGAAGGACAGAAAATCCTCACTTTTCCCAGCCCCTTGAATACATGAAGGCAGGCTTAATGGGAGTGAGGAATTTTATTCTCTGGCACACGGTCAAAGGACAGTAAGCTGAGCAAGCACTTCTGATGTATGCTTAGATTCCTAAATCCAAGAGATGTTAAAAAAGATCTGTGAAAGGAATGAGGAGAGGTGACAGGCACTCCATTCTTCTCTGGGTAGAAGACACTTATCTTCTGTGAATCCTTGCCCAGGTACACTGCACTGAGACAATACCCACATCTGGGCATTAAGATTGGAGACAGGGGAACAGAGCAGAAAACTAGAGCACCCATACAAGCAGTATCAGCACAGATGCCCAACTCATAAATGAAAAAGAGGAAAAAGAACAGTTCATCTTTGACCCCTCTTTCTTTCATACCTCATATCCAATATGTCGGTAAATCCAATTGGCCCTAACTTTTAAAAAGATCCATATCTGACCAGTTTTCACCTTCACCACTATGTCTCCATCAACCTGTCACCTGAATTATTTCAATTGTTCTCCCTGTTTCTGCACATGCTCTCTCTTATAGTCTATTTACCACACAACAGTCAGAACAATGCTTTTAAAACAAAGGCATGTAAAACCCATGTGATCTGATTTTGAATTGGAAGTGTAAGAATGATCTCATGTGGGGTTTTTTTGTTTTTTGTTTTATTTTCCTTTTGGTGGCACCACATGGCTTGTGGGATCTTAGTTCCCTAACCGGGGATTGAACACGTGCCCTTGGCAACAAAAGCACAGAGTCCCAACCACTGGACCACCAAGAAACTCCCTGATTTCATGTTTTATCTAAAAATATGACAAAGCTTTTTTGTTGAAGAAGCCTGAAAACAATGACCAATCCAGAGGTAATGAGCACCTGGAGGACCTAGAATAAGGCCTCCAAATACCATGTGTTATAAAAAGGAACCAAGGCTTATTGAAGACATGGCAGATTCCAGGTCTGGGGAAGGAGATGTCTAAGATAAGCCTGGAACAAAATCAATCCATAAAGCAGAGAAGCTCTTGAATAAGGACTGGGGCCATGTCCAAAGAACTCAGAAACCAACTTGAAGATGCCCTCCTGGCTAAGATGGGACATTTGAGCTCTACTGAGGACAAGAACCACAATGGGAAGATCAAATATATTTAAATCCATGAGCTTATGACAATAATTTTTTAAAGATCCTTTTTGGAGTACACTACTGAGCCAACTAATTATTTTCAGAACTGATAAATAAAGAGAATCAATCATGTATCTGCCTTTTCTATAAAAACTGTAGTACTGGGTAATCAAACAGTAGTTGAGGGTAAGTTTTCCTTTACAGAAGTATTCCAGCTAATAAATTAAGAAAGAATAATGGAATCAGAGTATCATTATTTTACAGGCCTAATGAAATAATGGCCCCAGGAATTGAGCATCAATGGCAACCAACATCACCAAAGAAAGGACAACCAACCATTATATACCTCTTGATGAAGTACTCCTGCCCACTTCTCCAAAATTAAGCCTGAATCTCTTCAGGCTTCTAGATACAACTATCAATTTATAGGAAATACAAACAATGGAAAGCAACATGTAAACTACACCACAGGGATGCAGTCAGAAAAATCCAGTCTGTAGGACACTGCACGACAAATGGCCCACTTTACAATCAGAGAAAAAATATAGATGGTGGGAGAAGGTATAATTCAGAGACTTCAGATACCTATCAACCAAATGCAATGTATGGACTTTACTTGGATCCTAATTTCTTTTTTATTTTTTTTTTTTTGGCTGCTCCATGCAGTTTGCAGGATCTTAGTTCCCCAACCTGGGGTCGGACCCTCAGCACTGAGAACACAAGTTCTCAGTGGATAGCCATGGGATTCTACAGATATACATACCAATAATCAGTTTTCCATTTCCGCCATCAGATCTTACTACTTCCCATGTCACAATGACCTTATTGTCGTTCCGAGAACACAGTAGACCTCTCTTTTTCTTAAAAAAAATTATTGGAATATACTTGATATAGTAGGTTCCACAGTGTTGTGGTAATCACACTTACCTAACATGGGAGAGGTCCTCGGTTCAAAACTGAGTGGAAACATTTACTCCCTTTGACTTCCCTGTAGCTCAGACAATAAAGAATCTGCCTGCAATGCAGGAGACCAGGGTTCAATCTCTGGGTCGGGAAGATCCCCTGGAAGAGGAAATGGCAACCACTCCAGTATTCTTGCCTGGAAAATCCCATGGACAGAGAAGCCTGGCGGCCTACAATCCATGGGGTCTCAAAGAGTCCGACACGATTTATTGACTAACACACACACACACACACACACACACACACACAGAGTTTATTTACAGTGTTGTGCTACATTCTGCTATACAGTTAAGTAAGTCAGTTATACATATACATATATCCACTCTTTTTAGATTCTTTTCCCATATAGGTCATTATAGAGTATTAAGTAGAGTTCCCTGTGCTATACAGTAGGTCCTTATTAGTTATCTATTTTATATACAGTAGTGTGTATATGTTAATCCCAATCTCTTAGTTTCTCCCTCTCCTCCTTTCCCCACTGGTCACCGTAAGTTTATTTTCTACATCTGTGACTCTATTTCTGTTTTGTAGATAAGTTCATTTGTACCATTTTTTAGGACTCCACATATAAGTCACATCATATGGTATTTGCCTTTATCTGACTTCACTTAGTATGACAATCTCTACATCTAACCATATTGCTGCAAATGGCATTTCATTTGGCAATGGAGGACCCCATTATCTTCATTTCCTCCACCATAGTTTGGCCTCAGGTAAAACAACAGGGAGGGAACATAGCCCCATCAACAGAAAATTGGATTAAAGATTTACTGAGCATGGCCCCACCCATCAGAACAAGACCCAGTTTCCCCCTCAGTCAGCCTCTCCCATCAGGAAGCTTCCATAAGCCTCTTACCTTATCCATCTGAGATAGGGCACTGAGAGAGGGCATCAGAGGGCAGACAGACTGAAACCACAATCACAGACAACTAGCCAATCTGATCACATGGACCACAGCCTTGTCTAACTCAATGAAACTAAGCCATGCCATGTAGGGCCACCCAAGACAGATGGGTCATGGTGGAGAGGTCTGACAGAATGTGGTCCACTGGAGAAGGGAATGGCAAACCACTTCAGTATTCTTGCCTTGAGAACACCATGAACAGTATGAAAAGGCAAAAAGATAGGAAACTGAAAGATGAACTCCCCAGGTCGGTAGGTGCCCAATATGCTACTGGAGATCAGTGGAGAAATAACTTCAGAAAGAATGAAGGGATGGAGCCAAAGCAAAAACAACACCCAGTTGTGGATGGGACTGGTGATAGAAGCAAGGTTCAATGCTGTAAAGAGCAATATTGCATAGGAACCTGGAATGTTAGGTCTATGAATCAAGGCAAATTGGAAGTGGTCAAACAGGAAATTACAAGAGTCAACATCGACGTTCTAGGCATCAGTGAACTAAGATGGACTGGACTGGGTGAATTTAACTCAGATGACCATTATATCTACTACTGTGGGCAAAATCCCTTAGAAGAAATGGAATAGCCATCATAGTCAACAAAAGAGTCAGAAATGCAGTACTTGGATGTAATCTCAAAACTGACAGAATGATCTCTGTTCATTTCCAAGGCAAACCATTAAATATCACAGTAATCCAAGTCTACGCCCCGACCAGTAACACTGAAGAAGCTGAACAGTTCTATGAAGACCTACAAGACCTTCTAGAACTAACACCCAAAAAAGATGTCCTTTTCATTATAGGGGACTGGAATGCAAAAGTAGGAAGTCAAGAAACACCTGGAGTAACAGGCAAATTTGGCCTTGGAGTACAGAATGAAGCAGGGCAAAGGCTAATAGAGTTTTACAAAGAGAACACACCAGTCATAGAAAACAACCTCTTCCAAAACACAAGAGAAGACTCTACATATGGACATCACCAAATGGTCAACACCAAAATCAGACTTATTATATTCTTTGCAGCCAAAGATGGAGAAGCTCTATACAGTCAGTAAAAATAAGACTGGGAGCTGACTGTGGCTCAGATCATGAACTCCTTATTGCCAAATTCAGACTGAAATTGAAGAAAGTGGAGAAAACCACTAGACCATTCAGGTATGACCTAGATCAAATCCCTTATTACTATACAGTGGAAGTGAGAAATAAATTTAAGGGATTACATCTGATAGACAGAGTGCGTGATGAACTATGAATGGAGGTTCATGACATTGTACTGGAGACAGGAATCAAGAACATCCCCAAGATAAAGAAATGCAAAAAAGCAAAATGGCTGTCTGAGGAGGCCTTACACATAGCTGTGAAAAGAAGGGAAGTGAAAAGCAAAGGAGAAAAGGAAAGATATACCCATTCGAATGCAGAGTTCCAAAGAACAGCAAGGAGAGATAAGAAAGCCTTCCTCAGCAATCAATGCAAAGAAAAGGAGGAAAACAATAGAATAGGAAAGACTAGAGATCTCTTCAAGAAAATTAGAGATACCAAGGGAACATTTCATGCAAAGATGGGCACAATGAAGGACAGAAATGGTATGGACCTAACAGAAGTAGAAGATATTAAGAAGTGGCAAGGATACACAGAAGAACTATACAAAAAAGATCTTCATGACCCAGATAATCACGATGGTGTGATCACTCACCTAGAGCCAGACATCCTGGAATGTGAAGTCAAGTGGGGCTTAGGAAGCATCACCACAGACAAAGCTAGTGGAGGTGACAGAATTCCAGTTGAGCTATTTCAAATCCTAAAAGATGATGCTGTGAAAATGCTTCACTCAATATGCCAGCAAACTTAGAAAACTCAGCAGTGGCCACAGGACTGGAAAAGATCAGTTTTCATTCCAATCCCAAAGAAAGGCAATGCCAAAGAATGTTCAAACTACCACACAATTGCACTCATCTCACATGCTAGCAAAGTAGTGCTCAAAATTCTCCAAGCCAGGCTTCAACAGTATGTGGACCAAGAACTTCAAGATGTTCAAGCTGGATTTAGAAAAGGCAGAGGAATCAGAGATCAAATTGCCAAAATCCACTGAATCATCAAAAGAGCAAGGAATTTCCAGAAAAATATCTACTTCTGCTTTACTGAATACACCAAAGCCTTTGACTGTGTGGATCACAACAAACTGGAAAATTCTTCAAGAGATAGGAATACCAGACCACCTTACTTCCTCCTGAGAAATCTGTATGCAGGTCAAGAAGCAACAGTTAGAACTGGACATGGAACAACAGACTGGTTCCAAATCAGGAAAGGAGTACATCAAGGCTGTATATTGTCACCCTGCTTATTTAACTTATATGCAGAGTACATCATGCAAAATGCCAGGCTGGATGAAGCACAAGCTGGAATCAAGATCACCGGGAGAAATATCAATAACCTCACATATGCAGATGACACCCCCCCCCCTTATGGCAGAAAGCAAAGAGGATCTAAGCAAAGAGCCTCTTGATGAAAGTGAAAGAGGAGAGTGAAAAAGTTGGCATAAAGCTCAACATTCAGAAAACTAAGATCATGGCATCGGTCCCATCACTTCATGGCAAACAGATGGCAAAACAATGGAAACAGTGACAGACTATTTTTTTGGGCCCAAAAATTACTGCAGATGGTGATTGCAGCCATGAAATTAAAAGATGCTTCCTTCTTGGAAGAAAAGCTATGATCAACCTAGACAGCATATTAAAAAGCAGAGACATTACTTTGCCAATGAAGGTTCATCTAGTCAAAGCCATGGTTTTTCCAGTAGTCATGTATGGATGTGAGAGCTTGGACTGTAAAGAAAGCTGAGTGCTGAAGAATTGATGCTTTTGAACTGTGGTGTTGGAGAAGACTCTTGAGAGTCCCTTGGACTGCAAGGATATCCAGCCAGTCCATCCTAAAGGAAATCAGTACTGAACATGCATTAGAAGGACTGATACTAAAGTTGAAAATCCAATACTTTGGCCACCTGATGCGAAGAACTGACTCATTTGAAAAGACCCTGATGCTGAGAAAGATTGAAGGCAGGAGGAGAAGGGGACAACAGAGGATGAGATGGTTGGATGGCATCACCAACTCGATGGACATGAGTTTGAGTAAGCTCCAGGAGTTGGTGATGGACAGGGAAGCCTGGCGTGTTGCAGTCCATGGGGTCGCAAAGAGTCAGAAATGACTGAGCAACTCTACTGACTGACCAATTGGCATACTATGTGTTTTACTTGCTTATTTTGTTCACTGCCTGTCTCACTCCCACTAGGGAAAGAATTCTTGTTTTTTCATCACTGATATATCCCTGGAGCATAGAAAACTACCCAATCCCTAGTATATGTTCAGTAAATATTTGTTAAATGAATGAATGTTTCACTGAATAAGCTGCAAATCCTGCATCTGGGAAGAGAACAGAGAAAGCTCTCCCTGATTTATGTCTATGTGAATGTCTGAGAAAACAAATCTTTACATGCCCTCTTGTGCAAATAAATGGGCACTGGGGAAGGCATGGGACAGTGGGGGAATCCCACTTTCTACACCGTATATGGATGTGTGTGTGTATGTATGCACACTTCCATACGTGTTACGGAAAGCCTGCCCTGGTGGCTCAGTGGTAAAGAATCCGCCTGCAATGGAGGAGATGTGGGTTCGATCCTGGGGTTGGGAAGATCCCCTGAAGAAGGGAATGGCTACCCACTCCAGTATTCTTGCCTGGAGAATCCCATGGACAGAGGAGCCTGGCAGGGCTACAGTCCATGGAGTTGCAAAGAATTGGACACAACTGAGCGACTAACACATATGTGTTAAGCAACAGATACTTATTAATGTCCCTCACACATTGAGTTTGTGGGAATAAGCTAGACGGTTCCCTTTCTAGCATACCACATGTATGGGAATCCTGAAAAGGCCCTCTCTCCTCCCCACTAGGTGCTGACAAGGAAGGAAGAGGTCAAAAGTCTCACCCTCCTAAGTTGTCCTCATCCCTGAGTATGAGAACCAATGCTTTGTACAAGATAAGGAAGAAACTCCCTCTCCTGCAAGATCTATGGATGACTGAGATGAGAGAAAGGACACAGGGCGCAGGACCATCCCCCTTCCCACAACTGGTGTGTGCATCCGTCTTTTCTGAAGATGCATATATGTATATGAGCAGAGGCACAAGAGAGCAAGAAAAGCCAAGGCTCACCATCCTGCAAACCCTGCATGTGGGAGGGGTTTTCAGAAAGCCCACCCTCCACCATGCAAGGGATGTGAGAGAGGGAGCAGGGAAAGGTTCACTCTCTTGGCACAAGCAGCACCCTACGGGTTGCCCATGGGCAGCAAAGAGCGAGGGAGGAGTGCTAGGGGGTAAGCCAGGTGGGGCACGTAAGGAGTGGGACAGCTGTGGGGGCAGTGGTTGGTATAGGACACACAGGATTTAGGAGGGAGGGGCTACAACAAGACCTGGATCACCTTCAGTGTGTATGTGTGCTCATGCTTGTGCACTGCCGAGGGAGGAAAAGGCTGGCCCTCCTGCAAGCCTTGGGTGTGGGAGGGTAATTAAGATGCCAACGGTCCTACACTCAAGGCATGTAAGAGAGAAAGCAAGCCAGGAGGTTTGCTCTCCTGTACAGTGTGTGTGTGTGTGTGTCTGTCTGTCTGTCCCAGATACTTTGGACAGGTATGTATACTGGAGTGGGTTGCCTATCCCTTCTCCAGGGGATCTTCCCAACCCAGGAATTGAACCAGGGTCTCCTGCATTGCAGGCAGATTCTTTACCAACTGAGCTATCAGGGAAGCCCTGGTATGTATGTCATTATTCCCCATAATATAAATTAATGTACAATTAATGTATAAACTATATATTTAAATATTATATTGTACATATTTAATGCACAATATGTACCTTCAAGAGTGTTCACTATCTGTTACCTATTTCGTCCATTTTCCTTCTTTATCTTTTTATTCCAAATACTAGTATGGCATTTATTATTTAGAGGGCATTGATCCAAGTGCTTTTCATATATTAACTCATTAAATCCCCATAAAATATCTACAAGGTATTGAGCATCTTTTCATGTGTTTGTTAGCCATCCGTACGTCTTCCTTGGAGAAATGTCTGTTTAGTTCTTTGGCCCATTTTTTGATTGGGTCATTTATTTTTCTGGAATTGAGCTGCAGGAGTTGCTTGTATATTTTTGAGATTAATCCTTTGTCTGTTGCTTCATTTGCTATTATTTTCTCCCAATCTGAGGGCTGTCTTTTCACCTTGCTTATAGTTTCCTTTGTTGTGCAAAAGCTTTTAAGTTTCATTAGGTCCCATTTGTTTATTTTTGCTTTTGTTTCTAAAATTCTGGGATGTGGGTCATAGAGGATCCTGCTGTGATTTATGTCGGAGAGTGTTTTGCCTATGTTCTCCTCTAGGAGTTTGATAGTTTCTGGTCTTACATTTCGATCTTTAATCCATTTTGAGTTTATTTTTGTGTATGGTGTCAGAAAGTGTTCTAGTTTCATTCTTTTACAGGTGGTTGACCAGTTTTCCCAGCACCACTTGTTAAAGAGGTTGTCTTTTTTCCATTGTATATCCTTGCCTCCTTTGTCGAAGATAAGGTGACCATAGGTTCGTGGATTTATCTCTGGGCTTTCTATTCTGTTCCATTGATCTATATTTCTGTCTTTGTGCCAGTACCGTACTGTCTTGATGACTGTGGCTTTGCAGTATAGTCTGAAGTCAGGCAGGTTGATTCCTCCAGTTCCATTCTTCTTTCTCAAGGTTACTTTGGCTATTCGAGGTTTTTTTGTATTTCCATACAAATTGTGAAATTATTTGTTCTAGTTCTGTGAAAAATACCGTTGGTAGTTTGATAGGGATTGCATTGAATCTATAGATTGCTTTGGGTAGTATAGCCATTTTGACAATATTGATTCTTCCAATCCATGAACACGGTATATTTCTCCATCTGTTTGTGTCCTCTTTGATTTCTTTTCATCAGTGTTTTATAGTTTTATATATATAGGTCTTTTGTTTCTTTAGGTAGATATACTCCTAAGTATTTTATTCTTTTTGTTGCAATGGTGAATGGTATAGTTTCCTTAATTTCTCTTTCTGTTTTCTCATTGTTAGTGTATAGGAATGCAAGAGATTTCTGTGTGCTAATTTTATAGCCTGCAACTTTACTATGTTCGTTGAAAAGGGAACCCTCTTACACTGTTGGTGGGAATGCAAATTAGTACAGCCACTATGGAAAACAGTGTGGAGATTCCTTCAAAAGCTGGAAATAGAACTGCCATATGACCCAGCAATACCACTTCTAGGCATACACACTGAGGAAACCAGATCTGAAAGAGACACGTGCACCCCAATGTTCATCGCAGCACTGTTTATAATAGCCAGGACATGGAAGCAACCTAGATGTCCATCAGCAGACGAATGGATGAGGAAGCTGTGGTACATATACACCATGGAATATTACTCAGCCATTAAAACAGAATTCATTTGAATCAGTTCTAATGAGATGGATGAAACTGGAGCCCATTATACAGAGCAAAGTAAGCCAGAAAGATAAAGACCATTACAGTATACTAACACATATATATGGAATTTAGAAAGATGGTAACGATAACCCTATATGCAAAAAAAGAAAAAGAGACTCAGATGTATAGAACAGACTTGTGGACTCTGTGGGAGAAGGCGAGGGTGGGATGTTTCAAGAGAACAGCATCGAAACATGTATATCTAGGGTGAAACAGATCACCAGCCCAGGTTGGATGCATGAGACAAGTGCTCGGGCCTGGTGCACTGGGAAGACCCAGAGGGATGGGGTGGAGAGGGAGGTGGGAGGGGGGACCGGGATGGGGAACACATGTAAATCCATGGCTAATTCATTTCAATGTATGACAAAAACCACTGCAATGTTGTAAAGTAATTAGCCTCCAACTAATGGAAATAAATGGAAAAAAAAATATCTACAAGGTAATCATCAGTCTCCCTATTTTATAGATGAACTAACACTAGAAAGTGCAGAAAGGACACACGGTAAGAAAGTTCAGAATCTTACACACTGCTGTTTAGAAAGAGGCCCCCCAAAAAACAGGCTCAATTGTATCATATGATGGTGAAAAAGAGCAGGAATCCGAGGCTGCCTAAGGCAATAAGCAGGGGCCTCATTCCCCTCCGAGCTGCAGGGAGGGGAGGATGTGTGGGTGTGAGTGAATGAGGTGGAGGGGATGTGGGTTCCATGTGTGCCGGATGCAACAGGGAGTCTCATTCTCTGGCATGTGGTCCGAGTGTGGGAAGACAGAACAGAAGAGTCTCAGAGGGAGAAATTATCAACTTGCTATGAAGATTTTCTTTGGTGGCAGATCACAGGAGGGAGATTCAAAAAGTACAGCTTTCTGCAGGCAAAGGGTGCAAAATAGAAAGAGAGTAGAAGACAAGTCTTATTCACTGGCAAGAGAGCAAGGTAAGCCAAGGTTCCCTCCTGCATATCAGCAATGGTTTCAGAAGCTTGCCCTCCACCAAGCAAAAGAGGTGAGCTGATTTACTCTCCTGAATGTGTGTGTGTGTGTGTGTATGTACACACCCCAAACAAGATGCAAAAAGAATGTGGAGTACTAAGCCATGGGTGGGCAGGTAGAAAAACAAGACCAGGGCCTGGGCCCATTTTCCTGCAGGCCTGTGTCCCTGCACTCTGCAAGTGTGGTGGCTGGAAGCAAGGGAGAGGCTGCCCAGTTGGCTCAAACTGCACAGGGGTAGGGGGTCAGAAGAAAGCTGAGTATGGGCAGAGGGAAGAGAGAGAGGAAAGAGACAGAAACAGACAAGATGGGAGAGGCAGGGGGAGGAGGGGGAAGGGGGAAGGAAGGGGAGAAAGTAGGGGAGAGAGGGAGAGGTCCAGTCTGAAAATATAAATTTGGAAGGCATCCACACAGGATGGTGTTAAGAGCCACAGGAAAAGATGAGAACCTCTGAGGACTAATGAGAAGTAGAAAGAAATCATCCAAAGTCTAAGCCCTGTGTCTCTCTCTAAGGCTTAGAATTCAAGAAGAAAGAGAAGGAAACATCAAAAAGAGAGTGAGAAAGAGGCTGGTGTGGAAAAGGACAACCAACCGAGAGACTGTGGAGTTCCGGAAACCAGACAGAGGCAATGAACAACTGTGTGAATCCGTCAAGAAAGATGGTGAGATTGCCCAATGAACTGAGGGGTGCAAGGAGCACTGGGGACTGTAACAAGAGTAATTTCAGTGGTGTGGTGAGGATTAAAGGCTTAACTGGAGAGTGTTCAAGAGACAATAGGAGAAGCATGAATGGAGTCAGCTCCTTCAAGGAATTTTTCTATAAAGTGGAATTGAAAAATGGGGAGAAACTGGAGCAGTTTGTAGGGTCAAGGAAGGAGGGAGTGCCTTTTCCTTCTTTAATTTTTCAACTTTTTTTGTTTTTAATATATATACATGCATATATATGGTGGAATTTGAGACACCAAGAGGAAAAGTTGCTTGTCCAGGATCACAAAGCTGATAAGGGATCACAGTAGGATTCTACCACAGGCCATCTGACTGCCAAGATGGCACACCAAACCACCAAACCCCAAGTTGTGTGTACCCATGCACATATGAAAACCACAGGTGATAAGGACTAAGTTTTCTGCACATCCTGGGCACACATGTATGGGAAAAGGAGAGGGGAAATAGAAGAAAGATTAAGGGTATATAATAGGAAGGCTCAAGTTGCTGTCATAGGTGGCAGGGGGCACGCCTGAGAAAGAGTAATAGGGAGGCTGGCACTGTAGCATAAGCAACGCGTGCATTGAGAGAGTGTAACAACAAGGTTAATTTTACGTTCATTTAAGCCATGCATGGGATGGGAGGTGGGCAGCACTAGAAGTCCTACAGTCCAACAACACTGGATGAAATGGGAAAGCTCAAGTGTCTCTCTTACACATAGACTATATACATTTGCAGGTGAAAGAAAGAAAGAGGAGTGGAGGATATGAGAGACAGGCAAGTGGGATGGGAGTGGGAAAATACACACCAACAGACAGGACATGTAATAGAGAGAATACACTGTCAGCAAGTTCACTCTGTGTGTGTGTGTTTGGAGAAACATGCTTAAGAAAAAACAAGCTCATAGTCCTGCATGCTCAAGATGGAAAAGATAGTAGGACTAGTCAAGAGGCTTGTACTCTTGCACTGACAGTGGGGGGGGGGGGTGGGGGCTGAGCAGGGAGCAGAGGCAGAGATGGGACAGGTATAAGAAGAATGCTTACTGATGAATCTTATAAAATGTTAAAACAGAAACATTTACACTGTTTTCATGATGGATATACTTATCATTTGAACAAAGTTCCAAAACCTTTGAAACAACTAAAAGGCTTTTCATGGATAGACTAAGCAAGCAAATATTAACTGTAGGGTGACTCTCATATTCTTTTCCTTACATGTCAGTTGCTTGACAATGCTTACTATAAAGAACCCAATGTATAGTCATCTTGACACTTTTTCTTTAGCCTTCAATCTTTTTGGCCAACAGATGAAAGTTTAGAAATTCCCTGCCATCTTTGAAGGATAAACTCTGGTTTCTGATCCTTTGGTTTCCCCACTAAGTTAAGAGAGGCAGATATTAATAACTTTTATTCTTCCATACACCCACCATACAAGCCAAATACTAATAGTCAGAAGGGTTCTTCTCACTCACTTCATGTATGTGTATGTTTGCATACACATCTGAACACATATATGTCTGTGACTCTGAGTCAATTTTTTTTAAGTTCACTGCTGTCCTACAAAGCATGCTTATGGGAAGGGAACTTTAAAGCTGGGTGTAAGAGACAGGGCACAGATCAGAAAGGGTGTGTACCTGTAAAACTTGTGTGTGGGAGGGGACCTGAGTCAGCTCACACCCACCATGTGAGGCAGGAGAGCCCCAACAGGTCAGGAGGTTGCTGCTCTTCACAGACAGAGGACGTGTACTGACACAGGTACAGGGAGGCAGCAGATAATCAGGCGCCTCCTCCTCTCACCCACCGGCATGCATCATCTGTATGTGTTAGGGCAGATAGGCTGTCACTGTAATAAAGTTCAGTCTCATGCACCATGCCTATGAGAAAGGCATGAAGAAATCTCTGTCCTGCCTGCTGGGCGAAGGCTCACTTCTGCAAACTCCACAGATGCGGGTGGAATTTGGAAAGTCTGCTCTCCCCAGGTCAAGCCATATAAAAGGGTGATGGGGTCAGAAGGCTCTTCTCTCGAGTCCTCTGTGTGAGAAGACATGGAAAGGCTCATTTGCTGTAAACTTTCAGTGTGGGAGGGGGACTGAGAAAATTTCACACTCTGTTAAATATTTTTTAATTAAAACAGATCACCAGCCCAGGTTGGATGCATGAGACAAGTGCTCGGGGCTGGTGCACTGGGAAGACCCAGAGGGATGGGGTGGGGAGGGAGGTGGGAGGAGGGATCGGGATAGGGAATACATGTAAATCCATGGCTGATTCATGTCAATGTATGGCAAAAACCACTACAATATTGTAAAGTAATTAGCCTCCAACTAATAAAAATAAATGGAAAAAAAATTAATATTTTTAAAATTAAAAATATATTTTTTTAATTTCACACACTGACATACATAAGGCTCATGAGGTAGCAAGCAGGTCAGACAGTGGGTATGCTTATAGGTCTGAGGTGAGAAGTCTTGTTTCTCTGCACCTTTTCTGTGGGGCTGCTCATGAGATGGTCCACCCCTCTATACAGGGATGTGCAGTGGCAGGTAGTGAGAGGGTAAGTGAGCAGGGCCACCAACCATTCACCTTCTCCTTGTCTGGGGCCAGGAGCTGTTAAAGGAGGGTAGACCTGCCTGGACCTGGGGCTAAGTGAAAGAGAAACAGAGAACTAAGGAGATAGATCTGGAGGTGGAATCTTCCATAAAAAATGTTCACCGATAAAATTTGGAAGTAAAGGAAAAAGTGGTGAAATGAACCGGAGGCCGAGATGGCTGTACATAATGTGTTCAGGAGGTAAGGGCAAGGCACTGAGGAAAAGCGTGAAGGGCACAGACTGTTCAACAGGAACACGACACACAGGAGGTGAGATAATAAAGTGGTGATTCTGACGGCTCTGTGGGAAACACTGGGGATCAGCAGGATAAGCTAGATAATGAGCTTCTGAAAAATGAGACAATGGCACATTTAATGGTATCCAGAGTACAGAAAGGGCTTCCCTGGTGGCTCGGGTGGTAAAGAATCCACCTGCAATGCAGGAGACCTGGGTTCAATCCCTGGGCTGGGAAGATGCCCTGGAGAAGGAAAGGCTACCCACTCTAGTATTCTTGCCTGGTGAATTCTATGGACAGAGAAGACTGGCGGGCTACAATCCATGGGGTCGCAAAGAGTCAGACACAACCGAGCGACTAACCACAGGACAGAGTGCAGAAAACCTTAAAAAGGAGCTGTACATTTGGGGCTTGATATGTATAATGTGAGCTTAGAGTCTTTACATCAAGAAAGTCCTAGGCAAAGTTCTCTGAGTTCTATCCCAGCTCAGTCTTTGTGATGCTCTAAGGACAGACTTAAGCCAGATAAAATGAAATGCTTAACTAGTGATACAAGGCAGTAGATGTAAAAGGCAGGGATTTAAAGAGGCGAGACACTGCTGTAGACCAGATAGGCTGGCGTGAAGAGTAACCAAAGAGAATGGGAAACATGCTGACAGGTCAAGGGGAAGAGGAGGTAGAGGAGGGTATTCCAAAAGGTGGAAGAATATGTAAAGGTGCTACCGAAGAGGCCACAAATAAACCAGTTCAGCTGGAGTGGAGAGTTCTGCCAGGAAGATGAGGGTGAATAAGGCCAAGAACATGTTGTGGTCCCTAAATGCTGCAAGAATAATAATGAGTTGCACATCAGTGCAGTGAGCAACCACTCTGGAAAGGGAATTCTTAGTGCATCCACTTGAATGTCAAGAGTAATACACTAAAACTAACCCCAGTTCGAGTCTGTATGGAGTTTATTGCGTGAGATGGGACAGAAAGAAAGATTTAATTTTTTAAATGAGCTGATTCAAAGGAAGATAACAAGTCCAGATGGACATGAAGATTGTGAAGGCAATATACAAATGACTAGGATGCCCGAAAAACACAGCTTCAGGCAATGGGCAGTTCCCAGCATTTTATAAGTTGGAGAACAAAATGCTCCTTCAGGAAGTTTAGTCTAGCAGCAAGCAGAAATATGGATTGGCATGAGGGGAATCAATTTAAAAGCTCAGCTCTCACAACTGACAGCTGTGAGAGGAAGTGATGCTGGGCAGGGTGGTGAGAAGCGATTTGGTAGATTCCAAGAGCAGGAACTGGCAACTAGCTCTTCGTAGCGAGTTTTATAACAATGTTCAGAAAGGCTTGACTAGGGTGGTAGCTGAGCCAATATAAATGTGATGGGCATGAGGGATACTTTAATCAATCTGCAGAACCTGGATGATTAAACCGAGGCATGATTACAGAAAAATTCCAAAGGTTCCAGCATTATTACACAGATAAAGCATTATGTATTGGGGATCTTAGCATCCTTCACTGAAATGATCACGTTGTATTGCAAAGCACTAAACAACAGAATCGAGCTTCCCTGGTGGGTCAGTGGTAAAGAATCTGCCTGCCAATGCAGGAGATGTTGCATGTTCAATCCCTGGGTCAGGAAGTTTCCCTGGAGGAGGGAATGGCAACCCACTCCAGTATTCTTGCCTGGGAAATTCCATGCACAGAGGAGCCTGGCAGGCTACAGTCCATAGAGTCGCAAGAGTCAGACATGACTTAGCAACTAAACAACAATAATAAAATAAAAGAACGTTGTTTGCTCCACAGGTACCAATGCATTTAAAATACTTTTGCTACTCTGAATTCTGGGCAAGCTACCTAACTGTGCTGGTGTTCCCAAGATGAAACATTAAATTTTCCTCTCATTTCCCAACCCCTGTAGCTCGAAAGCCAAGATACAACACATGATAAAACTGGCAGTTAAGTGGATTTTATTTTATTGCTCAAGAGAAATTTAAACAAAAAACGACAACTTGGAAGGACTTGACTCATGAGCTCAAGTCCCCTCTAAAAATAGACACAGTTACACCATTCATTCGGTACATAAACTAATTACGTCTTACAACTTGGAGGACTGGCAGAATGAATAGAGTTATTATCTCTTCATTTATGCTTTTCTTAATAGCTGTCAGGCCTCTGCACTCTACATTTCCTCCAAGAACCTACTCTAAGACAGTCTGTCCTCTGACTAGCTCCCATAGCACCTACATCCATTCAGCCCTGCGTTCCAGTTATTTGCACTGTGCCTTATCTCCTCCAGAGGGAAAAGACTGACCTTAACTTCACTTGGAGGCCTCAGATACAGGGTAGAAGTCAATAACTATCTGTGAAATGAATGTTTGTGTTCAGGCTAAGTACAGCTGCTCTGATTCTGTTTGAAGTACTGCCATTATGAGGCCCCAAAAATGTCTTATCAGTGGCTCTTCAAATTACTTCCCCTTCCCCATTATTGTGCAAGAAGATACTGATAAAATGATTTACTAATCCAGGAAGATTTCAGGGTGTGTCAGGTTCGGGGACACACACATAGTCCATCCTTCAGTCAGTGTTCTACCTAACCACCCACCTGAGGTGTGTCGACTACTAGCCTGACAGATACCAGCTACACCTCACTCTGTAATTAAAAAATGTAAGCTTATGAATAAGTCTTGATCTGAATTTGGGTCCAAGACATAAGAGTGGAATTCCATACAGAGTGGAATGTTAATCCTTTGTCTCTGAATGGGCTAGAGAAAAAAAATTAAAAAACACATATTAACCAATCTGAGGAACTGGATCCTAGTTCCAACCCTGTCACTGACTTTATCTGAATACTAAAGCAAGTGGCTGACACCTCTGCATCTTAGCTGCTTCATACTCATGGTGATATGACGAAACATTTGTTTGGGAGAGAAAACAATCTGCTGAAACTTGGTGGAAAAATTTACCCAGTCTTGTTTAACGTTTGTGACCTACTGTACATATTTCAGGACAATATACATAAGCCTGTGTCTTACACAGAGGAATTGAGTTGTGGGTAAGATCTTGGAATGGAGTCTAAGAATGTATTAAATTCTGCACTATTTTAGGTTTTATATATATATGTAAAACATAACCTATAATAGGTTTACATGGTCTAATTTTACATGGTCTAAAGGGCTTAATATCCACTAGAATCTAACACAGTTAAAGTGAATTTTTTAAACCTTCTATTCTGCTTAATTTTTTTTAAGATCTGATATAAGGTGACTCCTCAATCCTTGAAATGCCCACATCTTCATTTATATTCTATACTATAGTGTGATTCTCCTCTACTTCTCTGAGCTTTCCTTCTTTTCAATGTCTGTTGCCACCTCTTCCTTCTTCAAAGTTCCTACTGTGTCACAGTCTTTCCTCACCCCTTATCTGCTACTCCCTGACAAAAATATATCTTCAGCTTTCTAATCATCTCTCTGAATTCTATTTTGGGTTTCAGATGTCATTATTCTCACACAACTTCTAAGTATCTACTCCTGCTCTCCCATTCAAGCCACAGGATATTTGAAACCATTTATCACAAAATAAAAAGGTTGACACTAAAGCTAAACTTATTACCTTTCCCCAAAGCAAATTTCCTTCCCCCCAAGTTACTTGCAGTCACCATTGCTATTTTGAGCTTGCCAATTTAGAATGTTAATTATCTTTAGCTCCTTCCTACTGTCATTTCTATATTTAATTGTTTACCAAGTCGGAACTTCCTGGTTTGTAATGTTTCATATTTGTTCCTTTACTTTATATCCTCGCCTTTCTCACTGGAGTCTGGCCTGGCTCCTTTATACTTTTCATGATCTGTTATTCCTCTCCAAGACCAGTCCCCTCCCTGCCACATTCAATCTCAACTCCTCTGCTCTGCTTCTCAGAATCTCTTAAATTCTCTTGCTCAATAAAGCCAATTTCCTCATGGTCGACCCCCACCCACACCTGACCAGACTTGTGCTACTGGACCAGACTGGACTGTCACCTCCCCTTTCTACATGTCCAATTGTTAATTGTTTTAAAGGCCCAGCTCAAGTCTCACTTTGATGACACTCTGCTTTTCCTAATACCCACTGGACAATGCTACTCTCTTCTTGATTATATTTTCATCCTTTACCACCCTCGTTGTTTCTTGAATAATAAGCTCAGAGAAGCTAGGTTTACGGCATTTTTCTCTTATATCCTGTTTCACAGTGGTAGGCACATGAGTACTCAAGAAATGTTTTTGGGGTACACAATAATTAGCATTCAAACTATATTATTTAATTTGAAAGCCCCTGCTCTAATTTCTCTCCTCAGTGATCACACAGTGAATCTTGAAGGGCCCAAGAAAGTCATGACACTCTGGTCCATCTCCCTACCCCTCTCCTTACCTTTAACACATGAAATGTTAACACAAAAAACATACAGATCATACTAAAAGCCTGTAACTTGAGAACTTCAGTAACAAAGGACCATAAAATACAGCTAAATACTTCCCTTAAATGTGAAAAACTGCTCCCCAACCCTGCCTCCTAGCACTCAGACTAAACAAAGCCTTTAAATCAAAAAGCAAGGACAACTGGAAACCTTTCCTCTTCAGGCCCGGGGGTAAACGCTGCTCAGAGGCTGACCTTGGTGGTGGAGAAGGTGGGTGTGGGAAGGAAACCCTCAATGCCTAGAATCTGAGCAAGCCAAGGGAGGAAAGCACCTAAATCCATTGGAGCCCAGCACATCTTTCTCTAATGTCAGAAGTTCAAGGGGCAGGAGAAGGTCTCATTTGCCAATCTGCCTTATTGTATGCTTAAATCTGTTTAAGTTACTGTATTGCTTATCCTATCACCCAACAGCCACCAAGTAATAAGCCCTTAAGAAATCAACAACACACTAGTCACATGCTCTTCTGTACTCTGCCTAAAAGTAACTGCAGCAGTTAGGTTTTTATGGGCCAGGAGAACTTAATTAACTATGTTATAAACCAAGGAAAAATTATAGCTCTACATGTATGCAAACGTTTAGATTTCAACACATTCCTCAATTAATCATAAGGGAAAGCAAATTACCTGCATTAAAAACAATCTTTTGAAAAAAAAAGTTGCTGGCTTGCTGCAAAGTTAATGTATCATTGACTTAAGAAATTACTGCTGGGGGAAAATGAAGGCAGAACACTCAGCATATTGTAATAGCAAAGTACTAGTTGTGTTGCAATAGATTTTAGCACTGTGGCTTTTTTTTCTTGAAACAAATCACAGTATTTAAGTAGTTTTTCTCTTTGTTCCAGTTTTCTTCCTAAACAGAGGTCTCAGAGATTGTACCACACTGATGTACCTGGATGGTCACTGGGTTATTTTCATGTGGTTACTGATTAAAATGCCAACCACACAAACCACAAAAGACCTTGAAGAAGAAAACACCAATACAGTATACTAATGCATATATATGGAATTTAAAAAGATGGTAACGATAACCCTATATGCAAGACAGAAAAAGAGACACAGATGTATAGAACAGACTTTTGGACTCTATGGGAGAAGGCGAGAGTGGGATGATCTGAGAGAATAGCATTGAAACATGTATATTATCAAGTGTGAAACAGATCGCCAGCCCAGGTTGGATGCATGAGACAAGTGCTCAGGGCTTAAGGTCTTCATAGAACCGTTCAACTTCAGCTTCTTCAGCATTACTGGTTGGGGCATAGACTTGATTACTGTGATACTGAATGGTTTGCCTTGGAAACGAACAGAGATCATTCTGTCGTTTTTGAGACTGCATCCAAGTACTGCATTTTGGACTCTTTTGTTGACTATGATGGCTACTCCATTTCTTCTAAGGGATTCTTGCCCACAGTAGTAGATATAATGGTCATCTGAGTTAAATTCACCCATTCCAGTCCATTTTAGTTCACTGATTCCTAAAATGTTGATGTTCACTCTTGCCATCTCCTGTTTGACCACTTTCAATTTGCCTTGATTCATGGACCTAATATTCCAGGTTCCTATGCAATATTGCTCTTTACAGCACTGGACTTTACTTCCATCACCAGTCACATCCACAGCTGGGTATTGTTTTTGCTTTGGCTCTGTCTCTCCATTCTTTCCAGAGTTATTTTCTCCACTGATCTCCAGTAGCATATTTGGGCACCTACCGACCTGGGGAGTTCATCTTTCAGTTTCCTATCTTTTTGCCTTTTCATACTGTCCATGGTGTTCTCAAGGCAAGAATACTGAAGTGGTTTGCCATTCCCTTCTCAGTGGACCACATTTTGTCATAACTCTCCACCATGACCCGTCCATCTTGGGTGGCCCTACAAGGCATGGCTCATACTTACACTAATGCCATATGTTTAAGAAACCATCATTCGGGTTGTGAAAGGAAGAATGTTCCCAGCCAAATTCTCACCACTCTTGGTTACACAGGCGTGCTCACCTCGCAGTAAATCTCTAAGCTGTACCTCTGGATTTGCATGCTATTTTGTACATGTGTTATAAAAGTTAAAAAGAAAAAAAAACTTACCAGCATCCTCCATTAAACACCTTATTGCAGAAACACTTAAATGGCAGAGCATTCCAGTCACTTGGAATAAACAGGCTCGCTGGTTGAAATAGAAATATAACCACTTGTGGACTGCTGTCACATGGATAATAAGAACCAACCTTGCATCTAAATGTATAGGGGAGAAATTATTCATTGATTAAGGGGTGGGCAGACTGGGCCACTTAACCTAGAACAGGCCAATTCAACAATTTCCAAATTTGGAGCAACTGTAAACTCTCTTAAAGTTTCCTCTAACCTCTAAAAAGTAATACATGAAGTGAAACTCTCGCTGTTTGCAGTTGCAGGATATAAAATCAACACACAGAAATCCCTTGCATTCCTATACACTAACAATGAGAAAACAGAAAGAGAAATTAAGGAAACAATACCATTCACCATTGCAACAAATAAGAATAAAATACTTAGGTGTATATCTACCTAAAGAAACAAAAGACCTATACATAGAAAACTATAAAACACTGATGAAAGAAATCAAAGAGGACACAAACAGATGGAGAAATATACCGTGTTCATGGATTGGAAGAATCAATATTGTCAAAATGGCTATACTAAATAAAAAGTAAAACATGGTATTTGAATATGTAACAAAAATTAATAGAAACTGGGTAACTAGGAATCAATTTTTGAAGTTTCACAACATTCTTAATATGTGACACTGCATGGAATCATCAAATCAGGACTGAGAATAACTGGTCTGAATCAGCAGAAAATGCCTTTGTGAGTCAGGACACGTAACCAAACCTGTGACACAGTCAACCCTACACAGTGGTCAAAAGGTTATGTAACAGGACGGTATTGGAAGGTGAGTACTCTATATGTACCCAGACTATAATTAACTTAATATGCTTTTAAGGTACGTGTTTTAATCAAGGGCCTACTATGCACTGTGGGAGACACATTTTAGGGGGATAAAATGTTATTTTTATTTGGATAAAAGAAGATTCAGCCAACTAATATATATTGAAGGGCTTATATGGCTAGGTGGCAGGATGCAATGTTTTTTTGGAAGACATATTTTATACTCTTTAGCATCTCAGGCTATTCAGGAAGGCAGGGGGGTGGGTAGTATTACTAGTAACAGAGATGGAAAAATTGTAGAAAAATAAAATATGATGTGTAATCAGGTGCTAAGCAGTACAGTATTAACTGTAAGTAGAGCAGCAATAGTCCAAGCAATAGCTGCACAAGTGGAGGAAGGAGTGGGTACATAATATGGGTCTTCTAGTATGGGTGGGTAAAGTTACTGAAAAAGAGGGTGTTCCAAGCCAGGGCAGGTACATCTAAGCAAAGGGCAAGGCAGTGTAAATTAGCAAGAGGCAGAGCTGTGCTACTCAAAGCATAGTTCAAAGCCTTGTGTGTGTTCAGTCACTCAGTCATGTCTGACTCTTTGGGACCCCATGGACTATAGCCTGCCAGGCTCCTCTGTCCATGGAATTTTCCAAGCAGGAATACTGGAGTAGGTTGCCATTTCCTTCTCCAGGGGATCTTCCCGACCCAGGGGTCGAACTCAGGTCTCCTGTATTTCCTGCATTGGTAGGCAGAATCTTTATTACTGCACCACCTGGAAAGCCTGCAAAGCCTTGTGCCAGTCCCCAAAAATTACTACCAGTGTTCCCCAAGGCTAGTCCAGAAATTAATAAGCATTTTAGAACATTTTATAGCACTTTGACAGAGTAATTTGATGTTTTGTGACTCTAACAATAAATATATCTTTATTTACTTTGTATGTCTTTATTTACTATGCATTTTTAATTTGATTCTCCTAATGATTTTTATTGTATTATGTAAAAGTATCAACCCACTATGAGCTAAAAGCTAAACAAACCAAACAACCAACAAACAAAACCAGTGGGTCTCTCAGTACAACTCCTTGAGAAACACTGGTTGAGGATGATGAAACATCTGACCCAAGGGGCTGGGGTATGGAGAAGAGGTAAGAGAAAACAAACATGTATAAATGAGGTAAGGCAAGATAACAAAGACCTTGAAACCCAAGCACATGTAGGAGTTTATGCTGAAGACAATAAGCACTGGAAAATCACTCTAGGTTCACCAATAAGGAAGTGACATGAAGAAAGCAGTTACTTTGACTCTGTAATAGGCTTTCCATGTGGCTCAGTGGTAAAGAATCTGCCTGCCAAAACAGGAGACGCAGGTTCAATCCCTGGGTTGGGAAGATCCCCTGGAGAGGAAATGGCAACCCACTCCAGTATTCTTGCTGGGAGAATCCCATGGACAGAGGAGCCTGAGAAATCTACAGTCCACAGAGTCACAATGAGTCAGGCACGCCTTAGCAACTATACAACAACAATGGCCTATGTGAGAAAAGAATCTAAAAAAGGAGTGGATATATGTATAACTGAATCACTGTGCTGTATACCTAAAACTAACACAACATTGTAAATCAACTGTACTCCAAAAAAATTTTTTTAAAAGAAAGCAGCTGTTTTGTAGGGCAGAGTCCATTAGTTGGGTTTGATTGGAAGGGAGTTCAGTCTCTTGGGAAATAAAGAGATTGGAGTAATCTGGAAATCTGGTGAAGAAACTGAATTTGATTCTCCCCTATCCTGGGGTGATGGACAATCACACCGTGGAACAAGGGGCTAAGTTTAGTACACTGGCTATCTGGGGGTGATAAAGGCAAAACAGGACTCCAAGGTTTCTTGCTGGAGGCCAGACACAAAGGGACCTCACTTCTCCAAAATGAAAAGCTAAGCCTTGAATGAGGATGACAGGTAAAGGCAGACTAACAAGGTATGTGAGGGACCCAAAACACTTGTAAGATGAAGGGCTTTTTCTGGGGAGTGGGGGAAGGCAAGGGGTATAACCATGGGAAGCAAGAAAGGTCTAGAAGAGTTAACACTATAAATACTAAGTATCTATACCTCATCAAATCTGTATAATCTATAAACTAACCTATACAATTTCTACTTTGAGATCCCTCTGCACTGGAGTTAGTGTATGTTAAAATGGCCACAATGAGGGGGTGTGGCCTTTCGTAAAGATCCAAACAGCTGTGCTTCCCTGAGTCTCCTTCTCACAAGCACAGGCAACACAATGTTACCTGAGATTTAACGGAGTCTAATTAAGATGTCCTCTGCTTGGGGACTTCCAGGGAAAATGTTTTATAATGCCTTGAAAACATTCTCATACAAAGTTTATAACAACACTGGTTTGTTAACATTTGGTTTATGGTACATAAGTACTTTCAAGGATATCTTATATAAGGGGCTGTAATTTTTTCCCCCTTGTCATAATTATCAACCCTTGTACCTGTCAGGGGTCAATTCTAATAAGCAGTATTTAATAAGACTGCTTTTATATAAGTATATTACTGTTAGTAATTTTTCAAAAGGATATACACATCTCTCCCAGAATTTGGTTGAGAGAGGTGTTACCAGATAAGATATCACCTATCTTGTGTAAGAAATGTGTTATTTACACCACCTACCAAGGGGATAAGGGTAAGGTAGACCACAAACAACCTTGGAAAGTTCAGAAGATAAGAAAGGATTATAGGGCTGTTGTTGTTCAGTTGCCCAGTCATGTCAGACTCTTTGGGACCCCGAGGACTACATCACACCAGGCCTCCCTGTCCCTCACCATCTCCCGGAATTTGCCCAAGTTCATGTTCATTGCATCGGTGATGCCATCCAGTCATCTCATCCTCTGATGCCCACTTCTCCTTCTGCCCTCACTCTTTCCCAGAATCAGGGATTTTTCCAATGAGTCAGCTGTTTGTATCAGATGACCAAAATACTGGAGTTTTAGCTTTATGGGGCTACAGTCTCTGAAAAGGTCAAATTTCTTGAAACTTCAATAAACAGACAATGTCAATGAACATTTGCCACTGAAATATTTTAGAGACATAGGGTGGGGTGGGGGCACCTATGAAGATGAAAATATGTCATTTCAAAAATGTGTTGGTAATATAAGTTGGTTCTATTGTCAGCACTCAAGCTTTTGATCTGTGTTGAGTGTGCCTTGCATTTTTCCTTATTACATAAGCTTCTGATTTTAAAGACTATCAAGTCCAGCAGCTTGTTTTGGAAGAGGCCTTCGACCAGCATTTTCTAAACTGAATTTTGGAACACTTGGTTATGTTACCTCAAAAAATTTTTAAGTATGATTATTCTATGGTGTTTAAAAACATTTTCTCCCCCTCTTAGAATGCTTCTGAACCTCCTAGAAAACACTGTGTAGGAAGGCTGCCTTGCCTAAGCACAGTATTTTAAAATCAGTATTTAAAATAAAAACTAAATGAAGCAGTATACTAGAAGAGGATAAAAAGATTCATGTGAATTTTTTGGGAAAAAAATATAATTACTATTAATGTATTTTTCTAAATTTCTGTTATGCTAAACAAAAAAAAAATGATTCAGGCACATTTGAATGAGGTGAAAAGAGTGGCAGAGATAATTTTATTTTAAAGAGTTAATATTCAGAGGCCGCGGGATAGGCCATGACTGCAGTCCCTGACCCCCGAGGAAGACGTGAGGTCCAAGACAGCAGAGAAGGCACAGGGCACTGTGGACACCTTCCTGGTAGCCTGTGCCTGCCACTGCTGAGGGACCCATGACCCATGGCCAATTCCCCTGGAAGAGTGCACAACCTGTCTCAGGTTGTAGCAAATTCCTGTGGGCCTCTGCCACTACAGGCACTCCCCACACATCCCAATTCTGTCTGCTCCATTCTGGGCAGACTGCGTAAGTGGGCCCTAGGCAGTCACTACTTTCACTCCCTCATGTCTGGGCAGGGAACAGATGCCAGAGGGCAGCCTAAAAGCAGGCAGGGCCAAAACCAATGCTGAGCACCAGAGGCTATGTGACCGAAGGGAATTCACTCCTAACAGTCACAGGAGCAGGGTATTAAATCCCAATTGGCTTGTGGCTGTGGACTTGGGGGGCAATTGTAGACTTTGGAAGCAAGTATGAGCCGGAATAAGGACAGATCAGAGTCTGAGCTGACCCCAGAGTGACCACAGCAGGTCCAGAGACCTTCCTAGAAATATTGGAGGACTTTCTGAGTAGCAGATTGGCTGGAGCTCACTATGTGGTGGCAAGGACAACTGAGGCCACAGGAAAATATTCTTCTTACTACCACTCTATATATATTTTTGTCTTTTTTCTTTTTCATACTGTTCTATTGTTCTTTTTTTTTTTTTTTACTATTCCTTTAATTTGTATTTATTTTTCCCTTTTTAATCCTTTTACTTAAAAAATAAATTTATTTTATATTTTCCTATTTCTACAGTACTTTTTCATTATATTGCATTTTTTAAATCATAGTTATCATTTTGTATTTTTGCTAGTCTAGTTTTTAGTGTTTGTTTTCATTTATGGGTTTCTTTCTTTTGATTACTCTCTTTTTGGGTTTTTTTTTTTTTTTTTTTTTTGGTTTCTGCTTTTACTCTTTCCTTTCTTGTGTGAGTTTCTTTCTGTGTCCTTGTCTGTATAGTGCTGCTTTTACCATTTGTCTTAGGGTTTAGTCTGTCCTTTCTTTTTTTCTTTGTATGTTTGTTCATGGTATTTTTTTCTATTTTTCTTTGCTATCTCTTTTGTTCTCTTTCTTTTCAGTGCTGTGTGGCCTGTGTATGCTCCAGCCAGGGGTAAGGACTAAACCTTCAAGATGGGAGACCCAAATCGAGGATGCTGGACCACCAGAGAACTCCTGAGCCCATGGAATATTAATCAGCAAGAGCTGTCCTAAAGGCCTCCCCCCAGCAAAAAGACCTGGCCCCACCTAATGGCCAGAAAACTCCCAGTTCTGGACACCTCACACCAAACCTCCTACAAAACAGGAACACAAGACACATGTACTGTAATGTTCACTGCACTATTTACAACAGCTAGGTCATGGAAGCAACTTAGATGTCTATCAGTAGGTGAACTGATAAGGAAGATGTGGTACATATACATGGTGGAATATTACTCAGCTATAAAAAAGAATGCATATGAGTCAGTTCTGATGAGGCTGATGAACCTAGAGCCTATTATATAGAGTGAAGTAACTCAAAATAAGAAAGACAAATACTGTATATTAATGCATAAATACAGAATTTAGAAAAATTATACCAACAATCCTATGTGCAGGGCAGCAAAGGAGACACAGACATAAAGAACAGACTTTTGGACTCAGTGGGAGAAGGAGAGGGTGGGATGATTTGAGAGAATAGCACTGAAACATACATTACCATATGTAAAACAGATGACCAGTGTGAGTTTGACATATAAAGCAGGGCACTGAAACCTGGTGTTCTGGGACAACACAGAGGGATAGGGTGAGGAGGGAAGTGGGAGGAGTGGTTCAAACTGAGGGAGACACATATACCTATGGCCTATTCAAGCTGATATATGGCAAAAATTATCCTCCATTAAAATAAATAAATAAATTTAAAAATAAAGTGAAGAAATAAAAAAGAAACTTAGATCTACATAAAGAAGGATGACCATCAGAGAAATAATAAGTGAAGGTAAAATTAAAACATAAATGAAAATATTTTTGCTATTAAAACAACAACAAAACCCAGGAATATAACACTACCAATTTGCAAACAAGCTGCCCAAAGCCATACCAAGCTCACAGAGAGCCCGAAACGCACTGTCCCTTCACAGACAAGATCCACCTCCACCGACCAGGACACAGGCACCAGTTCCCGCTAACAGGAAATCTTCACAAGGCAGTGGTCCAACCCTACCAACTAGGGGGGAGGGAGACAAAAAATGAAAAGAACTATGACCATGCAGCCGGCAGAAAGGAGACCCCAAACACAGTAAGCTGAACTAAATGAAAAGACAGAGAAACATGCAGCAGATGAAGGAGCATGGTAAAAACCAACAAGACCAAACAAATGAAGGAAATAGGCAGTCTACCTGAAAAAGAATTCAGAGCAATGATAGTAAAGATGACCCAAAATCTTGGAAATAAATGGAGTCAGAGATAAATAGGATAAGGCATGGATGGAGAAGATACAAGAAATGTTTGATGAAGATTCAAGAAGAAATAAAGAACAGATTATCAGCAATAAATGACACAATAATTAAACTAAAAAATAAATTCAGTTCAGTCACTCAGTTGTATCAGATTCCTTGTGACGCCATGGACTGCAGCATGGCAGGTTTCCCTATCCATCACCAACTCCTGGATCTTGCTCAAACCCATGTCCATCAAGCAAGTGATGCCATCCAACGATCTCATCCTCTTGTCATCCCCGCTGCTCCTGCCTTCAATCTTTCCCAGCATCAGGAGTCTTTTCCAATGAGTCTGCTCTTTGTATCAGGTGACCAAAGTATTGGAGCTTCAGCTTCAGCATCAGTCCTTCCAATGAATATTCAGGACTGATTTCCTTTAGGATGGACTGATTGGATCTCCTTGCAGTCCAAGGGACTCTCAAGAGTCTTCTCCAGTACCACAGTTCAAAAGCATCAATTCTTTGGCCGCTCAGCTTTCTTTATAGTCCAACTCTCACATCCATAGATGACTAATGAAAAAACCAAAGCTTTGACTAGACAGAACATGTTGGCAAAGTAATGTCTCTGCTTTTTAATATGCTATCTAGGTTGGTCATAGCTTTTCTTCCAAGGAGCAAGCATCTTTTAATTTCATGGCTGCAGTCACCATCTGCAGTGATTTTGGAGCCCAAGAAAATAAAGTCTGTCACTGTTTCCATTGTTTCCCCATCTATTTGCCATGAAGTGATGGGACCGGATGCCATGATCTTAGTTTTCTGAATGTTGAGTTTTAAGCCAACTTTTTCACTCTCCTCTTTCACTTTCATCAAGAGGCTCTTTAGTTCTTCATTTTCTGCCATAAGTGTGGTGTCATCTGCATATCTGAGGTTATTGATATTTCTCCATGCTGTCTTGATTCAAACACATGATTCATCCAGCACAGCATTTTACATGATGTACTCTGGATGTGAGAGTTGGACTGTGAAGAAAGCTGAGAGCCAAAGAATTGATGCTTTTGAACTGTGGTGTTGGAGAAGACTCTTGAGAGTCCCTTGGACTGCAAGGAGATCCAACCAGTCCATCCTAAAGGAAATCAGTCCTGGGTGTTCATTGGAAGGACTGATGCTGAAGCTGAGTTCCAATAGTTTGGTCACCTGATGCAAAGAGCAGACTCATTAGAAAAGATCCTGATGCTGGGAAAGACTGAAGGTAGGAGCAGAAGGGGATGAAAGAGGAAAAAAACATGGTTGGATGGCATCACTGACTCAATGGACATGAGTTTGAGCAAGCGCCAGGAGATGGTGAAGGACAGGGAATCCTGGTATGCTGCAGTCCATGGGGTCACAAAGAGTCTGACACAACTGAGCAACTGAACAATTCCTTTTTTTTCTTGCCTAATTCCTCTCATAAGGACTTCCAATACAGGCATACCTCAGAGTTATTTTAAATTTGGTTCCAGGCTATAGCAATACAGCGAATATTACAATAAAGCAAGTCATATGAATTATTTGGTTTCCCAGTGCATATGAAATAAACTTATGTCAAAAAATGTACATATCTTAATTTTTTAATTAATTATTTTAGTTGGAAGATAATTACTTTACAAGATTGTGGTAGTTTTTGCCATATATCAACATGAATCAGCCACAGGTGCACATGTGTTCCCCCATCCTGAACCCCCCTCCCACTTCCCTCCCCACCCCATCCCTCTGGGTTGTCCCAAGCACTGGCTTTGAGTGCCCTGCTTCATGCATCAAACTTGCACTGGTCATCTATTTTACATATGATTACATGCATGTTTCAGTGCTATGCTCTCAAATCATACCACACTTGCCTTCTCCCTCATATCCAAAAGTCTGTTGTTTACATCTGTGTCTCTTTTGCTCTCTTGCATATAGGATTGTCATTACTGTCTTTTAATTTCCATACATATGCATTAATATACTGTAGTGGTTTTTCTGACTTACCTCACTCTGTAACAGGCTCCAGTTTCATCCACCTCATTAGAACTGACTCAAATACGTTCTTTTTTTATAGCTGAGTAATATTCCATTGTGTATATGTACCACAACTTCCTTATCCATTCATCTGCTGATGGACATCTAGGTTGCTTCCATGTCCTAGCTATTGTAAACAGTGTTGCAATGAACACTGGGGCACATGTGTCTCTTTCAATTCTGGTTTCCTCACTGTGTTTGCCCAGCAGTGGGACTGCTGGGTCCTAAAGCAGCTCTATTTCCAGTTCTGTTACAGCCACTATGGAGAACAGTGTGGAGATTCCTTACATACCTTAATTTTAAAAATACTTTATTGTTAAAAATGCTCACCATCAACTGAGCCTTCAGGAAGTCATAATCCTTTTGCAGATAGAGGGTCTTGCCTCCATGTTGATGGTTGCTAACTGGTCAAGATGGTAGTTGCTGAAGGTTGGGGTGGCTGTGGCAATTTATTAAAACAGGACAATAGTGAAGTTTGCCTCACTAATTGAATTTTCCTTTCATTTGAACACTTGGAGGCCATTGTAGCATTATTAACTGTCCTAATTTCGATACTATATGTTTCAAGGAATAGGGAGGCCAAGGGAAAGGAGACAGGGAAACAGCTGGCAGTGGAACAGTCAGAACATACACAACCACAATTAAGTTCACTGTCATATGCACAGGATTCGTGGCATCCTCCAAAATTGTAATAGTAACATCAAAGATCAGTGATTACAGTTTACCATGACAAATATAATAATGAAAAAGTTTGAAATATTGTGAGAATTACCAAAATGTGACTCATGTGACACCAAGACATGAAGTGAGCAAATGCTATTAGAAAAAATGGCACCAAGAGACTTGCTTGAAATAGGGTTGACACAAACTTTCAATTTGTAAAAATCACAATATCTATGAAGCACAATGAAGAAAAGTGCAGTAAAACAAGGTACGCCAATACTATGCTGAATAAAAATAGTGAGACTGGGCATCCTTAACTTGTTTCTGATTTTAGAAGAAAAGCTTTCAACCTTTCACTGTTGTTAGCTGTAGTCTTATCATATATGGCCTTTATTATGTTGAGGTACCTTCCCTCTAAATCTACTTTGTTATTTTTTTAATCATAAATGGATGCTGAATTTTGTCAAGTGCTTTTTCTCCATCTATTTAGATGATCCTATGATTTCTTTCTTTTTTTTTAATGGAGATTTTTTTCTTTATTGAGAAACTTAAGACTTGGGTTGGAGAAGGCAATGACACCCCACTCCAGTACTCTTGCCTGGAAAATCCCATGAACGGAGGAGCCTGGTAGGCTGTGGTCCATGGGGTCACTAGGAGTCAGGCATGACTGAACGACTTCACTTTCACTTTCATGCATTGGAGAAGGAAATAGCAACCCACTCCAGTATTCTTGCCTGGAGAATCCCAGGAACAGAGGAGCCTGGTGGGCTGCCGTCTGTGGGGTCACAGAGAGTCGGACACGACTGAAGTGACTTAGCAGCAGCAGCAAGATTTGGGTACATCAAATAAAACCAATTTCTGGGGGAAAAAATCAAAACCCACAATAGAAAAAAAAAAAGTTAACACTGTCTGGGCCATATCAGAGCCCAGAGAATATATTCTTTAAATTGAAAAATTCTAGGTGCTTCATAATTGACCTTTTGATACAAAATGACCTATTAAATTTGCAATTGCGGTTCTTGGTGTTGAGGTCCATAGGACAAGCTAGGAAGTCTTCAAACCTTGAGCTGAATTCCATGAAGGTTTATTTGGCTTTTGAATCGGTTCGTCCTTGTCTAAGAGGTAGCAGCAGCGACAGCGCCCACCTTCTGAGCAGCTTCTTTCTTGGCATGATGAGCCTGAAGGACCGCCACAGCCTCATCCACCTTGGAGTGGAGAGACTCGGGGGACTCCAGCATGTGCGGCAGCTCCAAGTTGTCGTCTCCAGCAGCATGCCAGTTATCTTCCCAGCCAGGTTCGAGTGCATTGTCTGGATGAGTGGGAACAGACGTTCACCGAGCATCTGCTTCTGTTCCTGGGGGGGGGGGGGGGGGGTGCTGCAGCCAGCATGGAGGTGGCCAGCGGCTCCTGCCCCTGCACGTGGCCCACAGGCTGGGGTGCCTGCAGGGGCTGGATGGCAGGGTGAGGACTGTAGACGCTGGAGGCCTATTCGTAAGGTGCAACAGCCCGAGGAGCAGTAGCAGCAACAGCAGCCAGAGGCGTTAAGTTCTGCACAGCTGTGGGAACACCTCCAGACTGGCAGCTGTCGGTCAGCCCTTGCTGGGTGGCACCAGCCCTACCAAAGTCCACAGCCAAGCGGTCCGGGCACTCAGACCCTGTTGGAGCCAGATGGCGAAGAGCTGGACGAGGCCCAGACTGGCGTATAGCACTTGGCATTCCTTGGAAGCCTTGAGGTCTCCCACCTTGCTGCCAGTGTGGATTAGGCCTCAACTGTGCTTGCTAACTGGTTAGGTGTGTAATAATGAGGTCTTCCCTGAGCCTGTGGAACTGCTGGCACAAAGTAGCCCCCAGCTGCAGGCTGGAACTGATTTAAGATGGCGTTGGCAGGCAGTGCCCGCATCCCGGCCACCCGCTGCATATACTGGTTAGTCAGATGAGCCTTCCTCTCCTCCTTTCTCTGGGCCAGAGCGACATACAGTGGCTTGGAGCCCACAATGCGTCCATTCATCTCCGTGACTGCTTTGGTTGCCTCTTCAGGGGATGAGAAGCAGACAAAGCCAAATCCTTTGCTTCTCCCATCCTCTAGCATCACCTTAGCACTGGTGAATTGATCCAAAAGGAGAAAACTCTTTCCTTAACTTCTCGTCATCAATGGTGTCATCCAAGTTCTTAATGTAGAGTTCACCCCCTGATAGCAACTGATCCTCTCCTGCTTCAGCTGTTCAAACTTCCGCTTTAACTCGGCCTGCCGCTCCACTTTCTTCTGTGCACGGCCAACGAAAATGACCTTCCCAGTGATTTCTTTTCCATTCATCTCTTCTACAGCCTTATCAGCATTCTCGTGTTTTTCGTAACTCACAAAGCCAAAGCCTTTGGATTTCCCACTGGGATCTCTCATCACCTTGACACTTAGGGTCTTACCAAACTGGCTAAATAGCTCTTTCAGATTTTCATCATCAACCTCTTCCCCAAAGTTTTTGATGTAAACATTGGTGAATTCCTTGGCTTTGGCTCCAAGTTCAGCTTCCCGCTCTTTTCGAGACTTGAATCTGCCCACAAACACTTTGCGGTCATTGAGGAGCATGCCGTTCATCTTCTCGATGGCCTTGTCGGCAGCCTCCTGGGTCTCGAAGTGGACAAAGGCATAACCCTTAGAGCCGTTCTCATCACACACCACCTTGCAGGACAGAATGTTCCCCAAAGCAAAAAAGTATCATAAAGTGCCTTGTTATCTATAGATTTGTCCAGATTCTTGATGAAGACGTTTCCCACACCAGATTTTCTCAGGGACGGATCCCTCTGAGACCACATGATCCGGATCGGCTTTCCCTTAATTACATCAAAGTTCATGGTGTCCAAGGCCCGCTCAGCGTCAGCCGGCTGCTGGAAGTTGACGTAGGCATTAACACAGGGAGCGGCGGGTGATCATATCACGGCAGACCTGAATGGACAGCACAGGCCCGGCAGGACTGAACTTTTCATACAGCATGGCCTCGGTGACGTCCAAGTGCAGGTCACCCATATACAGGGACGCCATGGGGTCTATCTTTCATTTTGTTAATGTAGTGTATCACACTGACTAATCTGTTTGAGAATGGACCATCCTTGTGTCCCCAGAATAAATCCTACTATGATCCTTTAAATGTAAATGTTGGTTTCAAAAGTCTGTTCTGTACATCTGTGTCTCTTTTTCTGTTTTGCATATAGGGTTATCATTACCATCTTTCTAAATTCCATATACATGTGTTAGTATACTGTAATGGTCTTTATCTTTCTGGCTTACTTCACTCTGTATAATGGGCTCCAGTTTCATCCATCTCATTAGAACTGATTCAAATGAATTCTTTTTAATGGCTGAGTAATATTACCTATATGCAAAACAGAAAAAGAGACACAGATGTACAGAACAGACTTTTGGACTCTGTGGGAGAAGGCGAGGGTGGGATGTTTCAAGAGAACAGCATCGAAACATGTATATTATCTATGGTGAAACAGATCACCAGCCCAGGTTGGATGCATGAGACAAGTGCTCAGGCCTGGTGCACTGGGAAGACCCAGAGGAATTGGGTGGAGAGGGAGGTGGGAGGGGGGATCGGGATGGGGAATACATGTAAATCCATGGCTGATTCATGTCAATGTATGACAAAAACCACTACAATAAAAAAAAATGTAAATGTTGGTTTCAGTTTGCTAATATTTTGCTGATGATTTTTGCATTTATGTTCATCAGGGATATTGGCTTCTAATCTTTTTCTTGTGGCATTCTTATCTGGTTTTGATATCAGGGTCATGCTGGCCTTGCAAAATCAGCTTGAAAGAGTCCCATCTCTTCTATTTTTTAGAAGAATGTGACAAAGACTGGCATTAATTCTTCTGTTAATAAAATGAAGGCATCTTCTTTGGATGACCAGTGAAGCCTCTGGCCCTGGACTTTCATTTTTTGGGAGGTTTTTGATTACTAAGTCAATCTCCTTGCTAGTAATAGGTTTTTTATATTTTCTCTTTCATCAGTCTTCATAGGCTGCATTTTTCTAGGAATGTATCCATTTCTTTCAGGTTGTCCAATTTATTACAGTGTAATTGGTCCATAGTAATGATCCTTTGTGTTTCTGTGGCAACAGTTGTAACATCTCCTCTTTCATTTGTTTTTATCTGACTTCTTTCTCCCTTTTTTTTGTTGGTGAGTCTAGAAAAGGTTTGTTCATTTTATTTATCTTTTCAAAGAATAAGTTCTTAGTTTCATTGAGCTTTTCTACTATCTTTTTAGTCTCAATCTATTTCTGCTCTAATTTTTGTTATTTCCTTCCTTCTATTAACTTTGGGCTTTGTTTTTCCTTTTTCAAGGTGCTCCAGCTTTCTTTTAGTTTCCATTTGCATGGAATATCTTTCTTTTATCCCCTTATTTTCAGTCTCTGTGTGTCCTTATATTTATAGTGAGTCTCCTGTAGGCAACATATAGAAGGGTCTTAACATTTAAAGCAATTATTGATAGGTGTGTGTATTGCCATTTTGTTAATTGTTTTCTGTCTGTTTTTTTTTTTTTTTTTTTAGTTTCTCTCTGTTTCTTGCTCTCTTCCTTTGTGTTTGATGACTTTCTTTAGTGGTAAGTTTATATCCCTTTCTCCTTCTCTTCCATGTATTTACTATAGGTTTTTGCTTTATGGTTGTGTGTGTTTAATTGCTCAGTCATGTCTGACTCTGTGTGACCCCATGGACTGTAGCCCACCAGGCTCCTCTGTCCATGGGGATTCTCCAGGCAAGAATACTGGAGTGGGTTGTCATGGCTCTCCTCCAGGGGATCTTCCTGACCCAGGGATTGAACCCAGGTCTCCTGCACTGCAGGCAGATTCTTTGCCATCTGAGCCAGGGAAGCTTTTTGCTTTAAGGTTACCATAAAGCTTACATATAACAACTTATAACAGGCTATTTTAACTTGACAATAATTTGTTTGATCCCATTTTAAAGCTCAACATTATTACTCTCCCCTTATCATGTTTTATGTTTTTCATGTCACATTTATCTTTCACCTTATACAGCTAATTGTTGTAATCAGTATTTTTACTACTTTTGTTTTTTTTTTTTAAGCTTCATACTAACTTTCAGTTCAGTTCAGTAGCTCAATCCCATGGACTGCAGCATGCCAGGCTTCCCTGTCCATCACCAACTCCCGGAGCTTGCTCAAACTCATGTCCATCAAGTCGGTGATGCCATCCAACCATCTCATCCTCTGTCATCCCCTTCTCCTCCTGCCTTCAATCTTTCCTAGCATCAGGGTCTTTTCCAATGAGTCAGTTCTTCGCATCAGGTGGCCAAAGTATTGGAGCTTTATACTAGCTTTGTAAGTGATTAAACCACTACTTTTACTATATATTTACCTTTCCAGTGAGATTTAGTCTTTCATATGTGTTACTAAATAACACCCTTTCTTTTCAGGTTAAACAAATCCCTTTAACATTTCCTATAAGGCTAGTTTAGTGGTGATGAACTCCTTTAGCTTTTGTTTGCCTAGAAACTCTCTCTCTTTCCCTTCTAAATAACTTTGCCAGGTAGTATTCTTGGTTGGAAGTTTTTTTCTTTCGGTACTTTGAATACATTGTACCACTCTCTTCTGGCCTTCAAAGTTTCTGCTGTAAAATCTGTCTCTGGGGGATTCCCTTCTGTGTAACAAGGTGTTTTTCTCTTGCTGCTTTTAATATTCTTTGTCTTTAACTTGTGACATTTTAATTGTGTCTTGGTGTGGGTCTCTTTGGGTTCCTCTTATTTGGAAGTCTCTGGGCTTCCTGGATATGGATGTCTGTTTCCTTCCCCAGGTCAGGGAAATTTCCAGCCATTATTTAAAAAGCAAACCAGGATCAAGTAAAAAGTTTCACAACACTGAAAGCAAATATGTAAAGTCACAAGGATAAAGTGAAAAGAGCAATTAAGATAGTATAAGAAAAACAAATATAAGATAGATGGCCTAAGCAGTGTATAAGAAAGACTACCATTCTCTGGCAAATATCCATTAGATAATTAAAAAATAAAAGAATCACTGAACACACCTATAAGACATTGAGAGGACTTCCCTGGTGGTCCAGTGGTTGAGAATCCGCCTGCCAATGCAGGGACATGAGTTCAATCCCTGGTCCAGGAAGATCCCACATGCTGTGGAGCAACTAAGCCCATGAACCACAACTATTGAGCCCACACACTCTAGGGCATGCATGCTACAACTACTGAAGCCAGCACACCTAGAGCCTGTGCTCCAACCAAGAGAAGCAACTGCAATGAGAAGCCTGTGCACCACAGTGAAGAGTAGCCCCAGCTCACCACAACTAGAGAAAGCTCATGCTCTGCATCAAAGAGCCAGTGCAGCCAAAAATAAATAAATAAAAATTTTTAAGAAAGAAATTGAGGCAATATTATCAATTAAGGAATTAAAGCTATCCTCCCACATCATTTAAACATCTCTTAAATTTACAACAGTTTGAATTTTAAAAGAAAAAAGTTCCCTAAGTGAAAAATACAGGCTAATTATAATGCTAAATTTTATGCAGTAAATACAATAAAAATTATACATTGAATTAAATGAAATCTGACCCTGATTATAAAAATACATTTAAAAATGTCTACTTCTGCAAATGACAACAGAAACAGACTCATAGATAAAGAAAACAAACTTGTGGTTACCAAAGGGAGGGAGGAAGGAAGAGATGAGGGGCAGATTATGGTCATGGAATTAATAGATACAAACTACTGTGTATAAAATAGATAAGCTCGGCTTCCCTAGTGGTTCAGTGGTTAAGACTCCAAGCTCCCAATGCAGGGGCCCTGGGTTCAATCCCTGGTCAGGGAACTAAGATCCTACATACCACAACTAAAGATCCCATGTGCTGCAACTAAGACCCAGAACAGCCAAATAAATAAATAAAAATAAGTATAAAAAAGATAAGCAACAAGGATACAATGTGTATCACAGGGAATTATAACCATTATCTTGTAATAGCCTATAATGGAGTATAATCTGGAAAAATACTAAATCACTATGTTGTACACCTAAAACCAATACAATATTATAAATCGACTATACTTCATTTTTTTAAAGGCTATTCCTTTTAGGTTTTCTAATGCAAATTAAAAGATCTGAGTCACAGAATCTGCTTCTAAACAAGCAAATTTTAAACCAAAACCAGATATTACAAAATGATTTTTTTAAAGCACGAGATAATGATTTTTTAAATATCCAGGAAGTAAAACAAAATCTAATGATTTTTAATAAAACAAAAAACTGATAAATTTAACATGAGAAACACAATTTAACTGAAGAACTGTTTGATTATTTCAATATGGGAAAGCAAATTAGCAGCAAAAACAACAATGAAAGAGTTCAATATATCTAAACAAAACAATAGAATGTAATTATCAGGTTCATCATAATAATCAGGTGGAAAAGTTTGGGAAAGTGTTTTTCACAAAAATTTATAATATACTCAGGCTTAAAAAGTCTCAAATATGAAATGGCAGGATTCTTACATAGCAAAAAACATAAGTAGGATAAAAGAATACAAACCACATGGAAATTGTGAAATAAATTTTTCTTAAATGACAACTAAATCAAGAAAGTGACTATTTAAAATTCAAATATGAATCAAAATATATCAATAGCTCTACATGTCTCTCTTAGGAAAAGGATGGTTTAAAAAAGTAATAAAACTGATAAACCGCTAGTACAATTCAACAAAAGAGAAAAGCATGCAAATTATTGATTTTAAAGATATATAATTACTGCAAAGATGATATACACTATCAGGGCATTCCATATGCAGATTTTCTTTAAAAAAAGAAAAGGAATAACTTTCTAGAAAAGAAAATTCAAGTACCCAAAGTGAAATCAGGAATTTAAGTGAATCTAGACCATAGAAATAAACAACATTATCAATAAATTTCAAAAGAAACAAAAATGGCACTTAAATGTCTAAACAGTAAATGAATAATAATTCTATCACACAAAGATTCCTTAAACATGTCCTATCTAATTCATTTTCATGTAGTGAAAGTCAGTTTGAACTAAACCTGACTTAGGGCTATACCCTGAAAAGGAAAATTATAGTTTGGTCCTATCTGTGAACATAGATGTAAAATTCTAAACAAAATTTTACCAAACCATACACCAGCAGTTTAAAAGAATTGATCTTCATGGGCATTAAGGTTTTATCCTGAGGCTGATTTTAAATAAGACCAGAGATTCACAAGAAAAACAGAAAAAATAAAATTAAGTGAATAAATAATAGTTTAAATAAGAAGAGCTGACTCACTGGAAAAGACCCTGAAGCTGAGAGAGATTGAGGGCAAGAGGAGAAAGGGGTAACAGAGGATGAGATGGTTGGATGGTAACACTGACTCAGTGGACAAGATTTAGCAAACTTTGGGAGAAGGACAGGGAAGCCTGGTGGGCTGCAGTCCATGGGGTCACAAAGAGTTGGGCATGACTTAGCAACTGAACAACAACAAATAGTTTAAATGGCCTGAAAATTCAGTATTCATTTCTGATATTAAAAGAAGGATTTTCTTTTAACTATAAATATGGTATGCCTGAGAGAAGTCGACACTATTCTTAAAACACACACACTAGAGGTATTCATCCAGAAAAAAAAAAGGCAGAAAACTACACAAAGATATCTAGTCACCATTCCTAATTAATCATGTTAGAAAACTGAATCATTGTAACCATGTATGAAAAATGAAAGCAACATAAGGAGATAAAATTAAAACAGTATTTGCACATTATATAATTATATAATCTAAAGGAGATAAAATTAAAACAACAATATTTGCACTTTATATAATTATATAACCTAAAAGACAAAGATATTCAAGAAACTAAAAGTAATGAGTTCAACAAAGGGGTAAATTATAAGATAAAATCTAAAAACTCTTTTACATTCCAATAATAAACATCTACAGAAATTTATTTTACCACAGCAACAACCACCAGAAAAAATTAACCCAACAGTTACCCTAACTGGGCACATATATGTCATGGGACTAAACATGGCAAAGATGACAACAATTTAATACAGTATAGAAACATTTAGGACTTCATTTCCACCTGGACATTTGCTGAATCCTGTCAATTTTACTTCTGTAATGTGACAGTATGATGTACAAATAGTTTGTCATCTAACTATAAATTTAATGCTCAAGCTTCTCATAACAAGAAGTTAGAGACAGACGGTTTCTATAAAAGGAATGAATGTCGTCAATGTATGGCAAAAACCACTACAATATTGTAAAGTAATTAGCCTCCAACTAATAAAAATAAACGGGAAAAATAAATAAATAAATATGAAGGAACACCAAAAAATAAATAAAAGGAATGAATGAAATCAATCACAAGTAAATGACTACTTATTACAATATTCACCCACTGTGTTAGTAAAATAATACAGATAAAGGCAAATAACTGTGGGCTATTTGGGTAATGAAGACACACTCAAGATGCTGTTGACTATACAACCCCATAAACAAAATGTCTGACCCAGTACTCTCAGTTCAGGAACAGATTCCCCTACCCTACCCCCAAATTAGACAGCTCCTCTCCCATGTAAAAAGGGTGCTTTGTACAAAAGATGTTTGTCACAACTGCATTCATAATCTTTTTTTAAAATCCCAGAGATGTGATTAAAACAACTCCGATATAGTGCTTACTTCCCTTACTCATTGATCATTTGAGTGATACACACGTAAGTAAAACATGCAGTCTCTAATCTCAAAAAACTTGGGTGATTATTTAATTCAACCATTTAAATAAATGTTTATATCATGCTACATGATACATGAAAATGTTAAAAAATAATGTAAGCTGAAGAGGTCTATCAGTGACAAAGCAAAAAAAACAGGACAATCTATGGTGAAAACAATGTGGCAAGATTTTCTCTCTACACACACACAAACAGAAACAAAGGAGAGAGACAAGAATGTGTAAGAAATGGACAAGAATACAAACAACTGGTGTTCTAAATTTGGGGAATAGTTTTCCACATACACATACAAACTTGCACTACAACTTCTATAATGCTTTCAATGGCAAAGTTTGGCATTATCTACTGTTTCTATTTCTGTTTTTTAGAGGGAAACTAGTTGTATATTAATATATAATTCAGTACACCCCTCTTTTTCCTTCTCCTCTGTTTCTCTTCTTTCAATAACATAAAACTCAAGTAGTTCTTGCGAATTACTTGGTACATTTATTGAAGAGTAGGATTTATGTTCCCCTTTTCTAATCTTAAAACCAGATGAATGGTACATATTTCTTTCCTTTTAAAAAACTGCTTTTTTAAAACTTATGATTCTTAACTGAAATCTTCCAGTGAGTCAGTGATCCTTGAAAGAAAAAAATAAAACACAAGCTTCCTCACCATGTTTTATGTGATGTTACTTGTTGGAATGTAAAAAGGAATCTTCAAAGTCCACATAACAAGTTTCCCACCAGGGAGCAGGGAGCAGGAGGTGGGGGTTGTGGGGCTCTACATTTAGGCTCCCCTGGCCCTTTAAGACATTTTAAGGGACTTAAGTCTTAAAACTTCTAACTTATTTTGCTCCTAAATGTCACCTGCATTAAAAACAATGCTTTGTTTCTGTGCCACTCTGAAAGACAGCTCAAAATTAAGAGATTAAAAACAGAGAAAGAAATGAGCAGGGGTGATAATGGCAGTTGAAGAGAAAAGAGGAACGGCGACTCAAGCCAAACAACTTCCCCAGATTCCTTCGCATGTATGGCCACTGGTTCCAGTTAGAAGCATCACAAAGCCTTCAGACTCAGAAGCAAAGAACACAGGATCCAAGGACTTAGACTAATTTCCTTAATGATGCCACTGAGCGTCTGGTGAATTTAATCTTTAGAAGGTTTATTCTATTGGTTTCAGATTCATAGTTTAGCTCAAACGCAATTAACGGTAGTTCAAATACATTCTTCTCTGTGTTCTTTGTTATTCTCTCAAAAGCTCAACAGCTGCTGCTCTCTGGCTGCTAGAGAGAAATGAATTTAGTAATATTTGGATTTAAACTCTGAATCTAGAAAGACCTGACTTCTGTACTTAAAAACTTCACTTAGAAAATAAGTAAATAAACAGAATAAAAATCTGCTAAGACTGCTGACACATGGAAAAATAAAATAAAATACCTATGGTATGAAAGTGAAAGTGTTAGTGGCTCAGTCATGTCCAACTCTTTGTGACCCCAAGGACTGTAGCCTGCCAGGCTCCTCTGTCCATGGGAATTCTCCAGACAAGAATACTGGAAGGAGTTGCCATTCCCTTCTCCAGGGGATCTTCCTGACCTAGGGATCAAACCCAGGTCTCCTGCATTGCAGGCAGATTACCGTCTGAGCCACAGGGGATTCCATACCTATGGTATCTTTCTGTGCAATTTCAAGATACAGTTTTCTGTTTATCACTATTTTTTTTTTGGTTACTAGGTAGTAAAGGGTTGAGTTTCCAGATTAAAAAGTAGGGAAATATTTTTTAAGTAGGGAAAGACACGTACAAGGCTCAGAGATAGAGAAATGCATTTACCATGAAATCTGAAATTAGAATTCAAGCAACTTCAACTATGTGGGAGAATGGGTAGCAGAAAAACAATTCACACAATGTCTTTGAATTACAGTGTGAGAAATGGTGGTTCATTGGGGAATGGAACTTTCAAAAAATGCTTTTGTTAAAAACTCATTCCAGATGAGTCAAGGATTCAAACTTTTTAAAAATTTTGAGACACTATAAGAAAATGGAAGGGTGCATTTATACTCAACGTGTGAAGGAATTCTATTAATACCAAAACAAAAGAAGAAATTATCACCTATAGGTGATGAATATGACTAAATAAAAATAAAACTTTAATACATTAAAAATTTTACAAAGTTTAAAAAGCAATACAGTCTCCCAGAATAATGGAAATAAAAACAAAAATAAACAAATGGGACCTACTTAAACTCAAAAGCTTTTGCACAGCAAAGGAAACAATAAACAAAATGAAAAGACAACCCACAGATTGGGAGAAAATATTTGCAAATGATGTGACTTACAAGGGATTAGTCTCCAAAATTCACCAACAGCTTATTAGTCTTAACAGCATTACAACAAACAACCCAATCAAAAACGGGCAGAAGACCTAAACAGACATTCCTCCAAAGAAGACATACAAATGGCCAAAAGACACATGAAAAGATGCTCAACATAGCTCATTATTAGAGAAATGCAAATCAAAACTACAGTGAGATATCACCTCACACCAGTCAGAATGGCTATCATCAAAAAATCTGACAATAAACGTTGGAGAGGTGTAGAGAAAAGGGAATCCTCCTACACTGTTGGTGGGAATGCAAACTGGTACAGCCACTATGGAGAACAGTATGGAGGTTTCTTAAAAAAACTAAACATAGAGCTACCATATGACTCTGCAATCCCAGTCTTGGGCATATACTCCAAGGAAAACACAATCTGAAAGGATACATGCACCCCAATGTTCACTGCAGCACTGTTTAGCCAAGACATGGAAGCAACCTAAATGTCCATTGACAGAGGAATGGATAAAGAAGATGTGGTACATACACACAATGGAATATTACTCAGCCATTAAAAAGAATGAAATAATGTCATTTGCAGCAACATGGATGGACCTAGAAGTTGTCATGCTGAGTGAAGTAAGTCAGACAGAGGAGAGATATATGGCATGACATCCCATAAATGCAGACTCTAAAATGAAATGATACAAATGAACTTACCTACTAAACTTAGAAACAGACTCTCAGACTTAGAGAACAAACTTATAGTTACCAGTGAGGGATGGTGGGGAGGAATAAAATAGGGAGTTTGGGATCTACATGTACACACTGCTATATTTAAAATGGATAGCCAACAAGGACCTATTGTATAGCACATGGAACTCTGCTCAATGTTATGTGGCAGCCTGGATGGGAGGGGGGTTTGGGAAATAGTGGAAATAGCTGAGTCCCTTCACTGTTCACCTGAAACTATCACAACATTGTTAATTGGCTATACCCCAATACAAAATAAAAAGTTTAAAGTTTGAAAAAAAAAAAAGTTAAAAAAACAGAAACAATTTTTTTAATTTTAAAAAATAAAAAGAAAGCAATACAGATAAAAGCAGCCATGATTTTGATGAAAAAAGAACTTAACACAGAAAATAATGAAAATCTAATACAACCTGATAGTTAATACTACTTTCCTTTGGGTTAGTGGCTAAAAAATATAAAAATCTTATGTCAGTCATCAAAAAAGGAACAACAAAATCTGTTTAGACTCATCAGCAATTAAAGCACTACCTATTAACTCTGTAATGAAGTATAATAAAATGTGGCTACAGCCATATTTTATTCTCCTGATAAACGATACTAATTTTTAAGAATATAGTATTATATTGGCTCCAGGTGAATTAGTTAAAGCAACAAATAGTAGAAAAATCCGTATTTTTCAGTCACTGGCATTTTATATACTGATCATTTCCATGTACCACTAGGATAGTTCTGTAACTTTTAGGGTGTATTTTTAGCATTTCAGTTCCTTTCAGATTTTTTTAAATTTAAGGTTTTTTAGTCATTTATACATAAATCTATTTGTTTGGCAATCTTTCATAAATATTTTTCCACTTTATTTCTGTCATTAAATGAAACTGATTTTGGAAATTTGGTTGAAAATATTTCCGGCCACAAGCTTATTATCAATTAATAATTTTTGTACACATTCTGGTGATTTTACATTTAAAGCATACTTCTAAGAAGACATTTTGGGCTATTTTAACTATTTTGATTCAATAAAGCCTATAAGAAACAAAGCTTTCAACAGGATTGAAGGACTGGCTGAATTTATTCTAAAGTGGCATTAGATATTAAACATTATTTATGATAGACATATCAGACCAACATGCTGTACATCTTAAAACAATGTTATATGTTAATTATATCAACAAAAATAAATGTTATTTTAACTATGTAATATAAAACTAAGAGATACATACATATAATTAATTCAGCATCCCGATAATGTTTGTATCATTAATCCTAAATACATTAGACAGTTCTGGACTTTTAATGTGACTAATTAGAAGTTATAAAAGTAAAGTTGCTTCAATAGAAAAGAATTATAGGCAACAAAAAGTGAAGAAAGCATAGCTAAAGAAGTAAAACAGGCAGAGAAGTTAAGAAGTCACCTGAACACTAGGAGGACATTTTTTAAATTCACAAAGACATGGCCAAACAAGTAGATATGTATGATGGGCTGAAAGTGAGTTATATTTGTAGAGACTGAAAAAATTTGAGGCAGAACAGAAATAATTTGAGGTAGAAAAAAAGCTTCAGAACTATCCTGTGATACACAGAAACCAGCAATGTGAGAAAACTGTAGACAAGTTCATTCTTTCAAATCATCTGCTTCCCAAAAGTTTTTAAATTGATCAATGGTTAAACAAACTGTGGTATAGCAGTGATGGACTACAATCTAGCCATCAAAACACAAAAAATGGTAAATGTGTGGCCCATGGTGGAGGATGTGAAAAGAAGTGAGCTGTAGGCAAGATTTCAATAAAATAAAATGAAGATAGAATACCAAACATCTGTTGTTTGGTAAAAATCACAGATAAGAGTTGCATAAGTAGTTGGTACTCTGTGAGGAGGGTATTGCCCTCTTTTAAGATATATTAGTATATAGTAAATAAAAACATCATATTATCTTCAATTTATTTATGCTTGTTTCAGAGGACAAAATGCCCCCCATCCTCTTCAAAGTTGGCCCCTAACCTGCATTTTGACTATCTTCTTCCTCACCTTTGTGTGGGCCTGTGCTTCAACTGTCTCCAAGGGACTCCTGTATTTCCAGTGACACATGTGGTCCATTCCTCCCATTTAAAACAGAATCACAAATACTCCTTTATTTCAATCTTGCTGTCCCCTCCAGTAATATACACGCGCCACCTCCCCCCACCCCCGCCCCATCCATAGAGACTCTGCTCCTACCTTTATCTTCCACATTAGTTGGAAAAAAGCCCATCCTTTAGGGAGAGTCTATAGGCCAAACCTACCCAACCACTACTTTATCCTGTCTGCTGGTCTTCTATGCAATATAACTATATTAAAAAAAAAAAAAGTAGTTAAGGGATCAGCTTACCCCAGGTCACACCACTGATTTACAACAGAGAAAAATCTGAATCCAGAAAGCTTCACACCAGTTGCCCATGGCCACAAAAGACCCTTGTGCTCCCTGTCCCTCTTCCAGGTGATTAAGATCCGCTAGTTACAGGCAACTGGAGAGGAGCAGCTGTCACCATCACAGCTGAATTGGCTTGAAGCTGGCTGGCCCAGCCCTGCCTGACACCTGCTCCATGCTCTAAAATCAGCCTTTGTACAGCCTGGCTTCTGGGAAAGAGGAGACACTAGGAGGAAATGGGGGTGGGGGGAAAGTGGTTCTTTTGTTAAAAGTCTTCCTCCATAGAACTTCTTTGGGGGAAGCTTAGACCACATTATTTTGAAAAATCTCCTCGCAGTTATGATGTACATACAACCTTGGGTACTGAGTCTAGTCCAATAAGGGGAGGTACAAAGATATATCAGATAACCTCTAGGAAACTGATCACTACAGCAACTCTCTTGCTATGTTAATTACAGTAGTCTTGGAGAAAAACATACCAGGGTTTAGAATTCTATCCCTGACACTTACTTGCTGTCTGACTCTAGCCCCATCATTTTACTTAGAGCCTCAATTTCCTCATACTACAAACTGGGGATACCACCATTAATTTCCCTGGCTTATGAAGTGTGCTTAAAAATTCACTGCACTGTGCCTGACACACATATAGTCATGAAATTTCCTTCTAAAGAAAAAAAATTTTTAAGTCTTCTATGGAAACAACTGCTTTAAAAATACAATCAACACTAGGGAGCAGTTCCCTAACATACTCAACTTGTTAGGGAAACAAATCCCTAACACCAGCACCTATTTTAACTCTCCCTCTCCCAACACAGACAAGGCTCTAAAATTCTTTTCTCCCCTCACATCCACTCAATAAAAAACGTCTTCATAAAACTATCCAATCCGAATGGCTCTGAGTATCTACTATTTATAAGTTTTTTCCCCTAAAGAAGACTTTTCCTCTCCCATTGTCTTATCTATATCCTTGACTTCCTTAATGAAGCTTGAGAATTTCTGTTCTGAAGTTGACTTTACTGGTTTCTTCCCAGAGAACCAAAATTAGCCTAAGGCACCTGCCTAGCTTTTCCTATGACCACCGTGCACCCAAGCAGAACAAACTGGTCATGGGATCTAGTTTACCTCCTCTGCCTACTGCTCTGGTATAACCTTGGAAAACACTTTTTAATTTACTGTGACAGCAACTCTCCACTGTAAAAATAGCTATGTACATAAACTAAAGCCTGAAAGAAAACACAAAAAGAATAAGAGCTTCTGTGTTAGAGGGGTTGAGAGTCCTAGCAAGTTATTTCCAGAAACCTAACATTAAATACAAATTTTTACAAGTGGTTCTTCCACACATATGACTGCAAACTGAAAGCTTTCAGGCCTCCGCTGCTCAAACCTGCCACTTCTGAATGACATTATCCCTGCCTCGCTCCATTTCAGGAGTCTTAACTATTAGCAGCAGTCTCACCTCCCCTTTCCTGTTCTCATATTTAGCAACTCTTCAGAAATATCTGATATCAAGGACCACTTCACCCTGGAGCCCTTAACTTCCTGTGGACTGTTTTACCATTATTCCTTACCCACTCTCCCACCCCGGGAGTCTCTTGAAGTTTTGGCCCTGGCTTTATTACCAGCCCACTTTCCCCACCCTCTGAAGTAAAAACACAGACTCCTAACCACGGGACTTCCAGGGAATGCCTGCCAACCGGTGTTTTTTACTTTAGAAGTGGTTCTCAAATGTCAGCCTGCACCACACTCCATGGAGAGCTTGTTCAAACACAGTGGGCCCATCCCTGGAGTTTCTCTTTCAGTGGCTTTGGAGTGGGATCTTAGAATTTGCCTTTCTATCAGTTCCCAGGTGTATGCTGCCACTGGCAGGGGTGGGGGGCACACTTTGAGAACCACTGCTTTAGGCAGAAGACAGCTAAACTTGGTTACACCTGGGTTTCTCAACCTCAGCCCTACTGATATTTTGGACTGGATAACTGTTGTGGAGGGTTATCTTGTGCACTATAGGATGCTTAGCATCCTTGGCCTCTACTCAATGCTTATAACCACGTGCCCCTCCCCCAAGTCAATTGTCATAATCAAAAATGTCTCTAGACATTGTCAAGTGCTCCAAGTTGGGTGTGGGGAGAGGCAAAATCACCCCAGGTTAAGAACCACTGACTTAGTCAAGTTCCCTTTTAATGAAGTGATGAAACCTCTTCCTCTTGTGCATAAAATGCAGATTCTCTTCCAGATGTGATCATTTTTGTTTAATTCATCCATGCACCCATCCCACTATGTGTCAAGCACTGGGGGGCTACTCAGGTTGATGAACAGGTCCCTGCTTTTACTGCAATTACAATTAATAGAAGAGACAGTGTGAACAGTAGGCTCAGGAAACTGTGGGGACATAGAACAAGGGGACACAGCAGGCTTTCTGAAAGATTATGATAAAGATGGGCAGGAGTTGGCCAGACAAAATGGACAGGGGAGGAAAATTCCAGGCAGAAGTCATGGGGGCAACAAAGCGTGACAATCAGGGAACTACCAGTTGTTCCCTATAGCTGGAGGCAATCATCATTTTTGCCCTGTGTAGGAAGGGGCAAGTTAGGGGAAAACAGTATTATCAACTCTTTAACCTTTGTATCTCCTATATCCACTTCTGATAATTCTCTGTCCTTCCTCCATTTGTACCTTAAGCTATAGCCATTTTTTAAAATTTATTTTATTGAAGTATAGTTGATTTACAATGTTAATTTCTACTGTACAGCAAATTTCTGTATATATATCCTGATTCTGAATATATATATATATATATACACACACACACATACATACATACATTTTTCATATTCTTTTCCATTATGGTTTATCACAGGATACTGAATATAGTTCCCTGTGCTATAGAGTAGGACCTTGTTTATCCAAGCTACAGCCATTTTAAACATCTTTCTACTAACCCTGGAGCCTTATAGAATCAGTTTCTCCAGGTGTCTATATTAAATTATCCCCCTTACTTCATGACACCCAATACACTTAGTTATAACTGTTTTTGTCTGTCTACCCTTACACTAAGTCCACAGTCTCCATTAGAGCAGGGACCATGGCTAGCCCTTTCTTCAATGTATTTCCAGTGTCCTGAACAATGTCAAGCACAGACAAGCCACTCAAACTAAATATCACCTGAATGAATAATGTCCTCAAATTCTATATGTCCCAAACTGAACACTCACCAACACGTTCCTTCCCCAAACCAGGTTCTACTTCTATATTCATCTACCATCCCTCCAGCTCCTATATACCCCATGCACATAGTCTCATCAAAATCTTGGCATAATCCCCCTCACTTCTTGTTTTTCTCATTCCATATATTCATCTTGGAGTCTTCAGTGAGAGGCAAGATCTATCCCCTGAACCTCACTAAATACTTCATCTGGCAGACAGACTACAGAAAGAGCATGGGCTTTGGAATCAAATTAGAAGTGGGCTCCTCTCACTCCTGCTTCTTAATTACTAGGTGATTTTGAACAAGTTATAATCTCAGAACCTTAGTTTCCTTTCCTTTAAATGGGTTTAACAGTATCAACCTTACATAGGTTGCTATGAAGTTAAACGTTACGTTACTCAGTAATAAATGTTTCCTTTACCCTCACAGCATCCCTAGCAGGAGTAAGTAGCAGTCAGGAAGACATGTAAAGAGATAAATAAGAAAGTCAATAAAATGGGAAAGATTCAGAGGGATGACATGAAAAGCCAAAGAAGAAATAAAAATTTAATTACATGAGAGAACCATATTTACTTTCCTACTGTTTTCTTTTCTCAAAATTTAACATTTATGCTGATCAGGCACACAGTAATATCCAAGAGAAATGAAAACATATGTCCACCAAGAAACTTATATGCAACTGTTCACAGCAGCATTATTCATAATAGTACATAGGTGGAAACAACCCTAATGTCCATGAACTAGTGAATGGATAAACAAAATATGGTATATCAACACAATGGAATTTTATTAGGCAATAAAAAGGAATGAAGTACAGTTAATTACATGGATGAACCCTGAAAACATTATGCTGAGTGAAAGAAACCAGACACAAAAGATCACATATTGCAATCACATGATACCATTTATATGAGATTACCTAGAATAGGCAAACCTACAGAGAGAAAAAGTAGAGTAGTGGTTTCCTAAGGTTGGGGCGGGGGTGAATATACTTAAAACCATCGAATCATATACTCTAAATGGGTGAGTTGATGATATGTGAATTACATAGTTTTAAAAGATTTTATTTTTATTTACTTTAAATTAATTAATTTATATTTTGGCTGTGCTGAGTCTTTATTGCCGTGTGTGGGCTTTCTCTAGTTGTAACGAGGAGAGGCTACTCTCTAGTTGAGGTGTGCAGGCTTCTTATTGCAGTGGCTTCTCCTGTTGCGGAGCACAGACTCTAGGTCATATGGACTTCAGTAGTTGTGGCTTACAGGCTCTAGAGTGTAGGCTCAGTAGTTGTGGCCCATGGGCCTAGCTGCCCCGTGGTATGTGGGATCTTCCCAGAACAGGAGTGAACCAGTGTTCCCTGCACTGCAAAGTGAACTCTCAACCACCACAGCACCAGGGAAGCCCATGAATTATATCTTAATAAAGCTGTCTAAAAAGTATAATAGAGGAACAGCTAGAAAAATGGCAAAAAAAATTTTTTTCTAATTATTTGCTTCCGATATCCTAGTAGAGTGCAAGAAGATCCAACCAGTCCATCCTAAAGGAGATCAGTCCTGAGTGTTCATTGGAAGGACTGATGTTGAAGCTGAAACTCCAATACTTTGGCCACCTGATGGGAAGAGCTGACTCATTGGAAAAGACTCTGATGCTGGGAAAGATTGAAGGCAGGAGGAGAAGGGGACAGCAGAGGATGAGATGGTTGGATGGCATCACTGACTCAATGGACATGAGTTTGGGTAAACTCTGGGAGTTGGTGATGGACAGGGAGGCCTGGTGTGCTGCAGTCCATGGGGTCGCAAAGAGTCGGACATAACTGAGCGACTGAACTGAACTGATCCTAGTAAATTATCCTATATATTCCACTCTAAGGAATGCCACCTTTGACTAAAGAGAAATTGTCTTGCTATAGAGAAAGTCTGTCTGGCACTGGCCATGAAAAGGATTCACGAGCATTGCCAGACAGGCTGGTGAGGGAAAATGAGAGCCAGGCTTGAGTTGAAACAAAGGTCAATGCCCTAGACCAGCCTTTCTCAGACCTGAATATACATGTGCATCAACCTGGGACTTGTTTTCCCAGGGCTGGTGTGGATGTATAATGTACTGGTGTGGATGGAATGTACTAAAATGCATTACAATTGGTAATGTACAAAATAATGTTGCCATTACTCAGTCAAGTCAAATGCTTCTGAGGATGTGTGGGGTCACTGTGAGAGGAGGAAGGGAAATAGCAGTAATGTTTCCTTTTTCCTTCTCTGCTTAAGGAAATGACAGCCACTTAACCTCCTGGGCCCCAATGTCTTTAAATCTATATGTTAGAAAGCATCCGGCACAGGTTTTAGAATCACATAATCTTAAATGGCTTTAAAATTCCTAAGTAAAAAAGTCACGTGTAGATAGCTAAGAGCTCATTCAGCAAGGTCACTTGGTGTGGAAAGACACAAACTCTGGGATCAGAAATCCTGGGGACGGGGCCCAGGTCTAACACTTGCTAAGTTTTATATCTTTAGTAAATTCCTCAATGTTTCTTCATATTTGATAGGAGTGGGAAAATACATCTTGCCTGCATCACAGGGTGGTGGTAGAATCAGCTGAGTTGACAGCAAAAGCATTTTGTCAAACTCTGGGTGGGCTGCTTCCCAAATCTTTTTATTGCATATGTCTATCGGTAGAAAAACAGAAGAATCTGAAAAGAATTTTATATATATATATATATATGACTGAATCACTTTGCTGTACACCTGAAACAAACAATTTATTGTAAATCAACTATAATTCAATTAAAATAAATAAATTACAATTCAGAGTTGAAAAGCCAAAGTTTGAAAAAAATAAAACCTAAAACCCACACATACAAAAACAAAAACACTAATATGGACTTTCATGTATTAATATTATGTACAATATAAAACATACAGGCTTCCCAGGTGGTGCCAGTGGTAAAGAACCCACCTGCTAACACAGATGTGAGAGATCCCTGGGTCAGGAAGATCCCCTGGAGGAGGGCATGGCAACCCACTCCAGTATTCCTGCCTGGAGAATCCCATGGACAGAGGAGCCTGGCAGGCTACAGTCCACAGGGTTGCACAGAGTCAGACATAACTGAAGTGACTTAGCACGCATAAAACATATACAAAACAGAGGAAAGAAGCATGGGGTAAAAATACAGGATTAGATTCCATGGCATAACAATCATGCTTAAGTTTACTGAAATTGATAACTATCCTATAGTTCTGTAACACTTTATCTCTATTCCTAAGAAATATACATGCAATTCTTTAGGGACCTGATGCAAAGAACTGACTCATCTGAAAAGACCCTGATGCTGGGAAAGATTGAAGGTGGGAGGAGAAGGGGATGACAGAGGATAAGATGGTTGGATGGCATCACCAACTCAATGGACATGAGTTTGAGTAGGCTCCGGGAGTTGGTGATGGACAGGGAAGCCTGGCAGTCCATGGGGTCTCAAAGAGCTGGATGTGACTGAGAGACTAAACTGAACTGAACTGATAGGGCCATGATGTATGCACTTTATCCTCAAGAGGTGCAGAAAATATGTGTACAAGCATACACACCCACACACCAGGGCCTGCAAATGGAGTAAAATGCTAAAAGTAGGTGAATCTGTGTAAAAGGTGTAATGGTGGTCTTTGCTTTTCTCTTTTTCTGGCAAAGTTTCAGTAAGTTTGAAATTATCTTCAAATAATTTTTTTTAACTAGAAAATCTAATCATTAGGACTTATAGAATGGTAAGGTAATGAACTTGGCCCACTCTCTCCTCAGCAAAGCAACAATTTACCTGGTAAAAATTATTTTTTAAAATGACCATTTTAAGTCTCTAGAAATTGTCCTAAGGGTATACAGCAAATGGAAGAAAAAAAGAAAATACACTGAAGAAAATCTATTAAATCTCAGTAAGAACAGTGAGAGTGGATGGCATTTGAGCTACAACCTGCTTCTTATTACACTCCCCAAAACTTTGTGTGAAGAGGCTCTACCCTGGGTAGCCAAGCAAATGGGGGCTCCTCTCCCTCCCGGGGTGGGGCAGGTTGCTGGTATTCCTCATTCGCCTGCCCTCTGCTGCAGAAGTTGCATTCTGATCAGGAGCAGCCAAGAAGATCAAGCCTCCCTTGCTCACCCAGCTCACAGCTGTAGGGTAGAAACTCTATTCCAGGTGCAGCAGGACAAGAACACTGGGCCTTGTTCACCCTCACTCCAGCTAACTTCTAGGACAGAGGCTCCAACACCCTTTTGTGATAAAACCATCAATAAACTAGGCATAGAAAAGAACTTTCTCAACTTGATTAAATGCCACCAAAAAAAAAAAACACAGAGCAAACATCATAACTAATGTTGAAAGACAACACTTTCCTCCTAAAATCAGGAAAAACACAAGGTGTACAATCTCACATTTTCTACACAATACTGTCCTGGAAGTTCTAACCAAGGCATTTAGGCCAGAAAAAGAAATTAAAAGCATCCAGATTGGAAAGTAAGAAGCAAAACTATCTGCAAATACAGATGACATGACCATGTATACAGAAAATCCTAAGGAAGTCACTAAAAAACTATGAGAACTAATAAATGAGTTCAGCAAAGTCACAGGGCACAAGGGTAACATAAAAATCAATAGCATTTTCATACACTATCAATGAACAATCTGAAATGAAATTAAGAAAACAACTGCATTTATAATGCCATCAAAAATAGTAAGATATGTAGGAATAAATTTAATAAAAGAAATGCAATTTATACTCTGAAAAGTCTATAATATTCTTAAAAGAAATTAAAGAAGACCTAAATAAATAGAAAGACATCCATGACAGACAACAGCAAGTGTTGGCAAGAATGTGAAGAAATTGGAACCCTCATATATTGCTTCTAGGAATGTAAAACTGCTTCTAGGAATGTAAAACTGCAGCTGCTTTAGAAAAAAAAATGGTTTGGTAGTTTCTCAAAATATTAAACAAAGAGTTATGATATGACAGCAATTCCACTCCTCGGTATATAGCCAAAAGAAATGAAAATATAAAAAAAAGAAATGAAAATATAATGACATAAATGAGTTAAAAGTAAGAGATAATTTAAGGCCACAATGAGATACCACTATGCACCTACGAAAATGGCCAAAATCAAATACTCAAGTATTGGGACAGATGTGGAACAACTGAAACTCAATGACTCTATCATTTTACATTACCACCAGCAACCACTTTGGATAACAGGTCAGCAGATTCTTAAAAGCTAAACATACACATATCATACGACATAGTCATTCCAATCATAGCTATTTACTCAATAGAAATAAAAGCATATGTCCATAGAAAGATTTGCTCTAAAATGTTCACAGTAGCATTATTCATAGTACCCAAAAACCAAAAATAATTTCAATGTCCATCAGCAAAGGAATGGATAAATAAACTGTAGTACGTCCATAAAACAGGATAATAAAAAACAATGAACTACTGGTATGTACAACATGGATGAATCTCAAAATAATTAGGCTTAACAAAAGGAGTCAAACAAAAGAAACTACATAGTGTATGATTCCACTTACGTGACTCTAGGAAATGCAAATTAACACAGAGCGATAGAAAGGACACATTGCTGGCAGTGGCAGGAGTGGGGTTCCCACTGGCTGAGAAGGTAGGAATTAATACAGAACAAGGAAGAAACTTTCAGAGGCAAAGGATACTCTCTTGATTTTGATGATAGCTTCAATAGTTATACGCATATCTCAAAACATCATATTATACACTTTATACTTTTAGTTTTATTTTTTATTGAAGTATACTTGATTTACAATGTTGTGTTAGTCTCTGCTATACAGGAAAGTGACTTAGTTATTATACACATACACATATTTTTTATTATTATTTTCATTATGGTTTATCACAGGATATTGAATATAGTTCCCTTCATGGATCACAGCCTTGTCATGGCAAAGGGGCTTGTGTAACTCAATGAAGCTATGAGCCATGGGCACAGCCATGCTTATGACAGAAAGGTCATGGTGAAGAGTTCTGACAAAACATTGTCCACTAGAGGAGGATAGGGCAACCCACTCCAGTATTCTTGCCTGGAGAACCCCAAGGACAGTATGAAAAGGCAAAAAATAAACAGACATTTCTCCAAAGAAGACATACAGATGGCTAACAAACACATGAAAAGATGCTCAACATCACTCACTATCAGAGAAATGCAAATCAAAACCACAACGAGGTACCATTACACACCAGTCAGGATGGCTGCTATCCAAAAGTCTACAAGCAATAAATGCTGGAGAGGGTGTGGAGAAAAGGGAACCCTCTTACACTGTTGGTGGGAATGCAAACTAGTACAGCCACTATGGAGAACACTGTGGAGATTCCTTAAAAAACTGGAAATAGAATTGCCATATGACACAGCAATCCCACTCCTGGGCATACACACCGAGGAAACCAGATCTGAAAGAGACACGTGTACCCCAATGTTCATCGCAGCACTGTTTATAATAGCCAGGACATGGAAGCAACCTAGATGACCATCAGCAGACGAATGGATAAGGAAGCTGTGGTACATATACACCATGGAATATTACTCAGCCATTAAAAAGAATTCATTTGAATCAGTTCTAATGAGATGGATGAAACTGGAGCCCATTATACAGAGCGAAGTAAGCCAGAAAGATAAAGACCATTACAGTATACTAACACATATATATGGAATTTAGAAAGATGGTAATGATAACCCTATATGCAAAACAGAAAGAGACACAGATGTATAGAACAGACTTTTGGACTCTGTGGGAGAAGGCGAGGGTGGGATGTTTTGAGAGAACAGCATGTATATTATCTATAGTGAAACAGATCACCAGCCCAGGTTGGATGCATGAGACAAGTGCTCGGGCCTGGTGCACTGGGAAGACCCAGAGGAATCGGGTGGAGAGGGAGGTGGGAGGGGGGATCAGGATGGGGAATACATGTAACTCCATGGCTGATTCATGTCAATGTATGACAAAACCCACTGCAATGTTGTGAAGTAATTAGCCTCCAACTAATAAAAATAAAGGAAAAAAAAAAGAAAAGGCAAAAAGATATGACACTGAAAGATGTGCCCCATAGGTCAGAAGGTGTCCAATATGCTACTGGGGAAGAGCAGAGGGCAATTACTAATAGCTCCAGAAAGAATGAAGTGGCTGGGCCAAAGCAGAAATGATGCTCAGTTATGGATGTGTCTGGTGGTGAAAGTAAAGTCCAATGCTGTAAAGAACAATACTGCACAGGAACCTGGAATATTAGGTCCATGAATTAAAGTAAACTGGACGTGGTCAAGCAGGAGATGGCAAGATTGAACACTGACATCTTAGGAATCAGTGAACTAAAATGGACGGGAATGGGTGAATTTAATTCAGATGACCATTATATCTACTACTGTGGGCAAGAATCCCTTAGAAGAAATGGAGTAGCCCTCATAGTCAACAAAAGAGTCTGAAATGCAGTACTTGGGTGCAATCTCAAAAATGACAGAATGATCTCAGTTCATTTCCAAGGCAAACCATTCAATATCACAGTAATCCAAGTCTATGCCCCAACCACTAATGCTGAAGAAGCTGAAGTTGAACAGTTCTATGAAGACCTACAAGACCTTCTAGAACTAACACCAAAACAAGATATCCTTTTCATCACAGGGGACTAGAATAACAGGCAAGTTTAGCCTTGGAGTACAAAATGAAGCAGAGCAAAGGCTAACAGAGTTTTGTCAAGAGAACACACTGGTCACAGCAAACACCTTTTCCAACAACACAAGAGACAACTCTACACATGGACATCACCAGATGGTCAATATAGAAATCAGATTGATTATATTCTTTGCAGCCAAAGATGGAGAAGCTCTATACAGTCAGCAAAAACAATACCTGGAGCTGACTATAACTTAGATCATCAGCTCTTTATTGCAAAATTCAGGTTTAAATTGAAGAAAGTAGGGAAAAACTACTAGGCAACTCAGGTATGACCTAAATCAAATCCCTTATGAATATATAGTAGAAGTAATGAATAAATTCAAGGGATTAGATCTGAAAGAGTGCCACAAGAACTATGGATGGAGGTTCATAACATTGTACAGGAAGCAGTGACCAAAACCATCCCAAAGAAAAAGAAATGCAAGAAGGCAAAGTGGTTGTCTGAGGAGGCTTTACAAATAGCTGAGGAAAGAAGAGAAGCAAAAGGCAAGGGAGAAAGGGAAAGATATACCCAACTGAATGCAGAGTTCCAGAGAATAGCAAGGAGAGATAAGAAGGCCTTCTTAAATGAACAATGCAAAGAAATAGAGGAAAACAAAAATGGGAAAGACTAGAGATCTCTTCAAGAAAACTGGAGATATCAAGGGAATATTTCATGCAAGGATGGGCATGATAAAGGACAGAAATGGTAAGGACCTAACAGAAGCAGAAGTGATTAAGAAGAGGTGGCAAGAATACACAGGAAAACTACACAGAAAAGATCTTTATGACCTGGATAACCATAATGGTATGATCACTCACCTAGAGCCAGACATCTTGGAGTGTGAAATCAAGTGGGCCTTAGGAAGCATTACTACAAACAAAGCTAGTGAGGTGATGGAATTCTAGCTGAGTTATTTAAAATCCTAAAAGATGATACTACTGAAGTGCTACACTCAACCTGTCAGTAAATCTGGAAAACTCAGCAGTGGCTACAGGACTGGAAAAGGTCAATTTTCATTCCAACCCCAAAGAAGAGCAATGCCAAAGAATGTTCAAACTACCGTACAATTGCACTCATTTCACATGTTAGCAAGGTTATGCTCAAAATCCTTCAAGCTAGGCTTCAGCAGTACCTGAACCAAGAACTTCCAGATGTACAAGCTGGGTTTTGAAGAGGCAGAGGAACCAGAGATCAAATTGCCAACATTCACTGGATCATGGAGAAAGCAAGGAGAGTTCCAGAAAAACATCTACTTCTGCTTCATTGGGCTTCTGAAGCATCTGGCTCAGAAGGTAAAGCATCTGCCTGCAATGCGGGAGACCCAGGTTCGATCCCTGGGTCGGGAAGATCCCCTGGAGAAGGAAATAGCAACCCACTCCAGTATTCTTGCCTGGAGAATCCCCATGGACAGAGGAGCCTGGTAGGCTACAGTCCACAGGGTGGCAAAGAGTCAGACATGACTGAGCAACTTCACTTTCCTTTTCCTTTTCTGGTTCATTATTTTTGTTCAGTCACCAAATTGTGTCCCACTCTTTGTGACCCCATGGACTGCAGCACACCAGGCTCCTCTGTCCTCCACTATCTCCTGGAGTTTGCCCAAGTTCATGTTCATTGAATCAGTGATGCCATTCAACCATCTCATCCTCTGTCACCCTCTTCTCCTTCTGCCTTCAATCTTTCCCAGCATCAGGGTCTTTCCTTCAATGAGTCAGTTCTTTGCATCAGGTGGCCAAAGTATTGGAGCTTCAGCTTCAGCATCAGTCCTTCCAATAGGGGACTTCCTTTAGGATTGACTGGCTTCATCTACTTCTGCTTCATTGACTACGCTAAAGCCTTGACTGTGTGGATCACAACAAACTGGAAAATTCTTAAAGAGATGGGAATATCAGACCACCTTACCTGTCTCCTGAGAAACCTGTATGCAGGTCAAGAAGCAACAGTTAGAAGACATGGAACAACAGACTGGTTCAAAATTGGGAAAGGAGTACAACAAGGCTGTATATTGTCACCCTGCTTATTTAACTTATATGCAGAGTACATCATGCAAAATGCCAGGCTGGATGAATCACAAGCTGGAATCAAGACTGCCAGGAGAAATATCAACAACCTCAGATATGCAGATGATACCACTCTAATGGCAGAAAGTGAAGAGGAACTAAAGAGCCTCTTGATGAAGGTGAAAGAGGAGAGTGAAAAAAGCTGGCTTGAAACTCAACATTCAAAAAACTAAGATCATGGCATCCAGTCCCATCACTTCATGGCAAATAGAAGGGGAAAAAGTGGAAGCAGTGACAGATTTTATTTTCTTGGGCTCCAAAATCACTGTAGATGGTGACTGCAGCCATGAAATTAAAAGATGCTTGCTCCTTGGAAGAAAAGCTATGACAAACCTAGACAGCATATTAAAAAGCAGAGACATCACTTTGCCAACAAAGGTCCATATAGTCAAAGCTATGGTTTTTCCAGTAGTCATGTACAGATGTGAGAGTTGGACCATAAAGAAGGCTGAGTGCCAAAGAATTGATGCTTTCAAACTGTGGTGCTGGAGAAGATTCTTGAGAGTCCTCTGGACAACAAGGAGATCAAACCATAAATCCTAAAGGAAATCAATCCTGACTATTCATTGGAAGGACTGATGCTGAAGCTGAAGCTCCAATACTCTGGTCACCTGATGCAAAGAGCCAACTTAATGGCAAAGACCCTGAGGCTGGGAAAGATTGAGAGCATTCGGAGAAGGGGGCGACAGAGGATGAGATGGTTGGATGGCATCACCAACTCAATGGACAGGAATCTGAGCAAACTCTGGGAGATAGTGGAGGACAGGTGTGCTGTAGTCCATGAGTCACAAAGAGTGGGACACAACTTAGGGACTAAACAACAACAACAAATTGAATACAGTTCCCTGTGTGTACAGTAGGACCTTGCTGTTTATCCATCCTATGTAGAACAGTTGACCTCTGCTAATTCCAAACTCCCAGTCTTTCCCTTCCCCACCCTGCTCCCTATACTTTAAATGTGTCATTTATACTTTAAATATGTGTCATTTTTATTGTGTGTCATTATGTCTTAATAAAGCTGATAAAACAGAGATAAAAATCACATGTTCTCAAAGCCAGACAGAATCTTACAAATCATTAAACTAATCCCAGGCATATCCTTCGGCCCCTTTGTCACTTTGATGCTCCTGGTTTAAGCTGAGGAATATGACCCCATGTGTTCACCTTCCAAGTAGAATGAGCAGCACAAGACAACACAGAACAGTCCCCCTTCTGGGTGTCCTGGAAGCACATATATTTGTTGTATGTGACACAATTTTCCATCATGAACCTATTGATAAAGTTCAAGAAAGGTTTTTCCTTGAACCTGAGATGCTTAGTCACTAACAGCCTAAGGCAAGATAAAGTCATCCCTTGTGGGGTTTGTAGGGAGCTGCTGAGGAAGCAATGGAAGAGAGGGCTTGTGGAACTGAATGCTCTGATGAGTGACTGAAGAAATGAGCCTTGGAGACAAGTACCTGGCTCATAGTAAGTGCTCAAAAATAAGTTAAAAATAATATAATAAAAACAACAAAATTAAAAAATAAATACTGCTAACTCAGAATTTGTCATAATCTGGATTATAGCTAGGTACAAAAAAACCTTCACATAGGGACAAAGGAGTCCAATAAACAAGTCAATAGCATAAGCAAGATTTCAGGGGGCATGACAAATTCAATTAAGCTAATTAAACTTACAGGTTCTTCAGGAAGAATCTATTTGCAGTTGATACAGGTAGTACAGACTGCCTGTATTTCAAATCATAACATCATGACTCAGTATACTGTAACATTGGGCAAGATGCTAAACCTCTATGTGACTCAGTTTCTTCAACTATACAATGAAGGTAACAATAATATTTACCTCATAGGGATGTTGGGAGATTCGTGAGTTGATATTTGTAAGATGCTTAGAACACAGTCTGGTACTAAATTGCTACTTGTTTATTAAAGCTGTAACTGGCAAAAGTTTGTATAAGATACACTTTTTGCTAAAATACAGTGACTTTTCCTACAATTGGATGGAATTAACGAAGTTTTTTTCAAGAAGTAATGTCTCACCTACTCTTGATAACAATTCTTTCAAAAGAACATATCTTGTTTGCTGCTATAATTTCAACAAAAGTGTTGTGTTAGTCACTCAGTTGTGTCTGACTCTTTGCAACCCTATGGACTGTAGCCCACCAGGCTCCTCTGTCCATGGAATTCTCCAGACAAGAATACTGGAGTGAGTTACCATTCCCTTCTCCAGGGGACCTTCCTGACAGGGACTGAACCTGGGTCTTCTGCACTGCAGGCAGATTCTTTAACTGTCTGAGCTACCAGGGAACTCTAATTTCAACAAAAACAGTTCAATTATTCAAAATATTGTTTGACATTCTCTGGTACATAGTTGGTGTTAAATAAATAGCTGCTGAACAAATTCTTGCAGACCAAAGCAAATTTACCATAATTAACTATAACATTACTGCTTTTATAGTTAGAGTTAAAAATGCAACATGACAAAAACCACTACAATATTGTAAAGTAATTAGCCTCCAACTAATAAAAAAAATGCAACATGCATCCCATCCAAATAGGAAATAATCCAAAAGATCTTCCTGATCCAGGGATCGAACCTGCGTGTCTTGCATCTCCTGCATTGGCAGGTGGACTCTTTACCACCACGCCACCTGGGAAGCCCAAGAAAGGTGTACTTCACTACAAAAGCAGCAGAATTAAGGCTTTGGTTTCAGCCAAAATGACAATGCTATGCAGGCATTCCTTAGCACTTCTTGGTGATTACAAGAAAAAAGACAGACTTAATGGTCCACAAACAGGAAGAACATGGACTATATCCTAAATGGCCTCACTAGGAACCTGTGCAGGTCTTCAAAGTAACTGACATGGAATTCACCTATCATCCTTCTTTTTAGGGGAACACTAAACTGATTTATAATTTCTGCCCTGACATACCTTCTAAGGATGGCAATCAAATTCCCTTTTCCTAATGTAAGGTCAGAATCAATCAGGAAGAAATATTTCCTTGCTTTGAGTGATCCAGGTAAGCAGAAGTTGAAAGTATCCTCTCCACTTGGTTTTTTCTTATGAAAACCAAAGGCTATAATGCATTCAAATATCTATCACAGTACGTGGCACAGTAGGCACCCCAAAGATGGCCACTATCATCATCATCATCATCTGTAGTAAAAAGGCAGCACTTTCTTATTCAACCAATGATGGTAACATGGTAAATAACAGTTGAGCAAAAAGGTGGCAAGTAGTGTCCCCAAAAGAAGCAGCCACGTGGTTACCACTTTGTCCTGGGCACTGCCAGACATTTCTGTTTCCTTTTCAAGACTACTTCCTTTCCTCCTCCTTTCAAGACTACTTTTACACTACTGTGACGGCCACCTGCTGCAGCAGTTTCTTCCTAAATCCCAATTAGCTTCTCCCCAATTCTCAAACCATGCACTTCACTGAGAAGAGAGATCAACAAACACAAGTTTTCTCGTTCTTTGACTCTCCAGTCTCAAGAGAAGGGCTATTGCTCCAACATGACTTCTTGTTCTGGCTTCTATCCTTTTACACAAGTCATTCTTCTCTACCCAGAATCACTTGCTCTTGCCCCTCCACCCCAACCCATGTCAAACACCTCTTAATTTTTTTTAAAAACCAAGGTAATTCCTTCACTTCTTTTTACCACTCACCTCCTTCTGGGGCCACTGGCTCTCTGCTCATAAAGTCTGCATCCCTTTTACCACCATGTGTATGTCAAGTCCCCAATCATGTTCTAATACTGGATTTTCAGCTCATGCTGTTGCCTCCAGGCTAAAATGGCACCATTTCAATCTGTTGTCAGCACTATACCTGGGTTGGGTCAGGAAGGATATGGGGACCTTCATTCTCAAGGCAGGAAATGTGGCACTGGGGCAGGCTGGAGCTTAATCACATAAGCTAATTTCTTATCTAGGGGAAAGCTCAAGGTGAGAGTGACATTTCAAGCTTAATCACCTAGAGACCACCAAGGACAAGCCTGTAGTTTAATAATGTTACATTTACTCACTCATCATGAGGGAGGATGCTCCAGCAGAACCATGGGATGCTGTTCAAGGAGAAGGGAAACATCTTTTGTGGGTGTTTCAGTGATTCTGAGGGGGCTTAACTAAAGGGGGATCAGTTATGGATTGGTTTTTATTTCTGAAGCAAGATTGGGAAAAGCAGGGATAAACTAGGGGTTGGGTGCTTTTCTGAGGCAAGGGCAGCTGAATAGTTGGGAATCCCCAGTAACAGATGGGCACAGCAGAGTGGGCCTGGGGCATCATTAACAAGAAAGCAGTATTCACTGGAAGAGGGTATTCTTATAGCTTTTTACAGCTGCTGCCTGACTTTGGGAGAAACAATGTTTCCTGTTAACTTTGCAGTTGTCTTTATTAGTGTCTGTCCTCCCAACCCAATTAACAGCAAAAGCTGATTTTTTTTCAGTCCCAGCTAATTCTCCCATCCCAGACATTTTTGACTCTTTCAGTGAGATGGGCATGGATGCTATGCATCTTTGAGTTTATTTTTAGTCCAGAAAGTGTTTAGATCTGGCAACAAATTATACAACCAAGAAGAACCTGGACTATACCTACTGACCTTGTAAGTTTAGGTAGAAAACTGAAGACTTTAGGGGCACCTGAGAGCTTGTTACCTCTTCTTCCTTGTTGAAGGTCATGACTTTTGACCAGAAGGGAAGATAGGGGAAATTAATGTATTGCTACTAAGATGATGTCAAAGAACAGGATGTGGTTTTCTGGATAATCCCTTAAGACTGCAGAACGATGAACTTCTGGCAAGGGATGGGGGAAATTTCACAGACCAGAAAGAAATGATTTTGCTGGAGATTTATCAACATAATGAATATGAACTTAAAGAAAAATGTTAAGGAAAGGAAAAAATGCCACAAAAAATGTGACATAGAAATAAAAACCATAGTGGAAGAGATGCCCTCTACTCTTTAAGAGAAAACCAGACAAAAGAGCCAGAAATCATGCCTAGGGCTTTAGAAGTCCTCAGACTTATTTAAACAGTGGCAGTAATAAACCAAGTCACTGGGGCACATGAAACATCAGAAAGCAAGTATGATCTTGTGTGCTTGGTCACTCAGTCATGTCCGACTCTTTGCAACCCCATGGACTGTATAGCCCACCAGGCTCCTCTGTCCATGGGGATTCTCCAGGCAAGAATACTGGAGTGGGTTGCATGCCCTCCTCCAGGGGGATCTTCCCAACCCAGGGATCGAACCCAGGTCTCCCACACTGCAGGTGAATTCTTTACTGTCTGAGCCACCAGGAAAGCCCATCCCTTCTCCAGGGGATCTTCCCAACCCAGGAATCGAACCAGGGTCTCCTGCACTGCAGGCAGATTCTTTACCAGCTGAGCTACCAGGGAAGCCCACACGATCTTACCATAATCAGATAAGTTACCATAATCAGGAGCTAGTGAGATGGCATCTGGCCCTAGATCATAGATGGTAGTAGAGTATAATGGTCAAGGAGAGGTTTGAAGCCAGGCCAACCAGGGTGCTGACTTTTGTCTGTCCTGTGATCTTGGTTAAAAAACTTACCCTCTATGAACTATCACTGATCCACTTATATTTACTTCACTAAGCTCTTATGAAAACCAAAGGCTATAGTGCACTCAAATATCTATCACAGTATGTGGCACAGAGTAGGCACCCCAAAGGTGGCCACTATCATCATCATCATCATCATCATTTGCAGTAAAAAGGCAGTGCTTTCTTATTAAATCAGATGATGGAAACATGGTAAATAATAGTTGAGTATAAAAGCAAAGAGAAAGAAGTGATGTTATTAGATCATGTTATTTATGAACTTCTCTAAAAGAGAAAAAAGATATAGTATGAATTATATCCCCTCTCCCTCATATTCGTTTGCCCCTCTAAACAAGCATGGGCAATCTTGTTTGTGCACCCACGTGTGCACATGCACGCACACACACACACATACACATACACATATTTCCCTTCCTCTGTTTTCTATTATCTTGGGACATCTAATCCCCATGATCTGAATTTCAAAGTCAATGCTGACCTATAAGAGGTCAGTTTTTAATAGAGGGAATTTTATGAGTTGAAGGCTGAAAAATGAGGAAGCATAGATGGCTCTTTCAAGAAGTTTTCAGATAAAGGAAAAAGGTTTCCCATTAGTCTGCAGGGATGGAAACTGAGGGAAAGTAGGTGAAAGAGGGATTCTTGGACATGAGTAAGCAGAAGAAAAAGAGTGCTTTGAGGAAAATACAAAAGTATAATAGAAAGAAAGAAGAGATTAATGAAACAGAATATCTTTAAGAAGGCACTGAGGGATAGGTAAAAAGCCTTGGAAAAGATATACAAGAAGAATGAAGATAAAACTAGACATGTAAATAAATGTTTCAAGGGAAAGAGAGTCTGTGACCAGTGGGCTCTGTCTTTTCAGGGAAGTATGTAACTAGATTATCTGTTGAGAGGAGCTGGGGATAGGGAAGGCTAAATTAGGGCACTAGAGGGGTGTGGTAAGAAAATGGAACAGATGCTGTGGGAAACTGGAAAAGGAACCAACTAGGAATGTGTAAAAAAGGATTAGTGAGCAGCCGTTGAGGATCCAGCTGTGGTCAGAAATCACAGTTTAGTCACGGGTATAATCAGCACGGTGAGGTGATTTTCCTGAGGACAACTCAGCAGCCTGGGAACAGGGCAGAAGAAAACAGATGCTAAAGTCTATCTGCGCTTGGGGATTGGCAGGGCAGGTGCAGGGGAACAAGGGGAATGTGAAGGAATTGAGCATACTGGTGGGAATTAATATCAAATGTCTGGCAGGGCCAAGTGAGAGTGAGAAATGGCTGAATGAGTGGGAAAGACAGTAGAAGCAGAAGATGACTAAAAATCGGGAAGAAAAGAGAAGGGGCCAGATGTGTTGATGAGGTCAGAAAGGTTTTGTGAGAGGAAGGGAATATGGGATGTGAAAAAGCTAGAGGTGCTAGTCAAAAAATTGAATTTCAGAGTCTGAAATATCAGAGATAGACTAGTTCCAGTTGGTGACAAGGCAAGGCCCAAAGTGTAGCCGTAAGATGAACTTACTGAAGCAGAGCAAAGATGAAAGTCACAGTATTGGAAGTCAAGGAAGTGTTATGCTGGAGCATTTGATGATGCATCAGTATGGGCACTGACACGATCTAGGATGATGCCAGGAGTCAGGATAGCACAGAACACTAAGCTAGGTGCCAGAGGTCTTGAAGAATGTGTGCAAGTAAGCCAGCGACCAGTCTATGCCAATGATGAGAGTTGGTCTACTACCCAATGGCATGTACATTCGAGAATAAGGGGAAAGGAAGGTGTTGAACAACATCCTGGCAGCAGAAACTAGCTTCGAGATTGAGGAACTATGAGAGAATGAGCAACTTCCATTTAAGAGAGCAGTCAAGAAAATAGTGTCATCAAGGCAGAGTTCCAGAAAAATGGTTGAGAATATACAGACATTTCCTGACCAAAGAACAGGAGTTCTGGTGGCCACAAGGGATCTGAGAAGGGAGTGTCAGCCAGGGAACAATATGCCTATGAAAGGGGAAGGGCTGTGCTGAACTTGTAAGAGGGAAATTTCATTCTTTAGGATGCTGAGGAAGCAGTGAAAGGAACTACAATTCTGTAAAAGTTTGACTAAGAAAGAAGAACTGATTGGTAAAAGTAGAAGTGAAAGAAACTTTAGGAAACACAGCCATGTCATCCTAAGTATGGTTGGGTAATGACCAAGGACAAAAATGTCTGATAGGTACCAAGATATTCCAGATATCAGGGATGGAGATTTCTACAAGACAAGACCATGGTAACTCTTAAGTGGGCTACTGTTTAAGAGGAATAAAATACTTCAAGGGAAAAGTTCTCATAATATCATCAATGTCTCATCATCCTGAAAGGGAAAAAGGAGAAATGACTAAAGAACACCATGTTGCTACACAGGAAGCACGCTGGTAGGCTATGGGACCACATGTAGCTATAGCAAGCTCAGATTCTTTGAGGTAACATCATCCACCCTAAATAGAAGATATATGTGAACAGGTGACAAAGACAGCAAGTGAGCGAGCAAGAACACCAGTGGGATGACTCAGTTCCTATTTCAATTCTGTCTTAAATTATAAGGATAACTTTAAAATTTGTGGTAGCACAAATATGAATTATAATTTGTCAGAGTTCAAATTTAATTGATCCTCTGATCCTATATAACGTGTGAAAGACCAATTAGGACCAGAATCCAGAGTCAATCAAGTCCAGGTCTGTCTGCCTCAAAGGAATGAGTACTAGTCTGACAGTCACATGAAACAGCTCTGCCACTAGCCAGCCTGGTGACTCTGGATAATTATAACCTAAGGCTCAGTTTCCCCATCTATAAAACAAGACGGACAACATTTGGGGGAGGGTAGTTAGTTTTAGACTTCATATCTCAGCCCAAAGGAAAAGCCAGGTGGACTCAAGGTTTAAATGTAATTAAAATCATAAATACTTCTGGGAGAAACAGGTCCATCCCTGACTTCTGTAAGGCCGGAGGCTAGAATATAAATGGAGGCTCACAAACCCCCTCGATGTTCTCCCCCTTCCCCTGACCTCACTCCTCCCTCCCTGACTAGGAACCTTGGGCATATACATGTGGACTCAGTAGCTCTACCCACCCCCACGTCTCTCCCACCAAACAACCAACCCTTAGACTTAGGAGAGCTCACACCTATGGCACAGTCCCCTCTTAGAACAGGCCCAGAGAAGAGGCCTTGGCCAGCCCTGGAAGCAGATTGAGTAGGGAATTCTCAGCTTCTAAGCACCTGGAGTCTCATCTAGAAAGAACAGGCAGAAGTTTTGGGAGGGCACATCTCCTTGGCCCTACCTTTTGGTAAGAGTTGTGTAAACTACAAATCTCAAAGGAAAAGATCAATACATTTGACTATATAAAAAGGGAAAACTTGTGGATATTAAAAACAAACCAGTAATAAACACATATCAAAACCGAGAAGATATATGTACATTATGACAGTTACTTCCCTTAACAAATAACTCTTAAATCAGTGAAAAAGTGACCACCCAATAAGGAATTATCAATAATACAAGTATACAAAGAGAGCACAACCTCACTCATAATTAAAATTATATGCTGCTACAACAAAAGGCCCTTTCTGACTCATCAAACTGACAAATATTTTCCAAATGATGAAACACAAGATTGGTAAGAGTTCAAGATTATAAACAGATCAGGCTTTACCCTATCTATCCAACTCTTTTTAAAAAACTACATATTTATTTATATATATATTATTTATCTATTTTTGGCTGTGCTGGGTCTTCATTGCTGCTCAGGCTTTTCTCTAGTTGCAGTGAGCAGGGGCTACTCTCTGCTGTGGTGCACGGGCTTCTCATTGTGGTGGGTTCTCTTGTTGCAGAGCATGGGATCTAGGGCACACGGGCTTCAGCAGTTGCAACACACAAGACACAGCAGTTGTGGTTCCTGGGCTCTAGAGCACAGGCTCAATAATTGTGGCACACAGGACTTAGTTGCTCTGTGGCATGTGGGATCTTCCTGGACCAGGAATCGAACCCATGTCTCCTGCATTGGCAAGTAGATTCTTTACCACTGAGCCAGCAGGGAAGCCCCTACCTATCCAATTCTACTTTCTATAATTTATACCAAAGAAATAATGAAGGATATGACAAAAATTTAACTCCGAGGATTTTCATGGCAACACTGGTAATGACAGACAACTGGAAACAATTTAAATGTCCAACAAGGGATTGGTTAAATCAATCAGGGTGCATCAATATAATGGGGCATTCAGAAGTGTTAACTGTAAATAAAAAGCTGACAATAGAGAAACAGGTATAATGTAAAGATGAAAAAAAAGTGGCTTAAAAAGTACAATTCATTTTATCATTAGTTACACATACAGGCTAAAAGGCTATACCTATGGGTGCTAAAAATGTTCTCTTTTTAAAATTTTGGATGTTAAATTTATTCTCTGTCCCTTATTTGTATTTTTTTAATTTTTAAAAGCTGGTTACAATAAAAACAAACTACATCAGTTTTTGTTTTATTTTAAGAGAAGTGATTGATTATCATTTCTAAGGGACTTAGTCACGCTAACATTCTACAAGAGTGTCCCTGTGTAGCTTTAAGATTTTTGGACTCTATTAAAGGAAAAACCAACGAACTGCATGGTATCCTCTGGAGAGCAGGAAGGAGTCACTGCTGCATCTTCTACATTAGTGGGGCAAAACTCTATTAGCACAAAATGAACAAACAAAATCCACCTAGAACACAAAGACCCCGCAAGTATAGTGTGAAGAGGCCCCACCATTTAAGGCTACAGAGTGCTCTTCTTCGGGGACTTTATCTTGAAAGCAATATTCTTCCCTCCACTCCCACTCCTGACAGTCTTTTTTATAATGCCAACTGACTTCCACACAAAACCAAACCAGTCAATTTGATGCACAATTGGTAGGTGGAAGGACAAGACAGAATTGAACACAGTGGTAATGGTCGAGGGAGAGGGGATGATTTTATTTCCTACTTCCTTTCTAAGTAGAGAGGCCTCTGTTAGAGTAAACGTTCTGGGCCTCTTTATACCCCTTTACTTACTCTTCCCCATGGAAGGAGCTACAAATATTTGCTTGAGATATTAGACAATCATTTATAAGAAAAAATTAGTGTTAAATGTAAATTTCAAGTTTGACCCATTGTACCCATTGTTTAAAAACAATTTATCTGCCTGCCCATCTATCTATACATGCCTAAAAACACATGCACAGGCAAGCAAAGTGCTTAAGCAACACTTGGCTATCTGGCTAATCAGAAATCAGAGACTTAGATAAGTAAGCTGCTCTGTGAGTGGAAGTTTCCATGTCTGTGCAAGATAAGGGTCTGTCAAGGAAGACACAGCAACACAGAAGGGTCCTTAACAAATCCCCATTTTGATGTATGGATCCTCTCTCCATCTTGTGCTGCATTCAGCTTCTGTTTGGTAAGCAGAAAACCACGCCAGTTCAATGAACTGTCACCAAATTCTGCAGGTCATTTTGAGTACAGAGGGGATATCTATTCAAATCCTATCCATCTTTCTCCAATCAGCTTAAATGTCACCTCCTTCCCAAGCCTTCTCTCCCCCTCACCACAGCTGCAAATTACATCTCATCCTCTTAAGATTCTAAGCCCTTTGTTTCTACCACTCATTACACATGACTTTATATAGAGTCAAATGGGTCCAAGTTCTTTTACTAGATAATAAGCTTCTTGGTGGCAAGGTCTGAGTTGTTGATTTTTATCTGAGCCACAGTATAAACACAGTGTCTTCCACGGTTATTCACTAGATGTGTGCAGGAATAAAACTTTAGAACTTACATAAGTTGAAAAGCATCTTCCCTCCCCACCCCTTAAGAATGCAAGGATTAGAGAAGAGCCTTAACATTCCCCCTTAAGAGACTCACTGGCAACAGCAGCAAACTTTAGCCCAAGGTTTTAATATTTTTGCCTTCCTCAGCTCTTAGTTTCATGTACATAATGGGGTGAGATTTCACCCACCCCTGGCATCTAGCTTGATAAAACTCTCTAGAGCAATGCCATCTCACAGAAATATACAAATGCCAGCCACATACACTAAATTTTCTAGAAGCCACGTTAAGAAAAGTAAAGAGAAATTGGGTAAAATTAATTTTAATGATAGATTTTATTTAGCTCAATATATCTAACATGGAATTATTCAACATGGAATCAGTACTTTAAAAAATTATTGAAATACTGTATATTCATTTTATCATACTAAATCTCTGAAATCTAGTGGGTATTTTCCATTTACAGCATATTTCTGCTGCTGCTGCTGCTAAGTCGCTTCAGTCATGTCCGACTGTGCGACCCCACAGATGGCAGCCACCAGGCTCCGCTGTCCTTGGGATTCTCCAGGCAAGAACACTGGAGTGGGTTGCCATTTCCTTCTCCAATGCATGAAAGTGAAAAGTGAAAGTGAAGTTGCTCAGTCGTGTCCGACTCTTCACGACCCCATGGACTGCAGCCTACCAGGCTCCTCCGTCCATGGGATTTTCCAGGCAAGAGTACTGGAGTGGGTTGCCATTGCCTTCTCCAACAGCATATCTCAATTCATATCAATTCATAATAGGCATTTCCTATTAGCTATAAAAGCTACTCACTTAACCTGTCTTTACCTCGGTTTCCTCAATTTTAAAATGGGAATAACAATACGCACCTTAGAGCATTGATCTGAAGTTTAAACATATGGGCTTAGGACAGTATCTGGCAAATTGTAAGGGCTCAATAAATATTAACTACCTTTAGGAAGTTAAATAGTTCTATGTTCTACCAAAACAGCTCTGTAAATTTCATTTTTTTAATCTGTAAAATAACACAATATGGCCCACTTTGTAAGCTAATTATGATAGTCTGAGATGATGTGTGTAAAGAACTTCTTATGTTGTTGCTGTTATGACAATCTGCAAACCTCATATCCTTTCAACCTTTGTGGTTCCATCAATAAATAGCATACTACCTTTGGATGTTCTTAATCCTAAGTAAAAGATATCTATAATTTTCAAAACAATTAACTACCTTTATCATTAACATCTTCCATTTACTATATGAAAGACCTGAGCATATGAAGAAACTAAGCAGAACTTCGTAAGTTCACAAAATAAATCGATGCTGGTTCTATTTCCTTTTAAATACTCATCTAGTAAACCATGCAGGGCAGTTGGGAGCAATGGAAAATCATACCTTTTTCCCATTTAAATTCCAAAGTGCTAGCCAAATGGAGTTTCGGAGTCAGTCCAAAAGGCAACATTCTTCAAAATGGTAGCTTAAAGAAATGCCATCCAGCTGTGCTATACTAAAGGTCTTTGCACCCTACCACTTCCTTAAGCTCCATCCCCCATTTGGGTAATATTGTATCCATATTAATTGGTGAAAATGTATAACTCCTTGAGTTTTACTCTGCAGTATTTTGGATTATTTTGTTGCTTTTTTCTTAGAAGACCAATGAAGTTGAATATTCTTGCAAAAATTCACAAAACATCTGGTATCCAAGACCATCCAATCTTTGACATACTTGATTGTGCTCTTCAGGAAAAGAAGCAACACAGAAGCAATGGCAGAACTGAAAAAATAATAGTCTAGAAGTCAGGAGACCTGATTTCTGGCCCAGGGTTTATAATTAAATCACTATGTGACCTTGGGCAACACACTTAAACTCCTAAGCTACATCTCAGTTTAAGATAAATTCACCTTCAATATTTAGGATTAAGAATTAGAATGCAGGGCTTCCCTGGGGGCTCAGTGGTAAAGAATTCACCTGCCAATGCAGAAGACATGGGTTCAATCCCTGGTCTGGGAAGATCCACATGCCACAGAGCAACTAAGTCCATGTGCCACAACTACTGAGCCTGTGTTCTAGAGCCTGGGAACTGCAACTACTAAGACCACACTCTGCAACTACTGAAGCCCACATGTCCTAGAGCCTGTGCTCTGCAACAGGAGAAGCCACTGCAATGAGAAGCCCATGCACTGCAACGAAGAGTAGCCCCCACTCATTGCAACTAGAGAAAAGCCTGCGCAGCAACAAAGACCCAGCATAGCCAAAAACAAATAAATAAGAATTTGAATGTAGTGTGTGTGTGTGTGTGTGTGTTAGTCACTCAGTCATGTCCGACTCTGTGACCCCATGGACTGCAGCCTGCCAGGCTCCTCTGTCCATGGAATTCTCCAGGCAAGAATACTGGAGTGGGTTGCCATTTCCTTCTCCATTGAATGCAGTACACCAGAGCAATAACTCAAAACTGCATCAGGTCTTCACATTCTTTTTTATCTCTCTTTGCCTGTTCTGGCAACAAGTTCCTCCTGAAAAAAATGAGTACTGACAAAGGTTGGAAATAATTTCCTCTGGTATCCAAATAATTAGAATAGCTAAAAAGCAAGTAAGGGTAATTTATCTGATATTTATGCTGCTATCACTGAAATCCAAATAATCGTCATATCCTTCAAGGTTAACAATTATGGGACATCAGCATGAACACAAAAGGGCATCAGTGACGACCTCCATGGATCTCTCCCCAACCCAAATTCCCTGGTTTCTCAGCTTAAGCACTGCTGACATCTTGGGTCAGAGCATCCTTTCGTGGGGGCGAGGGACATGACCTGGGCATTATAGGATATTTAGCAGTTACCCTGATTTCTACCCACTATATGTCAGTAACATCCCCCACAGCTGTGATAACCAGAAATGCCTCCAGACACTGAGGTGACCCTCAATTCCTTTGCAGTGGTGGTGGTGGTTTAGTCGCTAAGTCATGTCTGACTCTTGTGACCCCATGGACTACAGCCTGCCAGGCTCCTCTGTCCATGGGATTCTCCAGGCAAGGATACTGGAGTGGGTTGCCATTTCCTTCTCCAGGGGATCTTCCTGACCCAGGAATCGAACCCAGGTCTCCTGCATGGCAGGCAGATTCTTTACCAACTAAGCTACAAGGGAAGCCCCAATTCCTTTATAATTAAGCTTCACAGAGACTTGCAATTTTCAGTGTGTCATTTGCTTATGACATAGACTCATTAATACAACATGGAGGATCAATAATACAACATGGAGTAATCAACTTCTGGCAGCAATCAACTTCTGGCAGCAATCTGGATTCTCAAAAGCATAATCTTGCCAATTAATGTGCATTTAACACACATACACCAGGAAACACTTTTGTTAAGTGACTCACACTGCAGAACTTATCCATTTATCTTTTTCAGAGCAAAACAATGTTTTCACACCAATAGCAATTTCAGTAGCTGATATTTTATTTCTGCACTCAGTCACTCAGTCATGTCCTGCTCTTTGTGACCCCATAGACTGTAGCCCACCAGGCTCTTGAAGCCATGGAATTTCCCAGGCAAGCATACTGGAGTGGGTTGCCATTTCGTCCTCCAGGGATCTTCCTGACCCAGGGATCGAACTCATGTTTCTTGAGTCTCCTGCGTTGGCACGCAGATTCTTTACCACTGCACCACCTGGGAAGCAGCTAATATTTTAGATTAACATATTGAGACCCCATGATATTTCTCTTAAAGGTTAGAACACTGGCTTTTCAAATAAAAATTTCCAACAAACTATCCATCTATTACTTAATTCTCCTCCAACAAATCCCCATGCTTCCTCTTACACACCTAAGTGCTCACATGTACTGGTTTCCAGTGACTGGGTCCTATACCTAGTCATTCACCTTTTCATCTAAGTTTTGACAGAGGGTTATTCTAGTTCTTTGGGTCTGTACATATAAGCAAACTGGGAAGAAGGGCTAATGAGAGCTTATCAGTCATAAAATAATAGGATCAACCAAACATACAGGGAATATCATTAATGCTATGTGGACACAAAAATATATACATATTAGACATGAAAGAAATACAGAACAGAAACAACCACAGAATGAATCACATCAACCACATGCCCAAAATCATTCAGCTAACTTATTTCATAGGCTGATAGTAGGGCATTGAAGTGAAGTGAAGTCACTCAGTCGTGTCTGACTCTTGCAACCCATGGACTGTAGCCTACCAGGCTCCTCCATCCATCCATGGGATTTTCCAGGCAAGAGTACTGGAGTGGGTTGCCATTTCCTTCTCCAGGGGATCTTCCCAACCCAGGGATCAAACCCGGGTCTCCCACATTGTAGGCAGACGCTTTTACCATCTGAGCCACCAGGGAAGTCTAGTAGAGCATTAGAGCTAACAGTATTCAGATTGAAGCTGCAGATGAAAAAGTAGAGTTAAGATCCAACCAGTCCATCCTAAAGGAAATCAGTCTGAATATTCATTGGAAGGACTGATGCTGAAGCTGAAATTCCAATACTTTGGCCACCTGATGCGAAGAACTGACTCATTGGAAAAGACCCTGATGCTGGGAAAGATTGAAGGCGGGAGGAGAAGGGGATGACAGAGGATGAGATGGTTGAATGGCATCACCGACTCAATGGACATGAGTTTGAGTAAGCTCCAGGAGTTCATGTCGGACAGGGAAGCCTGGCATGTGCAGCCCATGGGGTCGCAAAGAGTTGGACATGACTGAGTGGTTGAACTGAGCTGAGAGCTAAGTTTATGGGTTTGGGACTCAACACATGGAAGGATACCAACATGACAATAGTGGTTACATCTGAGGAGGAGGTTAAAAGAGAACATTCATTTTTTTTACTCAAGATGATTCTATATTATTTTTTAAGATAAACATGTAATCACATGTTACTTCTACAATTAAAAACCAAGAGGTAATAAGCCCATGCACCTATGGTCAATTAATCTATGACAAAGGAGGCAAGACTACACAATGTTGGAAAGACAGTCTCTTCAACAAATGGTGCTGGGAAAACTGGACAGCTACATGTAAAAAAAATGAAATTAGATCATTCTTTAACTCCATACACAAAAATAAGCTCAAAATGGATTAAAGACCTAAATGTGAGACCAAACACTAAAAAACTTTTAGAGGAAAACACAGGCAGAACACTCTCTGACATAAATCACAGCAACATCTTTTCAATCCATCTCCCAGAATAATGGAAATAAAAACAAAAATAAACAAATGGGACCTACTTAAAAGCTTTTGCACAGCAAAGGAAACAATAAACAAAACAAAAAGACAACCCACAGATTGGGAGAAAATATTTGCAAATGATGTGACCAATAAGGGATTAGTCTCCAAAATTTACAAACAGCTCATGATGCTTAACAGCATCAAAACAAACAACCCACTCAAAAAATGGGCAGAAGACCTAAATAGACATACAGATGGACAATCAGCACAGGAAAAGATTCTCAACATCACTAATTATTAGAGAAATACAAATCAAAACTACAATAGCCAAGACATGGCAGCAACCTAAATTTCCATCAACAGAAGACTATATAAAGAAGATGTGGTACAATGGAATATTACTCAGCCATTAAAAAGACTGAAAAATGCCACATGAAGCAACATGGACAGATCTAGAGATTTTCATATTGAGTGAAATATGTCAGAGAGAAAAGGAGAAATATTGACATGACATCCCTTATATGTGGAATCTAAAAAGAAGTGATACAAATGAACTTACTTAAAAAACAGAAACAAACTCACAGACTTAGAGAAATGGAGCTTATGATTGCTGGAGGCAGGGAAAGATGGAGGGAAGGGATAGTTAGGGAATTTGGAGTGGACATGTACACACTGGTATATTTGAAATGGATAACCTACTATGTAGCACATGGAACTCTGCTCAATGTTATGTGGCAGTGTGAATGGGAGGGGAGTTTGGGAGAGAATGGTGGTTTAGTCATTAAGTTGTGTCCGACCCTTGCAACCCATGGACTACAGCCCACCAGACTCCTCTGTCCATGGGATTCTCCAGGCAAGAATACTGGAATGGGTTGCCATTTCCTTCTCCAGGGGATCTTTCCCACCCAGGAATTGAACCTGGGTCTCCTGCACTGCAGGCAGATTCTTTACCAACTGAGCCATGAGGGAAGCCCAAGACTACTGGAGGGTTAGCCAATCCCTTCTCCAGGGAAACTGACCCAGAAATCAAACCAGGGGCTCCTGCATTACAGGTGGATTCTTTACCAGCTGAGCTACCCAGGAAGCCCCTGGGAGAGAATGGAAACATGTTTATGTATAGCTGAGTCCTTTAGCTGTTCACCTGAAACTATCACATCATTTGTTTGTTAATCAGCTATACCACAATACAAAAATTAAAAGTTAAAAAAAAAAGAGGAGATGGAATCTCGTAGGGAGAGAACATAAAGCGAGAAAAGGCAAAGAACTCAACCCACCCAAATATGAAGATAATTAGGGGACAGAAGGAAGCAAAAGCAAAGAAACAACAGCAGGAGAGGCAGGCAGAAAGAGAACTAGAAGAATACAACAACTCTGTGGCCAAGGGAGGGAAGTTTCAAAAAGGAACTGAACTGTCAACAGAACCAAAAAGGGAAAGAAGGGAGAAATAAGATGACAGAACAAAATCTAGATCTTAAAAGATTAAGCCTCTTAAAAGATTTAAGCCTCTTAAAGAGGCTGCTTAAAAATCATAGCCTTCTCCCTATATTATGCCCTTCAATCTTTGAGAAAATTGAGGCCCAGAAAGGTTAGATGGCTGGCTAAGTAGGTATTAATAGCTAGATGGCACAGCAAAGAGAGACCACTACATGTTTATAGAGTCTACCAAATGGGTCCAGTGGAAAGAAAGAGAACATAACAGAAGAAAAGGGGGATAATTGGATAAGTGCTACCTGGAATGGACAGGAAGAGATGGGACTGAAGGCAAAAGCAAACAAAAATAAAACAACTTTTCCTCTGAAGCTGGATAACTTGTTCCCTTTTTCCACTTAAATTGTTGGATTAGGAGGTCAGGGGACTCAAAGTACTCAGGTTTCCCCAGAACCTCACCCTTGGTACATTTCCTCTCTCAAACTATACACACACCCTAGAAAACTTTTTACCATCTTTATGTATGTGTGTGTTAGTCGCTCAGTCGTGTCCAACTCTTTGTGACCCCATGGACTGTAGCCCGCCAGGCTCCTCTGTCCATGGGATTCTCCAGACAAGAATACTGGAGTGGGTTGCCATTCCCTTCTCCAGGGGATCTTCCTGACACCAGGGATCGAACCTGGGTCTCCTGCATTGCAGGCAGATTCTTTACTGTCTGAGCCACCAGGGAAGCCCCATCTTTATAAGAAAGACTCCCAAATCTCTATTCCAGTGCAAAGTGAAGTGAAAGTGTTAGTCACTGAGTTATGTCTGACTCTTTGCTGCCCTACGGACTGTAGCACTCCAGGCTTCCCTGTCCATGGGGATTCTCCAAGCAAGAATACTGGAGTGGGTTGCCATACCCTTCTCCAGGGAATCTTCCCAATCCAGGGATTGAACCTGGGTCTCCTGCATTGCAGGCAGATTCTTTACCATCTGAGCCACTGGGGAAGCCCAAACCCTTTAGTAAGCCCCAAACCCGGCAAGATGAATCTCTACTTGGATATCTACAGGTATCTTAACTGAAATCTCCATCTCCACAGCTCTACTCCTGCTCGAGTGCTCTTTGTCTCAGTGGAAGGCCCCACATGATAAATGATATCAGGTAAATTATTGAACATCACCTCTCATTATATCTTTGTAAGTAAGGTGAAAAAAGAAACATTCACTGAATGACAATAAAGAGTCACAGCTGTTAGAACAGCCTTGCTCAGTAAGTATCCCTTGATGGCTTAATGTTCAAGTTGGATTTACAAAAGGCAGAGGAACCAGAGATCAAATTGCCAACATCCGTTGGATCACAGAAAAAGCAAGAGAGTTCCAGAAAAACATCTACTTCTGCTTTATTGACTATGCCAAAGCCTTTGACTGTGTGGATCACAACAAACTGTGGAAAATTCTTAAAGAGATGGGAATACCAGACCACCTGACCTGCCTCCTGAGAAATCTGTATGCAGGTCAAGAAGCAACAGTTAGAACCGGACATGGAACAACAGACTGGTTCCAAATCGGGAAAGGAGTACATCAAGGCTGTACACTGTCACCCTGATTATTTAACTTATATGCAGAGCACATTATGAGAAATGCTGGACTGGATGAGCAAAAGCTGGAATCAAGATTGCCAGAAGAAATATCAATAACCTCAGATATGCAGATAACACCATAATTATGGCAGAAAGTGAAGAAGAACTAAAGAGCCTCTTGATGAAAGTGAAAGAGGAGAGTGAAAAAGCTGGCTTAAAACTCAACATTCAGAAAACTAAGATCATGGCATCTGGTCCCATCACTTCATGGCAAACAGATGGGGAAACAATGGAAACAGTGACAGACTTTATTTTCTTGGGCTCCAAAATCACTGCAGATGGTGACTACAGCCATGAAATTAAAAGACGCTTGCTCCTTGAAAGAAAAGTTATGACCAACCTAGACAGCATATTAAAAAACAGAGACATTGCCTTTTCATGAAGATGGCGCCGAAGGCGAAGAAGGAAGCCCCTGCCCCTCCTAAAGCTGAAGCCAAAGCAAAGGCTTTGAAGGCCAAGAAAGCAGTGTTGAAAGGTGTCCACAGCCACAAGAAAAAGAAGATCCGGACGTCACCCACCTTCCGGCGGCCCAAAACACTGCGGCTCAGGAGGCAGCCCAAATATCCTCGGAAGAGCGCCCCTAGGAGAAACAAACTTGACCACTATGCCATCATCAAATTCCCCCTCACCACCGAGTCAGCCATGAAGAAAATAGAAGACAACAACACACTGGTATTCATTGTGGATGTCAAGGCCAACAAGCACCAAATTAAACAGGCTGTGAAGAAGCTCTATGACATTGACGTGGCTAAGGTCAATACTCTGATCAGGCCTGATGGAGAGAAGAAGGCATATGTTCGACTGGCTCCTGACTATGATGCTTTGGATGTTGCCAACAAAATTGGGATCATCTAAACTGAGTCCAGCTGGCTAATTCCAAATATAAAAGTTTTCACTATGTATATGCTTCTTGTCTTTATGTTGATTTTTGGGTGAGGGGCCATACTGTGGTACATAAACACTTAAGTAACCAGGAAAAAAAAAACAACAACAGAGACATTACTTTGCCAACAAAGGTCCATCTAGTCAAAGCTATAGTTTTTCCAGTAGTCATATATGGATGTGAGAGTTGGACTATAAAGAAAGCTGAGTGCCAAAGAATTGATGCTTTTGAACTGTGGTGTTGGAGAAGACTCTTGAGAGTCCCTTGGACTGCAAGGAGATCCAACCAGTCCATCCTAAAGGAAATCAGTCCTGAATATTCACTGGAAGGACTGATGCTGAAGCTGAAATTCCAATACTTTGGCCACTTGATGTGAAGAACTGACTCACTGGAAAAGACCCTGATGCTGGGAAAGATTGAAGGTGGGAGGAGAAGGGGATGACAGAGGATGAGATGGTTAGATGGCATCACCGACTCAAGACATTAGTGTGAGTAAATTCTGGGAGTTGGTGTTGGACAGGTAGGCCTAGCATGCTGCAGTCCATGGGGTAGCAATGAGTCGGACATGACTGAGCAACTGAATTGAACTGAACTGATGGCTTACTGGTAAATTGCAAGTCTTCAATTATCCTCATTCAGTTTTATGCCGTGTGTGACAGACACTTGTAGGCTACCTCCAATAATTCCTACCTCCTGTTGTTTATGCCCTTGCCTTGAGTAAGGGTGGGACCTGTGACCAGCTTCTAGCCAACAGAATACAGCAAGGGTGATGGATGTCATTCCCATGTTTATTATGAGTCCTTCTTGCTGTGGTGACATACAGACTTTGTCCTTTGCTGGCCTTGATGAAGTGAACTACTATGTTGTGAAGTGCCCGTGACGAGGGTCATGTTGCAGGGAACTACAGGTAGCCACTAGGATGTGAAGGACTCAATCCTACAACCAACTGAAGAACTAAATTCTGCCAACAGGTATGTAGGCTTGGAAGAAGACCCCAAGGCCTCAGGTGAGACTTGTGGTCCCAACCAACACACTGATTACAGCCTGAGAGAATGAGCAAAGGACCTAGCCGAGCCATGACAGGCTCGTGAACCATGGAAACTGTGAAATAATACACTGAGTTTGTGGTAATTTATTGTACAGCAATAGAAAACTAATACACCATGCACTATTTTATTAATTACTTGGGTAAAGATATTCATGACATATGTACAATAATAATGCTAAAACTAACAGGATGAACAAGAAATAAAAATTTAACTACATTAAGGTTTAAGTAAAAGCCTAGACAGAAAGTTTATTGTAAATAAAAATATTTAAAAAGGAAGTGAGAAAGACAGACATACTTGGAGTAAGAAGTAGGCTTTGGGCTCATTATGAGCTCAGAGTAAGATGTAGCTGTGAAAAACTCAGTGTTACCTGAGGCCATATTAATAAGGCATAATGGACAATACAAAAGAGACAGTCCTACTATACCATATGAACTGGTCAAAACAAATCAATAACTTTCCTGGGTGCCTCTATTTAAGGCATTAGAAACATGAATGTTCCTGTCCCTCAAGTATTTTCCACTCTATATGGGGAGCTAATACAAACATTTTAAAAAGTTAAACCATAATAAAGAATTTAAACAGCAGCTTGAGATAATGATAGAAAAGATATTATAAGGCGGGTGTTAGAATTCATCTGACAATTAGTTAAAGGCAGTAACAGAGGCAGAAGTTCAGAAGAGGGAGATGAAACATCATTATCAATATTATGATTATTGTTTTGCCAATATAAGATATAAAAGTGAGTGTACTCACACTGAGATTCAATTTTACATTACTGAGCACAAGCACTCAAATTCTGAAATATGAAGGTTAAAAAAAAAAACATTCAGACAATCTATGCTATTTCAGGGGCTATTTCAGTTACAGGTAACACTACATTTTACAGATGAGTAAATACTGACAAAGGAGGGTTAAATAATTTGATTATAAACCAGTAAGTCAAATACAAGGAGAAAAAGTGGAAGCAGTGACAAATTTTATTTTCTTGGGCTCCAAAATCACTGGTGACGGTGACAGCAGCCATGAAATTAAAAGATGTTTGCTCCTTGGAAGGAAAGCTATGACAAACCTAGACAGTGTATTCAAAAGCAGAGATATCACTTTGCCAAAAAAGGGTGACTATAGTCAAAGCTATGGTTTTTCCAGTAGTCAAGTATGGATGTGAGAGTTGGACCATAAAGAAGGCTGAGCCCTGAAGAATTGATGCTTTCGAACTGTGGTGCTGGAGAAAGACTCTTGAGAGTCCCTTGGACTGCAAGGAGATCAAACTGAAAGGACTGATCTTAAAGGAAGTCAATCTTAAAGGAAATCAACCCTGAATATTCATTGGAGGGACTGTTGCTGAAGCTGAAGCTCCAATATTTTGACCACCTGATGCGAAGAGTCGACTCATTAGAAAAGATCCTGATTCGAGCATCACTGACTCAATAGACATGAGTTGGAGCAAACTCGAGAAGGTAGTGGAGGACAGGGCAGCGTGGTGTGCTACAGTTTCACAGGGTAGCAAAGAGTCAGGCACAACTTAAATGACTGAACAACAAGTCAACTGTACTGAGAAGCAGATTTTCTCTTAATCTAGAAAGCTAATAAAAACTCCTATCATCTTTTTACGTTACAATGGCTACTTTTGGCTCATAATGTTTTTGTTAAATAATGTGAAATCTTGGGTTGTTCTTTACTCTGCTTCTCCCTCCAAAGTTGACCAGTAGCCAAGCTTTGTCATATCTTCTTTTGTGATGTCTCTCACATTTATCCTTCCTTTGGTGGTTTAGTCACTAAGTTGTGTCCAACTCTTGCAACCCCATGGACTGTAGCCTGCCAGGCTCCTCTGTCCATGGGATTCTCCAGGCAAAAATACTGGAGTGGGTTGCCATTTCCTTCTCCAGGGATCTTCCCGACCCAGGGATCAAACCCGGGTCTCCTGCACTGCAGGCAGATTCTTTACCAACTGAGCTACAAAAGAAGCCTCATCCTTCTTCCTTTAATTCTCCCAAATTAACATCTTATATCCAGGCCCTCACACTGTAGCAATCTCCTAACTAATCCTCTGCAATTCCAGTATCTCCTTTCCACCTGCCTGTCTTTCTAGGATGTCTGTTTCTTCTCCCAGTTTCCCCCTCCTTTATGTCTAGTCCAAGCTGGGGACACTTCTAACATCTTCTCTGATCATCAGCAATGAAAAAAATCTTCCTGTCTGTTCTCTAAGCATAACTTCCAGGTCTGGGTTCAGGCTCAACATAAAGCCACAGTACAGGCAGCTCCTCATGCTCTACAGTTTCTAGAACCAGAAACATCTCTCAAAAGTGGCACTCTCTCTGATTCCAGTCTTTCTATGCCCATCTTCAGCCTGAAAGTCCTTAGCCTTTCTCCTTTCTCACAATTGTTTCCATCCCTCCAGCCTCTGCCACCTGCATAATTACACAGACATACAATTATACATCCTAGAGTAAAACCTGTCTTGCTTTTTAATCCATTTTTAAGTCTTCTACCATTCATCTCCTGGCTAAAATTCCAAATACTTAAGAATCAGGTTCAGCCAAGACTGGATAGTGACTCTTGTCTCCACATACACACAACTGGGTGAGGGAACTATTCATGATACCAAATCAAGAGGACAGTCAACTGGGAGTAACTTTTACTTCTTGCAGCTCAGGCAAAAGCCTTCTTTTGCTGAGGAGAGAGTGGGCTAAAAATGAGCCTGAAGCATTTGAAGATTTAACTTAATCAAAACTTTATTATGCAAATACAGATAACTTAAATCTTCTCTGCCTCAAACATAAGACTATACTGGCATTCCTCCTCCATCCTTAAGCAAAAAAGCTTAAGAAATTGTAGTGTAACATTCAATTACAATATTTAAACAAGTGGAACAAGAACAACAGATATTTATTCAGACACTTAATTGTTTAATTGTGGCCTAGAATACAATTATTATGCAACTTAGGCATTAAAATATCCATGTATCAAAACTAATGACATAATTAAAATTGCTTCATCAAGAAAACCTAACAAAATCCTGATTTTCACCTAATTTTATCTCATTTTCTTAGTATTAAGCTTTAACAAAGCCACACCCACCCCCACCTCATCCCCCAAGCCTCCTGGTCATGATGATTCCCTGGTAGCTTTCAAAGGCCTTTGATTTGTCCAGACTCTGCCTCCTGTGCTTCAGACCTGACCTCTCACCTCAGCCACTATTACATCTTTCATTTCTTCATATAACAGTGTCAAGAAAAGAATCTAGTGACTATTATTAAAAGGCAGTATAGCTTGTTGTAAACAAGTCAAGCAATATAAAAGTGTCAAGTGAAAATGACAGCTTGGTCTTTATCTTTCTGGCTTACTTCGCTCTGTATAATGGGCTCCAGTTTCATCCATCTCAATAGAACTGATTCAAATGAATTCTTTTTAATGGCTGAGTAATATTCCATGGTGTATATGTACCACAGCTTCCTCATCCATTCGTCTGCTGATGGGCATCTGGGTTGCTTCCATGTCCTGGCTATTATAAACAGTGCTGCGATGAACATTGGGGTGCACGTGTCTCTCTGACTCAGATGTATAGAACAGACTTGTGGACTCTGGGAGAAGGCGAGGGTGGGATGTTTCAAGAGAACAGCATTGAAACATGTATATTATCTAGGGTGAAACAGATCACCAGCCCAGGTGGGATGCATGAGACAAGTGCTCGGGCCTGGTGCACTGGGAAGACCCAGAGGGATCGGGTGGAGTGGGAGGTGGGAGGGGGGACCGGGATGGGGAATACATGTAAATCCATGGCTAATTCATTTCAATGTATGACAAAAACTACTGTAATGATGTAAAGTAATTAGCCTCCAACTAATAAAAATAAATGGAAAAAAAAAGATTAAAAAAAAAAATAAATAAATAAATAAATAAATAAATAAATAAATTATACAAGGGAAAAAAAAAAAAAGAAAATGACAGCTTGCAGCTAGCCATTCCTAATCTAAAAGAACTGATAACTGTTTCGTGAGTATCACTTCCAGAAGATGTCTATGCATATGTAAATTACTTATGCATATAAACTCAGATCTATCTAACCTATACCTCCCCACTTTGTTCTGCTGTACAGATGGGACCATACAATACCATTCTGCACCTTTCTTTTCCCAGTTAAAATCTATCTTGGCCATCTTCCCTCTTTTAAATGAAATACATTCCATAGTGTATATACACCATTATTAATGTAACTTGTCTCTCATGATGAACATCACAATTATCAACAATAATGGCAATAATGAGGCACCTAACATCGAGGTAACAAGTGGCTTTTGTGCAGTTTCTTTTTAGACTAGAGTCACTGGGACAAAGGGGACACATATTTTACATTTTGATAAGAACGTTCAAGCTGCCCTCCAAATGGGCTCTAACAACTTATACTCCCACCAACACTGCACAGAGGGTGGGCTTTAAAAAAGTCAATTACCTGGTCTGAAGTTCCTGCAGTTCAAATAGGGAACCAGATATCTGACACAAAAATAGCAGCGCACTGATGATTTTGTTACATCTTTAACAGTCAGGAAAACTAGATGCCATGGCTAGTGGCAGCCACACCCTGCTGTGATTAGCCTTGCCCCATCCAAATGCAAATTCAGAGGGTGCTATTCTTCACAATTTACCCAGCTCTTCAATAATGAATTCCTTAAGCTCAGAGATTTTATTGAGAGAATTCAGCATAGAAGAGAAACCTATACTGCTTCTGGCAACATAATTATCTCTAACACCAGGAGTGCTACATAATGGTGTGATATAAGGTGGTTTACACTCACTCATAATTAGTTAAAGACATTGGTAATAGAGGCACACTTTGAATATGTAAGAAATGAGTACATTAATGTATTAATGGCTTGGAATGATCTGGTTGACATTTCACTAGTTTAAAATGTTTCCCTCCTCCCCACAACAATGGTAGTGAACATCTGTAAGCATCACTGCATAGAATCCAGTGAATCACATCTAATAGGATAACACTTGTTTAACATTCTACATTTTGCAAAGCACTTTAGCATATTTTACCTACTTTAATATTCATGGAAATCCTGGTAGGAAGGCCAGCCAAGTATTACTCATTAAACAAAGCCTCAATGAACATATAGTGTGTGGCAGGTACTCTCTGCTACACAGTTGGTATGCAAAAGTGACAAAATTCAATGCCCATTTATGAGAAAAACTCTCCAGAAAGTAGGCATAAAAGGAACATACCTCAACATAATAAAGGCCATATATGAAAAAACCCACAGCAAACATTATGCTCAATGGCAAAAATACTGAAAGCATTTTCTCTAAAATCAGGAACAAAAAACAAGGGTATCACTCACCACTACTATTCAACATAGTTTTGGAAGTCCAAGGCACAGCAGATAAGAAAAAGAAATACAGACTGGAAAAACAAAAAGTAAAATTCTCACTGTTTGCAGATGACATGATCCTCTACATAGACAACCCTAAGGATGCCACCAGAAAATTACTAGAGCTAATCAATGAATATAGTAAAGTTGCAGGATATAAAATTAACACACAGAAATCCCTTGCATTCCTATACACTAACAATGAAAAATAAGAAAGAGAAATTAAGGAAACAGTCCCATTCACCACTGCAACAAAAATAATAAAATATTTTCTGTACACAGAAAACTATAAAACACTGATGAAAGAAATCAAAGATGACACAGATTGAGAAATATACCATGTTCTTGGAATGGAAGAATCAATAGAGTGAAAATGAGTATACTACCCAAAGCAATCTATAGATTCAATGCAATCCATATCAAACTACCAATGATATTTTTCACAGAACTAGAACAAATAATTTCACAATTTGTATGGAAACACAAAAGATCTCAAACAGCCAAAGCAATCTTGAGAAAGAAGAATGGAACTGGAGGAATCAACCTGCCTGACTTCAGACTATACTACAAAGCTACAGTCATCAAGACAGTATGGTACTGGCACAAAGACAGAAATATAGATCAGTGGAACAAAATAGAAAGCCCAGAGATAAATCCACACACCTATGGACACCTTATCTTTGACAAAGGAGGCAAAAATATACAATGGAGGAAAGGCAATTTCTTTAATAAGTGGTCCTGGGAAAGCTGGTCAACCACCTGTAAAAGGAAGAAACTAGAACACTTTCTAACACCATACACAAAAATAAACTCAAAATGGATTAAAGATCTAAATGTAAGACCAGAAACTATAAAACTCTTAGAGGAAAACATAGGCAGAACACTCTGACATAAATCACAGCAAGATCCTCTATGACCCACCTCCCAGAGTAATGGAAATAAAAACAAAAATAAACAAATGGGACCTAATTAAACTTAAAAGCTTTTGCATAATGAAGGAAACTATAAGCAAGGTGAAAAGGCAGTCTTCAGAATGGGAGAAAATAATAACAAATGAAACAACTGACAAAGAATTAATCTCCAAAATATACAAGCAGCTCATGCAGCTCAATACCAGAAAAATGAACAACCCAATCAAAAAGTGGGCAAAAGAACTAAACAGATATTTCTCCAAAGAAGACATAAGATGGCTAATAAACACATGAAAAGATGCTCAACATCACTCATTATTAGAGAAATGCAAATCAAACCACAATGAGGTATCATCTCATGCTGGTCAGAATGGCCACCATTAAAAAGTCTACGAAGAATAAATGCTGGAGACGGTGTGGAGAAAAGGGAATCCTCTTACGCTGTTGGTAGGAATGCAAACTGGTACAGTCACTATGAAGAACAGTGTGGCGATTCCTTAAAAAACTGGGAATAGAACTGCCATATGATCCAGCAATTCCACTGCTGGGCATATACACCAAGGAAACCAGAACTGAAAGAGACACATGTACCCCAATGTTCACTGCAGCACTGTTTACAATAGCCAGGACATGGAAGCAACCTAGATGTCCATTAGCAGACAAACAGATAAAGAAGTTGTGGTACATACATACAATGGAATATTACTCAGCCATAAGAAGGAATGCATTTGAGTCAGTTCTAATGAGGTGAGTGAACCTAGAGCCTATTATACTGAGTGAAGTAAGTCAGAAAGAGAAACACAAATACTATATATTAACACATATATATGGAATTTAGAAAGACGGTAACAACAATCCTATATGCAAGGCAGCAAAAGAGACACAGATGTAAAGAACAGACTTTTGGACTCAGTGGGAGAAGGCAAGGGTGGGATGATTTGAGAGAACAGCATTGAAACATGTATATTACCATATGTAAAATAGATGACCAGTGCAAGTTTGATGCATGAAGCAGGGCACTCAAAGCCGGTGCTCTGGGACAACCCAGAAGGATGGGGTGGGGAGGGAGCTGGGAGGGGGTTCAGGATGGGGGGAACACACGTACACCCGTGGCACACCCGTGGCTGATTCATGTCGACATATGGCAAAAATCATCACAATATCGTAAGGTAATTATCTTCCAATTAAAATGAATTTTTTTAAAAAAGTGAGAGACATGCCCCTCTCCTTCACTGAAAACTGCTCTGTCCAATCTATCTGCAAAGCCTCCACACTGCACTTAGGTTACTTGGTTACATGGCCTATGAAACCCTGTGTGACCAGTGACTAGTTCTCTGCTCACTCTTCCAATTCCTTTTTTTTTTTTCCTTTTTTTTTTTTTTTTTTTTGGCTGCACTGCTTGTCATGTAGGATATTAGTTCCCCAACCAGGGATCAAACCTGTGCCCCCTGCAGTGGAAGTGCCAAGTCCTAACCACTGGACCACCAGGGAAGTCCCCCTTCCATCCAATTTCATCCCATGCCCCTTTGTACCTTCTTCACTATGGTACAGCCCCACTGGGCTGTGCTAGGGAAGAATCCAGGTTCTTTCCACCTCAGGGATTTTCACTTTGTTTCCTCTGCCTGGGATGCCCTTCCCCCAACTCTTCGCTTGGATAATTCCTGCTTATCCTTCAGCCTCAGCCAAACTTGTCACTTTTTCCCCCAGACCTTTCCTCCCAATAAATTACATCTCATTTATTATTCTTTTTCAGAGGACGTTATAGCACTCACAACACTTCATAATGAAACATTTGTGCATTTATTTGTTTGCATTCCAACTCTCCCACATGACTGCAAGGCTTAGAAGGACAAGAATCATGACTTTTGTGGCCACTACTATATCCCCAGCACCCACCCAACACAATGTCTGGCATAGAGAAGACACAAAAACAAAAGTACTGAACAAAAATAGGCAATGCCTTCAAGGGATATACAATATAGTGGGGAAATACACAAAGAAGTGAATTTTACCAGAGGATAAGCAGGGTTTCAGGAAGGGCTACAGAAAAGACATGACCTCTGAGCTGATTACTGAAAGATAAGTAGACATTTGTCAGGAAAGTGACCTACTGAAATGCTCTAGACCACCAAGGATGGACTGTATGTGGGGAATGGCAAGGACCATGTGCTGCCATACAAACTTTTGGCTTTGATATCTGGGCGGATAGTGGATCAAGCAGTATAGCGAATGTAAGAAGTAGTTCTATTATTATTAATTACCAGGGTCCAGAGCCCAAGGAAAAGAAGCCATTGGCAGAGTTTGGCATTTGGATAGTGTCCGTTCCCTTGTTCATCTGCCTCTCATCACTCTCAAGCTAAATAGGAAAGATCATGATTTCAACCTGGGAATATTCAGTGCTTAGTCATAGATGGCCACACATAGGTCAAGCCAGGCCAAGGGAGGGCAGTGGATTCTGATGCTCTTCATGGAAGTAGTAAGGGCAGAAATCCTAAATAAATACAATAAAATGCTACCTCACCCCTGAATGGTATTGGGTTGAAAAGCATGAAGATATGCCATTACTAGGGAGTTACCACATCCTATTAACTCAACAGCTTCTCTGGTCTGACAACAGGTCTTATAAATACCTGCATGTTAACAGAAGGTAGGAGACTTTCCTGGTGGTCCAATGGTAAAGAATCTGCCTGCCAATGCAGGAGACAAGGGTTTGATCCCTGGTCCAGGAAGATTCCACATGCCACAGAGCAACTAAGCCCTGTGTGCCACAACTACTGAGCCTGCATGCTTAGAGCCCCAGCTCTGCAACAAGAGAAGCCACTGCAATGAGAGGCCCATGCACTGCAACTAGAGAGTAGCTCTTGCTCTCCACAACTACAGAAAGCCTGTGTGCAGCAATGACCCAACACAGCCAAAAATAAAATAATTTTAAAAAAACAGAAGATGGGAAGAAGAAAAATCTGACATCTGTTGCCACCCATAGTGAAACTTTCTAGGCCTCCCTCCCCCTGCCCCGCCACACACAGAACAGTGTTACATGAAACAGGAAGCTTTGAATCACAATTCTGGTTAAAACCTAAGGAACCTATAGTTTATTTCAAAAATGCTAACAGAGACACAGGAAGAAAAAAAACACATCCTGGAAGCCTCCATGACAAAGCAATTCTTTGGGGAGGAAAAAACAAACTTTTCAAAACAGCAATAAAACAGGGAAAGCAACAGTAGGAAAAAACAAACATTTAGCAGAAAATTATAAAATAGACAAGCCTGCGGAAGTGGTAGCAGTGTAATGCAGTAGGGATAAACAGGCACACAGATTGGCACTGATTATCAAGCTGGGGACCTAATCCTGGCTCTATGCCCCATGTGACAGCTGTAAGACCAGAATGAGTCTCCTTGGGCCTCAGTTTCTTCCTGTGTAAGATGAGATTCTGGAAACAGATCATCTCAAAAGATTCTTTCCAGTTAAAAAACATCCCTGTAAGAGCATAGTGATTTTTCCTTTCTGTCACAATTACAATACAATGAGAATAGCCATGACAGGCCAGGCATTTTGGTGATTCTCACTGTCACCTACAACTGTGTGAGGGAAACAATATTCTAGGCAAAACGATATGGTAATAGAAAAGGACAACATGATTATCATTTTTTAATGGGTAGGTGATTTCCTTCTGGAAATGTAATGAACATGTCCTGGAACTAGAGAGTACTCACAACATTGTGAATGTACCAAATGTCACTAAATTGTGTACTTTAAAATAGCTAAACTGGTAAATTTTATGTTATGTGTATTTTACCACAATTAAAAAAGAAACTTCCCAGGAGGAAAAAATGAGCATTTGTCTTTTAGGATACAATTTGTTTCTCTTAAAAACTGTGGGAGTCCCACACTGTTGGTGGGAATGTAAATTGGTGCAGCCACTGTGGAAAACAGTATGGAGGTTTCTTAAAAAACTAAAAACAGAACTACCATATGATCCAGCAATCCAACTCCTGGGCATATATATGAAAAATATGAAAATGAATTTGAAAAGATACATGCACCTCAATGTTCACTGCAGCACTATTTACAACAGCCAAGACATGGAAACAACCTAAATGTCCATCAACAGATGAATGGATAAAGAAGATATGGTACATATATACAATGGAGTGTTAGCCATAAAAAAGAATAAAGACATTTGCAGCAACATAGATGGATCTAGAGACTATCATATTAAATGAAATAACTCAACCAAAGACAAATATTATATGATATCACTTACATGTGGAATCTAAAAATATAATACAAATGAACTTATTTACAAAAGAGAAACAGACTCACACACAGAGAAAACAAACTTATGATTACCAAAGAAGGGGAGGCACAAACTAGGAGTATGGGATTAATAGATGCACGTTACTATAAATAAAACAGATAAACAATAAGGATTTACCATATAGCACAAGGAACTATATTCAGTATCTTATAATAACCTATTATGGAAAAGAATCTGAAGCTATATACCTGAAACGAACATAATACTGTAAATCAACTATAGTTAAATAAAAAATAAAATGTGGAGGAGCACTTCCTTATAGATGAATTCCAGTTGAAAAAAAATGAGGGATGATAAAATTAGAAAAATTATTGCTTTTCAGAAATTCGAATAAAGATTGCCAATGCTAAAACTGTTGGAGGAATGATTTGGGAAACAGGATATTCATAAGGTCTTAAAGTACCATGCCACAGATACTTTTTGTTAATTATCTATAAAAAACAGAACCTCAGCAATGAAGAGATATGGCAGATACCACCTTAATAAGTGATTACTTTAGCATCACAAATAACAGGGTAAACTGACATTACATGTCTTCACCGAAAATGTAACGCAGTGGATGTACACAACATCACCTATGTAAATTTCTTGCCAAAAGCACATAACTCGAATCTGATCTCAGGAAAACAATCACACAAAGCCAAACTGAGGAATGTTTTTTATATGACAACTGTCCTGGCTTCTTCAAAACTATCAATGTATCACAATGAAACAAAGAAACAGGAACAAAAGGGACAGATAATCAAATACTTGTCCCTGGATTTGATACCAAATGCCTCCTCAAAAATGCTATAAAAGATACTTTAGTGAAGTGAAGTTGCTCAGTCGTGTCCGACTCTTTGCGACCCCATGGTCTGTAGCCTACCAGGCTTCTCCATCCATGGGATTTTCCAGGCAAGAATACTGGAGTGAGTTACCATTTCCTTCTCCAGGAGATCTTCCTGACCCAGGGATTGAACCCGAGTCTCCTGCATTGTAGGCAGACGCTTTACTGTCTGAGCCACCAAGGAAGTCCTAAAAGATACTTTAGGATAACTGAAAAAATATAGGCTATAAACTACATAAAATTATTGTATAGGTGATAATTCCTTGAGTGTGAACACTATTATTGTTATGGAGGAGAAAGTCTTTCTTCCCATTCTCTTTAATTAAAATTTTATATTGAGATAAAAACATAATTTGTAGATTCACATGTAATTATAAATAGTACACAGTGATGCAATATACCCTTTGAAGTATGATTATTATTAACCCCATTTTACAGAAGAGGGTAAGGCCCAAAGATATGAAATAACTTGCCTATAGCTAGCAGCAACAGAGCCAGGATACAAACCCAGGGAGTCTGTCTCCAGAGACACTTGACCCCAGAGGACATAACTGAGGCTTTTGGAGCTCAGAGAACTCTGGTTATCAACTTGCAGAAATGGGTTCAGATGCAGGTGTATCAGATTCCAAGGCCCATGTTCCTTCCACACTGGACGCTTGGGAAGGAATAGCTGGCTCTTAGAGAAAAATTTTCTGAAAGTCTCTTTTTGGCTACCCCCTACTCAGTGTTTTTCATCATAATCCATACCCCATCCCATTCTGCCCCAGTGAGGAGTTGTGGTAGGGCAATAATGCAGAGAGACGAAGAACTCATTTCCTGTACCTGCCACAGATGAGACACTGCACCAGAGAAAAAAGAAGGGGAGTGGACGCTCTGTTTCTTTACTCCTGTGCTAACACCATCCCTTTTATTTGAGAGTAACACACATACTAACGTTTTGGTCAACAGAACAGGACCAGATGGCTTTTCCTAGGTGATGGTGGTCCAAGTATCAAGCCATACAGCCATCGAGATTTCACACTGAAGCTCTGTGATCAATTCACTGACTGCTTTGTGATGCTCCCCTTGGCGCCCAAGTGTTAGCTAAATCACCAGAGTGTTTACAAATACACTGTGATGTGCTAAAAAAAAAAAAAAAACTGCAAGGTTGAAATTTACTTCCCTTGGATCTGAAGCCAACAGAACAGTTTCTCACTGCATCTGTTTTATTTTCACGCTTACCCGGACATATTTTGCCACTTCACCTTATTATGTAACTCCCACACTAGATTAAGTGTAATTTCCCCATTTTTGCACACTTTTCCTGTTCCCAATCTCACTCTCAAAAGAGTTTTTTTGGAGTCAACAGGAGAGACAGTCAAAAATTACAAGAATACTTAAGGAAGAATATTTAAAAAAAAAAACTGCTCTAACAAAACCTTCAGGGATTTAGTGTGTTTTGTTTTGTTTCTTATTTGGAGGTAGAGGGCACAGAAAGGCTGAAACAGCTGTCTAGAAGTCCACACAATTCACTTCTTTCCTTGTTGAAGGCACTGCTATTTTATACCTCATTTCCAAACAACTTGTTCTCTGATTTAAAAGAAATACATATTTATATAAAATTTGGAAAATACAAGTACAAAAGGGAAAAAATATAAATGCATCCTACTACCTGGGGATAGCCAGTTCAACAACTTTGGATCATTTCCATCCATTCTGTATTTATCATCACATTCATAGGTATACAGATGTAAACACATAGAGATATATATAAACTCCCAGTTACATTGAAAAGACAGAAGTAGAATAATCCCATACTCTTCCATTATACCATGAAGATTTTCTTCAGCATTGGTCTTGATTTTTAATAGCCAAATATTTTACTCTGTGAACCTGTCGTAATTTACTAACATTCCCCTATGTTAGTTTGTCACCATTTATAAATACCTTAGTATATAAAGCTTCATTTTTTCACCATTTATAAATACCTTAGCATATAAAGTTGCATATATATATCTGATAGTTCCTTCATAAATTATACTTGTAAAAATTAACAAGGAATCTATGTTATATACAGAAAAATTAAAAGATACAAATAAGCAAAAAGAAAGTCAACCGCAATTATTTTAAAAAATACTTTGGGGTCTATCCCCTTAGACTTTTCTTTGTAGAAACATACATGGACATGACACATGTATTAATATGGGATCATATTATTAATAATAAAAAGTAACAGTTACTAACAATAGTTACCAGGTATTGAGTACTTACCACATGCCAGGCACTGTGATCTTCTTTTTTTCTCCCTTTTTACTGTACTCTTTTTTTTAAAAAAAAAAAATTGTAGTATAATTGTTTTACAATGTTGTGCTAGTTTCTACTGTACAGCAAAGTGTATCAGTTATATGTATATGAATATTCCCTCTTTTTTTATTTCCTCCCCATTTAGGTCACCACAGAGCACTGAGTGTAGTTCCCTGTGTATACAGTAGGTTCTCATTAGCTATCCATTTTACACATAGTATCAATAGTTCACATATGTCAATCCCAACCTCCCAATCCATCCTACCCCTGCCTTCCCCCTTGGTATCCATACATTTGTTCTCTATGTCTGTGTCTCTATTTCTGCTTTGCAAATAAGATCATTTATACCATTTTTCTAGATTCTACATATATGTGTTAATATATGATATTTGTTTTTCTCTTTCTGACTTACTTTACTCTCATCATTTTCTGATGTAATCCTTGCAACCACCCTACAGATTAGCTCAGCAGTTTCCTCTGCACACTGGAGTCGCCTGGCGGGCCTCAATCCCTGAGCACTGGATCTCAGTCCTAGAGATTCATATTTCATCGGTCTGGGTGAGGCTTGGGTTTGGGGGGGGGGTGCTTTAAAGATCCCCAGGTGATCCTAATGGATGTACAGGTTGGGAACTGTTAGGTTCACTTCTGTTTTATCCCTCTTTCAACTAACATGAAAGTTGAGGATGGGCTTCCCTGGTGGCTCAGACATTAAAGAATCCACCTGCAATATGGGAGACCTGGGTTCGATCCCTGGGTTGGGAAGATCCCTGGAGAAGGGAACAGCTACCCACTCCAGCATTCTGGCCTGGAGAATTCCATGGACTGTATAGTCCATGGAGTCACAAAGAGTTGGACACAAGGCAAGTAACTTCTCAAAACCACGCAGCTCATAAAGCTGGGATTTCCATCTAGCTCTAAGCCCAGAGCCCACACTTTTAAATGCTGATAATTTGGGATGTACTTCCCACCCCCAGCATTTAACACCATATTGTGAACCCATTTCTATGTTAATAAGTATAATTAATCCACATTATCATTTTTAATAACTATAGTATTCCATTGTATCAATGCATCAGAATGCAAGTGTTATCAATTTTCCCCACTATAGAAAATGCTACAATCAATATCCTTTTTGATACATTTTTCTGTACATCCTTCATTATTTCCTTAGGATGAATTCCAAGAAAAGGAACTGCTGGGTGAAAAGGTAAACATGTTTTTTAAAGCTTTTGACAAATATTGCCAAACTGACATTCCCACCAGAAGTGTATGCAAATGCCTACTTGCTTGTGTCCTTGCCAAAGCTGCATTTTGTCATTTCGTTTTAATGACTGGAAATTATATTGGAGAAAATGGTATGCCATTTTATTTCTCCCCCCCCCTCCTTTGACTACTACTGAGACAGAACATTTTTTCATGTTTATTGGCCATCTGGATTTCTGCTTATGTATTTTCCTATTCCCATCCTTTGCATATTTTTCTAGTAAAATACGTGCATTTTTCTTATTAAGCTGTGAGTCTATATATTAAGGATAATGAGTCTTTTTGCAGTTGTTTCTAGTTCTCTCATGGTTTTGTGTAGAAATTTTAATAGTTGGTTATATTAAACTTTTTCATCAGTCTACCTTTCATATTATGCATACAAACATCTTCCCTACCCCCAAATTATGTGAGTATCCTCCTATAATTTTTGAGTTCCTTTATCATTTTTTTAAAACTTTTAATTCTTTAATGCAGCAGTTCCCAAACAGGACTACACATCAGAATTGCTCACAGCAGTTCTTTAAACACTCAGGTCTTAAGACTGAATCACAATTTGAGGGGATGAGAACTGAGCAAGAATATTTTTAAAAGGCACTTCCAATGCACCCCCTTCTTTTTATTAAGAAACACTATTTTAATCCTTCTAAATTTACACTGGTGTCATTTTTCCAAGTTACTTCACTATGTTTGTTAAATCAAGCATTTCATGAAGTTGAAATGCTACTTTTATCCTCGTCGGTAAGTTCTGTGACAGCGGAGCCCAGCCCTGTGTTCTCCAGGGCTCTACATAGTGCCTGGTACACAAGTGGTGCTGGACGTTAATTGAAGAAATAAATGGCACCTGACAACACAAGTCTCCACCCTCATCCCACCCCAACTCGGCTACTGTTCTCTTCAATATTTTCTTGACCATTAGACCAATGAAACTGATGTTATTAATGATGACTCTGAGTTATCAAAAATATTAAATTATGCTCAGTAAACTCTGTTTAAAATGGCCAGGAAATGTCTTAGAGGACTCCATCAAACAAAGTCAAAATAATAATGTTGGCCATGTTTAAGAGGTATGGGAATTCTGATTCAATTCTCCATGGAGGAACTAGATAGCATTGACCTGAGAGACTAACAACACTTGGCTTCCTCTCGCTCTGAAGAGTTGCTCTAGCAGATGCAGAAACTGACTCAGAGCTTCCTTGAGCTGAGGACAGAACCACACATTCCCTGCTCCAAGAGTCAATAAGAAAAAATTGAAATAGTGAATCAGGAGACCTGAGTTTTAGTTCTGTCACTACTGCTAACCTATTTGACCACGGTCATGTCACTAAACCTCTAGGGGTTGGGCTAGATGTTTTCTAAGGATCTCTTCAGATCTAAACCTCTACATAGAGACCTAAACAAAAGAGGGAGGGGATATATGTGTACATGTGGCTGATTCATGTTGTTGTACAGTAGAAACTAACACATTGTAAAGAAATTATCCTTCAATTTAAAAATAAATTAAAAAAGAAAGACCCTAATAGACTACTATGGGGCAGGCCTTCCAAGAACAACCCAAAATTCCCTCCACAGAATGGGGTCCCAGGTCCATTCCAGAATATAGCAAATAATAATGACAGTAGTAGAATCAGTAGTAGTGATACTAATAGGAGTACTAGTAACAATAACAGCTATTGCTGAATTTTGTGTGTGCGTGCTCAGTCGCTCAGTTGTGTCTGACTCTTTGCAACCCCATGACTGCAGCCCACCAGGCTCCTCTGTCCATTGGGATTCTCCAGGCAAGAATACTGGAGTGGGTTGCCATTTCCTCTTCCAGGGGATCTTCCCAACCCAGGGATTGAACCCTTGTCACCTGCAGCTCCTGAACTGTCAAGTGGATTCTTTTGGGGATTTTTTTTTTTTTTTTACTTATTTATAAGTTTTTTATTGAGATATAACATACTGATTCAGTATTTGCATGTATATTTAAACAATCACCATGAGTCTAGTTTACCTTTATCACCATACACAGTTACAGATTTTCTCACTATGATAGAAACATTTAAGATCTATTATCTTGGCAACTTTCAAATATACACTAGAGTATTATTAACAAGAAGCACCATGCTATACATTAAATTTCTATGACTTATTCTATAATTGGAAGCTTGTACCTTTTGACTTCCTTTATACATTTAGCCCAACCCCACCCCACATCCTTGGCAATCACCAATCCATTGTCTGAATCTGTGAGCTGCTTTTTCTTTCTTTAGATTCCACATATAAATGAGATCATATGGTATTTATCTTTCTCGGCAGGAAAATTCTTTACCATGGAGCCACCTGGGCAGCCCGTTGCCAAATTCTACTGAGCACTTATTGTGTGATAGACATTATTCCAAATGGCTTACTACTAATAATAGTGGCATAAACTTTTATGGCACTTACTATGTTCCAAGTGTTTTGTTTAATATTAACTTAATCATCAAAACAACCTTGCAAGGTTAAGTTCTATTGTTATCCCCATTTTATAAAAGAGAAAAATGAGACACAGAGAGATTAAGGGACTTGCCCAAGGTCTCACAGCTACCAAGTGACAACCAACACAATTGAACCTGGACCCACACTGTAACTACTCTACCATACTGACACCCAAACCATCACTGTACTATACTTGTCACTTCAGAGGTTGCACAAAGGAATGAGTTGCAGTTACTGCTGTGGAATACTCCCCCTCTTCATTAATGCTAGAAAAGCTGTTTGCCTCCAATGTGATTCTAAGCAGATCAAATTTCAGGGCCTGAGATAGCAAAATATATTACTTATTAAGAAATTATGACATTTTTATTAAGAACTGTTATCCATTAAAATGTTTTTTATTATAAATCATTAACTTACTAATGACATTTCCATTAAACAGAAAGAAAACACACGCTTTTAATGCATCATTAGGAACAAAACTTTAGCTCCCCATCTGCACAAAGTCTAGGGCTTCTCAGGTGGCACTAGAGGTAAAGAACCCACCTGCCAATGCAAGAGACGCAGGTTTGATTCCTGGGTGGGGAAGATCCCCTGGAGAAGGAAATGGCAACCCACTCCAGTTTTCTTACCTGGAGAATCCCAATAGACAGAGAAGCCTACAGTCCACAGGGTCAGAAAGAGTCAGAAACGACTGAAGTGATTTAGCATGCACTCAGGAGCACAACTTTAGCTCCCCACCTGCACAAACTCTAATTCCATACCTTCAGCACTGTCTTTTAAACACTGACCTGACAGCTCATAGCACCTCAAACAAAACAGGCCAAACCAAACGCAGTACACTAATTTCCCACCACCCCCACACCCCACATACCTTTCATGGTCCCGACTCAATGAATGGCGCCACTGGCCCCAGGCACCCAAAACTGGGTGTCAACCCAGGCTCAGTTCTTCCCATATCCAGTTACAGAATGTTCGCAGAATTCATCTCATTCTCTCCATCCTTGCTGCCCCTCCTTCTGCTCAGACCCTCACCATCTCTTCCCTAAGTCACTATACCAGAAACCTCCCAACTGGTTCTTGGTTTCCATTCTCTCCAGCTCCAACCCTACCTCCATAATGCTGCCAAAGTAATCTTTCTAAAATAAAACTTGATTATGTTACTTCCCTGTTTAGAATCTTTGTCTTCAGGATAAAGTGTAAAATCCTTTTTAGGACATACAAGGTTCTTTATTATCTGGCCTCTGACCACCTCTCCTGCTTCATCCAAGGTCGTGGCCCACACATCTCACATGAGGCCAACAGAACAACTTGGAAGTTTCCAAACAGTGCTTCTCTGTCTGCCCAGAATGCAATTCTCTCATTTGCCCATCTGGCAAACTCCCACTCATTTTTCATTTTTTTAGGCCAGCTCAAAACCCACAGTTCATCATGCTTTTCTCTGAGCATCCATCACATTTTGCATCTCTATTATAACACTTATTCAACCTGACACAACTATTTGCTTATATAGTTTGTCTCCTCGATAAGACAAGGAACCCTCTAGGGTTCTCCATCTTAATCATTTCTATATTCTACTTGTTGAATTAAAAGAATGTCTCAGAATTTAAACAAGAATATCCAAATTCCTCCCAATAACTGCCCATTGGATGAGTCAAACCAGGCATATAGGCCGAATCTCATTTCAACAAGTATCTTTAAAGTGACAACCCTAGCATATCAAAAATACTTGTTACAGCTATAACCAACAGGAGACAGTTTTAAAAGAAATATCAGACCACCAACAAACCTACCTGTTGAATATTTATAGACATTTGAGCTCCCTTCATTCTATTCCATCTAAGTGGTTCTTAACCTTTTTTGGGTCACAGACCAATTTACGTAGTGTTTGTCTACCATTTCTTAAACCCATACTCCCTTATGATAAACATAAAAATCCCATGCAACCCTGGAGATTCTGATACTCTCCAAACCCACCAAAAAATAAAAAGTTACTTCTGTGGTAAGAAATCACAGGTTCACAAGAGATGTGCTCTATCAGGCAAGATAGCATTAAGCTTTGCTTTCAAGTCATGCCATTGTATTAGAACAGACATTAATATTAACGTATAACATTGAATATCCTTTAAAGTCTTTATTGGGAAGAGAAAGCCAGAGAGGTGCTGACATCTGTCTCCCCCACCTTTGAGAACCTTATGATGGAAATTTGCCAGAAACAAATAAACTGAAATATGAAAAAAAATATCCTCCGTCTCCTGACCTGTAACCCCCATAAGCACATGTTCAAATGAAGGGAGTTCTTTGAAAATGCTCCTGGCACTACATTTTCCTGCTATTCCTACTCTCCACACACGCCTCTTCACTCCTACTTTAAAATAATCGGAACTAGCTAGCAGCAACTCCTTTTGAACTAAAAAGCTTTGTCCTGGCGAAGACAAACGGTTAAATTAAAGAAACAGCTGTGTGGCTGCCTGCCTCTGGCTTGGGGGTTTGGGTTGTGGTAGAGGATAGAGGAGGAAAAACCAGTTGGAGGAGTAAGTACTAACTTCTTACCCTGCCACGTGGCCATCTTGATCCTATTCTCTCCCACGCTGAGGTCAGCAAGCTCAGAGTTTCCCAGACCCCCCAGTTTTGTAGGGAGAATCGACTGGGATGTGGAGAGAACAGCAGCTGTATCGTCTTGTATTCTGCAGAATGCTCAAGCTGGAACCTGAAAATGTCAATAAGAAAATGAATACCTAAATGAAAAACATTCAAATCCTTGAAAAGCATCTCCTGTCCCTCTCTGGACCTCTCTTTCCATGATAAGCAGAGACAGTTAAGTGTCATATTTCTACCTAAGCAGCAAGGTATCACTGAAAAAAGAACGGGGAGATCTAGAGTCAGTTAATATTGCCCTTGAGTGTTGTCCAATTCTGCATGAATCACTGGATCTTCAGTACCTAGGTTTCAGAGTCTCAAAGGATGGGTGGTTGGATGAGATAGCCATTAAGTGTCTCTTGACGTGACCTCCAAGTTCCACACTTTGGGGAATGAAGAACAGCATAATACCCAATGCCCTTCCCAACCCCCAAAACATCCAACTCTACATTAAGAAATTTCATAGAAAGGAGAGCAAATTTTGTGACTAAAGTTTTAAAATGGATCTTGCATAAGAGCCATGCCCTCAAGGTCGTGGTGCTTCCTCTCTACTTCATTATATTTTCTCACATTTTGCCAATGTCCTGTAGGAGCTTAGATTGCTTTTATAATCAGGAAGGAAAAGAACCAAAAGAAAAGAAAAATGTAAAAGTAGAACTCTAAGTAAAACCAAATTAATTCAGATAATTTCTATTTTTAAAATGTCAAATTCAGTCTTTGGACGGTACTGCTTGAAAGGATAAGAAAGGCACTAGGAATGGAAGAAAAAAATGAAATGTCTGACTACTTTATTTGATTTAGAAGATGACTATATTAAACACTTTGTCCATTTAAACATGTTCTTAAGTATTAAAGTGGTCTTTCTTACGTAGTATACAAGCCGATCTGCTTTTTCTAAGTAAAAGTCCTCACCTTTTTGACCCAGGGAACTTCAAAATAGATTGCTATTTCCATAGCTTTCATATAAGCAACACTTCCACGCTCTAAGTTAAAGTGCTGACAATAGACACACTAAGGAGTAACAGCAAACTTGACGGTCATCATTTTGGCCTTTTTTAAACAACGAACTTGACGGTCATCATTTTGGCCTTTTTTAAATGATGTTTTTTGCTGTTGTTTTAGATTTGAGTTTTACTTAACAGATAGTTAGCCAAGGTTTTTAACGGAAAAGCTCAAATATATACATGAGAGGAATGAGTAACATAACAAACACCCAGATACCTATCAACTAGATAAAAAAATATCAACTGGTCAATCTCATTTTGTCTATTATTATTCATGCATGGTTGTATGCTTAGTAGCTCAATCGTGTCTGACTCTGCGACCCCATGGACTGTAGTCCGCCAGGCTCCTCTGTCCATGGGATTCTCCAGGCAAGAATACTGGAGTGGGTAGCCATTTCCTTCTCCAGGGGATCTTTCCGACCCAGGGATTGAACCCAGGTCTCCTGCATTGCAGGCAGATTCCTTACCGTCTGAGCCACCAGGGAAGCCCTCTTATTCATGGAAATGACTTTTTTTAAGAACGAAAGTGTGAATGTGCACACTAACCCCAAGAAGACAAAAGAGAGAAAAGAATGCTTTGGCTAAGGAAAGGCTTGCAAAGTCCAAGAAAACTAGGAACTCACAAAGTCCCAGGATGGAATCACCAGGAAAATTGCTTCGATGACTTATCTGGAACCTAGAGCAGTTTGTTTTGGTTTGCCTTTTTTTTTTTTTTTTTTCTCCTCTTATTTAGCGTGCAGTACTGATACGCGCCTCATGGGACCAGGAGAATTTAACATCTCCGAAGTCAAACCTGGGCAGCTGCTAATAAATCTATGAAGAGTACATAAAGCAGATTCTTACTGGCTTTTTATACTTCACACTTCTGGATCTCCCTCACTTATTCAGGATAGCTTACTCTTGACGTTATCATATGGGCACACGTACAACTTCACTTGGCACTCCTGGAACGTGATTTGCTCTGAAATATTAACAAGGTACACACATATCAACGTGAAGGGAAAGTTTTTCCCTTGAGGAGAAAGCGCTCAAGCGCAAGCCTGGAAAGTCAGGAGAGAGCCAGCTCCCCGCGTTAAGTGAGAAAAGAAAAACGCAGCAACTACTTTTCCGAGAGCTTGGACTCCTCTTCGTTACGACCCACACAAACCTGCCAGCCCAGAGCAGGATGGATAAGAACGGGGCCTCAACGGGGTTTTACCAGCCAAAGCCACCCTGCCTCAATCGTGGAAAGGGGACGCCTGCAGCTAACCTCCCTCCCCCATTCAAAAGCTGGGCGGGCTTGGCGCGGCTCCGCGAGGAAACTTCGCTGGGACAGCGCAGGGACCCTGGCTCGGAGAATAGGGCTGGGCTCCCTGGAAGATGCCGCCCTGCACTGGCTAGAACTGGCCGGTCTAACTCCTCCGAGTGCCAGGCGGTGGCGGCCAGGCACGGGGAACCCCTATCTCCGGGGGGCCGAGGCAGCGGGGGAGCGCCTCCCCTGTGTCTCTACGCCCAGGGGGTGCTCTGGGGGTGGGCCGGGGACCAGGGGCCCGCCTAAGACCTGCTGCAGTAGAGACAGCCCATTTGTCTTTACCTGTCGCCGAGATCCGGAGCGACGGAGCCTGTGTCCGCCGCCGGCGGGCCGAGCGCTCAGTCGGCTCTGGCGTCCGGGACTCTAAGTTGAGCTAGCGCCCCACGTAGCCGGCAGAGCTTCATTCACAGCCCAGCCAGGAGGAGGGGGAGCGGAGCGGGCCCGCGGCTCATGTGACAGGCGCCTCGCAAAGATCTGCCAAGCACGGCCGCCGTCTGCGCGTGCGCGCCCCAGCCAGCACGCTCCCCACTCCTCGGCCGAGGTGGGGAGGAGGTGATCCCCGCCCGGGAGTTAGCAGGGCGGGGAGAGCCGCGGCGGAGGCGGTGCAGGGAGGAGTTTCCGTGCGCGCAGCCGCAGTAGCTCGGCCTTGCTCGCTGCCATATTTAATAAGGACTGGGCGGGTCCTCGCCCAGTGCTGGGCGTGTCAGTTGCTTTTGAAAAATAAATGCTGCTTTATGTTTCACTGTTTCGAGCCTGCGGTCCGGTTTTTTGCTGTTGTCCTTAGAACTAGACTGTTTCTCCTGAGCTTCTGGCCCACAAAATACGTGAGCTAATGTAAGTCGCGTCCAACTCTGAGACCTCGTGGACTAGAGCCTGCCAGGCTCCGATGGCCGTGGGATTTCCCAGGCAAGAATACTGGAGCGAGTTGCCACGCCCTCCTCCAGGGAATCTTCCCGACCCAGGAAGCGAACCCCCGTCTCCTGCGTCCCTTGCAGTGCAGGCGGATTCTTTACCTCTTGAGCCATCAAGGAAGCTGATGGAATATTACATTAGCTCACGTATTTTGGGCTTCCCAGGAGGAAGACATGGCAACCTCCCCCTGGAGGGTCTTAAAGAGTCGGACACGACTGAAGCGACTTAGCACACACGCACTTATTTTGAGCCTCTGATTATATGCCAGGCACTGTTCTAGCCCTTTAGTTTTTTCATCTCATTTAATGCGCACAATAACCCCACTGGGCTGTGTACTATTATTTTTCCACTTTTATTCATAAGAAAACAGAGGCACGGAAAGGTTGTCCGGGCTCACATAATAGTAGTAGTGTCAATAGTGATCAAATACAGTAATGCTTCTAACAGCCAACATGATCCTCATAGTAACACTGAAAAATCCACAGTACGGTTTTGGGTATTGTCTCCATTTTTAATACTTACAAAACAGAGGCCCAGGAAAGCAAAAATCACAGAACTAGGAAGGGGTAGAACTGAGATTCCAACCTAGGCCTACCTGACTCTGAAGCCCTAGGCTTGGAAGAAATAGCCCCTCATTTTACAAAAGAGAAAACAGGCCTTTGGGGTGTGTTGACCTACTTAACATGATCCAGCTAATTATTTATTGGCAAAAATGAGGCTGGAATTTGTATACTCAATCCAGGTAGTCTAACTAGGACCCCAGTACTCTAATTCAGAGTCTACTGCAGTGAACAATTTTGAACTACTCCTCTGGACAAGCTAAGTGGTGTGAGATACAAGACCTGTATGTACCCTAGCCTAGTCAGCACTAGGCCACCGACAAATCTATAATCAGGAAAGTCCAGTTTTTGGACCCATTGCAACAAGAGAGTCTGCACACAAGAGAAAGCCTGGGGCATCTCACCAAACAAAAAGAGTCATTATGATGTTGGGGGAAGGATAGAGTTTCAGTGAATTTTAGATGAAGCACTGTTTCAGTAAGCTTGAAGTGGGGTTGTCTGAAGGGGTCGATATCAGGTCTGGACTTCGAAGTGAACCCAGAGTCCTGTTTCCTTGGGAACCACAAAGTAAAGATAGATATGGAATGTTCAAATACCCCTTATCTGAAGCTCTACACCTGGATTGGAAATTGAGGCTGCTTCTCTGGGTCCAAGAAACTTCTGTGCTCCAGACAAATGTGGAATGTTTTATTCTCACTGACATGATTTCAAGCAGTAAAATTCCTGATAGCCTGTGATTGTAGAGAACAAAGTTTCTCAGTGAGTAAAAAACATGCATGGGGTCGCAAAGAGTCGGACACAACTGAGCGACTGAACTGAAAAACATGGTGGTCACCCAAATAATGGGGCTGTTATTCTCTCATAGCTGCAGCGTGTCTTTGGGAGAAATACTGTGTGCTAAGTCACTTCAGTCGTGTCTGACTCTTTGTGACCCTGTGGACCATAGCCCACCAGGCTCCTCTGTCCATGGGATTCTCCAGGCAAGAATACTGGAGTAGGTTGCCATGCCCTCCTCCAAGGGATCTTCCCTACCCAGGGATCAAACCCGCATCTCTTACATCTCCTGCATTGGCAGGTGGGTTCTTATCACTGGCATCACCTGGGAAGTCCAGGGGAATAGCCACAAGTAACTAAAAAGAATTGGGGCAAGTCTGATCCCATCACTTCATAGCAAATAGATGGGGAAACAGTGGAAACAGTGAAAGAGTTTATTTTGGGGAGCTCCAAAATCACTGCAGATGGTGAATGCAGCCATGAAATTAAAAGATACTTGCTCCTTGGACATAGAAAAGCTATGACCAACCTAGACAGCATATTAAAAAGCAGAGACATTACTTTGCCAACAAAGGTCCATCTAGTCAAAGCTATGGTTTTTCCAGTAGTCATGTATGGATGTGAGAGTTGGACTATAAAGAAAGCTGAGCGCCAAAGAATTGATGCTTTTGAACTGTGGTGTTGGAGAAGACTCTTGAGAGTCCCTTGGACTGCAAGGAAATCCAACCAGTCAATCCTAAAGAAAATCAGTCCTGAATATTCATTGGAAGAACTGATGCTGAAGCTGAAGTTCCAATACTTTGGCCACCTGATGCAAAGAACTGATTGGAAAAGATTCTGATGCTGGGAAAGATTGAAGGAGGAGAAGGGGACGGCAGAGGATGAGATGGTTGGATGGCATCACCGACTTGATGGACATGAGTTTGAGCAAGCTCCAGGAGATGGTGAAGGACAGGGAAGCCTGGCATGCTGCAGTCCACGGAGTCACAAAGAGTCGGACACAACAGAGTGACTGAACTGAACTGTGCTGTCCTCTGAAGATGGTAAACGAGAGGTGATACCTTGTACAAACGTGTGCAGGCAGGGAATCACATATGAGGACCTGTGAGTAGTCATCTATGGTTGAAGCTTAGGACAAAGAAGTTCACAGAAGTTGTAGGAGATGTAACTAGAAGATAAATTGAGGCCCAGTCTTGGAGGATCCTGAATGTTGGGCTGAGATTTATACTTAATTCAGAAAGTGATTGAAAAAGAATTAAAGTTTTTGAGAAAGGTAATCCCTTTATTGGACCACTTTTTTAAAATTTAAGTATAATTGACACTTAACATTATATGAGTTTCAGGTGTGCTGATGACTCACTATTTGTATATATTGCAATATGATTTCCACAATAAGTCTAGTTAACATCTATCACTCTTCTTTAACAAGGTCCATGTTCATGGAGAGGTAGGTTAGTTGATTTGTTTTTGTCATTGCAGTATAGGAGAAATCAGAGCTTATTTTTAGATTGAGCAGGAAGATCCACTAGTGAAACAGAAATTGAAGAGGCAAGAAAAGGGGGGGATAAATAATGGAGTAAAATACATGGGAAGATAGAAATGAGATGCAAGCTAAGCTGGGAAAAGATACCTTTTCTTGTGAGAAAGAAAAAGGTAAGTTGAAGGATGTTATTCTGGTTGGAAGCTACCGCTGTAAAGGGAGCAAATATTGGCTTTACTTGGAATATAGGTTTCTTTGGGGGGGCTTGTTCAGGAGTGATTTATGGAGTATGAAGGCTGCAGTACACCGATATGACCACGTGGTGTCGCCACTGACCGCTGACAGCTTGAAGGGCTCCTGTTGGGGATTTTAGGAATGTGCTTTGTAAAAGATTGTTCTCTCTCTTGCAAACTGCAAAACAAAACCAATTATGGGAGTGGGCTCTGGAGCCAGACTCCCTGGTCTCAGAACCAACCAGATTCAGAGACTTACTAGCTGTATCACCTTCGTTCAAGTTTCACTCTCCTTCAGGTTTCTTATCTGTAAAATGAATAATATTATAAAATGTATTAATAGATTTTAAATAGTTGGAAAAGGCTAAATGCTCAATACATGTGAGCTAGTATTGCTACCAATGGTGATGATGATTACTTAGGCCCCTTTGGATCCACAAATTTTGCAGAACTTATTTATGTGGTGAGTAAAAAATGCCTATACAAAAATACTTTCCCAAGTGTAATGATTAGAGTGTGGTGCTAATGAGGCAAAGTTAATCATTTAATCAGGAGTTACAGATTCTGTTAACTGTTCTCTTCCCCATGAGAACCTTAGCCAGGTGCCCTACAAGTGTGTGTACATGGTCACAAGTGGATCTGGCCAAAAGAGTGTAGATAGATCAATAGTGCAGATAACTGAGACCCTCTATTCTCTTCCTTCCTTGGAAAAACGAAAAAATGTTCCTATCCGCCACAGTGCTCACCAGACTTTTGGTCAAAAGCCATTTCAGTTCTTACAAAGTAGAGAGTAAACACAATGTGATCTTAAAAGTTAATTTTATTTTTATTTTTTTTCCATTTATTTTTATTAATTGGAGGCTAATTACTTTACAACATTGCAGTGGTTTTTGTCATACATTGAAATGAATCAGCCATGGATTTACATGTATTCCCCATCCCGGTCCCCCCTCCCACCTCTCTCTCCACCCCATCCCTCTGGGTCTTCCCAGTGCACCAGGCCGGAGCACTTGTCTCATGCATCCAACCTGGGCTGGTGATCTGTTTCACCCTAGATATACATGTTTCGATGCTGTTCTCTTGAAACATCCCACCCTCGCCTTCTCCCACAGAGTCCACAAGTCTGTTCTATACATCTGAGTCTCTTTTTCTTTTTTTTGCATATAGGGTTATCGTTACCATCTTTAGATGCCCATCAGCAGACGAATGGATGAGGAAGCTGTGGTACATGTACACCATGGAATATTACTCAGCCATTAAAAAGAATTCATTTGAATCAGTTCTAATGAGATGGATGAAACTGGAGCCCATTATACAGAGCGAAGTAAGCCAGAAAGATAAAGACCATTACAGTATATTAACACATATATATGGAATTTAGAAGTTAATTTTAAAGCAATAAAACAGTGAATTTCTCTGTATAATAAAAGGTAGCATTTTAGAGTTAATGTTACAAAAGAAAAACCTCTAGGTCAATAGCCCACAGTGGCACCTAAACTGGCATGTCTAAAGCAGCTTTATTTTTTTAAAAAAACATTTTTTTAAATTGAGGTACAGTTAATTTACAATGTTACATTAGTTTCAGGTGAACAGCAAAATGACTCACAGAGAGATAGATATAGATATTATATGTGTGTGTGTGTATATATATATATATGTATACATTTTCTTTTTCAAATTCTTTTCCATCGTAGGCTGTGAGTGAGTGATAGTCACTTAGTCGTGTCCGACTCTTTGTGACCCCATGGACTTTAGCCTGCCAGGCTCTTCTGTCCATTAAATTTTCCAGGCAAGAATATTGGAGTGGGTTAACATTTCCTTCTCCACCATTATAGGTTATTACAAGGTATTGAATATAGTTCCCTGTGCTGTACAGTAGGTCCTTGTTTATTTATTTTATACATAGCAGTATATAGATGTTAATCCCAAACTCCTAATTTATCTCCCCCCACTTTCCCCTTTGGTAACCATAAGTTTGTTTTCTATGTCTGTGAGTCTATTTCTGCTTTGTAAATAAGTTCATTTGTATATATCTTTTTAGATTCTACGTATAAGTGATATATGGTTTGTCTTTCTCTGCCTGACTTACTTCATTAATGTGATAATTTCTAGGTTCATCCAATGTTGCTGAAAATGGCATTTTTCCATTGTGTGTGTTATGTGTGTATATGTACACATATTCATTTTTATCCATTCATCTGTTGATGAACATTTAGGTTGCTTCCATGTTTTTCGGTTGTTATAAATAGCAAAGCAGCTTTATCTTTAATTTTGAAATTGTCATTGCAAATCCAGACTGAAATAGTTATATGAGTACATAGCCTTGTCAAGTAGTAAGTAAATGTTTCTGGTATTGTTCTTTATTTGTTCCACATTTTGTTCAAGTCTTTACTATTGTGCCAGGCACAGTGTTAGCCCCTGGGCTTCCCTGGTAGCTCAGATGGTAAAGAATCTGCCAGCAATGCAGGAGATGCAGGTTGGATCCCTGGGTCCCTGGATCAGGAAGATCCCCTGGAGAAGGGAATGACTGCCCACTCCAGTATTCTTGCCTGGGGAATTCCATGGACAGAGGAACCTGGTGGGCTGTGTGTGGTTAGTGTCCAGGTTTTCCCCAATGGTTTCACTTTTCACTATGTTAGCCTAGGGATACTAGTTTTAGAATAAAATATGTGGTACTAACCACTATATATAAAATAGATAAACAACAAGGGCCTACTGTATAACTCAGAAAACTATATTCAATATCTTGTAATAACCTATAATGGAAAAGAATATGAAATATATACATATACATATAACTGAATTCACTTTGCTGTATACCAGAAACTAACACAACATTGTAAATCAACTATACTTCAATTAAAAAATAAAGTAAAATACCATGCATAAATAAAATATCTTGGGTGCACAAGAAATGCCTGAAATAGTTCTAGGAAAATGAGGCTGAATAAAAGGAAATGAGCAAAGTTCTCTAGTTCAGGGGATCTATCAAGACAGTAGGTTAAGAAGTCTAAAAATAGGGTAATCTAGGATCACTTACAATTACTTTGTACTTGAAGAGCTGAGTATCAAAATTAACAAATGGCAGGACATCTCTAGTGGTCCAGGGGTTAAGACTCTGGGCTTCCACTGCAGGGGGCACAGGTTTGATCCCTGTCAGGGAACTAAGATCCTGTATGCCACGTGGTGTGGCCAAAATGAAAAAAAACTTTTTAATCAACAAATGTCTTCTAGGACATAATGGTAGCTAACCTCATGATTGGAGAAACAGTGACGAAAACCACAGTGTGGTACCTTAGTAGAGCATAAAATGTTAGTAATATACTTGGTGAAAAAGCTGAAGGTTGGGGGAGTCCTCTTATAAAATGCTAGTGGTAGTGCAATTAGTCAACTGAGGGCAACTTTGCAATAACTATAAAAATTTCAAATACATGAGACTTTGATCCCAAAAATCCATTTCTAGAAATCTCTCTTTCAGTTGTGTTTGCATGGGTGTAATCTATTGTGTGCAATTGTTTGTAATAAAAATAAGAAACAACCAGATCTTCATCAAAAGAAGATTGTTCAAATAAATATTGATACATCTACCCAATGAGAAAGCTCTTTGCGTAATTTCTTTATTGAAGTATAGCTGACTTACAATGCGTTAGTTTCAGATGTACAGCACAGTGATTCACAGATATATGTGTGTGTGTGTATATATTCTTTTTCAGATTCTTTTTCTTTATAGGTTACTACAAAATATTAAGTATAGTTCCCTGTATTATACAGTAAGTCCTTGTTGGTTATCTATTTTATATATGTTTTTTATGTACTTATATGTAAAATTCTATGAAAAAAAGGAAGGTGTGGAGTTGTGCACTTTCTCAATTTTATGCCATGGAAGTGTATCACCTATTCAATTATATATCTTAAAAAGTAATACAGAAAAATTTTTTAATAGCCTGTCAAGGATGGTGTTTAGATTGAAGAGCTAGTTGGTCAGCTTTCTGCCTTGTGTGTGGGTATATTAGTCGCTCAGTCGTGTCCAACTCTTTTCGACCCCATGGACTATAGCCTGTCAGGCTCTTCTGTCCATGGGATTCTCTAGGCAGGAATACTGGAGTGAGTTGCTGTTCTCTTTTCCAGGAGATCTTGTTATGCAAGAAAATCTATGTTATGCAAAAACTCAGTCTTTATAGTTCTCTAATTGGGCCCAGCAAAATTTTTGACAGATGGTTTTCAGAGAAATTTTACTTTGTAAAAATTCCATGTCAGACTGCCCTCTATTTGAGAGAAGTTCAATTCTATCTAGATTAGAGCTGCTTGAGTCTAAAGGAGCAAATAGGAGAGTTTGTTTAGGGAGTGGTTTTGACAATGTGCAGGCCTCTACTCTGTATTTCATCAAGCTCTGTATTGCTTTCTGTTTCATGGAGGAGTGCAAGCTCATGGAACAGTGGTGGTGCTTTCTCAGAATCACTGTGATGCCTGGTCACCCACTACTGTGAGAACTCCTTGAGGGCACAGTCCATGACCTATTCTTCCTTTATATTTATCTTAGCAGAGCTTTTCAAACCATTTGTGGTGAAGGACCATTTTTTTTGTCAAATCCATTGTGTACCAATACTTTTGTAAAATACAAGTGAATAACTAGAAAAATTAAATCAAAAAGACATAAAAAATACAAGTCCAATTCTTTTCTGATTATGTTCAACAAACATAAAATTATTCTGTCAAGGTTTTGTTAAGGTTTTGAAACATTTACTCCCAATTTCTTATTGCAGACCAGTGATTAACAGTTTGTGGACGGGCACTGAGCCGTGGACCACACTTTGAGTAGTATTGTTTCCCAGGACCACCACGGTGCCCAGCTCATAGAAGGCAATGAATAAGTGCTGAATTGACTATATCATTCTTCTAGTGTTTTCTATTTTGCAGAGTTTTCACATCTCTCTCCTCCTTCTACCATCATACCACCTTCAGAATTAAGTAGAGCAGATTTTATCATTCTCATATAAAGAAGATGAGGCATGCAGATTAAGTGACTTGCCTGGACTGAAAACAGCCCAAATTAGTCTCTGACTCCTATTGCACTTTGTGGTAGCAGCACAGAGAAAACCTTCCAGTCAAAGAGAGCCTCCCAAGAATTCCACCAATTAGAAAAACTTGCCTTAAGCTTTCCAAAGGGCCTCCTGGCTTGATGGTGTGATGGAAAGAACACAGGTTCCGGAATTAAAGAGCTAGTCTGGAATTCAGGCTTTAGCAAGAGATTTTCCCCTCTGAGCCTGTTTCCTTATCTCTGACATGGGGATAATGATAACTTCTCCACTAGGCCGTGCTAACTAAATGGTGAATATAAATAGCCAGGTACCTAATTCAGAAAGACTGGTTGTTATTAAAATTAGGTTTGGTTTAGAAGGGCCCCATTAAAGGGCATTAGGGGCTTTCCTGTTGACTCAGTGATAAGGAATCTGCCTGCAATACAGGAGACACGGGTTCAATCCCCGGGTGGGGAAGAGCCCTTGGAGGGGAAATGGCAACCCGCTCCAGTATTCTTGCCTGGGAAATCCCATGCACAGAGGAGCCTGGCGGGCTACAGTCCATGGGGTCGCAAAGAGTCAGACACCACTGAGAGACTACCACTGTTACTTGTTAGACATGCTCTGTAACCTAATCACGTGGAACGTGCGCCATCTACTGGTGGAATAAAGAACAGAACTCTAGGAAGAGATGCCACGCTTTTAAGAATCAGCTGCAGCTCAGTCACTCAGTCATGTCCAACTCTTTGTGACCCCATGGACTGCAGCACGCCAGGCTTCCCTGTCCATCACCAACTCCCGGAGCTTGCTCAAACTCATGTCCATCGAGTCGGTGATGCCATCCAACCATGTCATCCTCTGTCATCCCCTTCTCCTGCCTTCAATCTTTCCCAGCATCAGGATCTTTTCCAGTCAGTTCTTCACATCAGTTGACCAAAGTATTGTAGCTTCAGCATCAGTCCTTCCAATGAATATTCAGGGTTTATTTCCCTTAAGGTTGACTGGTTTGATCTCCATGCTTTCCAAAGGACTCGCAAGAGTCTTCTCCAGCACCACAGTTCAAAAGCATCAATTTTTCTGCACTCAGCTTTCTTTATGGTCCAACTGGAATCAGTAAATTGCGCCCTTCTTGTCTTTCTGTTTTTTCTCCTTCCCAATTGTACAGGCGCCTCTCCTGCTCCACAGTGAAAACAAGATAGGAAATATGGTCTTCTACCTCCAACTAGTAGTAACAAGGCCACATCCCCTTTCAGACATAGTATCAGAAGAGGTCAACTAAACAGACAATTTAAATAAAATCCAGAGTCCCATCATATACCACAAAAAATGTCCAGAATATAAATGAAAATAACCTGTAATAGCAAGAAAGTCAACCAACAGACACAAAGACCTATGTCACACATGTTGAACATGTGTATATGTTGGAATTATATGGAATTATAATGGAATTACATAAATTATACAAAGATTTTAAAGCATTCAAGATAAAAATGCTTCAAAGAGCAGTACTGAACAGGTTTGAAATGAATAAAAAATAGAAAGGCTCAGCAAAGAAATATATGACATAAAGGAAAACTGAATGGAAATTTTATCCTTAGTACAGTTTTTTAAATTGAAATATAGTTGATTTACAATGTTATATTAGTTTCAGGTATACAACATAGTAATTCAGTATTTTTGTAGATTATACTTCATTATAGACTATCACAAGATAATGGCCATAATTCCCTCTGCTATACAGTGTATCTTGTTGCTTATCTAATTTATAAATAGTAGTTCATATTTGTTAATCCCATGCCCCTAATTTGTCCCTCTCCTCTTTGCTAGCCACAAGTTCGTTTTCTGTATCTGTGAATCTGTTCTTGTTTTGCATAAACATGCATTTGTAGTTTTTTTAGATTCCACATATAAGTGATATCATACAGTATTTGTCTTTCTCTGTCTGACTTATTTCACTAAACATAATATTCTCTAGGTCCATCCACATTGCTGCAAATGGCAGAATTTCATTCTTTTTTATGGCTGAGTAATATTACAGTAATATTTGAAATGTAGTGCTAGAGAAGACCCCTGAAAGTCCCTTGGACAGCAAGGAGATCAAACCAGTCAATCTTAAGGGAGATCAACCCTGAATATTCACTGAAAGGATTGATGCTGAAGCTGAAACACCAGTGTTGTGGTTATCTGATGCAAACAGATGACTCACTGGAAAAGTCCCTGATGCTGGGAAAGATTGAGGGCAGAAGGAGAAGAGGGTGTCAGAGGATGAGATGGCTGGATGGCATCACCAATGCAATGGACATGAACTTGGGCAAACTCCAGGAGATGGTGAGGGACAGGGAGGCCTGGCATGCTGCAGTCCATGGGATCACAAAGAATCGGACATGACTGAGTGACTAAACAACAACAACAATATTACAGTATAAGCAGACACATACACACACACCACATCTTCTTAATCCAATCATCTATTGATGAGCATGTGGGTTGCTTCCATGTCTTCGCTATTGCAAGTAGTATTGCTAAGAACACTGAAGCACTGCAGAACCTTAGAAGAAATGGAGTAGCCCTCATAGTCAACAAGAGTCCAAAATGCAGTACTTGGGTGCAGTCTCAAAAATGACAGAATGATCTCCATTTGTTTCCAAGGCAAACCATTCAACATCACAGTAATCCAAGTCTATGCCCAACCACTAATGCCAATAAGTTGAACAGTTCTATGATGACTTACAAGACCTTCTAGAACTAACACTAAAAAAAGATGTCCTTTTCATCATAGGGGACTGGAGAATGCAAAAGTAAGAAGTCAAGAGATACCTGGAGTAACAGGCAAGTTTGGCCTTGGAGTACAAAATGAAACAGGGCAAAGGCTAACAGAATTTTGCCAAGAGAATGCACTGGTCATAGCAAACACCCTCTTCCAACAACACAAGAGACAACTCTACACATGGACATCACCAGATGGTCAATACCAAAATCAGACTGATTATATTCTTTGCAGCCAAAGATGGAGAAGCTCTATACAATCAGCAAAAACAAGACCAGGAGCTGACTGTGGCTCAGATCATGAAATCCTTATTGCAAAATTCAGACTTAAATTGAAGAAAGTAGGGAAAACCACTGATCATTCAGGTATGACCTAAATCAAATCCTTTATGGTTATACAGTGGAAGTGACAAATAGATTCAAGGGATTAGATCTGATAGAGTGCCTGAAGAACTATGGACAGAGGTTCATGACACTGTACAGGAGGCAGTGATCAAGACCATCCCCAAGAAAAAGAAATGACACAAAAAGGCAAAATGGTTGTCTGAGGAGGCCTTACAAATAGCTGAGGAAAGAAGAGAAGCTAAAGGCAAAGGAGAAAAGGAAAGATATACCCAACTGAATGCAGAGTTCCAAAGAATAGCAAGGAGAGATAAGAAAGCCTTCCTAAGTGATCAATGCAAAGAAATAGAGGAAAACAATAAGATGGGAAAGACTAAAGATCTCTTCAAGAAAATTAGAGATACCAAGGGAACATTTCATGCAAAGATGGGCACAATAAAGGACAGAAATGGTATGGACCTAACAGAAGCAGAAGATATTAAGAAGAGGTGGCAAGAATACACAGAAGAACTATACAAAAAAGATCTTAGTGACCCAGATAACCACGATGGTGTGATCACACACCTACAGCCAGACATCTTAGAGTGCAAAGTCAAGTGGGCCTTAGGAAGCATCACTATGAACAAAGCTAGTGGAGGTGATGGAATTCCAGCTGAGCTATTTCAAATCCTAAAAGATGATGCTGTGAAAGTGCTGCACTCAATATGCCAGCAAATTTGGAAAACTCAGCATTGGCCACAGGACTGGAAAAGGTCAGTTTTCATTCCAATCCCAAAGAAAGGCAATGCCAAAGAATGTTCAAACTACCACACAATTGCACTCATCTCACATGCTAGCAAATAATGCTCAAAATTCTCCAAGCCAGGCTTCAACAGTACATGAACCAAGAACTTCCAGATGTTCAAGCTGGATTTAGAAAAGGCAGAGGAACCAGAGATCAAATTGCCAACATCTGTTGGATCATAGAAAAAGCAAGAGAATTCCAGAAAAATATCTACTTCTACTTTATTGACTACACCAAAGCCTTTGACTATGTGGATCACAACAAACTGCAGAAAATTCTTAAAGATATGGGAATACCAGACCACCTTTACCTGCCTCCTAAGAAATCTGTATGCAGGTCAAGAAGCAACAGTTAGAGCCAGACATGGAACAACGGACTGGTTCCAAACTGGGAAAGGAGTACGTCAAGGCTGTATATTGTCACCCTGCTTATTTAACTTATATGCAGAGTACATCATGAAAAATGCCAGACTGGATGAAGCACAAGCTGGAATCAAGATTTCCGGGAGAAATATCAATAACCTCAGATATTCAGATGACACCACCCTTATGGCAGAAAGTGAAGAGGAACTGAAGAGCCTCTTGATGAAAGTGAAAGAGGAGAGTGAAAAAGCTGGCTTAAAACTCAACATTCAAAAACTAAGATCATGGCATCCGGTCCCATCACTTCATGGCAAATAGATGGGGAAACAATGAAAACAGTGATAGACTTTATTTTTTGGGGCTCCAAAATCACTGCAGATGGTGATTGCAGCCATGAAATTAAAAGACACTTACTCCTTAGAAGAAAAGCTATGACCAACCTAGACAGCATATTTAAAATCAACAAAGGTTCGTCTAGTCAAAGCTATGGTTTTTCAAATAGTCATGTATGGATGTGAGAGTTGGACCATAAAGAAAGGCTGAGCACAGAAGAATTGATGCTTTTGAACTGTGGTGTTGGAGAAGACTCTTGAGAGTCCCTTGGACTGCAAGGAGATCCAACCAGTCCATCCTAAAGGAAATCAGTCCTGAATATTCATTGGAAGGACTGATGCTGAAGCTGAAGCTCCAATATTTTGGCCACCTGATGTGAAGAACTGACTCATTTGAAAAGACCCTGATGCTGAGAAAGATTGAAGGCAGGAGGAGAAGGGGACAACAGAGGATGAGATGGTTGGATGGCATCACCGACTTGATGGACATGAGTTTGAGCAAGCTCTGGGTGTTGGTGATGGACAGGGAAGCCTGGATGTGCTGCAGTCCATGGGATTGCAAAGAATCAGACACGACTGAGCAACTGAACTGAACTGAACCTCCATACTGTTTTCCATAGTGGCTACACCAGTTTACATTCCCACCAACAGGATATAAGGGTTTCCTTTTCTCCATATCTTTTCCAACATTTTTTATATGTAGACTTTTAAAACATTATTTATTTATTTATTTTGGTTGTCCTAGTTCTTCACTGTTCCATGCAGCCCTTCTCTAGTTTTGGTGAGTGGGGGCTGCTCTTCATTGTGGTGCATAGGTTTCTCATTGCAGTGTCTTCTCTTAGTGCAGAGCACAGGCTCTACACATGCAGGCTTCAGTTGTTGTAACATGCAGGCTTGGTAGTTGCAGCTCACAGGCTCAGTAGTTGTGGCACATGTGTTTAGTTGCCCAGAGGCATGTGGAATCTTCCCAAACCAGGGATTGAACCCATGTCCCCTGCATTGGCAGGCAGATTCTTAACCACTGGACCACCAGGGAAGTCCTTGTAGACTTTTTGGTGATATCCATTCTGACAGATGTGAGTTGATATCTCATTGTTGTTTTTGATTTGCATTTCTCTAACAGTGAGCAACTTTTCATGTACCTGTTAGCCATCTGTATGTATTCTTTGTAAAATTTCTATTCAGGTCTTCTGCCCATTTTTTTTATTGGATTGTTTGGTTTTTTGATACTGAGTTGTATCTGTTTGTATATTTTGGATATTAACCAGTTGCCAGTCATATCATTTGCAAATATTTTCTCTCATTAAGTAGTTTATCTCTTTGTTTTGATGGATTGTTTTGCTGTGCAAAAGCTTTTTAGTTTAATTAGGCCCCATTTATTTATTTTTGCTTTTATTTCTTTTGCTGATCTAAAAAATATTGCTATGATCTATGTCAAAGAGTGTTCTGCCTATGTTTTCTTCTAGGCATTTTACAGCTTACCTAAATTCTTACATTTAGGTCTCTAAACCATTTTGAATTTTCTAAATATAATGCAAGGGAATGTTCTTATTGTTTTGTATGTAGCTGTCCCATTTTCTCAGCACCACTTGTTGAAGAGACTGTCTTTTCTGCATTCTGCATACTTGCTTCCTTTGTCATGGATTAATTGACCATAGGTGCATGGTTTTATTTCTGGTCTCTCTATTCTGTTCCATTGAGCTATGTGTCTGTTTTTGTGCCAGTACCATGCTGTTTTGATTATTGTAGCTTTGTAGTATAGTCTGAGCTCTGGGAGGATTATACCTCTAGATTTGTTCTTTTTTTCAAGATTGCTTTGGCAATTCAGGGTATTTTGTGGTTCCATATGAATTTTAGGATTATTTGTTCTAGTTCTGTGGAAAATGTCATGGATATTTTGATAGGGATTGCCAAATGGAAATTTTAGAACTGGAAAATATGCAATTTTCCAAATTTGGGGGAAAGATATGAACCTACAGATCCAATGGCTTGGAAACCACAAACAGAATAAATGCAAAGAAATCCACACCAAGGTACATCATAATCAAACTTTTGAAAACTAAAAGCAGAGAAAAAAACCTTGAAAGCACCAAGTGAGACATGACACCTTACTTAGGAGGAGGTGAGCTATTTGAATTAAGACATGGTTCTCATCAGAAACAATGGAAGCCAGAAGGAAGTGGAACAACACTTTTCAAGTGCCAAAAGAATAGAATACATAAAGAACACTTGAAATTGAACAGTAAAATAAAGCAAATAATCCAATTAGAAAATGAGCAAAAAACATGAAGAAACATTTCACTGAAGTGGATAAATAGAAGGTAAATAAACACCTAAAAAGATGCTCAATGTCACTAGCATTTAAGGAAATTCAAAGTAACACTATGGTGAGATATCACTAGACACCTCTTAGAACTTCTAAGCTAAACAAAACAAAACAAAACACCTGATAACACTAAATGCTGGCAAGGATGTGGAGAAACTGGATGTTTTATACATTTCTGGTGGGAATGTAAAATGGTAGTCACTCTGGAAATAGCTTAGTATTTTCTTAATAAACTAAACATATACTTAGCATATAACCAAGAATAAACTCAAGGTGCTGTATGAGGAGGAACATAAGGGGCCCATGACCACCCTGTGTCACTGCAACTGCCCCCTGATGGCAGCCATCAACCAGAAGAGCTTTCTATGGAGCATGTGGCCCAGCAAGCTGACAGGCATGGTCTTTATTAGCACACAACTGTACTTCCACCAGGTAATTAGTGTGGAGCATTTCATCCTAGCCATGGTTGTTATGAAGAGCATTTCAACTGCTATGCTATCAGGAGGAGAGCAAGACTCTGAGCCTCTGGTTTTGGGATGACAAGCCCTCAAGGTGTACATTGTAGACCTCATGGTGGACAATACTCAGCTGGGATTCAGTATGTCTGCCCAAGACCACAAGCTCATCGTCTACCTGTACCTGCTGAAAGCCAAGGAGAGTTCCAGAGGCATGTGCCTGCTGCAGGAAGCAGGCTTCCACGTGGGCACCTAAGTGAATATGATCTAGAGGACCCTGGGTGAAAGGCCACCTAAAGGCCCACCAAAAAAGTCAGTGGTGTGGAAGAACAAGCATGTCACATGGTTTGTCACACAGGGCAGTGACATAGGGCTTCAGAGGCTACCGAAGCTGAAGAACAGGCTGACCACCATGCTGCCACATCTTGCTGGCCTCAAGCCCCATGGTGGTTAGGTGTAGTGCATAGACTATCACATTCTATAGAATGTGGTGCTGACCATCCTCGTCCCAGATGCTCAACAGCTGTCTTCACTTCGAAACTGGAGTGTTGTGAGCTGGCCAAGATCACCATACCCAGCACTGTCCTAGATGAGCTGATAGAGACTTACAGTATCACCACCCACTTCTAGACACAGGGACATTGTCATCATCCCCATGCAATGCTTTCCTTTTATTTATAAAACACAAGGATGTGGGGAGGGGGAAACGATTGATACATGCAATAACTTAAATGGATATTGAGGATGGTGAGTGTAAAAAAGCAATCTCAAAAAGTCACATATTATAGGATTCCATTTACTTAAGATTTTCAAAATGAGAAATTTGTAGAGATGGAGAATAAATTAATGGTTGCCATGGATGAGGAATAGTGAAGGAAGGGGAGTGAATAAAAGGGAGTAGCACAAAGGAGATCTTTATGGTGATAGAACAGCTGTTTATCTTGATTGCAGTGGTGGTTACACAAATCTACTCTTGTGATAAAAATGGCATAGAAGTATTCACACACTTTGTATCAATGTCAACTTCCTATACCATTGTCAATAGTTTGTAACATGTAACTGTGGAGGAAATCTGGGTGAAACTTACAAAGGACCTCCATATTATTTTCATAACTTCCTGTGAATCTATAATTATTTCAAATTTTAAAAAATTTGTTAAAGAATGGAGGACTTGTAGGCATTAAATATGGATGATTCTGATGAGGAATTTTGCTGTAAAGGGGGACAGAGAAATCAGGTGGGTAGAGAGCAAGAGAAGGCGATTCAAAAGAGGACTTAACAATTTTTTTAATGAGAGGAATGGTTGAAGCTGATGGGAAAACTCTGTAGAACAGGAAAAAAGCTTGAGGGGCAAGAGAGGAGAGAATTACCGGAAGAGGAGTGGAGGGGTTGGCTTCAGCTAAGAGCAGGGACAGTTCGTCCATAGTCATAGGAGAAAGGGTAGAATATGTACACAGATTTAGATAGGTAAGTAGTAGATGCAGTGGTAGAAATTTATGGGCTTTGTTTTCTGATTGCCTCTGTTTTTTCAGTGAAATTGGAAGCAAGGTCATGAGCTGAGAGTGAGGACACGGGTGCGGAGGTGTTAGAGGTTTGAAGGGAGAGGAGAAGGTATGAAATAGTTGTCTAGGAAACAGAGAGTAAATGGACTAGGATAATATTATGTGATTTCCTGGCAACATTAAGTGCCCACTTGAGGTTGATGGTCTTGAATTTAAAGTGAAAGTGTAATTTTGTGCTTTTCCCTAGCCATGTTCCGCTCCAGGGATATAGGAGAGGGATAGGAGTCACTGGAAATGACAAAATGGAGGAAGAGACTGCAATTAGGTGGAGGACAAAACTGTAGGAGAGGATTTCAAGGGACTGAGAGGCTAGAGTGTTAAAAGAATAAGGTGTTAAGATATTGAAATCACGAAGAATTAAGACAAGCTTAATTGCAGGGAGTTGCAGTGAGACAGAAGCTAAACTGTACATATTATATATGTGTGTTAGTCACTCAATCGTGTCCAACTCTTTGTGACCCCATGGACTATAGCCTGCTAGGCTTCTCTGTCCATGGAATTCTCTAGGCAAGAATACTGGAGTGGGTTGCCATTCCCTTCTCCAGGGATCTTCCCGACCCAGGGATCAAACCCGGGTCTCCTGCATTGCAGGCAGATTCTTTACCATCTGAGTCACCAGGAAAGTCCATACATATTATACAGTATGTTTAATATATTTAACATATTAAGTGATAATAAATTCAAAGAAAGATGGGGATTTCTAGGGAGGAGAAAGAGAATGATTTGAAAATAGCAGTGAGGGACTTCAATTTGTGGGAATAAAAATAACCAGTGCTTAAGATGATTGTAAGGTCCTTGGGTAGATTCAGATTTCAGTCAGATTAAGAAGGTGAGGGAAGCATTCAGTAAACAGGGGAAAAATATAGAGTTTTACTGAAGACTTTGAGTACTATATAGGATGATTATATAATTTATCATCCAAGCTGGGATACTTATGAAAATGACAAACATTAAACTGGGTGAGACAGTGGCACACCATGTATAAACTGGAATTGTCCTGGGCAAACCAGGGCTATGATTCTACAGGACAAAGTGGAAGGATTTCAAGGCTAAGAAGTGGGAATAGGTTAGGTGAATACACAAAATTGTGTGACACTAGAACATGAAATATGCAGGTAGTGACCAAGAAGTCCCAGGCATTTTGTAATGATTGACATAAAGTTGAAGGTCATGAGGAGCTTAGTTCTGGTGATATTAAGGCAGAGTGTGGTGGCAAGTCTGTGAGTGCTGAGAAGGAGAAATGAGTGGCTAACTGTGGCCTGCCCTTCACTTCTTCCAATGGAGATGCAAAGCTCTGGATAAGGGAGTTCTATTCCCAGTCAGACTAAAGCTGAATCCTAAGCGCCACTGAGGAAGATTTTGATATTTCTGAACTCTTTGTGCTTCCAGTCTGAACTATTTGGGGGAACTGAAACTGAAATGACTACAGATGAGGAAATTAATAAGCCTACCTGTGAAAATAGATGTTTTTCTGGAACTCTCTTGCTTTTTCGATGATCCAGCGAATGTTGGCAATTTGATCTCTGGTTCCTCTGCCTTTTCTAAAACCAGCTTGAACATCTGGAAGTTCTTGGTTCATGTATTGCTGAAGCTTGGCTTGGAGAATTTTGAGCATTACTTTACTAGCGTGTGAGATGAGTGCAACTGTGCGGTAGTCTGAGCATTCTTTGGCATTGCCTTTCTTTGGGATTGGAATGAAAACTGACCTTTTCCAGTCCTGTGGCCAATGCTGAGTTTTCCAAATTTGCTGGCATATTGAGTGCAGCACTTTCACAGCATCATCTTTTAGGATTTGAAATAACTCAACTGGAATTCCATCACCTCCACTAGCTTTGTTCATAGTGATGCTTCCTAAGGCCCACTTGACTTCACACTCCAGGATGTCTGGCTCTAGGTGAGTGATCACACCATCGTGGTTATCTGGGTCATGAAGATCTTTTTTGTATAGTTCTTCTGTGTATTCTTGCCACCTCTTCTTAATATCTTCTGCTTCTGTTAGGTCCATACCATTTTTGTCCTTTATTGTGCCCATCTTTGCATGAAATGTTCCCTTGCTATAGAGATTTTCTTGAAGAGATCTCTAGTCTTTCCTATTCTATTGTTTTCCTCTATTTCTTTGCACTGATCAGTGAGGAAGGCTTTCTTATTTCTCCTTGCTATTCTTTGGAACTCTGCATTCAAATGGGTATATCTTTCCTTTTCTCCTTTGCTTTTTACTTCTCTTCTTTTCACAGCTATTTGTAAGGCCTCTTCAGACAGCCATTTGCTTTTTTGCATTTCTTTTTCTTGGGGATGGTCTTGATCCCTGTCTCCTGTACAATGTCATGAACCTCTGTCCATAGTTCATCAGGCACTCTATCAGATCTAGTCCCTTAAATCTATTTCTCACTTCCACTGTATAATCATAAGGGATTTGATTTAGGTCATACCTGAATGGTCTAGTGGTTTTCCCCACTTTCTTCAATTTAAGTCTGAATTTGACTATAAGGAGTTCATGATCTGAGCCACAGTCAGCTCCCGGTCTTGTTTCTTTTGACTGTATAGAGCTTCTCCATGTTTGGCTGCAAAGAATATAATCAGTCTGATTTCCTGTATGCAGGTCAGGAAGCAACAATTAGAACTGGACATGGAACAACAGACTGGTTCCAAATAGGAAAATGAGTGTGTCAAGGCTGTATATTGTCACCCTGCTTATTTAACTTATATGCAGAGTATACCATGAGAAACCCTTTGCTGGATGAAGCAGAAGCTGGAATCAATATTGCCAGGAAAAATGTCAATAACCTCAAATATGCAGATGACATCACCCTCATGGCAGAAAGTGAAGAAGAACTAAAAAGCCTCTTGATGAAAATGAAAGAAGAGAGTGAAAAAGTTGGCTTAAAGCTCAACATTCAGAAAACTAAGATCATGGCATCCAGTCCCATCACTTCATGGCAAATAGATGGGGGTAACAGTGGAAACAGTGGCAGACTTTATTTTTCTGGGCTCCAAAATCACTGCAGATGGTGATTGCAGCCATGAAATTAAAAGACCCTTACTCCTTGGAAGGAAAAGTTATGACCAACCTAGACAGCATATTAAAAAGCAGAGACATTACTTTGTCAACAAAGGTCCGTCTAGTCAAGGCTATGGTTTTTCCAGTGGTCATGTATGGATGTGAGAGTTGGACTATAAAGAAAGCTGAGCACAGAAGAATTGATGCTTTTGAACTGTGGTGTTGGAGAAGACTCTTGAGAGTCCCTTGGACTGCAAGGAGATTCAACCAGTCCATCCTAAAGGAGATCAGTCCTGGGTGTTCATTGGAAGGACCGATGTTGAAGCTGGAACTCCGATACTTTGACCACCTAATGCAAAGAGCTGACTCATTTGAAAAGACCCTGACGTTGGGAAAGATTGAAGGCAGGAGGAGAAGGGGACGACAGAGGATGAGATGGTTGGATGGCATCACTGACTCGATGGACATGGGTTTGGGTGGACTCTGGGAGTTGGTGATGGACAGGGAGGCCTGACATGCTGCAGTTCATGGGGTCGTGAAGAGTCGGACACAACTGAGCGACTGAACTGAACTGAACTGAACCTGTGAAAAGCTGAGGATGGGAAAGACAAGGGACTCAGTGGTATTTCCAACAGAACCTATAGGGAAACACACTAACATTGACACAAGTAGAAATACAAAGCTGAACAGGAAAAAAAACCCTAACTGCACAAGAACAAATGGTTTAAGATGATACTGTATTACTCAACATCTCTTATTCCTCTTTTCTTATCTATGTTCATTCCCTAGGTGAGTTTATTTCATGGTTTTAATTACCACTAATATGCTTATAACTTCCCTACAAATAACAAATGCTGGAGAGGGTGTGGAGAAAAGGGAACCCTCCTACACTGTTGGTGGGAATGTAAATTGGTGCAGCCACTATGGAAAACAGTATGGAGGTTCCTTAAAAAACTAAAAATAGAGCTACCATATGATCCAGCAATCTCACTCCTGGGCATATATCCAGAGAAAACCATAATTCAAAAAGATACATGCACCCCAGTGTTCATTGCAGCACTATTTACAATAGCCAGGACATGGAAGCAACCTAAATGTCCATCAACAGAGGAATGGATAAAGAAGATGTGATATATATATACAATGAAATATTACTCAGCCATAAAAAAGAATGAAATAATGCCATTTGCAGCAACATGGATGGACCTAGAAATATTCATTACTAGGTGAAGTGAGTTCAACGAAGAGAAATATCATATGATATCACTTTTGTGTGGAATCTAATTTTTTAAATGATACAATTGAATTTACTTACAAAACAGAAACAGTCTTACAAATTTTTTAAAAAACAAAAATAAACAAATGGGACCTAATTAAATTTAAAAGCTTTTGCACAGCAAAGGAAACCATAAACAAAATGAAAAGACAACCCACAGAATGGGAGAAAATATTTGCAAATGATGCAACCAACAAGGGATTAATCTCCAAAATATACAAACAGCTCATGCAGCTCAATATAACAGCAACAACAGCAAAAAGCAACCCAATCAAAAAAGTGGGCAGAAGATCTAAAAAGACATTTTTCCAAAGAAGACATACAGATGGCCAACAGACACATGAAAAATGCTCAACGTCGCTGTTAGAAAAATGCAAATAAAAGCTGCAAGGAAGTATCACCTCACACCAATGACAATGGGCATCATCAAAAAATCAGCAAACAGTAAGTGCTGGAGAGGGTGTGGAGAAAAGGGAACTCTCCTACACTGTTGGTGGGAATATAAGTTGGTACAGCCACTATGGAAAACAGTATGAAGATTCCTCAAAAACCTAAAAATAGAGTTGCCACATGATCTAGCAATCCCACTCCTGGACATATATCTGGACAAAACTATAATTCAAAAAGATACATGCACCCCTATGTTCATAGCAGCACTATTTACAATAGCCAAGACATGGAAGCAACCTAAATGTCCACTGACAGATGAATGGATAAAGAAGATGTGGCATATATATATATATATATATATATACATATATATATATATTATATATATTAACACACAAATGGAATACTACTCAGTCATTAAAAGAATGAAATAATGCCATTTGCAAGAACTTGGAGGCAATTAAAGATTACATCCTAGGTGAACTAAGTCAGAAAGACAAAGACAAATACCATATGATATCACTTGTATATGGAATCTAAAATACTGCGTAGAGAGTTCCTTGGTGGTCCAGTGGCTAAGACTCCACACTCCCAATGCAGGGGGCCTGGGTTTGATTCTGGTCAGGGAACTAGATCCATATGCCACAACTAAGAGTCCACATGCCACAACTAAAGTTCCTGAGTGCCACAACTAAAACTCAGAGCAGCCAAAATAAATAAATATTAAAATTAAAAAATAAAATAAAATATGACACAAATGAACATACCTACAAAACAGAAACAGACTCACAGATATAGAGAACAGACTTGTGGTTGCCAAGAGGAATGGGGACTAGGGGGGTGGATTGGGAGTTTGGGATTAGCAGACGAAAACTACTATATATTTGTATAACTGAGTAATCTTGCTGTAACCAGAAATTAATACAACATTGTAAATAAACTATACCTCAATAAGAAAGTGAAAAAGGAGAATGAAAAAGTTGGCTTAAAGCTCAACATTCAGAAAACTAAGATCATGGCATCCAGTCCCATCACTTCATGGCAAATAGATGGGGAAACAGTGGAAACAGTGGCTGACTTTATTTTTCTGGGCTCCAAAATCACTGCAGATGGTGATTGCAGCCATGAAATTAAAAGACGCTTACTCCTTGGAAGGAAAGTTATGACCAACCTAGACAGCATATTAAAAAGCAGAGACATTACTTTGTCAACAAAGGTCCGTCTAGTCAAGGCTACGGTTTTTCCAGTGGTCATGTATGGATGTGAGAGTTGGACTATAAAGAAAGCTGAGCGCAGAAGAATTGATGCTTTTGAACTGTGGTGTTGGAGAAGACTCTTGAGAGTCCCTTGGACTGCAAGGAGATCCAACCAGTCCATCCTAAAGGAGATCAGTCCTGGGTGTTCATTGGAAGGACTGATGTTGAAGCTGAAACTCCAATACTTTGACCACCTGATGCAAAGAACTGACTCATTGGAAAAGACCCTGATGCTGGGAAAGATTGAAGGCAGGAGGAGAAGGGGACAACAGAAGATGAGATGGTTGGATGGCATCACCGACTCAATGGACATGGGTTTGGGTGGACTCTGGGAGTTGGGTGATGGACAGGGAGGCCTGGCATGCTGCAGTTCATGGGATTGCAAAGAGTCGGACACAACTGAGTGACTGAACTGAACTGACTGATACCTCAATAAAATACATTTTTAAAAATATGCTTATGACTTCCAAGCTTATCACTCTAAACCTACCATCTCCCTTAAATTTCAGATCATAGAACTGCCTTCTTGACATCTCAACTTGGATGTCTAATAGGTGTCTCAAACTTAATATATTTGATACTGAAGCCCTGATTTTTCCTTAAAAATGTGATCCACCCCCACCATGCCTCATCTCAGTTGATGGAAAACTATCCTTCCTCAAGCCAAAATCCATTGATCATAGCCTTAACCCTAATTGTATCCTCAATTCTCTTTGATTTGTCTCTTTTTCTCACATCCTACATTCAACCTATTAGCAACTCCTTTTGGTTTTCTCTTCAAATACACCAAAAATTACACCATTTCTAACCTTCACCAACACTACCTCACTGTTCCTAAATATCATGATGTCTCACATGAGTTACTGTAATATTCTCCTGATTAGTCTCCCAGATTCTACCCTTGCCACTCTATATTCTGTTCATAATACAGACGTCAAAGTGATCGATCCTTTTATAACACACATCAAATAATACTACTCCTGTGTTCAAAACTTTCTAATAGTGTCTTTATCTTATTCAAACAAAAATCCATACACCTTATCATGGTCTGCAAGAAAGACCCCATGATGTGTTCCCTGCACAACTCTCCTCTGGATACACATAATTTTGGATTGCTGTTTTAGACCTGCCATGCCCTTCAACCTCAGGGCCTTTGCTCTCGCTGCTCTTTCTGCCTGGAAAGCTCTTCTTCCCCCTCCCTGCTACCACATATCCCCTTGGCAAGCTCCTCACTTCATTTGGGTCTCTATCACATATGTTACCCTTCCCTTCTACCACTCCTAAAATGCCACCTCCTTTGTCATCAATTCCCTTGATTTATTTTTCTTCAAGCACTTTTTACAAGGCTATATATTTTACCCATTTTATTTATTATCACTTCCTCCCACTAGAATGTAAATTTCATGAAGGCTAGAACTTTCATTCATCATTACATCTATGGCCCTAACAAGAATGACTTTGTACAGAGTAGGTAGTAAAAATGTTGATTGAATGGAGACAAAAGTATAAATAATTAGATAGAAATAAATTTTAAAAGATATTATATACATGTATGTTACTTTAAGTAAAATACTGGTTTTAGATTTATTCCTAGGCACCTCATAGTGTTTTTTTTTCTACTTACTTCTTTTTAAAATATTTATTTATTTTTAATTGATTGATGATTGCTTTACAATATTGGTTTGATTTCTGTCATATATCAACATGAATTAACCATAGGTGTACATATGTCCCCTCCCTCTTGAATCTCCTCTCCCACCTCCCGCCCAATAAGATCCTCCTTGAAAATTATATTTAACTGCTAATTGTTACCATATAGGAACTCTACTGTCATTTATGAGAAATTCTTGTCTCTACCAACTTTGTTGAATTCTCTTATTCTAATACTTTTGTAGGTCCTCATAGCTTTTTTATATAAACAGCCACATTGTGTATATATATATATATATATATATATATATCTTCTTTTTTGATCTTTGTTCCAGTTTTTTTTCTTTTTATCATCTTAGTACATTGTTAGAATTTCTAATTTAATGTTGGCTAGTAATGGTGCTGGGTTTCATGTAGGTTTTAGGTGTATACCCTTTTTAAACTCTATATCTCTTGTGTTTTGTTGTTTATTTGTTTTTAAATAATAAATAGGTCAGTTTTCATTCCAATCCCAAAGAAAGACAATGCCAAAGAATGTTCAAACTATCACATGATTGCACTCATCTCACATGCTAGCAAAGTAATGCTCAAAATTCTCCAAGCTAGGCTTCAACAGTATGTGAACTGAGAACTTCCAGATATTCAAGCTGGATTTAGAAAAGGCAGAGGAACCAAAAATCAAATTGCCAACATCCACTGGATCATGGAATGTATTCCAGGTGGCTTCATGGGCTTCCCAGGTGGCTCAGTGGTAAAGCATCCGCCTGCCAATGCAGGAGATGCGGGTTTGATCCCTGGGTCGGGAAGATCCCTGGGTCCCTGGAAAAGGAAATAGCAACCCACTCCAGTATCCTTGTCTGGCAAATCCCATGGACAGAGGAGGCTGGCAGTAGCAAAAGAGTTGGACATGGCATAATGACTAAACACAACATTGGCTCATAGAAAAGCAATCGAATTCCAGAAAAACATCTATTTCTGCTGCATTGACTACGCCAAAACCTTTGACTGTGTGGATCACAATAAACTGTGGAAAATACTTCAAGAGATGGGAAAACCAGACCACCTTACCTGCCTCCTGAGAAACCTGTATGCAGGTCAAGAAGCAACAGTTAGAACTGGACATGGAACAACAGACTGGTTCAAAATTGGGAAAGGAGTATGTCAAGGCTGTATACTGTCACCCTGCTTATTTAACTTATATGCAGAGTACATCATGTGAAATGCCAGGCTGGATGAAGCACAAGCTGGAATCAAGATTGCTGGGAGAAATATCAATAACCTCAGATATGCAGATGACACCACCCTTATGGCAGAAAGCAAAGAGCCTCTTGGTAAAAGTGAAAGAGACCCTGATGTTGGGAAAGACTGAAGGTGGGAGGAGAAGGGGACAACAGAGGACGAGACGGATGGATGGCATCACCAACTTGATAGACATGAGTTTGAGCAAGCTCCAGGAGTTGGTGATGGACAGGGAAGCCTGGTGTGCTGCAGTCCATGGGGTTGCAAAAAGTTGGACATGACTGAGTGACTGAACTGAACTGAATGAATGGGTGTTAAATTTTAATAGTTACTTTTTCTACAACTAAGATGATCGTGTGGTTTTTCTCTTTTTTAACTATTAGTGTGGTGAATTATATTAACAGATTCTCTAAATCACTCTTGAAATAATGGTATAAACCCTATTTGTTCATATTTTTTAAATGTGAGGGAATAAATCTGCTTGTATTTTAGTTAGAAGTTTTCATTTATGTTTATAATCAAGATTGTCCTTTAAAATTTTTTTCATGCCCTGTCTTGGTCAGGTTTGGACATGAAGGTTATTCTAGCCACAAAAGTTTGAATGCCCTATTCACCAGGAAATTTAAGGTTATATAATTTTTTAAGGTTGGTTTAAAAAAAAAAGAAAGCCATCATAAGTCATTTTGGCCTCATGCCATTTCTTAAGGATTTTTTTTTACTACCATTTTGACTTATTTAATAGTGGATTGGCCAAAATATTCATTCAGGCTTTTCAATAACATGTTACAAGAAAATTCGAACAAACTTTTTGGCCACCCCAATAGTTACAGGTATATTCAGCTTTTGAAACTTCTCTATACACTTTGGATACAGTCCTTTGTTAAGTATGGATTTGCAAATATTTTATCCTGATCTGTCTGGTGTTTGTCTTTTCATTATCTTAACATTTCTCTAAGACAAATTTCAATTTAATAAAGTTCAGTTTACCAATTTATTCTTTCATGGGCCATCCTTTCGGCATTATGTACAAGAAATATGTGTCTAACTCAAGGTTAAAACAAAATATTTTCTACTATGTTCTTTTCCAGAAGTTTTATGGCTTTAGATTTATGACCATTTTGAGTTAATTTTTATAAACGGAAAGAGGCATGCATCAAAGTTTACTTTTTTGCATGTGGATATCTAACATTTGAGCACTGTTTGTTGAAAATGTTATTCTTTCCTAATGAATTGCCTTTGTATCTTTGTCAAAAATCAATTCTTTGGGCCTATTTTTGGACTCTCTATTCTGTTCCATTGATCTATTTACCAATATTCATGCCAATACCACACTGTCTTGATTACTGTATCTTTATAAAAGTCTTGATGTCAGCTATTGTAAGTATTCCAACTTTATTCTTTTTCAAAATTGTGTTTGAATAAATGTATCAAATCATCAGATTGTACAATGTTAAGCTTGCACAATGTTATATGTCAACTGCATCTCAAAAAAGCTGGAAAAATTCAAGCAAGCACCAAAAAACTCAGTAATAAGTAGTGGCTTATTACAGTATTTTAAAAATCAAAATTAATGCAAATATACATATTGAATAAAATATAATATTAGTATTTTAAACAAAGATGCAATCTGCCCTTGGAATCAATTGCATGTCCCTTAAAAAATTGTATTTGACTATTCTAGATGTTTGCATTAACTTATGAATTTTAGAATTTGCTTGTCAGTTTCTACAAAATTCTGTTAAGATTTTTACTGAGACAGAATTGAATCTTTAGATCAATTTGAAGACAACTGATATCCTAACAATATTGAGTCTTCAGATCCATGAAGAGGATGTGCCTTTTGGTTTATTTATATCTTTTGTAATATCTTCCAGCAATGTTTTCTAGTTTTGTTTTTTTCCAAGTTTTTTTTAATGTGGGCCATTTTTAAAGTCTTTACTGAATTTTTACAATATTGTTTCTGTTTTTTTTTATGTTGTGGCTTTTTGGCTGTGAGGCACATGGGGTCTTAGCTATCTAACCAGGGGTTGAACTCACACCCTCTGCATTGAAAGATGAAATCTTAACCATTGGACTGCCAAGGAAGTCTCTCTAGTTTTCAATGCATAGATCTTGCACATATTTTATTAGACTTTTATCTCTAAGTATTTTATGATGTAGAATTTTAAAATTCAATTTCCAATAGTATGCAGATTGTATAAAATATGCAATTGATTTTTGCATCTTGCTCTTGTATCCTACAGCATTGCAAAATTCACGTATTTGTCCTAGTAGCCTCTTTTGTGGATTCCTTAGCATTCTCTACGTAGCATTCTCTTGTCATCTGACAGTTTGGAGTTTCACCTCCCCCTTTATACTCTGTATACCTTTTAATTTTTTTGGTCTTTATTGTATTGGCTAAAACCTCCAATAGAATAACAAATATAAGCAGAGAGTAGATAATCTTCCCTTGTACCTGATTGGCCTCAAAGTATTCCATCTTTCACCATAAGTATGATTTTACACGTAGGTTTTTTGTGGGTTTTGTTTAACAGATTCAGGAGATTCCTTTTTTTTCCTAGTTTGCTGAGAATGTTTATCATGAAGGGATGTTAGATTTTGTAAAGTACTTTTTCAGAATCTACTGAATTGATCGTATGGTTCATTACTTTTTCATCTTTTATTGTGAAATACTTTTCTTGGTTTTCAAATTTTAAATCCTCCTTGTACTCTTGGAATAAGTTACCTGTTCATGATATTTTACATTATTTTCTAAAATTTTAAGAATTTTTGCATTTATGTTCATTAGAGGTATTGGTCTGTAGTTTTCTTTTGAATTTATTTGTCTCATTTGGATATCAGAGTAATGTTGGCTGCACACCATTAGAAAGTGTCCCTACATCTTCTATATTCTGGAAGACTTTGTATAGAATTTGGGGTTTTTTTTGTTTTTTTTTTTTTTTTGCCTTAAACTTTAGTAGAATTTGTCAGAAAAGCCATCTTGCCGGGAGTTTACTTTGTGGGAAGGTTTGTAAATAAAAATTTAATTTCTTTATTAGTTCCAAGTCTGTGTATGTTATCTATTTCTTTTAGAGTGAGCTATTGAACTTCCAGATGTTCAAGCTGGCTTTAGAAAAGGCAGAGGGACCAGAGATCAAATTGCCAATATCTGCTGGATCATCAAAAAAGCAAGAGAGTTCCAGAAAAACATCTCTTTCTGCTTTATTGACTATGCCAAAGCCTTTGACTGTGTGGATCACAATAAACTGTGGAAAATTCTGAAGGAGATGGGAATACCAGACCACCTGACCTGCCTCTTGAGAAATCTGGAAGCACAGTTAGAACTGGACATGGAACAACAGACTGGTTCCAAATAGGAAAAGGAGTACGTCAAGGCTGTATATTGTCACCCTGCTTATTTAACTTATATGCAGAGTACATCATGAGAAACGCTGAGCTGGAGGAAGCACAAGCTGGAATCAAGATTGCTGGGAGAAATATCAATAACCTCAGATATGCAGATGACACCACCCTCATGGCAGAAAGTGAAGAGGAACTAAAGAGCCTCTTGATGAAAGTGAAAGAGGAGAGTGAAAAAGTTGGCTTAAAGCTTAACATTCAGAAAACTAAGATCATGGCATCTGGTCCCATCACTTCATGGGAAATAGATGGGGAAACAGTGGAAACAGTGGCTGACTTTATTTTTTTGGGCTCCAAAATCACTGCAGATGGTGATTGCAGCCATGAAATTAAAAGACGCTTACTCCTTGGAAGGAAAGTTATGACCAACCTAGACAGCATATTAAAAGGCAGAGACATTACTTTGCCAACAAAGGTCCATCTGGTCAAGGCTATGGTTTTTCCAGTGGTCATGTATGGATGTGAGAGTTGGACTGTGAAGAAAGCTGAGCACCGAAAAATTGATGCTTTTGAACTGTGGTGTTGGAGAAGACTCTTGAGAGTCCCTTGGACTGCAAGGAAATCCAACCAGTCCATCCTGAAGGAGATCAGTCCTGGGTGTTCATTGGAAGGACTGATGCTGAAGCTGAAACTCCAATACTTTGGCCACCTCATGCGAAGAGTTGACTCATTGGAAAAGATCCTGATGCTGGGAGGGATTGGGGGCAGGAGGAGAAGGGGATGACAGAGGATGAGATGACTGGATGGCATCACCGACTTGATGGGCATGAGTTTGAGCAAACTCCAGGAGTTTGTGATGGACAGAGAGGCCTGGCGTGCTGCGATTCATGGTGTTGCAAAGAGTCGGACACAACTGAGCGACTGAACTGAACTGAACTGGTTGTCCATAATATTCCCTCATTATCCTTTTAATATGTCTAAGATCTGTAGTGATGTTCCCTTGTTTTATTTCTGATACAAGTAAGTTGTATCTTCTCTTTTTTTCCCTATACAATCTAAGCAGGTGTTTATTAATTATATTGATTTTTTTCAAAGAAACTGCTTTTGGTTTTATTGATTTTTTAATTTTATGTTAGTGATTTCTGATCTAATATTTAGCTATATTTGTTCTATTTAATTTGTGTTTGATTTGCTTCTCTTTTTCTAGTTTTCTAAGATGGAAGCATAGGTTATTTATTTGAGACCTTTATCTTTTAATAATGTAAATGTTTAAGACTATAAGTTTCCCTCCAAGCACTGTTTTGTTGTTGCCCTTTGTTGTTGCCATATTTTCATTTTCTTTAAGTTCAAAATGCTTTCTAATCCCTCCTGCTGTTTCTATTATCTGACCCATGGGTTATTTATAGTTGCATTAATTAGTTTCCAAATATCTTGAGATTTTGCAAATATATTTCTGCTACTGATTTGTAATTTAATTATTTGATGGTCAGAGTTCGTCTTACTTAAATCAATTTATGTTTATTGATACTTTTTATGGCTCAGAATTTGGTGTCTTGGTCATACTCTATATGACCCTTGATAGTGTATATTCTGCTCTTTTGGGTAAAGCTTTCTATAAGTGTTAATTAGGCCATTTTTGTTAATAGTTTTATTTAAGTCTTCTATACCCTTATTGATTTTCTGTCTTGTTCTATCATTTATTGAGAGAGGGGTGTTGAAGTCTCATACCTGTGAATTCTATTTCTCCTTGAAAATCTCAGTTTTTATTTCATGCATTTTGAAGTTCAGTTATTTGCTGAATTGACCATTTTATCAGTAGGACTGATACTCTATCTCCGGTAAAATTCAGTTCAGTTCAGTCACTCAGTCGTGTCTGACTCCTTGTGACCCCATGGACTGCAGCACACCAGGCTTCCCTGTCCATCACCAACTCCCGGAGCTTACTCAAACTCATGTCCATCAAGTCGGTGATGCCATCCAACCATCTCATCCTCTGTCATCCCCTTCTCTTCCCACCTTCAATCTTTCCCAGCATCAGGGTCTTTTCCAATGAGTCAGTTCTTCACATCAGGTGGCCAACATATTGGAGCTTCAGCTTTAGCATCAGTCCTTCCAATGAATATTCAGGACTGATTTCCTTTAGGATGGACTGGTTGGATCTCCTTGCAGTCCAAGGGACTCTCAAGAGTCTTCTCCAACACCACAGTTCAAAAGCATCAATTCTTTGGTGCTCAGCTTTCTTTATAGTCCAACTCTCACATCCATACATGACTACTGGAAAAACCATAGCTTTGACTAGATGGACCTTTGTTGGCAAAGTAATGTCTCTGCTTTTTAATATGCTGTCTAGGTTGGTCATAGCTTTTCTTCCAAGGAGTAAGCGTCTTTTAATTTCATGGCTGCAGTCACCATCTGCAGTGATTTTGGAGCCCAAAAAAAAGTAAAGTCTGCCACTGTTTCCATTGTTTCCCCATCTATTTGCCATGAAGTGATGGGACCAGATGCCATGATCTTAGTTTTCTGAATGTTGAGTTTTAAGCCAACTTTTTCACTGGTAAAATTATTTGCCCTGAAATCTATTTTGTCTTATACTAAAATAGCCACTTCAGCTTCCTTCTGCTTAGCATAGAATTATTTTTAATATATTTATGGTTTTATATTTAAAATGGATATCTTGTAGGCAGCATATAGTTGGGTGATGCTTTTTCATCCAATCAGGCAATCTCTGCCTCTTAATTGGGGTGTTTAAACCATGAGCCTTTAATGTGATTGTTGATATGATATTTAAATCTGCCACCTTGATATTGATTTTTTTCTCTATCCCATATGTTCTTTGTTCCCATTTTATTCTTTTATTGTCTTCTTTTTCGATTAATGAGTATTTTTTTATTCCACATTATCTCCTTTCTGGCTTATTAGATGTAATTTTTTGTTGTGTTACTTTGCTGATTGTATTAGGATTTACAGTATATATCTTTAACCTATCACAATCAATCTTCAGGTAATAACAGTTCATATACAGTATAAGAACCTTACAACAACATCCTTCTGTTCCTCTTCTTGCCTTTGTGCAGTTGTTTTCATACATTTTGTTTTTACATATGCTATAAACATTGTATCCTTTTTGCTTTTAGCTACCAATGATCTATTCAAGAAAGGTGTAAAATGTGGAAAAGAAATAGTCTTTACCCACATAGTTGTCTTTTACAATCTCTTCAATTTCTTTATGTAGATCCAGGTTTCCACCTGGTATTTTCTTTCTGCCTAAAAAACCTCCATTAAATTTTCTTGTAGTACAGGTCTGCTGATGATTAATTCTATCAGCTTGTATGTTTAAGCAAAGGTCTTCACTTTCCTTCATTTTTAAAAATATTTTTGCTGAATATAGAATTCAACATTGACAATTTTTTAAGTCCTTTATAGATGTTGCTTCGCTGTCTTCTGCCTTTCATGGTCTCTGATGAAAAACATGTATCATTTTGATATTTGTTCCTCTGAATATAATATATCTTTTCTCTGGTCTCTTTTAGGAGTTTCTTTTTTTTTCCCTCTAACACTGGGTGTTTGTTTGTTTGTTTGTTTTTTGGAGAAATTTGATTTTGGCATACATTAATGTAGTTTTCTTTGTTTCTTGTGTTCAGAGTCTATTGAGTTTCTTAGATTTATGGGGTTTACAGAGTTTATCATATTTGGGAAATTTTTAGCTATTATTTCTCCTAATAATTTTTCTTTTCCATTTCCTTGCCTCTCCTAATACATATATTAGGTTGATTGCAGTCATCCCCCAGCTCACTAATGTTCTATTCATTTATTTTCAGACTTTTCTTCTTTGTGTTTCCTTTTTGAATGATTTTAAGTGCTATGTCCTCAAGTTCACTAGTCTTTTTTTTTTTTAGTCTTTTTTATTGACATGTCTAATCTGCTCTTAATCCCATCCACTGTATTTTATATCATAGATGTATATTTTCATCTCTAAAAATTCAGTGTGGATCTTTATTTATATCTTCTGTTTCTCTCCTTTACATACTCATCCTTTCCTCTACATATATGGAATATATTTACATCAGTTGTTCTAATGGCCTTGACTAGTAACTCTGTCATCTGTGCCATTTCTTGGTCTTTTTCTATTATTATACTTTTCTTATTATGAGTCATATTTTCCTACTTCTTTCCATACCTAGTAATGTCTTATAGGATGCCAAACATTGTGAATTTTATTTTGTTGGGTACTACATTTTCTGAATTTCTTTTAATGATTTTTAGCTTCTTCTAGGATATAGTTAAGTTACTTGGAAAGGACTTGATCTTTTTAGATTTGCTTTTCATCTTTGTAAGGTAAAATCTGGAAGAGTAAATAAAAATAAAATTGAATTTTCCCTATTGCCAAAATGGAAAGAGACCTTTACTCTCTCCCATTTCTTAGAGGTTTTTTTTTTTTTTTTGGAGAAATCTAGTATTTGTTCATCCATCCTGTTTTGCTTTGATATGTATGTAAATCTTTTTTAAGGATTAAATGAGTCTTTTGCCAGCCTTATAATTCAGAAATTTATTTTAGAAGGGACTGTATTTCTTCAGAAATGTATTTCTGAAGGGACATCTCTTTGAAATGTAAACATCAAGGACAATAATGCCCCTATATTTCTCTATCATCCTGGGATTTTAGCCTAGGTGCTTTGCCCTAAGCTGTAAGCAGCTGTTCATCATAGAGATATGAGAAACTGTATTTTTTCTTCAGATAAAGGCAATTAACTAGCACAGATGGTTACCCCAATTACCGGGTGAACTTAGGATGAACTATGAAAGAGTGTGTAGCAAATAGTACTTTCAAGTCCTCTTACATAAGAACACATTATAATTTAAAAACAAGTATGTAATAGAGACATTGCATAAAGAAGAATGGGAGTTATTTCTTTCCAATCTCATTAGCAGATTGTCTATAATGCAGCAATCTGGTTTAATGCCTATTCAATAAAAAACTGTTTTCTTTCTTGTCTACCTTCATGGAGAGTATTTCCTGGATTGGCAGGAAAGTTTACTTTTCGTTTTTCTCCAATAGATCAGAACAGCAGTTAAAGGCTAATATTGTCCTCTACTGTTATGACCAAAGTTATGACCAACCTAGACAGCATATTAAAAAGCAGAGACATTACTCTGTCAACAAAGGTCCGTCTAGTCAAGGCTATGGTTTTTCCAATTGTCATGTGTGGATGTGAGAGTTGGACTATAAAGAAAGCTGAGCGCAGAAGAATTGATGCTTTTGAACTGTGGTGTTGGAGAAGACTCTTGAGAGTCCCTTGGACTGCAAGGACATCCAACCAGTCCATCCTAAAGGAGATCAGTCCTGGGTGTTCATTGGAAAGACTGATGCTGAAGCTGAAACTCCAATACTTTGGCCACCTGATGCGAAGAGCTGACTCATTTGAAAAGACCCTGATGCTGGGAAAGATTGAGGGCAGGAGGAGAAGGGGACGACAGAGGATGAGATGGTAGGATGGCATCACCAACTCAATGGACATGAGTTTGGGTGGACTCCTGGAGTTGGTGATGGACAGGGAGGCCTGGTGTGCTGCGGTTCATGGGGTCGCAAAGAGTCGAACACGACTGAGCGACTGAGCTTAACTGAGACTGTGGCACTACTCTTCCTGAGGACTCTGTCCAAACCTCTGTGTATTACAAGATTACTCTCCAGGCAGTAAATTGAGGTAATCATAAGGCTCACTTTTTTGTTTTCTTTCTCTCAATGATCAATGTCCTTTGGTGCCTGATGTTTAATGTCTGAAAACCATTGTTTTATATAATTTATTAATTCCTTTTCATTGTTTAAGGCAAGAAGGTAAACCCAATTCCTTTTAGTCCACCATGATTGGAAGAGAAAGTCCTTGTGTTACCTTTGAATCATACTTTCTTTTTGTTCCCCCTCCCTTCCTGCCTCTCTTAATAACTTTTTAAAAATTTTCTAATGATTTTGAAGTAATTTATTGCATGCCCTTTCTTTTACGGTGACCATTTCCCACCTATTTTGTTGGACAAATGATGAGTTCCCTTGCTGTATTTCTGACCCTGCAGGTGAAATTTTACTAGTGCCCCTTGTGTGAAAGGGCTTAATGGATGAAATTCAGTTCCTGCTTTGTGGCCTCATCTTCAATCTTTGGGACAGTATTCTAACTCCAGTACCTACAATGCAGCATTTCTCAAGCTTTTTCATCTCATAATCTGTTTACACTTTAAAAATTATTGTTTTGTTTTGCTGAGTTAGAATAAACGAACTCCAAACTGTCTCTCACAACAAATATAGCTGTGAAACCTGGACAGAATGCATGGAACAGCTATTTGAGTATTCTGAAAGTAAATAATAGAGTAGATTGGGGAAGAAGACTAGATTTTGTAGTATCACTGAATTATCAGTAAGTTTGCTATTTTATTTCTTCTGGTGTAACCTGGTGTGGACTCACAGAAGTCCAAAAGTGTATGCTAAAAATGACAAAATGCTAATGGAAGAAATCAGTAAAAGTCTAAATATGGAGGGACATAGCATGTTCATGGATTGGAAGACTCAACATAGTAAAGATTCCAGTTCTCCCCAAATTAATCTATACATTTAATGTATTCCAATCAAAGTCCAAGGAATATAATATTTTTTATCAACATTGACAAGTCGATACTAAAATTTATACGAAAAGACAAAGGAATGAAAATAGTTAAAACAATTTAGAAAAGAATAAAGTCAAAGTAATCACAGTACCTGATTTTAAGACTATGAACTTTACTTTGAACTTCCAGAAATCAAGACAGTGTGGTATTTGGTGAAGGGACACACACATAGATCAATTCAGGATAGAGTCCAGAAGTAGAACCACACCAATACACCCAAGTGATTTTTGATAAAAGTGCAAAGGCGATTCAATGGAGAAACAATAATCTTTTCAATAAATGACATTGGAACAACTGGACTTAGATGCACACAAAAAATGAATTTCAATCTTAACCTCATACCTTGCACAAAAATTAACTCAAAATCAAAAAATAGATTTATGTGTAAAACACAAAACTATGAAACTTTTAACAGAAAACAGGAAAAATAGCTTCATGACCTAGGGTTAGGTAAAGAGGTTTTTGTTTTTTTTTTCACAGGACACCATGAGCATGAACCATAAAAGGAAAGAATGATAAACTGGACTTGATCAAAATGGAAACTTTTTGTTCTGTGAAAGACACATTAAGAAAATGATAAGAGGAGCTACACACTGGGAGAGAATATTTGCAATTCCCACATTTGACAAAGGACTTGTATCCAGCACATGTAAAGAACTCGCATAACGCAAGAGTTAGAAAATAAAAATTTTATTAAAAAATGGCCAAACAGCTTGAGTATTCACATGAAGAAAGAGGATATAGGGATAAAAAATAAACACATGAAAAGATTTTCAATATCATTAACCACTAGGAAAATATGCATTAAAACCATTACATATCTATTAGAAAGGTTAAAATAAAACATACTGACCAAACCAATTGCTAGCAAAGATGCAGGGCAACTGGGACTGTTACATTGCTCTTCTAAATGCAAAATGTAAAAAAAAAAATAATAAATGCAAAATGTTACAACCACTTTGGAAAACAGTTAGGATTTTCTTATAAAGTTAACCATACACTTATCAGCAATCCCATTCCTGAGTATTTGCCTTAGAGAAACGTTCACATGAAACCTGTACATGGATGATCATGGTAGCTATATTTGTATACATATGCTAAGTCTCTTTAGTCATGTCTGACTCTTTGTGACCCTATGAACTGCAGCTCCTTTGTCCATGGAATTCTCCAGGCAAGAATACTGGAGTGGGTTGTCATGCTCTCTTCCAAGGGATCTTCCCAACCCAGGGATCGAACCCACATCTCTTACATCTTCTGCATTGGCAGGCAGGTTCTTTACCACTAGCACCACTTGGGAAGCCCATTTTTATTTGTAACAGCCCCAAATTCACTCTTTAGCAAGTGAATGGATAAAAAAAAAATTGTGGTACTACTCAGCAATAAAAAAGAGTGAACTATTGATTTGCCCAACAACTTCAATGGATCTCAAAGGCGTTATGCTGAAGAAAAGAAGCAAGTCTCAAAAGGTTACATATTGTATGATTCATTTATATGGCATTATCAAAAAGATGTAACTATAGTGACAGAGAATGGATATGTGGTTGTCAAGGCTTAGGGGTGGGAAGATGGTATAACCAAAGGACAGCACCTGGAGTTTACCTAACCCGAGGTCATGAAGCTATTTTTCGTATATTTTCTGTTAAAAATTTCATAGTTTTTTGTTTTACATATTAATCTATTTTTTATTTTGAGTTAATGGAATTTTTTTTATTATTCTGTTTGTGGTGATGGTTGCATGAGCCTATACAACTGTTAAAATTCATCAAATTTTATGCCAACAAAATCAATTTTACTATATGCTCATTTTAATTAAAAATTATTGAAATTCCTAAAGAGCTTTGTTTATGTGGATTATATCTATCAATATTTGCCATTATAGAAGTTACAAATCACTTAAAAATAAATATTATTTGCAGAGTAAATCATGCAAAATGCCAGGCTGAATGAAGCACAAACTGGAATCAAGATTGCAAGGAGAAATATCAATAACCTCAGATACACAGATGACACCACCCTTATGGCAGAAAGTGAAGAAGAACTAAAGAGTCTCTTGATGAAAGTAAAAGAGGACACTGAAAAATTTGGCTTAAAACTAAACATTCAAGAAACTAACATCATGGTATCCAGTCCTATCAGTTCAGTTCAGTCGCTCAGTCATGTCCGACTCTGCGACCTCATGGACTGCAACATGCCAGGCTTCCCTGTCCATCACCAACTCCCGGAGCTTACTCAAACTCATGTCCATCAAATCGGTGATGCCATCCAACCATCTTCAATCTTTCCCAGCATTAGGGTCTTTTCCAATGAATCAGTTCTTCGCATCAGGTGGCCAAAGTATTGGAGTTTCAGCTTCAGCATCAGTCCTTCCAATGAAGATTCAGGACTGATTTCCTTTAGCATGGACTGGCTGGATCTCCTTGCAGTCCAAGGGACACTCAAGAGTCTTCTCACAGTTCAAAAGCATCAATTCTTCAGCTCTCAGCTTTCTCTGAGGTTCAACTGTCACATCCATACATGACTACTGGAAAAACCATAGCTTTGACTAGACGGACCTTTGTTGACAAAGTAATGTCTCTGCTTTTTAAGGAGGTTGGTCATAGCTTTTCTTCCAGGGGCAACCGTCTTTTAATTTCATGGCTGCAATCACCATCTGCAGTGATTTTGGAGCACAAAAAAATAAAGTCAGCCACTGTTTCCCTGTCTATTTGCCATGAAGTGATGGGACCAGATGCCATGATCTTAGTTTTCTGAATGTTGAGCTTTAAGCCAACTTTTTTACTCTCCTCTTTCACTTTCATCAAGAGGCTCTTTAGTTCTTCTTCACTTTCTGCCATAAGGGTGGTGTCATCTGCATATCTGAGGTTATTGATATTTCTCCCAGCAATCTTGATTCCAGCTTGTGCTTTATCCAGCCTGGCATTTCACATGATGTACTCTGCATATAAGTTAAATAAGCAGGATGACAATATACAGCCTTGATGTACTCCTTTCCTGATTTGGAACCAGTCTGTTGTTCCATGTCCAGTTCTAACTGTTGCTTCTTGACCTGCATATAGATTTCTCAGGAGGCAGGTAAGGTGGTCTGGTATTCCCATCTCTTGAAGAATTTTCCACAGTTTATTGTGGAAATTTTCCACAGTCAAAAGCTTTGGCATAGTCAATAAAAGAGAAGTAGATGTTTTTCTGGAACTCTCTTGCTTTTTCAATGATCCAACAGATGTTGAAATCTGATCTCTAGTTCCTCTGCCTTTTCTAAATCCAGTTTGAACATCTGGAAGTTCACGGTTCATGTACTGTTGAAGCCTGGCTTGGAGAATTTTGAGCATTACTTTGCTAGTGTGTGAGATGAGTGCAATTGTGTGGTAGTTTGAACATTCTTTGGCATTGCCTTTCTTTGGGACTGGAATGAAAACTGACCTTTTCCAGTCCTGTGGCCACTGCCGAGTTTCCCAATTTGCTGGCATATTGAGTGTAGCACCCTCACAGCATCATCTTTTAGGATTTGAAATACCTCAACTGGGATTCCATCACTTCCACTAGCTTTGTTCACAGTGATACTTCCTAAGGCCCACTTGACTTCACACTCTAGGGCGTTTGGCACTATCTAGGTGAGTGATCACACCATCATGGTTATCTGGGTCATGAAGATTTTTTTTTGTACAGTTCTTCTGTGTATTCTTGCCACCTCTTCTTAATATCTTCTGCTTCTGTTAGGTCCATACCATTTCTGTCCTTTATTGTATCCATCTTTGCATGAAATGTTCCCTTGGTATCTCTAATTTTCTTGAAGAGATCTCTAGTCTTTCCCATTCTATTTATTTCCTCATTTGTTTGCACTGATCACTTAGGAAGGCTTTCTTATCTCTCCTTGCTATTCCTTAGAACTCTTCATGCAAATGGGTATATCTTTCCATTTCTCCTTTACCTTCAGCTTTCCTTTCTCTTCTTTTCTCAGCTATTTGTAAGGCCTCCTCAGACAACCATTTTGCCTTTTTGCATTTCTTTTTCTTGGGGATGGTCTTGATCACTGCCTCCTGTACAGTGTCATGAACCTCTGTCCATAGTTCTTCAGGCACTCTGTCAGATCTAATCCCTTGAATCTATTTGTCACTTCTACTGTATAACCATAAAGGATTTGATTTAGGTCATACTTGAATGTTCTAGTGGTTTTCCCTACTTTCTCTTTAAGTGTGAATTTTGCAAAAGGAGCTCATGATTTGAGCCACAGTTCCAATTCTTGTTTTAGCTAACTGTATAGAGCTTCTCCATCTTTGGCTGCAAAGAATATAATCAATCTGATTTCGGTATTGACCATCTGGGGATGTCCATGTCTAGGGTCTTCTCTTGTTTTGTAGGAAGAGGATGTTTGCTATGACTAGTGTGTTCTCTCGGGAAAACTCTGTTAGCCTGCGCCCTGCTTCATAAAGGCCAAATTTGCCTGTTACTTCAGGTATCTCTTGACTTCCTACTTTTGCATTCCAGTCCCCTATGATGAAAAGGACATCTTTTTTGGGTGTTAGTTCTAGAAGGTCTTGTAGGTCTTCATAGAACCATTCAACTTCAGCTTCTTTGGCATTAGTGGTTGGGGCATAGACTTGGATTACTGTGATATTGAATGGTTTGCCTTGGAAATGAACAGAGATCATTCTGTCATTTTTGAGATTGCATCCAAGTACTGCATTTCAGACTCTTGTTGACTATGAGGGCTACTCCATTTCTTCTAAGGGGTTCTTGCCCACAGTAGTAGATATAATGGTCATCTGAGTTAAATTCACCCATTCCAGTCCATTTTAGTTCACTGATTCCTAAAATGTTGATGTTCACTCTTGCCATCTCCTGTTTGACCACTTCCAATTTGCCTTGATTCATGGACCTAACATTCCAGGTTCCTATGCAATATTGCTCTTTACAGCATTGGACTTTACTTCCATCACCAGTCACATCCACAACTGGGTGTTGTTTTTGCTTTGGCTCCATCTCTTCATTCTTTCCAGAGTTATTTCTCCACTGTTCTCCAGTAGCATATTGGCCACCTACCGACCTGGGGAGTTCATCTTTCAGTGTCCTATCTTTTTGCCTTTTCATACTGTTCATAGAGTTCTCACAGCAAGAATACTGGAGTGGTTTGCCATTTCCTCCTCCAGTGGACCACGTTTTGTCAGAACTCTCCACCATGACCCGTCCGTCTTGGGTGGCCCTACACGGCATGGCTCATAGTTTCATTGAGTTAGACAAGGCTGTGGTCCATGTGATCAGTTTGATTAGTTTTCTGTGATTGTGGTTTTCATTCTGTCTGCCCTCTGATGGATAAGGATAAGAGGCTTATGGAAGCTTCCTGATGGGAGAGACTGAGGGGGAAACTGGGTCTTGTTCTGATGGGTGGGGCCATGCTCAGTAAATCTTTAATCCAATTTTCTGTTGATGGGCGGGGCCAGTCCCATTACTTCATGGCAAATAGATGGGGAAATAGTGGAAACAGCGAGGGAGTTTATTTTGGGGTCTCCAAAATCACTGCAGATGGTGGTGACTGCAGCCATGAAATTAAAAGACACTTGCTCCTTGGAAGAAAAGCTATGACCAACCTAGACAGCATATTAAAAAGCAGAGACATTACTTTGCCAACAAAGGTCTGTCTAGTCAAAGCTATGGTTTTTCCAGTAGTCATGTATGGATGTGAGAGTTGGACCATAAAGAAAGCTGAAAGCCAAAGAATTGATGCTTTTGAACTGTGGTGTTGGAGAAGACTCTTGAGAGTCCCTTGGACTGCAAGGAGATCCAACCAGTTCATCCTAAAGGAAATCAGTCCTGAATATTCATTGGAAGGACTGATGCTGAAGCTGAAACTCCAATACTTTGGCCACCTGATGTGAAGAACTGATTCATTGGAAAAGACCCTGATGTGGGAAAGATTGAAGGCAGGAGAGAAGGGGATGACAGAGGATGAGATGGTTGGATGACATCACCGACTTGATGGACATGAGTTTGAGCAAGCTCCAGAGTTGGTGATGGACAGCAAAGTCTGGCGTGCTGCAGTCCATGGGGTCGTAAAGAGTTGGACATGACTGAGTGACTGAACTGAACTGAACTGAATTTAAAACAGTAACAGTAGAAAAATCATTACATGTTACGTAAATAACACACTTGCAATGAAAGGTAAGTATATATTCCAAAATATCCAAAAATATAATGTCATTGTTTTACATCTTGGCAAATCTCTTTCGTGTCTGGCTGAATAGAAGACAGCTGGACTCTCATATTGGCTTATGCATCAATCTGTTGCAATAACATAGGTCACGTAACTTCTGGAAAAATACTGAACACTTGATGGAGAGTGTGATAAATGCAAAGAGAATCTCAGTATTCTCATTAAAATACTTTTGACTTTGTGGACCCCTAAAAGGATCTTGGAGACCTGAGGGGCCACTGGACCTCCCTTTCATTATCACTGCTTTGTTGTTATTGTTGTTCAGTCACTAAGTCATGTCTGACTCTTTGCAACCCCATGAACTATAGCATGCCAGGCTTCCCTGTCCTTCACCATCTCCTGGAGTTTGCTCAAATTCATGTCCATTGAGTCAGTGATGGTATCTAACCATCTCATCCTCTTCTGTGCCCTTCTCCTTTTGCCTTCAATCTTTTCCAGCATCAGGGTTTTTTCCAAAGAGTTGGCTCTTCCCACCAGGTGGCCAAAGTACTAGAGCTTCAGCTTCAGCATCAGTCCTTCCAATGAATATTCAAGACTGATTTCCTTTATGATTGACTAGTTTGATCTCCTTGCTGTCCAAGAGACCTCTCAAGAGTCTTCTCCAACACCACAGTTCAAAAGCATCAATTATTGGGCACTCAGCTTCTTTATGGTCCAACTCTCACATCTGTACATGACCTCTGGAAAAATCATACCTTTGACTAGACAGACCTTCATCAGCAAAGTGATGTTTCTGCTTTTTAATATGCTATCTGGGTTTGTCATGCTTTCCTTCCAAGGAGTAAGCATCTTTTAATTTCATGGCTGCAGTCACTGTCCACAGTGATTTTGGAGCCCAAGAAAATAAAATCTGTCACTGCTTCCACTTTTCCCCCTTCTATTTGCCATGAAGTGATGGGACTGGATGCCATGATCTTAGTTTTTTGAATGTTGAGTTTCAAGCCAGCTTTTTCACTCCCCTCTTTCACCCTCATCAAAGGCTCTTTAGTTCCTTTTCACTATCTACCATAAGGGTGGTGTTATCTGCAAGTCTGAGGTTGTTCATATTTCTCCTCACAGTCTTGACTCAAGCTTGTGCTTCATCTAGCCGGGCATTTCATGAGATGTACTCTGCATAGAAGTTAAATGAGCAGGATGATGATACAGAGCCTTGTCATACTCCTTTCCCAATATTGAACCAGTCCATTGTTCCATGTCCAGTTTTAACTTTTGTTTCTTGACCTGCATACGTTTCTCAGAAGATGATGAGGTGGTCTGACACTCCCATATCTTAAAGAATTTTCCACAGTTCATTGTGATCCACACAGTCAAAGGCTTTAATGTAGTCAATGAAGCAGAAGTAGATGTTTTTCTGGAATTCCCTTCCTTTCTCCATGATCCAACGGATGTTGGCAATTTTATCTCTGGTTCCTCTGTGTTTTCTAAACCTAATACATCTTGAAGTTCTTGGTTCAGGTACTGTAGAAACCTAGCTTTAAGGATTTTGAGCATAACCTTGCTAGCATGTGAAATGAGTGCAATTGTACAGTAGTTTAAACATTCTTTGGCATTGCCCTTCTTTGGAATTGGAATGAAAACTGACCTTTTCCAGTCCTGTGGTCACTGCTGAGTTTTCCAAATTTGCTGACTTACTGAGTGCAGCACTTTAACAGCATCATCTTTTTTGATTTTAAATAGATTCCTTGAATTCCATCGCCTCCACTAGCTTTCTTCATAGTAATGCTTCCTAAGGCCCACTTGACCTCACAATTCAAAATGTCTGGCTCTAGGTGTTTTCCGGGTCATTAAGATCTTTTTTGTATAGTTCTTCTGTATATTCTTGCCACCTCTTCTTAATCTCTTTGCTTCTGTTAGGTCTTTACCATTTCTGTCCTTTATTGTGCCCATCCTTGCATGAAATGTTCCCTTGATATCTCCAATTTTCTTGAAGAGATCTCTAGTCTTTCCCATTCTATTGTTTTTCTTTTTGCATTATTCATTTAAGAAGGCCTTCTTATCTCTCCTTGCTATTCTCTGGAACTCTGCATTCAGTTGGGTATATCTTTCCCTTTCTCCTTTGCCTTTCACTTCTCTTCTTTTCTCAGCTATTTGTAAGGCCTCCTCAGACAACCACTTTGCCTTCTTTAACTTTTTTCTTTCTTTCAAATGGTTTTGGTCACTGCCCCCTGTACAGTGTTACAAACCTCCATCCATATTTCTTCAGGCACTCTGTCTACCAAATCTAATCCCTTGAATCTATTTGTCACTTCCACTGTATAATCATAAAGGATTTGATTTAGGTCATACCTGAATGTTCTAGTGGTTTTCCCTACTTTCTTCAATTTAAGTGTGAATTTTGCAATAAGGAGTTCATGATCTGAGCCACAGTCAGCTCCAGTTCTTGTTTTTGCTGACTATATAGAGCTGCATCTTTGGCTGCAAAGAATATAATCAATCTGATTTCGGTATTGACCATCTGGTGATGTCCATGTGTAGAGTTGTCTCTTGTGTTGTTGGAAAAGGGTGTTTGCTATGACCAGTGTGTTCTCTTGACAAAACTCTGTTAGCCTTTGCCCTGCTTCATTTTTCACTCCAAGGCCAAACTTGCCTGTTATTCCAGGTATCTCTTAACTTCCTACTTTTGTATTCCATTACCCTAGGCTTAAAAGGACATTTTTTTTTTTTTGGTGTTAGCTCTAGTTGGTCTTGTAGGTCTTCATAGAGCCATTCAACTTCAGCTTATTCAGCATTAGTGGTTGGGCCATAGTGGTTGGGTTTGCCTTGGAAACAAACCGAGATTAGCCTGTCATTTTTCAGATTGCACCCAAGCACAAAGTTTCAGATTCTTTTCCTGACTATGATGGCTACTCCATTTCTTCTAAGGGATTCTTTCCCACAGTAGTAGATATAAGTGTCATCTGAATTAAATTCACCTATTCCGGTCCATTTTAGTTCACTGATTCCTAAGATGTCGATGTTCAATTTTGCCATCTCCTGCTTGACCACATCCAATTTACCTTGATTCATGGACCTAACATTCCAGGTTCCTATGCAATATTGTTCTTTACAGCATCAGACTTTACTTTCATCACCAGACACATCCACAACTGAGCATCATTTCTGCTTTGGCCCAGCCTCTTCATTCTTTCTGGAGTTATTAGTAATTGCCCTCTGCTCTTCCCCAGTAGCATATTGGACACCCTCCAACCTGGGGGGTCTTTGGCAGTCATATATTTTAGCCTTTTCATACTGCCCATAGGGTTGCCTAGGCAAGAATACTGGAGTAGGTTGCCCCTTCACAGATCACAGCCTTGTGGTGGCAAAGGGCCTTGCATAACTCAGTGAAGCTATGAGCCATGCTGTGCAGGGCCACCCAAGATGGACAGGTCATAGTGAAGAGTTCTGACAAAACATGGTCCACTGGAGGAGGAAATGGCAACCACTCCAGTATTCTTGCCTGGAGAACCCCACGGGCAGGATGAATCAGCTATATGTATGCATATATTCCCTCTTTAGATTTCCTTCCCATTTGGGTCACTGCAGAACACAGTAGAGTTCCCTGTGCTATATGTGCTATACAGTAGGTTCTCATTAGTTATCTATTTTATACATAGTGTCAATAGTGTATATATGTCAATCCCAATCTCCCAAGCCATCCTACCCTTGGGATAATTTTCCTTCTATTTTTACTTACAGTACACTCTTTTGGATTTTCTTTAATGAGGATCTGCTGGTGAAGAACTCTCTCAATGTTTGTGTGAAAATGTCTTTATTTCACTCTAGTTTTTTTCTTACTGATTTTAGAATACTAAGTTAACAATCAATAAATTGAAGATCATTCCACTATCAATCTAATTGCTGTCCCTATGACATGATCTGTCATCTTTCTCTGACTTCATTTTCTCTCTCTTTGGTTTTTTTCAGTGTCTGGGTTAGACCTCTTTATTTATCCTACCCAGGATTTGTTGGGCTTCTTGAATGTGTAAGTTAACTTCTTTTCATTAAGTCTAGAAACTTTCTCAGCTATTATCTCTTCAAATATTGACTCTGCTCCATTAATATTCATATTCTTTTTCTCTCACATTATAATCAGATGTGTGCTAGATTTTCTCATTGTATCCTCCCTGTCTGTTACTCTCTCTCCTGTATTTTCTATTTTTTCCTCTCTCCATACTGCATTCTTGATCATGTTTTCAGCTTATTAATCCTCTCTTCACTTATGTCCACTATCCACCTTTCTGCCAGATACATTCACTGAGTCAGTATTTTTCACTTCCAGAAGTCATTTTTCATTTTTTTCCACAAGATGCATTGCCACTTTTTTTTATAGATTTTTCTTCCCTGTGGATATTTTTAAATTAGTAATTTGTTTCTCTAAACATGTACACTTAGTTGTTTTAAGATATGTGTCTGGTAATTCTCTTATCTGAAATCTGTGTGAGTCTGTTTCTGTTGTTTACTGTTCCTGCTGTTCTTAACTTGAGTTCCCTTCAGTTTAACTTGAATTTTTAACTAAGTTTCCTTGGTTCCTAGTATGACAAATTTAGTCTGCTCTCTGGTCATTGTGCCCTTGAAAACTTATTTGTAGGGATTCCCTAAAACCTGTAATGGATAGATTCTCCTTCAGAGGCTTTGTATTTGTATTTGTTTTTACTGAGTACCATGGAGTACTACCTGTCTGGAAGCCACTTAAATCCAAGGTCACAGCTTGAAGTTCCCTGGCTGATTCAGTCCATGAGTGATGGGGTTACAAATCTATTTGAGGACTGGAGTGTGGCCTCTTTTTCTCAGGGATGAATTTTTAACCTACTCCTCCCTTTTAAAAATTTTATAATCTATTTATTTTATTTTTGTACATATTTGTTTGGTTACATTGGGTTTTACTTGTGGCACACAGGATTTTCAGTCTTCATGGCAGCACTCAGGATCTTTAGTTGTGACATGCAAACTCTTAGTTGCAGCATGTGGGATCTAGTTCCCTGACCAGGGAATTGAACCCAGGCCTGCTGCATTGGGAGTGCAGAGTCTTAGCCACTGGACCACCAGGGCAGTCCCTATTTAACTGTTATTGAAATATAGTTGATTTACAATATTGTGGTAGTTTCAGGTGTATAGCAGAGTGATTCACTTATGAATATATATTATATATGTGTGTATATATATAATATATATATTCTTTTTTAGATTCTTTTCCATTATAGGTTATTACAAGATACTGAGTATAGTTCCTTGTGCTATACAGTAGGTCTTTGTTAGCTATTTTACATATTAGTAGTGTGTATATTTTAATCCCAAACTCCTAATTTATTCCTCCTCCCTTTCCCCTTTGATAACCATAACTTTGTTTTCTATATCTATGGGTCTATTACTATTTTATAAATAAATTCATTTGTATAATTTTTTAAGATTCCACATATAAGTGATATCATATATTTGTCTTTGTCTGACTTACTTTACTTAGTATGATAATCTCTAGGTCCATCCATGTTGCTGCAAATGGCATTATTTCATTCTTTTTTTATGGCTGAGTAATATTCCATTGTGTATATGTACTATATCTTCTTTAAACATTCACCTGTCAATGGGTATTTAGGTTGCATCCATGTCTTGCCTATTGTAAAGAGTGCTGCTATGAACATGTGCTCAGTACTCAGTAATATCTGACTCTTTTGCAACCAGATGAACTGTAGCCTGCCAGACGTCCTCTGTCCATGGGATTTTTCCAGCAAGAATACTGGAGTGGGTTGCTATTTCCTCCTCCATTATGAATATGGGGTGCATATATCTTTTCAAATTATAGAGTTATCTCCAGATATATGCCCAGGAGTGGGATCATAAATTATATAGTAACTCTATTTTTGTTTTTTTTTTAAGGAACCTCCATATGGTTCTCCGTCCCACTCCCCCCTTTTATACCCCTTATTTTTAGGAAGAGAGCCCTTCTTGGTGCTAAGGCAGCCTTTTGTATAGTTATCTGGGATTGTTGGAAACAGGGCAGATTTAGTTCTGATTGGGATGCAGAACCTTATGCAGCCAGTGTAGCTCTTCAGGATCTCATTTTAATGTAGAGAGGGTGTCATATTAAACCCCTATCTTGTGCTGGCCCTGAGCCTTAACTTCTCCCCCTCCAGCCTTTTGTGGCCACTGATTCAAAGCTCAGGTGGGCAATGTAGGCAAACACCCTCAAACCCAATGGCTTTGGTGTGTCAATACTCTGCTTATCTGCCTGATTATAAGCTTTCATCCAAAAATTGACGTGAACATTTCCCTCTGTCCTCTCTCAGCTCTTTAGTGCTTTTTAAGCAGTTTTGAAATTTTTATCTGGTATATTTCAATACTTCAATAGGAAAGTTGAATCAAATAACCAAGCCTGCCATTGCCAGAAACTATTCAATAGAAGTTCACACTCTTAAATGTTTAAATATTCATATTTGACTTAACAAGGTCCGAATGCAGGCAGTATCCCTACCCTCCTCCCAAACAAGAGCCTTAGAATGCTTTAAATAGTAATAGTTTCCTGCTGTTTTACATGCTTTTGTGCTCCAATGTTTTTAGTGCCAGCTTGTTTTTATACCTCCATATGATTCAACATTATCATTGTTTTATATGCTTATTTAGATTGCCTCACATTTACCAATTTTTGTTCACCGTTCCTTGCCTCCTACTCATTCCTTCTCTCCAATTTCAATTTCCTTCTTCCTGAAGTATATCTTCCAGTAGTTATTTTAGTAAGAGTCTATTATTGGTAAACTTTCTTAGGTTTATTTTTTCTGAAAATGTCCTTATTCTACTCTCAAAGAAAAAGAGTAGAAGTTCATCTCATCAATATTGCTTGGGGGTACTAATTCTCCTCCTTGTGGCAACTGGTGACTCACCTTCATGGCGTCTCATTTCTTTGCAAGTACAATATTTTTATTGCTTGTTTCTGAGCACATGTTCAGCAGATATGGTCTTTTTTTGTGGGCTTCTATGTGTTGTGTATTATAAAAATATTTTTGCTTTCACTGAGGTTCTAGAAGTTTCAATGATTCTGCTCCAATATTTGTTTTAATTTTTCAGTATGTGATTCCCATAACATGCAGTGAGGTAAATGTAGATCCCTCCTAACCACATATGACATAGGCCTGGGGTTTTTATTTCTGCTCATGGCTCCAGAGAGAGCATAAGACTTTTCATGGCTTACTTTCCAAATCCCATTCTAATGAACAGAGAAGCTACTAAGGCTTTATCCAGAGGTTTCAGTGAAGGTTTCTCTGCCTCTGGTGGACTTGAGGCTGTATTGCCAGTACTTGCCTGAGCACTAGATTCCCGGCTCAGAGCCCCTAGCCCCTAGGGCCTAATATCTGGAACCAGTAACTACAATAGGTTATTGCAGTGTCCATTTACAATTACTAGACTGGCTTTTTTCGTTTTCTCTGAAGATTTTACTTTTTATTTTTTTAAGTTTGACTATAAATTAAAATTTTTGTTAGTTTATCTCATGTTAATATGTGTTTGTATTTGGAGGGGGTGCTATTTATGTCATCTTAGTGCACTGTACAGCCAGAAGAAAATCATATTTATATATATGATTTTGTGCTGTGTTTATACTTTAAGAATTTTCCCTTATCACATCCGTCCTCATAAATATGAACTTCTCTGAGTTCCAAGGAAATTAATCCACCTCGGGATCATCTAGATTAAGGGCACATATGAGGCCAGATCTTTGCAGCATGTTGCATCATTCTCCAGATATACCACCTACATAGTTTAAATACATCATTCCCCTGGGGTCTAAAGTTCCTTAGCAGAGTGATTTTCAACTCTAAAACATTTTAGTAGCAGAACTTTCTTCAAATATTACTTGGAATTTCCAAATACAAAATCAATAACTCTTCTTAATGATTTTATATTTCAGAGTTCCTGATCCTCACTAATTTGCCCCTCCTCTTGTTCCCCAAGGCCATCTTCATAGACTCTTCTGGCCCCAAGTACCACAGTGTGAAAACAAATTGAATAGATCAGTGGTTGTCAAAGTGTGGTCCCAGAGCCAGAAGCATGAGCATCACCTGGGAATGTGTTACAAATGCAAATTCTCAACCCCCCTCACCGGCCCCATCCCAGATCTACTGAAATCAGAAACTCTGGGGGCAGGACCCAGCCACCTGTGTGTTAACAAGCCCTCTAGGTGACTCTGATGCACGTTTATGTGTGAGGCCTTACTACAATAGAGCATCCCATCCAGGAGCTATTGGAACAAGGCTGGAGTACTGCCCAAGATGAACATTTCTGGGTGCTTAAATAAGCCCAAACTTATCTGGCCGGCTGTTTTCCATCCACTGTTTTCTTGTGCATGAAGGCCATTATAGACCCTCGCAAGGTCCAACTTTGCAATGACCAGGGTCCCTTCGAATTGGTTCAATAAGTGAGATATCACTAGGAAGAGTACGAAATCCTTACTTTCAGTTCATTAGACAGAAATAATGACATTCCACATAATTTTGCTTGATAACAAGACTTCAGATCTGAAGCTCACAAAATAATGTTGAGCAAAAGAAGCCAGACACAAAACTGTACATACTGAACATTTCCATTTATAGATGGCATTTTAAAAGGCAACACTAATCTACAGTGAAAGAAGTCAAGATAGGGATTACCCTTTGGGGTTATTGACTTGAAGGAGGCAGGAAGGGGGCCTGACTTATGGGTAATGTTCTATTTCTTTATCTGAGTGCTGTTCACAGAGATGTGCTCATTTTACAAAAATTCATGAAGTTGCACCCTGATGATATATGCATTTCCTGTATATCTGACATGCTTTGATGCAAGAATTTAAACATAGCATTAAGTCAGTGTGTAAATGATACACTGCTGTGGGTGCTGGGCTACATACTCTCGGAGGATGGGGGCCTTTGCTTCTGGATGTGAAATATACATTTGATGCAAACATAGGTTCCTAGCACCAGGTCTTTTGTATTATGGCAATGAGTAGTATGGAGGCCACTCTGTTTCTTGATTGGAAAAGACCTCTTGGTTGATGGCATCCCTGATCAGGATTCCCAGTGGAAGGGGAAGAAGTAAAGCAGTTACCTAATGTGACCTGTAAGCCAGAATAAGTTTCAGCACCTGGTTACTCCAGGAAATGGGAAGTGATAGGGTTCTGGATTTCCAATTAAATCAGGCCAAGAACCCATAGGAAGCATGTACAGTGGATGAAATGTAAGTCCCCGTGAGTTCTGTGTGTGGATGAGCTCCCAGGTGCAAGCACCCATCTTTTGCCTGTACCCTTCTGGGCTCAGATCATAAATCCATATATGAACTGAGATTCCCTGGCCTTACCAGCTTGTGGAAGTAGAGAGTCTCAATTAAAGAACGACCTTAAATTTCACCAGCTCTTGCCCGTATCTGCTCCTACCGGAATTCCAGCGCCCATGTAAAATAGCCCAATGCTGTCTGAAAGTCCTCAGTTATGTCAGAAACCAATCTGTTTTGGGCCTTTCCCATGTTCCTCCTCACTTAAGTCTGTGCCCCATTTTTGTGTGCTTTGTCCATGAAGCTGCTTCAAAATTACTTATCCCTCCCCTGCCACCCCACTGCTGCTGTTCCCACCATGGGAACGTTGAAGAAGGTGCCAAGGGTGCTACCTCCTGACCCCCTAAAGGCCCCGACCATGGAGGTGCTCACCAGTGTATCAGACATGCTCAAACATGCCTGAATTGCATTTGAGCTCAAGCTAACACATACCTGCACAGTACACGATGCCCTGGGCTCCACAGTGATGTGATCTGAAAGCAGGCCCTGCTGCTGTTACACTCCACGGTTCAGTTGGGAGTTCGTGATGGGGAGAGCATAGGGCTGGGCTCGAATGGCTCCCCTGTTGCTGAGGGACAGTGGTGTTTGCCAGACAGAGGAGGTGAATGTTTCAATCAGAAAGTGCCAGGTACAGCTGCTCCCTCTGGTGGTCTATGCCTTTCACCAGTGGGGACAGGGAGGTCAGTTTCAGTCTCAATGCCATTCATATCTTAGACCTATTCCTGAGTATAGGGTATTTAAAAGACAGTTTCTGTATCAGATGAACCCAGAGTGAGGAATGTTCTATTAAAAATGCTAATGCCATACAAGATGCAGAAAGGCTGTGGAAATATTACCGATTAAAGGAGGCTAAAGAGACATGACAGCTAAAAGCAACACCTCATCCTGGACCAGATGCTATGACGAAGAGGGAAAATGCTATTAAGGACATTACTGGGTCACCAGACAAAACTGGAGTACAAGTGTAGATAACAATATTATATCAATGTTAAATTTGCTGAAGCAGTTAACTATACTGTGATGTAGGGATTATGCCTAATTGTAGGAAGTGCACACTGAGGTACTTGGGCATAAAAGGCCATGATGTAATTTGGCCTCAGTTGGTCCAAACACACACACACACGAGTGCATAGATGCAAAGGGGGTAAAATGTTAGCAATAGGTAAATCTGGTAAAGGGTATATGGATGTTCTTTAAACTGTTTAAGTTTCCTGTAAAATAGAAATCACTTCCAAATAAAAGTGTTTTACAAATGTCAAAGTGTCTGTGCAAGCAGTCAGGATCTGGTGGACATGCCTGACTGAACTCTTCCTGTGGGAGGGATGAGGAAGGAGGACGTGGCTGTCTGCCCAGGCAGGGCTCCCACACATCCCAAAGGGAAGTCAGATACCTGCATGAAGGTGCCAAGTGGCATCCGAGGCCACTTGCCTCTTGCTCTCCCCCAGCCTACAAGATACCAAAAGTAAGACTTTTTACATTTTCTCCTGAGGATAATGAGCCCTGGGAGTGGGGAGTGAGGAAAATTTGGTTATAAAGGAAGGTGTTTGAGTTCATTCATCCATCCAGAAAATGTTTCAAATACTATGTCCTAGGGGCTGCTCTAGGGACTGAGAATGCAGCCCAGGGTACAGGAGGAGAGACAATCCCTGTCCTAAAAATGCCTGTGAGCTAGTTGGGGATGCAGCCACAACCACACAAATAAACATATACTACCAAATGAACTGACCATGAAGTAGACTTGGGGGGCTGTGGGAGGAGCCCAGCCTTTTACCAGAGCCAGTGGATGCAAGTCCCACGGGTCTGAAATGTTTAGTTCCCCTCCCCCTCATATTTTCTAAGTAATATGTCCTTTTGTATCTGATGAAGAGGATAAAAGAAGGAACCACCACCAGGGCTTAACCCGTCCTGGGCACATCCCATCTGTTTGGGCTTAGCCCTCTGTGAGAATCAGGGAGGGGGCCAACATGCCACTCCCCCACTATCCCTGGGCTGGTAGACCAGTGAGCTTTGGAAGTTTTTTCATGATCTATGCCAGCAGGTGGATGCAGCCATGTCCATAACACTTGTGGAGGGCAAAGACCACCAACACCCTCACGTGGAAGCCGAGCAGCCTACTGGCCCCGAGTCCCATCCCTGGGGTGCTGAGTCATGATAACAACATGAGTCTTCCAACTGGACAGAATAATGACTTTGAGGGGGGACACCTGTGATTCTCCCCCCAGTCCTGAATGTGGCACTGACTGTAATGCCCTGTACCCAAGGGACAATAGTGGAATCCACTGCCTTGGGGGCTCAAAAAAAAAAAAAAAACAGTACTGGGGAGGAAGTTATAAGTGTGTGTGTGTGACTGCATCTGACACAGTGTGTGTCATTTTTGTCCGTGGGTCTCAGGTAGGGCTGACCCTCACCTCTAACGCATTCTGGTCCTGGACCAAAGAAGTTTCAGATGCAACAAATGTTCACTGAGCCCGTACAAAGTCCCAAGCCTTTTTAATTAATACTTTGACACATTTTATATCACTTAATCTTTAACAATAACCCGTTAAGGTAGGAATTATCTGCATTGTACAGATGAGAAAACAATCGCAAAGAGGTTCATTGATTTGCTCAAGTATATCATACAGCTTTTTTTTTTAAACACTCACACACTAAACTCTTAGCTGAGGCCTGTCTGTGTTGGTTTATTTTACAGTGTTTCTTGTCTTCTCTACCTTTGGAGCAATTGCTCCCCTTATACAAAAACCCCCTTTTCTTGTTTCACAGGCCCACATGGGCTTTTCTTTGTTTAATACTGCATTTAATAGCACAAAAAAATCACGAATACAAAGAAACTGGCAAAGGTGTTTGTCAATGAAATATCCCTGCTTCCTCCGCTTTTCCACTTTCCTACCCATATATGTAATGGGCTACATTTGTATAAGCTTTTCTTTTTTCTCCCCCAAACATATAACTGTTATGTGATTGGTCAGTTGAAGCTGAAACACCCATGGAGAAAGATGTTTTACAGTTACAAGGGCACACATCCCCCCCACACCACCCCCCTCCCACCCCACACTTTCCCACACAATCTTTTGGAGGAATATAGGATATGGACCAGTGTCTGATTTCCCTACTCCTGCCTGCCCCGCCCAGAGCATCCTGCCATTTAATCTTCCTTTAAGTGACTGCTTAGACTAGAGCCTCTTCTCCCACCCCTTCTATTCCTCTTACAATCAGGACCTTTTAGACACTGGAAACTGTTCAATTCTTACTCTATCAGGCCCGTGGGCCATGCAAGTAGGTCCTTTAAATCTTGATGCCAGTTGTAGTATGGGCACTGTCATCTTCCACTCCAGGTAGGTAGGTCTGTGTGTCACTTCAGTAGGCTTGTGTACTCACTTCTTTCACTTTTTCTGATTCATGTTCCAGGACCTGTTTGTGATAGAACAGTAAATACCCTTCACTGTCCAGCACATCCTTAATACTGGCCTTGGTGATGACAGCATCATCACACTTGAACCACTGGTCCTTGTGGTGCCGGATGAAGCTGGTGTAGTGGCCACTCTCCAAGGTTCCTTGGTGATTAACCACAGCAAACAAGGAATACTTATTCTCATCGTTTCCACTATTGGTTGGCAGCTGCAACTGTCCATTCATCCTGCTCTCTTTACTCGAGGCCATGAACGGTGTCATATCCAGCTCCAGAGGAAAGGATATGTATGTAGTGATCTTGCGCCTCTGTTTGGCTGAGTGTTCAAACCGTTTGAAATGAAAACAGGCAACGACAGGTAATTTATTCATTGTGAGCTGTTTGGTAGATTCCTGGTAGCTTTGGCAACTACCACACTTGATTTTGGCACTGCTTCCTAAGTGCTCTGGCCTCGTAAACCTTCGCAGGCAGTCCGTGAGAGTAGTGATTCCTGGTATGTGGCTTTCCCCGTTAACACTGCTCTCCCTCCCTGGGCTCATGGGCCAGAAGGAGGTACAAGAGCCGGGCAAGTCCAAACTGATGTCCCAGCATGGGTCTATTGTGGTGGAGACACCATGACAGGCTTGACAGGTGACATCAGATTGCAGGCCACCTGTGAAAATTTGGTCAATGATGCAGTTACAGTGGTTGGGATTGCTGGCCGCCTTCCCAGCATCATCACCTTTGCAGTGCCTGTGCAGGACATCTAACGCTGCGATGAGAAACTCATGCGCATCCTGTTGCCTGTACCCTGCTAAATGCCGTGCGTGTATCCATACCAGGTGCAGCAACTTATAGGGAACATGAGGAGATGGGTTTCCAGAATACAACTCTCGAAAAAGCGAAGACATCTCACAGACCAGACACAACTCCGGACTCGGCATTTCACATCTGTGCCTGTCAGAGAGGAAAAAATCTCTCAGGATCGGAGTGTGGGTAAGGGCCTGGACGATGCAGTTCATAAAGCACGTGTTGCCAAGATTGATCAGTCCTCTTAAACCGATGGTAAAGCTGGAGGCGATTCTTCTTCTCCTAGGGTTGTGGCCCAGCAGTTCTAACTCAGGTTTGGTTGTCTCCCAGGTTGGATACTTCTCACCGAGGCCTGGCATTGAATACTGCTGGTGAGAAACCTCGGTCGAGGTGGAGGCTTGTAATTTCAAAGCTTCCCCTTGCTCTTCTTTGGCAATTTGCTCAATGTCTTTGTCATATACATAGTCCTTACACATAAAGCAGTATATACCTCCGTAATAAAGGTCTACTGCTAAGTTGTGTTGTTTTGTCTCGGCGTGCTCATGAATGTGCTTCTCTGTGAAGCAGCCAAAGAAGACACAGGAAAGGCAAGAGTGGAGTCTGTTCAAATGGGTGCCACACACATGGCAGATACACGACTTTGCCTTGCTTTTCCTGGTCTCTGGGGTTCCACACCACACGAAGCACTGGTAGATCACCCGCAGTTCCTGCCTCCAGTTCTCTCCCACCTTAAAGCTGTTCACGTGGGAACAGCCTGGTGGACCCACCGCGAAATCCACATCCAGGCACCCGCCCCCAGGGCCGCGCCGGGGCCGGGGCCGGGGCGGGGGCCGTGGCCTAGGCTGCGGCGGGGTACGGAGCCGGGTCTGCGGCCGCGGCCGGGGTCGGCGGCGGGGGGCACGGCTGCGCCGCGGGGAAGGATCAGGGGGCCGCGGGGGGTCAGAGGGAAGGGTGGGGAGAGGAACCTCGTCTCTGCCGCCGCCACCGCCACTCCGCGCCGGGTTCTCATCCTCAGGCTCCGGCTTCGGCTCCCCCTTCGGCTCCTGCTCCGCCTCCCGTGCCGGCTCGGGTTCAGGTTCGGGCTCCAGCTTGAGCTCTACCCGGCGTCCCGGACCCTCCACAGTCTCCACCTTCCCGGTGGCGTCCACCTTCCCAGCCGCCTCCACCTTCCCCGCCGCCTCTACCTTCCCCTCCACCTTCGCCTCCGCCTCCACCTTCCTCTCCGCCTTCTCCGCCGTCTCTGCCGTCTCCGCCTCCTCTGCTCCTCCGCCTCCACTGGCAGCGGCTCCTCCCCCTAATCGCAGGGCTGGGGCGGCCACTGGGCGTGGCGGCGCGGGGGCCACGCAGACCAGGGGTGTCCCCCGTCCGGCCTGAGGGAGCACGGTGGCTGTGGCAGCTGGACCCAAAAGGGACTTTCACTGAAGGAGGCGGCGGCGGAAGCAGGCGACGCCCCCGGGAATCCTCCTGCCGTAGCCCCCTAGCGGAGGCCGCTCTGCAGCCAGGTCCGGTTTCCTTTAATTCAATATTTCCCAAACTTGCTTGTTCACGAGAATCACGTGGGGAGCGTGTTAAAATTACAGATTCCTCGGCTCCACCCGCAGCCCCACTGAATCAGAATCCCGAAGGAACATGCTCCGGAACCTGTATCTTTAACTAGGGCCCGAGCAGATTCTTATGAGCAGGCAAGTTTGAGAAACACAGCTCTAATTCATTGAGGCTGGCGGGAAGGGGGGCGGGGACCGCGCAGTCTCTTTAAGGCGCTTCCAGTTCTCGGCTCCAATCGCTGCTCTGACCCCTTTCATCGTCTCCTCCCCTCTCTCCGTCCTTCCCTTCGTCCATGCAGCCTCCCCCAGCACTGCGGGGCCTGGGATAGAGGGGTATCCTAGTCCAGAAACGTCCCTGGGGCAGGGAAACATCCCCCCAGAGGCCGGGTCGGGAGGAGCGCTGGCAGAAGCGGTGATCAGCCAGCATCTCTGAGGCTGAGCAGGTTCCCATCCCTGTCTGAGGCTCCCCGCCCACCCCAGGTTCTGCCCTGCCCCATAAGAACGAAGCTCTATTCTGGGGCAGGCCTGGACCCTGGATACGGAGGGGCAGAGTTCGCAAGGCCGTTGGGCCCCAAGAGGCACATCCCATGCTCATCTTATCGGTGCTCTGTGCTGTCCGTGCCTGCTCCTTGCCTCCTCTGCACCTTTCCTTCGGGCTCCCAAGGCCACGGGTGGGCTGAGGTTTTGGCAGCCAGCCTTTTGGCCCAGGAGACGCTGAGCCAGCCGCCCCGGGGGGGGGGGTGGGATGGCCAAGGCACAATAAGGCCTGGCCTACTGCTGGCAGCTGAGAGAGGGGCCTGAACTAAGACCCTCAAGCCCAGCAGAGACCCGGCCCAGGCAGCAGGTGGGAGTGGCAGAAAACCAGCTTCCATCTGCGGAGCCGCCAGTCAGGGGGAGGGGTGGCCATGCATCTTTGGGACCCCACTGTGCTGAGCTGGGAGCCATGGGGAGCAGCACCTAGGGGCTCACAAAGACTGAGCCCAGAGCAAGTGGCTTGGGTCTTGGGCAACTTGGGGAAGTTGGGAAGCAGCTGTAGGTGCTGGTCCCGGGGAGTGCAGCCCAGGGCAGGTGTCAGGATGAGGCTCACGAGGAGCAGTGTGTTCCAGGAAGAGTCTGGTGCTTGAGCCCCAGTGATGGCAGCCCTTGGCCCAGTACATAATACCCGGCCTGTAGGGCTATGCTGCCCTATTACATTGTGGCCGAGTTCTCCCTGATTAGTGTGGATATCACCCTCCACCTGGCCCCCTCCTCCAGGTAGGGGTTAGTGCCTAGGCCTCCCAGGGTCAGCAGCAGGGGTTGGTTGTCAGGAATCACAAGCCCTTAAGAAGGATAAAGGACTTCCCTTGTGGCTTAGCTGGTAAAGAATCCACCTGCAATGTGGGAGACCTGGGTTCGATCCCTAGGTTGGGAAGATCCCCTGGAGAAGGGAAAGCTACCCACTCCAGTATTCTGGCTTGGAGAATTCCATGAACTGTATAGTCCATGGGGTCACAAAGAGTCGGACACCACCCAGTGACTTTCACTTCTTTAAAGAGGATAGAATGCTGGTTCCCATACACCTGAGGTCCCCAGAACTGCCCTGGTGTCTCCCCTTCCTAAACCAACTCTTGTTCCCATCCCTTGAAGCATCCAAGTATCCTTCCAATAAATGCCTGCCCTTTTTGGCCCGCAACAAGAGGAACTACAACTAGAGCACCCACTGAAGGAATCCTGCTCCTATAAGGGTGGGGGTGGGGAGGCACAAGAAATACTCTCATCCCACCTCCACAGGGTAACAGACACCAAAGTGACCTAAAAATCTCAGTGTACCCAAGGCTATCTCCCACTGATGACTAACCATGGCAACCTGACAGCTTTACTGATCATCTTCCTGCAGAAGCCCACATGTCCAGCACGTTAAGGAAGAAGTGGAGGCCAGGGCGGTGGAGGGGAGGTGGTGAGTGCGGGGTGGGGGTTGTGCACTCTGCCATCCACTCACTCAGCAAATGTCTATTCAACGCCAACCCAGACCAGGTGTTGCACTAGGAGCTGTGAAACCAGCACCGAACCAAACAAACTTGCCCCAGGGGCCAGAAACAGGAGTGGGTTCCCCAAAAGGCAGACTGAGGAAGTGTCTAGGTCACCAGTAGAGAAAAGACACCCAAAACAGAAGAATCAAGAAAAGAATATCAGAAATAGTTCATTTGATTTTTTTAAAGCAGTCCTCATGGGAAAAGTCAGAACTTTGTTGCACTTCTTACATTCCTTTCCTGATTGCATGTTGCTTTTGCTCTGAATCACATGGAGAGGGGCAGGTGTCAGCATAATCCTTTTGATACTTCTTGCTTGTTTGAGTCTGGATTCAGTCCCAGGCGAATGCTACCATCTCAGCCTCACAAAGACCTGATGGAAGCATAGCTGAAGGGGCTGACCTAAGGAGAGACCCCTTCCTCATTACAGCACCTTGTCTGGAGTTGAATACAACTCTGGCCACAAGGTGGCAAATGAGTATATGATGCTCCCTCTGATATTTATTTTGTATGTTTATATAAAACTATTGGTTTATAACAATGCTCTCTAAAAATATCTTTAACATTGTGCTCCTTCACACATATTTAGGTTGACATCTCAAATTTTGCATCCAAAATGTCAAGCTGCAAATAATGTAATTTCTGACAAATATTAACATTCACAAACAAAACATCACGGTTTTATATGAAAGCAGTGAAACCTAAATCCGTTAGTGATTTGAGAGCCACCGTCATCAGTTTTAAAAATTCATAAATGAGCTCTTCTTTGACAGTTTGGGAGGTGTATATTTTCCCTTTTCTCCCTGAGTTCTCAATTCCCTCTTATTCTAACAGAATTTTATCCCAATAATACATATTTTTTAAACTTGAAATGATTTTATTGATTATCCTACCAGATTTCTCTGTAGTAAAAATGTGTATATTTTGCTATTTAAATGCTTTTTAAAAGTTCCTGTGATCCTAAAGCTGTAAATGTTGTTCACAATTTAGTCTTGCTTGTGTTATCATGACAATTAGTATTGGAATACAATGGATCAAAAAATTATAAACATATTACAAATTTTGATGTGTAATTATTAAACAAAAAAACAAAAATTTACTAGTGATGTAAGTCTTGTTTATAAAAGGTGGTGAGTGTATTAATAGATAAATATTGCTTATTTTAGAATGAAGCAGGATTCAGCATCAGTTCTCTTCCAACTTTTTGTTTTTGGTTAAACCACACATAGAAACCTTGTTTATATAAATAAGTAAATAGGAATGGACATTTTGTTTTAGAAATGTCACTCAAGTATTTGAATTCCTTTGAAGACATATGGGGGAAAATTACACAATGATTTATCTTCAAAATTATTTCTCATGATTTGTCAGCTGACAGCTCAATTGGGTTTGCCTTCAATTTTACTGGAAGCCAGCTGAGTTGAAACAGGATTTGTAACATTATATACATTTGTTATACCAGTTTGTTTCTTCACCATTGGCAGCAGTGTTTGGAACTGTCTCTCTGGTACCCTGAGGATTTTACACTGTGGGGCAGTGCACCCAGGTAAGATTTGGGATGGATCAAAGATATGTTTTTCTTTTGTAAAGTGCAAAGAGAACTATTTGTGAAAAGGGATATGGAAAAAGAACCGGCTTAATTTTTTCACTACTAGTGTATTCTCTAGCAGATCAATTTTAGGAAACATGAAAATGAAATTTGAGGATGTAGAAATTGATCCCCTTCAAACTCTAAGTGTTTATTTACCCCCTTGGAAAGTCTTCCTATACCCCCAGGGTAATGCACACTCCACTTTTAAGGTTACTTGTTGATATTTATTATTATAAAAGCAATATATACAATATTTGTAGCTATAAAAAGATGAAAGAAGGCATAACATGAAAAGTTAAAGCCCCTCCCCTGCCAATCAAACCCAGTTTTATTCCCCTCAAACAACCACTTGGGCTTATCCTGGTAGCTCAGAGGTTAAAGCGTCTGCCTGCAATGTGGGAGACCCAGGTTCGATCCCTGGGTCGGGAAGATCCCCTGGAGAAGGAAATGGCAACCCACTCCAGTACTCTTGCCTGGAGAATCCCATGGACGGAGGAGCCTGGTAGGCTACAGTCCACGGGGTCGCAAAGAGTTGGACACGACTGAGTGACTTCACTAAACAACCACTTGTTAACAGTTTCTAATGTATCCTTTGAGAAATTTTCTATACCAATACAAGCGTGTTCCATACAGTCATCCATTTTATGAAAAATAAATGAGGCTGTAATATACATATGGATCAACAACTTAGCATTCTATGCTAGACATCAGACAGTGCTAAGTTGATGTACACAACCAATGCAATGCCAATAAAAATGTCAGTAAATTTTTTGGAGGAAATTTTTACGAACTTAATATGGAGGAATAAAAGGCATTTCCTCCTTCTTCATTTCTCCTTCCTCTCTGAAATGAGGATTTAATGGCTATAGCTGAGTAGCCATCTTGCAATCAAAAACTGATTACCTCAGGACCTAATCTTACATGAGAAAAAAATAGCATATTATGCTACCAACCCTGAAAGTTACATCTCTCTTTATGCTTCAATATCTCTGAAATCTTTGAATGACAGCTTCTGGATTATGTTTGCCAGCATTTTTTTCCTCTTTCTTGGTACATAAAATAATGATGTGTCCTAGAATCAATATAATACTCAAAGCATCATCCTATTTAAGCCTTTATTATTTGGATCCCTGTTATGCATAGCTGAATACAATTCCCAAGTGATAGCAGGCTTTTCATTTCACTCCTAGCAAAGTCCCAAGTCCTTATCCTGGCCTTTAAAGTCCTGTAGAATCTGGCCTCTGTCTCTTAGACCTAGCTTTCTATCAACTCAGCTTTGCCTCGAACAAACTAGATTTACTGCTGTTCCTTGAATAAGCTAAGCTGGCTCCTGCTTCCAAGCCCTTATTGTTCCCTCTTCTTGGAAAGCTGTTCCCCTGGAAATCCTCATGACTTTTTCCCTCACTTTTTCAGATCACTGCTTAACTATCACCTTATCTCAGAGTCTTTGACCTTTTTATAAAATGACACCCCATTCCTGCTTTTTTTATTTATTTTTTTTAGTTTTTTTTTTAGTTTTTTTTTCCATTTATTTTTATTAGTTGGAGGCTAATTACATCATTGGTTTTTTTAATTTAAAACACTATTACTACATGATGTATTAAATACTACACACACACACACACACACACACACACACACACACACTACAGTGTAAATTCCATGAGAGTAAGATGTTCACCATTCTATGCCCAGTGCCTCTTTGGCATTTAATACATATGTAAATATATGTGAAATAAATTAATGCTTTTCATCATGAGTGAAGTCAACCATATGTGTCAGTCACTCAGTCATGTCCGACTCTTTGTGACCCCATGGACTGTAGCCCGCCAGGCTCCTCTGTCCATTGGATTCTCCAGGCAAGAATACTGGAGTTGCCATTTCCTCCTCCAGGGGATCTTCCCAACCCAGGGATCAAACATGGGTCTCCTGCATTGCAGGCAGATTCTTAACCATCTGAGCCACCAGTCAACCATATTTTCATGTTTGTTGATTATTTCATATTACGTTTTTGTGAACTGCTGTTTACATCCTTTTCCTAGTTTACTTGGCTTCTTAGTAACCCTGATAATAAGTAAAATTTACATGGTGCTTGAGTATACCAAGAGTCAGTCTATTAAATTGCTTAACCCTCTCTACAATACTAAGTAGTAGGTGTTGTTATAATCCCCATTTTACAGTTGAGGCAACTGAGGCATAGATAGATTAAGTGAAACCCAAGGTCACATAGCTAGTAAATGGTGGACCTGGGATTCAAACCCAGCAGTTGGAATCTAGACTTTGGACTCCTAACTGCTAAGATATTAGTCCTTTTGCTGTCATGTTCAAGTATATGTTTATTTTCCCATTCATCATTTAACTATTGTATTTATTTCATTTTTTCACCATCTGATGTTTGTTGTTAATTCGCTAAGTCGTGTCTGATTCTTTGTGACCCCACAGACTGAAGCACACCAGGCTTCCCTATCCATCACCATCTCCTGGAGTTTGCTTAATATTATTATATAGTTGAGATTCACAAACTTTTATTTATGGATTCTGGATTTTAGTTTCTCAGGTTTTTTTGTTTTTCTGATTATAAACATGTAGAGCAAGTGCAGAGGTCCTGAGATAAAAAAAGAGTTTGATGATTTTAAGAAATGAAAATATGTCTAGAATGGCTTGAATTTGGTGACCAAGAAGAAGGAGAGTGGTACAAGATGACCAAGATAGAGATGTAGGCAGGAACAAGATCACCTGGAGCCTTATAGACCATTATATATGATTTAAATATTATGTAAATTATGATGGGAATCTTTGAGGGTGTTAGCAAGGGAATGACATGATATAATTTATGATTTTCATACAATGATTATATTCAAATGATAGTAAAAATAGGGCTTCCCTGGTGGCTCAGCAGTAAAGAATCCACCAGTAATGCAGGAGACAGCCTGCAATGCAGAAGACACAGGTTCGATCCCTGGGTCAGGAAGATCCTGTGGAGAAGGAAATGGCAACCCACTCCAGTATTCTTGCCTGGGAAATCCCATGGACAGAGGAGCTTGGCAGGCTACAGTCTGTGGGGTCACAAAGAGTTGGACATGACTTAGCAACTGAACAACAGCAAAGTTATTTAAACCTCATAATACCCTGATGAGGTGAGTCCCAATATTATTCTCACTATACAAATGAAACTGAGGCACAAAAACAATAAATGCCTCGAACTTGCTTATGCTTTCTCTCTGCTTCTATACCTATTCCCATTCAGAATATACATACTATCAACAATGAGATCTGACACCTACTTTTTCCAGCCCTCAATGGTCTGTGAGTCTTCACTGGGCTAAAAAAAAAAAAAAGGGAAAATGGCAAGGTTACTCAACACTAAGCCCTTAGATCTGGAAGCTGGTTAGATGGGTTCTTCCCATCCCCTTTGGATCATGCCAAGCTGTCCTAAGCTCAGGAATAGCCAGTCTCCTAGCCTGGTCATGATGACCAAGGTAGCCAGCTCAGCAGCCCTGCTCATCATTGCAGCAGGACAAAGACTTGCAGCCTGCATCTCCAGAGCCATACTAGTATCCAAGGAACTGAACCTGAGGCTCGTCAGGCTCCCCCACAGGCTTCCAGAAGATGCAAGCCCTACAGAAGGAAGCAGTAGGCTAGTGGTGTGGAAGGGGGCAGAAAATGTTTCTTAGCTTCCATCAGTCTTCAGCAACTCTGGCTAAACCCCTTCAGACTGCTGCCCCATTTGACTTACACTTTTTCCTTTCTTTTTTTTGTTATTGAGTTACAGCTTATATACAGTGTTGTATTAGCTCCAGGTATACAGCAAAGTGATTATATATATATACACAAAGTGTTGAGTATAGTTCTCTGTACAACACACTAGTTCCTTGTTGGTTATCTTTTTTATAAGTAGTAATTTATATCAGTTTGTATCTGCTAATCCCAAACTCCGAATTTATCCTTCTTCCCAGCCCTCTGGTAACTGTAAGTCTGTTTTCTACGTCTGTGAGTCTGTTTCTGTTTTTTAAATAAGTTCATTTGTATCATATTTTAGATTCCACATGTAAGTGATATCATGTGATATTTGTCTTCATCTGACTTACTGCACTATGATAATCTCTAGTCCATCTATGATACTACAATGACATACTTTTGATTCCTCACCTCTCTGCTTCATAATATGGACTCAAAAGCCTTTACCATAAAGCATAGGTAGAATGCTACCTTTTGTGTAAGAGAGTTGAGGAAATATAAATATTTACAGAAACATTATGAACTTATGGTTTATTTATTTTTCTCTTTCTAAAAATATTTCCTAGCTCTGTCCACTGAAAAGACATAGCAGCAATGACAACCTACTCACAACGAGTATGTTTAATGCCTGGATTGTGGTCTAGAAATATCATTTTGTACCAAAAGGAATCAATCTTCCTTGAAGAAATAATTATTTATAGGTATATAACAGGAAATTGTACAAAATTATCCTGGGACATCTTTTTTGTCAAAAAACAAGGGTGATATCAAAGACTCATGTAGTCATGTCAAAAGAACACAGGATCCAAGATGAAGGGGAGTTCCCATTTGCCTATATTGGGACAATTAGAGCATCAAAAACTCTGCAATTAATCAAGCATCAAATGTATAAAATATGATTTCATAATGATATTAAAAAACATTGGTCACCCCTGAATGGTTATAGGGCACCAAATTATTGTTGTAAAAATTAATAAAGATAAAAACCAAGAATTATCACATCTTTCCCATAGTTAATGCTATTCTTATTTATGTAGTAATTGCAGATAGCAAATGCAGCAGGAATGATATAATTATTATGTCACTATTTATAATCTCTCAGTTCAGCTCAGTTCAGTCACTCAGTCATGTCTGACTCTTTGCAACCCCATGGACTGCAGCACGCCAGGCCTCCCTGTCCATCACCAACTCCCAGAGCTTACCCAAACTCATGTCCATTGAGTTGGTGATGCCATCCAACCATCTCATCCTCTGTCGTCCCCTTCTCCTGCCTTCAATCTTTCCCAGCATCAGGGTCTTTTCAAATGAGTCAGCTCTTTGCATCAGGTGGCCAAAGTATTGGAGTTTCAGCTTCAGCATCAGTCCTTCCAATGAATACTCAGGACTGATTTCCTTTAGGATGGACTGGCTGGATCTCCTTGCAGTCCAAGGGACTCTCAAGAGTCTTCTCCAACACCACAATTCAAAAGCATCAATTCTTTGCACTCAGCTTTCTTTATAGTCCAACTCTCATATCCATACATGACTACTGGAAAAACCACAGCCTTGACTAGATGGACCTTTGTCAGCAAAGTAATGTCTCTGCTTTTTAATATGCTGTCTAGATTGGTCATAACTTTCCTTCCAAGGAGTGTCTTTTAATTTCATGGCTGCAATCACCATCTGCAGTGATTTTTGGAGCCCCCAAAAATAAAGTCAGCCACTGTTTCCACTGTTTCCCCATCTATTTGCCATGAAGTGATGGGACCAGAGGCCATGATCTTAGTTTTCTGAATGTTGAGCTTTAAGCCAACTTTTTCATTCTCCTCTTTCACTTTCATCAAGAGACTCTTTAGTTCTTCTTCATTTTCTGCCATAAGAGTGGTGTCATCTGCATATCTGAGGTTATAATCTCTAGTGAAATAATAAATCTAGACCATGGTTTCTCAACACCAACACTATTAACATTTGGGGCCAGATCTTTCTTTATTTGGGGACTATCTGTGCACTGTATTAACAGAATTTTTAGCAGCATCTCTGGTGCCTACTCACTAGATGCCGTTAGTACTGCACCCAGTTGTGACAATTAAAAATGTCTTCAGACATTGTTAAATGTCCCCTGAGGGACAAAATAATCTCTGCTTGAGAACCACTAATCTAGGGCAATGATCATGAATGGAAAAAAAATAGATTAAGCAAAGGATGATGGGGAGTATTTCAATAGAGGGATCAGATTGATACCACCTGAACCCACTGATCAATTTTAGAATCACTAATAATAAGACAGCTGGATATTACGTACCCTCTGATGTGATGCAGTTGGAATCATATATCCCCTATGAAATATTGATTCCAAAAATTTTTTAAAAAGTGAACCTAAATCTAATCAGGTATGGAGCTCTAATTCCCAGTTAATGGTGATATGTGAAATTAAAGAACAAGTTCAGTGTCACCACTAAGAAACAACCAGCCAAATCCAGAATGGAATTTTTAGGAAAAATAACCCATTTTTTAAAGTTATAAATGCCATTTAAAAAAAGATGAGGAAAGCAATAAATGTTTAAATAAAAAAACAGCAGCAACAAAGTAAGCTAATGCTATATGATTCTGCTATATGACATTCTGGAAAAGGAAAAACTATGGAGACAGTAAAAAGATGAGTGGTTGCCAGGGGTTAGGGAGAATCAAGAATGAATAGACTGAGCACAGAGGATTTTAGGGCACTGAAACTACTCTGTATAAAACTATAATGGTGGATATGTGTGTGTGTGTGTGTGTGTGTGCTCAATTGTGTCTGAGTCTTTGTGACCCCATGGACTGTAACCCACCAGGTTCCTCTGCATATGGAGATATGTGTGTGTGCGTGTGTGTGCTCAGTCGTGTCTGAGTCTTTGTGACCCCATGGACTGTAACCCACCAGGTTCCTCTGTCCATATGGAGTTTTCCAGGCAAGAATACTGGAGTGGGTTGCCATTTCCTTCTTCAGGGGATCTTCCCAACCCAGGGATCGAACCCCATGTCTCCTGTGTCTCCTGCATTGGCAGGCTGATTCTTTACCACTGTGCCACCTGGGAAGCCCCCATAATGGCAGATACACGTCATTATAAACTTATCTAAACCCAAAGTGTGTACAACACCAAGAATGAATCTTAATGTTAGGTGATCATGATGTGTCAACGAAAGTTCATTAATTGTAAAAAAATGTACCACTCTGGTGGGGGATGTTGATAATGGAGGTTATGCATGTGTGAGGGCAAAGCATATATGGTAATTTTCTGTACCTTTCACTCAGTTTTGTTGTAAACCTAAAACTGCTCTAAAATTAAAGTCTATTTGTTCTTCAGATTACTTTTATTGTTTTATTTAAATTATCGATCCATTTAGAACTTAAAGTTTTGGCATAGTGATTTAACTGTGTTACATTTCCTAAGATTGATAGCTAGTTATCCCAATGCCTTTTGTTATAATCATTATTTTTTCATTAATTTGAAATCCCATCCTTGTTGAATATTTGATGTGTTCCTGGACTTTGTATTGTTTCACTTATTTTTCTTTCTACTCTGGTACTATGCTGGTTAAAGTCTATTTCTAAGTGAAAAAAGAAAGAATGAGAAAAAGAAAGATGGGAGACTTCCACATTATTTTCTAGCTTTATTGAGGTATAATTTACAAGTAAAAATTATATATATTTAAGGTATACAATGTGATATTTTGATTTACGTATTCATTGTGAAATGATTACCAAATGAATCTAATCAACACATTCATCACCTCACATAGTTACCTTTTTTAAATCATGATAACTGTTAAGATCTACTCTGTTAGTAAATTTCAAGTATACAGTACAGTAGTATTGACTTTAGTGACCATGCTGTGCATTAGATCTCCAGAACTTATTCATCCTGCATAACTGAAACTTTGTACTCTTTGACCAACGTCTCCCCATTTCCCCTACTCTCCAATTCCTGGGAGCAATGTTCTACTCTCAGCTATATGAGTTGGACTTTTTAGATTCCACATATAAAGTGACATCATGCAGTATTTGTCTTTCTGTGCCTAACTTAGGGAATTTAAAGATTTTAAAAAGAGACTTAAGAGAGCTAACAACAAATGCATCATTGCATTTATTTGTGTCCTATTTTGAAAAAATCAGATTTAAAAATAACTCTTGAAACAGTCACAGAAATTTGAATATGATTTATTATTTGCTTACATTAAGGAATTATTAATTAGTAAATTATGATAATGACATTGTGATTGTGTAAAAAAAATATTTCCTCATAGAGATGCACACTCACACTGAATGAGATAATATTATATCTAGGCTTTGAGTTTAAAAACTGCAACAGATCTTGGAGTGGGGAGAAATAAAACATGATTGGCAAAACGTTGGAAATTGTTGAAGCTGACTAAAGGGGATTTGTTCTACTCATTTCTCTATTTTTGTGTATGTTTAAGTTTTTCCATAATAAAATAAAGTGTGAAAACAAACCAAGTGATACCTTTGTGTCTAGAAAGATGTGGTAGGTGTATTTCTCTCTATTGCTCCTGCTAAGTACAGTTTAAAACCTTTGACACTGGTTATAAAACGAACATAAGAATAGTCGGAAAATAGACAAAAGAAGGCAGACTATTGACGTCAGAGCCCAAAGAATAACAAAGCAGTGAGTTCCCTGAGGTTTTGTTTTATTTTGTTTTGCTTCATCTATCCTAGATCGGGTGCTAGAGAAGCTGAAAACCTGGAAGCATCAGTGGGAATAAGCAAAAGAAAAAGAAAAAACACCTGCTCTCTCTAGGCAAAGTACCAGGAAAGGGACAACCTTGCAAGATAGAAAAGTTTTACTCCAAGAAAATTCCCTAGAAAATATTAAGCCACTATCCATGCCAACAAAGGCCAAGCGGGGAAATTAAACTTAAACCCTTGGCAGGCTGTAATATGCTACGGTGGTTTCAGAGAAAGACAAGTTGGGAGACTGAACTTTCATTCCTGCTGGGCAATAGCAAGGCCCCTTTGTGCAGTGTCAGTGGAGACTACATGGAAAGACAGGATTCATGCCCACCTGGTGATAACAAGGGGCCCTTCCTCTTCTAACCACTGGGGTGGTATCAGAGGAGTCCCAGTAGAGAATTGGCACTTTTACCACCATCTAGCAGAAACTAGCACCCTTCCCCTAGTATGGTGCTGCTGGCAGTCATGAGAACTATAGCGAGGCATTTCCTCTCCTCTCAGCCAGGGTGGTATCAGCAGAAGCATAGGGGAGAGCCAGAACTCCCACCTTGCAGATGGGGGTGAGAACACCCTCACCCCTAGGTGTCAATGGAGGCTAAATGAGGAACCAGGACTCCACTCCAACTGGCATCAATGAAGTGACATTCCCCTTCCCCTGCCAGAGCAGTGTCAGAAGCATGATAAAAGCAAAAGATTTAAATATTATTCAGAGTCTCATTAACATAATACCCAAAGTGTACAGGTTTCAATCAAAAATCACTCATAATATAAAAAACCGGGAAAATCTCCACTTGATGAGAAATGACAACTAAAACTTACAAGCAGTGTGACATAGATGTTTATTAAGATGCTTCAATAAGCAATTACAAACATAATAGAAACAAATTTTTAAAAAGAAAGTCTCCATTCTGACCAGTGTGAGGTGATATCACATTGTAGTTTTGATTTGCATTTCTCTATATTAATAATAACAAGCAATGCTGAGCACTTTTTCTTGTGTTTATTGGCCATCTGTATGTCTTCTTTGGAGAAATGTCTATTTAGGTCTTCTGCCCATTTTTTGATTGGGTTGTTTGTTTTTCTGATATTGAGCTGCCTAAGCTGTGATTCCTTTAATGGCTCAGCAGGTAAAGAATCCGCCTGCAATGCAGGAGACACAGGAGACATGGGTTCAATCCCTGGGTTGGGAAGATCCCCTGGAGGAGGAAATGGCAACTCACTCCAGTATTCTTGCCTGGAAAATCCCATGGACAGAGGAGCCTGGTGGGCTACAGTCCATGGTTCGCAAAGGGTTGGACATGACTGAGCAACTAACACACACACAAGCTGCTTGTATATTTTGGAGATTAATCCTTTGTCAGTTGCTTTATTTGCAAATATTTTCTCCCATTCTGAGGGTTGTCTTTTCATCTTGTTTATGGTTTCCTTTGCTGTGCAAAAGCTTTTAGGTTTAATTAGATCCCATTTGTTTATTTTTTTATTTACTTCCATTACTCTAGGAGGTGGATCATAGAGGATCTTGCTGTGATTTATGTCATAGAGTGTTCTGCCTATGTTTTCCTCTAAGAATTTTATAGTTTCTGGTCTTATATTTAGGTCTTTAATCCATTTTGAGTTTATCTTTGTGTATGGTGTTAGGAAGTGTTCTAATTTCATTCTTTTACATGTAGCTGTCCAGTTTTCCCAGCACCACTTATTGAAGAGACTATCTTTTCTCCATTGTATATTCTTGCCTCCTTTGTCAAAGATAAGGTGCCCATAGGTGCATGGGTTTATCTCTGGGCTTTCTATCTTGTTCCATTGGTCTATATTTCTGTTTTTGTGCCAGTACCATACTGTCTTGATGACTGTAGCTTTGTAGTATAGTCTGAAGTCAAGAAGGTTGATTCCTCCAGCTCCATTCTTCTTTCTCAAGATTACTTTGGCTATTCAGGGTCTTTTGTGTTTCCATACAAATTGTGAAATTTTTTTCTAGTTCTGTGAAAAATGCCATTGGCAATTTGTTAGGGATCATCAAAAAATCTACAAACAATAAATGCTGGAGGGCATGTGGAGAAAAGACAATCCTCTCTCACTGTTAGTGGGAATGTAAATTGATACAGCCACTATGGAGAACAGTAAGGAGATTTCTTTAAAAACTAGGAATAAAACTATCATGTGACCCAGCAATCCCACTACTGGGCATATACCCTGAGAAAACCATAATTCTAAAAACACATGTACCCCAATATTCATTGCAGCACTATTTACAATAGCTAGGACATGGAAGCAACTTAGATGTCCATCAACAAATGAATGGATAAAGAAGTTGTGGTGCATACATATGATGGAATATTACTCAGCCATAAAAAGGAACAAATTTGAGTCAGTTCTAGTGAGGTGGATGAACCTAGAGCCTGTTATACAGAATGAAGTAAGTCAGAAAGAGAAAAACAAATATCATATATTAACACATATATATGAAATCTAGAAAAATGGTACTGATGAACCTATTTGTAGGGCAGGAATAGAGACACAGACATAGAGAACAGACTTGTGGACACAGCAGGGGAAGGAGAGAGTGGGATGAATTGAGAGAGTAGCATTGAAACATATACATTACCATGTGTAAAATTAGATAGCTAATGGAAATTTGCTGTATGACATAGGGAGCTCAAATCCAGTGCTCTGTGACAACCTAGAGGGGTGGGATGGAGTGGGAGGTGGGAGGGAGGTTCAAGAGGGAAGGGACATACATATACCTATGGCTGATTCATGTTGATGTATGGCAGAAATCAACAACATTTTAAAGCAATTATCCTCCAATTAAAAATAAATAAAATTTAAAAATAATAAATAAGACAAAAATAAAGAATATCTCACCAAAGAAATAGAATGTTAAAAAAAGAACTAAATGGAATTTTTAAAAATAAAAAATGCAATAACTGAACATCTGTGTCATCAAAGTTAGGAAAGGAGAAGAGGAAAAAGGTAGAACTGGAAAAGTAGCCAGGATATGGAAGCAACCTAGATGCCCATCAGCAGACGAATGGATAAGGAAGCTGTGGTACATATACACCATGGAATATTACTCAGCCATTAAAAAGAATTCATTTGAATCAGTTCTAATGAGATGGATGAAACTGGAGCCCATTATACAGAGTGAAGTAAGCCAGAAAGATAAAGAACATTACAGCATACTAACACATATATATGGAATTTAGAAAGATGGTAATGATAACCCTATATGCAAAACAGAAAAAGAGACACATATGTACAGAACAGACTTTTGGACTCTGTGGGAGAAGGCGAGGGTGGGATGTTTCGAGAGAACAGCATCGAAACATGTATATTATCTATGGTGAAACAGATCACCAGCCCAGGTTGGATGCATGAGACAAGGGCTCGGGCCTGGTGCACTGGGAAGACCCAGAGGAATCGGGTGGAGAGGGAGGTGGGAGGGGGGATCGGGATGGGAAATACATGTAAATCCATGGCTGATTCATGTCAATGTATGACAAAAACCACTACAATATTGTAAAGTAATTAGCCTCCAACTAATAAAAATAAATGAAAAAAAATGGCTGAAAAACTCCCAAAAGACATAAACCTATAACTTCAAGAAGCTGAACAAACCCCAAACTGTATACACATAAAGAAATCCATGCCAAGATCCATCATACTGAAACTTCTGAAAACAAAGGACAAATAAAAAGGTTGCAAGAGAGAAATGATGCCTTGCCTTTAAGGGGAAAACAATTTGAATCACAGAGGATTTCTCATCAGAAATCATGTAGGTCAGAAGGAACTGACACAATATTTTTCAAAAGCTGAAGAAAACAACTGTCAATAGAGAACTCTGTGAAAATATCCTTTAGGAATGAAGGGGTAATCAGGGTATTCTCAGGTAAACTATGAGAATTGCCACCAGCCAACCTACCCTGAAAGGATGGCTAAGAGAAATTCTCTAAACAGAAAGGAAATTATAAAAGAAGGAATCTGGGAACATCAGGAGGGAGATAAAGCATAACAGAAAGAGTAAAAATATGGATATATACAATAGATTTTTCCTTCTCCAATTGAGTTTTCTAAATTATGTTTGATGAATTATAAAGTACCATTTGATGTGGTTTTCAGTGTATGCAGAGGAGATTATATAAGACAATTATATTATAACTGAGTAAGATTTCCACATTCCATCCAAACTGGGAAAATGTTGATACCAGCAGACTATGATAAGTTATCTATGTGTAATACCTAGAGAAAAAGCTCTCTCTTTCTAAATAGGTGGAGAGATGTACCATGTTCATGAGTTGGAAGACTCAGCATATAAAGATGTCAGTTCTCCCCAAATTTGTATACAGCATTATTTAATGCAATTTCTATGAAGATCTCAGCAAGATTTTTTTACAGATGGAGGCAAGGTTATTCTAAAACTTACATTAAAAGACAAAGGAACTAGAATAGCTAAAACAATATTGTAATAATGGAATAACGTTAGAGAAATCACAACTTTAAAATTCAGGCAGTGTGATTCCTCTAGCTTTATTCCTCTTAGGAATTTCATTACATAATGCTATATATAAATCTGAGGGAGAACTGACATCTTTATATTCTGAACCTTCCAACTCATGAACATGGTACATCTCTCTACCTATTTAGAAAGAGAGGGGCAGGCTACAGTCCATAAGGCTGCAAAGAGTTGGACATGAGTGAAGTGACTGAGCACATACAAACATAGAGCTATAGCAAACAGGAATGTGTAGTACTGGCAGGGAGATAGACATATCAATGGGAATAAATAGAGATCAATGATAAAAAATCAATGATCAATGAAATAGAACTGAGAATACTGAAATAGACCCACACAAGAATGGCCAACTGATCTTTGACCAAGGTGTTTAAAGCAATCCAGTGGAGAAAGGATAGTCTTTTCAACAAATGATGCTGAAGCAATTGAATATCCATAGGCCAAAAAATTTTTAAAAATGAATCTCTACCTAAACTTTAAACCTTACACAAAAAATTAACTCAAAGTGAACCATAGATTTAAATGTAAAACTATAAAACTCTTAGAAGAAAACAGGAGAAAATCTTCAGGCCCTAGGGCTTGGTGACGAATTCTTAGACATTATACCAAAAGCATGATACATAAAACTAAAAATTGATAAATTATACTAAATCAAAATGGAAACTTTTGTAAAAGACTCTTAGTCTCAGTGATTGACTAGGGACTCCATTTTTAGAACTAAATGGAAAGAATTTGTCTGAAAGTGATGAGGTATTTGAAGAATGCCAAGGAAAAGAACAAACCCCTTTCATTATGGTGCACGCACCATCAGTTGTACTTCACTAAGAGGACAAGTCTGCACATGAATTTGTCAAGGTGAATCAAACAAGGAAGATGATGAAAGGCAGCCAGCAAACCTTCAGGAGGGAGGGGAGACAGAGCAGCCTGGGGCAGCCCCCCCAAAAAATACTCTGCTCTGCCATCCACCCACAATGAAATGGACATTTATCACCAAAAACCTTGAAGTTTAGGGGCTCTAAGAAGTTTTTCAAGTCCAGGGAGAGTGCTTTAAGAACTGAAAAGTTTTCCAAGTCACCGATGGAGTGAGCTTAGGTATGGGGCAACGTAACAGTGGGATTGTGTCAATTACAAGGCAATGGTGAATCAAGAGAGAGATCCTCAAGAGAATCACTAAGAAGCTTTTTTGGGATCATCACAAGGGTTAGACACTAGATAGCCATTCCATTAAGTTGGGATGGAACCCTGGTCTTCGCAATCCTAGAAATCTCAATAGACACTCAAAAAAATTTGACAGTTCACACTATTCTTGCCTGGAGAATCCCACGGACAGAGGAGCCTGGTAGGCTATAGTCTATGGGGTCGCAAGAGTCAGACACAACTTGGCGACTAAACTACCACCACCTAAAGTGGGCTTCCTTGGCGACTCAGACTGCAAAGAATCTGCCTGCTAATACAGGAGACCCTGGTTCGATTCCTGGGTTGGGAAGATCCCCTGGAGAAGGGAATGGCAACTCACTCCAGTATTCTTGTCTGGAGAATCCCACAGACAGAAGAGCCTGGCAGGCTACAGTCCATGTCACAAGAGTCCATGTCACAGGAGTCGGACATGATTTAGTGACTAAATCACCAATTCAGCACTTGGCCCCAGTAATGTGAAATATGGAAAACTATGTGACTTTCCAATTATTACCACCAGAAGAACTAGAAAGTCAAAACAAATGGTTGATGCCAGTTACTTTCTAGAAACCTTCTAAAAAACAATCTTTTGGTGGTAAACTAAAGGCTTGGGGATAGTGCAACCCTGCAACAAACTGATAGCAGTTAGCTTTTCAGAGAGGAATGGGCAGATACTAGGGAAGAATAGAAAGGTATTAAGTTTCTTATAAAGTCAAATGTACACTTACTATATCACCCTGCAATTCCACTCCTAGATACTTACCCTAGAGAATTGAAAATTTATGTTCACACAAAAACCTGTACATGAATGTTTATAGAAGTCTCAAACTGGAAACAATCTAAATGTCCTTCATGGCGAATGGATATACTGACTTTGGTATGTTCATTCAATAAAAGGACAATAATTGTCAGCAATATAAGGGAACAAACTATGGATATATACAATAACGTGGACGAATCTAAAATGCATTATGCTGAGTAAGAGAAATCAGAATCAGAAAGCTACATACTATGCAATTCTATTTATATTCTGGAAAAGGTAAAACTATGGGGATATAAAACAAATTAGTGGTTGCCAGCATCTGGGAGCAAGGAAAGGGGTTGATTACCAAGAGACACAAGGGAAATTTTCGTTACATGGAAATTTTCTGTATCTTGATTGTGGTGGTAATTATACAACTGTATGAAAAAGAAAGTGAAAGTGTTAGTCACTCAGTCATGTCCACCTCTTTGTGACCCCCTGTAGCTTGTGTGGCTTTTCTGTTCATAGAACTCTCTAGGCAAGAATACTGGAGTGGATAGCCATTCCCTTCTCCAGGGGATCTTCCCGACCCAGGGATTGAATCCAGGTCTCCTGTATTGCAGGCAGATTCTTTACTGCCTGAGCCGCCAAGGAAGCCCACAACTGTGTAAGTTTGTCAAAATTCACGCAACTGTACTTCTAAAAGGGGTAAGGCTTACTACATGTAAGTTATATCTTAATAAACCTGACTTTAAAAATGCTGTAAAACATGTTTTACACTGATTATCCAAACAAGCTACATTGGATTAAATAGGCCAATCTGTTTGGGCCTAGTTTTCAGTTTAAGGGCAGAGCCCCAAACCAAAAACCCATGTGAACTCTTCTGTCATCTCTGGGAAGAGACCAGTGTTTATACTCTTCAGGGAAAATGAGTGAGGCACTTTGATAAGCAATACATTTTGCCTGACTGTTATTGCACTTTACATATGGGACTTTGCATCCAGAGGGAAATGGAAGAAATTGTTCTGGTTCTGCACCAAGAATGTTCAGAAACATCTGAACATTCAGCCCTTGCAAATTTCAAACTAAGAAGACAGGAGGAGTGGGTTCTCAGCACACAATTACTTTCCAAGGCTGCAATGGGCTTGTTGAGAATACAGAAGGGAATAGATACATAGACTTTTCCACTGAATTCTGGGTACAGAATTGTTTATGGGATGGGAAAATTGGCAGGAGTACCTGAAATCCCGCCTGCAGCACCCAAGATTGAATTGGCTTGAAGTAAGCATGTCTCAGGAATCTCAAAGATTTATTTCCTTCTTCTTTTTCTAACCTAACAGTCATCAAATTTTGTAGTAGGTTGTGGAGAAAGAAATAGCTGTCACAGTACAATTAATTTTGATGGGAAAGTCAGCTAGATAAGTCATATATTCACACTTGAGCTCAAGTTGGTATAAGGACTATAGCTACCCCAAGCTCCAACAGAAACATAACCCCAGCGCTGTTGTTATCAAAGAAATGAGGATAACAGTCCAAAAATTGTTGGCTTGGAAAGAAAGCTACAAGAAGTTTCATCCATAATCATTCCTGCATTATTTGGAAGCCAAATGGAACTTGGTGAACAACTATGCTGTATGATGGAGGTTTCAATTTGTTCATAAAACCCCCGGCACTAGTAGTAGCCTAAGACCATTGAGTGGAGAAATTCTTGGAGAAGCCTCCAACTTCTCCATGGGAAATAGCTGTATCAATATCAATTAATGACTATGTTTCTCTAACATTTATTATCTTCTAAATAATCTTGGGAGAGAACTACTAACTGTGGGAGAAAGCAAATTATATTTTGAGGATGAGTCCTTTGTACAAGGAGAAGCTGGACTGGGAGTACAGGGACATGGGATCTCAATAAGCTACTTTGGAAAACGGAATTGGCTCTAGGAGGTTGAAATTGTGGCCTTGGGATTCCAAAAGAGCAATCCATTTTGAGGACATCCAAACACTATGGAAACAAAGTCAGCCTATTTATTTCTGACAGTCAGTAGGTTGTGGGACTACTGAAACATCCAGTCCTTGGTGAATTCTGTTTGCTACTACCTCTCCCATGCTTCCTATATGCCTCTCCCATGGCATATCAGTTAAGCACAGACACTGGAGCCATTGTTGCCAGAGTTCAAATCCTATTCTCTGCTATTTCCTGGCTATGGGACCATTGACAGATTATTTAAGATCTCTGTTTCAGTTTCTTCATGTGCAAAAATAGATATAGTAATATCAATGACTCCATTTTAGCGTTGTTGTGAGTCATGACTTTATGAATGTAAAAGAATTCAGAATAAGAACTCTCATAAGTATTATCTGGTAGTATTACTATTTTCATTTCTAGGAGCCCAAAGTATCAAACCAAGAGGATAAATAAAAATTGGGAACACTGGATACCTTGGTCAAAGTATGCAGTGAAACTCTTAACTAGTAAGACTTCACAATCAGAGACCTGAGCTGGGTCCTCTTCTCTTCATTTTTGTTCTTGGCTAACAAAAGTTGGAGGAGGGCCAGGAACATCAAAGTACTGCACACATTCCTCTCTGATGGGTAGGTCCCATCTTTCCCCTTCATATTTCTGGAAACTCCTTCCAAAACTAATCAAAGTCACTACAGAGATCTACATTAGTCTTCTAGGGCTGCCATAATAAATTAGTACAAACTGGGTGGTTTTAAACAATGAAAATTTATCCTTCTACAGTTCCGGAGGCTAGATGTCCAAAATCAAGGTGTCTATAGTGCCATGATCTCTCCAGGGGAGAATATATTGCATGCCTTTCTCTTAGCTTCTGATGTTGTCGACATTCCTTGGTTAATAGACATATCACTCCAATCTCTACCTCTTTCATCACATGGTATTCTCCCTATGTGTCTCTATCTTTGTTTGTCTCTTCTCTTCTTATAAGGAGACCAGTCCTATTGGATCAAAGACCAACCCTAATGACAGCATCTTAACCTGCTTACATCTACCAAGATGCTATTTCCAAATAAGGTCACATTCAAACAAGGTACTGGAAATTAAGACTGCCACATATCTTTTCAGAGACACAACCCATGACAGGATCTAAGATAACAAACATTTTAGTATACCTGAAACAATTATGCCATCCCACATGTTGGATAGTATAAAGAAGTTCCACTATCCATTGAAGGGGAGAACTGCTTTTTCTACCTGCCTAGAATGCTCCCTGCAATGACCTCAAACCAACCTCTAAGAATTCCTTTCAGGCAACTGTCAGGAAGCATTTAACAAGAGGCTTCCTGTGTGCTGTTTTGGATCTGTCAGGAACCCTCTGGTCCTTATTGATTCCTGAATATTCAGGAATTAAGAGGAGAGGCACGCCTTTCCCGGGGCTGAGGAATCCAGGCATTTCTCATTACGGTGATAAGTACCCTCTTCCTTTTTATGAGCCATACGGTAAAAGGTGATTTTGCAACTCTCTCTTTGATAGGGATCATCTTATGTTTTGTAAGTCTGGAATTTTAATCTTTATCTTTGCTGAGAATAACTACAGTATATATGCCCACGCCATGTTGATTAAAACACCTTTGCTCCATCAGAGCTTTGGTCCCTGTGTCTTTCTTTCTTTCTTTCTATTCTTCTGTCTTTCTCTCTCTCTCTCTATTTCTGGCTAATTCCTTGGAGCGCGGAGGCCCGCTGAGCTCACTTTCTTGCCCGGGCTTCTAAGCCCCTCTCGAGAAGGCGCACTGCGCCTTCACCCACTCGAGAGGGCGCCCGGTGCCTCCGCGCAGCAGCGCCGCCCTAAGAACAGGGCTCTATTGGCTTTCCGCGTAAACCAGGGGATATCAGCCTCTTTCTCTCTCTCCTGGCCACCAGGTTCCGGTCCATTAAAGGACCAACAGGCAGCCTCTAGTTGGGGGCATAACTTTGGGTAATCTTTGTAAAGCACTGTTCTCGGTGATGGTTCACAGCCACTCCTGTTGAGTTGAGGCCATTCTAACTGTGCAGGAGGACCACGCCACACACACTGGAAATCATCCAATTAAGAGATTTTGCTGCTAAAGCAATAGGGATACTTTCAACTAAGAAATGACCTGATAAACAGCAAACCTCACAGAAATGAGTGGCCAGTCAGAAGAGCATTAATCAGGTCTAAAGCTGAGCTGCCTAAGGGCTGAAATGTCTTAGGGTTTAATTGGGCTAAAGCCCTTCCTTTTGGGTTGATAAACCTGAGAAAGCAAACACCTGACTGTCCACCTTATGTGGAGGCCTGAATACATTGAGGGTCCAAGAGTGAGAGTCAGAGGTAAAACATAGTTTGGCAAAGAGTTACAAAAGTTAGCCCAGGGTTTTACATTCTAGATCAATAAGCTGTATGGTAGAGTCTAAAGTCCAGGCCAGGGCTCTACTCAAGCCAAAGAGAAGACCCTAAATGATTGGAAATTGGTCATGGCATATTTCCAGCTCCCACTCCTGTTCCCAAACTTGAGTGAGGGGTGGGGAGGAGAGGAAGCCTTTCTTGGTAATGTGGAAGCTCATACTGGGGGTATTCAAGTGGGATAAAAGATCAATCATCCCTGGTTTGTCCGTGCATTGCACTTAAAGAGGCATGGGGAGAAGCCCAAAACCCTTTCCCCAGAGGTCAAAACCAGAGAAAAATGTAAGATTTGCTCTTAGAATGCCACTTACAGTGGCCATAAAAATATGCCACTGAGATCTGCTGCTGCAGAAAGCATAGTTGACTAGTAGCCCTAGCTTCCATCAGCCTTGGTCCACCATCAAGTTTGCACCCAGACCATGCTACCCACAGGTTGCCAATAGCACTGACTGAGCATGGTGCAAATGCTACTGCAGGCTCATTCTTGTGGGACACAATATTTCTCTAACCCATCTGATGGGCTCAAACTTTCTTTGAACTATACTATAGACTGGAACTCTCTCTAGCCAGTCCCTTTTCCTTCCCCTTCTCCTTTCACTGTTGTCAGGCCTAGATTGTAATCTGAAAGCTCTCCCTTGCCTACTTCTGCTTCTTACTCTTTATCACCCAGAGGCATTTCTCCCAATAAATTTCTTGCACATCTAATCCCATCTTAGCATCACCTTCTTGGAGCTTTTGAATAGACATAAAGTACATTGTTGATGGGATTCAAGAAAAATTGATGGTCAGATGGGTTTGAGGGACTGGATCACTCACTACCTATTGGGCAAAGAGAATGCCATCCTGAGTTGGAGATGGGAACAGATATTCCTTTCCACAAGGTGGTAATGCAAATGCCAACAGTTTCACCAGTAGTGACCTGGGAAACTGTCCAGTGGAAGGAAACACTCTTTCAGGTACAAGGATTCTGACATTTGAAAGGAAGATCAGCAAAGCTGACTGGTTATTACAAATTTGTATTGATTATCTACAAGGGAATAATGAGATAGAGGGCTATTAACAAGCATTTAATGCCTAAGCATAAGAGACAGAAGATCTTGTTGATAGCTTACAAAGATGCCCTCTTCTCTTTCAGTAGAAGAGCATGTAATAGGGAAGAACAAATCTGACTCCATATTGGATCTGTTTCTTTTACTTTAACCTTTGCTTTCCATTGCCTTTGCTACAAATCAATCACTAAAGGAATTCTGCCTATAGCTTAAAGTATACATAATGCACATCTCCCAGAACCCTGCCTTCCAATGCCTGATTGTTAAGCTGAAATACCCTTGTTTAAGTTCACAAATAAAAAAAAAATTACCTGTGTTTAAACATCCTGAGTGGAGCCACCTGTGAATGGCTGCAAGAAAGAAGAAATTAGCACATCCCTCCTGAGTCTGGCTGGAAAGTGAAAGTGAAGTCGCTCAGTCATATCTGACTCTTTGCGACCCCATGGACTGTAGCCTGCCAGGCTCCTCTGTCCATGGAATTCTCCAGGCAAGAATACTGGAGTGGGTAGCCATTCCCTTCTCCAGGGGATCTTCCCAACCCAGGGATTGAACCTAGGTCTCCCGCATTGCAGGCAGATTCTTTGCCATCTGAGCCACCAGGGAAGCCCAAGAATACTGGAGTGGGTAGCCTATTCCTTCTCCAGGAGATCTTCCTGACCCAGGAATTGAACCGGGGTCTCCTGCATTGCAAGCAGATTCTTTACCAACTGAGCTATCATGGTAGCCTCAGTCTGATTGGAATCAGGAAATATATGCAATAACTTAATCATCTTTTTAACTTTACCTCCTCACCTCCCTTTTTTATTCTATAAAAGAAACTAGCATCCAAACCCAGGCAAGATGGTTCTTTGGGACACTAGTCCACTATCTTCTTGGCCTGCTGGCTTTCTGAATAAAGTCACAGTTCCTTCCCCCAATGAAAGATCTCTTGATTTATTGGCCTCTTGTGTGGGGAGCAGTAAGAGCTTGGACTCGGTGACAACCTGACACATCAGAGGAGCAGACTCAGGACTTGATAGTAAGAGCCTCAAGATGATTAAATGCTCATCCTAGGTAAGTCTGTCATGCTAAAGTCAGAGCTCTGGTTGGAAAAATCTGGGACCTGAAAAATAGGATGGAGTCATCTCAATGAATACTCTTAAAATGTTGGCCCTGTAGATTTCCCTGAACTCTTAGAAAATGCACAGGTAGCTCAACCTTCCCTAGTAAGAGTCAGCACATCTCATGCTGGAAGATGTCAACAAAGCCTCACTCTACAAAACATATGGTTTCCCTTTCAGGAGCTGCCCCAATCTTTCCTCCTGGCTGCCAGGCTAATAACCTCAGTTAAATCCCAGCATAACCCAACTGGAGATATGCTGGACCCTAAAAGAAAGGAAATAGATTGTATACTGAAGGAGCTGGGAAGAATTGGCTAACAGATTCACATGAGCCAGGTGAGTACCCCTGAGACTGGATTTTGAGGTGCTTGATCAAGGTAGCTAGAACAGAAGATTGAAGAAGCAAGAATTTAACAATTTGAGGGTACTTTCTTGGAAGGTAGATTTAACAACCTGACAAGCATCCTAGGGATGGAGCAAACTCACTGCTAGGGTGGCTCTGGGGCTTCCCTTGTGGCTCAATTGGTAAAGAATCTGCCTACAATGTGGGAGACCTGGGTTTGATCCCTGGGTTGGGAAGATCCCCTGGAGAAGGGAAAGGCTACCCACTCCAGTATTCTGGCCTGGAGAATTCCATGGACTGTATAGTCCATGGGGTTGCAAAGAGTCAGACATGACTGAGAGACTTTCACTTCACTTCACTTCAGGGTGGCTCTTAGAAACCTTGAGTAGGCAAAGGCTCATCCTGGATGAAGTGAAAATGCCTATGTCACCTGGTAGATGGTAGAGAGGAATAGAAAAGATGGAGGAAATGGAATGTTGGAATGGATAGACCCTGTGAGGTCAGAAATAATATCAGAAGATTATGTTCCTTGGGTGGGGGAAGGGGTGCATGAGGAAAACTCACTATTCACCAAAACCATCAGGAATGTACTGATGAGAGGAGCACCAGTATCACTAAGAAGCTCAGTGTTGACTCTCATTTGCCGGCTAGGGTTGCGGGTAGGAGAGGTGGTTACTGCTCATTAATGTTCATGGGAAGCATGGAGCCTGGAATTGAGAGAGCCAGGTGGCAGCAATCAACTGTCAGAAGCCAGGAAGCTGCAGTCACCATAACAACTGACAATACTTTAAGTCAAAAGAGGAGTCAGGGGGGCTTGTGGTGTAGGGTGTTGTGGAGATGGTTAATAGAAAATAGCCTGCTTCAGAGGCAAAACAGACAGTCAACAAAGGCACTGCTTAGCATCTACAGCCAGATAAAAGCCAAAATTGGAGGAGAAGGCTGAGGGTATTTGCCCCAATAAAGAGTGTAACTATAAAGAGTAGCATGAGGGAGATCTTGGTGGTAACAGAAAAGGCCTTGATTATGGTAGTGGCTGTACAAATATATACATCTGACTAAATGTCATTGAATGATCCACAGGCATACAAAATAAACATGCATGCAAAAAGTGGTAAAATATGAGTTAAGATCTGTAGTCCAGTTAACTGTGTTGTGTCAATTGGTTTCCTGGTTTTTCACTATAAGTTATGTAAGATGTCACTATTGATGTAAGCAGGGTGATGGGTACATGAGACCCCTTTGTACTCCTTTTGTGAGGTTAAAAGTATTCCAAAAGTTAAAAGAGAAATAAAGAGCTTTGGAACAAAGATCAAACTCTCAGAAGCATATTAGCACAAAGAGTAATGGCCACTCTCAGGCTAGAAATGGTGATCTGTATGAGTGAGGGAGTGAGTGAAGTCACTCAGTCGTGTCTGACTCTGTGCGACCCCATAGACGGCAGCCCACCAGGCTCCCCCGTCCCTGGGATTCTCCAGGCAAGAACACTGGAGTGGGTTGCCATTTCCTTCTCCAATGCATGAAAGTGAAAAGTGAAAAGTGAAAGTGAAGTCGCTCAGTCGTGTCCGACTCTTAGCGACCCCATGGACTGCAGCCCACCAGGCTCCTCCGTCCATGGGATTTTCCAGGCAAGAGTACTGGAGTGGGTTGCCATTGCCTTCTCCAGAAACATGGAAAAATTATTGCAATTCTGCATTTTTCATGCAGTGCAACAACAAAGTATATTTTTAGTCCAAAGCAAGGAAGATACCTACAAGTAGCTGAAACTCTTTTGTACTTTATTGTTGAGATATGTTCAACCAAATTACTTGTTACAAGCTGAGCAAGTAAGCCCATGTCCAAACTTGTAACTTGGAAGAAAATACCTTGGATGTTTCTCTTAAGGAATGCAGCATCAGCAACTATCTTGATGGCACAGAGGACAATATCCTGTGAGAAAACATGGACAATTTCAACTCTGAACCAAAATGTGATTCAGAATAATCAGGTTATCAATCTGAAGAAATTTTAGGAATACTTCAAACAATTTATATTATTTATATTTTTAAGACACTCATAAGAATGACTATGTCTATATAAAATTTAAAAGGCTTTCAATAAGTAAAAATTTAAAATTATAAGTGCAAAGAAAAGATTATGGCATAGTTTAATTGGCAGTCTTTTTACTTTCTTATTGTGCTCGTGTGCTCAGTTGTTCTGCGGTGTCTGACTCTTTGTGACCCCATGGACTGTAGCCCACCAGTCTCCTCTGTCCATGGAATTTTCCAGGCAAGAATACTGGAGTGGGTTGCCATTTCCTTTCTCCAGGGGATCTTCCTGACCCAGGGATCAAACCCAAGTCTCCTGTGTCTCCTGCATTGGTAGGCAGATTCTTTACCACTGAACTACCTGGGAAGCCCACTTTCTTCATGTAGTGATACATAAAATAATGGTACATCTTACACTTGATAGCATCTTAGATTTAGTGAAACACCGTATCTGAGAATAACCTTTAACTAGACCTGGGTGAATATCTTTGCCCCCCGACCCTGCCACAGCCCAGCTCTGAGCAAATCATTCACCTCTGCCCTTTTATACCTTGAGGATGCTAATGTCTAGATCAAAACCCACTTAATCAGCCATTCCTGGATGTGGCAGCCCACCCCAGACAACCCTCACCTCAACATGATGTAGCTCCATTCCAGACCAGAGCACTGTCTTCTGCTTCCTGCAGCATGAAGCACTCATCCTCTACAACTTGCTCCAATCCCTAGACCAGACCTCATCTTTTCCCCATCGACACCCCACCCAACTGCTCCAGCCTTTGGCCTGCACATGGAAGACACTAGAACAAAGAAAAGAATCTGTGAGTCAGCTCCAGTCAACTCCACCAAAGGGGAAAAAGGTCAAGGTTAACCATCATCACCCAGCTGCAGCAGCCATCTGGGAGCTGAAAAAGGTAGGGTTTTCTTCCCTACATCAGAATGATCTGGCACAGCCCAAAGCTCTGGATGAAGCTTCTGGTTCAAATCCAGGGTGTGTGTGTTAGTCATCAGTCGTGTCTGATTCTGTGACCCCATGGACTGTAGCCCACCAGTCTCCTCTGTCCATGGAATTCTCTAGGCAAGAATACTGAAGTGGATTGCCATTCCCTTCCTACTGAGGAGTGTGGGGGACACTAGGTCTATTTGGAAACTTTTGGGGTCTCTCTTGGGTCTTGATGTGAGCAAAGACCCACATCTTCATGATATGAAGAGCAGACCTGAGAGTTTGGGTTTAGCAAATTGTGTCATGGTATGACAGGCAGAAGTGAGGGCTCTGATCTTTCTGTGGACTGTTGCTGTTTGTAAGTGCCAAAGGAATGCCTCCTGGCCTGCTCAGCTGCTTAATTGTGTGGGGGATTTAGTTTAACTATGATACGAGGGGAAAAAAATATGATATGAGGGAACTTGGGAAAGAAGTATTTTAGAGTGAGGCATTGTACAGTTTGGGCAAAATTGTCAAATTTTTAGTTGGTTTGAAATGAAATGTTTCCAATCAATAACTAAGATCTTTCAGTAAATTCCAATGGTTTGGGGTTCAGTTTTCAATGATTTTGTAAGTCAAGTAGATTTGTTTCAGGTTTTTACAGAGTTGTTTCCATGTTGTGGCTCTTTTGATATTATTTTTATTTCAATTTCATTTTAAGGTAAGTAATTTTATTCTGCTTGGTTTCTAAAATTTTTATAAGCCTTTTACATATGAAAATTGACTCAAAGCAAGTATCTCCCAACAGTAGTTTATAAGACTTTTGTAACTATTGTATTCATTTTTGAACTATTTCATGTTACTGTTCTGGCTTCAAAACACCTTATCATTTGTGAATTCTTAAAAATTCAGTTACAATTGAAACAATGATTTTATTCTGAATGTTCTTTCATATTCAATAAGCTTTTCATTTGTACAATTTTTTATCAGTCTCTGATATTATTTTGAAACCACACACTGTTCTATCAGAATTGAGGATGTGAACATTCCTAGGCTTTCTATTTGGACATTTGATTAATTTTTAATCACTGTGGCATTTTCTAAGCTTTTAAAAAATTATATATTTGCATGTATTTCAGAATTTGGAGAGCAATTTGTCTTTCTTTACATTTTTAATTTTTAAAATTGAGATATAATTGACATGTAACACTATGTAAGTTAAAGGTGTACAATGTGTTGACTTCATACATTTATATATTGCAATATGATTATCACTAATTAGCTAATACCTCACATAATTATCATTTCTTTTTGTGTGGTGGGAGTAATTAAGATCTAGTCTCTTAACAAGTTTGATGATCATAATACAATATTATTGTCTATATTCACAATACTGTGCATTAGATCTCCAAGACTTAACTACCAGTGTCAAGTTTGTACCCTTAAATGACATCTCTCCTGTCCCCCCACCCCCAGACCCTGGTAACCACCATTCTACTCTCTGTTTTCACAAGTTCAGCTTTTTTAGATTTTACATAAGTGTGATCATAGAGCGTTAGTCTTTTTCTGACTTATCTCACTTAGCATAATGCCTCTGGTCCATCCATATTGTCACAAATGGCAGGATTTCTTTCTTTCTCATGAAGGAAAGAATATATATAATGTCCTCTTCTTTACCTTCTTTATCCATTAATACATTGGTGGACACTTAAGTTGTTTCCGTATCTTGGGTATTGGGAATAATGCTGCAATGAACATGGGAGTGGAAATATCTCTTCAATATCCTGCTTTCATTCCCTTTGGATATAGGCCAAGAAGTGAAATTACTGGATAGGGTAGTTCCATTTTTAATATTTGAGGAAACTCCATACTATTTTTCATAGTAACTTTACCAATTTACATTCCCACCAACAGTGCACGAGATTTCCCTTTTCTTCACATCCTTACCAACACTTGTTATCTCTTGTCTTTTTGGTGATGTCTATTCTAACAGGTATGAAGTGATAGCTCACTGTGGTTTTGATTTGCATTTCCCTGATGATTAGTGATGTTGAGCATCTTTTCATGTACCTATTGGTCATCTGGATGTCTTCTTTGGAGAAATTCTTGTTTGGTTTCTCTGCTCATTTATAAACCTATTGGAGATTTTACCATTGAGTTGTATGAGTTCTTTATATATTTTGGATATTAACCCTTATCAGATATATGATTTGCAAATATTTTCTCCCATTCTGTAGATTGCAAATTTTATATTTTAAATTTTGTATATTTAAGTCAATTATTCCTGCTCTGTTTGACAGTATTTTCATGAAACTTTCAGTTGCAAATTAGTTTAAAATGCATGCTTCCAATCACCAGTTAACACTTTAGTAACTTTTATGTATCCTATTTAGATGTTAAAAAAGCAGTTGTTGGACTATTCATATCACACAGATTATAGCACACTTTTATCATCACTCAGTACAGACTATTCTCTTTTCAAATTTTATTTTATTTTTTTTGCTTATACCCCAAATTCCTACTCTCATTATCCTCTCTCTACCACAAAAATATTTTTGAAATATATCCTGGATATTTGAATCTCCATACACACACAAACGTACATGTATATATACACACATGCATATAGTGTCGCTTGATGTCACAACTTTTTAAAGCATTTTCTTCTCAAAAATCATTTTTCAGATTTCAGGGTTTTTTCCCAAACAGTAATATTCACTTTATAAACCTAGCTTTGTTATATTTTTGACTATCATTTACGTCAATGCAGGCTTTAGTTACCATAATGTTCCCAGTCCAATGACATTATATTGCTTCTTTGTTTTGCTTTCAGAATTGAAGCTTTTATCTAATTGGGCTTGTTTCATATCATGAAAGGCTGCTCTCAGAGCATCAGGGCCAGGAATGAGGGCTTTTTTTCTGATCAGGGAATGACAGGTAGTGAACTCTGTAAATTGGCTTGCCCAGTCTCTCTTCTAACCCTTCCCTGGTGCACCCTCTTCTATGACACAAAATAGAGCTAAAAGCTCTATTTTCTCCCTTCTTTGAAACCAGGAAATGGATGTGATTTAGGTTCTGCTAATCAGATATACTCCTATGTGAATTATCTTTGAAAATTTAGTCAAGTGGAAAGAGCGGTGGCAGTATTAGAAGCCTCCATTTTACGGCTGGCAGTCTAGCAGGCCCAGGTGGCTTTGGAACAACAGATGCGATAGCAGCTTCATGACCTCAGGTGCACAGCTAAGGGAGTATATTCCTAGAGCCAATGGCCATGATGGCAGATTCCTGACTCCAGGATTGTGACTAAGATACTATGATCCTGAACCCAGCTGTCAGGGAAGAAACTTCTTAACTCCCCAGATTCCTATGTGGCAGAGGTAACAGTTTTCCTAGTGGGGCACTTCATTTTATTATGTTAGTAGTCATTCCTGGCAGCTGAGCCTAAGGGTTGCCTCTTCAGCCCTTCTGATGATTTTGTAAGCATATTTTCCCCTCTCTTAAGTCTATATCCTTTTAAAGTAAGTAGAGTGATTTCTGTTATGGGCAACTGAACTTTGACTAATACACATGCTGATCAAAATAAAGTTCTTCCACAACCTAAATGTCCATCGACAGATGAATGGATAAAGAAGATGTAGTGCACATGTGCACACACACACACACACACACACACACGGGAATACTACTCAGCCATAAAGAACAAAGTTTTCCCATATGCAGCAACATGTGTGGACTGGCGAGCATTATGCTAAGTGAAATAAGTTAAACAGACAAATATTCTATGATAGCAATTGTAGGTGGAACCTAAAAAGTACAACAAACTAGTGACTATAACAAAAAAGAAGCAGACTCACAGATACAGAGAACAAACTAGTGGAGAGGGAAGTGGGAGGGGCAAGAGAGGGGTAGGGGAGTAAGAAGTATAAACTACTAGGTATAAAATAAGCTACACGGATATATTATACAACACAGAGAATGTAGCCAACATTTTATAATAACTAGAAATTTTAAAAATAAAGTTCCTCCAACAAGAATGCTCTACTAGGGATACCAAGACTATTGTTCTTTCAGACAACCACTCACACAACTTGTTATTTTTTAAAAAATTAATTTATGTATTTACTTTTGGCTGTGCTGGGACTTTGTCTTATTGCACAGGCTTTCTCTAATTGCAGTGAGGGGAGCTACTCTTCCTTGCGGTGCTTGGACTTCTTATTGCAGTGGCTTGTCTTGTGGTGGAGCACGGGCTCTAAGCATTCCAGTTTCAGTAGTTGCAGCTCCCAGGCTCTGGAGTTTGGGCTCGATGGTTGTGGTGCACAGGCTTAGTTGCTCTGTGGCATGTGGCATCTTCCCAGACCAGGAATCAAACCTGCATCCCCTGCATTGGCAGATGGATTCTCATCCACTGTGCCACCAGGGAAGCCCCACAACTTGTTATTACTTTCAAGGAATTTCATTAAGCCATGTCAGGTACAGAGCCTCTTTCATCACTCACAAATCCCAGACTAGTGACCAGATGAAAAGAGTTTATCATATGTGGATGGAGAAACTCCTTTCTCTGAGCAATTAGAACTCCTTATCCTCAGTGGAATTTGCTTTTAGTTACTGCATCTCAGAATAAATTGACTTAATAAAGAAATGTCTCACTCTTTTTTGCTCAGGACCCTGATAACAGATGGAGGAGAAAATGGCAACCCACTGCAGTATTCTTGCCTGGAAAATCCCACGGAGAGAGGAGCCTGGGTGGCCACAGTCCACAAGGTCACATAGAATCGGACATAACTGAGCATAGCACAGCACAGCTGACAGCAAAGACTTAGTCTAAAAAGGGAGGAGATGAGGGGAAAGGAGTGAGATAAACACATCATCTTTAGCAGGGCATCAAAAGAAAAAGAGCAAAAACTGTGAGCTTCAAGGACTCAAGATGTAGGAGCTGGGCAGGCAGGCTCTGCTGTCTCCTTGGGGCCATCTAGAAGTGAAAGGTCAATCTGCTGAGCCCCTTTGGGTAACTGAGGCTATCTACTCAGCAGCCCTGCCCGCTGCTTGCCTGGCATCATCACACTCCCACAAGTTGTCACATCAATCTGAGAATGAGGAAGGTGCTGCCATGTAAAATGCTTATATGTGCAATGCTACCTATGTTCACTAAAGGCTCAGTGCATTGGGAGGCCCCTGGACAGCCCAAAGAAAAGTACGCAAAGGGTGCTCGGTCATACAGACAACTACATAAGTGGTACTTTCACCAAATCAGGTCCTAACCAGCCCTTCCTCACCTCTGCATTCATATCATCCCCAGTTGTTCTGTTACTCATCTTTCTTCTGTCTTTTAAAGCTTTACTTGTCTGGGCTGCTATCCATGTTTAACCTATACTCTGAGTTTTCTAACCTTTTAATTGCATTTTCTAGGCTCCTATTAACCACCTGCCTATTAGCATTAAGTCTTTTCCGGCTGATAAATTCCTAAACACCTTCCTTTGGGGCCCAGTCTTGGGTTTACTTGCCTGTGACCTTTCCAGAAAGGCAAACCTGATAGAACCTGACCCAGCTTGGACTGAAGGCTTACCAAAGAATACCACCCCCACTCCCAACCATCACCCCGGGCTTTATTTTTTATGGTTTTCTGAAATGCATTTCAAAGTTAGAGGGTTTGGAAAGGCCGAGCATATTCCAAGGTTAAGCTGTGTGTACAAGATTGATGATTGACTGGAGAAACCCCTGTACTGGTTAAAGTAATGCTAGCTACTGTAAATAAATAAACCCTGAAACGATTTCAGTGGCTTAACATGATAGATTAGATTCTTGCTCCATTAACCCAGTGATGTTGTTCTTGACCTCCTTCTATCCCGTGACCTTGCTCTTTCCTAGGGTGCCAGTGTTCCCACCATTTAGTTGGCAGATGAAGAAAGAGACCACAGGGAAGCCACAGCCCCTTATTTGGCCATGTAGTAACTCTCACACTCTCCTAGCAAGTACTAATCACCTGGATGGTTTGGGGTGGGGGTGGGGGTTCTGAGAACTGTAATCCCCAACTGGGCAGCTGCTTCTAGCCACAATTCCATGCCATAGAAAGAGAGCATGAATCTCAGATGGTCACTGAGCCATCTCAGTCACACACACTTTTTTCATAGCAGAAGATAAAATGTTAAATTCTATACAAAGGCAGTGAGGCAAAATTTCCTGGAAATAAATTAGAAATAAAGCCTCTTAGTATCCAAAAGTTGGCCCCAAATGTCAAAGTGGACTTGAAAAGTTTTAAGTTTTTCACGGAACAGAAAAAATAACACCCTCACTCTTCACCAACATTTAAACAGCTGGGCACAAAGGCTGAAAGGTAAAAACTATTAATTAAAGTCCCCAAACTCCTTGATAACACAAATTTTTTAAATATTTGGAAAATATTATGATGAAAAAATCGTTGACTCTTTGTGTGTGTGTTTGTGTTTAAGACAGAATGTATGCTTATCCCTGCTGATAAGTTGCTCTTCCAGATCTAGCAAGACTGTCCCCAGTGGGGGCCTACCCCTCCTGAGTACATCTTTGGGGATCATGAAGGCCAGGCCCATTTCTGGGTGGATAGCTTGAGGAGGAGTTCCACAAGCCTATAGGCTCACATTCAAGGAGACTCCATCTGGGTCCTCCCTCTGTCTCTCTGACCTGTGGTTCTCCAGCAAGGCACAGTAAATACCCTCCACCCTACCCTAACCAGTGGGTGGTGAACAGTAGATCTCTTCATGCAAAGATATCCCTTCATTCACGTGTGTGTTTATAAGCCCCACACCTGCTATTCAGATTCATGGGCTCTGTTTTTCTCCATATCTAAACCTTGAAACCAGATTTTGTTCATATTCCCCATAGAAAATCATAACAGTGAGGTTTGTAGAATTAAGTTGTAGAAGATTTCCTAAGGGGAGATATGCCAATGTGAGGTGTTGCTCCCATAGAATTTAACCTGAAAGTTGCCATTAAATGTTATTTCGTCTCCTACAGCTTTCTTTTTAGTCTCTAGTGATCAACTCCCCCTTGTCCCTACCACCTGCACCTTCTCCCAACAGTCTTCCATTTTCCCATGCTTCGTTCTCTCCTTCAGAGGATCTTGCCCAGGCAGTCTCGATCTTTCCTCTTGCTCTTTCAGGGAGATTATTGTCTCCCCTAGCTTCTCCCTCCAAACTTATGCATTCCACCGACTTCTGGAAGCTTAGCCCTCACTCCCTGTGACAGGCCATTAATTATAAAGTTAATGACTTTGTACCTAGCTCCTCACACTCCCCCCAAAAAAGCCTCTTCTGTTACTAAATCTACCTTCCTTAGAAAGTTATATGATATCACATCTAATTTTCTCTTCTGCTGCTTATGCAGCATAAACATACTGGTATTTTCAGCTGATCTGTAGGGGAGACACTGTGTTTAGGACACTGGATCTGCAGAAGCCATTCAACTGGAAATCGTCAAATAGTGAGTGGGGGGGGGGGGGAATACAAATTATGGACCAAGTAAACTGTAAAAGACATATTTTCACCAAAAGCTGGTCAACGTGCCTACTCTTGTGACTGAAAATCAGTGACTGACACCTGAAACCAATTGGGCCATAAGGGAATCCACCCCCCACACACAGTTGTTTGTTTACTCCAGCTCTGAGAACCAGACAACTGCACTGAAATTCTACTACCACTTTAAGAAATGGTACAGTTGCACAGGTTTATTTAAAAAGTGATTCTTTTTAAAACTGGTTGGTGACACATATAAAAAATACTAAGGTCATATATGTTGCAGAACTAAGAATATGAAAGACCATGACCAGGGCAGCGTGTTTGAGTTGGGTTACATAAAAAAAGGTAAACAAAGATAACTTTGAAAGAAGAGACTACCTCAAATAGTATGTTTACCTAGGTGAGTCTTAGGTCCCAAGTCTCCTATGGATCCGGGGAAGGTCATGGGGTCCCAGCCCTGGGGCAGAAAGTCCACAGAAGCCAATCTATAAAGGTGGGGGGCTGGGCTTGCGCAAGAGATTTCCTGAGCTATATCCTTCCTGTCTGTGAAAACTGAAGGCCAGAAGAGCAGGCTTGAGAACTGATCTCACTAAACTGCTATAAAAACAGACAGAAGCTTTTGGGGGATGCCCAACAATGAGAACAAAACAGGAAAGATGCCCTTAGGGAAGGGATTAGTTCTGGGCTAGAACAGTCTCTAAAGGCCTCGGGAGAGTAGATTGTGGGCATCTCTTTCCAACTCCACATTTCTGTTCATGACATCATATTGGCAACTTGAAATCAGCCCTAGTGGGAGCATTTACACCATGGAAATAGGCAAATGCTACAAATCAGGGGTTTTCTTTCCCTGAGAGCTGTTTCACCAATACACCACTGCCTGTGGTCATGTGCTTGTCTAGGGAGGAGATGGGCCTCCCCAACGCAAGCCCCTTTGAATGTCTAGCACCTACCCACTCACTACCTGGAGTGGGCATCTTCTATTGATATTTTCTGTCTGCTGCATCCCCACTTGTTTTCCTTTTGGTATTAACACCCCCTGTTCTTTTCCTTGGTCCTGATTATTTATAAATTTCTCTTTTACTCCATGAATTTGCAGCAGGCCCACTCACTCTTATGCTTAAAGGAAAGTGGGACATAACTATACAAATAAAATCCAACCTGACCATGACATTAGGGCATTTTACTGCAGAACAAGGAAAGTTGTGGTTCCACCACCTCTGATCACCCTTATAAGCATAGGTTACACCTACCGAGCCCCTAAGGTATGCAGGTGCTTTCCCCGTGGATTTTCTCCTTCAATCCTCACAACCACCTAGGAGCTGCGTGTAATTATCCCCATGGGAAAACTGAGACTCAGATTGGCTTCTCTAAGTGCATAGCTAAAGGAAACATCGAGCCAGATCCCGAGGCTGAATTTGAACCCAGGTCTGCATGACTCTAAATCCCATGTTTGTAACCACTTCATTCCTCTGCTCTCAACTCATTTGTCAAACATCATGGTAACAGCACTGTGGGGGAAGCTAGAAAGCGCTCAGGGACCATTATCCTCCTTTGCCCAGTCTCAGTCTCATTATACTTCAGTGTGTGGTGAGTGCTGAGGAAAAAGAGCCAGCTGACGCGTGGGATTGCCAAGCAACAGCTTATGAAACGAACTCAAACCATGGCAACCAAACACTGTGGACCCAGCAATAGCCTCATTTCATTTACAAGAGTAAGAGGAGGGCTTTGTCAACAACCGATTAGATAAATGAGAGGACTACTGACTATGCAAGCACAAGGAATTATCATACCATCATCATCATTTTTAGAGCACACAATATCAAATGATCTATGAAAACTATTCCTTGAAAATATAAAGGATTAATCACATCATTATGTCACTTATAAAATGCATACACATACATTTTTTTTTTTAAAATTGTGTCTCTCTGATACCAAAAATCTCAACCAATTGCTTATTATTTAATAGAGCTATTAATTTTGGGGTGGTAAAGAGGGCTAACACATGAATACTCCTCATTTTAAAATCAATTTATTTACAAAGCACCTTCTAATTAATTCCTCACAATAACTCTGTGTGCTTAGTATTGTTTTTTCCACTCCACAGGCAAGGAAAGCATGACATTGCAATTGTAAATGAGTTCTCATAGGGTGCACAGATAAATAAAGCACAGACCCAGGAGGCCCTCCTGCAAAAATGTACATCTCTGAACCCTCTGAGAACCTGATCATATTCACAGCTCCTCTTCCTTGAAAAATGTGCAAAAATCAACTTATACACTACAGTTTGCCTATCATTCAGTGGGACTCATGGTTCCCCCTGATGTACATCCATGCAACCCAGCTGCAAGAACAATATTCATTTGTTTTTAATCCATGCTATACTGTGCTCACAGGGTCTTTTTTATTTCTTTTCTGTGGTGCTTATATGAAGCTTACCCCAAATTCAGAGGGTTGCTAGTGAGAAGACATGGGAGGCTAGTAGTTGCAGGCAGAAGGGGTTGGACATCACTGAGTTGTTCATAATTTCAATCTGCCTCAATTTTGGTGCCTCCAAACTCCATCCTGATATCATCTAATCAACAAGTAACCACAGAGCCCATGGTTCTCTGTCCAGGTGTGTTTTGTCCAGCTGTTGTGACATAGACATTGTTACTGTGCTGTCAGGAAAACTCATGACTGTTCTCGTCATGGGAGGAATGGAGTCTTTACCTTATAGTGACTCCCACACCAGAAGGGCAGTGTATTTTTTCTCAGAGAACCTGAAATAGTTTGCTAAGAACCCACACCAGGCAAATCTTTAATAATACAGGACTTTGGTTGCAACTCCCTCCTAGCCTGATAGTTGGTGTTGGACCTTCTATGAAAATCACAGACTCTTTTCCTCTCTCAATGCCAAGGCCCAGGCTTTTTAAAAAGCCTTTCTGGTACTTGATTGGCCTTTCTTATACTCCAGGTCATACCATTGTGATATTTGGAGATGAGAAGGAGCCCAAATCCTGTGGGAATGGAGGGTAGGGGAGTAGGAAGAGACAGAAACACACAGAGAGATATTGTCTTCTCCTTAAGGCTTCAGTGGAGTCTGAAATAGGGGATGCAGTTCCCTGACCTTGAATGTCATCAGTATCTCCCTGCCTCCCTCTCAACCTTCCTTTCAGTCTGTGGGATTTTCATCTAGTGTGAGATGGCTGGATGCCTTTGGACAGACAACTACAGGCATATTCTTCTATGCCTGTAGATAGGCTGGGTCCTTATCTCTTAGTGTTCAGAAAACCTAAGATCTCACGACTCAGAAAGCCTTTCTTATAGTCCTATTTCCTCTGTGTAAATTTTCTGAAATCTCTTCTGAAACTCAAAAGCTGATCTTGGGCTCTTTGAGTCTATTTGCATTTCTGCTAAAATAACTCTACCCTGGGGCAAAAACTGTGGACGTGCTGAGTCTGAGGCAGGGCCAGGAGTACAAGGGCAAGTTGGAGCTGAGGGTGAAAAACAAAGGTTAATGATTCACAGTGTCACACTTTCACAGAAAGAAAAAGAAATAAGTTAGTCAATAAAGAGATAAGAGTTCCAAAAGGGGGGAAAAAGACCAGGGTAAATTCTAAAAAATGATTCCATAACTCTTTTATTTTTCCTCCAAGAGGAAGCTCCCTATGAAAATAGATTTTAATTTTGGTTTTACGCCCCCCACCCCCGGATGTCTTATCTCCTAGCCCACTAGCCATTATGATCTGGAAGTATTTTCTTGAACATGTATTATGTGCATTGTCTCATTTAAATCTGTAAGATAGTGTTGTTATACCTACAAGGAGATGAGGAAATAAGAATCAGAGAGAATATATAACTTGCTTTTGGTACATAGCTAAGAATTTAAATGGTAATCTATTTTCTGGAGAGCCCAATGCTAATAACCACTAAAGCCTAACAGTCTTTAGGCTCTTCTGAAGGTTGAAGGGGCTGGGGAGGAGACAGCCCTGTGCAGCCTCAAGGTTGGAGTGTGTCTGGAGCATAAGGGCCTCTTTGTGCACTGGGCCATGGGGCCAGTTGTCTACGAAGTCCAAGACTTCACAAGCCCTAGAGGGGTCACACACTATTGGAAAGTGATATCACCTATCCCTCATAACATCACCTTTCTTAGTATGCATTGATGTGCAGAAAATAGTTAATAGAATAGACCTGAGACCTTAAGTTGACTTTAAACAACTTTGAGTTGTCTTTAGAAAGGCCTGCTTTCAAGGTTGGTCTTTGGCTGGCATCTGGGAACTTGGCAGTTGAAGACAGAATAGTAGCTGCCTAAAGATGTATGTTATAATCCCTGGAACCTATGAATATGTTACTTGACAACATATTCAATTTATATGACAAAAAGTATTTTGTGGGTGTGATTAAAGTTAAGGGCTTTGAGATAAGGAGATAATCTGGGATTATCTGGGTGAGCCTAATCTAATCCCATGAATCCTTTACAGCAGAGAAACTTTCCCAGTTGTGGCCAGAGAGACGAGGAGGAATCAGAAAGATGTGCCTTGAAAAGGATTTGACTCACTGTTCTGGGTTCTAAGATGGAGAAAGAGGCCATAAGCCAAGGAATGCGGTGGCCTCTAGAAGCTAAGAACAGCCCTCAGGTTATCCTTGCAAGAAAACAAGGACCTCTGAACTGAATTCTGCCAATAACCTGAGTAAGCTGGAAACAGACCCTCCTCTGGGGCCTCCGAAAGGAATGTAACCCTGCTGACACCTGGAATTTAGCCTGGTGAGACCAGTACTGGACTTATGACCTCCAGAACTCTAAGAGAATAAATTTGTATAATTTAAACTTCTAAGTGTGTGAAATTTTGTCACAGCAGTAATAAGACTATTAACAGCACAGCATAATAAGACTATTAACACAGCACACCTACCCGTTCCCTAATTGATAAGTGTGATTCTCTGTGCTTAACCTGTTTGTAGAATGTCATTTATACTGAACACCTGCTTTCCTTCTGAGAATCTGGAGTTTTGGTACGTGCTAGGCAGAGGGTGTCCAATCACTGTCCCCCAATTAAAAAAAAAAAAACTCTTGGACACTGAGTGAGCTTCTTTGAATAAAAACATCACCCACATATCATGTGTTTTCATTCCTGGGGAAGAGTGGACTTGATGTGCCTTGCTGATCTTATTGTAGATCCTGTTGTTGTAATAAACCTTAGCTTTGAGGATAATTATATACTGAGTCCCTTGAATCCTTTTAGCGAATTCACTGAATGTGTGGGTGGTCTTGGGGACCCTCAAAATCGTGAAGGATGACAGGCAGCATTTTGGGTGGCCAGAAAGTTCCAAAGAGCTATAGAACATGGGATCTGAAGGCAGCACTTTGCATTCCATGTCTCACTTAGGGCTGGTGACTGATAGAGGAAGGGGCCCTGCACAACTGGTTTCTCTGTTGCGGAGCAACAGTATTTTCCAGAGCAGAGGAGGTTGGTTGGGGGGCGGGGCGGGGTGGGGGTTCAAACAGTAATGGCTATGATCTACCGCAGCGGAGGCACACTTGCTCCCCCTGGTGGTCTGTGCCTTTCAGTAGGCACAACCAGAGATGAGGACTCACCACCCAGTGATGAGTAAAGCAAATCCCATTTGAAGCCACAGGCCGAGACTAGCACTGGATGTCAAAGTTCAATTCCAAGAGGCCTTCGGACCCCGCCATCTTGAACAATTCTAATGAATCTTGCATGCATCCCTCCTGGAAATATATATTTAAAAGGAATCAACTCGCATTTATTCAACTAATTTTTCATAAGCATGCCAAAAAGAAGAATCTCCTCAATGAATGAGCTGTACAATTGATATATGGAAAAAAAGTGAACCTCAACACCTGGGGTTGCCAGCCTCCATGGAAATATGTTCTGAGAGCAGAATTTTTTCAAGAACATATCTAGTTAGACAGTAAAACCTGTTGACACCTACTTGGTTGTCCTTTCCCTCTGAATGGAGACAATGTGTCTGCTTGGACCTGGAGGGGAGACAGAAACCTCATGTGAAGTTGTAGTGTGGTGTGAGTAAAGCTACTTCTTTTTGAATCTCCCTTATCTAACAAGATACTTCAGAGAGCATTTTTTAGGCTTCTGCTAAGATTAAGGTCCCTAAGCGTCAGTGAAAATTTACAACTACATAAGGAAAGTGGCCAACCTAATTTGTTCTTTCATTGTATCATTCCTTCCTTCAATCATGTGTGGAGGCACCGAGCTAGATGCTAGGGGATACAGTAGTAAACCGGACAGATATGTCTCCTGCCCCCATGGAGGGCCAAGCCTAAAAGAATTCTCCCATCTGGTCTCGCCATGGTCTGCCCCCTGGATGAATAGTACGGACTCTGACCACAGACTCAGATAGACCTAAATTCCCAGTAGCACCTGGACCATATCTAGACCCTGTTGCGAGACAGGAAGGGACATGGGACTCTGAGGTATACACACTCAATATCCTTTCCTTAGGGACAGAACATCACCCTCTGCCCTATCCAGCCTCTTCTGAAAAACCTTTCTAAATTTATAGAAAGCAGGAGACCCAGGTTCAATCCCTGGGTGAGGAAGATCCCCTGGAGAAGGAAATGGCAACCCACTCCAGTATTCTTGCCTGGAAAATCCCATGGACAGAGGAGCCTGGCAGGCCACAGTCCATAGGGTTGCAAAGAGTCGGACATGACTTAGCAACTAAACCACCACATTGTTTCGCCTCTGTAAGGTGGAAAACAGAACTCAGCTGGGAGGAGAGGTGTGAGTCCCAGGCTCCACTAATCAGATGTTCCCCATCAAGACTTCAGGTCAGCTAGAGGTTATCACACTAAGTGATGTGAGTCAGACAAATACCATATGATATCACTTATATGTGGAATCTAAAATATGACACAAATGAACTTATCTATGAAACAGAAATTCACATAGACATAGAGAACAGATTTGTGGTTGCCAAGGGGGAGAAGATGGGAGAGGGAAGGATGAGGAGTTTGGGGTTAGCAGAGGCAAACTATTATATATAGGATGGATAAACAAGGTCCTACTGTATAGCATAGGGAACTATATTCAGTATCCTATGATACAGGGAGCTCAGCTCGGTGCTCTGTGATGACCGAGAAAGTAGGGTTGGGGAGTGGGAGAGAGATTCAGAGGGAGGGAATATATGTATCCATATAGCTCATTCTCTGTGTTGTACAGCAGAAACAACATTGTAAAGCAATTATGTGCCAATAAAAAAGAAAGAAATGAAGTTAGCCAAGCAGAAAAAAATATCCTGTGATAAACCATAGTGGAAAAGAATATGAAAAAGAACATACGTGACTTCCCTTGTAGTCCAGCAGTTAAGAATCTGCCTTCCAATGCAGGGGATGAGGATTCGATCCCTGGTAGGGGAACTAAGAGCCTACATGCCGCAGGTCAACTAAGCCCATGTACCACAACCACTGAGCCCAAAGACAGATATGGCAACTAAGACACAACACAGCCAAAAAAAAATTTTTTTTAAGAAAAAAATATATATCTGAATTACTTTGCTGTATACACCAGAAACTAACACAATCTTGTCAATCAACTATTCTTCAAATAAAAATTTTTTTAAATAAAGACTTCCAGGTGGGAAGGGGGTTCAGGATGGGGAACACATGTAAATCCATGGCTGATTCATGTCAATGTATGGCAAAAACCACTACAATATTGTAAAGTAATTAGCCTCCAACTAATAAAAATAATTGGGAAAAAAAAAAAAAATGAGCACATAAACATATAGTAACAGATACGTACATAAGTCTTTACAATAGCCTGAAGATTGGATAAAATTATGGAAATCTTAAAAAAAAAAAGACTTTTGTTCAGGAGAGAGAAACAAGTAAAGAATCTATCATCCAGTGGAATCCATGCCTGGTGACAATGGTGGAGCATGGCTGTGAGATGCCAAGGTTTCACAAACAACTGTAGTAGGTGTCCCAATGGCACAGTCTCAGGTTCAGCTTCAGCAGTACCTGTCCCCAGAGGAGATGGATGGGACCAATTTTTGACTGCCAAGCCCCCAAGCCAGATCCTCTCACCTGTTGGAGATTTCCTTGAACTCTACCTAATGGCAGTTTTTAAAAAATCCCTTCTGGTTAAGGAAGCTAGAATGGGTTTCGTCACTTGGAACTAAGAAGACTGATAGAGACTTGAAAACGAGCAGGAAACCAGTCAATGCACTGGTTGAAAGTTTCTCAATGACACTTTCATGGCTGGGGATTGAAACAGGAAGCAATGAGTAGAGGACTATAAGTCTCATCTGGCTACCTATTTGGAAAGTTGCTTATTTATTTTTTTAAAAGTCATAGATCTGCCATCCCCACTAAGGCCAAGAGGGTTGATGCTTCCTATTGGCGTTGACCTTCCTGCATGGCATACACTGACCACAAGGTGGCGAAAGAGATTATGACATTCAGCCAGCCTGTCTTCCTCAGCACCATTATTGCAGTGAAGAGAACATTTATTGAGCATCTAGTGTGTGCCAGGAACTGTTCCAAGGGGTTGTATGCATTCTGTTATTTGTTCCTCACAGTAATCCCGTGAAATAGGTACCATCTGATAAATGAGGAAAGTGAGGCAGGGAGATATCTGTCTACCATCTAGCTCATCTTTTATCTGTCTACATATCATTCATATTCTATCATCTGTATCTACCTATTATTTATACATTATTTATTTAAAGTTTTCTTTATTATAGGGAGTTTGGGGGAGAATGGATACATGTATATGTATGGCTGAATCCCCTTGCTGTTCACTGAAACTATCACAACATTGTTTGTTAATTGACTATCCCCCAATCAATACAAAATAAAAAGTTCAGAATTAAAAGTTTTCTGTATTATAAAAGTAACATATGCTCATAGTAAAAATATTCAAATGGCAATGATTTGTAAGAATTTTTTTAACTCTCTTTGTCTCCCTTCCACCACCCCAGTTTCACTGCCTAGTGATAACCACTACTAATAGTTTCTTGGATTGTTCTCCAAAAATTTACATAGAAATGAAAATTTTGTAGTTTTCCATCATATTAAATGAATATGCAGGTGGGTTTTATATGTATATCACACACACACACACACACACACACACACACACACACACACGTGGGACCGCATCCCATACATTGCTCCATAACATATAGCTCAGCTTAGCACCTCATCTTAGACATCAGATGCAGGCTAAGACCACTCTTCCTGAAGGCCTCACTTGTAGGCAGTGGGTGTGATACTGGCTGCACTCTCCTGTGCACTGGTAGTGTGGTCTGGTGTGCTAAAGCCCCAGGTGACAGTGAGTATTGGAGAGGAAGGGAGTTGACAGGCTGCAGGGTATGGGGAGATATGCCAGGGTGTGAGCTAAATCTGTGGGTAGACTGCTGGTGGCTGCCCCTTACTTCTAGTGTAGTCTGGCCTCTATCTCTGGTTCTAGAAAAATTCAGGTTTTGATACAACCAACATCCATTGTGCCTTTACAACAGGCCTAGCTCTTTTCTCTGCACAGTGCCATTCTCATCTCAATCTCTGTAAAATCCCTGTGATGTCAGAATTATCTCCAGTTTACAGGCAACAAAGCTGACATTCAAAGAGGCTCATCTAGCTATATCTTACAAGCAGATACACAGCTTTTAAGCAGAACCACAAGCCAACTCAGTTCTCTTGATTCTCATCCAGGTCTCTGTCCATTGCACTCCACCAAAGGTCTCCGGGGACAGATTATCTAGCACCTTATGCCGTATTCCTGGAGTATAGGTTTTGAACCCACATACACAACGCTTATTTTTCTCCCTGTCCTTCCCTTCATCCATGCAGCCTCCCTCAGCACTGTGGGACCAAGGACAAAGGGGTATCTTAGTCCAGAAACATCCCTGGGGCTGGAAAACATACCCCCAGAGGCCAAGTCCCAAGGAGCGCTGGCAGAAGTGGTGATCAGTCAGCATCTCTGAGGCTGAGCAGGTTCCCATCCCTGTCTGAGGCTCCCCGCCCACCCCAGTTTCTGTCCTGCCCCATAAGAACGAAGCTCCATTCTGGGGCAGGCCTGGACCCCGGATACAGAGGGGCAGAGTTCGCAAGGCCATTGGGCCCCAAGAGGCACATCCCATGCTCATCTTATCGGTGCTCTGTGCTGTCCGTGCCTGCTCCTTGCCTCTTCTGCACCTTTCCTTCGGGCTCCCAAGGCCACGGGTGGGCTGAGGTTTTGGCAGCCAGCCTTCTGGCCCAGGAGATGCTGAGCCAGCCGCCCCTGGGGGTGGCAGGATGGACAAGGCACAACAAGGCCTGGCCTACTGCTGGCATCTCCCCTACAGCTGAGAGAGGGCCTGAACACAGGACACTGTCCCAAGACCCTCAAGCCCAGCGGAGGCCCAGCTCAGGCAGCAGGTGGTTGTGGCAGGAAACCAGCTTCCATCTGCGGAGCCGCCAGTCAGGGGGAGGGGTGGCCATGCATCTTTGGGACCCCACTGTGCTGAGCTGGGAGTCATGGGGAGCAGCACCTAGGGGCTCACAAAGACTGAGCCCAGAGCAAGTGGCTTGGGTCTTGGGCAGCTTGGGCATGCTGGGAGGCAGCTGTAGGTGCTGGTACCAGGGAGTGCAGCCCAGTGAAGTGAAAAATCACATAGTCGTGTCTGACTCTTTGCGACCCCATGGACTATACAGTCCATGGAATTCTCCAGGCCAGAATAGTGGAGTGGGTAGCCTTTCCCTTCTCCAGGGGATCTTCCCAACCCAATGATCAAACCTAGGTCTCCAGCATTGCAGGTGAATTCTTTACCAGCTAAGCCACAAGGAAAGCCCGCAGCCCAGGGCAGGTGTCAGAATGAGTCTCACGAGAAGCAGAGAGTTGGAGACAGCGTGTTCCAGGAAGAGTCTGCTGCCTGAGCTCCAGTGATGGCAGCCCTTGGCCCAGTACACACTGCGCTGCCTGTAGGGCTGTACTGCCCCACTATGTTGTGGCTGAGTTCTCTATGGTTAGCATGGACATCACCACCCCTCCACCTGGCCTCTTCCTCCAGGTAGGAGGTAGTGCCTAGGCCTCCCGGGGTCAGAAGAAGGAGTTGGTTGTCAGGAGTCACAACCCTTAAGGAGGGTAGAATGCTGGTTCCCATACACCTGAGGTCCCCAGAGTTACCCGGTGCCTCCCCTTCCTAAGCCAGTTCTTGTTTCCATCCCTTGAAGCACCCCAGTATCCTTCCAATAAATGCCTGCCCTTTTTGGTGTGTGATGAAACACTAAAATTGGTTCCCTGCTTTCATAGGCACCTAGTTTAACACACTTGCCAACCATCTGGCACCTCTCTCCTGCCCCCTAGAGGACAGATGTAGAAACTGAGCATAGGGTCCAGGTTGTGTTCGGTTTCCTTGTATCTTAGAGCAATCCAGTACTTGGTCATGGACTGGGAGGAGTAAAAGCCTGAAGGACCAATAGCAGTGCTGCTGCTGCTAAGTCGCTTCAGTCCTGTCCGACTCTGTGCGACCCCATAGACGGCAGCCCACCAGGCTCCTCCGCCCCTGGGATTCTCCAGGCAAGAACACTGGAGTGGGTTGCCATTTCCTTCTCCAATGCATGAAAGTGAAAAGTGAAAGTGAAGTCGCTCAGTCGTGTCCGACTCTTAGCGACCCCATGGACTGCAGCCTACCAGGCTCCTCCATCCATGGGATTTTCCAGGCAAGAGTACTGGAGTGGGGTGCCATTGCCTTCTCCGATAGCAGTGCTAGATTACCCTAAGGGCCGACTAAGCAAGTGTTTAGGTTACCAGGCAGAACAGGGCTCCCAGCAATGAAAAAGAGATTGCTAGAAACATTTGGTATTCAAATTAGATATTCAAAGAAACCACAAAATCAGCATCGTGGGGAAAATATAAAAATCTTATCAATTTTTTATCATGAAATATACATGACAGGTGCAAACAAGGGCACTTCATAATCTTTCTGAGCTTCAGAGCCTCTAAGGATCTTAATGTGACCCTGGCAGAATGTCTCCAAGGCCTGGCTGAACCCTGGCCAACAACAGGAATCAGATGAGATTCCCCTGGTAAGGGTTCCGTGCACATCAGAACACAAGATAGCTGCAAAGCAAGTGACCACAAGCTTCTCTTTGAAAATATTTTAAAATTTAATAACAGATCTTTATTACTTTAGAAAAGCAGATAGAATTATGGTCAAAATTCAAAAAGCATAAAAGGGTATAAAGGAAGAAGTAGAAGTCTTCCTGTCTGGTTTCTAATCTTACCCATCCCTCTACTCAGAGAAATTTATACAGCCTTTATATTACTGTGGAAAGGTATGCTACTCCTATCCAAGGCCAACCCCTCCAACTGTGCTTTAAATCTTCCCCTACAGTCTTGTCTTTCCATCCTCTACCGGACCATTCTCACCAGCACACAAACATGCCTGACATGCCATTACTCTACCAAAAAATAATCCCCCCTCAACCTCATTCCTTCTTCATTACCACCAAAACTCCTCAAAATACGTTTCTATAATGTCAACAAAACAAAGACAACATACTGAATGGGAAAAAATATTTACAAGTGATATGACTGATAAGGAATTAACATCAAAGTATATAAACAGCTCATACATCAAAAAACTAATAACCCAATTTAAAAATGAGCAGGCAATCTAAACAGACATTTTTCTAAAGACATACAGATTTGTAACAGGCATGTGAAAAGATGCTCAACATCACTAATTATTAGAGAAATGCAAGTCAAAACAATGAGCTATTACCTTAACCTGTCAGATTGACTATCAATAAAAAGACCACAAATAAAAAATGTTAGCAAGGATGTAGAGAAAAGGGAACCCTTGTACACTATTGGTGGGAATGTAAATTAGTGCAGCCACTATGGAAAACAGCATGGAGTTTCCTTAAAAAACTAAAAATAGAATTACCATATGATCCAGTAATTCTACTCCTATGTATTTAGCAGAGGAAAATGAAAAACACTAATTTGAAAAGATACATGCATCTCAATGTTCATAGCAGCATTATTTACAATAGCCAAAATATGGAAGCAACCTAAGTGTCCATCAACAGATGAATGGATAAAGAAAATGTGGTGAATAGTGCCTGCTAAGTTGCTTCAGCTATGTCCGACCCTTTCTGACTCCATGGACTGTAGCCCACCAGGCTCCTCTGTCCATGGGATTCTCCAGGCAAGAGTACTAGAGTGGGTTGCAATGCCTCCTCCTGGGGATCTTCCCAACCCAGGGACGGAAACTGAGTCTCCTGTGTCTCCTGCATTGCAGGCAAATTCTTTACCACTGAGCCACTGGGGACCCTCCAGGTCCATCCATGTTGCTGCAAATGACATTACTTCATTCTTTTTAATGGCTGAGTAATATTCCATTATGTATTTCATCCTTTTTATGGCTGAGTAATAGTACATTATATATAAAATATATGTGTGCTAAGTCGCTTCAGTCATGTCCAACTCCTTGTAACCCTATGGCCCACCAGGATCCTCTGTCCTTGGGGATTCTCCAGGTAAGAATACTGGAGTGGTTTCCATGCCCTTCTCCAGGGGATCTTTCCAACTCAGAGATTAAACCACTATTTCTTAGTTTCCTGCGTTGGCAGGCGGGTTCTTTACCACTAGCACCATCTAGGAAGTCCACATTATAATGGAATATATTCCATTATATATTATAGCAATATATATATGTAATGGAATATTACTCAGCCATAAAAATGAATGAAATAATGTTATCTGCAGCAACATGGACAGGCTTGGAGGGTGTTATTCTAAGTGAAACAAGTTAGAGAATGACAAATGCTATATGATATCACTTATGTGTAATCTAAAAAATACAACACACGTGAATATAACAAAACAGAAACAGCCTCACAGACATAGAAAACTAATGGTTACCAGTGGGGAGAGGGAAGGGGGAGGGGCAAGATAGAGGTAGGGGATTAAGAGGTACAAATTACTATGTATAAGATAAATAAGCTACAAGGATATATTGTACAGCAGAGGCAATATAGCCAATATTTTATAACTATAAACAGAGCATAGTCTTTAAAATTGTCACTGTTGTACACCTGTAATTTATATTGTACATCAACTGTACCTCAATAAAAAATTAATTTCTATAATTACTATCTCCACTTGCTCACCTCCCATTCTCAGTTAATTCTTTTCAATCAGGCTTTCCCCTCTATCATAACTCCCACTAAAATGGCTCATATCAAGGTTTCTGGTGACACGTCTTGCCAAATTAACAGTAAATTCCTTTTTACCCTTCTTGCGTGACCTCTCAGCAGTATTTTAAATTGCCAACCACTTATTATTCCCTTAAGATTTTGATACCTCACCTAGTTTCTTCCTCTGGCAGCCATTTTTTCTTATCTTTTTTAAGTTCTACCTTTTGTAGAGTGCTCCAGGGCTCTGCCTCTAGCTCTCTTATATGTAATCTAGCTTTATGTAATCTCTACCCAAGTGAGTTCATGTGGATTCATGGCTTCAAATGCTATCTATATCCTGAGTTCCAAATTTACTAAATTCATTATATCCAAATGCCTACTGACAACAGGACAATAAGCAATTAACACAACATTTAAAAGAGCAAGGGATAATATTGATACATTTTCTCATCCTGCTAGGCTAACTGGTCTACATAAAAACAAGATTAGTGTAAGTTTGAAAACTCCTCAGGGACTTCCCTGGAGGTCTGGACAGTGGTTAAAACTCCATGCTTCCATTGCACAGGGTGCAGGTTCAATCCCTGGTCAGGGAACTAAGATCTCATATGTCACATGGTACAACCAAAAAAAAAAAAAAAAAGAGGAAGAAAGAAAACTCCTTAAACAGGGACTTGTTGAAAATAATGTACCTAAATTGTGAGTTGTCAACTCAGTGAGGGCCGGTGTGAAAGAAATCCTCTCTGCACTAAGTTTTAGAGGGTAAGTTACCCACCCCATTTGAAACTAAGTGAATTGGGAGCTAAACAATCCACTGAAAGACATTTGAAACATATTTAAAAAGGAAGACTGGCATCTCACCATCTGTAAGTTCACTGAGCTATAGAAAATCAGAGACCCATTCTAGTGCTGCAACCAGAATGAAATGTGATGACCAAGTTTTTAGAGCTTGAAATATTTCCCCTGGAAACAGGAGCCTAGTCTTTGCCTAGTTGTTTTAGAGAAAGGCTTGCAGAGCTGCCAGTGACAGCTGAGAGAAAAGAAACCAGTCTAGGAACATGCTCTACCACCACTCTGCGGGTATGGCAAGAATGAACTAGTTTCCTACAGGCTGAGTGGAGAGTTAGGAAAGCAGCAAGACTGAAGCCATTGGCAAGGGTTCCTTGCTTTATCAAGGTAAGGGGACCACAGCATAATAATCTTATGAAGTTTAAGTAAAGGATAGGAATATGAAGTTAGGCAGAGTACACCACTCATGTTCAACAATGAATATACATTCAAGCACGTATGGAATTTTTTTTACAAAAACTGACCATATGCTGGGTCATAAAACACATCTCAACAAATTTCAAAGAACTGAAATGCAGTGTATGTCCTCTTATAAATAACTGCACCAAAAAGAATGTACTGAATATGTTGTTGAATACTGAGTTTTCTGTCAGATAAAACCTTGTTAATTATAATGTACAACATGTAACAGACTTTTCTTGGGTTCCAAAATCACTATGGACAGTAACTGCAGCCATGAAATTAAAAGACATTTGCTCCCTGGAAGAAAAGCTATGACCAACCTAGACAGTATATTAAAAAGCAGAGATATCACTTTGCCAACAAAGGTCCATATAGTCAAAGCTATGGTTTTTCCAGTAGTCATGTGTGGATGTGAGAGTTGGACCATAAAGAAGGCTGAGCACTGAAGAATTGATGCTTTTGAACTGTGGTGCTGGAGAAGACTCTTGAGAGTCCCTTGGACAGCAAGGAGATCAAACCAGTCAATCCTAAGGAAATCAACCCTGAATATTCATTGGAAGGACTGATGCTGAAGCTCCAATAATTTGGCCACCTGATGCAAAGAGCCAGACTCATTGGAAAAGACCCTGATTCTGGGAAAGACTGAGGGCAGGAGGAGAAGGGGGCAACAGAGGATGAGATGGTTGGATGGCATCATCAACTTAATGGACATGAATCTGAGCAAACTCCAGGAGGTAGTGCAGGACAGAGGGGCCTGGTGTGCCATAGTCCATGGGGTCTCAAAGAGTGGGACATGACTGAGCGACTGAACAACAAACTATGTACAAATCTTATATAGCCTTACTGATTTCTCCTTGTTGGCTCTGCCAATCTATTACATTTTGAAGCCATGCTATTAGATTCATATTTAAAACTGTTGTTAAACTTTCCAATAAATTCAATTTTTCTACATGAAGTATCCCTTATTTCTAGCAATGCCTGTTTATCTTAAAGCCTATTTTTAGTTATTTTGTGTAGTGATATCATTTGTCCATCCTTTTACTTTCTTTTCTGAATTCTTGTGTTTTAGCTGTGTCTCTTCTAAACAGTTCTATCAGTTATTTGTGCTATGTAACAAAAAGAAAGTGTTCAAATGTTTAAAGTTAACTTAGAAGTAATCTAAAATCCAAAGAAGTCAGAAATAAAATTAGAACATTTTGAGTTGAGTAACTAAAGACCCTATTTAAAGAGAAAATTATAATTTTAAAGTATATGCTTAAAAGGCTGAAAATTAATAAGCTAAACATCTCCAGCAGTTAGAAAAAGAACAGCAAATAGAGAAAGAAGAAATAATAAAGGTGAAAAATGAAACATGATAGAATCAGTATAGCCAAAAGTTGGTTTTATTTTGAAAAGACTAGTCAAAAATATCAGTTAACCTTTGGTGAGGCTGATAAAAATGCAAGAGAGAAGGCACAATTTATCAGTACTAAGAATGAAAATGGCAGTGTCACTACAGATTCTGCAGACATTAGGAGGATAATAAAGAGTCTATTATGAACAACTTTTTATAATGAAAATTTAGATAACATAGCCAAAGTCCTATAAAAATAAAACTTACCCAAACTGACTTAAGAACAGAAACCAAGATACTGAATCATTAAAACTTTCCTAAAAAGAGAACTTCAGGCCCAAATGGCCTCACTGACGAATTCTATCAAGCATTTAAGAAATATTTCCAATGTTAGATGAGTTCTACCAGCAAACAGAAAAAGGGGCTATTTATATCAACTCAGTTTATAAAACCAGAATAGCCCTTGATATCAAAACCCAATATGTAGAGTACATTAAAAAATTATGGACTAATTTAACTCATAAAGATTCAAAAATCCTGAACAAAACATTAGGGAAAGGAATCCAACAATACAGAAAAGGGTCACTCCACATCAACAGATTAGTGGAGAAACATCAAGATCACCTTAATAGATGCAGAATGAGTGTTTGATAAAATTCAACAAATATCCATGGCAAGTACTCTTAGAAAACTAGGAGTAAACAGGAACTTTGATCTAATAGAGATCTAATTTTAAAAACCCTGTAGCATACATCACAGTAAAACATTGAAAATTTTCCCTTTGAGGTCAGGCATATGACAAACATGTCCACTATCATCGTTTCTATTCAACACTATACTCAAAGGGTTCAGCCAGTGTCATAAGGTAAGGACAAGAAACGAAAGTTAGATTTAAAAGGAAGAAGCAAAACTATATAGAGTATGATTGGGTATGTATAAAATCCAAAAGAAAGTAGACATAAACTATTAATAAGTTTAGCAAAGTTGCCAGATACAAAATTATTAAAAAAAAAAAAAAAAAAAAGCACTTCTACAGACCAGCTCTAAACAAAACATGAAGGATCTTGAGATACCACTTACAATAGTATCAACTTCCTAGGAACAGACTGGACCAAAGACATGCATGATTTTTTCCAAGAAGCTGCAAATTTTTATTGAGAGAACTGATCAAGCCAAATAATCAACATAACAGTATGTATGGCTTCAGCTTGTCTTCTTTTTAACTTCTCACTGTCCATCACCTAAAACATAAATGTAACAGTGGTATGTTACTTAGAACTTTACTTAGATAATAAAAAAGGTACACAAGACACTACAGTTTGGGTTTTATAAAATGAAACTAAAACCAGACCCTGACTACTGCACATGCTTCCGTGCTAATGAACATTTTCAGGCATATGAGCACTAATTTTTTTTAATACATCATTCTTTTTGGTGGTGTGAAGAAACAGATTAATCAAGCCCAGAACAGATTAAATCCTACTAGCCTATTTAAAGATAATTTAAGGAATGAGCAAAAACTGACAGTGATTTCAGTTGAAATAAAATTATCCAAGTAGCACTGAAGTATGTTAATTTATGTACTTTAAGAAGTATTTGATATGTAAAGTAATTAGCCTCCAACTAATAAAAAATTTTAAAAAATCCAATTAAAAAAAAAAGAAGTATTTGATAACTTGCCTTGGGTTTAAAAGAACTTCCACTCTAAAGTAATAATATTTTCTTTCATGTTTTATAATTCAACAACATGGACCTGACAATTCATTTTTTTCCTCATGCAGTGTTTTGTGTCTGAACTACTTTTCAAATAATCTCTATATGTGCAATTTGTTATTAAAGTATAATATTGTAGAAAACAACCACTTCACAACTTGCATTAATAGATAATACACTTCCTTCCGGAATTTTAGCAGGCACCACATTAGGTGGAATCCTCCCTTTCACATCAGGGCCATCTCCAAGCTCACCTTCAATCTTTTCCACATCCATTTCCTGGCGGGGATCTTCCAATTCAGGTTCTGATATAAATAGAGAGTTATTACTATAAGTGGCAAACTATAAATTAATGCTATTAAATAAAGCACTGGAGGTTAGCATTGCCCTAAATGTGATACATAAAAATGTAATGAGCACTAAAGTTTTTTATTATAAAGTGAAATTGTATTTTTCATATATTACCTCTTCTATGAATCTTTTTTCTAAAACTGTTTAAAACAAACTTAGTTGTCTCCTTTGTAACCTATATACACATCTATTGCACTCATTAGATCGGCTACTGTTTACATGAATTTCTCTGACAAGATTGTGAACTCAAGGCAGAAATCATTCTTGTTTGTATTTATATCCTCAAGCACCCAAGGTTAACCTGCCACCAAGAAGACCTCATAAATGAGTGGGGGGGGGGGGGATCTTTAAAATTAAGCAAACCCAAACTGAAGAACATTTTATGAAAACAACTGGTTTGGCCTCCAAAAGATGTTAATCATTAAAGACAAATACTGAGGTACGTTTCCAGGTTAAAGGAGTTCAAAGAGAGGTGACAACTAAATGCAATGGGTAGTCTTGGGCTGGATCCTGGGTCAGGAAAAAAATAACACTATAAAGAACATTACTAGGCCAACTGACAAAACTGGTTATTACTAGGCCAACTGACTACATATTTTTTCTCAATGTTAAATTCCTGTATTTGATCCCTGTACTGGGTTATGCAGGAAAATATCCCTGTTTTTAGGAGATACTTACTGAATTACTTGGAGAGTAAAGAGCTGTATTTGAAATTTACTCTTAAAATGGTTTGGCAATAATAATATGTATATTAATACCTAAAGCAAGGCTAGTATATGGCAAAATATTAGCAATTGCTGAATCATGGTAAAGAGGATACAGAAGTACACTGTGCCTTCTTACAACTTTTCTGTACTTTTAAAAACTTTTCTAAGTAAAAAGTTAAAAAAAATATGTGACAACTAGGTTATGGTTCAGGAAGATAAAAATATTGAAGACTTTTAGTAGCAACTACGATAGGGTTTCACATTTTTTATTTCTCTGCATTATAAATTTGAATTACAATCTAAGAGCTAACCAAAATATATCTAGTTTTGCTTAAACTTTTGATTCAATGACTTCAGAAGCCCTGAAAACAACATTCCAAAAAGATCGAGTTTAACTAGTAAAATAGGGTATAATTTTGTCAAAATTTATTGTTGCTTCCTTTGATTTGCCAATTTAGGGCCTTGGAAAAAATGCATTTCCCAAGCATGCCAAATTAAAACATAGGTGAGTAAAATGCTGAAGGAGGGAAAACTTATCACAGAGAGGGACTGCAGTCAGCTGAAAAATATATCTTTTCCTTACCAAACAGGTTTCCAGCCAATTCTCAGGGAACCCTTTATACCTGTCACGGGTAAAACATCATAAATGAAATACAGATGGTCCCTCCATCCCCTCTTTACCTTGAACCACAGACGCTCCTCCTTCTTTCTCTTGTCCAGGTTCAATGTCTACATTCTGAGCTGGTGGTTCGCTACGTTGAGGTTTTTTGCCACCTAGTTTCTGGGCCTTGTGGGGAGAGTAGGGGCAAATAAAAAGTATTGTTATTAATACTGTGACAAGAGAAAACAAAAATACACATGCTACATGGAGGTAACTAATCAACAATCTGAAGAGGCTTTTCCTGTTTCTATCTAAGTATTCTTAACAAAATTACTCTTCCTACAGAGAAAATACTCTAAGAAAGGAGTTATCTACAAGGACCAGTAATTCTGGAAACCGTCTTCATCTTTTCTGGACTGTGTGTTATTTATTAATAACCACAATAGAGAAGTCATAGGAATGATTTCCAGGCTCATATCAATATACCTATCCAAGCAATACCAGAACATAAGTCTCCTTGCTCTATATCTCAGTCATGAGATTCATCACTCAACTATTCTCAGCAAGATAGTCCTTTGTACAACAGATCTATACTAGTTCAACTTTAAAATTTTTCTTTTATTAATTTCTGCTAATGGAAGTAAGATATTAAAGCACTTACAGCCACAGTTTCAGCCGTATCAGAAGACTCTTGACCATCTCCCCTTCCTCTAGATCTTGATCTTACTCGTACACTCATATTTCACACTGAAAGTAGAAAACGGTGAACTGGAGAATGTAGTTAATTTTAAAACACTATACTGGACTATCACCAAGCTGGCTGGAAATTCTTGCTACAATATAACATTATTAATAACATCAAATAAGGCTGTCTGCAAACCCCTTTATTTCTCTCACAGCCAATTTGACAGAGAAAGGACCTTCAAGTACTTGATTTAAAAAAAAAAATTATGACCTTACTAAAGAAATTCGATCTCACTCTCTAACCCTTGAATATGGAGAGATTTTGTAATATACGGCCATGTACACCTCACCATTTCCGACTCTGGATTCTGTGCTGTCGTCAGTTCCAGGGCCTCCAGGACCCAGGTACTTCAAAAACCACCCTCAAGACTCGACCCTTCATCTGACCCCCTACCCTCCTCTGTGCACCACCCTCCCTCTCCCGCCACCAGGACAAGAGGTATGGCGGCCGCAACACCTGTAAGATGAAAGACGACGACTTAAGGGCCTTCCTCCACAAAGGCCACAGATCGCATCGCCCAACCCACCAGAAGCCCAGTGGTCCCCTCTCACACACACACGCACACTTAAATTCCAGACAGGACATATCTGTGGACCTATCTGGTGAGTCTCAACCAGGTAGAAAGAACCCAGACACTAAGACGTGACCCGCAGAGCTCGGCACTCAGACCGCTTTGCACACACTTCATGCCAAGGGCCAATGGGTAAGAGCAATGCTGCACATGCGCACTGCATCTACCCTGAGCCACGAAGGCTAAGCCATTTCCCCGCCCCGCTCCCCTTCCCCAAGACTCCCGTATCTGTGCTGTTGCCAATTCTGGTGCCTCCAGGACCAAGATACAGCAAATAACGCCCCCGTGACTCTCCCCACGTTCATCTGACCCCCTTCCTTCCCCCGCCCACCTCCCCCTCACACCTCACCCCCATCACCCCACTCCCCGCCCCACTCTCCCATCACCAGGACAAGAGCTATGGCGGCCGTGACACCCGTGAGGAGAAACACGACGACCTCGAGGACCTTCCTCCTCAAAAGGCTAAAGACCGCACTGCCTGACCAGTCTAAAGCCCACTGGCCCCCCCTCACATGCACACACACTTAAACTCCAAACAAGATAGATCTATGGACCTACCCAGTCAGTCTCAGCCAGGTAGAAAGAATCCAGATGCTAAAATGCGACCCGCAGAGCTCGGCACCCAGACCACGTTGTGCAAGCTGCACCCCAAGGGCTGACTGGAAAGTGCGCAACCCTGGGCATGTGCACTCTCTCCTGTGAGACACCGTTGCCCCGCCCCACCCGGCCCCACCCGGCCCCACCCCACCCCGCCCCACCCCACCTTGCCCGCCCCGCCCCACCCCGCCCCACCTCGCCCGCCCTACCCCACCCCGCCCCCCCATCCCCCCAAGACTCCCGGATGGGTGCTCTGTCAGCAGTTCTGGTGCCTCCAGGACCCAAATAACACCCCCATGACTCGCCCCACATTCATCTGACCCCCTGCCCTCTGCCGCCCACCCCCTTCTTCCTCCCTGCCCCCAACCCCCCATTCCCACCCACCACCACCCCTCCCCCACTCCACTCCTCCACCACTAGAACAAGAGCTATGGCGGCCGCAACACTTGAGAGGAGAAAGAAGACGACCTTGAGGACCTTCCTCCTCAAAAGGCTAAAGACCACACCGCCTGACCAGTTTAAAGCCCGCTGGCTCCCCCTTACATGCACGCACACTTAAACTCCAGATAGGACTGATCTGTGGACCCACCTGGTCAGTCTCAGCCAGGTAGAAAGAACCCAGATGCTAAAACATGACCCGCAAAACTTGGCGCCCAGACCACGTTGCACACGCTTCACTGCAAGGGCCGACGGGAAGGCACACAACCCTGGGCATGCACACTCTGTCTCCCGTGAGCTGCGTGGGCTGGTTCCCCCTCTCCGCAATAGGGTGACTCCCAGATATATGTTCTGTTGCCAGTTCTGGTGCTTCCGGTGCTCAGATATCTCAAGTAATGCTCCTAAGACTCGCTTTTCTTTCAACTACCCCTCTCCCCTCTGGCCCACCATTCTCCCCTGCTCTGCCCCACTGCAAAGGTCCATAGCCACAATGCCTGGTGAAGAGAAAAATGACGACCTCGAGGACCTTCCTCCTGGGAAGCCAAGTATTGCACTGCACCCACCCACCCAAATCCCCCTTGCTCATACTCACTCATTAACATCTGTTCACAAACCAGCTGTGACCTGGTGGAGCACCTGGTGGAGAATCAGAAAGGGAATGAAAATCTACCTACCTTTCCTTGCCGCCGAAACAGGACCTCTGCAGAGTCAACTCCACCTGCCAAGCCTAAGCCTCGGAGGTGTGCAAGGTAACTCCCACGCACCGGCGTAGTAATGTATATGTCACGTGGGCTATGGTTCCAGCCCTCTCTGACCAGGTAGAGGCTCCGCCCCACCTGAAAGAGTGTTACATCCCAGTCCCAAAAAGGGGTTTTCTTCTCCACACCAAAAATCTTCCAGTCCCTCTCTATCTAGAACATTCCCAACCTGATTGAACATTCCAAATTCTCTCAGTGCAGCTGTTCGGTGGCCCTCAAGGAAGTCTTTAGTCTCCCCAGAGGTGTGTGAAAGCTTTTAGGATCTGAAAGAGTGCAAAGGCATTTTTAAGCACAAGAGGGATCCAGAAAATGTAAGAAAAGGGTTGATAAATCCAAATAAAACTGAAGCCTTAAACGGTCCTATGAGCCAACATTTCTGTTCTGGAATTTTGTGTTAAGGTAACTACCTTGCATGTGAACAAAGACCTAGATACATGGAACTTCCAAAGCAGCTTAATTTGTAAAAGCATGGTCACAGACTTGATACATTGGTAAACTGAGGCACATTTGAGATATGGCTGCCCATCAAAATGAATACTAAACGTTTGCTGTCATAGAGGTGCTGCTCGCATTGTTATTAACTAGACACAGCTGGTTATGTAGCATTGTGTGTGTGCAACTTGATCCCAGTAGAAGTGGGAGGCTTTGGAGAAGTTTACCGGTATTATCACCACCAACTCTCCTCTCAGACAGTAAATATTCTTTGTTTTTCTGAAGTCAACAGTTTCCAGGGCTCCAGAGACATCTGGTTCTCCAAGGGTAACCCAGCAGATAAAATTCAGCCCTCAGGGTTGTAGGTCTTTTGTGCCTGGTGCACCTGGGTGGATTTCAACATCACTTAGGTGGTCTGGTCCTCTGCTCTCAGGGAAGAGGTGGGGTGAGGAGAAGGGAGGAGGACAGCAGCCCACTGTTCCTGCTTTGGGTGAACAAAGGTAGTTGGGTACCTACAGAACAGGAAGGAATTTTCCCTGCCTTTCCCCACCCCCTCCTCCCTCAAAAAAAAAAAAAACAAAAAACCTTTTCTGTACTTGTATGTCCAGGACAGTTCCTGGGCCCTACAGGTTACCTTTAGAGAAGCACATATTCTTTGAAAATTAAAAAGATCCCCTGTGGCAAAAATAGAATTACCACACCCCACCCTTTCTCCCTCCCTCTCCCTCATCCTTCATACAAATAAGATATAGGTTATTTAGAGCCAAGTATAAATATATGATTCTTTCTTAATCTCACAAATTAGAGATCACCAGTTTTAATATCTAATCAGGAGCTACTTCAAGGGCTTCCCCGATGGCTCAGCAGGTTAAAGAATCCACCTGCAGTGCAGGAGACACAGGAGACAAGGGTTCAATCCTTGGGTTGGGAAAATCCCCTGGAGGAGGGCATGGCAACCCACTCCAGTATTCTTGCCTGAAAAATCCCATGGACAGAGGAGCCTGGTGGGCTACAGTCCAAAGGGTCACAAAGAGTCAGACACAACTGAGCAACTAAGCACACACACACACAGGAGCTACTTCTACAACTCAGATTTTTTTTATGTGTATGAAATAAAAATTTATTAAGAAGCACTGAGTTCTCACATTCTTTAATCAGCATAAACTGTGGGTGCTGACCTCAGTCTTATGTTTCTTCTCATGCAAAGCACTTTCTTTGACTCTTAGTCTTTTCTTATCTCCTTGAAAGGCTATCTGCAGCCCAGCTTCCTAACATTGGGATTTTGCCTATATGCAGCAGCTATCTTCTCTGAGTAGGATCAAGTTTCTCCACGACGCTGCAAAGTAGTTAGAGGAAAGTTGGGGCCATTTCTGTGTGAGAGCTTGGAGGCTGAACTGAAAAAGAAACCCTGTCTTGCCCAGTGCTGCAAGCCTTCCTGGGTAACCTCATCCTCAAGCAGTATTAGTGCACAGCAAGTATTCTCACCAAGGACAGCCAGGCACTCCCAAGCCCTTGTTTGTATCACTGTGATGACTGTAGATATGATTTGATTTTGTTCTATGACACAGGTGATACCTGCTCCTTAGAAATAATTCAGTCACAAAGAATTGGCCAGTCCCACGGTCTTTGTCTTTATTTAAATCCCAGTATAAAGTCACCTAACCTCACAGCAATTGTGTTGCTGGGACCACTGAGGGGAGCCACAAGGCATCCCCTCATGTCCCTCCACACTCCCCTTCCTCACGTTGAAAGTGAAAGTGTTAGTCGCTCAGTCATGTCCAACTCTTTGCAACCCCATGGACTGTAGCCCACCAGGCTCCTCTGTCCAATGGGATTCTCCAGGCAAGAATACTGGAATGGGTTGCCATTCCCTTCTCCAGGGGATCTTCCTGACCCAGGGATCGAACCCGGGTCTCCTGCATTGCAGGCAGATTCTTTACCATCTGAGCCACCAGGGAAGCCCTTCCTCAGGTTAGCAGAGGGGAAAAAGACCCTTTATTCATCCATTTGCTACAGTCAAGAGATGATTATCAAGAGTGGGAACTGGCAACTGCACCCAGTGTGAAGTGGAGCAGGTGTCAAGTTCAAGGCCCAGGTGGTGCATGGGTCAAAGGTTAGCTATCTGCAGACTGTCCAGAAACTCCATGGGAGAAATGTGGGAAATGCTACCTGGGCCAGCTGTGAACAGAATGCATAGACACAAGGCTGTGGTGAGGTGACAGCTATGGCTATGCAGTGGGTGGAATGATGACCCTGCCCATTTCCAATACCTGGAGAAGGGAAAGATTCAGGGTTACATGCTGACTACAGGTGTGTGCTCCAGAGTAAGGTGATGGTGGTAGGGAGTACTCTGGCCTTCTTCTGACCTAGGGTACAAGCCCTGTGGGTCTAGGGGTGGGCCAGGCCTGGGGGCATTACTATCCACAACTATTACCCTCACCCGAAGTTGGCAGAAATCCCAACAGCCAGCCTTGGAGAGAGAGAACAATAGAGGGTGCAGCTGGGGTGTATTATAGCATGTCTGTTGAGCCCAAATAGTTCGTGCAACCCATCCCCATCCTATTTTAGATGGTGGAGAGGGAGCAGTGGTTCGTTTAGAGGTTCGTGAGAAACTCCTAATACTCTCAGTGTCTCTCAATTAGTAGTGCTCTAAGCACCCTTTGCCAGAAATCTGCCTTTTGGAACTCATCCTAGAGGTATATCCAGCCAAGTAGACTGCAGTAAATACATAACAGTTGCAAAAGTGAAAATTTGAAAGTGCCTCTGTGTTCAGTGATGTACTTGCCCTTATGAATTGCAGTAAAACTAGACCATGAAAGTTGAAGAATTAGATAAATTAACAGGTATTGATATAGAATGATATTTATTAATGAAAGTTAATAGTACAAAAAAGATCTGTAGAACACTGTAGTATTCTATGATTTTAAGCAGACGTGATTATATCTCTGTGTATGTGTTTATATTGATTTGTTCATGTTCTTTTTTAGTATTGTTTTGGAATGAACTTGTACTGTAACACTCTTGTGCTGTAGCACACTTTTCTCATATTTTCTTAGGACATATTTCTGTAAATTGAATTGCTGGATGAAAGGAAAGTAAGCATTCAAAGGCTTTTAATATGTATTGCTAGATGACTCAAAGAAATGAGAAACCATTTACACTCCAGCTTGCATATACAAAGTCCTGTTTTCTTCTACCCTTGCAATTGTTGTGTATAATATTAGTTCTTTTCCTGCTGTTTTGATGGATACTAGTATCTGAATTTATATTTTTATAAGTATAAGGTTTAACAATATCATTCAAATAATTTATGCTTGCAAAAAATCTGTAAACTCAGAGGAGAATTAAGAATCAACCTTATAACTCAAGCATTCACTAAAAACTTCTTTTGCCATTTTAGTTCATATAGTTCCACATGTATGTCTCACACATTCATTCTAGATTATCATCCATGCAAACATCCTTACCCCACCCACTTGCCTAATGATTTCTTTAGGAAAAAATCCTACATAAGGAATAGGGGCTTGAGAGTGTTTTTAACTTGTCCACCCTTGGCAAGGTATTCCAGGCAGTAAACCTGTGTCTTTCTGCTACTCCCCCTGCCTTTGCTTGTTTCTTTACATCTCTGACTTCTGGATCTGCTGGTTCCATTGAATCCCTTAGCTCAAGGAGAAGCTTAGCAACCCCATGACCACCATGCACAAGTGTAAGTGCAAGTGGTGTAAGTACTCATGTGTGTGAGGTGCAACACTCCCAGAAGGGACATCGTGAGCTAAGTCACGGGAGCTGGCAGGCCATGACATGCTTGGCAACTGCAGAGGTCACCGAGGCTGGAGATTCAGGCTACAGATGAAAAGGGGATCTTTTCTTTGGTGTTCCTAACCAATAGGAGACTGCAATGAGTGCACAAGTAGATTGTGAATATAAATACTCTGAGAGGGAATTTTTCTAAATCAATGTCTGGTAAACACAAAGGAAGTTTACCTGATTGCAAAGGAGCATTCATGTAAATCTCAATGATAAAGTATATAATTTTGAACTTTGATTTCAACGATCTGTAAACCCCTTCAGATACCACTCGTGCCCATGAAGTTGTTGCACACACACATATATTCAGATAGTAATTACTTAGTGTTGGCATATCTGGATGGTTCACTTGAAGCAGTAGTGAGGAAGGAAGGTTCTTGGCAGCTCCATCACCCAAAGAATTTGCCCCTTTCCCCCTCCTCCATATACAGAAGCCTCCAAATTTACCTTTCTGTGCCAACAGATTTCAAATTTGTAGCTGTGCTCTCAGTCTTTATTGATGCTGTTCAGGCGTCTGGCCTAGAAAGCTCATCTGGTTTTGGACTTCTTTCTCTCCGGGGAATTTCCTCTCCAGGGAATTTCCTCTTGGGTACATATGCCAGCAATTAGGCAATGAATTGGTAGGGGTATGGTCATGCTGGCCTTTGCTGGCTCTTATCCACCTGCTTGTATGCCTTTGCCTAAAGTCAGTTGTCTGTATATGTAGGGGGTTATTTCTGGACTCCGTTACATTGATCTACTTGTTTATGCCAATACTACACTGCTATGATGTAATTTTATAATAATTCTTGCAATCTAGGTCCTTTGCATTTCCATATAAATTTTAGAATCAGCTTGTCAGTTTCTACAAAAAAAAAGAACTGCTGGGATTTGATTAGGAGGGCATTAAATTTATAAGTCAATTTGAAGGAAATTGCCATGTTAACTATTTTGAGTCTTCAGACCCATGAACAATATATATCTCCATTAACATAGATCTTAATTTTTCTCAGCAACAATATATTATAGTTTTCAACATACATATCTTTCAGTTTGTTTGTCAATTTATCCCTATATATTTCTTATGTTTTATGCTCTTGTAAATTGGTTTTTATTTCAACTTTTGATTGTTGCTAGTATATAGAAATACAACTGATTTATTTACATTGAGCTTGTTTTCTGCAACTTCAGTAGACTCACTTGCTGGTTTTGATAATTTTTAATTAGATTTAATCACACTTTCTATGAAAATGATAATGTTATCTGTGAATAGACAGTTTTACTACTTCATTTCCAAACTGGATGCATTTTATCTCTTTATCTTGCCTGATTACACTACCTGGAACCTCGAGTACAATGTCAAATACAAGTGGTAAAAGTGAACATCCCTGTCTTGTTCCTGGTCTTAGGGCAAAAAAGCATTCTGCACTGAGACAATCATATGGGTCTTTTTTTTTTTAAGTTTGTTAATATGGTGAATTCCATTGGTTTCTTTTCAAATGTTGAGCCAGCCCTGCATTACTGAGATAAATTCCGTTCAGTCATGATGGAACATATTGTTGGATTTAATTTGTTGAAATCTTCTTTAGAATTTTTGTGTCTATATTATGAGGGTTATTGAACTATAATTTCCTTTTCTATTAAGATCTTTAGCTAGTTTTGGAATCAAGGAAATTCTGGCTTTATAAAATGAGATGAATAGGAAAGTATCCTATTCAGTATTTTGGAACAATTTGTGTAGAATTGGTATTATTTATTCCTTAAATGTTTGATAGAATTCTCCAGTGATGCCATCTGGACTTGGAGTTTTCTTTTTTAACTGGAGGATCGTTGCTTTACAGTGTTATAGTGGTCTCTGCTTGCATCAGCATGAATCAGTCCCGTCCCTCTTGAGCCTCCTCGCTCCCATCCCACCCCTCTAGGTCATCACAGAGCACCAGACTGGGCTCCCTGAGTGGTACAGCAGCTTCCCACGAGCTATCTAATTTGCACATGATATTGTATATATGTCAATGCTACTTTCGCAATCTGTCCTAGCCTCTCCTTCACCTGTTGTGTCCACAAGTTTGTTCTCTATGTCTATGTCTCTGTTCTTGCTCTGTAAATAGGTTCATCTGTACTATTTTTCTAGATTTTATATATTATTAATATATGATATTTGTTTTTCTCTAACTTACTTCACTCTGTATAACAGGCTCTAGGTTCATCCACCTCACTAGAACTGACTCAAATTCATTCCTTTTTATGGCTGAGTAATATTCCATTGTATATATGTACCACATCTTCTTTATTCATTCATCTCTGTCAATGGACATTTAGGTTGTTTCCATGTCCTGGCTATTGTAAACAGTGCTGCTAGTAACATTGGGGTGCATGTACCCTTGGGGATCATTTTTTTCTCTGGGTATATGCCCAGGATTTGGATTGCAGGGTCATATGGTAACTCTGTTTTTAGTTTTTTAAGGAACCTTCATACTGTTCTCCATAGTGGCTGTACCAATTTACATTCCCACCAACAGTGTAGGAGGGTTCCCTTCTCTCCACAACCCTCTCCAGCATTTATTGTTTGTGGATTTTTTGATGATAGCCATTTGGCTGGTGTGAGGTGATATCTCATTGTAGTTTTGATTTGCATTTCTCTAATAATTAGTGATGTTGAACATAATTTCATGTGCCTCTTGACCATCTGTATGTCTTCTCTGGAGAAATTGGAGGAATGTTTAGGTCTTCTGCCCATTTTTTGAGTGGGTTGTTTGTTTTGATGCTGTTAAGCATCATGAGCTGTTTGTAAATTTTGGAGACTAATCCCTTGTCAGTCACATCATTTGCAAATATTTTCTCCCAATCTGTGGGTTGTCTTTTCATTTTGTTTATTGTTTCCTTTGCTGTGCAAAAGCTTTTGAGTTTAAGTAGGTCCCATTTGTTTATTTTTGTTTTTATTTCCATTATTCTGGGAGATGGATCAAAAAAGATATTGCTGCAATTTATGTCAGAGTGTTCTGCCTATGTTTTCCTCTAGGAGTTTTATAGTGTCTGGTCTCACATTTAGGTCTTTAATCCATTTTGAGCTTATTTTTGTGTATGGAGTTAAAGGAATGATCTAATTTCATTTTTTTTACATGTAGCTGTCCAGTTTTCCCAGCACAATTTGTTGAAGAGACTGTCTTTTCTACATTGTATATTCTTGCCTCCTTTGTCATAGATTAATTGACCATAGGTGCATGGGTTTATTTCTGGGTTTTCTATCCTGTTCCATTGATCTATATTTCTATTTTTGTGCCAGTACCATACTGTTTTGATGACTATAGCTTTGTAGTATAGTCTGAAGTCAGGGAGCCTGATTCCTCCAGCTCCATTTTTCTTTCTCAAGATTGCTCTAGCTATTCGTGTACCACAACTTCTTTATCCATTAATCTGTCATGGATATCTAGGTTTCTTTCATGTTCTGGCTTTTGTAAATAGTGCTGTAGTCTACAATGAAGTATACACGTCATTTTGAATTGTGTTTTTCTCAGGGTATATGCCCAGTTGTGGGATTGCTAGGTCATATGGTAGTTTTATTCCTAGTTTGTTAAGGAATCTCCATACTCTTCTCCATAGTGGCTGTATCACATTCTCACCAACAGTGCAATAGAGTTCCCTTTCCTTCATATTCTCTCCAGCATTTATTGTCTGTAATTTTTTGATGATGGACATTCTGATTGGTATAAGATGACACTTCACTGTAGTTTTGATTTGCATTTCTATAATAATTAGTGATGTTGAACATCTCTTCATGTATTTATTGGCCATCTGTGTATCTTCTTTGGAGAAATGTCTGTTTAGATCTTTTACCCATTTTTTAATTTGGCTGTTTGTTTTTCTGATATTGAGCTGCTTGAGCTGCTATTTTGGAGATTAATCCTTTGTCAGTTGCTTCATTTGCAATTATTTTCTCCCATTCTGAGGGTTGTCTTTTCATCTTGTTTATTGTTTCCTTTGCTGTGCAAAAGCTTTTAAGTTTAATTAGGTCCCATTTGTTTATTTTTGTTTTTATTTCCATTGCTCTAGGAGGTGGGGTCAAAGAGATGATCTTGATGTGATTTATGTCAAAGAATGTACTGCCTATGTGTTCCCTAAGAGCTTTATAGTTTCTGGCATTACATTTAAGTCCTTAATCCATTTTGAGTTTATTCTGTGTGTGGTGTCAGGAAGTGTTCTAGTTTCATTCTTTTATATGTACCTGTCCAGTTTTTCCAGCACCACGTGTTGAAGAGGATGTCTTTTCTCCGTTGTATATTCTTAGATCCTTTGTCAAAAATAAGGTGCTTGTAGATACGTGAATTCACTTGGAATTATTTGAGGATCCATAGTCAGGGTGCAGTGCCTCTGAAACTTTGAGAGACTCTGTTCTAAGAGTCTCTGTTTGATTCTGAGGGCTTTGGAGGTCTGTGTTCAGGATGTGAGCTCTCTAACTTCTTTCAGGTTTGTGACTCAAGGTTTTGCCTTTAAAGTAGCAGTTTGTGTTCACAGTGTAAAGTCTTTGAGGATTTAAGGTTTGAATCTCAAGTCATTGTGGGTCTGTGTCCAGGGTGAGAGGTCTCTGAAATCTATGGGGATCCATTTTCAAAAGTTATATCTCGTGTAGTTGGAGGCCTGCATTCATGGCCTGTGGTCTCTGTACTTTTAGAGGATCTGTGTCTCAAGGATTCAGCTTGAGTTATTTAGAGGTCTGTATTCAGAGTTTGAGGTCCTTGAGATTTTCAGTTTCTGTTCCAAGGTTTTAGTGTAAGGGATTAGGAGACTTGAGTTCAAAGGGTGTATGGGCTTCGCACTTTTAGAAGGTCTCAGTCCCACATTTGGGTCCAAAGTATTTGAGGGTCTGTGTTCAGGAAATGAAGTTCATGGATTGTTTGAAGGTCTTTGTTCAAAGTTTTTGCCCAAGGTGTTTGGAAGTGCATATTCAAGGTATGAGGTCTCCGATCTCTCTAAAGGCATATGTTCTATGTTTTCAGTCTTAAATACTCAGAGGTATATGCTCATGTTCTCTGAAAATTTTCAGGGTCAGTCCAGATGTTTGAGTCTGAGGTAACTGCTGGTATGTGTTCAAGTGTAAGATCTCTGAAATTTTTTCAGGGTCTGCATTGTAAGGTTTGAATCTGGGGTAATTGGAGACCTATGATCAAGCTGTGAAGTCTTTGAAATTTAATCCTGGATCCCAAGCTTCAGAGGTATTTGTGCTCTATATTCAAAGAGTAAGGTTCTTGAATCTTTTAAGTTCTGGGTTCCTAGTTTTGTTTGTTTGTTTGTTTGTTTGTTTAGTCTGAGTTGTTTAAACATCCTTGTTCAGGGTGTGAAGTCTCTGAACTCTTTGAGGGGTCTGTATTCCAAGGTTCTGGAGGTCTGTGATCAGGGTTTAAGAGGTATCCAGACTTATTAAGTATGCTCCAAGGTTTCATCTGAAGTTTTCAGGGTCTGTGTTGTAAGATTGGAATATGAAGTACTTGTGGGTCAGTTTATGAAAGTTTAAATCTGAGACATTTGGAGATCTGTGTTTAGGAAGAAGGGTGTCTGAAATTTTGAAAGTCAGATTTGAATGTGAGAGATTTGACGGCTTGTGTTATGTGTGCACATTCTCTGGACTCATTGAAGCCTGTGTCCCTAAGTTTGAATATGAGGTATTTGGGGATCAGTGTTTAGGGTATGAGCTCTCCAAATTCTTTGAGGGCATATGTTCAGGGTTCTTGGGAGTTTGTGATCAGGGTGTGAGAGGTGTCCAAACTTATTAACTGTCTGTGCTCTCAGATTTGATCTGAAGTATTTGGGGGTCTGTGATCTGGGTATGAGGTCTCTTGGTGCTCTAAGGGCATTAGTACCAAAGTTTGATCATGCTCTATGGGGCGGGCTTTGAGTTCAGGGTTAGAGGTTCTGAAACACTTTGATGATCTGCCTTCCCAGGTTTCAGTCTGATGTTACAGGGAATTTGGGTTTGTCCCTTAGGTCTCTGAAATCATTGAGCATCTCTGTTTCAAGCTTTTAGTCTGAAGTGTTTGAAAGTCTATGAGCAGGGTATGAAGTCTCTGACTCCTTTGAGAGTCTCCACTGCAACTGGAGAATTTGTGGTATTAGGAGATTTGTGTTGGGGATATGAAATCTCTGAAATCTTATATTGCCTATGTGCCAATGTTTGAGTTGGAGGAGATATTAGGTGTCAGTGCTCAGGCTGTCTGGAATTTTATGGGGCCTGTTTCCCAAGTATTAATTCTGAGAAATTTGGGAGTCTGAATTCAACATGTGAGGTCTCTGTTTATGTGAGAGATGTTTATGGTCTTTGTTCAGAAGAGAAATCTTTTGCTGCCTCTCTTCCATGGCTGAATCTGAGATATTTGGTTTCTGAATTTAAGCTGTGAAGTCTGTTATCACTGTGGTTTTGTCTCCCATTTTTGAGCATGATGTATTTTTGACTAAGTGTTCAGAGTAAGAAGTCTGTGAACTCATTGGAGGTTTATTTTTCAAAGTTTTAGTCTGAGGTATGTGGGGAAAGTGTTCAGAGTGTGAGGTCTCTGACCCCTTTGGGGGTTTCTTATCCTAAGATTACTTCTGTGTTATTTGGTGTGTGAATTCAGAGATCTTTTTGAGGTCTGGTATCTTGAGGTTTCCCTGGTGGCTCAGACAGTAAAGAGTCTGCCTGCAATGTGGGAGACCTGGGTTTGATCCCTGGGTGGGAAGATCCCCTGGAGAAGGAAATGGCAACCCACTCCAGTATCCTTGCCTGAAAAATCCTATGGACAGAGGAGCCTGGCGGGCTACAGTCCATGGGTTTGCAAAGAGTCGGACACGACTGAACGACTAACACTTTCACTTTCATCCTGAGGTTTAAGTGTGAGGTGCTTGGAACTCTAGAATGGGATGACTTAAAACACACTGAGGGGCTATGTCTTAAATTTTTAATTGATTATATGTGAGGATCTGATTTTAGTTTGTGAGGGCTCTGAAATCATTGAAGGTCTTTGGTTCAGGTTTTGAATCTGAGCTTTTTGGAAGTCTATATTCAAAATAGGCAAGCTCCAAAATCTTTGAGGGTCTGTCTTGTGAGGTTGGAGTTTGAGATGTTTTGCAGTGTTTGTACAGAATGTGAGGGCTCTGACTTGAAGTACTTTTTTCACAGAATTGAGCCTGAGGTATTGGGTTCTGGGTTTAGAATGTAAATTCTTTGAATTCTATGAGGATCTGTTTACTAAGAGTGGAATCTGGTATATTTACAGGTCTGTGTTCAGGGTGTGAGTACTCTGAAACCTTTGACAGTCTATATTCCAAATTTGAGTCTCAGGTATTTGGGGGTCAGTATCCCATGGAGAGAGGAGCGTGACAGGCTACAGCACATGGGGTAGCAAGAGTCAGACAGGACTTAGTGACTAAACCACCACCACCATCATCATATAGGTTGTAAATACTCACAACTCTTTCAGTGTCTGATGTTTTCATATTTTCTTTATCTGTGTTCCAAGGCTGAACCTATAAGATTTGGGGTTCTGTATTCAGGGTTAGAAGACTGTGATGTTATTGAGGGCTTGTCTTCCATTGTCTGAGTATGAAGTATTTTGGGGTTGGTGTTTAGGGTAAGAAGTCTCTGAACTTCCATTTTTCAAAAGTTCCATTTTTCAAAGGTTTTGTCTAAGGTATTTAACTCAAGTGTTCAAGATCTAAAGTCTCTGAGCTCTTTGAGTAGTTGTGCCCTAAGTATGCTTCTATGTTTTTGGTATCTAACTTTGGGACATGAGGTCTTTGATATTTTTTGAGGTTCTGTGATCCAACATTGGAATCTGAGGTATTTGGGACTTTTTCTTTAGAATATGGTATCTCAGAAGGTCTGTGTCTTAAAGTTTTCACTGATGTGTTTAGGCATTTAGAGTGTGAGGGTTCTGAAATCATTGAGGGTCTTTGGTATAAATTTTGAGTGTGAGTTTCTGGAGTTTTCATTCAGAGTGTGACAGTTCTGAACTCTTTGAAGGGCTATGTTGTCAGGTAAGGGTCTTAGGCATTTGGTGCTACATCTCAGGGTATGAAGTATCTAACTTCTCTCTATCTGAGTATCTTTTTAAAAATAGGACTGAGTCTGAAGTATTTGAACATCTATATTTGGAATGTAAGGTCTCTGAAGTCTATGAGGGCCTATGTCTTCAGATAATCAATTTGATGAATTTGTGCCTCTGTGTTTAGAATTTTCATTTTGTGAAATCTTGGAGGATCTGTGTTCCAAGGTTGGAAGTGTCTTATATCTGTGTTCTGAGTGTTAGTACTCACAGATCTTTTAAGGCCTGTGTTTTAATGGTTATATGACATATATAGGTTATTTTTGAAAGAGGTAAGTTCTCTGAATTTGCTGAAGACCTGTGGCCCAAGGTTGGAGTCTCAGATATTTGTAAGGTATTTGTGAGACCTCATCCTGAGTGTGAGGTCTATGAATTTACTGAGGACCTGGGTTCCAAATTGAATCACTAGTATTTGGAGGTATGTGTTCAGTTGTGATGAGGCAGAGCACTCTTATGATATGTGTTCCAAGGTTGTAGTATGAGGTATATGGGGTTTCTTTTCAAGGTTGGAGGTGTCTGACCTCTTTGAGGATTTGTTTCCTAAATTTGCTTCTTAAGTTTCTTTTAGTATCCAAGTTCACAGAGTGTGGAGTCTCTAGACTTTTAGAGGATCAGTGCTCCAAGATCTGTGTGTATGGTTTTTAGGTATTTATCTTCAGGATGTAAAAACCTCTGAAATTTTTGAGGGCCTGTGCTCCAGCCTTAGAATCAAAAGTGTGTGTGGGTCTCTGAGCAGAGAGTGAGAGGTCTCTGAACTAATTAAGTGTACTCTAATGTTCAAATGCAAATTATTTTGGGGTCTGTGTTCAGAGTGTGAGATCACTGAGTTTTTGAAGGATTTTTTTTTCATAGGGTTGAGTCTGAGTTATTTTGTGTTCTGTATTTAGAGTTTGAAGTCTTGAACTCTTTGAGAGTGACATAAAATTCTGAGTTCGATGTATTTGTGGTTCTTCATTTAGGGTTTTGGTCTCCAAAGTCATTGAGGGCATGTGTTACAAGATTTGAGGCTGAGCTATTTGGGATCTGTATTCATAATAAACATTTACAGATATCTTAGGGTCTGTGTTTTAATATCCAAATACGAAGCATATGGATTCTAGGTTTAAGGTGTGAGATCTCTGAATTCTTTGAACATTTGTGTCACAAGGTTGGAGTTGGAGGTGTTTGGAAATCCTTGTTCTGGGTGTGAAGTCTGTGAACTCTAGAAGATCTGCATTCCAAATATTACACAAGATATTTTGAGGTGTATATTCAAGTTACTTCCCAGGGGGCTCAGTGGTAAAGAATCTGCCTGCCAGTGTAGGAGATGCAGGAGACCTGGGTTCAATCCCTGGGTCGGGAAGATCCCCTGGAGTAGGAAATAGCAACCCACTCCAGTATTCTTGCCTGAGAAATCCCAGGGACAGAGGAGCCTGGCAGGCTACAGTCCATGGGGTCACAAAGAGTCGGGCAGAACTGAGCAACTATGCACTCACACATGCACACTCAGGTTGTAAGATGTAGAACTCTTTCAGGCTCTCTGTTCCAAGGTTAGCATCTGACGTGTTTGGGTCAGTGTTCAGAGTGCGAGGTCTAGGAATTTTTTTAAGGTTTTTGTCCTAAGTTTGCTCCAGAGGTTTTAGTGCCTCTCTTCAGAGTATGAGGTCTCTGAACTCTTGGAGGTTCTCTGTTCCAATCTTTGAGTTGTGTTGTTTGAGAATTTATATTTAGGGTGAGCAACCTCTGACTTATTTGAGGGCCTGTGTTTCAGGGTTTGACTCTTGAGGTATTTGTAGGACTGTATTTATGGAGTGAGCAGAGTGTGAACTTATTAAGTATCTAGGCTTCAAGGTTTGAATCTGAAGTATTTTGGGGTTCAGGTTCAAAGTATGAGGTCTCTGAACTCTTTGAAGTTCTCTTTTTCATAGAATTAAGTCTGAGGTATCTGTGGTCTGAGTAAGGTCTTTGAACTCATTGAGAGTCTGTGTCCCCGAGTTTGAGTATGGGGTATTTGGGTTTTTGTTTAGGGTGTAAACATTCACAAATCTTTAGGGCCTTTGTTTTCATATTTGAATATAAGGTATACGGGTTCTATGAGCAAGAGTGGGGTCTCTTAGCTTGTGAGGGACTGTGACCAAAATATGAATCTGAGTTATTTCTGGTCTGTGTTCAGTTGAGAAATCTTCAGAATTTTTTCAGGCTTTGTGTCACAACATTTGAGTCTGAAAGGTTGGAAGTTTATGTTTTGGGTCTGAGGACTATGAACACTTGAGGAATTGGGTTCCAAATATTGTCTCTGAGGTGTTTAGAGGTGTGTGAATAGGTTGAGTGGTCACAGAACTCTTGCAGAGTCTTTATTCCCAGGTTGGAATCTGAGCTGTTTGAGTCAATGTTAAAGGTGAGAGGTCTTTGAAATTTTTGAGAATTTATGTACTAAGTTTTCTTCTGAAGTCCTTTGGCTCTTTGCTCAGGGTGTGAGTTTTCTGAACTCTTTGGGTGTCCATGTATGAAAATCTGAGTTTGTAGCTTTTGGGGGATTTATGTTTAGGATGTTAAGTTTCTGAATTCTTTGAGGGCTTATGTTCCAGCATGTAAATCAGTTATTTGCAGGTCTGTTTTCAAGGAGTCAGGAGTGTGTGAAATTATCGTCTATGCACCAAGGTTTGAACCTGACATATTTGGGGGTTTGTGGTCAGGATGAGAGATCTCTGACCTGTGACCTCTTTGAGGGTGTTTGTCCCAGTGTTTGATTCTGATGTATAGTGGTATGAGTTTATGATCTGAGGTCTCCAAACACATTGATGATCTGTATTCCAAATTTGAGTCTGAGATATTGGGAGGTCTGTGTTCGGTCTCTATAATCTTGTCTCTATTTCAAGATTTTAGTCTGATCTACAGAGCATTAGTTAGGTTCTGAACACTTTGAGGATCTGTGTCCCATTGAGGCAGTGGAGAGTATGTATTCAGGTGGGCATCTTTGAATTTTAGAGTATATATGTTTTAAGTTGGAGTGTGAGCTCTTGGGGTATGTACCCAAGATGTGAGGTCTCTGAACTCTTCGATGGTCTGTGTTCCAAGTGTTGAGTCAGCAGTGTCTGGGGATTTGTGTTCAAGCTAGAAGTCTCTGAAACCTTATAGAGCCTGTGTTGAGCTGGAGGTATTGGTTGTCATTCAAGGTGTGAGGTATCTGAAATTTTAAAGTCTATTTTGTAAGGGTTGAGGCTGATATACTTGGTAGTCTGGGTTCAGCACATTAGGTCTCTGAAATTTTAGAGACACAAAGCTGTGTCCAAGGTTTAGGGTGTGAAGTATTTAGGGTACAGACATAAAGGTCCAGATTGTGAAGTCTCTGAAATCTTTGCATATCTGTGTTCCAAAATTGAATCTTATGCATTTGGGGTTCTGAATTCAGGGTGTAAGGGTTCTCATCTCATTAAGGACCCTTAATGATAGACCCTGTCTATCAATAGATGAGCCTGAAGTATTTTGGGTTCTATGTTCAGGATATGTACTCTATGAACTCATTGAGGGTATATTTCTCAAGGTTTTGGTCTGAGGTGTTTGAGGTAGGCAATCTCTGAATTCTTTCAGAGTCTGTACCCTAAATTTGCAAATGAGTTTTTGGATGTCTCAGTTCAGGGTGTGGGACCTTTGATCTTTTTGAGGTCTTGTGTCCCAAGGTTTAAGTCTGAAGTTTGGGAGTCTGTGTTTAAACTGTGATTTCCGAACTCTTTGAGGTTCTGTATATTAAAGTTTTAATGAATGTATTTAGGGAGTGTGTATTTAGGATGTGAGGTCTCTGAAATCATTAAGGGCCTGTCATACAAATTTTGAATCTGAGCTGTTTAGGCATCAGTATTCAGGATGTGAAAGCTCTGAACTCTTTAAGCATCTCTGTATCTCTGTTACAAGACCTGAGATATTTGGAGATAGGTGTTAGAGTGAGAGTCTCTGACTCTTTGAAGATCTTTTTTTTTTTTTTGCAGGATTGAGTCCGAGGTACATAGGGGACTTTTTGCATAGTATGAGATCTTTGACCTCTTTGAGAATCTGTGTCCTAAGAATCTGAGCTTGGTGTATTTGCAGACCCATATTAGGGTGTAAAGTCTCATGTATAATATTTGCAGGTCTGTGTTAGGATGTACATTTGGGGAGTCCCTTGGAATTTTTTGAAGATCGGTGTTCTAAGATTTGAGTCTGGCATATTTGACAATCTGTGTTTAGACTGTGATGTCCCTGAACCCTTCGAAAGTCTGATTTAACTGATAAATTTGGGAATCTGTTTTCAGGACATGAGGTCTCTGAACTCAACCGAGGGTCTGTGTTGCAAGGTCAGAGTCTTTGAGGGTGTGTACATGGTCTCTGATTCCTTGAAGGCCTTTGTCTTAGAATGATCCCCGCCATCTTTAAAGTCATTTTCGAAGCCTTTGAGGTCTGTGTCCTAAGATTTCAAATTGATGCATTTGTAGGTCTGTGTTTAAGATGTCAGGTCTCTCAACCCTTTGAGCATCTATGTTCTATATATTGAGTCTCTGGTGTCAGGATCTGTGTTCAAGGTATAAGCACTCACAACTCTTTTAAGATCTGTGGTTTGAAGTTCGAATGTGAAGTATTTGGGTTCTGTGTTCAGTCAGTGTAATCTCTGAACTCATTAAGCTTTGATGACCCAAATTTAAATCTCAGGTATTTGAGGGGACTCTATGTTTGGGTTTTTAGGTTTCTGATCTCTTTGAGAGTTTTGTCACAAAATTTGAGTCTGAGATATTTGGAAATTGTGTTCTGGGTGTGAGATCTATGAACTCTTTGAGGGCCAGAGTTTCAAATATTGTGTCTCAGGTGTTTGGAAATGTTTCTTCAGGTTGTAAGACTATAGAACGCTGTAGAGTTTGTGTTCTCAGGTTGGAGTCTGAGGTGTTCAGGGTCTATGTTTGAAATGTGAGGTCTTTGAACTCTTTGAGGATCTGTGTTCTAAAATTTGAGTGTGTAAATCCATGGCTGATTCATGTCAATGTATGACAAAAACCACTACAATATTGCAAAGTAATTAGCTTCCAACTAATAAAAATAAATGGAAAAAAATTTTTTAATAAAATTTGAGTGTGTGGTTTTGGGGGGGGGTGTGTGTGTTGAGGATGTAAAGTCTCTAAATTCTTTGTAGGCCTTTGTTTCAAATTTTGAATCAGAGGTATTTGGGTTTCTGTATTCAGGGAGTTAGGATGAGATGGCTGGATGGCATCACCAACTTGATGGACATGAGTTTGAGTAAACTCCGGGAGTTGGTGATGGACAGGGAGGCCTGGCGTGCTGCGATTCATGGGGTCACAGAGTCGGACACGACTGAGCGACTGAACTGAACTGATTCAGGGAGCAGGGAGTATCTTAATTCATTGTATATGAACCTGCCTGCCAATGCAGGAGACATAAGAGATGTGGATTTGATCCCTGGGTCAGGAAGATCCCCTGGAGGTGGGCATGGCAACCCACTCCAGTATTCTTGCCTGGAGAATCCCCTCTGGGCAGAGGAGCCTTGGCAGGCTACAGTCCACAGGGTCACAGAGAGTCAGACATGACTGAAGTGATTTAGCGTGCACCCATGTGTTCCAGGATTGAATCGGAAGGTTTCTGAGGCCTACATTCAGATGAGAAGTCTCTGAACTCTTTCAGTGTATTTTTCTCAAGGTTTTATTGTGGCATTTTGGCGTATGCATTCAGGATTAGGAGTTTCTCAACATTTTGATGATCTTTGACCAAAGTTTGAGGTAATAGGAGGAATCCGTGTTCAGTGCATATGGTCTCTGAACTCATTGACAACCTGATTTTCAGGGATTTATTCCCAGGTATCTGGCATTCAGTGTTCAATGTGTAAGGTCTATGAACTCCTTGACAGCCTGTGTTCCAAAGTTGGAGTCTGAGGTATTTGTTTGCGCTAAAGGTAAAGGTCTCGAAGTACTCTGAGGATCTGTGTTTCCAGATTTGGGTGTGTAGTATATGGAGATTTGTGTTCAGGGTGTGGGTTCTCTTCATTGTTTCAGGGTCTGTATCCTAAGCTTTGAGTTGGATGTATTTGTTTCTGTGTTCAGAGTATAAGGTCTCTGAGTGTTTGAAGCCTCTGTTCCAAGGTATGAATCTGGGGTATTTGGGTACAGTGTTCAAGCAGTGAAGCAGCTGGAATTTGATGGGGTCTTTTTTGTAAGGTTTAAGTTGGAGATATTTGGGAATCTGAACTTTTAGATGGTCTTTGTCTCAACATTGGAATCTTAGATATTTGGGAGTGTAAAGTCCCAGAAATCTGTGATGTTTGTGTCCCAGTGTTTCAGACTAAGGTAACTGTGAGTCTGTATTTGGGATATGATTTCTCTGAACTCTTTGGGGGCCTGTGTTCCAAAGGATGAGTGTGAGGTTATTGAGAGTTCAGTTCAGGAAGTGAGGTCTATAAGTTATTAGAGAACTACATTCTAAAGTTTGAGGTTTAGGTAACTAGGGATCTCTTTTCAGGGTGTGACCTCTCAAACCTTCGAGACTCAAGATTTGATTTTGAGGTATTTGGCAGTTTGTTTTCAGGGTGTAAAGTGTGGATTTTCCCATGGTCTGTGTTCTAAGGTTTGATTCTAAGGTAATTGGGAAGTTTTCAAGGGGTGAGTTTTCTGAACTCATTTAGGGCCCTTTCCAAGATTTAAATCTGAGATATTTTGGAACTGTGTTCAGAGTATTACTCTCACAACTTTTAGAGGATCTCTGTCCCAGGTTTGAGTCTAAGCTATTTGTTGAGTCTGCACTCAGGATATGAGGGCTCTGAAATCTTTGAGAGTCTGTATTCCAAAGGAGAGGGTGGGACAAATTGAGAGAGTAGCACTGAAACATATACATTACCATATGTAAAATAGAACCAGTGGGAATTTGCTGTATGATGCAGGGAGCTCAAACCCAGTGCTCTGTGACAACCTAGAGGTGTGGTAAGTGGGAGGTTGGTTCAAGAGGGAGGGGACATATGTATACCTGTGGCTGATTCATGTTGATGTATGACAGAAACCAACACAATATTGTAAAGCAGTTATCTTCCAGTTAAAAATAAATAACATTTTTAAAAAATTTAAAAAACAAAGTTTGATTCTGAGGTATTTGGGAATCTGTGTTCAGGTTGGGAAATCACTGAAATCTGTGATGGTGTGTGTCTCAAAATTTGATTCTGAGTTGTTGGGGTGTCTTTATTCAGAGCGTGAGGTCTCTGGATCTTTTGAACACCTTTGTCACATTCCAAGATTTCAATTCTACATAACTGGAAGTCTAAAGTAATGGCACGTAGTACTTGAACTCTTTGAGGGTCTGTCCTAAGGTTTGAGTCTGAGGCCTTTGGTGGTCTGTTTTTAGTATGTAATACTTCTGAACAAATCTTAGTCTGTATTCCAAGGTTTGATTCTGAGGTTTAGGAGGTGTATACTGAATGTGAATTTTCTGAGCTCTTTTGGATTCTGTGTTCCAAGAATTGATTCTGAGGTAATTGGGGGTCTATTTTTAGGAAATGAGGTTTATGACCTCATTTAAAGCCCCTTCCAAGAGTTGAGTCTGAGGTATTTAAAAACTCTGTTGAAGGTGAATCTCTGAACTTTTAGAGGATCTGTACACCAGGATTTGAGTTTGAGGTATTTGGGGTTTTGTATTCAAGATGGTGTGGTCTGAAGTCTTTGAGAGTCTGTGTTCCAGGGTTTGGGTATGAATAATTCAATGTAGGAGGTATCTGAACTCTTTCAGGGGTTTTGCCCCAAGTTTGGTTCTGAGGTTTTTGGAGTCTAAATTTAGCATGTGAGGTGTCTTTGGGTTTCTGTCTTCTAAGTTTCTAATCTGAGGTATTTGGGAGTTCATGTCAAGGTATGAGGTCTTTAAACTTATTGAGTATTTGTGTTTTAAGATAGAGTCTTTGATATTTGTGGCTTGAATGTGGAGTTGAATGTGAGGGGATCTGTCTTCAGGAATGAGATCTCTGAATTCTTTGCGATTCTGTGTTCCAAGATTTGTATCTGAGATAACTAAATGAAGTGCCATCTCCTATTGAGAGCCAAGGGGTAGAAGGAACTTCATTTTTTAATATCATAAGCACATTTCCAACATAGGGTCTAGAAATTAAAATATCTTGAATGAACTTTGCTTATTATAGATTTCCAGTATATCTTCCAAGAAAAGAAAATGTTTGTCCTAAAGCTATTGTAATGGTTGTTTTTTAAAATTCAGCACTTAATTGACAGGAAAAGTGTTTCTGGGAAAAATATATTGTTTTCAGTAACACAGATATGTCTTCCATTAGCACTTGTTTTTGAAGAAGACCTCTTGTGTATATCATATTTTTCCAAACCAAATTATACTCTTAACTCTGAGTGCATTTTAAACAATCAGGACTATGTTTAAAGAACACCTCAAATGCCACATTCTGTACAAAACCTTCTTGGTCTTATAGATGCTAGAGCTTTTCTGGAAAACCGCCCCACTCGCATATACACGCACACCCCACCTCTAGCCAAAAGCAGACTGAATTGCTTACCCTTCTTCACTCTTGTGGCATTATCATAACACATATTTCATGTGAGACTTCATTTCATGCTGTCTGCTATGCCTCCTCCCACTGAGGGCAGGGATATCTTCTCTCAGTATCTTTTGATGCATACCATGGTGCCTGACCCACAATGGGTGGTAAATATTAATGCTGTGTTTTTTTTACCCATTTTTCTAAGAAGTCATCATGCCTTTAATCCTCTTTACTTCAGTCCACTCTATCGTGTCACTGACAGTATTGATCTGGTTGAAAAGAAGTGTTTCTTAAAGGGTCTGTGATGGACACTGTGATGCATCACCCAGATCGCCCTCCCAGAGCAGGGCTTAGTCCCTCAGCTGCTTTTGGCAGACAGCTGTCAGCCTCTTCAGGGATTGTCTCAGCTGCAGAGAACTGCTTCACTCAAGGTCACACTCTTCTCCCAGGTGGCCCACGTTTAATGACTGATCAGTGAGGGAGTATAAAGGTGTGACCATCTAGACCCAACCTGGGATGACTCTGATAGGTCATTCAAGAACTCTCCAAGGAGACAACTGTGGCAGTAATTGGACCTGCATCACAGTTCGACTTCTCCCTCCACCCATTCTATCTATGTTGTCAAATTTGTTGGCTGAAAATTATGCATTCTGTTTTCTTATTATCCTTTTAATGTCTGTAGGATCCCTGTTGATAACCGCATGTATGTTCCTGATATCAGTGATTTGTTTCCTCTCTTGTTCAAGAGGTTTGTCAGTTTTATCTTTTCTAAGATTGGAATTTTGACTTTGTTAATTTTCTCTACTGTCTATTTTCAATGCAGTTGATTTCTGGTCTTCATTATTTCCTTCCTTCTACTTACCAGGTATTAGCTTTGCTCTTTCTTTTCTAGCTTCTTAAGGGGAAATCTTAGGTCATTGACTTTATGTACTTCTCTCCTAATATTATCATTTAAAGCTATAAATTACCCTCTAAGCATTCCTTTAGTTCAATTCCATGAACTTTTATCTGTTCTACTCTAATAGCCACTCCATCCTTATGTTTTCTGTCTGCATAATGTTACTTTTCCCATTCATTTACTTTTAAACTTTCTATATCTTTATATTTAAAGTATGGCCCTTGTGTGTAGCATGTAATAGGGCCTTTTTATCTATTCTGTGTACCTCTATATTTTAATTGAATTGTTTATATCACTAACATTTAATGAAATAATTGACATGGTTGTATTTAGGGCTATCAGATTATCAGGAAAGGAGGTTGTTCTGTTATTTTGTTTTGTTTGCTTGTTTATCTATTCTCTTCCCCCTTCCCTGCCTTCTTTTGGATTATCTGAATATTTTTTATCTACAACAGAAACCTCAAACTTGGAGTGGTATTTAGAATAAACAGGCATTCACTTCCCAGAGACAGCAATGTGGCAGCATCCATCAAAATTAAAAAATGGTCACTCCACCCTTAGGGATATTTGTCTGTTTTGTTCACTGATGTTTCCCTAATCCTAGAACAATCTCTATCCATACAGTAGGTGCTCAGTAAGGGTATACTGAATGATTGAGCTCTTTGACCAAGAAATCCTACTTCTAAGAATGTATAATAAATGCTCACACACAGAGAGAGCTGTGTGCACAAGACCGAAGGAGAAAACAACCTGTAAAAACATTAAATGTCTATTAATAGCCAATGCACTTGGAGGGTAAATGAATGGTGGAGCTTCATACTATACCATGGAGCACAAGTGACATGCAAAACAGAATGAGAAGGACAGATCTGTATTAGCTGGAAGGATTTCTCCATGACACATTATTATTGGGGTTCCTGTCAGTAATGCTCATACTGGGACCTTGTGTGTATGTGTAATATATGAGTGCAGAGAAAAATATGTAGAGTGAAACAACCATAACTGACCCAGTTTTCACCTATGAGATGAGGAAGAATGGAGTAGGTGATGACGACCCAGTGTGATCCATATACTTAGATATTATTTGAAGCTTTTGCACTAGGCCATATTCATGTGTTACCTGTGTGCATATGTATAAGGGAGAGGCATATACTAAAAACAATGCTGGCACTGCAGGGCTGTGTGAGATTGGGGATTTTAGGAATGTAGAGGAACAGGGTCGCAAACTCATAGGGAAATGTAAATATAGGTCATGAAAGAAATCCTTCATCTCACCTTCCATTTAGACCATAAGTCCTTTGAGAAAAATTCCTATTTTGGAGTTCTTTACAAAATAGTTCTCGTGTAGTATTCTACATATCAACAAAAGGTACCATCACCCATCTTATTACCCAGCACAGAAACCTGATCTCAGCATTGGACACCTCCCTCTCCTTCACCCCAAGTCCAAATGCTTGCTGAGGTCTGTCCATTTCACTTTCAAAATACCTGTCTAATGTACCTACCTCTTTTCATGCCCACTGCTTCCACTTAGTCCAAAGTATCTGTTACTGTCTCTCCCTTTGCCAAAATAGTTTAGTAGTCTGCTAAGTTTGTTTTCCCCTAAAAATGTGTTGTTTTCTCACATTTGTATTCACTTGCACATTTCTCTTTAGAGTGATCAAATAAAATCCTATCATTAATAATGCACCGCTACAACTGTTATCATATTTCACTTTCTACTTATGGCTTTACTGATACTGGAGGGAGAGTTGGGTCTATTTCACTACATATTGATTTCCTATTTTTCCTTCCTCAATCTGTATCCTTCTAGAAATCAAGAAAAATGATCCAAGTGATCACATTCTCAGCAATACCCAGAAAGTAAAAAGTGTCCTGGGTGAGGCTTACTGATCTCAACGTTGCTCACAAGCAGTGGTGCCTTAAGTGTACTGCAGCCTTATCAAATGAGCCCCTGGAGCCCAAACTGGGGGAAAGTCTAGGAAGCCTTGATAAAGACACTTATCTTGACAGTGTTCAGCCTCTCCTCAGGGACCTGTGTTTTGCCTATATTGCCCTGGCATTTTCCAGAACACTCAACAGGCTTTTGCTGACCTTCTATCCCCTCTGCAATTCTTACCCCACCAGCAGTCAGTATTGCATCTAAAATCTTTATTTTTCTGTTAATACTACCCCGATCACTCACTGATTTCTAACCTGACAAAGATGTCAAAACAATTTGCTACCTTGAAATATTTAGAGGGCTAGGAGAATGAACCTTAAAGAAAAAAAATCATTTTTTAAATTGTAAACAGAACAAGGGATAATTAACATAAACTAAGAAAATACAAGGAAGTCGTGAAACTGGGAAAAATTGTTTCTGGAAAACTATCCAGAGTTTCATACTCAAGAATACCATGTAATATATGGTGTAGTTTCTGTGGGAGAAGGAAAACTTTTTCTCTTCCCTCTCTTAGGTTCTTCACCTGGAGCCCTGCAAATTAGACCAGCAAAAGACAGACTACTAACAAGAAAAAAAACAAACAGAAGCTATTAACACCTCCATCCAAAACCCTTGGGAGCACTCAACGATGAGTAACTCAAAGGTGGCAGTTAGAATTCGGAGTCTGTATACCTAACTTAGGAGGGGAAAGGGAGGTGGAGAAAGAGAACTTACGGAAAAACAAATGACTTTTTGGAACGATAAATGGGCCCTTAGGAGAATAGATGGGAGATACAATAGTCTTGTGACAATGTTTGGATGTGGACTTAGCCCAGAGAAGATAAAAGTTGCTGCTAAGGAGGGTATTTATTACCACTGAGTTCTTTTGAGTTCTTTAGAAAGGCTCTGATTTGAAGCAGATAGGAGATTTCAGAAACTCAGATTCCTTTCAGTTCAAAATAATCCTCATACCAAAGCGGCATATTTCAGGGTAACATACACTGATCCCCTTTATTTCCTTGTAGGCTTTTACTATGCATTGCTAAACACATCCCTTAATAATAAACATGTTAAATATCAATGAGTCTAAACTTTTATTCTGATGTCTCTTGACTTCTCTTTCTGCCTTTATTGCTTCTTCCCCTCCTCATCCCTGTTGCCCTGTTCCTCACACTCTCACATCCCCCACTCACATCCACTCAGCTGTTCGAAGCTCACTTCCCTTGGCTCTGTGTCCTGGGATAAGAACCCTGGGCTACCTTCCGTGCTTATCCCACCAGGACAGGATTCCTGTTTAATGAAGTGACTTCTGCAGAGTTCTTCCAGAAAACAAATCCAATTTTAGTTTTGAGTAAAGAAAAGAATGGTTGAATGCATGAATGCACTTCAAGGATGACTGACTGGGGTCAGAGGTGCCTGCTGTGCTTCTGACTGAGATTAGAGGTGAATGGGAAACAAAACTACAGGAGCTCACACAGATCAGTCCCTGTCACTAGAGCGGGGATACAGTTGACTGAACAAGCCAATCCCTTCAGGGACAAGAGGGCAGGGAAGAGTCTGGTATAATGTCATTTATAGAAGATCACAAATGCTCCAAGATAGATTCTAGCTCTCATCATACTCCTGAGCTGAAGCCTCGCCACCTCAGTGCTGACAACTGGTGCAGCAACCAAAGCACCTGCACCAAATCAGTAGCCAATGAAAGCATAGCAGTTGAAGGAAAGGGTGAGACATGATGGGAGGGAAGGTTCTAGAAATCCCCTGCAACTGGGCAGAACTGGGACGTGGAAGTTCTTTAGGATCAGTCAGAGCCCAGGAAGGATCTTGATTCCTGTTCCACTCATTCCAGGGCCAATGTCTTCCCAAGGACTCACAGTCTTCAGGCCAATTCAAAGTAGACAAACAGGACCATGGATACTGAGATCCATGATGGAGACCACAGAGAAAGAGGACACCAAAGCTGGAGAGTGGGCTAAACAACAAGGTCCTACTGTATAACACAAGGAACTATATTCAATATTCTATGATAGTGGCAAAAATATTAAAAATGATGTGTGTGTGTGTGTGTGTTTGTGTGTATATATATATAAACTGAATCACTTTGTCATACAGCAGAAATTAACAGCATTGTAAATCAACTATACTTGAATAAAATATTAAAAAAAAAACTGGAAAGTGGGTGTCTGCCTAGAGCCCACATGGAGTCTGGGAGGATAGGGTTATCAGATTCCCATCCCCATCAGGGATAGTGTTAACTCCCCTGCTCTCTGACCTACAGTTTACAGATCCAGTACAGTCCCTCCCCCCAGTGGATTGTTTCCTTCCTGTGTCCCCCAACACTACACTAGTGGAATGCTCCATCTGCAGCTCCCTTCCCAGTAACTCAATGGAGTCCTCTATCAACATCGACCCTCACACACCCTGGACTGGCTGTTCCTGTTTTGCTATTCCAGCACCTGGGAATGAATTGTCCTGAACCCTGAATGTTTTGTTGAAATCAAAGGCCAAGTTTTCATTCCTTGGCCTCAGAACTTCCTGGGATGTGGTTCAGAGCCCCTTGCATACATAGGACTTAAGTCTGGAGCCAAAAGAGGAATCCAGTATTCCTGCCCCAAGGCAGTCAAGCTTCAGAGCCTTTGTGCTGCCTGGGTCCTGTGGCTAGTCCATACAACCCTGCACTTGGTTCATTGCTTAGTCTTTGGTGGGAGAGGGAGTTCCTGTTTAAACCAAACTTCATCCTAGAGTCTCTTCATGATCACCCAAAATAAAATATACAGTATCTCACATCATCCCTTACTGTCCCCTTAAGCATGTTTTAGTTTTCCACCTCCCTTCTACTCTCAGCCCTAGATAAAGGCCAGGTGTTTTAGGGCCAGCCAACAAAGATCAGATTTCTGTAGGATGACCCACTAGAGGAGAACTTGTCTAACCCTTTTACCAGTAAGAACATGAACCACATCACTTGAGATCAGAGATTATCTCAGAATTCCAGGGCCTAAACCTGAGTGGCGAAGGAGGGCAGACACGGGTGAGACACATTTGTGGCTTGTGCCTGTTCTAGAGATGGGAATAATGAGACCCAGAGGCCAGGACTGGGTCCATTAAAACCTTTGGGAGCTGGGGAACTGTGAGGAAGGCCCCAGAGAATCGCTGCTCTGTGGAGCTCTAGACTGGCACAGGCTATGGCAGGCAAATGGGAAAGGAGGCATGGCTGGGGGTATGGACAGACGTGGACACCCACGTAAACCCTCTCTTACCAGCATATTCTGAGACACGCTCTTCCTCACAGGGGTGACCCTCCCCGCAGAGCCAGGCCCTGGGGGCTCCATGGAGAGGGCCTCCCGGTTTACCTGAGTCCTCACCAACTCCTCCAAGGATAGTAATGTCTTGTCACTCAAGGTCATACCTTTGTGTGAGACAGGTCCCAGGTCTAGGGGTCTCTACTTTTATAAGCCAGGAATAACATCTACAGGAATTGGGGAGGTGTGGTTTACTTGGATCACCCCCACCTTCTGAAAGACCCAGCACAAGCCCCTTGTCCCTCAGAGCCTGGATGGTTTTCTCTCCCTGCCCTGACCAGTCTGGCATTCAGCCAAATGCAGAGAGCACACCCAAACTTATCTGTCATGCTCTTATCATCTTGAAGTCTCCTGGCATCAGAGTTGGGCCTGCTTTCATGACTTCACTTGGCCACGTTTCCACAAAAGACCATGGGCTCAAAGACCAAAACTCAACAATGATATTAATCTGATTGCTCTCATTGTCACAGAAGATAGGAGATAACCTACTTGTTCAGGCATGGGGCATGACAAATAAATGATGTATTTTCATCCTCACAGTGTGGGGGGCAGTGGGCAGAGATTAACAGGTGGGCTGTTGAGACAGTCTCCAAGGCATTGTTGGGGGCTGTTGGGGCACAATCCTCATTCATTGTTAAATGAAACCAAAGGACAGTCCACTTGGAGACAAAGTAATGTGGGAGTGGGTGGTAACACGTGTATGCACACCCTAGTGTATGCAGAGGCCATCTCAGGAGAGAAACCACAAGAACCTGGTTGCCATTAACACCAGTCAGGGAAAGAAAGCTTATTTTACTATCCTCTCTTTTGATGAATTTGTGTTTTTTTAAAATTTATTTTATTGAGATATAGTGTTGTGTTAATTTCTGCTATACAGCAAAGTGATTCAGTTATACATATATATTATATATATATATATTTTTTTCATGTTCTTTTCCATTATGGTTTATCACAGGATATTGAATATAGTTCCCTGTGCTATACAGTAGAACCTTGTTGTTTATCCATCCTATATATAATAGTTTGCATCTGCTAATCCCAAACTCCCAGTCCACCTCTTCCACACCCCTTGGCAAACACAAACCTGTTCTCTATGTGTGTGAGTCTCTTTTTATTTTGTAAATAAGTTCATGTCATATTTTAGATTCCACATATAAGTGGTATCATATGGTATTTGTCTTTCTCTTCTGACTTACTTCACTTAGTATGATAATCTCTAGTTGCATCTATGTTGCTGCAAATGGCATTATTTTATTATTTTTTATGGCTATTTCATTGTATATATTGATATGTGCCACATCTTTATCCATTCATCTGTTCATGGACATTTAGGTTGTTTCCATGTTTTGGATATTGTGAATAGTGCTGCTATGAACATAGGGGTGCATGTATCTTTTTGAATTATAGTTTTGTCCAGATATAGGTACATGTGTGTTTTATACAATGTATGTATAAGTTTATTACCTGTCCAAATTATTGTCATTATTTTAGCTCTAACATCAACCTGATGAAACAAAAGAACCCCAGGTCATGCTACAAGAATATGAAAATCTTCACATAAATCCCTGCTCAGACCCCAGCCCAGGACTGTTCTTGAGTCCACTGGACACCCTTATTCCTACCCTGACTGGGCCACAAGAATGATCAGAAGAGGGCATGGGATATCCCCAGATGAGTGAACGGATGGATGTGGGCCAGGACAGGGTGGAGAGGGAAAACCACCTGCTGGGCAAAGACAGATATCCCTCAGAAGGGCAAGGAAGAGCTTTCACCTACACTAAGGAAAACTTAGTCCATAGGTCCTACAGACCTATGGGTGCTGATCTATTCAAGAGAGAGGTGAGGGTGGGGGAAACATAATTAAGGGACCCTCTTTGGTGAAAACCAATCAGGTCCTGAGGCTGTCTGCCTGGGACTTCACAAACTTGTTCATGCTTAATTCTCAGAAAAATCACTCTAAGGAGAGTGTGGATTTCTCTGAGTGAAAAATGAGGATGGTAGGTTCTTAGAGGTTAAGGCAACTGAGATGTCACAGAGCAGTGAGGAGATGATTGTCGTGAAGATATTGTCTGTCAAGAGCTGAAGACAAAGAACTTCGCATCCTCAATTTAGAACCCAGAACAGCTTCTAGACCTCAAACTTTGAGATAAGGACCCAGAAACAGCTTAGAAACTTCACACTATGGAAGGAGATTCCCCTGTAGACCTCACATTGAGGCTGCAGACCCACAGATATCACAGAGACCACACACCTGGGACTGGACACAGACCCCTAAACAGCTGACAGACTTTACACACAAGATGGAAAGTGCCAACAGTAAAGAATCTTCATATCCCGGAAGAGGCCCTCAAGCAACCTGCTAGCATCACACTCTATGTCATACATACACACCCAAATAGCTCAGAAACCTCACATCTGGACAAACACACTCTTAGAGGTAGGCCATTTAACTCTAAGGATATAGGCCTAGTTATCCCCAGACCTCACAACCTGGAGAACAGATCCCCAGTGAGTTCCTCTGAGCCTGGGTGAAGACCCTTCAATAGGTCAGAGACCTAAAATCCTGGACACAGATTCCCAAAGACCTCAGAGAGCTACCCAAGCATACCATTCCATCCAAGCTGCCCTGTGCCCCTCATAGTTGGGGCACAGACATTTGAACAGCTCAGAGGGTTCATGTTCTGAACACAGAACACTGAAGAACCTAGGGATCTCACACCCTCAGAACAAACCTCCAAAAATCTCAAAAACCTAATATGCAGAACTGACTCACCAAAAGTTTAGATACCTCATATCTTGGGGCGCAGATCCACAAACAGCCACAGACAACATACATTGGAAAACAGACCACCAAATACTCACAGTGCACCCTTATAGTTTAGATCCCTTTATACAGACCACCCCTCCAAAAAAAGAACTCAGAGAATCCATACCCTGAAGTCAAAACCTCTGAAAGCCACGGAACTCACACCGTTGGAATCAGGCCACCAAACAGTAAATAGATCTTATATCCTAGACACAGAACTGTATACAGCCTGAAAGACTCCCATGCAGCTCAAAGATCTCACACTCAATCAGCCCAGAGACTCAGACAACTAATAAACTCAGAGATCTCACACCTCAAATACAGGCCTAGAATATCTAAAACCTTAGACCACAGATGACAGGGATTTCATGGACTTTATACACTGAAAACAGACCGTCAAGTAACTCATATTCAAAACTTGGAACCCAGGCCCTCAAACAACTCAGAGGACTCACATGTGGTTGAGCACAGACAACCAAATACTTCAAATGCAAACCTTGGAATGCTGACCTTTGAAAAGACCAGAGGACTCACCCCATAAATACAAATACACAAAAACCTCAGATTCAAGCCTTGGGACTCAGACCTTCCAAAAGTTCAGAGAACTCACACCCTGAACACAGACAACATGTATTATCAACTCAAATACCCACATATATATCTCAGTCCAAATATTGGAATACATAACCTCTGCAATTTCACAGACTTGAAATTCTGAGCATGGACCCCAAATACATCAAAATCATACCTTGGGACACACCCCCAAAGAGTTCAGAAATTTCACACCCTAAACACAGACCACAAATGCTTCATACTCAAACATTAATCCCAGATCCTCCAGAATTCAGAGACCCTAACACACTGAGAAAGACCCCAAAATGCTACAGACACATACCATGGAACACAGAACCTCAATAGCTCAGAGACCTCACACCCTAAATGAAAGTGTTAGTCACTCAGTTGTGTCTGACTCTTTGTGACCCCATGGACTATAACCCACCAGGCTCCTCTGTCCATGGAATTCTCCAGGCAAGAATACTAGAGTGGGTTGCCATTTCCTCCTCCAGGGGATCTTCCCAACCCAGGGATCAAACCCAGGTCTCCTGCATTGCAGGCAGATTCTTTACCATCTGAGCCACCAGGGAAGCCCAAATTCCTAAATATATTGGACTCAAATATTAAAATATAGACCCTCAAAGATACTGGAGCTCTCAAAAACTAAACATAGGCCCCCAAATACATCACATTCAAACCTTGGACATAAACCCTCAGTAAGTGCAGAGACTCATACTCTGAACACACCCCACAAATAGAACCAGCCAAAAAGTAGAAAAGAGGCCCTCTAAAAATTGTAGACTTCATACCCTTAATACAGATACCAAATAATTCATGCTAAAATTTTGGAACAAAGGTCTTATAAAAATTCAGAGACGCTCATACCCTGAAACTCATTCCCACACAACTCAGACTCAAACATTAGAACACAGACCTCCCCTATAAATAGGTTCATCAGTACTATTTTTCTAGATTCCATATATATGCATTAATATACAATATTTGTCTTTTCTGACTTACTTCACTCTGTATAACAGGCTCTTGGAGGGGTGGGATGGAAGGGGGAGAGAGGCTCAAGAGGAGGGTGATACACATATGATTATGACTGATTCACATTGTTGTATGTTTTACACAACATTGTGAAGCAATTATTCTCCAATTAAAAAAACACAGACCTCAATGAACTTAAACAAAACACATCCTGAATATGGACCCCCAAGTACTTCAGACTCAGAAATTGGAATAGAGACCTCCAGATATAAACCTTGGGACTTCTAGACCCTCAAAGAGATCAGAGACCTCAAACCCTGAACAAAGGTCCCCCAAATATCTCAGGCTCAATTATTGGGACACATGCTACCAAAGAATTCAGAAACATCACACCGTGAATATGGACCCACAATACCTCAGGCTCAAATATTGGGATTGAGACTATATAAAAGTTTAGACACCTCAGACTCTGAACATGATTCACAGGTACCTCAGATTTGAACTTTACAACATAGAGTTCAGAGACTTCACCTTGAAGAGACTCCCTCAGGCTCAAATATTCAGACATGCTTAAGGAGTTGAGATACCTTAGGCTCCAAACACAGATCCTCATCACCTCACTTCATGCCTTGGGACACAAAGACTCAGAGAATGCAGAAACAGCAAACCTTGAAAACAGATCCCTAAATATCTCTGACTTATACAGAGTTGTGACATACACCTTAGAGACTTTAGAGACCTCACACACTGAACAAACACCACAAAATTCTTAAGGCTCAGACTTTGGAACAAAATCCCTCAGTGAACTCAACGACCTTACACCATGAAAACAGAGCACAAATACTTTAGACTCAAACTGTGAGACAGAAATGATCAGAGTTCAGAGACCTCACACCTTAAAAAACAAATCCCCAAATACCGAGACTCAAATCTCGGTACACAGACCCACAAAGAGTTTACAGACCTCACACCCTGAACTCAAATCCCAACTTAGACTTGTGGCACAGACCCTAAAACTTCAGTCATTACACCTTAAAGAACCCACATTACCTCAGACTCAAAACTCGGAAATACACTCAATTATTTCAGAGACTTACATCCTGAACACAGAGTCCCAAATATCATAGATTCAAACTTTGGGACATTGACCCTCTAAAAATCCAGAGACCACAGGACTTCCATGGTGGTCCAGAGGCTAAGAATGCACCTGCCAATGCCGGGGACACGGGTTAGATCCCTGGTCTGGGAAGATTCCACATGCCGCCAAGCAACTAAGCCCATGCTCCAGAGTCTGTGAGCCACAACTGCCGCGCCTGTGCTCCTCAACAGGAGAAGCCTGCGCACTGCAACCAAGAGTAGCCCCCGCTGGTCACAACTAGAGAAAGCCCGTACAAAGCAATGCAGACTCACCGCAGCCAAAAAAAAAAATTCAGAGACCACAAATCCTGAACAGTGACCCCAGTAACCTCATGCTAAAACCTTAAGGAAAAGATATGAAAAGTTCAAAGACTTCACAATGACCATCCCCCCGCCCCCCCACCAAGTACTGGAGATTGAAAAGTTTAGGGCTCAAAGAGTCAAGGACCATATGCCCTGAACACAGCTCTCCAAACCTCAGGCTCAAGCAACAAAACCCAGATTTATAAGGTTCAAACCTAACACTTAGAAAAAGATCCCCAAAACTACAGAATTATAGGGCACAGAATCCCAATAGTTCAGAGACCTCTTACTCTGAAAACAGATCCCCGTATGCCAGACTCAAACATTAAAATATCAACCCTCAAAGATTTGAGAAGCCAAACAACTTGAACACTGTCCTGCAAACACTTCAGACTCTAATACTAGGACATAGTAAAAAAAAATCCAGAGACCTGACATCTTGAATACTGACACCCAACCTACGTGTCTTCAACCTTGGGGCATAAGTCTCAATACATATAGAGTCCACACACCCTGAGCACAAATTCCTAAATATCTCAGACTGAAACATTAAAACCAAGATTCTCTAAGAGTTCTGAGAACTAACACTCTAAACAGATCACCAAACACTACAGACTCAGCCCTTGGGACACAGAGCCTCAATAGATCAGAGGTCATACACCCTGAATATAGATCCCAGAATGCCTCAAACTCAAATACTAAAAGTCAGATCCTCATACAATTGAGAGGCCTCATGACCAGGACTCTGTCCTCCCAAGTTCCTCAGATTTGAACCTTGTAAAACAGACTCTCAGTGAATTCAGAGACATCACTGCCTGAACAAAGACCCCAAATACCACTGACCCAAACTTGGGACAGAGATCCTCTAAAAAAATCACTAACCTCACAAGTCTGTTCTATACATCTGAGTCTCTTTTTGACTCTGGGAGAAGGCAAGGGTGGGATGTTTCAAGAGAACAGCATTGAAACATGTATATTATCTAGGGTGAAACAGATCACCAGCCCAGGTTGGGTGCATGAGACAAGTGCTCGGGCCTGGTGCACTGGGAAGACCCAGAGGGATCGGGTGGAGAGGGAGGTGGGAGGGGGGACTGGGATGGGGAATACATGTAAATCCATGGCTAATTCATTTCAATGTATGACAAAAACTACTGTAATGATGTAAAGTAATTAGCCTCCAACTAATAAAAATAAATGAAAAAAAAATCACTAACCTCAAACTTTAAGTAATTCATACTAAAAACTTTGAAACAAAAGAATCTCTAAAAATTCAGAGATGTCTCACCCTGAACTTTGAACCCAAATACCTCAGATTAAGGCTTTTGGATACAATGCTCAATGGGTTCAAACACAACGCACTGTGAATAGGACTCCCAAACACTTCAGACTCAAAAGTTGAAACAAAGACTTTCAAATAGAACAGAGAACTTTAATCCTGAACACAGAACCCAAATAATTCACAGTGAAAACTTGATACAATGACCCTCTAAAAGTTCAGAGATCACACACCTTGACTACAGACCCCTAAATACCTCAGACCCATATACTGGGGCACAGAAACCTACAAATTCACCTCACACTCTGAAAAATGCCACCAAATAACTGACTCATAAAATTTTGGTAACCTTTTAAAAGTTTAGAAACCTCACACCTGACCACCAGATACAACACTCAAACCTTAAAACAAACTGTCAGTGTTTTCAGAGACACCACACCATTAAATATTGACCCTTAAATACCTCAAATCCAAACCTTGATACTCAGACCCTCAGAGCATGTAAAGACCTCATTTTCTGAACACAAACCTCCAAAAACTTAGACAAAACAGTTGGGACACACATCCTCAAAGAGTTCAGATATTTTATACCCTGAACAGAAATGCCTAAATGTCTCAGACTCAAACCTTGGATCACAGTGTCAAAGATTTCATACTCCAGTCATAGACCCCAAAAGACCTCAAACTGAAACTTTGGAATATAGACCAAGTTCAGAGTCTGTATTAATGCGTTCAGAAACCTAGCACTCTGAACACAGACTTCTAAATACTTCAAAATATAGACCTTGAAAACTTGGAATAAAGACCCTTAAAGAGCAAGAGTCTTACACTCTGAAGTCAAATCCCAAATACCTCCAACCCAAACTTGGAACACAGACACTCTAAAAATTCAAATACTGCACACCCTAGACACAGATACTCAAATTAGACTTAACTCTCCAAAAATTCAAGGACCTCATATCTTTAACAGTGGCCTCAAATAATGTACACTGAAATCTTGGGACAAAGACCCCCTAAAAGTTCAGAGACTTCACAGCCTGAACACAGACTGCAAACCTCCAATTCAAACCTTGTCACCAACCCTCTGATAGTTCAAGGACCTCATGCTCTAAGAGACCCCCAGGTGTGCTATATTCAAACCCCAAGAAACAGACACTCAAATATTTCAGAGACCATACATCCTGAGCAAATATCCCCTGAGCAAACTTAGACCTTACAACAGAGATCATTCAAGTGTTTAAAATCTCAGATCCTGAACTCAAACCCCAAATACATTCGACTCAAACCTTGGGACAAACATCTTCAACAATTTCAGAGACCTCACACCCTTAAACACAGACTGGAAATACTTCAGATTCAAACTTCGAAACACACATCCTTAATAAGTTCAGAGACCTCACACACTGAATACAGAACCTCAGATACCATAGTTTCAAACTTGGTACACAGACCTTTAAAGAGTTTAGATACTTCACACCCTGAACACAGACTTTGAAATACTTCACACTGATGCATTGAAGCACATACCACCAATGAGTTCAGAGATCTCATTCCTAAGCACAAATACCAAGCAGCAGAAAGACATTAAACATGCTACAATAAATTTAGAGACCTTATATTCTGAGATGAGTACCCTCAAAAGTGCTCAGACAACTTATGCCTTAAACACAGACCCCCAAACTGCTCGGAGATCTCATACTGTGAACAAAGATGTCCACATAGGTCATGAACAGAGACTTCCAAATGCCTCCAGGAATTCACCCCATCAAACACAGATACCCAAAGTGTTCAGAAACATCGAACTCTGGATGCAGACTCTCCCAAATACCTCAGAGACTCACATTCTGAAAATAGATACCAAAACATCTCAGAGACCTGCAGAGACCTATCCTAGACACCATGCCCAAAACTGTCTCACAGATCATACCCCAAGAATACATACCCTGGGAGTAAGCCAACCAGTTCAGGGCCCTCAAAAACAAGGAGTAACCAGCTAATAGAACTCACACATTGACATAGAACCCTAAAAATCTTAAGGGTCAACTCATTAGAAAAGACCCTGATGCTGGGAAAGATTGAAGGCAGGAGAAGAAGGGGATGACAGAGGACAAGATGGTTGGATGGCATCACTGACTCAATGGACATGAGTTTGAGCAAGCTCTGGGAGATGGTGAAGGACAGGAAGCCTGGCATGCTGTAGTTCATGGGGTCGCAAAGAGTCAGACACAACTGAGCGACTGAACAACAGCAAACGTCTCAGAGAACTCACACTCTTAAGTTCAGAGACCACAAATCCTGAATACACACCCCGCAGAGTCCAGAGACCTCCAATCATACACACAGATGACACTAAATAGCTAGGAGACCCTAAGCCCAGGATGTGTGTGCTCAGTCGCTCAGTTGTGGCCAACTCTGTGTTACCCCATGGACCTAGCCCGCTGGGCTCCACTGTCCATGGAATTCTCCAGGGAGGAATACTAGAGTGGGTCACCACTTCCTACTCCAGGGAATCTTCCCAAACCAGGGATCAAACCTGCATCTCGTGTCTCCTGTATTGGCAGGCAGATTCTTTACCACTAGTGCCACCTGGGAAGCCCAGGATTCAGAATCCCAAATAGCCAGATATCTTGTATGTGAACACAGATCTGCCAACAGCTTAGACACATCATGATACAGACTCCTCAGGAATGCAGAAATCTAACGTCCTAGCATTCAGGCCTCCAAAAAACTTAAAAACATTACAACCAGGTTCAAAGACGCTCAAGGAACTCAAAGACCTCACACACTAAAAAACAAACCCCAAAACTGTTTAGAAACCTCACAAGCTGAGAAATCAAAACCACAAGAAGATAGCACCTCATACCTATTAGAATGGCTATCAAAAAAATTAAAAGAGTTAACAAGGATTGGAGAGGGTGTAGAGAAAAGAGAGCCCTTGTGCACTGCTGGTGGGAATGTCAACTGGTACAGCCACTGTGGAAAACAGTATTGAGGTTTCTCAAAAAATTAAAAATAGAACTACCAAACAGGAACTTCTCCAGTGGTCCAGTGGTTAAGATTCCAAACTCCCAATGCAATGGGCATGGGTTCAGTCCCTGGTCTGGGAACTAAGATTCTGCATGCCATTTGGCAGGGCCAAAAAAGCAAGTTAAAAAAACACTACCATATGATCCAGCAGTCCCACTCTGGGTATTTATCCAAAGGAAGTGAAAATAGGATCTTAAACATGCACTCCCATGTTCAATTATTGCAATATTAACAACGGCCAAGATATGGAAACAACTTAAGTGTTCATCATTGGATGAATAGATAAGTAGACATCATAGATAGATGATAGATAGATAGAAAGGTAAAAAGATAGATAAAAAGAAAGCATTCGAGAGGGAGGTGGGAGGGGGGATCGGGATGGGGAATACATGTAAATCCATGGCTAATTCATGTCAATGTATGACAAAAACCACTACAATATTGTAAAGTAATTAGCCTCCAACTAATAAAAATAAATGAAAAAAAAAAAAGAAAAGAAAGCATTCAACCATAAGAGAGAAGGAAATCCTGCCATTTGCAACAACATGGATGGACCTTGAGGGCATTATGCTAAGTAAAATAAGTCAGAGAAAGACAAATACTGTACGATATCACATGAAAGTGAAAGTGAAATTTGCTCAGTCATGTCTGACTCTTTGCGACCCCATGGACTATACAGTCCATGGAATTCTCCAGGCCAGAATACTGGAGTGGGTAACCTTTCCCTTCTCCCAGGGATCTTCCCAACCCAGGGATTGAACCCAGGTCTCCCGGCGCATTGCAGGTGGATTCTTTACCAGCTGAGCCACAAGGGAAGTCCAAGAATACTGGAGTGGGTAGCCTATCCCTTCTCCAGCAGATCTTCCTGACCCAGGGTCGCCTGCATTGCAGGCAGATTCTTTACCAACTGAGCTATCAGGGAAGCCCATGATATCACATATGTGGTATCTAAAAAAGCCAAACTCAGAGACACAGAGAGTAACATGGTGGTTATTAGGGGTGAGGGTGGTAGGTAGAGGTTGGTCAAAGAATACAAACTTCCAGTTATAAGATGAACAGTTTCTGGAGATCTAATGTACAGCATGGTGATAATAGTTAATAATACTGTATATATACTTGAAAGTTGCTAAGAGAGTAGATCTTAAATGTTCTCACCACAAAAAAAGAAATGGTAATTATATAATGTGATGGAAGTGTTAGCTAATACTATGATGGTAATCATTTTGCAAAATATAAATGTATTAAATCAACATGTTACATACCTTAAAATTATATAATATTATATGTTGATTATATCTCAATAAAGGTGAGAAGAAAGGAAACCTCGTACATTGAAAAAGATCCCCCCAAATCTCGGAGGCCTCATCCATTGGAGGAACAATCACCCAAATACCTCAGAGACTTCACACTCTAGGACACAGACTCCCAAAGCATTCAGAAATGACATACCGAAGACACAGACCCCATAACCATTTAAACACTGCAAACTCTGAACAGACATCGTCAAGCAACTCAGGGTCCTTATTATACTCCAGAGAAATAAATGCTAAGAGCTCAGGGACCTCACACCCAAGAGAAAAACACTTATCCACAGCCTAGAACAGTGCTTGGTACATAGTACATGCTCATTAGTTGTCTGTTGAACAAATGACTACTTTGACTCAGCAATTCCACTTCTAGGAATGTGTCCTAAAGAAATGCATATGTGCACAGAGCTGTGTGCACAAGAATGGAAGGATCAATCTGTCTTGTTAATTTTTAATATTATGATTGTTGTCTTTATTGTATATTGATGTGTTTTTCTTCCCCTCAGGATAGGAACCTAACTCCCCTTAGTGTAGGCCCTGTCTGTTCACTTTTGTGGCCCCAGTGTGAGGCCACAGTTACTAGCACAGGGGCATTCACCACATGGTTCTAGAAGAGAGGGAAAACATGTATCTTCCTCCCTCCCAGATCCCGATTCCTAACAGAAATGCTGAGTCCTGTGGCTCCTATGGGGCTTCCCTGGTGGCTCAGATGGTAAAGAATCTGCCTGCAATGCAGGAGACCCGGGTTCAATCCCTGGGTTGGGAAGATCCTCTGGAGAAGGGAATGGCTACCCACTCCAGTATTCTTGCCTGGAGAATCCCATGGACAGAAGAGCCTGGTGGGCTACAGTCTATGGGGTCACAAAGAGTCAGACACAACTGAGCAACTAACACACACACACACACATACAGCTCCTAGGAGATGGTACCCCTGGATGAGGTGGTGACCTTGTTCCCTGTGTCAGCTTCAGAGACAGAGAGAGGCTGAGGAGGGTGTAGGTCTCCTGGAGAGGATTTGTGGGGACAAGGAGCAAGTAAGGAAGAGACCTGAGGCATAAGGAGGTCCCCACTTTGCATATTTGCCAAAAGATAGCCAACTGTGAAGTTAGAGGGAACAGTCCACACAGAACCACTGTCACTAACAGCAAATGCAAATTCAGGGCGTTTCCCAAACCACCCTCAGTTTCAATCATTTGCTGGAAGGACTCACAGAGCTCACTGAAAGCTGTTATGCCATGGTTACAGGGAAAGGACACAGACTGAAATTAAAATGGACTAACACAAGAGATGAATGGGGCAGGATCCAGGAGGAAACCAAGTGCAGAGCTTCCAGTTGTCCCCTTTTCATGGAATCACGACAGTGTTACTCTCTTGGCATTGATGTGTGACAACAGCATGGAGTGTTGTCAACCAGAAAGCCCTGGTGTCTGGTACCTTCAGTGGGTCTCTATCATGTAGGCACAGCTACCTGTCCACATGGCTGATCTCAGTTTCCACCCCCTAGGAGGTCAAGATTTGCATGACCCAAAGCCCCCACCCTTCATTATGTTGTTGGTGTGGCTCAGAGTCCCCACTGTATATCCTGTACATCATATTGTTATTATCTAGCTGGACCAAGTCCCCACCCTAAATCACACTGTCAGTATGGCTCCAAGTCCTTACTCTAAATCACATGGTTACTATCTGTCCAGGCCAAGACTTCCAAGAGAACAAAGACATTCCTATCACACATGACATTCTAAGACATAGATACTATCTTCCAGAAGCCAAGGGCAAAGTCCAAACCTCTCTTTAAGCAAGAGGTAAGTAAGATAAGTGAAAGTCGCTTAGTTGTGTCTGACTCTTTGCAACCCCATGGACTGTCACATGCCTGTGGAATTCTCCAGCAAGAATGTTGGAGTGGGTAGCTGTTCCCTTCTCCAGAGATCTTCCCAACCCAGGGATCAAACCCAGATCTCCCACATTGCAGGCATTCTTTACCATCTGAGCCACCAGGGAAGCCCAGAATGGAGTGGGTAGTCTATCCCTTCTCCAGGGGATCTTCCCGACCCAGGAATTGAACTGGGGTCTCCTGTATTGCAGGTGGATTCTTTACCAGCTGAGCTCCCAGGGAAGCCCAGACCTCTCTTTGGGTGAGGTTAAAGTCTTTACTATACTACATTATACACTGGTGGTGAAGTGGTAGAGAAGCTGCCTGCCAATGCAGGAGATGTCAGAGATGCAGGTAGAACCCTGGAAGGGGAAGATCCCCTGGACCCTGGAAGAGGAAGATTTTCCAGGTATTCTTGCCTGAAAAATCCCATTGAGGAGCCTGGCAGACCCCATTCCATTGGGGTTACAAAAGAGTTGGGTGTGACCAAGCACACACACACGCAATAATACACACATGGGAGGGAGCATTGTGGAGAGTTGTTAATGGAGAATCAGTAATATAAGCTAATATTCATGAAGACTTTCCTATGTCCAGTTCTAACTGTTGCTTCCTGACCTGTATACAGGCTTCTCAAGAGGCAGGTCAGGTGGTCTGGTATTCTCATCTCTTTCAGAATTTTCCACAGTTTATTGTGATCCACACAGTCAAAGGCTTTGCATAGTCAATAAAGCAAAAATAGATGTTTTTCTGGAACTCTTTTGCTTTTTCAATGATCCAGCAGATGTTGGCAATTTGATCTCTGGTTTCTCTGCCTTTTCTAAAACCAGCTTGAACATTTGGAAGTTCACGGTTCACGTATTGCTGATGCCTGGCTTGGAGAACTTTAAGCATTACTTTACTAGCATGTGAGATGAGTGGAATTGTGAGGTAGTTTGAGCATCCTTTGGCAGAAATTAAATAAGGTGAAGAGGCAGAGACTGACTCTGGTGTGCAACGATTTTCCAAAGGGAGTGTCTGAGAATGTCTCACCAGGAAGGAAGTGTGGAGCCGAGAAACTTGAATGAGGTTAGGGACTCAGCCAGGGAGTACTCTGGTGGCTGAGTGTCCCAGGCAGGGGAAGAATCTAGGATAAAAACCCTGAAGTCAGAGCGTGACTCTCTCTAGAATCACTTCCCTGTTGTCTCCATTCAAACGAACTATCAGTGAGGCCTTCCCTGTCTACCTCAAATACATCCCTCCACCCCTCAGTATGGGACTTCCCCAGTGACTCAGCTGGTAAAGAACCCACCTGCCAATGCAGGAGACACAAGAGACATGGGTTCGATCCCTGGGTCAGAAGATCCCCTGGAGGAGGAAATGGCAACCCACTCCAGTATTCTTGCCTGAAAAACCCCATGGACAGAGGAGCCTGGTGGCTACAGTCCATAGGGTCTCAAAGAGTTGGACACGACTGAGCATGCATGCACACAAACAAAAAACCCCTCAGTATGCCCTTTCCCCGACTCAGTCTTATTTTTCTATGTAGTACTTGCTACCCTCTGATGTGCTATACACATATTGATCTAGCCTATGAAATTTGTGACCCTATTGGTTTTGTTCTCTGTGGTTATCCCCATCACCTAGAACAGTACTGGGACATATGGCAGATGCTCAGAAAAGTCTTGTGTAAAGTGACCAGAAGCCAGACACTCAGCATACATCACTAAGATGCATAGATACCTTCAAAGATGGGCATTTTACTGAGACTCAGAGAAGAAAAGTGACTTGCCCAAGGCCATACAACCAGGACTTGAGAGCTCCAGGCTTTGAAATGAGGGCTGCCCAGCTCCAAAACCCACAAGTCCTGGATTATTTGAGATGTCAGTGAGGCTTTGAGGTGAGATGGGCCCCCAACATTTGAGGGAAAGATAAGGAGATCATGTCCATCCATCCCCAGAGAGATGGGGATCCACTCTGACTGACATCAGGAGACACAGAACAAATTCCCAGAAAGGTGATCTCTACAAAGCAGTTCAGAGGGGCTCCTGTAACCCTCTAGACTGTGGATGTGACCCTCAATCCCAGGGTATGGACTGAAGGAAGCAGTCAGAGACTACCTGCATATAATCACCTACATGGTCTAGGCAGAAAGACGTGGATGAGTTTACAAAAAGTCACATCACACCCACCTCCCATGGTCTTTTTAGATAGTGAACAAACTGGATTGCCAGGAGGAGGGCACTCATATCTAAAATGTAGTTTTTTTATGAATTTCCTCAGAATGACCTCATGGAGAGACAGATGAATACTAGGTGAGGTGAGGTTAGTGAATTTGTACCCATCATGTAGCTTCTGTAGAAGCCCTTACTATATACATTATAAGCTCGCTCACTCTCCCTTCTCTCTGTCTCTCCTGAGAGGGTAATGGTACTAATAATAGTAACAGTAATTAGAGGTAATTATAATAGCTGATATTTACTGAGCATTTCCTCCATGCCAGGTCCTATTTAAGAGCTTTATCCTTTCCATGTAGTAACATTCAGTCTTTTCATACCAGGACTCTTACATCTTTCAAGAGTACATTTAAGAAATGCCTCCTTCATGAAATCTGCCCTGATCATTGAACTTGAAAGTGATCTCTTCTTCCTTTGAAAGTTTATGACAGTCTCTGTATACCCCCTTGAAACTTCTGGATACTTCATGTAATTTTATTTCAAGACCTTGTCTCATACATCATTTTCCTTCACCAGGCTCACAGGGCTTCCCTCGTGGCTCAGCTGGTAAAGAATCTACCTGCAATATGGGAAACCTGGGTTCAATCCCTGGGTTGGGAAGATCCCCTGGAGAAGGGAAAGGCTACCCACTCCAGTATTCTGGCCTGGAGAATTCCATGGACTGTATAGTCCATGGGGTCGCAAAGAGTCAGACACAATTGAGCAACTTTCACAAGCTCACATGATGCCTGGAATATTTGACAGTGTTCAGGCTTGAAGACATTCAGAACATTTTGGCCCCTCCCCATGTTTCGATTTTCCTTTATCTGTCAAACAAAGAGAGTAATAGTATTACCCCAGTAGTGTTGTCAAGAATAAATTTGAGAAAAAGATGCTTCATATAGTGCCTGGTATATCATTAATACTCAATATTATCTATTAATTAATTTTTTATTATTGATCATATATTCAGAATGATGAATAAATGGAAATAATAGTATACAGCAATAGACACAAAAGTTTGAATGCCTACTGTGAATTAGGAGCTTTGAATACAGTTTTTAATGGAAACTTCCCAATGATTTATCAAGTGTGATTATCATTATGTTGCAGTTGTTGTTATTGTTGTTCAGTTACTAAGTTGTGTCCAACTCTTTGTGACCCCATGGACTGCAGCACACACTGGATAATTTATGCTTTGGCCTATCCTCAGAGAGGCCAAGAGCTTTATCAGCATATAGCTAGGGACACCCCAACCCCTGTCCCATATGTTAGAAGGAAAGCACTGCTTTCCAGTGGACAGCAAGGTTAGATCTGAACACCCCACCCCATCCAGTTTACTTTTAAAAATTCTCTGGGGGCAGTTGTTTAAAAATACAGATTCCTGACATCATCCTAAGTTCTCAGAAGGAACCTGGAAATGAGCTTTTGTAATAAATATCCTAGGTGATTTAATACAAACTGTGGGCTTCCCAGGTGGCTCAGTGGTAAAGAATCTGCCTGCCAATGCAGGAGACTCAGGTTCGATCCCTGGGTGGGGAAGATCCCCTGAGGAGGAAATGGCAACCCACTCCAGTATTCTTGCCTGGAAAATTCCATGGACAGAGGAGCCTGGCAGGCTACAGTCCATGGGATCACAAAGAGTTGGACATGACTGAGCAAGCAAGCAAGACTTCATCAAACCATGCTTGGCAAAACAATGCAGTGGTAAATTGGGTTATATTCAGATAATTCTCTGCCACAGCTGTATCCTCTACAAGACTTCCCAAACATGAAACCCAGAATCTGATTCAGTAAATTTGGTGTGGAGCCTGAGACCTTGCATCTCTAACAAGGTAAGATGATACTTTGAGGAGCTAAGATAAAGCCCTGTGCTCAGGAATTCTGCGGCTGCACTAGGGCTCAGCTGTAGAGACTACCGTAATAGACTTGTCATGACCTCCAAGGGGGTTGCTATGGAGGGTGCTGTCAGGAATACCAGGGATTTCCTTTGTGCCTCCCTATGGAAGCATGCCATCTTACTCAGGACATGTGAGTCACTTAATCATAATGCACAGTGCTACCTTTCCTCTGTAAAGATGAGACAACTGACCACCTTTCCATCATCAGCAGAGACTCTTCTAGCTTATCCATAGCCCAATGGAGATTGCTTCATATAACTACATCCACTCCTTTTAGCCAATAGCAATGAGTACTAGAAGCAGTTAATGAAAGTTCAGAGGTACCACAGTGACTGAAGGATGGTGAAATTGCATGTGACTTGGATTAGGAACCAAACGTGCCTAAGAATTGGGCTGAATCATTAAAACCCTGTGGAGATGTGGACTGGCAGGAGGGAAGGGGTGGTGTGGAAAAGGAAACATTTCACAAAGTGAAGCAAAACTTCTTTATTTTGACCATTTGTCCAGAACCACTTTTCTTTAAAAAAAAAAAAAAGTATTATACAAAACGAGTAATATTTATTGTTAGAAGAAGAGGAGGAATGAGAAGGTACAAATCAATTAAAAAAAAAGCTCATTCATAATTCCACAATGTATACTGTTAATATTTAAGAATGAAATCCTGTGAGTGAGTACATCCTCATGACATCTCCACTGCCTTAGAAGCAACACTTTCAAGTTAAAGGGCTATGTGCTCAACATAATAATTGTTTGTATTTGGTGAACTGTCTGTGTCCTTAGCACATTTTTCTATACATTTTATTCTCTATTAGCAAAGATGCTTTATATATTCAGTGTCTTTAAAAATATGTTCATTGTTAACTTATCTGAGATTTATTCTGCTTTAGGGTATGAAATATCCTGAAAGCTTGCATTTATTTATTGACTTTTTTACAAGTAATGAAACTATTTTCTCATCAGCATTTATTGAATGATAAAAAGTCCCACTTTTAAAAATTACATTATTGAATCCTCATAACCCTGTAAGTTAGGTACTTTCATTAGCTCAGATGAGAAAATGGAGGCATAGAAAGACTGAACGGTTTGGTAGAGCCAGATTTTATTTTAGAAGCTGTCAATAACCTTATTCCTATGAAAAAAATGTCAAGCAGATCACTTTATTTTATCCCTTGAACTTCACTGATTCCCATAAAGTAGCTGAAGCTCTCTGACTCTAGAATCCCTACTTCCCTAAGGGGAGCAAAACCAGCAGCATTAATTATACTGAATGGCTCTTCCTCTTTGAGAAAATTTATCATTTATCCTCCCCAAAAAAGTAGTAAGGAGGAAAAAGAATCCTTCATCCTTCTTGGCATTTTTTTTTTCAGATAAAAACTTATAAATCATGATATTCAATGCTACATTATTAACAGCAAAACAAATGAATCTATGAGAACAGAAGAGGTACGGTTGAAATCTTTTAGAGTCTGCCAAGAAGACCTTCCTGATTCATTCCATACTGTTCTTATTACCCTTTCTTCCTGGCAATATATTTTTCTGTTATCTAGAACTTTCCTCAGCCCTACTGCCCTAGTCTAAAACCTTCAGTGATTCCCCTTGGCAATGAGGTAATATCCAAACATCTTCAGTTGTCTTTCAAGGCCATTCACTATTAGTCCCAACATGCCTTTCAAACTGATTCTCTACCCCTCTTCAGGAACAGGGCTATGTATGATGTTACTTTTTCTAAGCTACATCTTTTTCTATACTTCTGTATTTAATGCAGTAAAGAGATCAAAGGAATTTCAGAAGCAAGGCTTTAAGGCTTATCTAGCCCAACCTTGAATATTTTAAAGAAGAAACTGGTGCCAGACAGCATAACTTGCTCCAGGTCATCTAGCATATTAGAGGTTACAGTGCAGGCAGAACTTTGATTTTTCAACTCCTTTTGTTGCTCTGGCCTCCTAAATATGTAATCTGTGCTAGGCAAATACTTGCTGAATGTGTTGCATAACTTGCAGTGATTTTAACTACATTCTGTTAACCTGTCAGGAATTGCCATCTTTGTCATGAATGAGTGAAATGAGCCAAGCACGAAACACATGTATATCAGTTGAGCAATTCCAAAGCAATAGAACACAACAGGGAAGTTGCTGAAGACACCTGTGCCTGGTGGCGTCAGCTGTTCTTCACCATTAGACGTGGCCAGGAGGAGGGGAAGGAGGAAAGATGGTGCATTTCAACTCCACAGAGCATGCCCCTCAGCTCCCACCAGGAGTGGGTTGAAACCCTGTATGGGGAGATCTGTCAGCAAAGATTTCTCACCCTCTCTGTCCAGTCCTGGTCATTAGAGAACACTAGAAATCCAGATTATTAAAATTTGAGGAGACCTTAGAGATTCATTTGTATATAAGGAAACTGAAGCCCAACAGTGTAGGAGCTGGTGTAAAAGGAATCTTTCATGGAAAAAAAAATCACTAAGAAACCTGATGAATTATCTCAGCAGTGGTTTTTAAATTGTCCTACAAGAGCTTTCTGGGTTCCCTATAGGTCCTCCTGGGCCTACTGTCCACAGCTAGTGAGAGTCTGTGTAGATGGGGCTTGACCTCCCCCCACTCCCGTTGCCACATCGACCAGAGCAAAACGTAAAGGTTAAAAACCTTTGGTCTAACATTTGGATTTCCAGCGGGAAAGCACAGGGAAGTATAGGAAGGAAGCACTTCCACTGTCTTAAAGACCTGGTCAGACAATGGCAACTATGACTTCTGCTCACATTCCCTTGACCAGGAGTTAGCAATATGACTCCATTTAACTGCAGGAGCGGTAGAATATGTAGTCCCTAGCTAGGTAGCCACATGCCCAACTATACTAGACTATGGAAAAGGGGAGAACAAATTTAGGTGGAAAATAGCAATACCCACCACACCGTTATGAAGACAGTTGAAAGCCAGAGAGAAAACTGAGGGGAAATTACTTGGAGCAAATATGGAAAAAGGTTGATGACATTATGACATAGATTTCCTCTATGAAATCTATAGAGAAAAAAAAACTAACACACCAATAAAAACTGGGCTAAAATCATAAACAACATAAATGTCCTACAAACATGAGAATTAACATTGGTCATAACAAAGGACTTTTAAATGGGAAGAAATGTCATTGATTATCAATCTAAAAACAGAAGAAAAAAAAACTTTGGTGTGGGTTTAGCACAAATAAACTCAGGTGGTTGAAGATTTGGAGGAAAAGTCCACATCTCTTTCTCAGTCTCCTGTTGTTCATTATGTTGGAGGACATTCCACACATACACACACACACACACACACACACACACCAGTTTACACCCCACTGCTCTTACAGATGTGGAATACTAACTTGGTTGAAGTCGGAGATAAGGAGGGGATTGTATTTTGTTTTTAGTCACCTAGTCAGCTTCCAAATGGGTTTGCTTATTTTTATAGCAGTCATCTTAGGATCTCAATGATGTTACCAGTACTAAAGCCATTTTTGGAACACCTGTTTTTGAAACTGCCTTTGAATTCCAAAGCATAAGTATCTGAAATATTTACAAGTATGTTTTTGTGACAGAAGTGTGTTTTAGAGTATGAAATTTCATTGTAGGAAGTCTTCAGATGATTAGATTCACATCTGGTCCATAGGGTAAGGAATCCAAAGGTCAATTACCACTGGTCCTTGAACAGGCTGTGGCTGAAAAGGGCAGGTTTTCTTCATGTATTTCTGAAAACCAACTCTGAAAAGGAGCACAAGGAAGGCTTCATGGCCTGACTATTGCTTCTGAAAATAAATACAGTCTCTTAACCAGACCAACTTGAAGGACCAGGACTCAGTGAGTGACAATGAGAAACATCTATGCATAGGGCAAAGAACAAGTCATTTGAAGCCAAAGAAATTCAAGTTAGGATCCCATTGCCAATATTTCCTATCTGTAGGACCTGAACATTATTAGCTCCATGCATCTGCAACTTAGTTTCCTCACCTGTAAATTACACTCAGTAATTCTTACCTTGTGCGATTTTTAGGGGACATGGGTGTATCATGTGTAGAGCATCCAGCTCAGCTCTGGGTCATAGCATATGCACTCAATAAATGGTGCATATTTTCATTACTATTATGTTTAAGCTTCTTTAGTTTGCAATTATATTTGTATTGCCCTTGTGCTCTCCATGAAAACAAAGGTTTTTGGCAAATATTTGAGATGTAAAGTGGGTTTCTGGACAATTCCGGATATATGCCCAGGAGTGGGATTGCTGGATCATATAGCAACTCTATTTTTAGTTTTTTGAGGAAATGCTATACCATTTGCCATAATGGCTGCACTAATTTACATTCCCCAGAACAGTGTAGGACGGTTTCCTTTTCTGGAGACCCTAGTTTTAATCAGCAAAGCCTACAGTCTGAGCTCTTTTAGAGAGGATTTGTTCTCCCAAGTCACAGTGTCTTCAGGACCGGACACCCCCTCCCCAGAACTGAGAAACTTGGTGTCAGACGCACCAGGATTTTGCAGAAGAGCTCAATGATCTGGGATGAGGTGCACCACTCTCCCTCTTTAGGATTTTGGCTGACCCAAAACACCCAGAGATACATTTATTCCCCCCAAAAAAATTCTCTCTCACTTGCTCCATGCAGCAGTTTTCCTTTTCTACCTCATTCCTTGTCTCACCAGTGGACCACAGTGTTTTGGCACTGCCTCTGGGAGGCCCAGAATAAATGTCAAACCTGCTTGGCAATGATTTCCACTGCACACTCAGGATGACTGAACATCGATAAACACTACTCCCCTCTTGTGCCTCCAATACTCCAACCTTTGCTAGCTAGCTTTTGGGGGTCTTCCACAGTGTGCCTTTTTAATCTCTCCAAATCGATCAATTGTTAAAGATCCAGCTCAGTTTTAAAGATCCTTCCCCTTTAAGGCCTTTTCAAGCATTTAGTGCAGTTGTCTATTTTTTTTAAGAGGACCATTTTTTAAAGTCTTTATTGAATTTGTTACAATTTCGTTTCTATTTTATGTTTTTTGGCTTTTTGGCCCCAAAGCACATGGAATCATAGCTCCCCAATCAGGAATCAAAGTTTCACCCCCTGCATTGAAAGGCGAAGACTTAACCACTGGACTGCCAGGGTTGTCTATTAATTCTTATATAACATCAGCACCATAACACATTATCCTGCCTTGTTCACTGCCACTTTAAATGGAGTGGTAATCACTCCCATGCTGGATCCTTAAGCTTTTTTAAGAATAGGGACCATGTTCTGTAAACCTGTATGCCCTTATACCAACCAGTACAGAACTGAGCACATAGAAAATGGGCACTAGACCTTTCATTAATGAGTAATTGGTTGTTTTTCCTTCTGTGGTCTCAGTGGTCTCGTGTAAAATGGCAGGAGTGTGAACAGCATCTTCTTCTAGCACTCATGTTCAGCAGAGCTATGAAAAACTCCCCAAACTTTGTTCAAAAAAGATGATAAATCTTAGCCAGTGTCATCAATTGAAAGGGTTAGGTTCTAAGCCACAACATTGATGATTTCGTAAGACTTCTCATCTCCCTCAAAACTCCAAAAAAACCTGAGTTACTATTTCTCTCTCCACCAAGAGAAAGAAATATCAGAACCTTTGAGATGAAACCACATAATAAACTAATTAAGGAGGCAAATTCACAAATCTTCCCCAAAATGTAGTACACACATTGCAGGTTGAATAGTTTGATGATGGGGCTTCAGTGTTTCTCATACAATAAGTAATGTAATGATGAATTTCAGGTGCAGGAGGAGCTGCCTCTCTGCTCAAATCTTTTCAAAAGGAGCATTATACTGCCTCCATGTAGTCTCAATGTAGCAGATTGGAATTCCTTCTTAGAGTTTGAGGACACGTGAAAAAAAAATGAAAAATTTAAAAGGCACCTTTCTTATCAATGCTCCATGCCTCCACAATTGGGTTGGGCTCAAAGCAAGTGCTCAGAAAATCATGGTCCCAGTAAGGGTAGAGAAAAGAGGACTGGAGATGGACAGAGAGCTTGGAGGTAAGGTGAAGGATGCCAGAGAAAAGTAATTTCCCTTTCATAAGGGGGTCCCCAGCTTCAATTTATTTCTAACTAATCATGAGATGTTTCTATTTTGATCATGAGAAACCATCCGACAAACCCAAAATTTTCTAAACTTTTTATTTTGTATTGGAGTATGAAAAGTGGAAGTGTTAGTTGCTCAGTCAGGTTCAACTCTTTGTGACCTGATGGATTATGGCCTGCCAGGCTCCTCTCCATGGAATTCTCCAGGCAAGAATACTGGAGTGGGTTGCCATTCCCTTCTCCAGGGGATCTTCCTGACCCAGGGATCAAACCTGGGTCTCCCACATTGCAGGCAGATTCTTTACCATCTGAGCCACCAGGGAAGCCCCTATTGGGGTATAACCAGTGAAAAAACAATGTTGTGATAGTTTCAGGTGGACAGCAAAGAGACTCAGCCACACATATACATGTATCCATTCTCCCCCAAACTCCCCTCCCATCCAGGCTGCCACATTATATTGAGCACAGTTTCTGTGCTATACAGTGGGTCCTTGCTGGTTATCCATTTTAACTATACCAGTTTGTACATGTCCATCAAACTCCCTAACTATCCCATCCCCCAATTCTCCCCCAGCCCCCAGCAACCATAAGTTCCTTTTCTAAGTCTGTGACAGACAAGCCCAAACTGAGGGACATTCTACAAGATACCTGACCACTACTCTTCAGAAGTGTCAAGGGTCTGAAAGACAAGGAAAGTCTGAGAAACTGTCACAGACAGGAGGTGACTAAGGAGGTGACACAGACAGGATGTTAGTAAGGCAACAGATGTGATGTGGAATCTGGGATTGGATCCTGGAACTGTGGAAAAACTGATGAAATCGTGAGAAACTTTGTAATGTGGTTAATAGTACTGTATCAAAGTTAATGCTTTACTTTTTTGATATTTTAAAGACCTTTATGATTATATATATTTAAATTTAACCTGTTTTAATAGTTGATGCAATGGGATACAGATTTTGAGGAAAGGAACCTTAATTCTCTTTGCAATTTTTTAAAATATAAGTATAGTTAACTTACAATGTTGTGTTAATTTCTGGTGTATAGCAAAGTGATTCATATATATATATATATATGTATTCTTTTTCATATTCTTTTCCATTATAGTTTATTACAAGATATTGAATATAGTTCCCTGTGCTATACAGTAGGACCTTGTTGTTTATCTATTTTATATATAGTAGTTTGTATCTGCTAATCCCAAACTCCTAATTTATCCCTCCCCACCACCTTTCCCCTTTGGTAACCATAAGTTTGTTTTCTATGTCTGTGAGTCTGTTTTGTAAATAAATAAGTTCATTTGTATCATATTTTAGATTCCACATATAAGTGATATCATATGGTATTTGTCTTTCTCTTTCTGACTTACTTCACTTAGTATGATAATCTCTAGGTCCATCCATGTTGCTGCAAATGACATTATTTCATTCTTACTTTTGATAAATATTCTATGGTTATATAAGATGTTAACATAAGAGGAAGCTAGATGAAAGACATTCATAAACTGCTGTTTTCATGACCTTTTTGTAAGTTTAAAACTATTTCAAGATAAAAGTTTAGAGGGAAAGCCTGAGACACACTATCCCCAGTGTCAAAAAAACAAAGCACCCTCTATCCTGCCAGTTTCTCACTTCCTCTGCCAACTCAACAGTGACTCTTAAAGGCCTCTAGCTGCAGTAACAGCAGATCAGTTCAGCAATCTGAAGAAATGAGCTCTTTGGACCTGCATTTTCCAAATCATTGAAACAAACTTTTTTGGAAGGCACTATTTCTAAAAAAGCAGTATCCATTTCTATGCTTTCTTATATAGAGCATGGAAAACACCACTTAATTCTTCCTTGTCCACGAGACTTAGTATAAACATCTGCTTTTGTACAGTATATAAGTAAAAGAGCTCTTGGGGCTGGTCCATGAGGAGAGCTAATTATAGTGGTGAGTATTTTGGTTCTGCTCCGTGGACTCACACTCTCTCCTCTCCCCCTGTAAGGCTGCCCTGGTGGTCCTTTAGAGGGAGAAGGGAGTACATCAGATGAGTGGCTTTGAGAGGGCAGCTGGGGGGTCTGACACCCCAAGGCATCTTTGCAGATCACTGGAGCACAGGTCATGTCCACCACCCTCCAGGTTTTCAGAGATGATGTTGTCATTGTCATTACAATCATTATCATCAGTGTTCTGGGAAGTGACAAGGACCCACCCTGCAGAGGGCATGTTTTCACCAGAGAGAGCCAGTGAAGTGGCAGCATGAAGGGCCAATTTGATATGTTTGTGTGTCACTGAAATTCAGGGATCACTGGGGCTTCACCAGTAAAGCAGTTAGAGCACCATGACCCCTGTGGGCTCTCCCATTGGTATGCACTGTTGATGCCAAACCTCTTTTTTAGACTTGGTAAATATATTTGTCTCTCTAAAAAAAAAGGAAGGGCTGAATACTTAGTCTTAAGGGTCACTTCTCGTTCAAACATTCTCGGAGTCTGTTCTTTGAGATAAATTTTCTCTTTTATGTGAAATCCTCCAAAGCCATCAAAGAATCGTTATCACCACTGCACAGTGCAAATCTCAGCTTTATCAACCAGTCCTCTCTTTTTGAAGTGCATTACCCCACATCCCTCCAGGTCACACCCTAAAGAGCTTTGCGTTGGGAGAAAATGTCAGTATAGGTCAACAGCAACAAACCATTGGGGAAACCTTCTCTGGTGGCTTATATGAGCTGTCAGCCTTGGATGCTCAATCACACAAGGGTAACTGATGCCCAGTCAGTGAATCTGAGAAATAAATGTGCCCAAGCAGCCGACTTGAGGAATGCTTGAAGAGATTGTGCTGATTTTTTTCCCTTCCCTCTGTCTTGACTTGCTTCATCATGATTCCATGCATAACCCAAAGCTCGATGAAGAAATACAGAAATTCCACCCTACAGCTCTTCAATCTACACGTCAGCTGGAGTCACAAGGGCATTCCAGAGAGAAGAGGTCAAGCAGGACTTCAGCAGATAAATTTGCTGACATCTAAAGCATAGGCTTGGGAGGGAGGAGATGCCCCTAACCCCCACCCCACTACCACGTACCAACTCCACTAGAGCTTAGGGCTATACTTCCCACCACCACAGGCTAATTTGACTCCTTTTCTCTGGCTTCTCAAGACCACCACATTACTGGCCTACATTCATGTGACCATGAGGCAGAGGGATGGAGCATGAAGGGTATGGGATTTGGGTACAGATAAACCTGGGTTTGCATTTTAACTCTGACATTTATGAGCTGTTGCACTTTATGCAAGTTACTGTACAGCTCTGCGACTCAGTCTCCTCATTAAAATGAAGATAACAGTTTCTGACACAAAGTTATTGGGAAAATTAGAGGTAACGCACACAAAGCTCCCAATAACAGCACTTAGGACATGGTAGTCATGGCAACAAGTAAACAGTAACTGTTTTTCTCTATTCCAAGTGAAAGAAACCAGACATGAAAGGATACATATTGTATGATTCCTTTTATATGAGATGTTCAGAATGGGCAAATCTATAGAGACAGAAAATAGATTAGTCATTGCCAGGAGCTAGAGGGCAGGGGAGATGGAGAATGACTGCTGATGAACACAGATTTTCTTCTTGGAGTAATGAAAATGTTCTAGAATTATACAGTGGTGATCTTTGTGCAACATAATGGGTAGACTGAAAATCACTACATTTTACATTTTAGAGGGAAATTTTACAGTAGGTGAATTATATCTTAATTAAAAATACTTAAAAATAAATTCTCCATTCCTCAGTTTATAAATATGAATAGAAGTTGGTTTTTTAATGAGGCTAATAGTAGTACCAACCTCAGAGGATTTTGTGATGATTAAATGAGTTAATTTTATTTAAATATTTAGACAAGTGCTGGCCCACTACAAAAACCCAATAAATGTCAGCAATAATAATCATTACTATTGTTTTTATTATTATGATCATCATCTTTTTTCACAGGTAGCATAACTTAGTAGCCAAGATCAATAGGGTTCAAGTCAAACAGACCTGGTCTAAAATCTGGCTTCACACTTACTGGCACATAATAGTGAATGGTATAGTCACTGGATTCAGACTTTTTTTCCTTTTTTAAAAAATTTATTTATTTTAATTGGAGGCTAATTACTTTACAATATTGTAGTGGTTTTTTGCCATACATTGACATGAATCAGTCATGGGTGTACATGGGTGTACATGTGTCCCCCATCCTGAACCCCCCTCCCACCTCCCACCTCCCTCCCCATCCCATCCCTCAGGGTTGTCCCAGTGCACCAGCTTTGAGTGCCCTGTTTCATGCATCGAACTTGGACTGGTGATCTATTTCACATATGGTAGTTAATATGGTAGTAAATATACATGTTTCAGTGCTATTCTTTCAAATCATCCCACCCTCGCCTTCTCCCACAGAGTCCAAAAGTCTGTTCTTTATATCTGTCTCTTTTGCTGTCTCACATACAGGGTCATCATTACCATCTTTCTAAATTCCATATATATGCATTAATATACTGTATTGGTGTTTTTCTTTCTGACTTACTTCACTCTGTGTAACAGGCTCCAGTTTCATCCACCTCATTAGAACTGATTCAAATGCATTCTTTTTAATAGCTGAGTAATATTCCATTGTGTATATGTACCACAGCTTTCTTATCCATTCATCTGCCGATGGACATCTAGGTTGCTTTCATGTCCTAGCTATTGTAAACAGTGCTGCAATGAACATTGGGGTACATGTGTCTCTTTCAATTCTGGTTTCCTTGGTGTGTATGCCCAGCAGTGGGATTGCTGGGTTGTATGGCAGTTCTATTTCCAGTTTTTTTAGTTCAGTTCAGTTCAGTTCAGTCGCTCAGTCGTGTCCGACTCTTTGTGACTCCATGAATCGCAGCACGCCAGGCCTCCCTGTCCATCACAAACTCCCGGAGTTTATTCAAATGCATGTCCATCGAGTTGGTGATGCCATCCAACCATCTCATCCTCTGTCATCCCCTTCTCCTTCTACTCCCAATCCCTCCCAGAATCAGGGCTTTTTCCAATGAGTCAACTCTTTGCATGAGGTGGCCAAAGTACTGGAATTTCAGCTTCAGCATCAGTCCTTCCAATGAACACCCAGGACTGATCTCCTTTAGGATGGACTGGTTGGATCTCCTTGCAGTCCAAGGGACTCTCAAGAGTCTTCTCCAACACCACAGCTCAAAAGCATCAATTCTTCAGTGCTCAGCTTTCTTTATAGTCCAACTCTCACATCCATACATGACCACTGGAAAAACCATAGCCTTGACCAGACAGACCTTTGTTGGCAAAGTAATGTCTCTGCTTGTGTGTGTGTGTGTGTGTGTGTCTGCTTTTTAATATGCTATCTAGGTTGGTCATAACTTTCCTTCCAAGGAGTAAGTGTCTTTTAATTTCATGGCTGCAGTCACCATCTGCAGTGATTTTGGAGCCCAAAAAAATAAAGTCAGCCACTGTTTCCACTGTCTCCCCATCTATTTGCCATGAAGTGATGGGACCAGGTGCCATGATCTTAGTTTTCTGAATGTTAAGCTTTAAGCCAACTTTTTCACTCTCCTCTTTCACTTTCATCAAGAGGCTTTTTAGTTCCTCTTCACTTTCTGCCATAAAGGTGGTGTCATCTGCATATCTGAAGTTATTGATATTTCTCCCGGCAATCTTGATTCCAGCTTGTGCTTCTTCCAGCCCAGCATTTCTCATGATGTATTCTGCATATAAGTTAAATAAGCAGGGTGACAATATACAGCCTTGACATACTCCTTTCCTGATTTGGAACCAGTCTGTTGTTCCATGTCCAGTTCTAACTATTGCTTCCTGACCTGCATACAGGTTTCTCAAGAGGCAGGTCAGGTGATCTGGTATTCCCATCTCTTTAAGAATTTTCCACAGTTTATTGTGATCCACACAGTCAAAGGCTTTTAGGCATAGTCAATAAAACAGAAATAGATGTTTTTCTGGAACTCTCTTGCTTTTTTGATGATCCAGCAGATGTTGGCAATTTGATCTCTGGTTCCTCTGCCTTTTCTAAGACCCAGCTTGAACATCTGGAAGTTCATGGTTCACATATTGCTGAAGCCTCGCTTGGAGAATTTTGAGCATTACTTTACTAGCGTGTGAGATGAGTTCAATTGTGCGGTAGTTTGAGCATTCTTTGGCATTGCCTTTTTTAGGGATTGGAATGAAAACTGACCTTTTCCAGTCCTGTGGCCACTGCTGAGTTTTCCAAATTTGCTGGCATATTGAGTGTAGCACTTTCACAGCATCATCTTTCAGGATTTGAAATAGCTCAACTGGAATTCCATCACCTCCACTAGCTTTGTTCATAGTGATGCTTTCTAAGGCCCACTTGACTTCACATTCCAGGATGTCTGGCTCTAGGTGAATGATCACACCATTGTGATTATCTGGGTCGTGAAGATCTTTTGGTTTGTACAGTTCTTCTGTGTATTCTTGCCACTTCTTCTTTTTTTTTTTTTTACTTTTTTATTTTATTTTTTCCATTTATTTTTATTAGTTGGAGGCTAATTACTTTACATCATTGCAGTGGTTTTTGTCATACATTGAAATGAATTAGCCGTGGATTTACATGTATTCCCCATCCTGGTCCCCCCTCCCACCTCCCTCTCCACCCGATCCCTCTGGGTCTTCCCAGTGCACCAGGCCGGAGCACTTGTCTCATGCATCCAACCTGTTGCCACCTCTTCTTAATATCTTCTGCTTCTGTTAGGTCCATACCATTTCTGTCCAAACCCATCTTTGAGTGAAGTATTGCATTGATATCTCTAATTTTCTTGAAGAGATCTCTAGTCTTTCCCATTGTTTTCCTCTATTTCTTTGCACTGATCGCTGAGGAAGGCTTTCTTATCTCTCCTGGCTATTCTTTGGAACTCTGCATTCAAATGGGAATATCTTTCCTTTTCTCCTTTGCTTTTCACTTCTCTTCTTTTCACAGCTATTTGTAAGGCCTCCTCAGACAACCATTTTGCCTTTTTGTATTTCTTTTCCATGGGGATGGTCTTGATCCCTGTCTCCTGTACAATGTCATGAACCTCCATCCATAGTTCATCAGGCTCTCTGTCTATCAGATCTAGTCCCTTAAATCTATTTCTCACTTCCACTGTATAGTCATAAGGGATTTGATTTAGGTCATACCTGAATGGTCTAGTGGTTTTCCCTACTTTCTTCAATTTAAGTCTGAATTTGGCAATAAGGAGTTCATGATCTGAGCCACAGTCAGCTCCCAGTCTTGTTTTTGCTGACTGTATAGAACTTCTCCATCTTTGGCTGCAAAGAATATAATCAATCTGATTTTGGTATTGACCATCTGGTGATGTCCATGTGTAGAGTCTTCTCTTGTGTTGTTGGAAGAGGGTATTTGCTATGACCAGTGCATTCTCTTGGCAAAACTCTATTAGCCTTTGCCCCAGTTTTTTAAGGAACTCCAGTACTTTAGCCACCTCATGTGAAGAGTTGACTCATTGGAAAAGACCCTGATGCTGGGAGGGATTGTGGGCAGGAGGAGAAGGGGACAACAGAGGATGAGATGGCTGGATGGCATCACTGATTCGAGGGATATGAGTTTGAGTGAACTCCGGGAGTTGCTGATGGACAAGGAGTCCTGGTGTGCTGTGGTTCATGGGGTCGCAAAGAGTCAGACACGACAGAGCAACTGAACTGAACTGAACTGAAGGAATTTCCACACTGTTCTCCATAGTGGCTGTACTAGTTTGCATTCCCACCAACAGTGTAAGAGGGTTCCTTTTTCTCTGCACCCTCTCCAGCATTTATTGTTTGTAGACTTTTGATAGCAGCCATTCTGACCGGCGTGAGATGGTACCTCATTGTGGTTCTGATTTGCATTTCTCTGATAATGAGTGATGTTGAGCATCTTTTCGTGTGTTTGTTAGGCATCTGTGTATCTTCTTTGGAGAAATGTCTGCTTGGTTCTTTGGCCCATTTTTTGATTGGGTCATTATTGATCTGGAATTGAGCTATAGGAACTGCTTATATACTTTTGAGATTAATTCTTTGTCAGTTGCTTCGTTTGATATTATTTTCTCCCATTCTGAAGGCTGTCTTTTCACCTTGCTTATAGTTTCCTTCATTGTGCAAAAGCTGTTAAGTTTTAATTACATCCCATTTGTGTTTTTTTCCATTTATTTTTATTAGTTGGAGGCTAATTACTTTACAATATTATAGTGGTTTTTGTCATACATTGACATGAATCAGCCATGGGTTTACATTATTTCCATTACTCTGGGAAGTGGGTCATAGAGGATCCTGCTGTGATTTGTGTCAGAGAGTGTTTTGCCTATGTTTTCCTCTAGGAGTTTTATAGTTTCTAGTCTTACATTTAGATCTTTAATCCATTTTGAGTTTATTTTTGTGTATGGTGTTAGAAAGTGTTCTAGTTTCAATCTTTTATGGGTGGTTGGCCGATTTTCCCAGCACCACTTGTTAAAGAGGTTGTCCTTTCTCCATTGTATATTTTTGCCTCCTCTGTAGGTGCATGGATTTATCTCTGGGCTTTATATTTTCTTCCATTGATCTATATTTCTGTCTTTGTGCCAGTACCATACTGTCTTAATGACTGTAGCTTTGTAGTATAGTCTGAAGACAGGCAGGTTGATTCCTCCAGTTCCATTCTTCTTTCTCAAGATTGCTTTGGCTATTTAAGGTTTTTTGTGTTTCCACGCAAATTGTGAAATTAGTTGTTCTAGTTCTCTGAAAAGTGCCATTGGTAGCTCAATAAGGATTGCATTGAATCTATAGACTGTTTGGGTAGTATACTCATTTTCACCATATTAATTCTTCTGATCCATGAACATGGTATATTTCTCCATCTATTTGTGTTATCTTCTTTCATCACTGTTTTATAGTTTTCTATATTATTCTTTTTGTTGCAACAGTGAATGGAATTGTTTCCTTAATTTCTTTTTCTGTTTTCTCATTGTTAGTGTATAGGAATGCAAGGGATTTCTGTGTGTTAATTTTATATCCTGAAACTTTGCTATATTCATTGATTAGCTCTAGTAATTTTCTGGTGGTGTCTTTAGGGTTTTCTATGTAGAGGATCATGTCATCTGCAAACAGTGAGAGTTTTACTTCTTCTTTTCCAATCTGGATTCCTTTTATTTCTTTTTCTTCTCTGATTGCTGTGGCTAAAACTTCCAAAACTATGTTGAATAGTAGTGGTGAGAGTGGGCACCCTTGTCTTGTTCCTGACTTTAGGGGAAATGCTTTCAATTTTTCACCATTGAGGATAATGTTTGCTGTGGGTTTATCATATATGGCTTTTATTATGTTGAGGTATGTTCCTTCTATGCTTGCTTTCTGGAGAGTTTTTATCATAAATGGGTGTTGAATTTTGTCAAAGGCTTTCTCTGAATCTATTGAGATAATCATATAGTTTTCATCTTTCAATTTGTTAATGTGGTATATCACACTGACTGATTTGCAAATATTGAAGAATCCTTGCATCCCTGGGATAAAGCCCACTTGATCATGATATATGATCTTTTTAATATGTTGTTGAGATTCTGTTTGCTAGAATTTTGTTGAGGATTTTTGCATCTATGTTCATCAGTGATAATGGCCTGTAGTCTTTTTTTGTGGCATCTTTGTCTGGTTTTGGTATTAGGTGATGGTGTCCTCATATAATGAGTTTGGAAGTTTACCTTCCTCTGCAATTTTCTGGAAGAGTTTGAGTAGGATAGGTGTTAGCTCTTCTCTAAATTTTTGGTAGAATTCACCTGTGAAGCCATCTGGTCCTGGGCTTTTGTTTGTTGGAAGATTTTTGATTACAGTTTCTATTTCCATGCTTGTGATGGGTCTGTTAAGATTTTCTTTTCTTCCTGGTTCAGTTTTGGAAGGTTATACTTTTCTAAGAATTCATCCATTTCTTCCAAGTTGTCCATTTTATTGGCACATATAGTTGCTGATAGTAGTCTCTTATGATCCTTTGTATTTCTGTGTTGTCTGTTGTGATTTCTCCATTTTCATTTCTAATTTTGTTGATTTGATTCTTCTCCCTTTTTTTCTTGATGAGTCTGGCTAATGGTTTGTCTATTTTATTTATCTTCTCAAAGAACCAGCTTTTAGTTTTGTTGATTTTTGCTATAGTCTCCTTTGTTTCTTTTTCATTTATTTCTGCCCTAATTTTTATGATTTCTTTCCTTCTACTAACCCTGGGGTTCTTCATTTCTTCTTTTTCTAGTTGCTTTAGGTGTAAAGTTAGGTTATTTATTTGATTTTTCTCTTGTTTCTTGAGGTAAGCTTGTATTGCTATGAACCTTCCCCTTAGCACTGCTTTTACTGAATCCCATAGGTTTTGGGTTGTCATGTTTTCATTTTCATTTGTTTCTATGCATATTTTGATTTCCTTTTTTATTTCTTCCATGATTTGTTGGTTATTCAGAAGCATGTTGTTTTAGCCTCCATATGTTTGTATTTTTAATAGTTTTTTTCCTGTAGTTGACATCTAATCTTACCACATTGTGATCAGAAAAGATGCTTGAAATGATTTCAATTTTTTTTTAATTTACCAAGGCTAGATTTATGGCCCAGGATGTGATCTATCCTGGAGAATGTTCTGTGTGCACTTGAGAAAAAGGTGAAATTCATTGTTTTGGGGTGAAATGTCCTATAGATATCAATTAGGTCTAACTGGTCCATTGTATCATTTAAAGTTTGTGTTTCCTTGCTAATTTTCTGTTTGGTTGATCTATCCATAGGTGTGAGTGGGGTATTAAAGTCTCCCACTATTATTGTGTTATTGTTAATTTCCCCTTTCATACTTGTTAGCATTTGCCTTACATATTGCAGTGCTCCTATGTTGGGTGCATATATAATTGTTATATCTTCTTCTTGGATTGATCCTTTGATCATTATGTAGTGTCCTTCTTTGTCTCTTTTCATGGTCTTTATTTCAAGTCTATTTTATCTGATATGAGTATTGCTACTCCTGCTTTCTTTTGGTCTCCATTTGCATGAAATATCTTTTTCCAGCCCTTCACTTTCAGTCTGTATGTGTCCCTTGGTTTGAGGTGGGTCTCTTGTAGACAGCATATATAGGGGTCTTGTTTTTGTATCCATTCAGCCAGTCTTTGTCTTTTGGTTGGGGCATTCAACCCATTTACATTTAAGGTAATTATTGATAAGTATGATCCCATTGCCATTTACTTTGTTGTTTTGGGTTTGAGTTTATAAACCTTTTCTGTTTCCTGTCTAGAGAAGATTTTTTAGCATTTGTTGAAGAGCTACTTTAGTGGTACTGAATTCTCTCAGCTTTTGCTTGTCTGTAAAGCTTTTGATTTCTCCTTCATATCTGAATGAGATCCTTGTTGGGTATAGTAATCTGGGTTGTAGGTTTTTCTCTTTCATCACTTTAAGTATGTCCTGCCATTTCCCTTCTGGCCTGAAGAGTTTCTATTTGAAAGATCAGCTGTTATCCTTATGGGGATCCCCTTGTGTGTTATTTGTTGCTTTTCCCTTGCTGCTTTTAATATTTGCTCTTTGTGTTTGATCTTTGTTAGTTTGATTAATATGTGTCTTGGGGTGTTTTGCCTTGATTTACCCTGTTTGGGACTCTCTGGTTTTCTTGGACTTGGGTGGCTGTTTCCTTCCCCATTTTGGAGAAGTTTTCAACTATTATCTACTGAGGTATTTTCTTATGACCTTTATTTTTGTCTTCTTCTTCTGGGACTCCTATGATTCGAATGTTAGGGCATTTAACATTGTCCCAGAGGTCTCTGAGGTTGTCCTCATTTCTTTTAATTCTTTTTTCTTTTTTCCTCTCTGCTTCATTTATTTCCACCAGTCTATCTTCCACCTCACTTATCCTCTCTTCTCCCTCAGTTATTCTATTGTTTGTTCCCTCCAGAGTGCTTTTGATCTCAGTTATTGCATTATTCATTATTGATTGACTCTTATTATTTCTTCTAGGTCCTTGTTAAACATTTCTTGCATCTTCTCAATCCTTGTCTCTAATCTATTTATCTGTAACTCCATTTTGTTTTCAAGATTTTGGATCATCTTTACTATCATTATTCTGAATTATTTTTCAGGTAGACTCCCTATCTCCTCTTTTTTGTTTGGTTTGGTGGGTATTTGTCATGTTCCTTTACCTGCTGAATATTTCTCTGCCTTTTCATTTTGTTTAGATTGCTGTGTTTGGGGCCCTCTTTATGTAGGCTGGAAGTTTATGTTTCCTCTTTATTGTAGAGCCTGCTCCCTATGGGTGGGATTGGACTAGTGGCTTGTCCTGGTTAGGGGAGCTTGCATCTGTGTTCTGGTGGGTGGAGCTGGATCTCTTCTCTCTGGAGTGCAATGAAGTGTCCAGTAGTGAGTTTTGAGGTGTCTATGGGTTTGGCATGGCTTTGGGCAGCCTGTCTTTTAATGCTCAGGGCTGTGTTCCTGCTTTGCTGGAGAATTTAGCATGGTATGTCTTGCTCTGGAACTTGTTGGCTCTTGGGTGGAGCTTGGTTTCAGTGTAGGTATGGAGGCTTTTGGATGAGCTCTTGTCTATTAATGTTCCCTGGAATCAGGAGTTCTCTGATGTTCTCAAGTTTTGGAGTTAAGCCTCCTGCCTCTGGCTTTCAGTCTTATTCTTACAGTAGCCTCAAGACTTCTCCATCCATACAGCACAGATGATAAAACATCTAGGTTAATGGTGAAACAATTCTCCACAGCAAGGGACACCCAGAGAGGTTCACAGAGTTACATGGAGAAGAGAAGAGGGAGGAGGGAGATAGAGGTGACCAGGAGGAGAAGAGGGGAGTCAAAAGGGGAGAGAGCAATCTAGCCAGTAATCAATTCCCTATGTGCTCTCCACAGTCTGGAACACCCAGAGAGATTCACAGAGTTACATAGAGAAGAGAAGAGGGAGGAGAGAGATAGGGGTGACTGGGGGAGAAGAAGGGGAGCCAGAGTCAAAAGGGGAGAGAGCAGTCAAGCCAGTAATCACACCCCTAAGTGAAAATGGATACTGAAGATTAGATTCTTAAAGGTACAAAATTGATAACAAATACCAAAAAGCAAAGATTAAAAATCTAGAGTAGAGGTTAGACTCTCAAAAATACAATATTAAAAATACAAAACAAAATCAATCACAAAAATTATAAAAATATATATATGAAATTTGCTTTTAAAATAGGGTCTTTTTTGCAAGGTAATAACAGGTTATAAAAATGAAAATTAAAGGAGTAATAAAGAACTTAAATTTTTTTAAAAAAAATTAAAAAGTGATAATAGTAAAAATATATCTAGGAATTTCTCTGGAGCTGTTGTGGGCAGTGTGGGGTCAGTTCAGTTTCAGATAGTTCCTTGTTCCAGCTTGTACTTGTTCTCAAGGTCTATAGGCCCCTCCAATGCTTAGTCAATGTTAACTACAGGGTTTTAATCTGTTGCACCTGTCACTTCCAGAGCAGTTCCCTCTTCTTTGTTTATTTTGGCTTCCTCTGTTTGCAAGTCTCTTCAGTGTCTAATTTCCACCCTGACACAAGGGGGCGAAGGTGGTCACTTATTTAGGCTCACTTGTTCAGTTGTGCTGTGGGGAGGGAGGAACACTGCAAACAAATATCACTGGCGTGTGTGGGGAGTGCTCGCAGTGTATGGACCACACTGGGTTTGCCCCAGCTCACAGCAGCCTGTGCTTTCCTGGGTCTACACTGCTCAGGCTCCAGGGTGCTCTGCAGGGCACTGTCCAAAGCAGGCCCTGTGTTTCATGCACTTCCCAGGTCTAAGCTGCTCAGGTTCAGGTTCTCGGGTACTCCGCAAGGGCACAGACTCGGTTGGGCATGTGTTTTGTGCCCTTCCCAGGTCCAAGCAGCTCAGGCGACCAGGTGCTTGGCGAGCGCACTGTCCCAGGTGGGCCGTGTGTCTTAATCACCTCCCCAGTCCCAGCTGCTCGGTTTCCCAGGTGCGCCGTGAGAGCACTGTCTCAGGTGTGCCATGTGTCTCCTCTGGGGAGCTGATCTCAGGCTGCGACCCTCCTGGCAGATGTCAACCATCCAGGATCCCAGGAAGACGTGGTTAGCAACTGGGAGCCTGCTCACAGTTTGGTGGAGGATGCCGGTCTCTGGGGCCGAGATTGGAGCAGCCCCTTGCCTTCCAGCTCTGGCTGTTGCACGCCTGCCTCTCTGCCTCCGGTGGAACAGAGGGGCCTGTACGCAGCCCGCTAGCTCTCCTTTGGTATTGGCTCAATCCTTTGTTCTGTGAGCTGGCAAGGGAAAGTTCTCTCTCTCTCTTTTTCCTCTCTGGCTATCCCACAGTTTGGGTTGCTATCTCACGTTAGCTCCCTCAGATTGTCTTCAGGGCATTCAGGCCCAGTCCTTACCCTAAGGACTGATGATGCAGCCCACGCCTCCATATCCAGTTCCTGCTCGCTGGTGGTGGATGACAATGTCTGGGCTACTTCTCCGCTGGCAGTTGCGGTTAGGCGCCTATTCTGTGGGGGCTTTCTTCCTCCCAGTTATGTTGCCCTCTGAGATTCCAAAACTCCCCACAGACCCACCTGTGAGAGGGTTTCCTACTGTTTGGAAACTTCTCTTCCTTCATGACTCCCTCCCCAGGATGGGTCTCCATCCCTAAGTCTTTTGTCTCTCTTTTTGTCTTTTGTATTTTGTCCTACCTCTTTCAAAGAGAATGGATTGCCTTTCTAGGTGCCTGGTGTCTTTCACCAGCATTCAGAAGTTGTTTTGTGGAAATTGCTCAGCATTCAAATGATCTTTTGATTAATTTGTGGGGGATAAAGTGGTCTCCCCATCATATTCCTCTGCCATCTCGGGACCACCCCCCAGACTTTTTTTTTTAATTAACAGCTTTATTGATATATGGACAGAGGAACCTGGAGGGCTACAGTCCATGGGGTTGCAAAGAGTTGGACACCACTGAGCAACTAACACACTTTATTGAGGTGTAATTCAGATGTCACACAATTCACCCATTTAAATGTGTACAATTCAATGATTTTAGTGTATTTACAGAGTTGTGCAACCATCACCACAGTAAATTTTAGAACATTTTTATCAGGCCAAAAAGCAACCCTATGGGTTGCATTGAATGGATTCAGACTTTCTTGATCAAAATTCCAACTCCACATATTTATTAATTGTGTTGACTTTAAGCAATTTTTTCAACCTCTCTGTGCCCCTAGTTTCTTCATGGTAAAATGGCTATAATAATAGTTTGTACCTAATGAGTTGCCATGAGAATTAAATGATGTCTCCATTAGGAAGCTTTTGGATTTAAGTTTAGGAAAGCTGGCTCAATTTGCCTTGAACCAGGTAGATGGGAAAGAAAAAAAGAAATAGAGAAGAGAAAACTTAATACAAATCAAGAAAGGAACAGGAAGAGAAGTTTATTTTCACCAGCCATTAGTTTGGGGGTGCTTATCACATAGTTCTCTGCCTAGTTTTCCTCCTGGAATGTTAAGATTGCCATTCCTATGTGTTTAGTGAAACTCCTTCAGTTTTTTGGTAATAGGAGCTAAATAAATAATACGCCTTATTTGCTTCTAAGATCTGTGCTGTCTAGGAGTATAAATCTCATTGAGCAGACTCTACAAAATATTTTAATAATATAACATCTCTGCCCAATGGTGTCATTCAGAATAGCATTTTGGATAGCCCAATATGATGCCAACAGACACCATAAACGGCAGTAAGTGCAGCAGAAGCTAGGATCCAAAGCCTTGAATTGGAGATTAGATTCCATCACTAGTTGTTTTGTGCCTCTCTTAACCTTGTTTGACTTCAAATTCTCCATCATCAAAATGAGAAATAAAAGCAGAATGCACTCCACGTGGAAGCCTAAGTGTAGAAGAGCATCTTATCATCATAGTTATGATTACAGAATCACAAAATTGGGTGGGTTGACTTCCCTGGTGGCTCAGATGGTAAAGCATCTGCCTACAATGTGGGAGACCCGGGTTCAATCCCTGGGCTTGGGAAGGTCTCCTGGAGAAGGAAATGGCAACCCACTCCAGTATTCTTGCCTGGAAAATTCCATGGCCACAGTCCACAGGGTTGCAAAGAGTTGGACACAACTGAGCGACTTCACTTCACTTTAGTAAAGATGAATTTATTCTCTGGATTAGCTGTGTCAGAGACCCTGAGACTCAATGAAAGGAAAGCCTTCCCAAGGTCAGACCAGCTGGGTTTCAACGAGGATTGAACCTACATTCCGGCCTTGTGTTCTACTATGATGTGACACAGACTGATGAGTTTCCTTTCCCCTCCTTATGTCCATCACAACAATTGATTTATCAGTTTACCAGTCATTATAAATGATACAAACTTTATATGTAAATGTTAAATACACATGCTGAGTGAAGAGGATCACCTGAAGATATGTACCAATTTTGTGTCCCCATGATAAATTCACAGATATTTATAAAGCCTTTAACGTAAAGGTTGGTAATGGTCTCAAAATGGAAGATCAAGATTTTCACAGCTTTCTTTTCAGCCTAATTTGGCAAGGATCTGGTTAGCAATCAGGGTAAAAGTGAGATGGGACTGTGAATATTCTTTTACTTCTAACTTTTCTGAGTGAGAAAATCAATGGCATCTAACAAGCCTGGAGATTTTTCTCTTAAGATACCAAAAGGGGGACCCAGTAAGCCCTGACCCACATGCCATTTTGAAAAACCCATGAGATCTACATAATCATAGTAAGAGAGGAGCATTTCTTTGTATTCCCTTTGGCCTGATTCAGCCACCAGGGAGAGGACAGTCAGTGAGCTCACAGCATTGCGTGTGATGACTTCCACAAAAGTCTTTGCTGCTATAGTTTTTACATCTCATGTTACCTCATTAAGACAGATCTGGTAGGGGTTTAAATTAGCCCAGATTTCCTCTCTATCACACATTCAATTCAAAACTTTAATGACTATTTCATAAAGGTTTTCTAATTCTCAGTGGCATAGTGAATATCCTTTAGCCTTTAAATCAAATGACAAAAAAAAACTACAGGCAGAAAAAAATGATGATGCTATTTCTGTTCCTAGATTGGTTAGCACACAGTCACCTGGAGTCATGATATCAGAAGTTTTGCTGGCCAGAACAAATTGCCAGTAACTGCCTGCATGATCAAGAGAAAATACAGCCTCTCATTCCCTGTTTCCCCCTTAGGGGATTGTAGCTGCAACCCCACAGTCCTACTAGCTCTTAATTTCTCCCTTCCTTCTTCCCTCCTTTCTTCTTTCCTTCTTCCTTTCTTCATTCCTAACCTAGTTCTATCCATCTAATAAGAATACACTAGTATTCCATTCGGAGAAGGCAATGACAACCAAGTCCAGTACTCTTGCCTGGAAAATCCCATGGATGGAGGAGCCTTGTAGGCTGTAGTCCATGGGGTCTCTAAGAGTCGGACATGACTGAGTGACTTCACTTTCACTTTTCACTTTCATGCATTGGAGAAGGAAATGGCAACCCACTCCAGTGTTCTTGCCTGTAGAATCCCAGGGACTGGGGAGCCTGGTGGGCTGCCGTCTATGGGGTTGCACAGAGTCGGACACGACTGAAGTGACTTAGCAGCAGCAGCAGCAGCAGCAGTATTCCACTAGAAGGGAGAGGGAGAGGTTACCAGATTAAAGCAACCATCAAATGATGTTTCCAAGCAACCTAGAGCTTCTAGTCTACTCTCCCCTTCCTCACATCTCCAAAGGGCCAAGAGTAGGCCCTCCCTATTCCTCCAGCATATTGTGGAACTAGATCTTTTATTTTCCTGGGAATGGAGTCACCATCCCCACAGTTTCCCAGAAGCTGTTCCACTGCTTGTAGTTTCTATTCTGCTATGGACTGAACTGCATCCCCTCCAAATTCATATGTTGATGACCTAACCCCCAAATGTGACTGTATTTGGAGATAGGGCCTACGACAGGTCATGATGGCAGGGCCCTGACCCCATGGGTTAGTGCTCTTATAATAAGAGGCCATGTGAACACACAGCAAAAATTTGGCAGTCTGCAAGCCATGAAAGGAGCTCTCACCAGAAACTGAACCTGCTAACAATTTAATCTTAGACTTTCCAGCTTCCAGAACTGTAAGAAAAGTAAGTCATTTCTATTGTTGGAACCATCCAGTGTGTGTTATTTTGTTATGGCAGTCTGCGCTAAGATGCACCTCAACTTCTTTCTGCCCATTTCCTTCTTAGTGGTGCCCTCTTAAATATCCTGCAAATTCCTGTCGGGATGTACAGCCTCAGAGGCACATTCCCAACTCTCCTTAGCTCTACACACTTAATTCTTTTAACCTCCACTCACTCTACCAATCATTTTTACTTTGTTGAATTTGAACAAATTGTTTGTATAGATGAAAATTTTCAAGTCTTTAAGCCATTTGCATCAGTAACTTCAAAGATATGAGTACTCAAGCACTCATTGTACCCTCCAGTATGAGCACGTGTGCACATGCAAACACACACACACACACACACACACACACACACACACACACACACACACTGGATTGTCACATATTTCATGAACCAGGTTAAAATGCTAAAGGCATTCAGGTTTCTTTGATTCTTCTCAAGTAGAAATTCAAAGGGAAACCTGAGCTCCACCTCCCCTATATTGTGAACACATTTCCCTTCAATGAAATTTTAGAACCTCATCCAGGGATTTTTTAAAGATGGCAAAATGGCGTAACAGATCTCCTTCCTGCTTATTACCAAGCATGAATTTGCTCCTTTAAAAAGCATCAAATAGGAGCATGAGTGGGCTGAATACCACTCAGAGTCTTGTGTGAGAAAACCAACTGACTGTTCTGCTCTTGTTCCCAGCATTTAGACAGAGGCCCCACCGTCTTACCAGTGTAAGATCCTCTGGGAGGGAGGGACTGAATCCAGTGTTACCCAAAGGTCAGATGGGATCACTTTGAAAAATAGACCCTTTAGGGCAGCTGAAAAGAGGATGTTGAATTCACTGTTACAACTTTTACACATTCCTCTCTCTTCAAAGGAAACCTCAGAGCTGAGTTACCAAAGTGGCCTCCAGCAAACAGGAGGGTACAAATGTCCCCTGGGCCTCTATGATATTGGTCTGGTATGTAGACAGTGAGCTGCCATGATGCTGAAAGCAGCTCAGCTCTCTTATTGTTATTTTGGCTGAAGGCCTCATGGAGCTAAATCACTGCTACTTGGGCCCACTGTGTATTTCAGCACTTCTAGATGCTGTGTATTTCAAATGACTTTACTCCAGTGGTGAGGGGTGGGGTAAGCAACTGTCTATAGGACAGAGGTTGTGAAGAGGTGGCCCCCTCAACTTCCTTCTGGCGCACACACACACCCCAGAGCCCTGCAGGCAGAGATGTAGAGCTGTCCATGTGAGCCAGCAGGGCTTTGATCATATTTATCTTGCCCTCAAAATATGTACGCTGAGTATTGCAACTCTCCCTTTCCATTTGCATCTGTGAGTCCTAGGGAAAAATCATCTATCATCTATGAAAGCTGGCAATGGCTTTCTTCTTCCATTTCAATTGATAGATACAGTGCATTAAAAGGAAATTAATGTTGGTCTTATTTCATCAAAAGCAGTTTCAAGAAATCTTTGGGTCAAAGAAGAAAGTTGTCAGCTACTGCTTAGCACCGTGGTAACTGACAGTTTGTATTCCTGGGAAAATGTAATTACCACACCTGCCACTGTGCTTCAGGCCAGACCTTTCTGGGAGAACATTTTTAGATCTGTGTGTTTATTCTGCCTCCATGTGAAGGGATCTACAGACGCTTCTCATATAATACATCCCAAGATCACTTTCTTTTTCTTTCTTCATGAAAAGGAAGCAGTCTGTGGGTAGACTCAACTCAGAGACTGGGTCTTTTGACCACATGGCCTCATGCAATATGGGTATTGCACACACTGAGCAGTGAAGCTTCAGAGTCAACATCATTGATAGCTGGAGAGAAGAACAGAATCATTATTGGCTTTAGGTGGAAGTAGACTAGATAGCAGTGATGTGGCAGCATTGGAAGAGCTCTGAGGAAGACCCAGACCAATCCCTCCCTAAGCTCCCCAGCAGTTTGTTAGTGCCTCCTTTCCTCTACAAGGAACAATCCTTTCCAGTTCCTAAATGCAGGTAAGTTTTTAAATCTTCCATAGAGGGACTTCCCTGGCAGCCCAATGGTTAAGACTCTGTGCTTTCACTGCAGGGGGCTTGGGTTTGATCCCTGGCCAGGGAACTAAGATCCCACATGCCACAGAGTACCACTCCCCCCAAAATTTTTGTAATTAAAAAAAATCTCCCAAAGATCAGTAGTACCTGATCTGAAATACATGCCAATGGCAGACCAGATTCTTTTCAGGAGCACATTTGAACAGAGGAAGGAAAAATAAAAGATAGCAAGGGCTGGCTGCAGGTTGGGGACACTCTAAAGACAGACACTGTTCAGTTCACCTGCAGCAGCCATCCAGCTGGTGCTGTCTGATCAATTCTATGTAGGTGTCTGGAAGCTGGGTGATTCTGAGATGATCAGGTACTTCTTTTTGTCTCAGGTCCCCATCTATAAACTAGGGATAAACATTTCCACAGATTGCAGATTTAGAATGGCTTCCGTGGATGCTGGTTTGGGCAATGTTTTACATGGAAACACAGGTCAGATACATTGATCTGGGAGACAAAATCAAGTTAGGCCTCCAAAAAGATATCAGAAGGGAAGGTTTTTTTTAACCAAAGCTTTTTCTTTCCTATTTTATTAAAATATAAGTCACATAACAGAAACCTTACTATTTTAAAGTATACAATTCACACACTGCTATATTTAAAATGGATAACCAACAAGGACCTACTGTATAGCACAGGGAACTCTGCTCAATGTTATGTGGCAGCCTGGATGGGAGGGGAGTTTGGGGGAGAATGGATACATGTATATGTATGGCTGAGTCCCTTTGCTGTCCACCTGAAACTATCACAACATTGTCAATCAGCTATACTCCAATATAAAATTAAAAGTTAGAAAAATAATAAAGTGTACAATTTAGTGGTTTTTACTATATTCACTATGTTCAACCCTTGACACTATCTAATTCCAGAACATTTCCATCAAAGAAGGGAACATTTTGAAAAAGAATTTAAATGTGTAAATGGAGACTGCAGACAAGATTGAAGTGATCAGTCAGTAGCCATCCTTCCCTAACTTTGGAGTGAAAAGGACATTTAACATAGTATTCAGGATGAAGGAAAAGCCCATCTTATAGAAGGCTTAATTAAGACTCTTTACTGTCAGGTATGGGCTCTCCCTACCTTGGGTTTGATTGTAGCTCATTGATAACAAATCTCCCTGCAATGCAAGAGACCCAGATTCAATTCCTGGGTTGGAAAGATCCCCTGGAGAAGGAAATGGCAACCCACTCCAGTATTCTTGCCTGGAGAATCCCATGGACAGAGGAGCCTGGCAGGCTACAGTCCATGGGGTTGCAAGAGTTGGACATGACTTAGCAACTAAACCACCACCATGGGTTTCCCAGGTGGCTCAGTGGTAAAGAATCTGTCTGCCAGTGCAGGAGACACAAGAAGACATGGGTTTGATCCCTGGGTCAGGAAGATCCCCTGGAGGAGGAAATGGCAACCCACTCCAGTATACTTGCCTGGAGAATTCCATGGACAGAGTTCATGGGGTCACAGAGAATTGGACACGACCAAGCACACACTGGCAGGTATAAAAAAGAAAAATAAATAAAAGGTATTTTTCCACATTTGCATTTTGTCAAACCAGTTAAATGAGTGAAACTTGATTAATGACACAATGGGTATCATTGGCCTTCAATTTGGTAGCATAATAATTTCAGTGTCATCAACTCTCAGCTACTGATGGCAATGAGAAATAGAAGAATCATGAAAATGGAACATTCCCATATACTCTTGAGCATAGTCATAACTGAAAATCAAAACCCTTATCCTTTTCATCCTAGGTCAACCCTGTGAGAAGGAGAATCCTGGAAGGAGGACTAGGTGGCCACTCACAGCAGTATGATTTAAGGCCTTTAAAGCCCCCCACTTAAGAGCATCTTTCATCTGGGGCCATCATGTTTGAAATTCTAAACATCGAGTCAGTCTTTCCATCCTTCTTATTTCAGAAAGATTATTGATAAAGAAAGTAGTTGCACAGGAAGATGATTGGTAAGTCTTAACTAAAGCAAATAATTTGTAGCAAATTGGTTTTCACACTCTTTGGACATAGTCACTTTCATATTCAAAAATTACTCTAACTACAAGAAACTGATTTTAGCACAGCCTGGTTAAACATAGACCTAAAACCTTCTAAACAATTCTTCCAGACCTTTCCCAGGATCAAGGTTTCCACATTTTAAAATTCCAAGGAGTAGGATTAAGCCATAGTCTATGTGACTAGAGCCCCCTGGAGCTGTATAGTTCACAACTTGCAAGGCTGTTTGTGGCATCACCTTCCAGACCTCTCTGGTGAAAGAATGATGTTGACCAATCTGCTATGGAGACTTCAAAAGAGAACATTTTGAACCATTGCAAATGCCTCCTAGTTAGAGGGCTTGTCATATAACCAGTGAAGATGATAGGTAGCATTAGTAGGCCCTCTCAAACTTTCAGGGACTTCAACAGAATTTTTAATTATATTTGAGGTTTTCAAATCAATCTTTTAGAAATGAAGCTAACCCTGCCCTTAAGAAGACGAGGTCAAAAATTACCACTGCTAAGAGTACTCTGCTTGATGCCAATAATGGTAACTACATATAATTACATGTTTGTCTAAAACCATAGAATGTACAACATCAAGAGTGAATCCTAACTGTGGACTTTGAGTGACAATCTGTTAACATAGGCTCATTAAAGCAACTCATTCCAGAAGGTGGGAATCCATACAGCTGGGCGATAGAGCTGGAATGGCTGCCAACAATGAAAATTTTAAGGATTAGAGAGAAGCCCTATTTGTACATTTTAGCCACTGATTTGTGGAAGAGGATACTTAAAAAAAACTGGATATCTGCAAATTCCCTGCAGAATTCAGTCAATAGCTGAATGTCTATTTCCCCACCTCAAGTGACTGAAAAGTCTTAGCACACCAAATTCTGTTCTAACCTAAGCTACAGATTGCTCTTTATGGGAGGGTATTTCCTAATTATAGAGTCCTGTGGAGGGAGCTAAGCTTCCCAGGTGGCACTAGTGGCAAAGAACCTGCCTGCAATGCAGGAAACACAGGAGACCCAGGTTCTATCCCTGGGTCGGGAAGATCTCCTGGAGAAGGGCATGGCAACCCACTCCAGTATTCTTACCTGGAGAATCCCATGGATAGAGGAGCCTGGAAAGCTACAGTCCATGGGGTCACGAAGAGTCAGACATGACTGAGCAACTTAGCACGCACGTGGAAGGAACTAAGCATTAGGCAGGGTGCTGAAGGACCTCAGACTTGTTCTTGCTTTGGGGCTCCTGTGCTATATGACCCTAGACAAGTCTGTGATATTAACTTTGATGTGACCAACCCTCCCTTATGTAAAATGGGAAGTAATATCCATATCTATTTGCCTCACCAAATCATGGGGCAGTCGTGAGAATTTTGTTAACCCTAATGACTAAGGCGCCATACATACAATTGCAAGGTATATTCCTAAGATTGTCTGTAGTAGTTGTTTAGGACATAATAACACATATGATAATCAGGCAGACAAAATTTTGAAACAAAAACTTAATAGGTGCTCTAGAGATGGTAAAGAACCAGGACAGGATCTCTTCTTTGCAGCACAGGTATTAAATTGTGGAGAAATAATGAATGAGCACAGGCAAACTCACCCACAGCAGGAGTATATAGTGACAAAGGTTGAACACTCTGTCCCCATCTTAGGAAATCCAGAACTTCCGAGAAAGGGGAAATGGTCAGTCAGGTCAGGGATAAATGGGAAGGCAAAAAGCTATTCCTGTTAGGAGACAGTATGTCAGCCCACAAGAGCAAAATTTTGTGAGCTTCCCTGCTGTGCCCTAGGATCATGCTTCGTGGATGCACCACAGATATTTGCTGAGTGGTTGAACAGAAGAGGCTGGCATGAGCAAGGGGAGGGGAGAAACAGCATGCTGGGTGGTCTTCCTGGCAGGTGTCATGAGTGTTTTGTCTTTGACAAGTGATTGAAAGGTTGTTGCTGAGCCATGAAAGATGCTGGGATTCTTGGCCTCTGGAGGAGAGGAATTCAATCTGGGGCCAGTGACGAGGCTTGATCACTCAGAGCTTTTGTGTAATAAAGTTTTATTAAAGTATAAAAGAGATAGAGAAAGCTTCTGACATAGACATCAGAAGGGGGCAGAAAGAGTGCCCCCTGCTAGTCTTTAGCCATATGTTTTATGTCTGTTAGAAAGCTATTAATCAGATAAGAGAGACACCTCAAGGCTGAGGGAGTTTCACCAGGCCCCTCTCCCACAATATGCATTTTTGAGATAGGATGGCATGAGGTGTGTCATCCCCCAGCCATAAAACAATTGATATGAATACTGGTTTGTTGAGCTATTATCAGCCCAAGGTTTGAGAAAAGAAAAAAAGTTAGTCTTAGGTGGAACCATTTTGAAGAAAGGCAAATTCCAAAGCAAATACATAGTTTCATTAACATAGCTTAAGAAAAACATTTCCATAAGAAAAACACATTGGTTAGCTCAAGGTTTGAGAAAAGTTAAGTTCAGGTGGAACCAGGTGTTGTGGCAACACAGAATTTTAAGAGAAACCTTTTAATTTTGTATAGAGAAGGGAAAAAAATCTGACACTTGTAGTTTGTTTCCTCCTGCCACTTAAGGGAGAGATAAAAAAATGTCTGACACTTGCAGCCTATTCCTGTTTGGAGACCCCTGGCCTTCCTGCCTGTTACCCTCTCGTGATTACAGCTTATGATGGCTTTATCCTTGGGCAGTTGAAGGGCTGTTGCTATAAAGGCAGGAGCACACATGTGGACAGGTTCAGGAAAACCCTTCTTGGCTCATGCATCCAACCTGGACTGGCGATGGGGAACACATGTAAATCCACGGCTGATTCATGTCAATGTATGGCAAAAACCATTACAATATTGTAAAGTAATTAGCCTCCAACTAATAAAAATAAACTCTGGGAGAAGGCGAGGGTGGGATATTTCAAGAGAATAGCATTGAAACATGTATATTATCTAGGGCGAAACAGATCACCAGCCCAGGTTGGGTGCATGAGCCAAGTGCTCGGGCCTGGTGCACTGGGAAGACCCAGAGGGATCGGGTGGAGAGGGAGGTGGGAGGGGGGACTGGGATGGGGAATACATGTAAATCCATGGCTAATTCATTTCAATGTATGACAAAAAACTACTGTAATGATGTAAAGTAATTAGCCTCCAACTAATAAAAATAAATGGAAAAAAAAAAACTCAACATTCAGAAAAAAAAAAAAGAAAAGAAAAGAAAAAAATTAAAAAAATAAATGAAAAAAAAAAAACCCTTCTTGGGCTTCTCTGGCTTTAAACAAAGGCTCTCAAGCTTCCAAGGAGAGAGCATGAGTCACCAACTGGACAGAGATCTCCATCAACAGGTACAACTGAGGCATGGATGCAATTGTAGGAGAAAATCTTTCTGAATGCAAGCCTTTGTTATATTTGCTGCATTTGGTTTGTTAATTCACTTGGATTGTGGTACCTGAAGCAAATAATAGTGAAATATGATGGGACTTTTGGAATAACCATGTGAGGAGCTCAGTGGACCCTCTACTCAGGTTTAAAAAAAAAAATAACTGGTGAACTTTATAAAACACAATCATCTAAAGTTTCTAAAAGTTGATCTAAGGTCATACAGCAGACTGAGCAGCAATTTATTCAGGAAAATCTAATAAATTTGGTAAGAACAGTGAAAAATCTGTGGCACTTGAGTTAGAACCTGCTTTCCTCCATCCGCTTCAAATTCCCTCCATCCAGCTATGTGTTACAGAAGCTTTAACTCCAGGAAAGTGCAGCCAAGGAGATGGGAGGGTTCCCTTTAACCACAGCTCCCAATTAGGACTCCAGTTTCATCCCGGGATAGGAAGTCACAGACATCTCTCAATCCCCAGTATCTCTGTGTTATAGAAGCCCTAGTCCATGGCAGAAAAGATTGGGATTCCTTCCTCCACTCAGGGTGAAGGCTCATAGGATGGAAGCTGTACACAAGGCAAGGCAATACTGGGACCTCAATAGCAACCCTTATCCTCAAATCCCCCTCACAGGGCAGAAGTTCATTCAGGGAGGGACAAGCACAGAAGATGGGAGCTGAAGTCCCTTTCAGCTCCCACTTGCAGGGTAGTGGTATTGCTTTGGGAGAAGCAAGTCACCATCCCTGTCCCCAGCGTAGGAGTGCAGAAGTTTTGCCCAAGTAGAGAGGCATGACTGGAGGACTGGTAACTTCCCAGCTCTGCTGAGGAGATGATTTTATTTGGAACAGAATATGAGGTATAGGAGATCAGAAAATGCCACCCCAAAATATGACTTAGGAAACCAGAATACGCCACGTTAAAATATTCCTCTTTGGCCTAAGGATTATCTTGAGAACAAAAGACATAAAATAAGCTCTTAAAACAGAGTAGACATAACCCTTTTGTAAGAGACATTTACATTTATAAAGAATATCACCATTTCTAAGAATGTTTCCCTCTTTGGACTGGAAGAGAAGGATGACTATATCACAAGAAATTCTTATCCCTGGAAAAGGCTCTGACTTAAATCTTCATAATAAACCTTATCCTAGTCTATTGTATTTTTCTTGGTCACCTCCCTATTACTGCACCTATATCTTTCTTTCTTTGAATGTGGTATTTAAGCCTAAATTCTAAGCCATCACTGGGAGTTACTCATTTTTCCCTAGCCGTCTCCTATGTATACATGAGGTATGCATGTTAATAAATGTTGTTCTTCTCTTGTAGATCTGTCTTTTGTGGTGGGTACCCCAGCCAGGAACTTAAAAGGGTAGAAGGATAACATTTTTCTCTCCTGCAGGAGGAAATTATGTCTTAAGGTGTAGCTGAAAACAGTACTGTCTTACTGTCAAACAAGAGAAGGCTTATAGTGTCATGAAACCAATACCAAAGGATAAAACAGCAAATAAGTCAAAAGTTTAACAGGGAAATAGACAGCTCAAAAGCTCCCTATTAAGATCATACTTCTCCCTGGGGGCCATGGAGACTGTGCATATGTTCCAGGCTGCACCCACTAAAGAACAATGGAATCAGGCACACGCGAGCTACTGGCCTCCAATAAAACATGTGGCAGAATGTGACGCATTTCCGCACACCAATCATAGATCCATCAGCAAAGGCCTGAACCTTTACTGGTGTAGGAGAGGGAAAAGTTTTCCTTGACCCTCTTAGAGCTCCTGACTGGACCTGTTAATTAAACTGACAAAAACAGATTAAGAGGAGAAAAGCATACAAATTTATTTATTCAATATTAAGTTGTACATGACACAGAAGCCTTCATAAGAAAATGAAAACCCAAAGAAACATACCCAAGGATTTTTATGCTAGGTTTGATGAAGAGTGGACAGTTGTGGAGAAATATGATAGATCAATCATATTCCACAGGACTGGGGAAACAGACTCTTGGAGGGCACAAACAAAACCTTGTGTGCACCAGGAGAAAGGAGCAGTGACTCCACAAGAGACTGAGCCAGACTTGCCTGTGAGTGTCCAGGAGTCTCCAGCAGAGGCATGGGTTGACAGTGGCCTGACATGGGGTCAGGGGCACTGAATACAACAGTCCTGGCATAAGTCCTTTTGAAGGAGGTTGCCATTACCCCTACCATAGTTTGGCCTCAGGCCAAACTACAGGGAGGGAACACAGCCCCACCCATCAACAGAAAATTGGATTAAAGATTTACTGAGCATGGCCCCACCCATCAGAGCAAGACCCAGATTCCCCCACAGCCAGTCCCTCCCATCAGGAAGCTTCCACAAGCCTCTTATCCTTATCCATCAGAGGGCAGACAGAATGGAAACCACAGTTACAGAAAACTAACCAAACTGATCACTTGGATCACAGCCTTGTCTAATTGCATGAAACTATGAGCTATGCCATGTAGGGCCACCTAAGACGGACGGGTCATGGTGGAGAGTTCTGACAAAACATGGTCCACTGGAGAAGGGAATGGCAAACCACTTCAGTATTCTTGCCTTGAGAACCCCATGAACAGTATGAAAAGGCAAAAAGGTATGACACTGAAAGATGAACTCCGCAGGTCAGTAGGTGCCCAATATGCTACTGGAGAAGAGTGAGAAATAGCTCCAGAAAGAATGAAGAGATTGAGCCAAAGTGAAAACAGCACCCAGTTGTGGATGTGACTGGTGATGGAAGTAAAGTCCAGTGCTGTAAAGAACAATATTGCATAGGAACCTGGAATGTTAGGTCCATGAATCAAGGTAAATTGGAAGTGGTCAAACAGGAGATGGCAAGAGTGAACATCAACATTTTAGGAATCAGTGAACTAAAATGGACTGGAATGGGCGAATTTAATTCTGATGGCTATTATATCTACTACTGTGGGCAAGAATCCCTTAGAAGAAATGGAGTAGCCCTCATAGTCAACAAAAGAGTCTGAAATGCAGTACTTGGGTGCAGTCTCAAAAACGACAGAATGATCTCTGTTCGTTTCCAAGGCAAACCATTCAGTATCACAGTAATCCAAGTCTATGCCCCAACCAGTAATGCTGAAGAAGCTGAAGTTGAACAGTTCTATGAAGACCTACAAGACCTTCTAGAACTAACACCAAAAAAATGTCCTTTTCATTATAGGGGACTGGAATGCAAAAGTAGGAAGTCAAGAGATACCTGGAGTAACAGGCAAATTTGGCCTTGGAGTACAGAATGAAGCAGGGCAAAGGCTAACAGAGTTTTGCCAAGAGAACACACTGGTCATAGCAAACACCCTCTTCCAACAAAACAAAAGACTCTACACATGAACATCACCAGATGGTCAATACTGAAATCAGATTGATTATATTCTTTGCAGCCAACAGATGGAGAAGCTCTATACAGTTTGCTAAAATAAGAAGTGGAACTGACTGTGGGCTCAGATCATGAGCTCCTTATTGCAAAATTCACACTTAAAGAGAAAGTAGGGAAAACCACTGGAACATTCAAGTATGACCTAAATCAAATCCCTTATGGTCTGCTAAAAAAGAAAATTTTCTACTAGAAAGGATTTCAACTTATAGATTTTCATACCATAGAAAAAATATGACATTTCTGTGCCTGAAATGCTAGTCTGATTTTGGCTGAGACTTAAGGGCCAGGTCAGCTATATAACTTACAAGATCAATGCAAAATGAAAATCTTTTGCTCAAAAAGTAGGATTAAAAAATGTGGTTAAAGGTACTAAACCACAAAGTATGTTCCTTTAAGAAGAAATTTAATTTCCTTTAAGAAGAAAGTGGAAAGGGACCTGAAGAGACATTTCTCCAAAGAAGACATACAGATGGCTAACAAGCACATGAAAAGATGCTCAACATCACTCATTATCAGAGAAATGCAAATCAAAACTACAATGAGATACCACCTCACACCAGTCAGAATGGCCATCATCAAAAAGTCTACAAACAATAAATGCTGGAGAGGGTGTGGAGAAAAGGGAATGGTCTTGCACTGTTGATGGAATGTAAACTGATACAGCCACTATGGAAGACGGTATGGAGACTCCTTAAAAAGCTAGGAATAAAACCACCATATGACCCAGCAATCCCACTCCTAGGCATATACCCTGAGGAAACCAAAACTGAAAAAGACACATGTACCCCAATGTTCACTGCAGCACTATTTACAATAGCTAGGACATGGAAGCAACCTAGATGTCCATCAGCAGATGAATGGATAAAGAAGCTGTGGTACATACACACAGTGGAATACCACTCAGCCATAAAAAGTAATGCATTTGAATCTGCTCTAATGAGGTGGACAAAACTAGAGCCCGTTATAGTGAGTGAAGTAAGTCAGAAAGATAAATATTGTATACTGACACATACATATGGAGTCTGAAGAGATGGCACTGATGAATTTATTTTCAGGGCAGCAGTGGAGAAACAGGCATAGAGCACAGACCTGTGGACAAGTGGGAGGAGAGGAGGGGGAAGGGGGATGTGTGGGGAGAGTCACATAGACATTCACAGCACCATGTGTGAAACAGCCAGTGGGAATCTGCTGTGACTCGGAACTCACACAGGGGCTCTGCCACAGGCTGAAGGGTGGGGTGGGCTGGGAGATGGGAGGGAGGGGACATGGGTGTACCTGTGGACGATTCTTGATGTATGACAGAAAACCACAAAATTCTGTAAAGCAATTATCCTTCAATTAAAATTAAAAAAAAATCCCTTATGGTTATACAGTAGAGGTGACAAATAGATTTAAAGGATTAGATCTGATAGACAGAGTGCTTGATGATCTATGGACAGAGGTTCACGGCACTGTATAGGAGGCAGTGATAAAGATTATCCCCAATGAAAAAAAACGCAAATGGGCAAAATGGTTGTCTGAGGAGGCTTCACAAATAGCTGAGAAAAGAAGAGAAGGGAAAGGCAAAGGAAAGGCGAAAAGGAAAGATATACACATTTGAATGCAGAGTTCCAAAGAATAGCAAGGAGAGATAAGAAAGCTTCTTAAGTGATCAATGCAAAGAAATAGAGGAAAACAATAAAATGGGAAAGACTAGATATTTCTTCAAGAAAATTAGAGATACCAAGGGAACATTTCATGCAAAGATGGGCACAATAAAGGACAGAAAATGTATGGACCTAACAGAAGCAGAAGATATTAAGAAGAGGTGGCAAGAATACACAGAAGAACTATAGAAAAAAGAAGAAAGTCAAGAGATACCTGGAGTAATAGGCAAGTTTGTCCTTGGAGTACAAAATGAAGCAGGGCAAAGGATCACAGAGTTTTGCCAAGTGAATGTACTGGTCATAGCATATAAAATGGAGCAGGACTCTATGATCCTTGCCCCCACCCCACCATGTCCTCTGCCTGCCTTTTGCCTGTGGAAAACTTTAGTCAAAGAATAAGTTTAATCAGAGAAGTGAGAAATGCTGAAACAAAGGAAAACAGTCAAAGGAGACTAAATAATAATAATGTAGTCATTAAGCATAGTCAAGGACCTTTAGTTCTTTCTCAAGGGCTATAGATAATATTCTGAGCCATATCCTGTGAGCTGTCTTACAGATACTAAAACCCCAGGTGGAAAAGTTAATTGCATGATAACAAAACTGTACCCAGGACATGAGTGCCACAATTTCAAGAATTGACTTCAAAGAAATGGGAACAAGTGCACCCCAGAACTGAAGATTAATTGTACCTAAAACAACCAAGATGATGCTAATCAGACCACTGATGACCAGTTGAAGATGACTGTTAGAGATTCCTATGCTGGTTCTGCATGTAACCTCCCCCTGCCACTTTGTCTGTAAATGGTCTCATCCCCTGCTTGTTGGGAGGAAGGGGGGCGAGTCAGCCTTTGGACAGAGGTCTGCCACCCTCTCCCACAGTTGCCGGCACCTGAAATAAAGCAAACTTTCCTTTCCATCAGCCTGACCTGCTTATTGGTTTTTGAGCAGTGAGCAGCCAGACCCCCGCAACTCATACCTTTCAGTAACAGATTTTGGCACCTAACGTGGGCCTGGCTATGACTGGCTACTGCTGGCTCCTGAACTTTCATGGCACCTGGCTCTCCTGGGTCTTCCAGGGGAGAGCTATGGCCATGACAGTGTATTAGCCTGCTGCTCGTGGCTAGCTAGCCCCAAGTAGGGGATCTGGGGGACGTTCCTAGCAGCTGCCAAAACCATTTGTTTTGAGGATCCTCCCTGTTTCTCCCCTGCTCAGCACTGGCTGCCAACTTGTGCTTTTTCTTGTTGGAATGGAAACTTGCATTTGGCACTAGCTGACAAGCTCCAAGACTGGGTAAGTCCACCGGTGTACACAAGGTCAACCTTTCCATTTGTGAGTGCTAGTGCTATTTGGGCATTCTTGCCAATTGGTTCTGACTGCTGTTGAGGACTGCTATTTAGGTTGTTTGCGAGTGCTAGTGCTATTTAGGCATTCTTGCCAGTTGGTTCTGATGTGTGCTGATGTTGAGAACTGTTTGGGACATGAGGTGCTACTTGGGCATTTTGCCAGTTGGTTCTGACATATGTCTGATGTTGAGGATCATTTGTGAGCACTGACTGCTATTTGGGCATTTTTGCCAATTGGTTCTGATGTCTGTCTGCCACTGGGGACCGTTGGTGAGCATGAAGTGCTATTTGGGTATTCTTGCCAATTGGTTCTGACACCTGACTACCGTTGAGTACCATTTGTGAGCACTGAGTGTCTTTTGGGTATTTTGCCAATTGGTTCTGACATCTGACTGCCACTGAGGACTGTTTGTGCTGGGGAAGTGTTTGTTTGGGACTGTACTGGTCACCCTGGGAGAGGGTTTATGATAGATCTATCATTTGATGTGTGAGTATGTACTCCATATGTACGATTAGTATTCTTGTTGCCTTATGTAAAGTGGGAAATTCAGCTTCAATTCATTAAGAAAAATTTTAGCTGTGAATTTATGACTAAAACAGGAAGATGATTTTTTTTTTTGGACAATGTATGGCTACAGTATTCTTCAGACTTCAGAGAAGACTGGTTAAGATGAAACACTTGAAATTCAAAAAAACTGGTTCTTTTTGCATATGCAGTTAGGGAAAGCTAGCTTGATAAAACACTTTTTTCAGACCCTGAGAAAACAAAAATATGCCTGGGAAAAAGCTTGAGGTTGCTGCTTATCATGTCATTAAAATACAAACACTGTCCACTTTGCCTAGATCTTCAGCCTTGGGTTAACTAGGCAAAAGAAAAAAGGCTTTAAAATTGAATGTATAATTTGGCTATTCTGGTATAATCCATAAACTGATTACCTACTTTTGTATTCTTGTAAGACCAAGAGGGAAACTAAAGATGTTTGGGTTTATTAAATATATGTGTTGTACCACTGAAGAAGAATCACACTATGTAAAAAAAGTATGTTTTTTGAGGTTATCAAATATGTTCTTAAGTTTGCCAATCACAAAATGTTGGTGTAACATTTCAATCACATGTTTTTGTTAAAACTTTGAAAGGTTAAAAATTGTGATATGTAAAAATGATAAGCAAAGCATTTCAGTATGTAAAGCAAGTAGGATATATGTTGTCAACAAAGAGAAGTTATAAAGAATGGAGATATTTTTGTTGAGGAAAAATGATGATAATAATTTTGTCCTACAGTTGTTTGTTTCTGGATGAAGAAATACAGGACAAATTTGTTTGGATCTAGAAAGTGACAAAAGGTTTGTGAAAAAGGAATTTTGAAAAAAATTGTGTACATTGCCAGGAATAAGATTAGACTAAATGTAATTAGGTATATGAATTTTATTAACAGTAAACTAATGTGAGACTGAAGTTAGTTTTTCTGTTTTTTTTTGTGTGTGTGTGTGTGTGTGTGTGTGTGCTTCTTTTTTTTTTTTTCCATTTATTTTTATTAGTTGGAGGCTAATTACTTTACAATATTGTAGTGTTTTTTGCCATACATTGACATGAATCAGCCATGGATTTACATGTATTCCCCATCCCAATCCCCCCTCCCACCTCCCTCCCCACCCCATCCCTCTGGGTCTTCCCAGTGCACCAGGCCCGAGCTTGTCTCATGCATCCAACCTGGGCTGGTGATCTGTTTCACCCTTGATAATATACATGTTTCGATGCTGTTCTCTCGAAACATCCCACCCTCGCCTTCTCCCACAGAGTCCAAAAGTCTGTTCTATACATCTGTGTCTCTTTTTCTGTTTTGCATATAGGGTTATCATTACCATCTTTCTAAATTCCATATATATGTGTTAGTATACTGTATTGGTCTTTATCTTTCTGGCTTACTTCACTCTGTATAATGGGCTCCAATTTCATCCATCTCATTAGAACTGATTCAAATTAGTTCTTTTTAATGGCTGAGTAATATTCCATGGTGTATATGTACCACTGCTTCCTTATCCATTAGTCTGCTGATGGGCATCTAGGTTGCTTCCATGTCCTGGCTATTATAAACAGTGCTAAGATGAACATTGGGGTGCACGTGTCTCTTTCAGATCTGGTTTCCTCGGTGTGTATGCCCAGAAGTGGGATTGCTGGGTCATATGGCAGTTCTAGTTCCAGTTTTTTAAGACATCTCCACACTGTTTTCCATAGCGGCTGTACTAGTTTGCATTCCCACCAACAGTGTAAGAGGGTTCCCTTTTCTCCACACCCTCTCCAGCAATTATTGCTTGTAGACTTTTGGATAGCAGCCATCCTGACTGGCGTGTAATGGTACCTCATTGTGGATTTGATTTGCATTTCTCTGATAATGAGTGATGTTGAGCATCTTTTCGTGTGTCTGTTAGCCATCTGTATGTCTTCTTTGGAGAAATGTCTGTTTAGTTCTTTGGCCCATTTTTTGATTGGGTCATTTATTTTTCTGGAGTTGAGCTGCAGGAGTTGCTTGTATATTTTTGAGATTAATCCTTTGTCTGTTGCTTCGTTTGCTATTATTTTCTCCCAATCTGAGGGCTGTCTTTTCACCTTGCTTATAGTTTCCTTTGTTGTGCAAAAGCTTTTAAGTTTCATTAGGTCCCATTTGTTTATTTTTGCTTTTATTTCCAATATTTGGGAGGTGGGTCAGAGAGGATCCTGCTGTGATTTATGTCGGAGAGTGTTTTGCCTATGTTCTCCTCTAGGAGTTTTACAGTTTCTGGTCTTATGTTTAGATCTTTAATCCATTTTGAGTTTATTTTTGTGTATGGTGTTAGAAAGTGTTCCAGTTTCATTCTTTTACAAGTGGTTGACCAGTTTTCCCAGCACCACGTGTTAAAGAGGTTGTCTTTTTTTCCGTTGTATATTCTTGCCTCCTTTGTCAAAGATAAGGTGTCCATAGGTTCATGGATTTATCTCTAGGCTTTCTACTCTGTTCCATTGATCTATATTTCTGTCTTTGTGCCAGTACCATACTGTCTTGATGACTGTGGCTTTGTAGTATAGTCTGAAGTCAGGCAGGTTGATTCCTCCAGTTCCATTCTTCTTTTTCAAGATTACTTTGGCTATTCGAGGTTTTTTGTATTTCCATACAAATTGTGAAATTATTTGTTCTAGTTCTGTGAAAAATACCATTGGTAGCTTGATAGGGATTGCATTGAATCTATAGATTGCTTTGGGTAGTATAGCCATTTTGACAATACTGATTCTTCCAATCCATGAACACGGTATATTTCTCCATCTGTTTGTGTCCTCTTTGATTTCTTTCATCAGTGTTTTATAGTTTTCTATGTATAGGTGTTTTGTTTCTTTAGGTAGATATACTCCTAAGTATTTTATTCTTTTTGTTGCAATGGTGAATGGTATTGTTTCCTTAATTTCTCTTTCTGTTTTCTCATTGTTAGTGTATAGGAATGCAAGGGATTTCTGTGTGTTAATTTTATGTCCTGCAATGTTACTACATTCGTTGATTAGCTCTAGTAATTTTCTGGTAGAGTCTTTAGGGTTTTCTATGTAGAGGATCATGTCATCTGCAAACAGTGAGAATTTCACTTCTTCTTTTCCTATCTGGATTCCTTTTACTTCTTTTTCTGCTCTGATTGCTGTGGCCAAAACTTCCAAAACTATGTTGAATAGTAGTGGTGAGAGTGGGCACCCTTGTCTTGTTCCTGATTTTAGGGGAAATGCTTTCAGTTTTTCACCATTGAGGGTAATGCTTGCTGTGGGTTTGTCATATATAGCTTTTATTGTGTTGAGGTATGTTCCTTCTATTCTTGCTTTCTGGAGAGTTTTAATCATAAATGGATGTTGAATTTTGTCAAAGGCTTTTTCTGCATCTATTGAGATAATCATATGGTTTTTATCTTTCAATTTGTTAATGTGGGGTATTGCATTGATTGATTTGTGGATATTAAAGAATCCTTGCATCCCTGGGATAAAGCCCACTTGGTCATGGTATATGATTGTTTTTAATATGTTGTTGGATTCTGTTTGCTAGAATTTTGTTAAGGATTTTTGCATCTATGTTCATCAGTGATATTGGCCTGTAGTTTTCTTTTTTTGTGGCATCTTTGTCTGGTTTTGGAATTAGGGTGATGGTGGCCTCATAGAATGAGTTTGGAAGTTTACCTTCTTCTGCAATTTTCTGGAAGAGTTTGAGTAAGATAGGTGTTAGCTCTTCTCTAAATTTTTGGTAGAATTCAGCTGTGAAGCCATCTGGTCCTGGGCTTTTGTTTGCTGGAAGATTTCTGATTACAGTTTCTATTTCCATGCTTGTGATGGGTCTGTTAAGATCTTCTATTTCTTTCTGGTTCAGTTTTGGAAAGTTATACTTTTCTAAGAATTTGTCCATTTCTTCTAAGTTGTCCATTTTATTGGCATAGAGCTGCTGGTAGTAGTCTCTTATGATCCTTTGTATTTCAGTGTTGTCTGTTGTGATCTCTCCATTTTCATTTCTAATTTTGTTTAATTTGGTTCTTCTCCCTTTGTTTCTTAATGAGTCTTGCTAACAGTTTGTCAATTTTGTTTATTTTTTCAAAAAACCAGCTTTTAGCTTTGTTGATTTTTGCTATGGTCTCTTTAGTTTCTTTTGCATTTATTTCTGCCCTAATTTTTAAGATTTCTTTCCTTCTACTAACCCTGGGGTTCTTCATTTCTTCCTTCTCTAGTTGCTTTAGGTGTAGAGTTAGGTTATTTATTTGACTTTTTTCTTGTTTCTTGAGGTAAGCCTGTATTGCTATGAACCTTCCCCTTAGCACTGCTTTTATAGTGTCCCATAGGTTTTGGATTGTTGTGTTTTCATTTTCATTCGTTTCTATGCATATTTTGATTTCTTTTTTGGTTATTCAGAAGTGTGTTATTTAGCCTCCATATGTTTGAATTTTTAATAATTTTTTTCCTGTAATTGACATCTAATCTTAGTGCACTGTGGTCAGAAAAGATGACTGGAATGATTTCAATTTTTTTGCAATTTCCCAAGGCTAGATTTATGGCCCAGGATGTGATCTATTCTGGAGAAGGTTCCGTGTGTGCTTGAGAAAAAGGTGAAATTGATTGTTTTGGGGTGAAATGTCCTATAGATATCAATTAGGTCTAGCTGGTCCATTGTGTCATTTAAAGTTTGTGTTTCCTTGTTAATTTTCTGTTTAGTTGATCTATCCATAGGTGTGAGTGGGGTATTAAAGTCTCCCACTATTATTGTGTTACTATTAATTTCCTCTTTCATACTCATTAGCGTTTGCCTTACATATTGCGGTGCTCCTGTGTTGGGTGCATATATATTTATAATTGTTATATCTTCTTCTTGGATTGATCCTTTGATCATTATGTAGTGTCCTTCTTTGTCTCTTTTCACAGCCTTTATTTTAAAGTCTATTTTATCTGATATGAGTATTGCAACTCCTGCTTTCTTTTGGTCTCCGTTTGCGTGAAATATTTTTTTCCAGCCCTTCACTTTTAGTCTGTATGTGTCCCTTGTTTTGAGGTGGGTCTCTTGTAGACAGCATATATAGGGGTCTTGCTTTTGTATCCATTCAGCCAGTCTTTGTCTTTTGGTTGGGCATTCAACCCATTTACATTTAAGGTAATTATTGATAGGTATGGTCCCATTGCCATTTACTTTGTTGTTTTGGGTTCACGTTTATACAACCTTTCTGTGTTCCCTGTCTAGAGAAGATTTTTTAGCATTTGTTGAAGAGCTGGTTTGGTGGTGCTGAATTCTCTCAGCTTTTGCTTGTCTGTAAAGCTTTTGAGTTCTCCTTCGTATCTGAATGAGATCCTTGCTGGGTACAGTAATCAAGGTTGCAGGTTATTCTCTTTCATTACTTGAAGTATGTCCTGCCATTCCCTTCTGGCCTGAAGGGTTTCTATTTATAGATCAACTGTTATCCTTATGGGAATCCCTTTGTGTGTTATTTGTTGTTTCTCCCTTGCTGCTTTTAATATTTGTTCTTTGTGTTTGATCTTTGTTATAATTTGATTAATATGTGTCTTGGGGTGTTTCGCCTTGGGTTTATCCTGTTTGGGACTCTCTGGGTTTCTTGGACCTGTGTAACTATTTCCTTCCCCATTTTAGGGAAGTTTTCAGCTATTATCTCCTTGAGTATTTTCTCATGGCCTTTCTTTTTGTCTTCTTCTTCTGGGACTCCTATGATTTGAATGTTGGGGCATTTCACATTGTCCCAGAGGTCCCTGAGGTTGTCCTCATTTCTTTTGATTCTTTTTTCTTTTTTCCTCTCTGCTTCATTTATTTCCACCATTTTATCTTCTACCTCACTTATCCTATCTTCTGTCTCTGTTATTCTACTGTTGGTTCCCTCCAGAGTATTTTTGATATCATTTATTGAATTATTCATTTTTAATTGACTCTTTTTTATTTCTTCTAGGTCCTTATTAAACATTTCTTGCATCTTCTCAATCTTTGTCTCCAGGCTATTTATCTGTAACTCCATTTTGTTTTCAAGATTTTGGATTGGTTTTTCTGTTAAGAAAGAAAAGTTCTCCTGAAATATTGATCTGATATTAGTAACAGAAACTTCTAATGGAAAGTAATTGTTTTGTTTCTAATCACACTTTGACCCCAATGTTCAGAGTTGAAACACTGTCCAGTAAAGTTGTCACAGAGTATAACTGCTCTTGATGTGTAACACTGCTGGCTTTAAGTGTACCACTTAAAGCACATGTACGGTGTTTGTGTGATAGTCGGGTATGAATGATAAAATGTATGGCATATGTGACAAAACCCACTACAATATTGTAAAGTAATTAGCCTCCAACTAATAAAAATAAATGAAAAAAAAAAATAAAGCATTTCCCTATTAAGGTACCTCTGAGCCTGTTCATGATATCTGATTAGAGTTCCCCCAACATGGACAACTAGGCAAATATATAACTAAAAAAGGAGGCCTAGCACTGAGGGACATGGATGGGCCCAGAGCAGGCAAATAAATGACTTTGGCAATGTTGGATCAATGCTCTCTACAGAAAGAACTGCAACTTAAAAGGAGAAAATGATGGAAGAAATACTCACATTTTGAGGTATGGGAAAGTCATTCTGGCCAATACATGATTTTAATTTGAATTTTAAGCTAACCAAAACAGCCTGTTTGTCACCTATTAAACATACATTGTACACTGCTTTAATCATTAAGATAAAAAATAACACAAAGGTGGATTTTGATTATCACACTCACTGTAATATGTCTAGTAATTTTCAAATGTTTGTCCAGACACTATGAAAGTTTATTGCCTTTCCTGTTCTGTACCGGTCCCTCCTCAAGATTGAGGAGTATAAAGAAAAAGGGGGATTGAAATGGAGCAGAACCATAGAGTCCTTGCCCCTCAGTTGCCAGCATCTGAAATAAAGCAAACTTTCCTTTCCACCAACCTGGCCTGTTTATTGGCTTTTAAGCAGCAACAGCTGGACCCCACACACATACCTTTCCTCTTCCAACACAAACATCCTTTTGCAACGACACAAACGATGACTCTACACATGGACATCACCAGACAGTCAATACTGAAATCAGATTGATTATATTCTTTGCAGCCAAAGATGGAGAAGCTCTGTACAGTCAGCAAAAACAAGACCAGGAGCTGACTGTGGCTCAGATCATGAACTCCTTATTGCAAAATTCAGACTTAAATTGAAGAAAGTAGGGAAAACCACTAGACCATTCAGGTATAACCTAAATCAAATCCCTTATGATTATACAGTAGAAAGTGACAAATAGATTCAAGGGATTAGATCTGATAGACAGAGTGCCTGAAGAACTATGGACAGAGGTTGTAACATTGTACAGGAGGTGGTGATCAAAACCATCTCCAAGAAGAAGAAATGCAAAAAAGCAAAGTAGTTGTCTGAGGAGGCAAATAGCTGAGAAAAGGAGAAAAACAAAAGGCAAAGTAGAAAAGGAAAGATATCTGAATGCAAAGTTCCAAACAATAGCAAGGAGAGATAAGAAAGCCTTCCTAAGTGATCAGTGCAAACAAATAGAGGAAAATAATAGATTTCTCTTCAAGAAAATCTCTTCAAGGGAATATTTCATGCAAAGATGGGCACAATAAAGGACAGAAACAGTATGGACCTAACAGAAGCAGAAGATATTAAGAAGAGGTGGCAAGAATACACAGAAGAACTATACAAAAAAGATCTTAATGACCCAGATAACCACGATGGTGTGATCACTCACCTAGAGCCAGACATCCTGGAGTGTGAAGTCAAGTGGACCTTAGGAAGCATCACTATGAACAAAGCTAGTGGAGGTGATGGAATTCCAGCTGAGCTATTTCAAATCCTAAAAGATGATGCTGTGAAAGTACTGCACTCAGTATGCCAGCAAATTTGGAAAACTCAGCAGTGGCCACAGGACTGGAAAAGGTCAGTTTTCATTCCAATCCCCAAAAAAGGCAATGCCAAAGAATGTTCAACCAATCGAACAATTATATTCATTTCACATGATGGCAAATTAATGCTCAAAATTCTCCAAGTGAGGCTTCAACAGCATTTGAACCGATAACTTCCAGATGTTCAAGCCTAGTTTAGAAAAGGCAGAGGAGCCAGAGATCAAATTGCCAACATTTATTGGATCATGAAAAAAAGCAAGAGAATTCCAGAAAAGCATCTATTTCTGCTTCACTGACTACACTTAAGCCTTTGACTGTATTGATCACAACAAACTGCAAAATTCTTAGAGATGGGAATACCAGAACATCTTAAACTGCCTCCTGAGAAATCTGTATGCAGGTCAAGAAGCAACAGTTAGAACCAGACATGGAACAACGGACTGGTTCCAAATTGGGAAAGGAGTACATCAAGGCTGTATATTGTCACCCTGCTTATTTAACTTATATGCAGAGTACATCATGTGAAATGCCAGACTGGATGAAGCACAAACTGGAATCAAGATTGCCAGGAGAATATCAATAACCTCAGATATGCAGATGACACCACCCTTATGGCAAAAAGTGAAGGAGGAACTAAAGAGCCTCTTGATGAAAGTGAAAGAGGAGAGTGAAAAAGTTGGCTTAAAACTCAACATTCAGAAAACTAAGATCATGGCATCTGGTCCCATCACTTCATGGCAAATAGATGGGGAAACAATGGAAACAGTGACAGACTTTATTTTCTTGGGCTCCAAAATCACTGTAGATGGTGACTGCAGTCATGAAATTAAAAGACGCTTGCTCCTTGGAAGAAAAGCTATGACAAACCTAGACAGCATATTAAAAAGCAGAGACATTACTTTGCCGACAAATGTCTGTCTAGTCAAAGCTATGGCTTTTCCATTAGTCATGTGTGGATGTGAGAGTTGGACCATAAAGAAAGCTGAACACTGAAGAATTGATGCTTTTGAACTGAGGTGTTGTAGGAGACTCTTGAGAGTCCCTCGGGCTGCAAGGAGGTCAAACCAGTGACTCCTAAAGGAAATCATTCCTAAATATTCATTGGAAGGACTGATGCTGAAGCTGAAACTCCAGTACTTTGGCCACCTGATTTGAAGATTGGAAAAGACCCTGATACTTGGAAAGATTAAAGGAAAAAGGAGAAGGGGGTGGCAGGGGATGAGATGATTAGATAGTTCTTGTTTCACATACTGTTGAAGCCTAGCTTGAAGGATTTTGAGCATAATCTTGCTAACATGTGAAATGAGTGCAGTTGTACAGTAATTTGAACATTCTTTGACATTGCCTTTCTTTGAGATTGGAATGAAAACTGACCTTTTCCAGTCCTGTGGCCACTGCTGAGTTTTCCGAATTTGCTGGCATATTGAGTGCAGCACTTTAACAGCATCATCTTTTAGGATTTTAAATAGCTCAGCTGGAATTCCATCACCTCCACTAGCTTTGTTCATAGCAATGCTTCCTAAGGCCCACTTGACTTCACACTCCAGGATGTCTGGCTCTAGGTGAGTGACCACACCATCATGGTTATCTGGGTCATTAAGACCTTTTTTGTACAGTTCTTCTGTGCATTCTTGGGCTTCCCTCATAGCTCAGTTGGTAAAGAATCCACCTGCAATGCAGGAGACCCTGGTTCGATTCCTGGGTTGGGAAGATCTGCTGGAGAAGGGATAGGTACCACTTCCAGTATTCTTGGGCTTCCCTTGTGGTTCAGCTGGTAAAGAATCCTCCTGCAATGTGGGAGACCAGGGTTCAATCCCTGGGTCGGGAATATCCCCTGGAGAAGGGAAAGGCTACCCACTCCAGTATTCTGGCCTGGAGAATTCCATGGGTTGCAAAGAGTCGGACACAACTGAGCAACTTTCACTTTCTGTGTATTCTTGCCACCTTTTCTTAATCTTTTCTGCTTCCTATTAGGTCCTTGCCATTTTTGTCTTTTATTGTGCCTATCTTTGCATGAAATGTTCCCTTGGTATGTCTGATTTTCTTGAAGAGATCTCTAGTCTTTCCCATTGTATTCTTTTCCTTTATTTCTTTGCATTGTTCATTTAGGAAGGCTTTCTTATCTCTCCTTGCTGTTCTTTGGAACTCTGCATTCAGTTGGGTATATCTTTCCCTTTCTCCTTTGCCTTTTACTTCTCTTCTTTTCTCAGCTATTTGTAAGGCCTCCTCACAACCTCTTTGCCTTCTTGTAGTTCTTTTTCTTGGGCGTAGTTTTGGTCACCACCTCCTATACAGTTTCATGAACTTCTGTCCATAGTTCTTCAGGCATTCTGTCTACCAGATCTAATCCCTTGAATCTATTTGTCACTTCCACTGTATAATCATAAGGGATTTGATTTAGGTCATACCTGAATGGTCTAGTGGTTTTCCCTACTTTCTTCAATTTAAGCCTGAATTTTGCAATAAGGAGCTGATGATCTGAGCCACAGTCAGCTCCAGGTCTTGTTTTTGCTGACTCTATAGAGCTTCTCCATCTTTGACACCTTTAAGAAGAACCCACAAACACCTCAGACTCAAACCTTATGACATAAACTCTCAAATTTTCAGAGACTTCACACTATGAACACAAATGTTTAAATATTTGTACCCCTTCAATGGCACAGAGCCTCAGGAGGCCCTGAACACAGACTCCCAAATAATTCAGACTCATATCTTGAAACAGATACTGAAGTGGTTTCAGAGAGTGTACACCCTGAACCCCAACATTCCTCAGATTCAAACTTTGGAGCACAGGTACTCAGAGAGTTCAAGGACCTCACAGTCTGATTTCCTACACCAAATATCTCAAAACCAAATTTGAACAGATTCTCTAAAAGTTCTAAGATTTTGGATCCTGAACCCAGACCTCCCAAATAAGTCAGACCTAAATCATGTAAAATACTGACTCTGAAGGATTTCAGTGACCACATACACTGAATATGGAACATAATTTAACTCAGACTCAAATCTTGGAACACAGACCACCAAAGCATTTTAAAACCTTGTACCCTGAAAAAGATTTTAAATACCACAGAGTGATACCTTGGGATACAGGCCCTCAAAGATTTCAGAGACTTCATACCTGAAGATAGACCAAAATATATCACAAACAAACCTTGGGACAGAGGCCCTATAAAATACTGAGATCAGCATTATTCACAGCAACCAAAAGGTAGAAGCTACCCAAGTGTCCATTGAGAACAAATAGAGAAACAAAATGTGGCATATACATACAATGGAATATTATTCAGCCTTAAAAAGAAAGGAAATTCTGACACATACTACAACATGGATGAATCTTGAGGACACAAAGAGACAAATATAGTATAATTCCACTTATATGAGGTACTTAGTCAAATTCATAGATAGAGTGGAATGGGGATTGCCAGGGACTGGGGGCAGGGGGTGAATGAATGGGGGTGTTCAATGGATACAGAGTTTCAGTTTGAGATGAGGAAAAACTCCTGGATATCTGTAGCAGAACAATGTGAATGTACTAAATGAAATGTACACTTAAAAATAGTTGAGGTAGTAAATTTTATGTTGTATATATTTTACCATGATTAAAAGTATAGTGATTCTTTTTGTTACAATAGTGAATGGGATTGTTTCCTTAATTTTCCTTTCTGATTTTTTATTGTTAGTGTATAGGAATGCAAGGGATGTCTGTGTATTAATTTTTATATCCTACAACTTTACCAAATTCATTGATTAGCTCTAGTAGTTTTCTGGTGGCATCTTTAGGGTTTTCTATGTAGAGTATCATGTCATCTGCAAATAGTGACAGTTTTACTTCTTCTTTTCCAATATGGATTCCTTTTTTAGTGGCGGGTGTTGTAATTTTTTTTTAATTGAAGGATAATTGCCTTATAGCATTGTGCTGATTTCTGCCATACATCAACATGATCATTCACCTTGATTTAGTCAACTTCATGGCAGTAAAAAAGATGGTTCATTCAAAGTGTTTAAATAGAAAAACATGAATGGATGGGCCACTCACAGGGATTTTTGCAGAGTTAAAGGAGCCAATCAAAGGTGATGAGATATCTGGGGAATAGCAATAAGAAGACTCAGTTATCATCCCTAGATGTGAAATAGCAAGGGGAGGAAGAGTTATTACTGGAACCCAGTGAGAACTAGAGTGATAGAAAGAATGGCCAGCAAATAGGAGCTGTGGCTATAGGTAGAGAACCACAACCGCTGATGGATTCACAGCCAGACATGGAGCAAGTTGTGGTGGGAGGGAAGATAGATGCACATAAACTCTCTCTCTAAACCACACTCTGGTCTGCCAGTGCCCATTTCTTCCCACCAACCCATCCCCCACCAACACATACATACATACATTGTCCAAAACCAAGCAGAAGTCAAAGGACATAGTGGTTTGAAAAACAGCTTAAAATTCTTTTACAATCCTCTCATCAAAGGGTGAAATCTAATTCTCCTCCACTTAAATGTAGGCTGGCCTTAAAGATTTACTTGCCTCTAATAAACAGAATGTGGTGGAAGTAATGCCACTTAATTTCTAAGACTAGGCCATAAAAGGCAATACAGCCTCCGCCTGGCTCTTTCTTGGGATGCTTACTCTTGGGACACAGCCATGCTCTGAAGAAGCCCAAGCCACCTAGAGGCCCCACGTGTGGGCTGTCTTTAGGCAAAGCTCCCCTGCAGAGGTCCCAGCTGGCACCCAGCACAACAACCAGATACGTGAGTGAAGAAGACTTTAAAATGTCTCCAGAAACAGACAGCTGTCTGTCTGGAACCACAAGAGAGATCCCCAACTGAGAACTGCCTAGCCAAGCCCAGTCAACTCCCAAATCTGTGAAAGATGATAAGTGATTGTGATCACGTCATATCACTAGGTTTGGGATGGTTAGCTATGCAGTTATATATAACTGAAATTCTGAGAGTCTAGGGGATGTCTAGAGTCAAGGGGATGCAGTCTGTGAGGGCTCAGCCTTTAGAGAACCCAACAAGGCAGAGAAAAAGAAGAAAGTGGGTGTAGCGTAATACATGGAAGATAACCAGCATGGCTCCCTTAAAACACTCCACCACAGTATAGACAGAAAACCTTTCAATACCATTTTCAGGAACTCAAAGCTCTGTGATTAACTGATTATAATTTTTTTTTCTGGCCCCACTGCAAGGCATGTGGGATCTTAGTTCCCCACCAGGGACTGAACCCAACTGAGTTCCAGAGAATAGCAAGGAGAGATAAGAAGGCCTTCTTAAATGAACAATGCAAAGAAATAGAGGAAAACAATAGAATGGGAAAAAGACTAGAGATCTCTTCAAGAAAATTGGAGATATCAAGGGAACATTTCATGCAAGATGGGCATGATAAAGGACAGAAATGGCAAGGACTTAACAGAAGCAGAAGAGATTAAGAAGAGATGGCAAGAATACACAGAAGAACTGTACAAAAAAGATCTTAATGACCCAGATAAGCACTCGCCTAGTATAGTCACTCAATGACCATTTATAGTCACTCACCTAGAGCCAGACATCCTGGAGTGTGAAGTCAAGTGGGCCTTAAGAAGCATTACTATGAACAAAGCTAGTGGAGGTGACAAAATTCCAGCTGAGCTATTTAAAATCCTAAAAGATGATGCTGTTAAAGTGCTGCACTCAATATGTCAGCAAATTTGGAAAATTCAGCAGTGGCCACAGGACTGGAAAAGGTCAGTTTTCATTCCAATCCCAAAGAAGGGCAATGCCAAAAATGTTCAAACTACTGTACAATTGCACTCATTTCACATGCTAGCAAGGTTATGCTCAAAATCCTTCAAGCTAGGCTTCAGCAGTATGTGAACCAAGAACTTCCAGATGTACAAGCTGGGTTTAGAAAAGGCAGAGGAACCAGAGATCAAATTGCCAACATCCATTGGATCATAGAGAAAGCAAGGGAATTCCAGAAAAACATCTACTTCTGCTTCATTGACTATGCTAAAGCCTTTGACTGTGTGGATCACAACAAACTGTGGGAAATTCTTCAAGAGATGGGAATACCAGACCACCTTACCTGCCTCCTGAGAAACCTGTATGCAGGTCAAGAAGCAACAGTTAGAACTGGACATGGAACAGACTGACTGGTTCAAAATTGGGAAAGGAGTATGACAAGGCTGTATATTGTCACTCTGCTTATTTAACTTCTATGCAGAGTACATCATGTGAAATGCCAGGCTGGATGAATCACAAGCTGGAATCAAGATTGCCAGGAGAAATATCAACAACCTCAGATATGCAGATGATACCACTCTAATGGCAGAAAGCAAAGAGTCTCTTGATGAGAGTGAAAGAGGAAAATGAAAAAGCTGGCTTAAAACTCAACGTTCAAAAAACTAAGATCATGGCATCTAGTTCCATCACTTCATGGCAAATAGATGGGAGGAAAGTGGAAACAGTGGCAGATTTTATTTTCTTGGGCTCCAAAATCACTGTAGATGGTGATTGCAGCCATGAAATTTAAAAGATGCTTGCTTCTTGGAAGAAAAGCTATGACCAACCTAAACAGCATATTAAAAAGCAGAGACATTACTTTGCCGACAAAGATCCATGTAGTCAAAGCTATGGTTTTTCCAGTAGTCACGTGTAGATGTGAGAGTTGGGCCATAAAGAAGGCTGAGTGCTGAAGAAGTGATGCCTTCGAACTGTGGTGCTGGAGAAGACTCTTGAGAGTCCTTAGACAGCAAGCAGATCAAACTAGTCAATTCTTAAGGAAATCAGTCCTGAATATTCATTGGAAGAACTGATGCTGAAGCTCCAGTACTTTGGCCACCTGATGCTAAGAGCCAACTCATTAGAAAAGACCCTGATGCTGGGAAAGATTGAAGGCAGGAGAAGGGGGCAACAGAGGATGAGATGGTTGGATGGCATCACCGACTCAATGGACATGAGTTTGAGCAAACTCCAGGAGATAGTGAAGAACAGGGAAGCCTGGCAGGCTGCAGTCCATAGGGTTGCAAAGAGTTGGACACGACTTAGCAACTGAACAAGAACCCTGCAGTGAAAGCAAGGAGTCTTAACCACTGGACTGCCAGGGAAGTCCATCTGTGATTTATTTTAATGGCTGTACTGGATTCTTTGTAATTCTCCATATGCACCATGCTGCTTCTTTCCTCCAAGACTATGACTTTCCTTCTAGAATATCCTTTCATTTTTTTAAAGAAAAGTTTGTCAAGAAACTTCGTATATTGAACAATGGCATAATAATGAAAACAACATCATTAAAATAAGATTACAAATATGTCTTTTAGAACCCTCCTACATTGTTGATGGGATGTAACTTGGTGCAGTACCATGGAAAACAGTATGGAGATTCCTCAGAAAACTAAAAATAGATTCAGCAATCCCACTCCTGGGCATATATCCAGACAAAACTATAATTCAAAAAGATATGTGCACCCTTTTGCTCAGTTCAGTTCAGTTCAGTCACTCAGTCGTGTCCAACTCTTTGCAACCCATGGACTGCAGCATGCCAGGCCTCCCTGTCCATCACCAACTCCCAGAGTTTACTCAAACTCATGTCCATTGAGTTGGTGATGCCATCCAACCATCTCATCCTCTGTGTTGTCCCCTTCTCCTCCCACCTTCAATCTTTCCCAGCATCAGGGTCTTTTCCAATGAGTCAGTTCTTCATATCAGGTGGCCAAAGTATTGGAGTTTCAGCTTCAACATCAGTCCTTCCAATGAATATTCAGGACTGATTTCCTTTAGGATGGACTGGTTGGATCTCCTTGCAGTCCAAGGGACTCTCAAGAGTCTTCTCCAACACCACAGTTCAAAAGCATCAATTCTTTGGTGCTCAGCTTTCTTTATAGTCCAACTCTCACATCCATACATGACCACTGGAAAAACCATAGCCTTGACTAGATGGACCTTTGTTGGCAAGGTAATGTCTCTGCTTTTTAATATGCTGTCTAGGTTGGTCATAACTTTTCTTCCAAGGAGTAAGTGTCTTTTAATTTCATGGCTGCAATCACCATCTGCAGTGGTTTTGGAGCCCCCAAAATAAAGTCTGTCATTGTTTCCATTGTTTCCCCATCTATTTGCTATGAAGTGATGAGACCGGATGCCATGATCTTAAGTTTTCTGAATGTTGAGCTTTAAGCCAACTTTTTCACTCTCCTCTTTCACTTTCATCAAGAGGCTCTTTAGTTCTTCTTCACTTTCTGCCATAAGGGTAGTGTCATCTGCATATCTGAGGTTATTGATATTTTTCCCGGCAATCTTGATTCCAGCTTGTGCTTCATCCAGCCCAGTGTTTCTCATGATGTACTCTGCATATAAGTTAAATAAGCAGGGTGACAATATACAGCCTTGATGTACTCCTTTCCCTATTTGGAACCAGTCTGTTGTTCCATGTCCAATTCTAACTGTTGCTTCCTGACCTGCATACAGATTTTTCAAGAGGCAGGTAAAGTGGTCTGGTATTCCCATCTCTTGAAGAATTTTCCACAGTTTGTTGTAATCCACACAGTCAAAGGCTTTAGTGTAGTCAATGAAGCAGAAATAGATGTTTTTCTGGAATTCTCTTGCTTTTTCTATGATCCAATGGATGTTGGCAATTTGATCCTCTCTGCCTTTCTGAAACCCAGCTTCTATATCATAAAGTTCTCAGTTCACGTACTGTTGAAGCCTAGCCTGGAGAATTTTGAGCATTACTTTGCTAGTGTGTGAAATGAGTGCAATTGTGCGGTAGTTTGAACATTTTTGGCATTGCCTTCTTTGGAATTGGAATGAAAGCTGAACTTTTCCACTGTGGTCACTGCTGAGTTTTCCAAATTTGCTGGCATACTGAATACACTTTAACAGCATCATCTTTTAGGATTTTATAGCTCAGCTGAAATTCTGTCACCTCCACTAGCTTTTTTATAGTTATGCTTCCTAAGGCCCTCTTGACTTCGCACTCCAAAATGTCTGGCTCTAGGTGAGTGATCACACCATCACAATCAGTTTGGTTAGTTTTCTGTGTTTGTGATTTTCATTCTTTCTTCCCTCTGGTGGATGAGGATAAGAGGCTTGTGGAAGGTTCCTGATGGAAGGTACTGGCTGTGGGGAAAGCTGGGTCTTATTCTCGTGGGCAAGGCTGAGAGGTGGGGAGGAGCCTTTATTCACATGGATATCCCAGCACAGAGGTTCTGTCCATAGACATGGACTGAGCAGAGGCCCAGGCTTTTATTTATCTAAACTAGACTTCATAGTCTGACTCTTTGCGACCCCATGGACTGTAGCCTACCAGGCTCCTCTGTCCATGGAATTTTTCAGGCAAGAATACTGGAGTGGGTTGCCATTTCCTTCTCCAGAGGATCTTCCCGACCCAGGGATCAAACCCAGGTCTCCCGCATTGCAGGCAGACGCTTTACCATCTGAGCCACCAGGGAAGCCCTGTGAAGGGCAGGGACCATGTTGGTCTCATTCTCAACTCTAATCCCAGTGCCTAACATAAGATTGGCAAACAGATACTCAAAAATCCCCCTTGACTGAATGGATAAAATTGAATCCCCAAGAAGCCAGCATGGCAATAACCCTGCACTTAATTTCTCAGTAAATACGACTTGTTTGGAACATGAAACATGTTCTGAACCATTTTTATTGACTCAAAAAGCAAGGAAAAGGAGTGAAAATTGTTATTTTTATACTCGAGTATCTCAGGTTTGGGAAGACCCAGTAAACAAAGGCACCAAAAATGATAGCTTAAAAATTACAAAAATTTAAATCAGTAAAATGAGCTGGTCAGTGCAATGGACCATGTCGAATGCCCTCAGGAGCATAGTGGCAGAGATAGGACAGTAAACCATTATAACAAAGGAATTTTTTAGGAAAAATGAAAAGGCTAAGGTAGAAAGTAACTTGCAGGTTCTTAAAATCCCTTCTGTTGAAGGGGAAAAGAATGATTCTGACACTTATTAAAATGGCAAGGAAGACTTTATTAGGTACTGTTGCAATTATTATATTGGGGAGGAAAAGCTTTTCCTCTGTCATCTTAGTTTGATTGGGAACCTGCAGATTAAACTGACACAAGACACTAAATGGTAGCAGAATATGTAAGCCAAGAATATGCCACTTTGGCCTAAGAATTCTTTTAGCTGAAGGCAACCGAAGACCCATGCCCCCATCTCTCTACTAGGAAGGATCACTGGAGATAACTCTGAACACTTATCATACCAGAGGTGGCCCCAGAGGGATCTACATAACAAATTTTACTAACAAAGTCATTAACGCCCCATATATTTAATCTTTCACAATTTGCCACTCTTAGAAACTCAAGGTCCTTTTCCCTTGTCTTGCCACTTTTTCTAAAATGTATTGTTCTCAGGAATTCCCTGGCACTTTTAACTGCTTGGGCCAGGTTCAATCCCTGGTTGGGGAACAAAGATCCTGCAAACCATGCAGTGTAGCCAAAAAAGTAAATAAAATATACTGTTCTCTTGTTAAGATTCTGTATAAGCCAAGTTCTAAACACCTGTTTGAACTCATCACTGAGTGTTCCCATGTATATGCACAATGCAGTCATTAACGAAAGAAAGTAAAGTCTCTCAGTCTTGTCCAACTCTGCGACCCCATGGACTGTAGCCTGCCAGGCTCCTCTGTCCATGGGATTTTCCAGGCAAGAGTACTGGAGTGGGATTGCCATTTCCTTCTCCAAGGGATCTTTCCAACCCAGGGATTGAACCTAGGTCTCCTGCTTTGCAGGCAGACTCTTTACCATTTGAGCTACCAGGGAATCCCCTAGCAGGCATTAATAAATCTGTTGATTTTCTCTTGTTAATCTGTCTTTTGTCAGTCTTTAAGACTCCAGCCAATAAACCTAGGATCAGTAGAAGAAACAGATTTTTTTCTTCCCTTACAACAGATTAGCTGGAGAAAAGACAGATTTTTATTCATGTATGTTTGTACAGGAATTCACAGAAAAATGTGATTCAAAGAGGCATTTAGAATTGGGGTTTATGTACCATCTTATTAGGGAAAAGGAAGGGAAGAAGAGAGCTTAAGGGAAAACAAATAACTTTTTGGAATGATAAATAGGCCCTTAGGAGAACAGATGGGAGATATGGTAGTTACGCAAAATATCTGTTTATATGTGATCCAGAAGCTTCTCATCTCTGATGATAAAAGTTAATCTTCCCTTGTTGCTCTCAGAAAGAGGATTAATGACAATTTAGTTCTTTGCAGAATCTCTACTTTTAGGCAGATAAGAGATTTCAGGAACTCAAATACTTTTTTCTCCAAATAATTTTAATGCCACAGTGACATATTCTGGACTCCATCAAGTGTCAAGTATCAAGACTTTCACAATAGGGGAGAGAGTTTGGGCTCAACTCTGAATACAATGAGGTCAAGTGAGGATTTATAGCCAATGGGCAGAATGAAGGGTCAGTAGATGGAAAATTACTAAGGAGACATCGAGGGTAGAAAGATTCTTGCTGAACCAACTCTACAGGATTCTTACTGAAGGCAAGCTAAGTTGATCAGATATCAAGGATTGGGGATTCTCTTTAAGCAGATTTAGTAAGATTCTTGCTACAGTTGGACTAGGCAGACAGAAGACAGGGCCCAAGTACAAGGCCTAGTTGAGAAGAGGTCTCAGAGAGGCCTGCTAAAGTTTGATCACGGGAAAAGTCTGTCACTTCTGAGCTCAAACTGAAGCTGACCTCAGTATTTATCACATGTTATCTGAACTCCAAGGGCACTCTCTGACCATGGCCTAAATGGAGTCAGAGGCAATTGTAGCATGTTGCTTTTCCTGCTCTGCTCACAAAAAATAAAGGAGAAATATCATCTAACCAAAACTGACCCAGGAACATTATGGAATGGGAGAAAATACTTGCAAGCCATTTATCTAAGGGGTTAACATCCAAAATACATAAAGGACTCACACAACTCAATACCAAAAACAACAAAACAATCCAATTTAAAAATGGTCAGAATAGAATAGACATTTTTCCAAAGAAGTCATCCAGATAGCCAATAGGCACATAAAAGATGTTCAACACCTAATCATCAGGGAAATGCAAATCAAAATCACAATAAGATATCACCTCATACCTGTTAGGATGGCTATCATCAAGAAGACAAGAGATAATAGTATTGGTGAGAATGTAGCAAAAAGGGAATTCTTATGCACTATTGATGGGACAGCCACCATTCCACAATAGAAAATAGTATGAAGGTCCCTCAAAAAAGTAAAAATAGAGCCCTTCTAGGTTCTTTGGCTGGTCTAATAATTAAATTGACACAAGACAGATTGTCTGGGAAAAAGCAAATTTAACCTCATACACACAGGAAATCTGTAAAAAAACGAGACCTAAAGGCAGGCAAATATATGAGGCTTATATGCCATTCTGAGCTAAGGAATGGTATAGTGGCTCAAAGGGGCTTCATAGGGAAAGAGGGCAATTCACAGGACAATAGAAACAGCAAATGTTTGCCTTGCTATGTGGGTAAGTCTTACCTATAAAAACTTATCTCTGATAGTAGCTCTCTTTCCAGACCAGATCTTGCCTAAATCCTTTTAGGCTGTTAAGAGAGAGGCAGAAGACTTTCTTGAACCTGCTGGGTCATGATTATCTTCAGCTCAAAATAATCCACAACATGGCACATTTGGAGGTGGCATTTGATGCTCCCCTTCAGTATAATGAAATATTATATTGTTCAGCTGTAAGAAGCAAAGAAATCATGCTATTTGGGACAACATGAGTGGACCTTGAAGACACTATGCTAAATGAAGTAAGTCAGACAGAGGACAGATACTGTGCGATATCATTTATACGTAGACTCTAAAAAAGACAAACTTGTGGAAACAGAGAGTAGAATGGTGGTTACCAGTGGGTGGGGGAATTAGAAGTTGATCAAAGGGTATGAAGTTGCAACTATAAGATGAATAAATTCTGGAGGCCTAATGTACAGCATGGGCTTCCTTGGTGGCTCAACAGTAAAGAATCTGCAATGCGGTAGCTGCAGGTTCGATCCCTGGGTTGGGAAGATTCCCTGGAGGAGGGCATGGCAACCCACTCCAGTATTCTTGCCTGGAGAATCCCATGGACAGAAGAGCCTGGAGGGCTACAGTCCATAGGGTCGCAAAGAGTCGGACACGACTGAAGTGACTTAGCACACACACAGTGTACAGAATAGTGATTATAGTCAACAATACTGCATTATATATACTTCAAATTGCTAGGAGACTGGTCTTAACTGTTCTCACCACAAAAAAAGAAATGATAATTATGTAATGTGATGGCGGTATCAACCAATGCTATAGTGGTACTCACAATATGTTAATGTATCAAATCAACACATTGTACACCCTAATCATACACACTATTGTATGTCAGTTATATCTCATTTTTAAAAAATGACCTAATGAGTGTTCATAAATACCCCCTGGAATCCTATAAAACTTAAGGTTTCTGTGGGGATTCTATAGTAGAAGAAAATATTAAGATTATTTTTAATAAAAATATTTCTTAATAAAAAGAGGAAGGGGGAATTCCATGGTGGTCCAGTGATTAAGTGCTTTCATTGCTATGGGCCAGAGTTTGATCCCTGGTTGAGGAGCTAAGATCCCAAAAGCCTCACGGTATGGCCAAAAAAAAATAAAAAAGAGGAACGAGGATTCTTAACTGTGATGGAGATCAGGAGGTGCTACCCTTGGCATATTGAATATTTTAGCTGAAAAAGTTTGATAAAACAACAAGCTGTTTCTAGCTGTGCTAAACCATTTGTCTTGATGAGCTTTCCTGGCTCTCTTTCCCTTTATGTCTTCCCTCATGCCCCCTTGACTCCCACCTTGCTAACGTGTATCCCCATTCCTGTCTCATCCGCTCCCCCTAGTGGCGGCCCCTCCTCTGTAACTTGGTCCCTCAGTTCCAGTAGGTAGGTCATGAAATTTTGGCCACCCAGTTTGAAAGAGTATGCAGAGGAAAAACTGTCCTGAGGGGGGAATTGAAAAGGAGTACAGAGTTCTTTTAAAAATAAAAGCTAAAAAATAAAAATAAAAGCTAATACAGAAAGATTAAATATATCAAATTACTCATCTCCTTTTTTTCTCTATCCCCCATACAGTTCAAAACTATCAAAAATTTTCACCAAACCTAACAATGAACAACGTCAGAGAAGCCCCAGCTTGGTGAAAAAATTTGTAGTCACAGGAACTAGAACTAATTCACAGCTAGAATCATCTTAGACAGTAAAGAATCTGCCTGCAATGCAGGAGACTCGGGTTCGATCCCTGGGTCAGGAAGATCTTCTGGAGAAGGGAATGGCTACCCACTCCAGTATTCTTGCCTGGAGAATTCCGTGGACAGAGGAGCCTGGTGGCTACAGTCCATGGGGTCGCAAAGAGTCTGATACGACTGAGCAACTAGCACTTTCAGAATCAGCTGATAGGAATCCTGAAGCCATTATGATCAAATATGCAGACTTTGGAGCTCTATGCACTAAAGATTTAGAGACTCTACAAACTACTATGTATAAGAGAAATAAGCTACAAGGATATATTGTAGAACATGGAAAATACAGCCAATATTTTACAATAACTATAAACAGAGTTTAATCTTTATAACAGAGTATAACAGGTTATAACAGAGTATAACCTTTAAAAATTGCTAATCACTATGTTGTACACCTAAAGCTATTATAACATTGGAACTCAATTATACCTCAACTTTTAAACAAAGAGTTAGAGAACCTGAAATCAGACCTCTTTCACCCTGGAAAAAAATCCTGTCTCCTGTTGATCACATGGCAAGTCCAACCCAAGGGTTTAGTTAACCTTTTGTGACTTCTTACCTTTTCAGCATTCCTTTTCTTAACTTCTCTGCTTTTTACCCCACCGTTCACCTTGCCAGAAACCTTGTAGAGAAATATCTGTGTTTCAGTGGGAAACTCTGCAGCATTTACAGCATGCCCATCCAGGGTTATCCTTACAAGATTCTAGCCCCGTTCATTGTCTTTGAGCTACTTTGAAATTCTTTGCAAGCTGTAGGTACCTGATAGATATGTAAATTCTGTCCTGTTGGGTAGTAATTCTAATTAGCTTCCTTCTCCCAAAGTGCAAAAATCATGACTTTTCCATTTGGGGGGGGCCTTTGCAATTCATCTCAAGAGTCTTTTACTTTATATAAATCTGTGCTGGTTTGACTTTTCCTTTGAATTGGTTATAACATCTGTCTGGTTCTCTTATACTGTAGAAATGACAAAGACTCTTTCTTTGACCAAACTTTAGTCAGGCTTCCCTGAGTCCTCTTCTCTGCTAGGCCTTGATGTTGGCCCTGCGGTCTTGAAGGGCCTGCATAGCCTGGTGATAGCAAGAATCCTGCCAAGTCATTTAGAGTGAATCCTCCCACCCTTAAGATTTCATGGCCCTGACCTGCCTCCAGCAAGAATCCTGTGAGCTCAGTTTAGCAAGAATCTCCTTGATGATGTTTTTCTTCTTGGTAATTTTCCATCCCCGGACCCCTCTAATTCAAATCCCCAGCTGTCTTTGATGTTTTCGCAACTGAGCCAGATCTCTACTAAGGCCTCTTTTCCCCTAATGCAATAGTTCCTGAATAAAAAAGCTTTAACTACTATCAGGCTCTGGTTCTCTTTAATAGGGATAAAAATTAATTCTTTAGCATGTGTTTATTGTTTTATCTGTATGAGAGTCATGATTTTACTTTTCCTGGTATCACCAAAGCTTATCTGTCATTTCTTCAAAGGAAAAGGGATTCCTTTCGTATCTCTTTCAGGAAATCTTTATGATGTGTTCCTTCAGTGCTGAACCAGTGCATGTGTGATGAATGTGAGATATGTTGCTTTGTTCTTAGGAAGATTTACCATCATCCCACATTAAAGACTGAGTTCCCAAGAATCCAGAGAATCATGTGTTCTTTGATATTCCCAGATAAGGACCTTACTCAAGACTCTGGTGGAATTTATGTTCACAGAGATGGCCTCCAGGGGTGTCGGTCTGACAGTCACGTCCCATGAAGGCTGGAGGCAGGAATCACCCAAGCAAGGCCATTGAGCCCAGAAACAGCCATTAACACAGCCCATGCTCTCAAGCTGAACTGTTTCATTGCTCTGGGCCCTCATTCGGTCTTGGAATTCTTTCCCACACACAGCACTTACTAATTAACTTGTTTGTCTAATTCCTTCCTATGGCAGATTAGAAGCAATGACCTCAAAGTGTCCTCTTAGAAATAGGCATGATAACAGAAGGGTAAGGGACAGCTGTGTGGAACTCAGGAAAGAGGTTTTTTTTTTTCATTTATTTTTATTAGTTGGAAGCTAATTACTTTACAATATTGTAGTGGATTTTGTCATATATTGACATGAATCAGCCATGGATTTACATGTATTCCCCATCCCGATCCCCCCTCCCACCTCCCTCCCCACCCGATCCCTCTGGGTCTTCCCAGTGCACCAGGCCCGAGCACTTGTCTCATGCATCCAACCTGGGCTGGTGATTTGTTTCACCATAGATAATATACATGTTTTGATGCTGTTCTCTCAAAACATCCCACCCTCGCCTTCTCCCAGAGTCCAAAAGTCTGTTCTGTACATCTGTGTCTCTTTTTCTGTTTTGCATATAGGGTTATCATTACCATCTTTCTAAATTCCATATATATGTGTTAGTATACTGTAATGGTCTTTATCTTTCTGGCTTACTTCACTCTGTATAATGGGCTCCAGTTTCATCCATCTCATTAGAACTGATTCAAATGAATTCTTTTTAATGGCTGAGTAATATTCCATGGTGTATATGTACCACAGCTTCCTTATCCATTCATAGGAAAGAGGTTTTTAAAAGAAGTAAATCAAATAAAATGAACACCTATGTTGCTGGCCAGTTTCAAAAAATAGAAGTCTATAGAAAAGAGTTTGGAACTATGTGTAATATCCTCTGCTAAATATAAGGCAAAGTATAATATATTGTGGTAAATGTACCTCACATATATGAAGTATTTATATATATGACATCTCTTCTATTCATCAGATAGGTTTGGTATAACTGAAAGAGAATACATCCATATTACTATTTGGTTAATATTATCATGAAGGACTGATGCTGAAGCTGAAGCTCCAATACTTTGGCCACCTGATGCTAAGAGCCGACTCATTGGAAAAGACCCTGATGCTGGGAAAGATTGAGGGCAGGAGGAGAAGGGGGCAACAGAGGATGAGATGGTTGGATGGCATCATCAACCCAATGGACATGAGTTTGAGCAAACTCCAGGAGGTACTGAAAGACAGGGAAGCTTGGTGTACTGCAGTCCACAGGGTCACAAAGAGCCAGACACCACTCAGCACTGAACGACAAAAATAAATCATGAATCGGTACTAGCTAATATACTTGTATTAGATTCTAAGAATTACTAGAAGAAACACTAGTCTTCAGGAAAAAAAAAAAACAGCTGCTGAGAACATAACTTATAGTCAGAAACTATTGCTAGATCTCAACTATTGATGAGTTGTCTAAGGCCAATGTCCCAGAGCCCCTGCTTTGGGAATTCAAGATGACATGAGGCCTTTTCTTCCTCAAAGCAAGTGCAACTTAGGGCATTCCTAACTGTGCTAAGCTCTTCCCATGAAAGCAAACTTCATCAAAAATCAAGGGCTATCATACAACCATCACGTACATCTCTGCCCCTGTAGCCAAGGCTCATCTGCCTTGTATCCATGCTGTAGAACAGCAGCTAGACCGCTGGAAGCTACAGCAGACATCTTCTTAGCCTCTCCATGACCCTATGGATCCCCTAGGGGTAGAAGCCTTACCACTTAAGAACAAAACCCAGCATTTGGCAACTAGTCACACTGGCTCCTATGAAATTCTTCTCTAAGAATTTTGTGCTTCACATAAAACTGTTCAATGTTGCTCTAACCTAAATGATGGTGTCCTACTTCCTCTTCAGAATGACTGAATCTCATGACTGTAGAATCCATTTAAACTCGAAGGCTTCTTCATCCTGACCTGACTAGTGGTCCTTTACAGCACTGTCTCTCAAAGTGTGGTCCCCAGTATCATCTGGCACTATTTACAAATGCACATTCTTGGGCTCCACTCCAGATCTTCTGAATCAGAAACTCTAAGACTGGCATTCACCAACCCATAGTTGACTAAGTCCTCCAAATTATTCTGAGGCAAACTAAAGATTGAGAACCACTTCCCTAGACAATCCTGATATGATGTTTATTGATGACTCATTTGTTGTTCAAGCACTCAGTTGTGTCCGACTGTTTGCAACCCCAAGGACTGCAGCATGCCAGGCTTCCCTGTCCTTCACCATCTCCCAGAGCTTGCTCAAACTCATGGCCATTGGTGATGACATCCAACCATCTCATCCTCTGTCGTCCCCTTCTCCTCCTGCCTTCAACTTATCCCAGCATCGGGGTCTTTTCCAATGAGTCAGCTCTTCCCATCAGGTAACCAAAGTATTGGAGCTTCAGCATCAGTCCTTCCAATGAATATTCAGGACTGATTTCTTTAGAATTGACTGGTTTGATCTCCTTGCAGTCCAAGGGATTCTCAAGAGTCTTCTCCAACACCACAGTTCAAAAGCATCAATTCTTTGGCTCCATAGCGGCTGTACTAGTTTGCTTTCCCACCAACAGTGTAAGAGGGTTCCCATTTCTCCACACCATCTTATCAAAGGTGAAACAGATCACCAGCCCAGGTTGGATGCATGAGACAAGTGCTCAGGGCTGGTGCACTGGGAAGACCCAGAGGGATCGGGTGGAGAGGGAGGTGGGAGAGGGGATCGGGATGGGGAATACATGTAAATCCATGGCTGATTCATGTCAATGTATGGCAAAAACCACTACAATATTGTAAAGTAATTAGCCTCCAACTAATAAAAATAAATGGAAAAAAATTATTAATAAAGTCTGTCACTGTTTCCATTGTTTCCCCATCTATTTGCCATGAAGTGATGGGACTGGATGCCATGATCTTAGTTTTTTGAATGCTGAGTTTTAAGCCAGTTTTTTTCACTCTCCTCTTTCACCTTCATCAAGAGGCTCTTTAGTTCCTCTTCACTTTCTGCCATTAGGGTGGTATTATCTGCATATCTGAGGTTATTGATATTTCTCCTGGCAATCTTGATTCCAGTTTGTGATTCATCCAGCCTGGCATTTTGCATGATGTATTCTGCATAGAAGTTAAATAAGCAGGGTGACAATATACAGCTTGATGTACTCCTTTTCCCAATTTTGAACCAGTCTGTTCCATGTTTGGTTCTAACTGTTTCTTCTTGACCTACATACAGGTTTCTCAAGAGGCAGGTAAGGTGGTCTGGTATTCCCATCTTTTTCAGAATTTTCCACAGTTTGTTGTGATCCACATAGTCAAAGGCTTTTAGCATAGTCAGTGAAGCAGAAGTAGATGTTTTTCTGGAATTCTCTTGCTTTTTCTATGATCCAGCAGATGTTGGCAATTTGATCTCTGGTTCCTCTGCCTTTTCTAAATCCAGCTTGAACATCTGGAAGTTCTTGGTTCACATACTGTTGAAGCCTAGCTTGGAGGATTTTGAGCATGACCTTGCTAGCATGTGAAATGAGTGCAATTGTGCAGTAGTTTGAACATTCTTTGGCATTGCCTTTCTTTGGGATTGGAATGAAAACTGACCTTTTCCAGTCCTGTGGCCACTGCTGAGTTTTCCAAATTTGCTGGCATACTGAGTGCAGCACTTTCACAGCATCATCTTTTAGGATTTGAAATAGCTCAGCTGGAATTCCATCACCTCCACTAGCTTTGTTCATAGTGATGCTTCCTAAGGCCCACTTGACTTCGCACTCCAGGATGTCTGACTCTAGGTGAATAATCAATCACACCATCATGGTTATCTGGGTTGTGAAGATCTTCTCTGTATAGTTCTTCTGTGTGTTCTTGCTACCTCTTCTTAATATCTTCTGCTTCTGTTAGGTCCATACCGTTTCTGTCCTTTATTGTGCCCATCTTTGCATGAAATGTTCCTTTGGTATTTCTAATTTTCTTGAAGAGATCTCTAGTCTTTCCCATTCTATTGTTTTCCTCTGTTTCTTTGCATTGTTCACTTAGGAAGTCTTTCTTATCTCTCCTTGCTGTTCTTTGGAACTCTGCATTCAGATGGGTATATCTTTCCTTTTCTCCTTTGCCTTTCACTTCTCTTCTTTTCTCAGCTATTTGTAAGGTCTCCTCGGACAACCATTTTGCCCTTTTTGCATTTCTTTTTCTTGGGATGGTTTTGATCACTGCCTCCTGTACAGTGTTATGAGCTTCCATCCATAGTTCTTCAATATATGGCTCATATCTTGAGAATAATCAGGGAATATTTTGTGCTGGCTATGCTATAACTTCTGAATATTCTGCTGTTGAAGTTGGTCTATTACATACAGCTCACTCCACTCAAATAACTGAATAATAGCTACATCACTTGTGCTCGTGCTCAGTCACTTCAGCTCTGTCCGACTCTTTGCAATACTATGGACTGTAGCCCACCAGGTTCCTCTGTCCATGGGATTTTCCCAGCAAGAATACTGAAGTGGGTTGCCATGCCTTCTCCAGGGGATCTTCCCCACCCAGGGATCAAACCTACATCTCCTACACTGCAGGCAGATTCTTTACTGCTGAGCCACTGGAGAAGCCCAAGGTTTCACTCCACTCGAACAGCTGAATGACAGCTACATCACAAGCATGTCATTTTGCTAAAGAGTTAAGAGTATACATCTGTACTAATAGAGACATCTTTGGAGATGTTCATGATTTTAGTACATTAAACAAAGAGGGACCAAAGAGGTTTTCTAACTTCTTCAGTCTCTCCATATAAAGTAGAAGAAATTTCATAATTTGTTGGAAACACCATCCAACTGAAGTATCAGTTGTAAACAGAAGTTCCTTTTTAAAGATAATACTTATAAAGCAAAAGGGAATTTCCTAGCTGGCTATTATGTTAAACAAGCAGTCCTTTCTGGTTTTGCTACCATAGGTATTCTAAAGACACGTGCTGAATCTGATTTCATGAATCCTGAAACGTTCAATCAGATATGAAAATCTTCCCCTTCAGAAGAAAAGAAATGATGGCCATCTCATAACTGTCAAATATATCATTGGCATCAGCATTGCCAAGATGGCTGCCTAACGTCACTGAGGCCATCTTCAGACCCTTACTGCTTTCTCTGTGAAATTATTCACAATCGTAGTAGATCGGGTCAAACATTACAAAAATATTGGTGAGGAAATTTTGCTCAAGACAGGTAGACAAATCTGGTCTTATTTGTTGTTATCATAACCCAGGAAAAGCTATAAAGAACTCCTGCCTCAGAAACCATTTTAACATTTCCAAATGGATTTAATTCAATTGCACAAATCATAAAATTTTGAATAATACTATAGGGGATTAAGATATGCAAAAATATACCCCTTTAACACAAGGATTATTTGACACTGAAGGCAACTGAGAATCAACAGATGCAGAAAGAAACCTCAGAGTTTACCTTATCTATCTAAAAGCAGCAACCTCTGGGAAGCAAGGCTACCATAAATTCCCTCTTCAGGGTGGGTCGACTCCCAGGAGAGAGATCAAGAATAAACCCACCATGAATGCCCTCTCAGGAAGTTTCAGTCATGAAGGGAGAAAGACAACTCCAACCTGAGCCTGCATGAGCAAACATCACAAACTTATCTCCCATTTGTTCTCCTAAGAACCCATTTGTTCTCCTAAGAACCCATTTGCCTCTTTTCTGAAGAACTTGTTTGTTCTTCCCATAAGAACCTTTTCTCCCCCTCCCTGTGCCCTTTTCCTACTAAAGCATATAAACCCCCAATTGTAACCACCCCTTTGAATGACTTATCACTCAGCATTCCCTCTTGTCTGCACATTGCACATGCAAGTAAACTGTTTTTCCTCTTGCTAATCTTTTTGTCAGTTTCATTCACAAGCACCCTGGTACTGAACTAAGAAGATAAAAGAAAAGTTTTCCTCCCCTACAACACTTTAGTCAAGGTTTGTTAGTTTTATGCTTGGGTTGAAGTCTTCCCTTGCTAAAAGGCTAATACCATGCCGCAAAAACAAAAAAGAGAATAGACTTTGTTTTTCCCACCTGGATAGTATGTTATTCTCGCTAGTGATAGATAATCTCACTTTACAGGTGAAGTTCTTAGGCAGCTGTGTAAGTTAACGCCCACTAAAACATAAACTTTCTTGTCTACAATGACCGATAAAATGTTGGCCAAATCTTTTAAAATCAAAAGCATCCCAATTTTCAGAAGAGTTTAATCTCCCTGACTTAAAATCTAACCACTAGCTCTAATGATAATGCACTCTTCACCTCAAACTCCTCAGAGGCTCTCTTCATAAGAAATGATTCCAGGCCCTGCAGGACTGTTGTGACCCCTCCTCTATCAGGCTCCACCTTGTTAATACTTTGGGCTTGTCAATTATTGTCCAGAATGACATCATATGTTCAACAGGTACACACTGCTTTCTCAAAAGGCAGTGTGACCAAATATACCTGTACATGATTTGCAGTCAGGAGACTAGGCTACTAGGAAGAGACACCAATGAAAGTCTGCTTTAGAACTACACTGGAAAGGAACATTTTGGTCCCTTTAACTACAAGTAGTACATTAAACTTCAGGATGTTGCCGGGGAGGAAGAAATTTCCCTCAAGCCTTCTAGATTCTTCTGGCTGGTCTAAGAGTTAAATTGACATGAGGCACAATAACAGGAAAAAAAAAATCAAACAAAAATTTAATAACATATACACAAGGGAGAGACCCAGGAAAACTGAATAACTTATGAAAATGACCAAAACTCTCACCTTAAATACCATATTCAGCTTTAAAAAATAAAGAGAATGTTGGGGGTAATGATTTGGGACTTCAAAGGAGAGGAAAGCAATTCATGGGAAGCTAGAAAAAGAAGTGTTTGATAAACAAATGTTTGCTGGACCATATTTGGGCTTCCCTGGTGGCTCAGCTGGTAAAGAATCCACCTGCAATGCGGGAGACCTGGGTTCAATCTCTGGGTTGGGAAGATTCCCTGGAGAAGGGAAAGGCTACCCACTCCAGTATTCTGGCCTGGAGAATTCCATAGACTATATAGTCCATGTGGAGAAGGCAATGGCAACCCACTCCAGTACTCCTGCCTGGAAAATCCCATGGACGGAGGAGCCTGGTAGGCTGCAGTCCATGGGGTCGTGAAGAGTTGGACATGACTGAGCGACTTCATTTTCACTTTTCACTTTCATGCATTGGAGAAGGAAATGGCAACCCACTCCAGTGTTCTTGCCTGGAGAATCCCAGGGACAGAGGAGCCTGGTAGGCTGCTGTCTATGGGGTCGCACAGAGTCGGACATGACTAAGTGACTTTCACTTCCACAGAGATAGTGGAACACAGAGTGGACTCATCTCTAGGCCCCGCCTTGAGTCTACCCCTACACACACACACCCAGCTGGTATTCATTGCAGGTATGTTTGTTGTTACTGTGTCCGACTCTTTGAGACCCCATGGACTGCAGCACACCAGGCTCCTCTGTCCTCCACTGTCTCCTGGAGTTTGCTCAAATTCATGTCCATTAAGTCAGTGATGCTTTACTCTGGAAACAGGCCCTTTATTTAAATTATTTAAGCAGCTAAGGGATAGGTAAAAATAAAGACTTCCTAAATCTTCTGTTTCTTAAAAACAATTGGCCTAAATTAATCCTCATGCCAAAGAGACACTTCTGGGGATGGATGGCAAGTTTTGCTCGCCTATAGTATGCATCCAGGGGTACATGCAAGCCGGTGTCAATGACACCATAAACAACACAACTGTGCCTGTTCCATGTACACCCCTTGGATTTTCTTTTGGTGTAATCAGATGGATCCCCTACATTTGTCACATTAAAACATGCAGTACACTTTGGTTACACTCATTCAGCCTTTCCAAGCATTCTAAACAGTACTTCCCAGTGCTTTCATTTTATTAACATTTTGAGATTTTATCTTATCAGGAGATATCCAAGACACTACCTCACTGATTTGTACAGGGATTTATACTCTGGTTAGGAGTTGCTGAACTAGATCATGTTATCCATGTTACCAGACTCTGGCTCAAATAGCAAAAGAAATAGCTCAAGCATTAGAAGTACAACAGCCCAGCATAAATTTATCAAAAGTTTTGTTTGCTCACCAGCCAAGGTGGACTCTGAGAGATGGGTAACACATCTTTTTGTACTTGAATAAATACCTTAGGAGACATGGGAAAATCAGTCTGTTAATTCAAAAGCCACTTGCTTACTTAATATTGACCAAATTAATCCTTGTGAATTGCATTCTTGGTTGGACTTAGGCAAACTAAGATGTTGGATGTAAAGTAGATCAAAATATTTGTTCTTCTTATCATCCTTAGGCTTTTTGCCCCCCACCCTCCACTATCTAACATCCAGGTTCTTAAAATGTTGTTGCACAACCATGGTCTCAAAACAACAGTTAACTCATAATCAGCATCAGAAGGAACCTTCTCTCCTCATGATCAACCTACCTTGGTTGCTGAGTGACGTCGAGGGCTCGTTGAGAAATCCTGGGAAAGCAGCTGAGATGGAGATGCTAAGTGAAGACAGTGAAAGATGTAGTATACACTGCTTAGAGTTAAATTCCCAAGGTCTTCTGGGGAATCTATAAACAACCAAATTGCTTTTTTTGAGGACCCAGTCTTCTGCCCATGGACAGAACATTCCATGTGGCTCTTTGCTGGTGGCCAGCTCACTCAACAAGAGGAAAACAAAAGTTGAATATTTCAAAATACATTTGTGGTTTTCCTTCTTTCCTCTCTCATCTTTCTTGTAGATAAATCCTTTGTTCGATAAAATCAATCTTAGTTTTTTTTTGTATTCAAGTAAATCAGTGTGATAATAATAAACGATGTCTTTGGATTCTTCTTTGACATGTTACCTATTTTCTATGAGCTTCGGTTTCCTCATCTTGTAAAATATACAGTACACACCTAGAGGAAATTAAGTGAAACCACTAAAGTGCCAGTGCCTTTGCTCCCAGATACACTTGATGATGAAGGCATTTAATCAGGCAGTCAACAAACATGACAGGTAGAAAAGTGCTTATTAAGCAAAGTGCTTGGTAGATTCCTAATCAATTAATGAACCTTCATATGTGTGAAGCTACCTGTTCTGGGGAAGGTACAAGAGGACAAAATCCCTCCCTTCAAAGAGATAGAAGATGAACTGGGGAGATAAAATACACAAATCAATAGTTCAAGAATGTGGCAGTGGTGGAATTTAACAATTTGAGTAAGCTGTGGAAAGACAAAGGAACATGAGTGTACTTGCTCCAAGACTGCATGAAAAGCCTCAGTTATATAAATTCGCTATGCCTCAGTTTCCTTAACTGTATAATAGGAATAGCAATGTCTACTTCAGAGAGTTCTCTGCTTTACATGTAATAATAGGTGAAAGCACTTAGTAAAGTGCCAGTATAAAGCAGGCAATATATAGTAGTTGTTAGCACTGATTTCAGTTATCTATTGTTAATATTACCTTTACGTGCTTCATTCTCTCACATTCCCCTCCTGCAACCATGCTGCATAATACCTCTTTGCCCCATTTCAAAAACATTCCCTGCATTTTCTGGCTTATACCTTGTTTTTTCTGAATATGCCATCACTCCCTCCCCAGACTCAGATCCCTTCCAAATACACGCAGAACTCATCTACCTATCACAGCCCTTCTCAGCTTTCAATATTAAATCAGTTTTTAAAGCTAGATTATCAAGGCCCCCTTTCTTTGTCTTCTAAGGACAACAAGGAAGTTATGATACAAAGTAAAATAAAAATAAAGAGAGCACAGATTTGTGAACACACACACACACACACACAAAAAAAAAAGATAATGTCCCCCTTACGTTCCTACTACCTGGAACAACATTCCTCTCGCCTATGTTATTTAATGAATGGTAAGACTAGGATGGCTATTTTTTCATATACATTGCATAATATTTTACATTAGTACAGAAAGAAAAAAGGGATAATACCTGTTTTTATTTTAAACGGATGAAACAATTATTTTATGTGCAATTAACTGTGTAAAACACACAGTGACAGTCATTAATAGCACTGTCTCGCACTGGATGAACCCAGGTCAAAAGTGCCTAATGTGAGAATTTCCTTGAGAAAAAACTCAGAACTAATTATATATACATCCTCATCACCTGATTCTGAAAAATGGCTAGTGTGTATCTGAAGCTGTGTGGCTAGGGTGTAGCTGAAGCTCCAATACTTTGGCCACCTGATGTGAAGAACTGACTCATTGGAAAAGACCCTGATGCTGGGAAAGATTGAAGACAGGAGGAGAAGAGGACGACAGAGGATGAGATGGTTGGATGGCATCACCGACTCAATGGACATGAGTTTGATTAAGAGAGAGTTGGTAACAGACAGGGAAGCCTGGCATGCTGCAGTCCATGGGGTCACAAAGAGTCGGAAATGACTGAACAACTGAACTGAAGTGTGCATCTATTTCTTGGATTTTAGTGTAATTTCATTATTATAAAAATAAATTCAATTATTTCATTAAAACTTTTTTGAAAATATATAAAAAAAATAAATCAGTTTTTTATGAATTTCATATAACTGTTAGAACATCTGTATTAGTAATACCTACCATGCACTGTGAAACAATAGTTATTCACTTAGCCAAAATAACAATGGAAGATTTCAAAGGCACTTCAACATCTTAAGAAAACTTATATTATGTACAAAATTCTTTCCTCGGGTTTCACTTTCCATAAGCCTTGGTTTTGTTTTGTTTTGTTTTGTTTTACTTTCTGTATCCATCACCTTTTCCATTCAGAAACAGTCACCTGTAAGCCAAACCTACTTTCTTTTCTCTTAATAAAATGTAATTTCATTCCTCATATCTTCTTTACTGAAAACACACACCCTACTTAAGTAACCAAAAACTGACCTTCATATTAGCTTTTTATAGATTAGTGAGCATTAACTATTAACCCAAAGCTGAAGTTTCAGGCAAGGTGGGCTGTGTATCTCAAGGACATAAGAGTTAACTTCAAGTTTCTTTTTAGGCATTTTTTAAAATAAGCTAGCTGTTTTTAATTGCATATGCAAAAAGAACTGGTTTGTAATTGCAAAAGAAATTTTGTCTTAGCCAATTTTCTCCAGAACCTGAATAATATTGTGGCCACATTGTCTCTCTTTCTGTGGTCTTACTTTTGATATTACTTCTTAGAAGTAGAGATATCTCATATATAATGTGTACATAAACATAAATAGGCAAACTAGAGATCTCATGGCTTCATTTAAAAGCTTAGTTATGAATCAGGTATTACAATATAAACTTACTAGTTTATAAGCAGTTGGTATACATTAAGGTTGCATGTTCAGATGCCCAAGGCCTGCTGTCTGTAAGTTTGAATTAGGGAACTTTTTAAGTGTCACCTTTTTTTCCCTAGCCTGCAGGTCCTTGAGGCCTATATTTACATTTTGGCTCAGACATTTGCAAAACAAAGACAACTGCTTAGTTTTTCAAAGAATAGTTCTGTTACCTAAAGTTACTAAAATCAGTGACAAGATTTAGTCAACTGAAATTTACTTTGTGAGGTTCTGTGTTCTATACCTTTAGAGTTAAATTATTATACCTTCAAAGCTTTGTATAAGGCATTCAGCAAAGTCCTTTATGAATTTATAAATTGAGCCAAAGTAAAATTACTATTTTTATATAAAAGGCTCTAGGATCCCTGGAGTTGGATAGAGCCTAGGAAGTCAAGCCCTTTTTACCTGTCTTAAAATATTTGCTGGACAGATATCTCAGTGTAAATTTTTCTAGCCCCTTAAATATACATAACCTAAAACTGAGGTAAGTAGAACAGACTTGTTTGACTGTTAATGTTGGGGACCAGTCTAGAGATCTCTTTAAGAAAATTAGAGTGTTTTGCCTATGTTCTCCTCTAGGAGTTTGATAGTTTCTGGTCTTACATTTAGATCTTTAATCCATTTTGAGTTTATTTTTGTGTATGGTGTTAGAAAGTGTTCTAGTTTCATTCTTTTACAGGTGGTTGACCAGTTTTCCCAGCACCACTTGTTAAAGAGGTTGTCTTTTTTCCATTGTATATCCTTGCCTCCTTTGTCGAAGATAAGGTGACCATAGGTTCGTGGATTTATCTCTGGGCTTTCTATTCTGTTCCATTGATCTATATATCTGTCTTTGTGCCAGTACCAGGATACCTTTTTTTAAAGTTACCAAGCCAGCTTTTTTTTCCTTCTCATCACCTTAATTAATTAATTATGTATGCAACAAAATGCAAAGAAATAGAGGAAAACAAGAGAATTGGAAAGACTAGAAATCATTTCAAGAAAATTAGAGATACCAAGGGAACATTTCATGCAAAGATGGACACAAGAAAGGACAGAAACAGTATGGACCTAACAGAAGTTGCAGACATTAAGAAGAGGTGGCAAGAATACAAGAAGAACTATACAAAAAGATGTTCATGACCCAGATAATCACAATGGTGTGATCACTCACCTAGAGCCAGACATCCTGGAGTGTGAAGTCAAGTGGGCCTTAGAAGCATTACTATGAACAAAGCTAGTGGAGGTGATAGAATTCCAGCTGAGCTATTTCAAATCCTAAAAGATGATGCTGTGAAAGTGCTCCACTCAACATGCCAGCAAGTTTGGAAAATTCAGCAGTGGCCACAGGACTGGGAAATGTCAGTTGTCATTCCAATCCTAAAGAAGGGCAGTGCCAAAAATGTTCAAACTACTGCACAATTGAGCTCATTTCACATGCTAGCAAGGTAATGCTCAAAATCCTTCAAGCTAGGCTTCAGCAGTATGTGAACTGAGAACTTCCAGATGTTCAAGCTGGATTTAGAAAAGGCAGAGAACCAGAGATCAAATTGCCAACATCTGTTGGATCATAGAAAAAGCAAGAGAATTCCAGAAAAACATCTATTTCTGCTTCATTGACACACTAAAGCCTTTGACTATGTGAATCACAACAAACTGGAAAATTCTTAAAGAGGTGGGAATATCAGACCACATTACCTGTCTCCTGAGAAACCTCTATGCAGGTCAAGAAGCAACAGTTAGAATTGGATGTGGAACAACAGACTGGTTCCAAATTGGGAAAGGAGTATGTCAAGGCTGTATATTGTCACCCTGCTTATTTAACTTATATGCAGAGTACATCATGCAAAATGCCAGGCTGGATGAAGCACAAGCTGGAATCAAGATTGCCGGGAGAAATATCAATAACCTCAGATATGCAGATGACACCACCCTTATGGCAGAAAGTGAAGAGGAACTAAAGAGCCTCTTGATGAAGGTGAAAGAGGAGAATGAAAAAGCTGGCTTAAAACTCAACATTCAAAAAACGAAGATCATGGCATCCAGTCCCATCACTTCATGGCAAATAGATGGGGGGGCGGGGATGGAAACAGTGACAGGCTTTATTTTCTGGGCTCCAAAATCACTGCACATGGTGACTGCAGCCATGAAATTAAAAGATCCTTGCTCCTTGGAAGAAAAGCTATGACAAACCTAGACAGCATATTAAAAAGCAGAGACATCACTTTGCTGACAAAGGTCCATCTAGTCAAAGCTGTAGTTTTTCCAGTAGTCATGTATGGATGTGAGAGTTGGACCATAAAGAGGGCTAATCGCTAAAGAATTGATGCTTTTGAGCTATGGTGTTAGAGAAGACTCTTGAGAGTCCCTTGGACAGCAAGAAGATCAAACCAGTCATTTCTAAAGGAAAGCAGTCCTAAATATTCATTGGTGGGACTGATGCTGAAGCTCCAATACTTTGACCACCTGGTGGGAAGAGCTGACTTGTTCGAAAAGACCCTGATGCCGGGAAAGATGGAAGGCAGGAGGAGAAGGGGATGACAGAGGATGAGATGGTTGGATGGCATCACCGACTCGATGGACATGAGTTTGAGCAAGCTCCAGGAGTTGGTGATGGACAGGGAAGCCTGGCATGCTGCAGTCCACGGGGTCGCAAAGAGTCAGACACAACTGAGCGACTGAACAACAACAAGGCAAAAGTGGCCTCGGCAACTGTGAAGGGCAACCTCTCTCCGGTTCTACAGCACAGCTCCAGAGTTCCCCAGCAAAGTCAGCAGGTAAGTCGGGTGTGATTCTGGGCAGGGCCCTGTGGCAGGAGTCCCTGGCTATCCATTAGCCAAGGGCCCTGCAAGGCCACCTGCCCATGACCAGATCCCAGACAAACCACCCAAATTGTTAGAGGCCAAAATCTTGGCCTTCTCTGGCCACTGAAGCCAAATGAAAAATATGGGGACAGAGTTTGGAGGGAATAGAAAGGTGGCTTTTATTCTCACTCAGTGGAGAGGGGAACACAGTAGACTCATGTGCAAGAACTGTGCCCCCCGCCCCGTGAGGAGTCTAGGGGCTTATACAAGGCAAGGGCTCACAGTCAGGAGTCAGTGATGAGGAACAAAGGTGATAGGATCTTGATTTCTTCCTCTTGCATTGTTTCAAAGACAGTCATAAACTGGCGTCAGTAACCCAGTAATTGAGTCTGGCAGTTTGGTGGCTCTGAGGCCTTCTTTCTGATATGTAACTACAAGGGGAAGGGTATTGTAAGGGTGAACACCAGATAGGGGATGTATTTAGCATAGAGTCAAAGGAAAATAGGTGCAAAGTGTAGCTCCTGCAGAGTTAGGGGGCAGAAAAGCAAACTTAGTTACAGACATTCAGAGTTAGGAGCAGTTAAAGTAAAAAAAACTAGGAATGTTCAGGCCTGCTCACTGTTCTCTTTATCTTCTTTGTTCTCAGGAAAGGGAAAGAGAAAAACTCATTCCTCTTTTTCCTTCTCACTGCAACAGGAGAAGCCGGGATATATAGGAGTTTTTGCAACAAAGACCAGGTATTAATAGTTGGAATTTCCAAAGATTACTGGTAATTAAAGAAAACCAGATATCTCAAGTTAAGGAATTTAATGCTTTTCTGTGTAAGGGGTGTAAGAGTCCAGGCTCACTGAAATCACTCCTTTGATATGTACTTTGGCTATCTGGGGCCAGAAAGTACCCTGCGCTTTCTCATCCTGAGTCTCTTCAGGGTGCATCCTTGGGTGGTGGCTTCAGGAACTGAGGGCTTGGCAGCAGGCAGGGCAGCCAGTTTGTCTCCATCCTGAATTCCCTCTGGGCTCACTATCTGGGGTACCTGTAGTGGCTTGATGGCAGCAACATCCTTTGCTTACTGATAAGGCAGGCACCATTATTCATAGGCTAGCTTGACCCCAAAAGTCAGAAATTTTTGATTTGGCTTCTCCAAAGTAAAAGCCAAATAACTCCCCCTGCTTTTAGAGTCCATTTGGATTCTGCATTGCAAGAGTATGCCATCAGAGGAACTGATCTAGGAATGAGAACCAACAATCTGACAATCTGCATTAATCTGGCCTTCCCAGGTGGCGCTGGTGGTAAAGAACCTGCTTGCCAGTGCAGGAAACATAAGAGACACAGGTTCAATCCCTGGTTTAGGAAGATCCCCTGGAGAAGGAAATGGCAACTCACTCTAGTATTCTTGCCTGGAGAATCCCATGGACAGCCTGGCAGACTACAGTCCATGGGATCACAAAGAGTCAGACACAACTGAAGTGACTTAGCACACAAGGCATTTTGTTTTGTTTTGTTTTGTTTTGATTAAGAAACAAATTTTTTCAGGCTTATCATGCTAGTCCATGCTTTTCTTTTTTTTTATTTTCCCCAATTATTTTTATTAGTTTTAGGCTAATTACTTTACAATATTGTAGTGGTTTTTGCCATACATTGACATGAATCAGCCATGGATTTACATGCACACAAGGCATTTTGAACAATAAACCTTTCTGGTGAATGAAACCAGTGACAATGGTAACTCATAATTCCTGGTTGTATGTGTACTGGTGCACATGTAAAAAACCAAGTGCTGCAAATCTATGCTGGGTGACTTCCTGCATGTTTTTCAAGGTTTCAAAACCTACAGGCACCAGAGCACATTCAGCTCTAGCCTAGGCTGAGATAAGAGATTTCATTGTATGGGAACATGTGAGGATTCTTTTTCAACAAAAGCTAAGTGTTCCCTTTGGATGAATTGAATTCCTCAGTCTCACAGTGAAATACTGCATTTGTCAGTTTTGATTTATTGTTTCATTCTTTTTTTTTTTATTAGTTGGAGGCTAATTACTTAACATTTCAGTGGGTTTTGTCATACATTGACATGAATCAGCCATGGAGTTACATGTATTCCCCAGATTTATTGTTTCTTTGAACATCACATCTTTGTGTGTTAATTAGTTTCATTAGAGATATTCTGCTTATATTTTTCAAAGACAAAGAAGGGCTCAGGGAGGGACTTTGGAGCCCCCTTAGGGTACCCTTCCTCTCTGCTGAGTCCTTCCAGCTGTTTCTCTTCCACTGGCTGCATCAAAAAACAAACCAGCAATCTTCTTCCAGCTTTTGCTATGGAGTTTATGAAAAGATATAGTAAATCTAATAACTTTGGTTATGGTGTTCAAGCAGCAGTGGTGGTGAATGACATCTTGCTGACAAATGTGCTTCACGAAGACCAACTCATACCTCAGGCTTTGGGGAAAATAAACAGGATAATCCAAAAAGACTCCTATCCAGTCATAGGAACCTGGAGCCATCTGGACAGGACAGAAATAAATCAGCAATGAAGGCTGCGTGTATCTCCAGGAATTTGGGTGACTGAATTAACTTTACTCAGATTGAAGAGCAGAAGAAACTGGCAGCAGAGACCATTGAAACGACTATAATTAACACTCATGAAGCAAAAGGCTTTTAGAATAAAATGCTTTATATTGTCTGGGGCTAAAATCCAGATAATAAGTTGAAAGTCCCCCAGCTTGATAAAAGGCAAATCAAAGCATGCATTGATTAGAGGACAAACTCTTGTCTGGTACAGAAACACAACACAACAAAACAGAAAACAGAAATGTCATTTAACTAAGAAAACCAGAGGGCTCAGCTGAGCAGAGTTATTCAGCTGCCTTGTATTCAGAGAGCCAATATCTGCTACCACTCTCTGAGTCTCTATGGACTTACATTTTTATATATGCTTAGGACTCTAGATTTGGAATGGGTGAATTTAACTCACATGACCATTGTATCTACTGCTGTGGCAGGAATCCCTTAGAAGAAATGGAGTAGCCATCATAGTCAACAAAAGAATCTGACATACAGTACTTGGATGCAATCTCAAAAATGACAGAATGATCTCTGTTCATTTCCAAGGCAAACCATTCAATATCACGGTAATCCAAGTCTATGCCCCAACCAGTAATGCTGAAGAAGCTGAAGTTGAATGGTTCTATGAAGACCTACAAGACCTTCTAGAATTAACACCCCCAAAAGATGTCCTTTTCATTATATGGGGACTGGAATGCAAAAGTAGGAAGTCAAGAAACACCTGGAGTAACAGGCAAATTTGGCCTTGGAGTACAGAATGAAGCAGGGCAAAGGCTAATAGAGTTCTGCCAAGAGAAGGCACTGGTCATAGCAAATATCCTCTTCCAACAACACAAAAGACTCTACACATGGACATCACCAGATGGTCAACACCGAAATCAGATTGGTTATATTCTTTGCAGCCAAAGATGGAGAAGCTCTATACACTCAGCAAAAACAAGACCGGGAGCTGACTGTGGCTCAGATCATGAACTCCTTATTGCCAAATTCAGACTTAAATGGAAGAAAGTGGAGAAAACCACTAGACCATTCAGGTATGACCTAAATCAAATCCCTACAATTACACAGTGAAAGTGAGAAATAGATTTAAGGGACTAGATCTGATAGACAGAGTGCCTGATGAACTATGGATGGAGGTTTGTGACACTGTACAGGAGGCAGGGAGCAAGACCATCCCCAAGGAAAAAAAAATGCAAAAAGCAAAATGGCTGTCTGAGGAGGCCTTACAAATAGCTGAGAAAAGAAGAGAAGCCAAAAGCAAAGGAGAAAAGGAAAGATATACCCATTTGAATGCAGAGTTCCAAAGAATAGCAAGGAGAGATAAGAAAGCCTTCCTTAGTGATCAGTGCAAAGAAATAGAGGAAAACAATAGAATGGGAAAGACTAGAGATCTCTTCAAGAAAATTAGAGATACCAAGGGAACATTTCACACAAAGATGGGCTCAATAAAGGACAGAAATGACATGGACCTAACAGAAGCAGAAGATATTAAGAAGAGGTGGCAAGAATACACAGAAAACTGTACAAAAAAGATCTTCATGACCCAGATAATCACGATGGTGTGATCACTCACCTAGGGCCAGACATCCTGAAATGTGAAGTCAAGTGGGCTTTAGGAAGCATCGCTACGAACAAAGCTAGTGGAGGTGATGGAATTTCCAGTTGAGCTATTTCAAATCCTAAAAGATGATGCTGTGAAAGTGCTGCACTCAATATGTCAGCAAATCTGGAAAACTCAGCAGTGGCCACAGGACTGGAAAAGGTCAGTTTTCATTCCAATCCCAAAGAAAGGCAATGCCAAAGAATGCTCAAACTACCACACAATTGTGCTCATCTCACATGCTAGTAAAGTAATGCTCAAAATTCTCCAAGCCAGGCTTCAACAATACATGAACCGTGAACTTCCAGATGTTCAAGCTGGTTTTAGAAAAGGCAGAGGAACCAGAGATCAAATTGCCAACATCCACTGGATCATTGAAAAAGCAAGAGAGTTCCAGAAAAACATCTATTTCTGCTTTATTGACTATGCCAAAGCCTTTGACTGTGTGGATCACAACTGTGGAAAATTCTGAAAGAGATGGGAATACCAGACCACCTGACCTGCCTCTTGAGAAATCTGTATGCAGGTCAGGAAGCAACAGTTAGAACTGGACATGGAACAACAGACTGGTTCCAAATAGGGAATCAGGAGTACATCAAGGCTATATATTGTCACCCTGCTTATTTAACTTATATGCAGAGTACATCATGAGAAACGCTGGGCTGGAGGAAGCACAAGCTGGAATCAAAATTGCCAGGAGAAATATCAATAACCTCAGATATGCAGATGACACCACCCTTATGGCAGAAAGTGAAGAAGAACTAAAGAGCCTCTTGGTGAAAGTGAAAGAAGAGAGTGAAAAAGTTGGCTTAAAGCTCAACATTCAGAAAACTAAGATCATGGCATCTGGTCCCATCACTTCATGGCAAATAGATGGAGAAACAGTGGAAACAGTGACAGACTTAATTTGGGGGGGCTCCAAAATCACTGCAGATGGTGACTGCAGCCATGAAATTAAAAGATGCTTACTCCTTGGAAGGAAAGTTATGACCAACCTAGACAGCATATTAAAAAGCAGAGACATTACTTTGTCAACAAAGGTCCGTCTAGTCAAGGCTATGGTTTTTCCAGTGGTCATGTATGGATGTGAGAATTGGACTATAAAGAAAGCTGAGCGCCAAAGAATTGATACTTTTGAGCTGTGGTGTTGGAGGAGGCTCTTGAGGGTCCCTTTGACTTCAAGGAGATCCCATCAGTCCATCCTAAAGGAGATCAGTCCTGAGTGTTCATTGGAAGGACTGATGTTGAAGCTGAAACTCCAATACTTTGGCCACCTGATGCAAAGAGCTGACTCATTTGAAAAGACCCTGATGCTGGGAGGGATTGGGGGCAGGAGGAGAAGGGGACAACAGAGGATGAGATGGTTGGATGGCATCACCGACTCAATGGACATGAGTTTGAGTAAACTCTGGGAGTTGGTGATGGACAGGGAGGCCTGGCGTGCTGCAGTCCATGGGGTCGCAAAGAGTCGGACATGACTGAGCGACTGAACTGAACTGAACTGAGGACTCTAGATTTAGCAAATCATAATTATGCAATATTTGGGACATAGTTATGCTTAAAATTATTTGGTTTTTGTCTGATTTTCAAATTGAACTGGAAATTCTATATTTTATCTGGAAACCCTACAGTAGAGATAAAGAAAACCCAAATGAGAACACAAATAGGTTATTTATTCAGAGCTTGCTGTAACAAGGGAGTCAGGCATCATGATGTGTTTGGCAGAGACTCAGAGGCAGGCAGCGGAGTGAGAAAGTTTTATAGTGATAAAAGGAAAGATTTCAGGTATACCCTGTGGAAATAAACAAAGACCAACCAAATGAGAAAAGCAGAGACTATTTATTCTGAGCTTGCTATGGCAAGAGAGTCAGACACTTACTTGCATTCTGGCAGAGACTCAAAGGCCAGCAGAGAAATGGGAAAGCTTTATAGTGGCAAAAGAGGAAGGCTTCAGGTGTGTCCTGATTGCAGGCTGGTGGTGTGGGGAAGCTGGAGACAAGCTAACTAGGAACCAGGCATCTGATGTGATTGGTTAGGCCTTCCTATTTGGCTTTCCCCTGGTGATTCTAAGCGAGAAGCAGAGATGAAAATGAGGGAAGCTGTCAGTTATTAATCAAGTCTTTGCTGTTTGGGGCTGATTGTTACAGAAGTTATTGTTTAGCTTCCTGGATTGTCACTAGAGATAGCAATCTGGCTTTCTCCAAGTGTGACTTACAGTGGGTTGGCTTCCTGGCTGGTTATTGTAGATAAGGGGTTGACATGCTGGGCAGGGTGCTGCAGGTCGTAGGTAAAAATTCTGTTTTTATATGTGGTCTGACCATTCTCCTTTTGTATATTTAGTCTCTCAGGACTGATTGGAGGCTGTTGACAGGGGAAGCTGAAGATAGACTAATTAGAAGCGGGCATTCTTATGAGATTGGTTTGAGGAACAGATTTTGCTTTCTCTGGTTGGTCCTGAGTTAGAAGGTGGCAATCATTGATGAAATCCGGATAGTTTGGGGCCAACTGCTGCAGAGATTGTGGTTTGGACTGCCTGGTACATTACAAAGAGGTAGTGATTTGACAGAGGATCCGAATAGACAGTTCTCCAAAAATTAGTACAGATGAAAATTTGTACTAATTGTCATTTGTACTAAGCACACGAAGAGATGCCCAGCCTCCTTAGTCATCAGGGAAAACGCAAATCAAAATCACAATGAGAAAGCAGTTCATACTTACTAGGATGGCTAGAATTTAAAAGACAGATAATAACAAGTGCTGATGAAGAGGTGGAAAAACAATGTTCATACATCACTTTGGAATATCGAATGATGCAGCTGCCGTGGAAAACAGTTCAAAAAGTTAAATATAGAATTACCATAGATGCAGCATTCCATTCCTAAGGAAGCAACCAAAAGAAGTGAAAAGTTGTACACAAGTGTTCACAGCAGCATTATTCACAATAGCCAAAAAGTGGAAAGCCCAAGTGCCCAGCTGATGAATGGATAAACAGAATGTGGTATATTAGTACAATGAAATATTATTAGCCATAATTAAGAATGAAGTACTAATACATGACACAGCATGGTTGAACTTTGAAAACATTATGCAAAGTGAAAAAGCCCAGCACAAAGGACTACATATTTTATGATTCCATTTATATGAAATATCCACAATAAGCAAATCCACAGAGACAGAAAGTAGATTAATGATTTCCAGAGCCTGGGAGAAGGGAAAAAGGGGAAATGACTGCTAATGGGCATCGAGTTTCTTTGGATGAGGATGAAAATGTTCTAGATTAGGTGATGATAGTCCAACTTTGTGTCTACACTAAAAAAAACCACTAAATTGTACAACTTTTAAAAATAATATAATTCCCTTTAGGAGTGCATTTTCTAGTTATCTCTTAAGATGAGTAATGTATGTCTTTTAACTTTTGCAGCCTTCCTAAATGTACATCCTTCTGGATGCCTGTACAAAATGAACCTTCTTCCGGTTTCTTGTCAATGTCCATGTTCTTCTGTAGACACAGCTTCAATGTCTTCTATCTTGGTGCCTTAGTACATTAGTTATAACCCTACTATATGCTAATAGAGGCCCAAATAGAGGACTTGAGATTGTATCACAGGCCATTTTGTATAATAACCTATTTCAGGTCACATTGTAAGGACTACAAAATACCCTAAATTTAGGAATTATGTTTTCTTCTTTCCTTCTCTTCTGCTTTCCTCTATGAACCAGGAAACCAGTTGTCATGCTAGGCTATGTTGCTTCAGTCGTGTCCGAGTATTTGCGATGCTATGGACTGTAGCTCCTCTGTCCATGGGATTCTCCAGGTAAGAATAGTGGAGTGGGTTGCCATGTCCTCCTCCAGGGGATCTTCCTGACCCAGGAATCGAACCCACATCTCTTTACATCTCCTGCACTGGCAGACAGATTCTTTACCACTAGCACCACCTGGGAAGCCTCCGGTTACTTTTAATCACATGAAGTAAACCCAGAAGTCCCAGGATTGCAGTTCTAGTGCCCTTTAGCTCTCTCCGCTTCACTTTCTACAAATATCTAGCTTGTATTTAGGGCTTCCCTGGTGGCTCAGACAGTAAAGAATCTGCCTGCAATGCAGGAGACCCAGGTTTGATCTCTGGGTTGAGAAGATCCCCTGGAGAAGGGAATGGCAACCCACTCCAGTATTCTTGCCTGGAAAATCCCCATGGACAGAGGAACCTGGTGGGCTACAGTCCATGGGGTGGCAAGAGTTGGACACAACTTAGTGACTAAACCACCACAGCTTGTGTTTAATTTCTCTCAAGTAAGGCTTCCTAAAATGTCTGATCTACCAATATCCAATAAATGGGCTGACCTGAAGATGGTAAAAGCCTCATATTTTACCTTTCTCACTGCCATTAGCATTTTACCAAAGGTATACTGGTAGTATATGTTCTAAATCAGCCCTCTTCAACCCTAGATATACATTTAAATAACTTGGGAAATGATTTTTGACTACTGATGTCTCAACTCCAGGTCCAATTAATAGGTATTAGGTAGGGCCTGAAATTGATTTTTTTTTTAAAGTTCCCCTAAGTGGGACCTCTCTTATATGTATACATGTATGTATGTGTACTTTTCTAAGTTCTAGTATTACATACATTAAAATGGGGGAAAAAGCTCCCCTAGGCAATGCCAACAGGCAACCAGGGTTGATGAAAACTGCCCTAAAAAAACTCTTGATTATTTTTAAAATTTAGATTTACTAATTACATTTTTGGGTTTCCCTGGTGGCTCAGTAGTAAAGAACCAGCCTGCCAATGCAGGAGATGTAGCTCCAATCCCTGGATTGGGAAGATCTCCTGGAGAAGGAAAATGGCAACCCACTCCAGTATTCTTGCCTGGAGAATCCCACGGACAGAGGAGCCTGGCGGGCTACAGTCCATGGGGTCACAAAGAGTCAGACACAACAGCAACTAAACAACAAGAATGACATTTTTTTTATTGACATGAATCAGCCATGGGTGTACATGTGTCCCCCATCCTGAACCCCCCTCCCACCTCCCTCCCCACCCCATCCCTCTGGGTTGTCCCAGTGCACCAGCTTTGAGTGCCCTGGGTTTCATGCATCGAACTTGGACTGGTCATCTGTTTCACATATGGTAATATACATGTTTCAATGCTATTCTCTCAAATCATCCCACCCTCACCTTCTCCCACAGAGTCCAAAAGTCTGTTCTTTATATCTGTGTCTCTTTTGTTGTCTCACATATAGGGTCATCATTACCATCTTTCTAAATTCCATATATATGTGTTAATATACTGTATTGGTGTTTTTCTTTCTGACTTACTTCACTCTGTATAATAGGCTCCAGTTTCATCCACCTCATTAGAACTGATTCAAATGCATTCTTTTTAATAGCTGAGTAATATTCCATTGTGTATATGTACCACAGCTTTCTTATCCATTCATCTGCCAATGGACATCTAGGTTGCTTCCATGTCCTAGCTATTGTAAAGACTTCCCTGGCAGTCCAGTGGTCAATACTTCCCTTCTGAATGCAGCAGGTGCAGGTTTGATTCCTGGTTGGGGAGCTAAGGTCCCACATGCCTCACTGCCAAAAGACCAAAACACAAAAACCAAAAGCAATATTGTAACAAATTCAATCAAGACTTTAAAAAAAAGGGGAGGACCTGAGCTTAAAAATTATTTTTAAAACACATTCTTGCTCTATACCTCTCCATCCCTGATTCTCATTTCCCAGAGGAAATCACTTTCAACCCTTTGAACTATTCCCTTAAATTACCTACATCTTTTATCGGTGATATTATTATACTGATTTTTTAATTTTCAATTTTATTTATTGTGAGTTGACTTCCTACTATGGAAGATGACAGTCTACCTCTCTTTTTCTAGCATTCTGCACACAAAAGTTTCTCTTTCATCTTCCTAGCATAATTAGATCATAGCTTTGGAATAAGCAGTATTCAGTGTTAACATATTTATGACTAGGTAAATATAGTAAAATGGTAGACTTAAGCCCTAACAGATCAATAATTACATAAACATGAATAGTTTAAATTCATCAATTAAAAGATTAGCAAAGTAGGTTTTAAATAACTAATCAAACCATATCCTGTCTGTAAGAAAGTCACTTCAAATACAACCACATAGGTAGGTGGAAAGTAAAAGAATAAAAAAATATATACAATACATAGTGTGTTTTTCAAAAGCAGAAGTGACCATATTAATATTAAAGTAGATTCCAGAGCAAAGAAAATTACTAGAAATGAAAAAGAACATTCAGTTCAGTTCGCTGGCTCAGTCGTGTCTGACTCTGTGACCCCATGAACCATAGCACACCAGGCCTCCCTGTCCATCACCAACTCCCAGAGTCCACCCAAACCCATGTCCATTGAGTCAGTAATGCCATTCAACCATCTCATCCTCTGTCATCCCCTTCTCCTCCTGCCCTCAATCTTTCCCAGAATCAGGGTCTTTTCCAATGAATCAGTTCTTTATGCATCAGGTAGCCAAGTATTGGAGTTTCAGCTTCAACATCAGTCCTACCAATTAACACCCAGGACATATCTCCTTTACTTGGACTGGTTGGATCTCCTTGCAGTCCAAGGGACTCTCAAGAGTCTTCTCCAACACCACAGCTCAAAAGCATCAGTTCTTCGGTGCTCAGCTTTCTTTATAGTCCAACTCTCACATCCATATATGACTACTGGAAAAACCATAGCCTTGACTAGACAGACCTTTGTTGACAAAGTAATGTCTCTGCTTTTTAATATGCTATCTAGGTTGGTCATAACTTTCCTTCCAAGGAGTAAGCGTCTTTTTATTTCATGGCTGCAGTCACCATCTGCAGTGATTTTGGAGCCCCCCCAAAATAAAGTCAGCCACTGTTTCCACTGTTTCTCCATCTATTTGCCATGAAGTGATGGGACCAGATGCCATGATCTTAGTTTTCTGAATGCTGAGCTTTAAACCAACTTTTTCACTCTCCTCTTTCACTTTCACCAAGAGACTCTTTAGTTTTTCTTCACTTTCTGCCATAAGGGTGGTGTCATCTGCATATTTGAAGTTATTGATATTTCTCCCAGCAATCTTGATTCCAGCTTGTGCTTCCTCCAGCCCAAAATTTCTCATGATGTACTCTGCATATAAGTTAAATAAGCAGGGTGACAATATACAGCCTTGACATACTCCTTTTCCTATTTGGAACCAGTCTGTTGTTCCATGTCCAGTTCTAACTGTTGCTTCCTGGCCTGCATACAGATTTCTCAAGAGGCAGGTAAAGTGGTCTGGTATTTCCATCTCTTTCAGAATTTTCCACAGTTTATTGTGATCCACACAGTCAAAGGCTTTGGCATAGTCAATAAAGCAGAAATAGATGTTTTTTCTGGAACTCTCTTGCTTTTTTGATGATCCAGCAGATGTTGGCAATTTGATCTCTGGTTCCTCTGCCTTTTCTAAAACCAGCTTGAACATCTGGAAGTTCATGGTTCACATATTGCTGAAGCCTGGCTTGGAGAATTTTGAGCATTACTTTACTAGTGTGTGAGATGAGTGCAATTGTGCGGTAGTTTGAGCATTCTTTGGCATTGCCTTTCTTTGGGATTGGAATGAAAACTGACCTTTTCCAGTCCTGTGGCCACTGCTGAGTTTTCCAAATTTGCTGGCATATTGAGTGCAGCACTTTCACAGCATCATCTTTCAGGATTTGAAATAACTCAATTGGAATTCCATCACCTCTACTAGCTTTGTTCATAATGATGCTTCCTAAGGCCCACTTGACTTCACATTCCAGGATGTCTGGCTCTAGGTGAGTGATCACACCATCGTGATTATCTGGGTCATGAAGATCTTTTTTTGTACAGTTTTTCTGTGTATTCTTGCCACCTCTTCTTAATATCTTCTGCTTCTGTTAAGTTCATGTCATTTCTGTCCTTCATTGAGCCCATCTTTGTGTGAAATGTTCCCTTGGTATCTCTAATTTTCTTGAAGAGATCTCTAGTCTTTCCCATTCTATTGTTTTCTTCTATTTCTTTGCATTGATCTTTGAGGAAGGCTTTCTTATCTCTCCTTGCTATTCTTTGGAACTCTGCATTCAAATGGGTATATCTTTCCTTTTCTCCTTTGCTTTTGGCTTCTCTTCTTTTCTCAGCTATTTGTAAGGCCTCCTCAGACAGCCATTTTGCTTTTTTGCATTTCTTTTTCTTGGGAATGGTCTTGATCCCTGTCTCCTGTACAATGTCACGAACCTCCGTCCATAGTTCATCAGGCACTCTGTCTATCAGATCTAGTCCCTTAAATCTATTTCTCACTTTCACTGTGTAATTGTAGGGATTTGATTTAGGTCATACCTGAATGGTCTAGTGGTTTTCTCCACTTTCTTCAATTTCAGCCTCAATTTGCCAATAAGGAGTTCATGATCTGAGCCACAGTCAGCTTCCAGTCTTGTTTTTGCTGAGTGTATAGAGCTTCTCCATCTTTGGCTGCAAAGAATATAATCAATCTGATTTCAGTGTCGACCATCTGGTGATGTCCATGTGTAGAGTCTTCTCTTGTGTTGTTGGAAGAGGATATTTGCTATGACCAGTGCCTTCTCTTGGCAGAACTCTATTAGCCTTTGCCCTGCTTCATTCTGTACTCCAAGGCCAAATTTGCCTGTTACTCCAGGTGTTTCTTGACTTCCTACTTTTGCATTCCAGTCCTCTATAATGAAAAGGACATCTTTTTTGGGTGTTAGTTCTAGAAGGTCTTGTAGGTCTTCATAGAACTGTTCAGCTTCTTCAGCATTACTGGTTGGGGCATAGACTTGGATTACCATGATATTGAATGGTTTGCCTTGGAAACGAACAGAGATCATTCTGTCATTTTTGAGATTGCATCCAAGTACTGCATTTCAGACTCTTGTTGACTGTGATGGCTACTCCATTTCTTCTAAGGGATTCCTGCCCACAGTAGTAGATATAATGGTCATCTGAGTTAAATTCACCCATTCCAGTCCAATCTTAGTTCGCTGATTCCTAGAATGTCGATGTTCACTCTTGCCATCTCCTGTTTGACCACTTCCAATTTGCCTTGATTCATGGACCTAACATTCCAGGTTCCTATGCAATATTGCTCTTTACAGCATCGAACCTTGCTTCTATCACCAGTCCCATCCACAACTGGGTGTTGTTTTTGCTTTGGCTCCATCCCTTCATTCTTTCTGGAGTTATTTCTCCACTGATCTCCAGTAGCATATTGGGCACCTACTGACCTGGGGTGTAGTGTCCTATCTTTTTGCCTTTTCATACTGCTCATGGGGTTCTCAAGGCAAGAATACTGAAGTGGTTTGCCATTCCCTTCTCCAGTGGACCATTACATAATAATAAAAGGATCAGTTCACCAAGAAGAGACATTGAGGCAGAAGAAGCATATTCATAGTCCAACACTCATTCATGATTTTAAAAAACAAACTCTCAGAAAACTAGAAATAGAGGGAAATTTCCTTAACTTGATAAAGAGTATTTACAAAAATTTACAGTTAATATCATACTCAACTGTGAAAGACTGAATCTATTTGCTCAGTCGTGTCCAACTCTTTGCAACCCCATGGACTGTAGTCTGCCAGGCTCCTCTGTCCATGGAAATTTCCAGGCAAGAATACTGGAGTGGGTTGCCATTTCCTTCTCCAGGAGATCTTCCCGACCCAGGGATTGAACCCAGGTCTCTTGCATCTCCTGCATTGGCAGGCAGGTTCTTTACCAGCTGAGCCACCAGGGAAGCTGCACATAACTACAGTAACCAAAGTAATTACTGTCTTAGCAGAGAGATGGACATAGATTAATGAAACAATTAAAAACTCATACAGATTCACACAAATACACCCAACTGATTTTTGACAAAGATGTAAAGGCAATCCAACAGAGGAAGGATAGCCTTTTCAACAAATTGTGCTGGAACAATTGGATATTCATAAGCAAAAATATGAATCTTGGAACTTCCCTGGTCGTCCAGTGGCTAGGACTCCGTGCTTCCACTGCAGGGGGCTCAGGTTCTATCCCCAATCAGGAAACTAAGATCCCATGTGCCACGTTGCCAAGAAATAAAAAATAAACCTCGACCCAAACTTCTACCTTACAAAAATTAACTCAATATGGATCTCGGAGTTAATGTAAAACTCTAAAATTTTTAGAAACAAAATATAGGAAAAAATCTTTGGGACCTAGGAGGACTAGGTGAAAAGTTCTTAGACTTGACACCAAAAGCACAATCCTTAGAAAATGATGAATTGGACTTTATCAAAATTAAGCACATATGTTTCATTGAAAAACCCTGTTAAGAAGATGAAATGACAAATTACAGACAGAGAAAATGCTTGCCAGTCACATACCCAGTAAAGGCCTTATATCTAGAATATATAAAGAGCTCTTAGAACTCAACAATAAAAAAAAGCAAACAATCCAACTAGAAACTGGGCAAAAGACATGACCATTCATTTCACCAAAGTGGAGATATGGATGGCAAATAAGTATCTGAAAAGATACTCAACATCACTAGCCTTTAGGAAAATATAAATTAAGATCACAATGAGATCTCAGTAAGCACCTATTAGAACAGTTGAAATTTTTAAAAAATAGTGATAAATATAAAATTCTGGTGAGGACGCAGAGAAATTGGATCTCTATATGTTGCTGGTGGGAATACAAAATGGTGCAGCCAGGCTGGAGAAGAGTTGGGGGTAGAGTGGATATGTACAAAGAAGTAATATGAAGGGATTGTTTTGTGGTGATGGGAATCAGTTCTGTATCTTGATTGTGGTAGTGGCATAGAATACACATATACACAGGAGAGAGAGAGAGAGAGAGAAAGAGAGAGAGAGAGAGAGAAAGAGAGAGAGATGCAGGGTGGTTTTAATAGTAAAAACTGAATGTAGCCTGTAGTCTAAGAATAACGGACTAATGTCAGTTTCCTAGTTTTGATGTTACACTACAGCTATATAAGATGTCAACCACTGGGAGAAGCTGGGTGAAAGATGAATTTACTATTTTTGCAATTTCTGCTAAGTATGTAATTATTTCAAAATAATGTTTTAACTTTAAGAAATATATCCCCCCAAAGTCTTTTTGATCTTCTAGAGTCTACTGTTAAAATGCAAATATCCCTGAGTGGGAAAAAATCCTTAAGCAATTGCTTTCCAGCTATAGCTTTATCCAGCTCAGCTTGTTAGGTCCTTTCCTGCCCCGAGGGCATGTTGGATTGTATCGGGGTACTTCAGGAGACAGAAGGAGGGAGCCCCAGGAGAATGCAGAAGGACCTCACAAGGAGGGTTACATGTGCCAACCGCCACATTAGCCTGCCCTGTCTCAGTATCTCTGCCAAAGCCCATTGGCCTCATCTATGCACAGAAGCTGCAGGACAGAAGTTAGTCTGCACCTGGATGGGAGGGAAGTTTGGGGAAGAATGGATACATGTATATGTATGGCTGTGTCCCTTCGCTTTTCACCTGAACCTATCACAACATTCTTAATTAAGCTATACCCCAGTACAAAATAAAAAGCTTTTTAAAAATAATAAAAGTTAGCCTGCAACTCAAAGTCTGCTTGGCTCTCACATCTGCCTTATGCTTGCTATGTGCCTAGATTTCTCCTATGAAGAATAGGAGTCATGCCGTTGTGCTGTGGTAGCTTGAAATAAATGACTAAAGAAGAATTGGGGGTTCCCCAGATGGTGCTCGTGGTAAAGAACCTGCCTGCCAATGCAGGAGATGTAAGAGACTCAGGTTCAATCCCTGGGTTGAAAAGATCCTCTGGAGAAGGGAATGGCAACCCACTCCAGTATTCTTGCCTGGAGAATCCCATGGACAGAGGAGCCTGGTGGGCTACAGTCCATGGGGTCGCAAGGAGTCGGACACAACTGAAGCTACTTAGCACAGCACAGCACAGCAAAGAAGAATTTTAAAGTATCATAATTGTAGTGATGCCAAAAGGGTATTTTCTCACTGTGTGTGTCCCCTTATCCTAACCTTTTCCAAATTCAGTTCCTAGGAGACTCACAATTTTAGCAAGTACTTTACATAGTTACCAATACTTGAATTGTAACTGTTGTTGTTGTTCAGTTGCTAAGTCATGTCGACTCTTTGCAACCCATGGACTGCAGTACACCAGGCTTTCCTGTCCTTTACTATCTCCTGGAGTTTGCTCAAGTTCATGTCCATTGAGTTGGTGATGCCATCCAACCATCTCATTCTCTGCTGCCCTCTTCTTCTTTTGCCTTTAATCTTTCCCAGCATCAGGGTCTTTCCCAGTGAGTTGGCTCTTCACATCAGGTGGCCAAAGTATTGGAGCTTCAGCTTCAGCATCAGTCCTTCCAATGACTATTCAGAGTTGATTTCGAATACCTGAATTGTAACTATACCAAAACATTATATAAAATGCTTCATGCATAATATAATATTCCTTATTCACATTTGGAGGAAGATATGATAGTTGGCATATGGAGGTTTGAAACACAGATCGTTTTTATTGCCAGAATTTATTTTTGTTATACTATCCCATGGAGCCTAAAAATAAAAGTATGGTTGTAAAATTACAATAAACTAGAATTAAGAGGATAAAATACTATTTGTGAGTCCCTGTTTTGTAAATATTTATCAGTGTTTAATTTGTACAATGAATCCACAAAAATAAAAAAATAAAAGTATCATAATTACAACTTGGATGATTAGAGCAGCTTGGGATTTCTGACAGATTTAGGGTCTGAGCTTCTTTTTCAATTTTTATTGAAGTATAATTAATTTACTATGTTGTGTGAATTTCTGCTGTACAACAAAGCAATTCAGTTATACATATATATATATTTTTTTCATATTCTTTTGCATTATGGTTTATCACAGGATATTAAATATCATTCCCTGTGCTATACAATAGGACCTGTTGTTTTTCCATCCTATATATAACTTGCATATGCTAATCCCAAACTCCCAATCCTTCCCTCCCCTATCACCCACCTCCTTGGCAACCACAAGTATACTCTCTAAGTTCATGAGTCTGTTTCTGTCTCATAGATAAGTTCATTTGTGTCATATTTTAGATTCCACATATAAGTGATATCATACAGTATTTGTCTTTCTCTTTCTGACTTATTTCACTTAGTATGATAATGCTTGTTGCATCCATGTCGCTGCAAATGGCATTATTTATTCTTTTTTATGGCTGAGTAATATTCCCTTGGGGTCTTAACTTCTGACAGAAAAGCATCTGAATTGGAGACAAGGATCTCCAAATTCTTCAGCACTCAACAGGCTCCTCCTATCACAGTCTAGATTTTTGCTCCAAAGACACCAGGCTTTAAGAGTCACTGAAAAGCTGTCCCCTTGCCAAACAGACAGAAACACATAGCAAACAAACGTCGTCCCATTTCTCTTGAGAGGTTCATGTGAATGGCCCAACATCAGGGGAGAAAAACCCCACTGTTAAGAGGAATTCTGGTTCTGACAATAGCAGACCATTAATTTGGAGACAGAGATCACTGTTACAACTGAATGCCAGATGGGGAAATGTCAGTCTAACTGCTGACACAGTCTCAGCTGCTGGTATCTAAAACCAGGCCACACAGAGTTTGAGGAGGGAACCAGAGCTTGTCTGGGAAGATCGAGGGTGACAGGCTGAGGAAAGGAAATATGTGTATTGTGACCAGGAAAAGCTTTCTGGTGAGCAATATTTCTTACACTCAGATTGCTCTGTTTTATGAAGCCTGGCCATGGATGGAACTAGTGCATGAAAAAGCAGAGAAGCACCTGTAAAAGCAAGAAGTTCTGGAATCTAGAAAAATGGTACTGATGAACCTATTTGCAGGGCAGGAATAGAGATGCAGACATAGAGAATGGACTTGTGGACACAGTGGGGGAAGGAGAGGGTGGGATGAATTGAGAAAGTAGCATTGACATACATACACTACCATGTGTAAAATAGATAGCTAGTGGGAAGCTGCTATATAACACAGGGAGCTCAGCCTGGTGCTCTGTGATGACCTATAAGGGTGGGAAAGAGGCTCAAGAGGGACGGAGTATGTGCATACTTACAGCTGATTCACATTGCTTTACAGCGGAAACCAACACAACACTGTAAGGCAATTATCTCCAATTAAATTTTTTTAATAAATTTAAAAGAGAAAAAAAATAAGTTCTGAGAGCCCAGAGATAAACTCATGCACCTCTTGTTGTTGTTCAGTCACTAAGTCATGTCCAATTCTTTGCAGCCCATGGACTGCAGCACACCAGGCTTCCCTGTCCTTCACTATCTCCCGGAGTTTGCTCAAACTTATGTCCATTGAGTCAGTGATGCCATCCAACCATCTCATCCTCTGTCACCCCTTTCTCCTCTTGCCCTCAATCTTTCCCAGCATCAGGGTCTTTTCCAATGAGTCGGCTCTTTGCATCAGGTGGCCAAAGTATTGGAGCTTCAGCTTCAGCATCAGTCCTTCCAATAAATATTCAGGGTTGATTTCCTTTAGGATTAGACTGGTTTGATCTCCTTGCTGTCCAAGGGACTCTCAAGAGTCTTCTCCAATACCACAGTTCAAAAGCATCAGTTCTTCAGGGCTCAGCCTTCTTTATGGTCCAACTCTCACATCCATACATGACTACTGGAAAAACCATAGCTTGACTATACAGACTTGTTGGTAAAGTGATATCTCTGCTTTTTAATACGCTGTCTAGGTTTGTCATAGCTTTTCTTCCAAGGAACAAGCATCTTTTAATTTCATGGCTGCAGTCACTGTCCACAGTGATTTTGGAGCCCAAGAAAATAAAGTCTTCCACTGTTTCCATTTTTCCCCCATCTATTTGCCATGAAGTGATGGGATTAGATGCCATGATCTTAGTTTTTTTAACGTTGCGTTTTAAGCCAGCTTTTTCACTCTCCTTTTTCACCTTCCTCAAGAGGCTCTTTAGTTCCTCTTTGCTTTCCTCCATTAGGGTGGTATCATCTGCATATCCAAGTTGTTGCTATTTCTCCCAGAAATCTTGAGTCCAGCTTCATCCAGCCTGGCATTTCACATAATGTATTCTGCATAGAAGTTAAATAAGCAGGGTGAAATATACAGCCTTGTCGTACTCCTTTCCCAATTTGGAACCAGTCTGTTGTTCCATGTCCAGTTCTAACTGTTGCTTCTTGACCTGCATACAGATTTCTCAGGAGGCAGGTAAGGTGGTCTGGTATTCCCATCTCTTTAAGAATTTTCCACAGTTTGTTGTGATCCACACAGTCAAAGGCTTTGGCATAGTCAATAAAGCAGAAGTAGATGTTTTTCTGGAATTCTCTTGCTTTTTCTATGATCCAGTGGATGTTGGCAATTTGATCTCTGGTTCCTCTGCCTTTTCTAAATCCAGCTTGTACATCTGGAAGTTCTTGGTTCACATACTGTTGAAGCCTAGCTTGAAGGATTTTGAGCATTACCTTGCTAGCATGTGAAATGAGTACAATTGTGCAGTAGTTTGAACATTCTTTACCCCTGCCCTTCTTTGAGATAGGAATGCGATCTACTCCTGTGGCCACCACTGAATTTTCCAAATTTGCTGGCATGTTGAGTGCAGCACTTTAACAGTATCATCTTTTAGGATTTGAAATAGCTCAGCTGGAATTCCATCACGTCCACTAGCTTTGTTCGTAGTAATGTTTTCCTAAGACCCCACTTGACTTCATACTCCAGGATGTCTGGCTCTAGGTGAATGACCACACCATCATGATTATCTGAGTCATTAAGACCTTTTTTGTATAGTTCTTCTGTGCATTCTTGCCACCTCTTCTTAATCTCTTAATATAGCCCCTTTATTCACCTAATCTCTAATGGACACCTGACTGTGATTGTTGTAGCTCTGACCCTCTTTTCCCTGCTCTGGTAAGAGAACTCCTTTATCCTGCAGGGAATTCATCATCCTTGCTGTTTGGTTGGAACTGAAACTATCTGCTCCTCCTGGCTGTAGGGCTGGGGCCTCCTATGACCTGAGACAGGCCAGAATCCACCTTCCTCTGAGGCATAGTGCTTGGATGAAGTGAGGGCAAAAGAGGAGCAAGACCATGGATACTGGACTAGTTATGGAAGCCAGAACTTGGCCTTGTGGGTAATCAGATTAGGGAAAGATGTCAGGATATACTAGAAAGAGACAAACACAGAGTTCTAATCTGAGAGCACCTAGAGGAGAAGACATATCACCATGGCAGGTATCCAAGCTGATGAAACAAGACACAAGTCTAGTTTTATGAAATGGACTAGAGAGACCCAGAACCAATTTGGAAGCAAGCAGAATCCAATACTAAGCCCAGAATGTTAAAGCAGGGCTCCAGAAGTTTTCCCTGCAAACAGATTGTGTTTGTTACAGAGAATGAGGCAAGATTTAACCTTGAGATGGGAACTGAGGGATCTTTTTAGGAGAAAAGGCTAATAGTGACTAGAAATCCAGCTGCTACCACTCTGAAACCTCCTTCAGTTTATGTATGCCACTATTAGAACTGGATTTTGTTTTTACCAAAGGACTATTTCATTCCACGTAAGAAAAATTCCTATTAGTATTGGACCATCACTTAAATGGTTATTAGCCATTTATACCTTAGTATAAATTTGTTTATAAATTTCCTTCTTGAGAGCAGGTTTTGACAGAGGTTGGAAGAAATTATTCATATAGCATGAGAGGCTAAGGGCCAGGCGCTGTGCTATGCCCCAGAGATAAAAAGATTAAACAAAGCACATGTGCTTCATCCCTGAAGAATTTACAACCTTCTAGATTCAAGATGGGAAGGAAGCCACTAAAAGGAAAAAGGTGTGCAACAGGGAACCTGGATAGATTATAAAGAAATATTTTCTTATTTTCTAGTGTTTCCAAATAACTTATTTCTCCATGGAAATGTCCTCACTTCTTCCCTTAGCCATTAGCCTTAACTCTTCAAATAATATCAGGGCTTCTCGACCCATGCTTACAGTCAGGAATAGAGATGCTAAGAAGATCATTTTGTCCCAGGAAAATGGTCTCACAAGGAAAACCAAGAATAGAGAGATAAAGCAACTGGAAGAAATCATGATGGGAGTTCATGACAAAAGTTCATGGGTTCCTCCAAACTTCTCAACAAAACCTTTTCACTCTACCACAGCATCTCCTAACAATAGGCAAGGGGTGGGGCTACAATAACTGAGAAACCCCAGGTCACTTGTTCTTCAATGCACACAACATAAAATTCAAACCCCTCTGCCTGGCTTTCAAAGCCTTCCATTCTCTTTGATCTTTGTAACTATACTACTTGATCTTGCATTGCTCATCTACTTCAGTTATTTGACTCATGATTCCCAGGATAGAATCTGTACTTTCCTATTTCCATGCCCTTGCTCATGCATCCTCTCTACTAGATATCCCATTGGCACCATCTCTATATAAAGTATTTCTATCAATTCTGTCGCACTGACTCATTCACTATTTCATCCCCAATTTCACCCTCCAGAAAAGATCACTAGCTATTTTTGTGCTTCTACCATTCCAGTGGTTTTTACCACATACCACCTTCTCAGATGGCTGTTTTGTAACTGTCTTATCTATCCTAATGAAAGACAGGGACTCTAATTCGTATTAGAGAACTCTTCCAGCACTCCTAGCACAGTACATTCTGAACATCATAAATATCTGATGAGGGACTTCCCTGGTGATCCAGTGGCTAAGACTCCATGCTCCCAATGCAGTGGGCTTGGATTTGATCCCTGGTCAGGGAATGAGTCCCACATGCCACAATTAAGACCTACCACAGTCACCTAACATTTTTTTAAATCTGATGAATGAATTAATTTGAATTCATGTTGTTGGCAGAAAGGTGAAGACCAAATCAAAGCAATTCCAAAGTTTAGCCTGGCAGAGGCAGGCAAATAGGCCAGAGAAGGAGAAAGTGGAAGAAGGCTGCAAAGGAGCCAAATAAGTGACCTGTGAGTATCATGGAGTGAGGAGACAAAAGTAGAGATCCAGACAGTAGAACTTGACCTTAATAGGAAAGAACAAACTAGAAAGGCATTTCAAGCCAAGATGTGGGGCATGTAGGAGATGAAGGATAGGGTTTCATCTTGGTTAATTAAACATGGAGGTACCTTGGATGTAATGAGCAGAGAACAATGGCCAAACTGTCTGTGCCTTTTTTCCTTCTTGATTCAAGGTCTGAACTTGGTTGATAATCACTCATTCTTAAAAAAAATTTGTTGAAAGTTCTTGGAAACCTTTAAGGCACAGATATGGAGGCTATGTTCCTGGTAACTGTCCCCCACGTCCTCTCTTCCCATCCATGCTCTGTGTAGACATCTCTAGGCCACTGGGCTGTCAAATGTCAGTACAGGCAGGGTTCTGGGACTCCAAATAATCTCACTTGGTACTGAATTTTTATTTATCTTCCATTTTGGGGTTTCCCATAAAATGTGTCTTGAAAAGACGATCTGCTGTTTAAAAAGTGTTTCATAATACCCAGAAATTCCATTCCTTTTACAAGGAAATGAAAATATATGTCCATGTCTTGTATGTGAATGTTCATAGCAGCACTGTCAATAATAGCCAAAGAGTAGATGCAAGCCCAATGTCCATCAACAGATGAATAGATAAACAAAATGTGATATATCCATACAATGGAATATTATTCAGCCTTAAAAAGGAATGAACTACTGAGAATTCCCTGGACTGGCAGTCCAGTGATTAGGACTCAGCACTTTCACTGCAGTGGCCCAGGTTCAATCACTGGTCAGGGAACTAAGATCCTGCAAGCTGCATGGCAAGGTGAAAAAAAGATGGGGAAGAGAATGAAAAACTGATCCCTGCTAAAAATGAGTGAACTTTGAAAACATTATGCTACATGAGATAATTCAGTCACAAAAGGCACATATTGTATAATTCTATTCACATAAAATGTCCAGAATAGGCAAATCCATAGAAATAGTTGATTAGTGCACCTTGGTGCAGTGGAGATGGTGGGATGGGGGGTGGGAATAGAGACTGATTTATAACAGGCATGAAGTTTCTTTGGGGGAGGGCAAAATTGTTGTAAACTTGGATTGTGATGATGTTTGGTTGACCTTATAAATATATTTTAAAAACCACTTTTAAAGATGAATTGTAGAGGATTGGTTCAAGATGGCAGAGTAGAAGAACATGCACTCATCTCCTCCTGTGAGAGCACTGAAATAAAAACTAGCTGTTGAACAACCATTGACAGGAGGACACTGGAACCCACCAAAATCAGATCTGCATCCTGTCCTGATTTGCTGAGTAAGGTTGTGCAAATGATCAAATCGGTACTCAAGGAGGAAGAATGAGAAAAGGTGTCCTCTCTCCTCCAAAATACAAGACAAATTATAATAATATAAGTAACAAGAATAAAAGAATTCTGTTTCCTAGGGAAAAAAGATACCCTGTGTCCAACGATAAAGGAGAAGCCACAGCAAGATGGTAGAAGGGGCACAATCATGATAAAATCAAATCCCATACCCACCAGGTGGGTGACCCACAAACTGGAGAACAATAATACCAAAGAAGTTCTCCCACTGTTGTGAAGGTTCTGAACCTCACATTAGGCTTCCCAGCCTGGGGATCCAACAAACAGACTAGGAATTCCCAGGGAATCTGACTTTGAAGGCCAGCGGGATTTGACTGCAGGACTTCCACAGGACTGGGGAAAACAGACTCCACTCTTGGAGGGCACAAACAAAATCTTGTGTGCACCAGGACCCAGGGGAAAGAGCAGTGACCCCACAGGAGACTGAACCAGACCTACCTGCTAGTGTTGGAGGGTCTCCTGCAGAGGCGTGTGTTTGCAGTGGCTCATCGCAGGGATGGGGGCACTGTCAGCAGCAGTCCTGGGAGTTGCCCTTTGGTGTGTGCCCTCTTGAAGGTCACCATTAGCCCTACCATAGAGCCTGTAGATTCCCAGGCTAGGTCACCTCGGGCCAAACAACTAACAGGAGGGAAGCACAGCTCCACCCATCAGCAGACAACTGGATTAAAGTTTTACTGAGCACAGCCTTGCCCACCAGAGCAAGACCCAGTTATTCCCACACCAGTCCCTCCCATCAGGAAGCTTGCACAAGCCTCTTAGCCTCATCCACCAGAGGCAGACAGAAGAAGCAAGAACAACTATAGTCCTGCAATCTCCAGAACAAAAATCACAAACACAGAAAGTTAATTAATATGAAAATGCAAAGGATCACGTCTCAGATGAAGGCAAAAGATAAAACCCCAGAAAAACAACTAAATGAAGTGGATGTAGACAACCTTCCAGAAAAAGAATTCAGAATAATGATAGTGAAGATGATCCAGGATCTTGGAAAAAGAATGGAGAAGATGCAAGAAATGTTTACCAAAGACCTAGAAGAACTAAAGAACAAACAGATGAACAATACACTAGAAGGAATCAATAGCAGAATAACTGAGGCAGAAGAATGGATAAGTGACCTGGAAGACAGAATGGTGGAAATCACTGCCACAAAACAGAATATAGAAAAAAGTAGAATGAAAAAAAATGAAGACAGCCTAAGAGACCTCTGGGACAACATTAAATGCACCAACATTCACATTATAGGGGTCCCAGAAGGAGAAGAGAGAAAGGACCTGAGAAAATATTTGAAGAGATAATAGCTGAAAACTTCCCTAACATGGGAAAGGAAATAGTCAACCAAGTCCAGGAAGTGCAAGTCCCAGGCAGGATAAACCCAAGGAGGAACACACTGAGACACATAGTAATCAAACTGACAAAAATTAAAGACAAAGATAAAATATTAAAAGCAACAAGGGAAAAATGACAAATAACATACAAGGGAACTCCCATAAGGTTATCAGCTGATTTCTCAACAGAAATTCTACAAGCCAGAAGGGAATGGCACAATATATTTAAAGTGATGAAAAGGAAGAACCTACAACCAAGAATACTCTACCCAGCAAGACTCTTGTTCAGATTTGATGGAGAAATCAAAAGCTTTACAGACAGGCAAAAGTTAAGAGAATTCAGCACCACCAAACCAGCTTTACAAAAAATGCTAAAGGAACTTCTCTAGACAGGAAACACAAGAGAAGGAAAAGACCTACAAAAATAAACCCAAAACAATTAAGAAATAATAAGATCATACATATTGATAATGATCTTAAATGTAAATGGATTAAATGCACCAACCAAAAGACATAGACTGGCTGGGTGGATACAAAAACAAGACCCATATATATGCTGTCTACAAGAGACCCACCTCAGACCTACAGACACTTACAGACTGAAAGTAAGGGGATGGGAGAAGGTATTCTGCACAAATGGAAATCAAAAGGAGTAGCAATATTCATATCAGACAAAATAGACTTTAAAACAAAGACTGTTATAAGAGACAAAGAAGGACACTACATAATGATCAAGGGTTCAATCCAAGAAGATATAACAATTATAAATATATATGCACCCAACACCCTCAATATGTAAGGCAACTACTAACAACCATAAAGGGAGAAATCAACAGTAACACAATGAGAGTGGGGTACTTTAACACCCCCACTTTCACCAGTGGACAGATCATCTAGACAAAAAGTTAATAAGGAAATGCAGGCCTTAAATGACACTTTAGATCAGATAGTCTTAATTGATTTATAGAGCATTCCATCCAAAAGCAACAGACTACACATTCCTCTCAAGTGCACATGGAACATTCTCCAGGATTGACCACATGCTGGGCCACAAGGTGAGCCTTGGTAAATTTAAGAAAATTGAAATCACATCAAGCATCTTTTCTGATCACAATGTTATGAGACTAGAAAGAAGCTACAAAAAATACAAACTCATGGAGACAAAGCAATATGCTACTAAACAACCAATGATCACTGAAAAATCAAAGACAAAATAAAAAGCTACCTAGAGACAAATGAAAATGAAAGCACAATGGTCTAAAACCTATGGGATGCAGTTAAAAGCAGTTCCAAGAAGTTTATAGCAATACAGTCTTACCTTAAGAAACAAGAAAAATCTCAAATAAAAAACCTAACCATTACACCTAAAACAACTAGAGAAAGAAGAACAAACAAAACCTAAAGTTAGTAGAAGGAAAGAAATCATAAAGAACAGAGCAGTGAAATAGAGACAAAGAAAACAATTGCAAAAATCAATGAAACTAAAGATGGTTCTTTAAAAAGATAAAAAAATTGATAAACCTTTAGTTAGACTCATCAAGAAAAAAAGGGAGAGGACTACTTAAACCAATAAACTTAGAAATGAGAAATTATGACTAACTCCACAGAAATACAAAGGATCATGAGACTACTATGAACAACTGTGCCAATAAAATGGACAACCTGGAAGAAATGGACAAATTCTTAGAAAGGTACAGTCTCCCAAGACTGAACCAGGAAGAAATAGAAAATATGAACAGACAATCACAAGCACTGAAATTGAAACTGTGATTTTAAAAAACTCCCAACAAACAAAAGTCTAGGACCTGATGACTTCACAGGAAAATTCTATCAAACACTTAGATAGATAAGAGTTAACACCTAAGTGAATTGCCTTTCTGTGCACCTGAAACACTGTAAGTCAACTATACTTCAATAAAATATATATATTGAGGCAAAAAAAAAAAAATACTTAACACCTGTTCTTCTGAAACTGTTCCCAAAAAATTGCAGAGGAACGAAAACTTCCAAACTCATTCTATGAGGCCACCATCACCCTGATACCAAAACAAGACAAAGATACCACCAAAAAAAGAAAATTACAGGGCAGTATCACTGATGAACATAGATGCAAAAATCCTCAACAAAATACTAGCAATCTGAATCCAACAATACATTAAAAAGATCATACACCATGATCAAGTGGGATTCATCCCAGGGATGCAAGGATTTTTCAATATCCACAAATCAATCAATGTGATACACCACATCAACAAATTGAAGAATAAAAACCATATGATCATCTCAATAGATGCAGAAAAAGCTTTTGACAAAATTCAGCACCCATTTATGATAAAAACTCTCCAGAAAGTGGGCATAGAGACGGAACATACCTCAACATAATAAAGGCCATATATGACAAACCTACAGCTAACATCATACTCAATGGTGAAAAGCTGAAAGCATTTCCTCTAAGATCAGGAACAAGACAAGGATGTCCACTCTCACCACTTTTATTCAACATAGTTTTGGAAGTCCTAGCTACAGCAATCAGAGAAGAAAAAGAAGTAAAGGGAATCCAAATTGGAAAAGAAGTTAAACTGTCACTGTTTGCAGATGACATGATACTATACATAGAAGATCCTAAAGATGCTACCAGAAAACTACTAGAATTCATCAATGAATTTGGTAAAGTTGCAGGTTACAAAATTAATACACAGAAATCTGTTGCATTTCTATATACTAACAATGAAAGATCAGAAAGAGAAATTCAAGAAACAATTCCATTTACCATCACATCAAAAAGAATAAAATACCTAGGAATAAACCTACCTAAGGAGACAAAAGACCTGTACTCCAAAAACTATAAGATGCTGATGAAAGAAATCAAAGAAAACACAGATGGAAAGATATACCATGTTTGTGGATTGGAAGAATCAATATTGTCAAAATGACTATACTACCCAAGACAATCTACAGATTCAATGCAATCCCTATCAAATTACCAATGGCATTTTTCACAGAACTAGAACAAAAAAATCTTAAAATTTGTATGGAGACACAAAAGACCTCCAAATAGCCAAAGCAACCTTGAGAAAGAAAAATGGAGCTGGAGAAATCAGGCTCCCTGACTTCAGACTATACTATAAAGTTACAGTCAATCAAAACAGTATGGTACTGGCACAAAAATAGAAATATAAATCAATGGAACAGGATAGAAAACTCAGAAATAAACCCACGCACCTGTGGTCAATTAATCTATGACCATAGGCAAGGAGGCAAGACTACACAATGTTGGAAAGACAGTCTCTTCAACAAATGGTGTTGGGAAAACTGGACAGCTACATGTAAAAAAAATGAAATTAGATCATTCTTTCTTTAATACCACACACAAAAATTCGGTCAAAATGGATTAAATACCTTAATGTGAGACCAGAAACTATAAAACTCCTAGAGACAGAACACTCTCTGCCATAAATCACAGCAGTATCTTTTCAATCTGTCTCCCAGAATAATGGAAATAAAAATAAATGGTGTCTACTTAAACTCAAAAGCCTTTGCACAGCAAAGAAAATTATGAACAAAACAAAAAGACAACCCACAAATTGGAAAATATCTGCAAATGATGTGACCAACAAAGGATTAGTCTCCAAAATTTACAAACAGCTCATGACGCTTAATAGCATCAAAACAAACAACCCACTCAAAAACTGGGCAGAAGACCTAAATAGACATTTCTCCAAAGACAAACAGATGGTCAATAGATGTTCAACATCACTAATTATTAGAGAAATGCAAATCAAAACTGCAATGAGATATCACCTCACACAGCCAGAATGGCTATCATTTTAAAAATCCACAAACAATAAATGCTGGAGAGGTATGGAGAGAAGGGAACCCTCCTACACTGTTGGTGAGAATGTAAATTGGTACAGCCACTATGGAGAACAGTATGGAGGTTCCTTAAAAAACTAAAAATAGAGCTACCATATGATCCTGCAATCCCACTCCTGGGCATATATCTGGAGAAAAACATGATCCAAAAGGATACATGCACCCCAATGTTCATTGCAGCACTGTTTACAATAGCCAAGACATGGAAGCAACCTAAGTGCAACAGAGGAGGGGTAAAGATATGGTACATATATTTGTTGTTGTTGCTGTTTAGTCACCAAATTGTGTCTGACACTTTGATTCAGCCTTTATGACAAAAACCACTACAACATTGTAAAGTAATTAGCCTCCAACTAATAAAAATAAATGGAAAAAAAATAAAGACTTAATTTTTCTTAATAAAAAAAATAAAAAGAATGAAATAATGCCCTTTGAGGTAACATGGATGGACCTAGAGAGTGTCATACTGAGTGAAGTCAGACAGAGAAGGAGAAATATCATATGACATCCCTTATATGTGGAATCTAAAAAGAAATTATATAAATGAACTTACAAAACAGAAAGAGACTCATAGACTTAGAGAATGAACTTATGGTTGCCAGGATGGGAAGGATGGGGGAAGGGATAGTTAGGGAGTTTGGGATGGACATGTACACACTGCTATATTTAAATGGATAACCAACAAGGACCTACTGTATAGCACAGGGAACTCTACTCAATGTTATGTGGCAGCCTGGATGGGAGGAGGAGTTTGGGGGAGAATGGATACATGTATGTGTATGGCTGAGTCCCTTCGCTGTTCACCTGAAACTATCACAACATTGTTTGTTAATCGGCTATACCCCAATACAAAATAAAAAGTTTTTTAAAAGATATATAGAGTGTTTTTTTTTTACTTAAAAATTTAGAACCTTTTACTCTAGGGCAGTGGTCAGCAAGGAGATGATTTTGTCCCCCAGGAGACACTTGGCAATATCTAGAGAAATTTTTTAATTGTCACAAGCAGGGAGGTGCCTCTGGCATCTAGTAGGTAGAGGCCAGTGATGCTGCTAAATACCCTACAATGCACAGAACAGCCCCCACAACAAAGAATGATCTGGTCCAAAATGTCAGTAGACCTGAAGCTGAGAGACCCCGATCTAGGGTATAAGGGCTTTAAAAATAAAGATGATTATCCATAATACTCTCACCAGAGTTTGTTGTTGTTGCTCTTTTATGACATTTGCACTCTCACCACCTATACGCCCATCAGACTCTGGAGTTGTTTTGCATCTTTTGTAACTAACCTCTCAGGCTAAAGTGGTCACTGAGATGCATAAATTACTGTGTTTATAGCAGTGATCAGCTCCTCTCTTTTCACAATGGTTAGAAACCACTTTAGGATTACGGTCAGAGGTACTGAAAATATTTATGCAGCAAACAATTTTTTAAGATAGTTATGGCTCTACAAAATGGGCAAGGGCTATCTTAACATTCTAAATAAAGCATCATATTATAGAAAGTAAAGAAACACCCATATTTTATAATCTATAAAATGTAAATCTATGCTTTAAAAAGAGACCTTACATGAAGTGCATACACAAGCCAGTAAGTTTATTTATCCAAGTTGACCCTTGGACAATGTGGAGGATTAGAGGCTCTGACCGCCCCAAGCACAGTTGAAAATCTGCACATAACTTTACACTCCACTCTCCCCCACACCCTCAGTTCCAGCAGTACTGTAGTGTATAGTTATTTGTCCCCCCAAAATTGCATAAATGTAATGGACCCAGGCAGCTCTAACTCCTGTTGTTCAAGGATCAGTGGACTATTATACAAAAGGTGTATTGTGAACCTAGGGGATCTGGTGAGACTATTTATCAACCAGCTCCAAAAGAAGGCAAATAGGTGTGTGCTCAGTTGTGTCTGACTCTTTGTGACCCCCATGGACTGTAGCCCACCAGGCTCCTCTGTCCATGAGATTTCCCAGGCAAGAATACTGGAGTGAGTTGCCATTTCCCTATTCCAGGGGATCTTCCTGACCCCAGGAATCAAACCTGTGTCTCCTGAATCGGGTGGATTCTTTACCACTGAGCTATGGGGGAAGCCCTTATGAAGGCAAATGCCTGTGGAAAAATTTTGCGACAGGCAAGTTGAACTTCGTGGAGATAAACTCTGTACAGGGGCAACTCTACAACACTGAGAAACCAGAAATACCTGTCTTCATGTGTCAGAGCCTCCCTTGCCTGCTATAATGGCTCCTCTCAGGAACAGTTCTCACATGTTAGAAGCCTTGTTCTTTCCACCTTACCTCCATCACACTTCTAACAAAATCAATTCCAAGAAAAAATTCCGACAAGGTCTTCACCTGGAAGTGAACATCCTGTTGTGAATATGAGCTGGGGGGTGCACATTTCTGTGGGATTTGTTAGCAAGAGCAGTATTTGAACAGCATTCTGCAAAACTGTAGGTCTTGTTCTACTTCATATAAGCAGAATCATGCAGTATTTGCCTTTTTGTGACTGCCTTATTTCACTTAGTTTACTGTCCTCGAGCTTTAGCCATGTTGTATTGGTAGCATGTGTCAGGATTTCCAGGATCTATATTTTTTTAAGGTATAAGTCTCCACTGAAGATGTCACAGACTTGCTCCAGAACACTTGGAGCCTGAGTTGGGATTCTCCCACTGGGGCTTGCTATAAATTCTCCACCATCTTTTCCCATCATTGATACTTCCAACATCCTAATGTCACTCATCTCACTCATCCTAGTATCAGTCATCCTAATGTCACTCATCTCACATGCTAGTAGAATAATGCTCAAAACTCTCCAAGCCAGGCTTCAACAATATGTGAACCATGAACTTCCAGATGTTCAAGCTGGTTTTAGAAAAGGTAGAGGAACCAGAGATCAAATTGCCAATATCCGCTGGATCATACAAAAAGCAAGAGAATTCCAGAAAAACATCTATTTCTACTTTCTTGACTATGCCAAAGCCTTTGACCGTGTGGATCACAATAAACTGTGGAAAATTCTGAAAGAGACGGGAATACCATACCACCTGACTTGCTTCTTGAGAAACCTGTATGCAGGTCAGGAAGCAACAATTTTTTTTCCATTTATTTTTATTAGTTGAAGGCTAATTACTTTACAATATTGTAGTGGGTTTTGTCATATATTGACATGAATCAGCCATGGATTTACATGTGTTCCCCATCCCAATCCCCCCTCCCACCTCCCTCTCCACCTGATCCCTCTGGGTCTTCCCAGTGCACCAGGCCCGAGCACTTGTCTCATGCATCCAACCTGGGCTGGTGATCTGTTTCACCCTAGATAATATACATGTTCTGATGCTGTTCTCTCAAAACATCCCACCCTCGCCTTCTCCCACAGAGTCCAAAAGTCTGTTCTGTACATCTGTGTCTCTTTTTCTGTTTTGCATATAGGGTTATCGTTACCATCTTTCTAAATTCCATATATATGTGTTAGTATACTGTATTGGTCTTTATCTTTCTGGCTTACTTCACTCTGTATAATGGGCTCCAGTTTCATCCATCTCATTAGAACTGATTCAAATGAATTCTTGTGAATGGCTGAGTAATAGTCCATAGTGTATATGTACCACAGCTTCCTTATCCATTCGTCTGCTGATGGGCATCTAGGTTGAGGAAGCAACAATTAGAACTGGACATGGAACAACAGACTGGTTCCAAATAGGAAAAGGAGTATGTCAAGGCTGTATATTGTCACCCTGCTTATTTAACTTATATGCAGAGTACATCATGAGAAATGCTGGGCTGGAGGAAGCACAAGCTGGAATCAAGATTGCCGGGAGAAATATCAATAACCTCAGATATGCAGATGACACCACCCTTATGGCAGAAAGTGAAGAAGAACTGAAGAGCCTCTTGATGAAAGTGAAAGAGGAGAGTGAAAAAGTTGACTTAAAGCTCAACATTCAGAAAACTAAGATCATGACATCTGGTCCCATCACTTCATGGCAAATAGATGGGGAAACAGTCGGAAACAGTGGCTGACTTTATTTTGGGGGGCTCCAAAATCACTGTGGATGGTGATTGCAGCCATGAAATTAAAAGATGCTTACTCCTTGGAAGAAAAGTTATGACCAACCTAGACAGCATATTAAAAAGCAGAGACATTACTTTGTCAACAAAGGTTCGTCTAGTCAAGGCTATGGTTTTTCCAGTGGTCATGTATGGATGTGAGAGTTGGACTATAAAGAAAGCTGAGCACCGAAGAATTGATGCTTTTGAACTGTGGTGTTGAAGAAGACTCTTGAGAGTCCCTTGGACTGCAAGGAGATCCAACCAGTCCATCCTAAAGGAGATCAGTCCTGAGTGTTCATTGGAAGGACTGATGCTGAAGCTGAAACTCCAGTACTTTGGCCACCTGATGCAAAGAACTGACTCATTGGAAAAGACCCTGATACTGGGAAAGATTGAGGGCAGGAGGAGAAGGGGATGGCAGAGGATGAGATGGTTGGATGGCATCACCAACTCAACGTGGACATGAGTTTGGGTAAACTCTGGGAGTTGGTGATGGACAGGGAGGCCTGGCTTGCTGCAGTCCACGGGGTTGCAAAGAGTGGGACATGACTGAGCAACTGAACTGAACTGAACTAATGTTTGCCAAGTCATATGGCCCAAACACTAGAGCTGCTTGAACTCTGCCTTGAACCTGATACAGGGCCCTTTCCTGCTCTGGGTTCCAATCAAATGCAGAAACCTATGCCATCTATCATGTGGCCCAAAGCTATAATACCAGGTGCTGAACACTCTGCCTGCAAAATCTCCCTCTGTGATGGGAGATGCAATATGCAAAAATTAATCTTGTATATTGGAAGGGATGATCTGGAACTGAACTCTGGACCACCACTGAACTCCAGACATTTTTAGGCATGTGACAGATTCCTGAATTTTCACAATGTTCATCTCTCACCCTCTGGAGCACGTTTTTCAGTCACCCAGTGTTCTTGCCACCTCTTACATGATAGCTAATGTAATGAATCAATATGATGTTCTGTGGGGTGGCCAGAGAGTCCTGACTATTTTGTACTAATTATGACAGAAGGCAAGAGAGTTAAAAAGAATTTTAGGGCAAAACTGTAAATTAATATTATTATTCATTCTGTATGACAGTAAACTCGATTTTATCTTATTTTCTGATAGGGATAGTAAAGGATTCATTCAACAAATTGAGGGCCACATACCATGAACCTGAGGCCATGTTAATCTTCTCTAGCAATGATGCCACATTTGACTGCCACTGGGACTGCTGTTAACTTAGTTGAGCTTAGAATAGTCCACTGTCAGCCTTCAGAATACAGCAAGTTTCTGCATGAGCCAGACTGACAAATTAAATGGATATACAATGAGGATCTATGGACAGAGATTCGTGACATTGTACAGGAGGCAGTGATCAAGACCATCCCCAAGAAAAAGAAATGCAAAAAGACAAAATGGTTGTCTGAGGAGGCCTTACAAATAGCTGAGAAAAGAAGAGATAGCAAAAGGCAAAGGAGAAAAGGAAAGATATACCCATCTGAATGCAGAGTTCCAAAGAATAGCAAGGAGAGATAAGAAAGCCTTCCTCAGTGATCAATGCAAAGAAATAGAGGAAAACAACAGAATGGGAAAGACTAGAGACCTCTTCAAGAAAATTAGAGATATCAAGGGAACATTTCATGCAAAGATAGGCACAATAAAGGACAGAAATGACATGGACCTAACAGAAGCAGAAGATATTAAGAAGAGGTGGCAAGAATACAAAGAAGAATCATACAAAAAAGATCTTCATGACCCTGATAACCACGATGGTGTGATCACTCACCTGGAGCCAGACATCCTGGAGTGTGAAGTCAAGTGGGCCTTAGGAAGCATCACTATGAACAAAGCTAGTGAAGGTGATGGAATTTCAGCTGAGCTATTTCAAATCCTAAAAGATGATGCTGTGAAAGTGCTGCACTCAGTATGCCAGCAAATTTGGAAAACTCAGCAGTGGCCACAGGACTGGAAAAGATCAGTTTTCATTCCAATCCCAAAGAAAGGCAATGCCAAAGAATGTTCAAACTACCACACAATTGCACTCATCTCACATGCTAGCAAAGTAATGCTCAAAATTCTCCAAGCTAGGCTTCAACAGTATGTGAACTGAGAACTTCCAGATGTTCAAGCTGGATTTAGAAAAGGCAGAGGAATCAGAGATCAAATTGCCAACATCCGCTGGATCATCGAAAAAGCAAGGGAGTTCCAGAAAAACATCTACTTCTATTTTATTGACTATGCCAAAGCCTTTGACTGTGTGGATCACAATAAACTGTGGAAAATTCTGAAAGACATGGGAATACCAGACCACCTTACCTGCCTCCTAAGAAATCTGTATGCAGGTCAAGAAGCAACAGTTAAAACCAGACATGGAACAATGGACTGGTTCCAAATTGGGAAAGGAATATGTCAAGGCTGTATATTGTCACCCTGCTTATTTAACTTATATGCAGAGTACATCATGCGAAATGCCAGGCTGGATGAAGCACAAGCTGGAATCAAGATTGCCGGGAGAAATATCAATAACCTCAGATATGCAAATGACACCCCCCTTAATGGCAGAAAGTGAAGAGGAACGGTGAACCCTCTTGATGAAAGTGAAAGAGCCAAAAAGCTGGCTTAAAACTCAACATTCAAAAAATGAAGATCATGGCATCTGGTCCCATCACTTCATGGCAAATAGATGGGGAAACAATGGAAACAGTGACAGACTTTATTTTGGGGGGCTCCAAAATCACTGCAGATGGTGACTGCAGCCATGAAATTAAAAGATGCTTGTTCCTTGGAAGAAAAGCTATGACAAACCTAGACAGCATATTTAAAAGCAGAGACATTACTTTGCTGACAAAGGTCCATCTAGTCAAAGCTATGACTTTTCCAGTAGTCATGTATGGATGTGAGATTGGATCATAAAGAAAGCTGAGCGCCAAAGAATTGATGCTTTTGAACTGTGGTGTTGGAATGAAGACTCTTGAGAGTCCCTTGGACTGCAAGGAGATCAAACCAGTCCATCCTAAAGGAAATCAACCCTGAATATTCACTGGAAGGACTGATGCTGAAGCTGAAGCTCCAATACTTTGGCCACCTGATGCGAAGAGCTGACTCACTGGAAAAGACCTTGATGCTGGGAAAGATTGAAGGCAGGAGGAGAAGGGGACGATAGAGGATGAAATGGTTGGATGGCATCACTGACTTGATGGACATGAGTTTGAGCAAGCTCCAGGAGTTGGTGATGGACAGGGAAGCCTGACATGCTGCAGTCCATGGGATTGCAAAGAAACGGACACAACTGAGTGACTGAACTGAACTGACAATGAGGATCACCATTTCTACATCCTTTATATCTTTAAAGGTATCACTAATGTTAGCCATATCCCCAGGATGTAATATTGCTTTGGATTTAGTACTTTTTATGAGTGAAGGGAAGTGTTATGAGTTGACCTGAGTCCACTTAAAATTCATATATTGAGTCTTAACTCTCAGTACCTCAGAACGTGACCTTATCTGGAAATAGGGTTATTGCAGATGTAATTGGGTAAGATGATGTCATACTGGAGCAAGATGGGCCCCTAATACAATATAATCTGTGCCCTTATGAAAGGGGAAATTTGGAGACACACACAAAAAGGGAAAATGAGATGTGAAGATGAAAGCAGAGATCAGGGTGATGCTGCAAAAGCCAAAGGGCACCAAAGATTGCCAGCAAACCACCAGAAGCTAGGAAGAGGCACAAATAGATTCTCTCTCACAATCTGAGACGATACCTACCCTGCCAACACCTTGATTTTGGAATTCTAGCTTTCAGAACTGTGAGATGATAAATCCCTATTATTTAAACCAACCAGTTTGTGGTACAGCAGCCCCAGGAAATGATTACAGGCAGCTCCAAAGGTTTCCAGTTAACCTTCCACACTATCACAGCTCTTACCCTACAGGCCAAGGGACCAATATAGGAGTTGTAACTGCCTATGTCAATCTCAATTATACATTCAAAGTCTGGCAAAATGACCACAGGTTGGGACCATGGACTCCGTGCCCCCAGTGTAAACTAGACAGAGTCTCACTGGACTTGGGTCAGGACTCTGTTTATTACCTGGTCCTTATACACCTTCATTCTGACAGTGAGGCCATGATGACACAAAGTTTCCAGTTATCAATGTCAACTCAGACCCTATGTCCAACAGTCCTTAAGAAATATGGATATTTCCCTTCCCCAGTGTAGTTGTCCAAGACCAGTTGCCGTCACAGGGTTTCTAGTTCATCCCACTAATCTCCTTCTTCTAAGTTACGCCTCAGGAACATAGGTCCACCAGAGCTTTGGAGGAGTGGCACCTGATCATATGTGCAGGAGTAGATCCATGTGACACAAGGGGTGGTCTGTGCAGACACAAACATGAGCCTCCCAGGCCTGCTTCAACTCCTTTGGTGTCTGCCTCAGCTTCAAAAAACCACCTGGGTTACAGCCCTCCCAGGACTGTGCACAAACAGTGACTGAGGGAGGCAGGAGGGATAAAGGCATCCCACAGGACACTCTGATGAGCAATGCTTACTGCGATGGATTGAATGTTTGTGTCCCCCCTGCCACACACACAAATTCATGTATTGAAATTCATGTATTGAAAATCCCAATGTGATAGTATTTGGAAGTGAGCCTGGGGGAGGTAAATAGTCATGAAGGTGGGACCCTCAAGTGGAATTAGTGCTTTTGTAAAAGAGACCAGATACCTATTGGTTCTTTTTCTTCCAGGTAAGGATTCAATGAGAAGTCAGCAGCATGTGACCCAGAAGAGGGTTTTCACGAGAACCTGATCATTCTGGCACCCTGACCTCAGACTTTAAGCCTCCAGAACTGTGAGAAACAAACATTGTTGCTGAAACCCCCTGGTCTATAGTAATTTGTTGTAGCAGCCCAAATAGATGAAGACACTTACTCCAGGGTTCCCTCCCAGATTGGCTGGCCAAGGCTTTGTCAGGTTCTCAGTCATAGTTCTACTTCTCCCTCTGCCCATTTCCACTTCTGTCTCTCTTTCACAGGTGTTGGTCCTTAATAAATGTCTTGCTCCCAACTGTCTGAGGAGAATACATGTGACATATGTGTTCATTCTATACTTGTATCAGAGTCATGTTTGTAACTTTTTGAAAATTGTACTTTAACAGAGATTTCACAGGCAGTATAGGAGTATAACAAGTGCAAACTCCTGGATGGAACAAAGAATTAGTTTTTTATTAAGATCTGTGTGAGGTCAATTAATGTTTTTAATATCATCTCAAGCAAAACTTCTTTTCTGGGTTCCTCTCCTTGGGAACACATGGAGACCAGAGTAGACGGGGAGCTGCACTAAAGAATATAAAGGGAGGGACTTCCCTGGTGGCCCAGTGGCTAAGACTCCATGCTCCCAATGCAGGGGACCTGGGTTCAATCCCTGGTCAGGGAACTAGATCCCACATGCTGCAACTAAGGTTTCATGCATGCTGCAACTAAGACCCAGCACAGACAAATAAATTAATTAATTAAAATAAATTTTTTTAAAAAGGAAAGGGGAAGGAACACTTCTCATAACATTGTAAAATGTGTTATGTTCCTTCGCAGTCTTCACTTTTCTCTTTGAGAACCCTCTCTGCACCCCTCATTCTCCCCCATTTATCATGCGAACGCTCACTGTGACCTGGGTTCCAAGCAAACCTCCAGGAACTTGTCCTTCATCAAACTCTTCTGCCCACCAAAAGTGACCCATTCTTCATCATCCCTGTGGGAAGAAAGTGAAAGGCAAAGGAGAAAAGGAAAGATATATCCATCTGAATGCAGAGTTTCAGAGAATAGCAAGGAGAGATAAGAAAGCCTTTCTAAGTGAACAATGCAAAGAAATAGAGGAAAACAATAGAATGGGAAAGACTAGAGATCTCTTCAAGAAAATTAGAGATACCAAGGGAACATTTCATGCAAAGATGGGCACAATAAAGGACAGAAACAGTATGGACCTAACAGAAGCAGAAGATATTAAGAAGAGGTGGCAAGAATACACAGAAGAACTATACAAAAAAAGATCTTCATGACCCAGATAATCACGATGGTGTGATCACTCACCTAGAGTCAGACATCCTGGAGTGTGAAGTCAAGTGGGCCTTAGGAAGCATCACTATGAACAAAGCTAGTGGAGGTGATGGAATTTCAGCTGAGCTATTTCAAATCCTAAAAGATGATGCTGTGAAAGTGCTGCACTCAATATGCCAGCAAATTTGGAAAACTCAGCAGTGGCCACAGGACTGGAAAATGTCAGTTTTCATTCCAATCCCAAAGAAAGGCAATGCCAAAGAATGTTCAAACTACCACACAATTGCACTCATTTCACATGCTAGCAAAGTAATGCTCAAAATTCTCCAAGCTAGGCTTCAACAGTATGTGAACTGAGAACTTCCAGATGTTCAAGCTGGATTTAGAAAAGGCAGAGGAACCAGAGAGATCAAAGTTGCCAACATCCATTGGATCATAGAAAAAGCAAGAGAATTCCAGAAAAAACATCTACTTCTGCTTCATTGACTATGCTAAAGCCTTTGACTGTGTGGATCACAACAAACTGTGGAAAATTCTTAAAGATATGGGAATATCAGACCACCTTACCTGCCTCCTGAGAAATCTGTATGCAGGTCAAGAAGCAACAGTTAGAATGGACATGGAACAATGGACTGGTTCCAAATTGGGAAAGGAGTACATCAAGGCTGTGTATTGTCACCCTGCTTATTTAACTTACATACAGAGAACATCATGCAAAATGCCAGGCTGGAAAGCACAAGCTGGAGTCAAGATTGCTGGGAGAAATATCAATACCTCAGATATGCAGATGAAACCACCTAATGGAAGAAAGCAAAGAGGAACTAAAGAGCTTCTTGATGAAGGTGAAAGAGGAGAGTGAAAAAGCTGGCTTAAAACTCAACATTCAAAAACCTAAGATCATGGCATCTGGTCCCATCACTTCATGGCAAATAGATGGGAAACAATGGAAACAGTGACAGACTTTATTTTGGGGGGCTCCAAAATCACTGCAGATGATGACTGCAGCCATGAAATTAAAAAAAAGAAAAGCTATGACAAACCTAGACAGCATATTAAAAAGCAGAGACATTACTTTGCCAACAAAGGTCCATCTAGTCAAAGCTATGGTTTTTCCAGTAATCACATATGGATGTGAGAGTTGGACCGTAAAGAAAGCTGAGCACCGAAGAATTGATGCCTTCAAACTGTGTTGGAGAAGACTCTTGAGAGTCCCTTGGACAGCACAGAGATCAAACCATTCAATTCTAAAGGAAATCAGTCCTGAATAATCATTGGAAGGACTGATGCTGAAGCTGAAACTCCAATACTTTGGCCACCTGATGCAAAGAACTGACTCATTGGAAAAGACCCTGATGCTGGGAAAGATTGAAGGCAGGAGGAGAAGGGGACAATAGAGGACAAGATGGTTGGCTTGCATCACCGAGTCCTGGACATGAGCTTGAGTAGGCCCTGGGAGATGGTGAAGGACAGGGAGGCCTGGCATGCTACAGTCCACGGGGTCACAAAGAGTCAGACACAACTAAGTGACTGAACAACATCATCCCCATACACAAGTGTGAAGTAAGTCATTAATCTGGATCAACCAGACTATTAACAGGTACTAATAGCAATGTAAACAGTCCCCTCCTTGCTTTTTCCAGAAGAGGAGTATAATGCAGGGATTTTATTATTATTTTTTTTAATGCAGGGATTTTAAAGCCATGTTGGGGCCTGTAATGCAGAATGTCATAAGTAGAGGCAACCACCAATTGTGGCTTCTCAGCAGCTGCTTTGACATGGAAAGACAGAGAAAGATCAGAGTGAGATTCTAAGAAAGGATTAATAATAAGCACCATGCTGGGTTATGGCCCTTGGCAGCTAGAGTGACCTGTGATACTCCAGGGGCTGGAGAACTGGTGAAGGGATCGGGGAGGAAGGTGAGACTACTCAAGTCACCTGCTTACCCCCTCTGAATCTTGTATTCCTAGGTGAGTCCAGACAAGTAACTGATTTAAACAGGCTGTTGGGACTTCCGTAGTGGTCTAGTGGTTAAGAATCTGCCTGCCAATGTGCAGGACATAGGTTCAATCCCTGGTCCAGGAAGATCCAACATGCTGTGGAGCAACTAAGCCCATGCACCACAACTACTGAAGCCCTGTGCTCCAAAACAAGAGAGAAGCCACTGCAATGAGAAGACCATGCATCACAACAACGAGTACCCCTGCTCACTGCAACTAGAGAAAGCCCATGCTCAGGAATAAAGACCCAACATAACCGATAAATAAATAGATATTTTTTAAACAGGCTGTTTATCCAGTCTGCCTTTGTCTTGGAGAAATTGGCTTCAGATAAATGACACCATTCTGATTAAAACAAATAGAAATCATTCAGAAATCTTGACAAAGAAAAAAGACAATCAATTGAATACTGAAGACTGTATTGAATTGAATACTAGAGCCCTACTGACACAGTCAGAGAAAGTTATCTGGAAGACTACTTTTCTCTGTGGGTTATCAATTAGATCAAGTGTGAAGTTCATTTACCCTCCTACACTGTTGGTGGGAATGTAAATTGGTACAGCCACTATGGAAAACAGTATGGAGGTTCCTCAAAAAACTAAAAATAGAACTACCATATGATCCAGCAATCCCACTCCTGGGCATATATCCAGACAAAATTATAATTCAAAAAGATACATGCACCCCGATGTTCACAGCAGCACTATTCACAATAGCCAAGATATAGAAACAACCTAAATGTCCATCAACAGAAGAATGGATAAAGAAGATGTGGTATATATATACAGTGAAATACTACTCAGCCATAAAAAAAGAACAAAATAATGCCATTTGCAGTAACATGGATGCAACTAGAAGTAAGTCAGAAAGAGAAAGACAAATACCATATGATATCACTTATATGTAGAATCTTTAAAATATGACACAAATGAACCTATCTACAAAACAGAAACAGACTCACAAACATAGAGAACAGACTTGTGGTTGCCAAGACAGAGGGGGTTGGGGGAAGAATAGAGTGAGAGATTGGAGTTAGGTGTAAGCTATGATATATAAAATGGATCAACAACAAGGTCCCACTGTATAGCCCAGAGAACTATATTCAATGGTGGTGGTGGTTTAGTTGCTAAGTCATGTCTGACTCTTTGCAAGCCCATGGACTGTAACCACCAGGCTCCTCCATTCATGGGATTTCCCAGGCAAGAATACTGGAGTGGGTGCCATTTCCTTCTCCAGGGGATCTTTCCAACTAGGAATCAAACCCATGTCTCCTGCTTGGCAGGCAGATACTTTACCACTGAGCCACCTTGGAAGTCCCAATACAAAATAAAAGTTAAAAAAAAATAGCTAAGTTTTTTTTTTTAAAGAGTGAGGTTCATTTCTGTATGTTTGTATTCATTTTTAGAGTTTGCTTTTCTTCCCATACTATCACATTTTTACTTTTTGGCTATGTAGCTTCCCCCACTTTTCTATGCACAAGAGAATATATTGGAAATATACGCAGCAAACACAAGTGTGTGTTGTTGCCTTTAGATAAAGATTTCTGTTGTGTTTTAAAATTAAATTGCTTCAAGATAAACCTGGCTTCAAGATAAACCTGGTTTGAGGCTTAATGTATTTCTGGAATTAACAGCAAAAACAAAACCCACATGGGGAAATATATCACTGCCAAAGCACCAACTGCTGGAAAGTGGGTTCTCTAAGCAGCCCTGCTCTGTGGTCCTGGGCTCATGGGCCCTCCACCAGGGCAGGATTTTGAGAAATTTCCCTAAATCTCAAATCCTCTGATGCAATTTTAGCAATGGAGAGAATGAATGATGAATGCAAGGAGGTGAAATAAAGGTGCCTGCTGGACTTGTGACTGAGCTTAGGGGGAAATGGGGAAGAAGAGACTGCAGTTGTTCACTCGAGGTCAACCCCCATCACCCTGCACTCAAAGATATAGTTTTAAATTCTGCTACAGGAGAAGCTTCACCACCTTTGACAAGTGAAGAAACAGGCAAGCAGACAAGATTTGAACATGCCCTCTATCCGGGAAGCCCCGCCTCCACAGCCCAGAACTCTGCCCAAGCAACCACTGCGCCTGCGCCAAATCAGCGACCAATGGGAGTTTGGCGCTCGCCAGGGGGCGGGGGCCCTGTGCGCTCAGAAAAAGCTCTGGATTGGTGAAAACCCGCATTGACCAATCAGATCCCAAAAAGAGCTTTGAGACCGCCCCCCCCCCCGGTTCCGTTCAGTCGCTCAGTCGTGTCCGACTCTTTGCGACCCCGTGGACTGCAGCACCCCAGGCCTCCCTGTCCATCACCAACTCCTGGAGTTTACTCAAACTCATGTCCATTGAGTCGGTGATGCCATCCAACCATCTCATCCTCTGTAGTCCCCTTCTCCTCCCGCCTTCAATCTTTCCCAGCATCAGGGTCTTTTCAAATGCCTCTCCATAGATTCAATCGTTTTCTCCATCATGTTCAAACCACTGATTCAAAGGTAAAACACTTGAAGGGCGGAGACCGAGAAGCTGCGAGGGAAGCATCGGCAATGTGAAAGTCTCAGTCCATTAGAGGGTGCCTGCCAGGGACTCGGATAGAAATAGGGAAGATGGTGCGGTGTGCGGACGGTCAAGGTACATTCCTGCCTCCATCCGGAGCTTGTATGGAAACCCCCTACCTGGGGGTGGTAGCGGCCTTTAGTGTCCTTCGCAGTGGTTTGTTCCAAAATAGATGCCACTTACCGAGTGGTACCTCTCAGAACTGGCTGTTCCATCTGTGCCTCACGCAGTGGTATAACCTGAGTGCGTGCGTGTGTGCTCAGTCGTGTCTGACTCATTCCGATCCCATGGACTGCAGCCCGCCAGGCTCCTCTGCCCATGGAATTTCCCAGGCAAGAATACTGGAGTGGGTTGTCATTTCCTCCTTCCAAGGGATCTTCCCAACACAGGGATTGAACCGGCATCTCTTGCGTCTCCTGCATTAGCAGGCAAATTCCGTATCTGAGGCTCGCTTCCCTCATAGCTCAGTTAGTAAAGAATCCGCCTGCAATGTAGGAGACCCCGGTTCGATCCCTGGGTTGGAAGATCCCCTGGAGAAGGGAAAGGCTACCCACTTCAGTATTCTGGTACTGGCCTGGAAAATTCCTTGGACGGGGTCGCAAAGAGTCGGACACGACTGAGCGACTTTCACTTTAACTTACCTGAGGGTACTGTACTCTTACCAACTTCTCATCCCTGCGTCCCGTACGCCCTCTAGTGGTGTGATGAAGGAGGTTTCCATACAGATGCCCTGTGAACTGTTCCTCCCCTAGCCTCCTTCCACCCACTCCCTGGACCCTTCCATCCCTGTCTCTCCCCACTCCATACCCATGTCTCCAAATGGACCTGGGCCTGACCCTAAAGGCCTTGCAGAAAGCAAAGGCAAAAGAGTACACCCACACTCCTTAAAGCTGCTGCCCTGGAAGTAGGCTGAGGATGTCAGTAATTTGGATAGCAGTATGGCAGCATCTATTAAAATAAAAACTGGAAATATCCTCCACTGTAATGTCAACTCCACGAAAGTAAGAACATGTGGCTTTCTAGTTCCTCGAGTCTCCCCAATGCCTTGAGCATTATCTGGCACGGAGTAGGCACTCAGGTTGTTGACTGACTGACCCCTTTGACTAAGCAGTTCACTTCTAAGACTGTCTGCTGAAGAAACACACACATGTGCACATAGCTGTGTGCACAAGGCTGATAAAGGAAACTAACAGAGAGGGTGGGGTGGACCCTAAATAACCATTCATAGCCAATAGCTTACAGAGTAATATTAATGACTAGGGTTCATGTTATACCACACAGCACCTGCTGGGTATGATACAAAATGAGTGGGACCTGTGTGTGCCTACAGGAACAAGGGGGAGTGCCTTCTCCAGAAAACGCAGTTAACAAAGAACAGCAAGTGGAATATGTGTGTTGCAGAGAAATTGTGTCTGACCCGATGAGTCTAGTGCCCGATCCCTGGGGGGAGGAACAGGGACCAGGCTTTGTTCACCACAGGGCTTTCTCAGAGGAGGGGCTTGGGGAGGGCTGGCTTAGGAGCCTGAGAGTGAGCCATTCTGAAAGTCATGCGTTTATTCACAAATGCAGTGGGCTGCCAGTAATCTTTAGGACTTGGATGAAGCAAGAAGCTTATCCAGACTGACAATGGAAGGACAGGAATCCCCAGATCCTGTCTCTGGGTAGTCAGGCCCCTGGAGTGACCTTCAAGAGGGCCCAGAATAAGGCCCTAACACCCAACTGGGCCCTTGCATTGCAGGGAAAGGGGGTTCCTGTCACTTTGAGAAGGGGCCTTAGGGAGCCACCCGGAAATCTTGGAGCCACTGTAACAGGAGTGCAGTCCATCCTGCTAAGGAATGGAGACTTAGCCCTAGGACTAAGGCTGGGGCTTTCTTAAAGTGACATGAACACTTTTAAGAAAGATGTAACAAAATAGGCACAATAAACTTGGGAGGGTAGTGCTGTTATCACCTCCACTTTACATGTGAGAAGACCTTTCTGTCTTCTTCCCCTGTGTCCCTTCTTGAACTTCCATGGGCTGCACTTCTAATTCAATGTTTTGAAAGGGTTTCATTAGCAAGCACTTATGAAATAGTTACTATATACCAGAAAGTGTTTGAAATTCTTTTGAAATATTAACTCACATAATACTTCTCACAACAACCTAATAAGGTAGGAAGTGTTGTTTTCCCCCTTTTACAAATGAAGCAACTGGGAAACAGGTTTAGAAACCTGCCAGAGGTCACACAGCTGGGAAATCATGAAGCCAGAATTTGAACCAAGGCCAACTGGATCCAGAGTTCCATCCTCATAACCACATACCGCAGTGCCATATCATTTTCTTTTTGTGCTTGTGTGTGTGTGAGAGAGAGTGAGCACGTGTGAGCCTCCTTCACCAGACTATGTGACTCCTGAAGGTTTGGATGATGCTTGTGGGACTGCCGGCTTCCCAGAAGCCAGGATGTACTTGACATTGTGTGGGCATCCCTCAGCAGATGCTGACTTGATGGGTTAAACCCTCCCCCTTCCATCCTGGAGTAGGCATCCGGAGTGCTCTCAATGTGGGCGTCTAGGGGAGTGAGCTTCTGTGCGCCTCACCCCAGGAAGATCCTTCTGGGCAGCTGCGAGTGGCTGAAGGGCCATGAGCCCATTCTGACTATAGTACAGTTGTCTCAAATTTTCTGTAAGATTGAATCATTTTTTGTTTTAAATGAAATAGAAAAGGCTATATCACTACACAAAATCAGAAGCAATGTATTATCACAGAAGGTAACTGTAAAAATAAACAACAAAAAATACCATATCTTGTAATTCTAAATGCCTTTTTAAAAATATTTCAACATATCAGAAATCAAGAATGCATCTTACAGTTACTGAGATGAGAAGGCTGTGGGGCACAGTTTAATTCACCACACCCTTTCTTTCTTGTGTGTTAGTCTGTGTTAGTCACTCACTCGTGTCCGACTCTTTGCAACCCCATGTGGAAGCCCACCAGGTTCCTCTATCCATGGAATTCTCCAGACAAGAATACTGGTTATTGAAAATTATGATGTGACACACTGTCTATAGCATCTGAGATTTAATGAGCTATGGTTAATAAACATTCCAAAAGTTTAAATTCAAATAATAATTTTGTTTTTGGTAATCATTGATCTGTCTGATTTGTAGTGTTCTAAGCACTTCTTTTTCCCAACTTTAGTGAGATCTACTTGTTATATACCATTGTATAAGTTTCAGGTGTACAACACAATGATTTGATACGTGCATATATGATCACCACAATCAGTTTAGTTAACATCCATCACTTCACATAGTTACAATTTGTTTTCTTGTGATCATAACTTTTAAGATCTATTCTCTTAGCGACTTTCAAATACACAATACAGTATTGTTAACTATAGATAGTCACCATGCTGTACATTGGATCCCCAGGGTTAATTTATCTTATAACTGGTAGCTTGTACCTTCTGACTCCTTTCAACCATTCCCCAGCCCCCACCCCATCCACCCTACCCTCACCCCTACCTCTGACAACCACCAATCTATGTCTGTTTCTATTAATTTGTGTTTTTTTTTAGATTCCACCTATTTATAAATGAGATTATTCAGTCTTTGTCTTTCTCTGTCTAACTTATTTCACTTAGCATAATGCACTCCAAGGTCATCCATGTTGTCACAAATGGCAAAATCTCATTCTTTTTTATGGCTGATCCCAAGAATCTGTTAAGTGCTACCTCACTTCATCCTCACTAGGCCCCTTGAAGAAAACCCTGTTGCCCCTGTCAGCGAAGACACTCAGGCCCAGAGAAGGCACTTAACAGACTCCATTGTCCAGCTCCAGTGGAACAGAGCCTGGCCAGATGCCAAAGCCCATGAGGACAGCAGTTGGGGCCATCCTCGAGTTCGCGTTGCCCTGGCTCCTCCCAGGGCTGTTCCCTGTCCTCACAGACCCAGCTCTGCCCTGTGTCATCCACCTCCTGCGGGACACTGAGCCCAGCTCCTCTCAGAGACCCTCTCCCTTTCCCCCCAACCCTAAGAGAACTACCCTGGACTACTGGTCTGGGTCTGGATTTTATCCGGATCCTAGAGAGATTTTCAGTTCAGCCCTCACCAGGACTTTATGACAGGCCCTTGTGTGTGGGCAGGAGAGAGGTGTCCTGCAGAATGCACGGAGTAGGTAGGGTCTGAGTGGATCCTCTGAGGCAATGCAGGTGCTGGGTGAGAGGCCACAAATGGGGTGAGGATGTAACTGAGGCCCTGTGAGCAGGGCTGGGGGAGGGACTAAAGAGGCCCCTCGGGTGGGAGCAGATGCCTGGTGGCAGGCAAAGGGAGATTTGGGAACAGATGTGTTGAGGTGTCCTTAAGTCCTGGTCTAGACCCCTGCACCGACCTCCCTCCAGATGCCCACAGGAGACTGTCACTCTCCCTGGCTGCCTCCCCCTCATTCTCAACAATGAGGCCATTTTAATGGGGGATGGGGCTGCAGACCTTTGTGTAAGGCATGCCTCATGTGTGCTGAAGCTCATCATTCCCTGAGTTTTATAGATACATAACCCCTGAATTCTGTAGCTTAAGCCACAAATATAACATACCATGCTCTGTGTGTGTGTGTGTAAGAGACAGACAGACAGAGACATAGAGAATCAGAGAGTCAGAGACACAGAGAAAGGTGGAACCAAATAGCTTCTCTGTAGATTCATAAAAGGTAGTGATTTGGCCACTGCATGCAGGCATGCTAAGTCGCTTCAGTCGCGTCCGACTCTTTTGCACCCTCATGGACTGTAGCCTGCCAGGCTTCTTTGTCCAAGGGATTCTCCAGGCAAGAATACTGGAATGGGTTGCCATGCCCTCTCTCCAGGGGATCTTCTGGACCCAGAGATTGAACCCACATCTCTTAGTCTCCTGCATTGGCATGTGGGTTCTTTACCACTAGTGCCACCTGGGAAGCCCTGATTTGACCACTAGCAAACCCTAAAATTCATCCTAAAATTCTAGGTCCATTAACAATCCATTCTAAGGAGGCCTCCCCTGACCTCTGGTGGTCATAGTCATAACTTGAGGCAGTGGCTAAGGGCACAGGCTGTGGAGAAAGCTGGTGTTCTAACCCTGGCTCCTCCACTGTTCCTGTCTGCATGACACTGGGCAGATCATAGAACTTTGCTGGGCCTCAGACTCTCACTTGTAAAATGGAGACAGTGGCAGGTATTATTCATGTAAAGCACTGGCACATGGCAAGCCCAGAGCAATGACTCTTAAGATCAACATTGTCGCTGTTATTATTCCTAGGGCCATCTACTGTTGCTGTATTTTTCTTCTTTGTGGGATGGGGACCCAGCTACTCTCAGAGGTAAGCCCCATCTCTCTACCTCTATGGACCCATTTGGAGACAGTGACAGTCACCACAAGGGCTTGGGGATGGGAAAGGAGGGTGTGATACACAGAATAATGGCCCCCCACAAAGATGTCCACATTCTAATTCCCAGAACCTATGAATGTGTCACCTTACATGGCAAAAGGGACTTGGCAGGTGTGATTAAGTTAAGAATCTTAAACTGGGGAAGATTATTCTGGATTATCTGGATGGCCCCTACGTAATCACACAGATCCTTATAAATGAAAGAAGGAGGCAGGAAAATCAATGTCCATATGACCAAATTCTGAGTCATATCAAAATCTTAACAAATTTAAAAGAACCAAAACTATGCACAGTATGTTCTCTGGCTGTAATGGAGCTAAACTAGAAATCAGTGACAAAAATATCTGGTAAATTTCCAAATGTTTGAAAATTAAAGACACACAAATAACCCATGGGTACCTCAAAGCAAATTAGAAAATATTTTTAATTAAATGACAATGAAAACACAACATAATAGAATTTGTGGTATGCACCTAAAGCAATGCTTAGAGGAAAAATTATGACATTAAATGCTTATGTTAGAAAAGACAGTTATAGGAGTGGGAAAAGTTTCCCTTGACCCTCTTAGGGTCTTTCATGAGGTGGAAGATTAGATTATTGGTGGGAGACTTTGATGAGGTTCCGGACATGCTACTTCCAAATATGGCACCTTGGATTTTGAATACTTTAAGCTGAAGGACTCTGAGAAAACAGCAGAAGTAAGGAAGTAACCCTGACCTTCCCCTAACCCTTCTCAGACTCCCCTGGCTGGGTCTGAAAATTAAAATGACAAAGGCATTCACAGGAGAAAATTATGCAAATTTATTTAATGTGAATTTTATATGACATGGGAGCCTTCATAAGGAAATGAAGACCTGAAGAAACAGACTTGAGTAGTTTTATTCTAGGTCTGATGAAGCAAAGACAGAAATATGATAGGATCAGAGAGCATGTGGTAAGTGTAGTAAACTGGGGAAAGTTCGCAAGACCTGTTTGTTCAGATGCTCCTTTCTTGTGGGTATAGGGAGGGAACTTCTTATATGAGGGTATATGATCTGTTTCAGGGAAGAAGGGCAGTGGGGAGGTCAGGGTTACTTCCATACTTCTGCTGTTTTCTCAGAGTCCTTCAGCTTAAAGTATTCAATATGGCAAGATGCCATATTTGGAAGTAGCATGTCGTGAACCTCATTAAAGCCTTCCATCAATGATCTAAGCGTCCACCTCATGAAATGAGAAATAGGCAAACTTAAGCCAAGCTGACGGAAGGCAATAATACAGAAAATCAGTCAAGAAAACAGAATAATAAGAGGGGAAAAATCAATGAGGGACTTCCCTGGTGGTACAGTGGATAGGAATCTACCTGCCAATGCAGGAGACACTGGTTCTATCCCTGGTCTGAAATTCCACAAGCTGAGGAGCAACGAAGCCCTTGCACCACAACTACCAAGCCCACAGGCTGCAACTACTAAGCCCATGCACCCAGAGCCTGTGCTCTGCAACGAGAGAAGCCACTGCAACGAGACCATGCACTGCAACAGAGTAGCCCCTGATGGCCACAGCTGGAGAAAGCCCTCACAAAGTAACGAAGACCCAGCACATCCAAAAACAAATCAATAAAAGAAATGCAGATTCCTGGCCTCTTCCCATCCTAGACCTGTGAATCAGGGATTCAAAAAGCAAAAACCAAAAAACCAAAAAACTGCCTGCCAACACCAGAGAAACATAGTCTTCAATCCCTGGTCTGGGAAGATTCCACATGCCACAAAGCAACTAAGCCCATGAGCCACAACTACTGTGAGCCCTTGTGCCATAACTCCTGAAGCCCATGCACCCTAAAGCCCGTGCTCCACAAGAGAAGCCACTGCAATGAGAAGCCCTCACACCACAATGAAGAGTAGACCCCGCTCACCACAACTAGAGAAAGTCTGTGCACAGCAACGAAGACCCAGCACAGACAAAAATAAATAATTATTTTTAAAAACCTGGTTCCTTGGAAAGATCAATGAAATTGATAGAACTCTAGCCAGACTGACCAAAAACACAAACAAACAAAAATCAAAGAGAAGACAAATTGCCAATATCAGGAGTGAAAGAGAGACAGAGGGAGAAATGGGAAGTTCATGTGTAATGGGTACAGGTTTTGAGTTTTGCAAAATGAAGACTTCTGGAGATGGATGATAGTGATTGTTCACAGTAATGTAAATGTACTTAATGCCACAGAACTGTACACTTAAAAGTGGTCTAAAAGGCAAAATTTGTGTTACTGTATCTTTAAACGCAGTTTTAAAGTAAATAATTATTTAAATGAAGCAATGGTTGTTACCAGGACCCCAAAGCAGAACGTTGCGTGCAGGAGGGGGAGGCTGCTTATCCACAACTGCTACAAATGCTTGTCCTGCAGCTATTGGAATTCCAGGTGCCCATGACCTTGACCGACTTGAACTGAGCATCCTGGAGGGGCTGGTGCCTCTTAGGGGAATTCATCCCCTGATCCTCAGCCTCACGATGCCCAGCAGACACACCTGATGATCTCCGGTCATCCTAATGCCTTTGTTCCTGTGACATAGACCGGTCTGTGCAACTCTAAGCCTTACCCGGGACCTAGATAAGTGTCTCTTCTCCGAGCCGCCCTGGCTGAGGGGGGTTGACATTAGTCTTCAGCAAGGCTTCTGACCCAGATACACAGCTCCTGACAAATGTCTGTGATCCAAAGCCAGAGCAATAAAAAGAGATCTCCAAACACTTTTAATGGGTAGACTTGAGTCAAAACAGACCAGATATCCCCGCCCCGCGGTGGGGCGCGGGACATGTGGCGTACGGAAGACCCACTCCCCGGCGCCGCTCGTGGGGGGCCCAAGTCCTTCTGATCGAGGCCCACCCCCAAAAAAAAAGACCAGATGTCAAGGATTTATCTTCTTCCATAAAAATAAAACCTCCCTACATCCCCTCATACCCTGCATTTTCTGTCCTTTGAATGCCTCTTCACTTATATTTTTAAATCAGACAGTTATTGGGTGACTTGGGGGAGAAGAGCAAGCATCAGCCAGTTTTCCCTGGCTTTTGGCTCATTGAAAATACTCCAAAGTTGATACAGCTTAAGAACTTCTGCTCCCACGGGCCATCTTTTGTCCTTTACAAAAGGTTGTCAAGGCTAGGGAATGCCAGGGTTTGTAAGTCTATGGGCAACACACAACTCCAGTGCTCTGTAAACTCTTCCACTGGGGAGGGAAAAAATGAATTTTCAAGATTTTGTAGGAATTTGCTGTAATATTGGTATCAGAACTCAACAAAGAGCTCTTAATTGGATTAGGTGTATGTTTATATTTTAAGTATCCATTCATTAAGGAAAAGTAGAGAAATAGATCTTTTTATTATTTTTTTATTTTTATTTTTGGCCACACCTCAAGGCTTGTGGAATCTTAGTTTCCCAACCAGGGATTGAACCCATGCCCCCTGCAGTGGAATCTCAGAGTGCTAACTAGTGGACTCCCAGGGAATTTCCAAAAAGTAGATTTTTCTTTTTGCTCTTTGTGTGTTTAAATTTTTTATTGAAGTGAAAAAACCTATTTCAAAAAGATCTCTTGGAAATCAGGTAGCTAACATAAAACATTCAATGGAAGACTTGAAAAAACAAGTTGAGCAAATCTTCCTGAAAGTTGAATAAACAGATAAAAGGAATGAAACAATTTTTAAGTCTTAGTAAAAGTGATCTAGATTTAGATTTTTAAAACTTTTCAGATACTGAAAACAGAGGAAAAGGCAGGGGAAATTCTCAAAGAAATAATGCAAGAATGCCCCTTAGAAATGAAGGCCATGTGTATTTAACACAAATGAATAAAGACTTAGACAAAGAGATGTTACTTAAAATTTCAAAATACTAAGTAAAAATAAATAGTAAATCCTTAAGAAAAAGAAGACAACCCAATATGTACAAGAAATGTGAACAGACAAGAATACATAGGGACAGACTTCCCTGGTAGTCCAGTGGTTAAGAATCTGCTGCCTGCCAATGCAGGGGACATGGGTTTGATCCCTGGTCTGGGAAGATTCCACATGCTGTGGGGCAACTAAGCCCATGCACCACAACTACTGAAGCCTGTGCACCACAACTAGAGAAAGCCCACCCACAGCAACAGAGACCCAGTGCAGCCAAAAATAAAAGAATACATATGGATGAAAGATTGGCACACGAAAATAGATGCAACATACTGAAATGCAAATTCAAACCCCAAGGAGATGCCACTATAACCCTGCTTTTGTTGTTGTTGTTTAGTCACTAAGTTGTATCAACTCTTTTGCAACCCCATGGTTGCCCGTCCTCTGTCCATGGGATTTCTCAGGCAAGAATACTGGAGTAGGTTGTCATTTCCTCCTCCAGGGGATCTTCCTGACCCAGGGATCAAACCTGTGTCTCCTGCTTAGCAAGTGGATTCTTTACCACTGGGGTACCAAGGAAGCCCCATACCCCTTTTAGAATGGCTAAAATAAAAAAGACTGACCATCCCAAGAATTAATGAGGATATGAAGCAACCCTCATATACTACTGATGAGAATACAAAATTGTATAGCCACTTTGAAAAATTTTACAGCAGTTTGGCACTAAAGCTGTAATAAATAAATAAACTCCAGATTAATTAAAGAGAAAGAGTTATGGCATAAGCAGAAAAAAGAAACATGTATGATTCATGCAAATTAAGACTGAAGACAATATTTAAAACAAACAGATGGTTATAATGAGAAGTACATGGGCTTCCCAGGTGGTTCAGTGATAAAGAATCCACCTGTCAATGCAGGTTTGATCTCTGGGTTGGGAAGATCCCCTGGAGGAGGAAATGGCAACCCACTCCAGTATTCTTGCTTGGAAAATCCCATGGACACAGTCCATGGGGTCGCAAAGAGTCAGACACGATTGAGCACACACACAATGAGAGGTACACACAGGTTCTGAGTCCTGGGTTCAAAACTAGCTGCACTGGGACTAGTGAAATCACTTGAAATAAGGTATTTCTCTTATCCTCAATTATTTGACCTATAAAATGAGGATAATAGAACAGTGAGTTTTTTTTTTTTTTTAATGAAAGAGGGATAGTAACAGAGAGATGGAAATGTACTTATAGTCAAACAGTACCTAAAGCACACACATCATCCCCTGGGAGAAGCCATTCCTGACCACCTGGGTTACGGAGCTCTCCTCTGTGTTCTGAGCCTTCCCTGGCTCTCCCCTGCCCTGGCTCTCATCATACTTGTTATATCACAATCTTCTGGATGGTTCTCTACCCATTAACTCTGAACTCCTTTAGAATTTATATCATCCATTAATCAACCATTCCTATGTCCTCAGAACCTGCTTCGCCTAAAGCAAGGAGCTTGATTCCCAGCAGGTGCTCAAACAAAATTGGTTTTGGCTTTGGGTTTGATTTGGTTTGGTTTGGTTGGTTGGTTTTATTTGTTGTATGGGTTTTTGTCTGAGTGATGACAACACTAGATACCCAATCAAGTATATTGGATGATGGGGTTCAGGACACACTACCCCAAAATATGGTACCTTGGCATGTTGAATATTTCAAGCAGAAGGAATTTAAGAAACAGCAGGTACAGGCAGGATTTTCTGACCTTTTTCTGAAATAGGTCATAAACTGTCATGTGAGAGGTACCCTCCCTCTACCCAGAGGAAAGGAGCATCCTTATCTCCAAAGACACAGAGACACTGAAAAGAATCTGGACAGACAGGCCTTGATGTTTCCCCTAGTTTATTATACTTGGCTCACATTCTTTTTTTATCTTATCACATTTTCCCAGAACTCTTAATCAAATCTAGCATAAAACGCTCAGGTTTATCCACTTCTTCAGACCTTGTAAAACTTATTAAATGAATTAATATGTTTTTCTTGTTATCTTTTGTTACAGCAGCTCCAGCCAAGAATTTTGAAAGGTAGAGAAAAAAGATATTTTTCCTCCCTACACCATTATTAAACCATCATTTGGTTATTGGAAATAACACATTATAACCAAGATATCATAGGAAATATTTCTGTAAATTTGTTCTCTTAAAGGGGAGTGTGCAGGAAAGGGTGACCTCAGCAGGCCTGGGTTGCTCAATTCCTACACATACCAAAGAAAAGCCTGCCTCTGGGATTGGCACATGGATGGCTCCTAAGAGAGAACCTCTGAGCCCCTGGAATATTTTGCCTGATGAAATTTTGTGTGTTTAAGACCTCAGTCCATGCTACCAGCAGGATCGAGTAAGTTTCTCCTAACGTGATTTATGGTAAATGTCTGGTTTTCCTCTGGGGAGATATGGTCTGAGTAGCCCGAGATTAGCCACATGAACTCTTGTGTTCCTATGTGACTGACTCCCAAGAAAAAACCATGGACACCAAGACTCAGAGTGTGTCCTGATTGGCAAAACTTCACATGTATTGTTCCACATCATTGCTTGGAGAATATATAAACCATATATCCCCATGCAACTCTTCTAGGAAGGGACCCCTGGGAATCTTGCACCTGGTTTCTCCTGGATTAAATCCCATACATCTTTTCCCTTTGCTGATTCTGATCTGTATCCTTTCACTGTAATAAACCAAACCATGCATATAACAGCCTCTGAGTCCTGTGTGTCCTTCTAGCAGATCAAGCCTGAGAGTGGTCTTGCACAGGGAGCTTTTGCCCTTTACCCCACTTTTGACAGAAGTAGGTAGTACCTGTGTATTGCCCACTTTTAGATCTATAATGAATCTTTGTCACTGCTACTTTCTCAGATCAGCCCTAACTTTGGCACTGCATCAGCTAATTCACTAATCTTTCTATATAAAAAAGAGGCCAAGGAACAGACTAGGCTCTCAATGAATACTTCCTGGATAAACACAACACTGCCAATCTTGTTATTTAATATTTGGCTCTGCCAGGTCTTAGTTGTGGCATAAAAATTCCAGCATGTGGGAACTAGTTCCCTGACCAGGGATTGAACCCTGTATTGGGAGTGCAGGTCCCCTGCATTGGGAGTGCAGAGACTTAAGTCACTGGACCACCACGGAAGTCCTTGGTTATTTTAGTTCTAAGTGTAAGGCATAGACGTCACTCAGCCTTATATCAACAGAATCAAGTATGTGAACCCATACTTGAGGTGTGGGAAGTCCGGTTGACCTCTTTCACCCTTATGAGTCTCCTCTCCTTGTTTTCCTCTTGCTTTGTGGCCACCATACTCATCACTTTTTTTCTAGGTCCTTTCCCTGTGTTCCTCTTTGCACTTCAACTATTCTTGTGTCTGTCTGCCCCATCTGTGTCATATCCCTTATGGCAAACACCATATATATCCACGTTACCTCACTTATTTCACCATAGCAATCATTTAGTGTCAATATTTTAATTCCTTTTTTAGAAATGGAGAGAGACCTAAAGATATAAATACCTTTCCTACCGTCACACAGTGCATGTCAGAGCCAGGGTCAAAACAAATGGCTAGTTCATGTCATGGCCTGCAAGGAGACAGAGTAGGTAGGACCCAAGTCATTTGGCCTTAAGTGAGATGCCCTGCTCCCTTTCCCTCTTCTACCTATGCTCTAATCCTTTCATCCAATTCTACAGCCTAGGGACTTGTCACATATTGTGTAGCAAATTTGGACACCTTACATTTAGTCTTTTTATTTAAACCATAGATTTTCAGTACTTTAGGGTTAGGAAGTATCTTTAACTCTGTAGTAAGAGGGAGAAATAATTACATTTATCATTCCTTAAGCAGAGTGGATTCTCCTTCAAGCAGAATCTTAAAAAAAAGGCAGTAATGTCTTTTTCAGAACTGTTTTCGGGGGTGTGAAAATACAAATGGAAGCTTGGAAATGTAACCTGCTCTTCTTGTATATAGTTGGGGGCTTCTGAGTGAGATCTGTGACTGTTAAGGTAATGGATGATTTTGCAGAGGAAATAAGAGACTCGCGGCTGCTCCCACCCTACCTCTGAATAACTCTGAAGAATACACGTTTACAGGGGATGCTGTGGCATTTTTGTCAGGAGACTTGTGGCATGAGTTTCTTCTCTGTCTCCCCATAAATTGTCCCCAAGAGGTTTAGTGTTCTATTTTCTGTAGCACTATAAGGTAAGCATATTATTTTTAAAGGTTTGTTTTTATATCAATTATTTCATCTAGACCACCATCTGGGTCAACATTTCATCTGTAATAGGTAGTCTGTGCTCCACATATTGGGAAATCCTTCAAGAGAACAAAGCTTTTTTTTTTTTTTAACAAAGCCTTTTAAATTGAACAATTTTATATAATTTTTAAATTTTATAAAAAACATCAGATTATAACTGAAGTAGCTCAGATGGTACAGTGTCTGCCTGCAATGCGGGAGACCCAGGTTTGATCCCTGGGACGGGAAGATCCCCTGGAGAAGGAAACCACTCCAGTACTCTTGCCTGGAGAATCCCATGGACGGAGGAGCCTGGTGGGCTACAGTCCATGGGGTCGCAGAGTCAGACACGACTGACTTCACCCACTCACTCACATCAAATTATAACTGACACCACCAGTTCTGTATTCAACACTTCCAGAGCTACTCTGAGAAAAGAGCTAGGTTTTTGAACTTCGAACTTGAACCCCCAAATCTAGTTGTTACTGCAGTCAAGAGATAACTGTTTTGTGAAAACAAACTCTTTGTGAGGCTGAGGTAATACATGCAAAGAACCTAGCACACATACTCCGTAAATGTGAGTTTTTATAGTAACTCCTATTATTATTAGATAAAAAGAACTCAATAAATTAAGTTGTGGTCATAATTGTTTACAGCTCCAGGGTAGCTTGGTTGGTAAAGAATCCGCCTGCAATGTAGGAAACCCCAGTTCAATTCCTGGGTCAGGAAGATCCACTGGAGAAGGGATAGGCTACCCACTCCAGTATTCTTGGGCTTCCTTGGTGGCTCAGCTGGTAAAGAATCTGCCTGCAGGAGACCGGGGTTCAATCCCTGGGTAGGGAAGATCTCTTGGAGAAGGAAAATGCTACCCACTCCAGTATTCTGACCTGGAAAATTCCATGGACTGTATAGTCCATGGGGTTGTATTAGAGTCGGACATGACTGAGCAACTTTCACTTCCCAGGGTTGATCAGCCATTTGTGACCAAACAGCACAGATCAAAATCAAGAACAATGACTTTTAATCTTCTGTGTACTGAAAATTGATATCAGCATTGAAACAGGAGCAGTTTCCAGAGTGACAACATCATTAGAAGTATTTGGCAGGGAAGATGGGCACCTCACAAAATTTGAAGGGATGGGTACTCAGTCTTGCCGCTCTAGAGAATTTCGAGGTCTTACATCCCAACTCATTGCATGAAGCTAGCATAACGTTGATACCAAAGTTTAAGAAAAAAAATACATGAAATAGAAGTATATGCTAAGTCACTCATGAGGACACACATAATCCTAAACAATTAGGACATAGATTACTCATGACAAAATTGGTTTATATTAGGAATATAAAATTGGCTTAAACACAGAAACCTATCAATGTAATTCAACCCATTATCATATTAATAGAGGGAAGTGATCATCTCAATAGATGCACTTTAAGTGTTCTATGAAATTCAACATATAATCAAGATGAATACTCTAAGCAAAGTAATTATAAAATAGAATGACTTTGATAAAGTTATCTACAAAAAAAGGCAGTTATACATCATGGGGAAATACTGAAAATTCTCCATTTCTCATCAGGGATAAAACAAGGATGTACACTATCACCGTTCTATTCAACATTATTTTACTAGGTGGATCTACCTAATGCCATGAAAAAAGGAAATAAAAGCTATAGTGCTTAAAATGACAGGAATGAAATTATTATTATTCAAAGATGATATGATTATGTATGCTAAAAATTGAAAATGACTTAAAGGTAAACTTTTGAACTTAATAAGCATATTTAGCAAGGTTACTGGGTAGAAAAAAACACACAGAAATTATTTCTCTATATACCAGATCAAACAAAATATAAAATACCTAGAAATAAATTTAACAAAAGAGGTATGAGACTTCTTTGAACAAAACTGCAGAACTTTATTAAACTTTTTGTTTCAAACTAAGTCAATGTTATAGTAGTTTCATATGCAATATTGCAAGAATTTTAACAGCCACATTTCCAACTCAAGAACAGCCTTGGTGGTTACAGTTTGTCTTCATTCAAATCTGTGGTTTCCCTTCACCTATAAGTTAACAAACATTTGGGATTATTAGTTAGAACTTTATTGACACTAAAGGGATACAGAGAACACTACAGTTTTAGTTTTATAAATTAGTTTTATAAAATGGACTAAAACTGGAACTGTAAGGATGACCAACCCTTGGCTTATCTACAGTTAAACCTCTGTGGAGACTTTGAAGGTAGACTTTCAGGCACATTAACAACATTTGCTAAACACATCACTCTTTCTAGTGGTACAGAGAAAACTCAAGTTCATAAGAAAACCCAATGCTTCTATTCAGACGTAGTTTTAAGTAGAAAGTACAATTTTTTATATTTTCAGTAAAAATCCAATCAAACAATAAAAAAACCTAAGAAACAAAAAGAAACTTTTAAAAGTTCATTTAAATGTTTTGACTTGAAAAAATAGAATTGCTTAAATGAAAAACAGAAAAGCTAGTACTCCATTTGGTTGGCTTGTAATGTAGAAAAGTACAAAACTCTCTGTGAGCCAGTTTAGCCCTTACCTAGTAGTAGGTTAACCATTTGTCCCTGTTTGCATCCATACTCCTGCTCTAACTATGAGTAGTGACTCTCTATGCACACTTTAAAGCATTCCAGTTTGTATAAATTATGTGGTTATGCTAGTTTTAAGCCATTACCATCAAAGGTAACATCACATTGTGAAGGAAAAGAGTACCATTTCTCAGTCTAGAAAGAGAAAAAAACCTGGAAAGCCAAATATCCAGATAGATAGACAATATACTCAATATTTGTCTTTTTCATAATTTTTATTATGACTACTTGGCATTTTGTATTTCCTCCAAGATCATTTAAATTAGTGGGTCTTCTACTCACAAATTATTTTTTTAAAGAGCAATCTCGATGTATTGGTTGTATTACTATTACTTTTCCTTCTCTTAATGATTCATACCTGTCTTAAGAATCCCCTTCCTTTCCCCTTAGGTTTATTTTGTTGCCTTTTTATTATTTTTTTATATTAGCATATGTAATTCAAGGCTACGATCTTCCTATGAGTACATCTTAGCCATGTTCAACAGGTTCCTGAAAGTAGCCTGAAAACTGTCTTATAATGTAAAATGTAATGTAAAATGGACCAAGATTGTAAAGTGAAAATATTTAGAAGACTAATGCAGGGTAACTTCTTCCCTAAACATCAAGTGCTTCACTTCAGTTATGATCTTTGAAATTCAATCTTACCAATTCGATGCCTCAAGGCACAAAATTTTCATGCCACATTTGACATGCTTAAAGGTGATTATATCAGTGTCCACATTTTATTAGGAACAGTAGATTATTAAAGCTGACAGTGGAGACAGGGAGCATACTCAGCTTAGGTTATGTTACTAACACTAACCTCAAGCATCCCTAACTACATGCACTCTCTCTACTTGATCAGCCACAGAGATTAGAAAACTAGACTGTCTCTTTTGAGGCTTCATTCATGCAACTGTTTACAATTTTGTCAAATATACATAAATAAAACTGGAAAAAATAAAATGCAATTGTCTTTAAGAGCCAGAGAATTCAGAATTCAACAGAATCTGAGGAGAAGCATCAGAACTTGGACAGAAAAAACAAACTCAAGCAAAGGGTTTTTGTTCCTCTTCTTAGTAGTGATGGAACTTCAAATATAATTTCACTCAGGTCAGGATTTGATGATTTATAATAAAAAAATCTCATAAAGCAGCTTATCTTTGTATTATATGCAACAGAACCAGAATAAGCAAAAATGAGAACTAAAAATAATTTTTCAATATCTGATTTGAAGTCACTATTTTTAGAAGAGCAAAGATGAGTTTAGAAGTTAAGGAGTTTGCCCAAAAGTCACACAAATTACGTTAGAGTTGGTACTAGAACCTACTTCAGGGTTTCAGTATATTTCATACAAACTGATGTATGTTACTGCAGAGCTCTATAAAAGTATCTGAAAACTATTAACTGTTGGTTGAAAGGCTTATACTTAAAATTTTTTTTTTATAATTCAGTATGGCTTTGACCCAATTTGTTTCTATACCTTATAAGAGGCATTTAAGTCAGGCATTTAAGCTCTGAACTACATTTCAAATCATCTGTATATGTGAACTGTTATTAAAATAACAATAATGCTATCTCTATATTATTGAAAATATTATGGAAAACAGACACTCTGTAATTCACATGCTTAATAAGATAACATACCTGCTTCTGGCATTTTCATGGGCTCTGGATCCGGCGGCAGTCCCTTCCCCTCAACATCAGGACCACGCTCACCACCGGTCTTTGGCTCAGGCTCAGCCAGTTCCTGTTGCTCAGCCTCCAGGGCAGGCCCTTGCAAATAAAAAGTTTATCAAGTTAAGAAATAAAACATAAAGTATGAATAAAGTGAAGTTGCTCAGTCCTGTCTGACTCTTTGCGATTCCATGGACTGTAGCCCACCAGGCCTCTCTGCCCATGGGGTTTTCCAGGCAAGAATACTGGAGTGGGTTGCTATTTCCTTCTCCAGGGTATCTTCCCCACCCAGGGATCTAACCCGGGTCTCCCACATTGCAGGCCAATGCTTTACCCTCTGAGACACCAGGGAAGCTGAAATATGAATAAGGGAATGGTAATATTCCTTCAGGGTTATGAAATAAGAGCCTTAGGGTACTACAGCAATAAATGTGATGCATGAGAATCACAAGAGCATTATTTCAGGAGTCTGTTACCAAACACCAAGAAAACAGGGTTTTCATTATCCCTCTTCCTTTCACAAGGCTGCCCTCAAACAAATTAGGTACTTCTTTTGTACTTATGCATACTGTAATTTGACTGTATTTACCAATGATCTGTTGTATCTGACTAGACTGTGAGCTCCCTTACATGGCATGAGCAGATAATATATATTGAGTGGGGGAAAAAAGTCTTCAAAAATGTAGTGTTATGAATAACAGAAAAACTAAAGAACTATTTCAGATTAAATTAAATAGACATGACAACTAAATGCATCACATGATCCTGGACTGGACTCTGGATCGAAAAAAATTCTATAAAGGCAATTATCAGGACAACTGGAGATATTTGTACATACACTGTGTATTTAATGACTGCATATTCTCACTGTCTAATTTCTTAATTTTGATAACCATATGATCAGCCAAAAAAATGACTTTTTGTTGTTCTTAGGCTATATATGTATTACTGTACTTACAGTAAAAGGTCATAATGTGTTAACCTTTATCTAAATGACTCAGTATTAAAAAGAGCAAACACATCAATATGAAACCAATGTGATAAAAACTATTAACAATTGGTAAATCTAAGTGAAAAGTATCAGTTAATTGTTCTAGGCTTGCAAATTTTATGTAAATTTTTAGAAATATAAAGCAAAAATTAAAGAGAAGATATGACATCTGCATTGTACTTCAGGAAGCCAAGAATTATTTTTAATTGTGGTTTAAAGACATATTAACAGGGAATTCCCTGGAAGTCCAGTGGTTAGGACTCCACACTTTCATTGCCAAGGGCCCAGGTTCAATCCATGGTTGGGGAGCTAAGATCCCACTAAGTCATGTGGCATGCTCAAAAAAATTTTTTTAGACAACAACAAAAATTTACCACCTTAACCATTTTTAAGTGTATAGGTCAGCAATGCATCATTAGCAGAAACTAGAAATGGACTTCACATATTTGTTTTCCTGTATTATGAAACTTTTCTTTTAAATGTCAGTCTAATTATTTCTGTATAATTGCTGTAGTGTACTGAAAACAGTGAGCCTCTGCTATCTACAAAGCCTGAAGTCTACACCACATATAGGATTTCAATTACAAGTAAAATGTAATTTTCTGAAGGGTTATCTGAGTGGATTTGCGGGTCTATGACAAATCTTACAGTTGTGATGCCCACCCTCTATTGGGATAACCAGAAACTTATTTCATTAAAATAAATGAAAGTTATATTTAAGTCCAAAAGTCCAGTACATAACTTTCCATAAATGAATCCCATTTTTGGTACCAAAAGTAACAGCGAAATTATGAATAACAGTCAAATATACAGTGAGGATAAAGGAAGTATGATAGAAGGAAATGAATGGGCATAGTTGCCCATCAAATTCTAGAAACTTTTACTAGTGGCCCAAATTACCTAAATGCTTTGCTTCAAAATACTACATATATGCAGGAGAAATAATTTGTCTTTATGTTAATCTTAGAATAATCAATCTTCTGAGGACTTCCTTGGTGGTACAGTAGAAAGGAACCCACCTGCCTTGCATAGGATATGGGTTCAATCCCTGGTTTGGGAAGATTCCTCATGCTGCACAGCAACTAAGCCAGAGTGCCACAACTACTGAGCCCTCTCAAGTCACAATTACTGAGTCTGCATACCACAACTACTGAGCACACACACTACAACTATTGAAGCCTGTGCCCTCTAGGGCCCATGAATTACAATTACTAAGCCTGTGTGCCACAACTACTGAAGCCCGTGCACCTAGAGCCTGTGCTCCACAACAAAGAAGCCACCACAATGAGAAGCCCGCACACTGCAACAAAAAGTAGCCCCTGCATACAAGAGAGAGCCTGCTCTTGTCTCTACTAACAAGAGAGCGCCCACATGCTGCAATAACACAACCAAAACTATTTTTTTTAAATCACACTAAACCAGTATGCCAGTACCCTGAACTACTCAGCTTTTATCAAACTTCCATGTAAAAATACCAATTACATAAACAATGGCCATCATTCATGACTCATTTCTGGAGTCTGTCCTACATTGAACTGGGCCAATACTGAGAAACATTACAGTTCAGACATTTGAATTTTAAGCAAAATTATTCACCTTTTTTACAGCCACATTCACAATAAGAGACTCAAACTTTGGAGTGAAATACAGATTTTGTACTCAATAGTCAAATGCTCTTAGACAAACACAGCCCTTGAGTCTCAATTTCCTCATTTATAAAATGGAGGAAATTTATTATAGTGAGGGATCACCCCAAGCTACAAACTATACTCTCTTCATTTTTCCAGCCAATTTTCAGGCCATGTTTAAGATCACTTTCTACTGCTTTCTTTCCATTACTAGTATATCATAATACATGAGACATAAAAGTGCGTGCGTGCATATGTGTACACACACACACCCAGAGGCATTCCTCTTCCCTTTCCCTTCACCTGGAAGTGCAGATGCTCCTTCATCCTCTCTCTCTTGACGAGGTGGATCCTCTCTCGGTGGACGAGGTGGAATGTTCTCTCTTTCAATTTTTGTCTCCTCTTCAGGTTCCTCAACCTCGATCTAGGGATGTGTGTGCAAAAATGAAGCACTGTTACTAATACGTGTCAACAATATACAGAATATAAACATATATTTGATCATAAATAAATCTAAAGACATTTTCCAATACTATTCACACTTACTCTTAATAAACTTACTCTTCCCACAGTGAGGCTATTCTAAGAACAGCTACCCACAGACTTTAGAAGCTATTTTAATCAATGTTGAGATGGATCTGTGCAATTTTGTTAATAAGCTTGAGAAGAACGTCATCAGTCACATTCCCCAGGAACATAACAGCATATATCCAGGCAACACCAGAGTCTAATTCTCCTGGATCAATGTTCCTTATTACATAGAATACCTTTATCATTATACTGTTCAACAATACTTAAAGGAAATTAATTTCTAATAAAAAAAACATCAAATGTTAAAACGTTAAAGCCACACTTACAAGTGCCCTGGGATATCCACGACCAAGACCTCTTCCTCTAGGCCTGTATGTTGACTTTACTCTCCGACTCATATTTCCCACTGAAAACAGAATACTGTCATTTGGAAAATGCCCTTAAGAGAAAAATTTTATTTGAACACTTCCCTGGCCAAATGATGATGTATATAAAATTTTTGCAAAGTTGAAAATATTTTCAAAATAACTCTCAAGGTAATTTAATTGTGTGGCCGCTTTCCAATTACACCAAATCTGGCAACTTGCAAAAGCAACTGTTTATGTTATGGCTAAGTAGACAGAAAAATAATCTTAAAACACACTTTAAAAAAAAAACATCACGCCACGTGGCTTTTGAGATCTTAGTTCCCAGACCAGGGTTTGAACCAAGGCCCACCGCAGTCAAGCATGGAGTCCTAACCACGGGGCGATCAGGGTACCAAGAATACACTTCCGGTGAGTTTTGGTTTCTCAACTTGATTCACCATCATGGAGACTTTTAGTGAAACACCGCTGGAAATTTAAAACTTGAGTGACTACTGATAAGAGTGTCACATTCTCATTTGCCAAGCCCTTTCTCCCCCCTCCGCCACCATAAAGCTTTACTGGAACACAAAACCACACTCACTCCTTTATAGTTTGTTTATAGCTATTTTTGCACTAAAATGGCAGACTCGAGCTATGAAAGTTAAGATCTTACGAGACACTCGCCTTCCTTTGCACCCTTTTCGAGGCATTACAAACCTAGCAATGCAGTCCAAAACCCCCACAGCCGTCGGTTTCTAGACCTTTCCATTACCTCCTGCTCTGCCCCCAGGTCCCCGAGCCCCAATACCGCCTCTGGATTCTCTGCTGTGGTCAGTCCTAGAGCCTCCAAGAACCAGAAACAACAAACAATGTACCCGTGACTCGCCCCACCTTCGTCTGACTCACTGACCTTGTCCGCCGACCACCCTCCCTCTCCCGCCACCAGGACAAGACCTATGGCGGCCACGACACCTGTGAGGAGTTAGACAACTCGAGAACCTTTCTCCTCATAGGCTAAAGACCGCACTGCCCAACTAGCCAGAAGCCTGCTGGCTCGCCCTCACACTCACGCACCCTTAAACTCCAGGCAGATCTGTGGCCCTACCTGGTGATTCACAACCAAGTAGAAAGAACCCAGGCGTAAAGATGCGACACGAACAGCTCGGAACCTAGAGAACGTTACAAATGTTGCACCCCAAAGGCCGACGAAAGGCACGCAACACTGGTCATGCGCACTGCGTCTCCAAGCGCTACGTGCGCTGGAACCCCGCCCCTACCCGCCCTCTGGAAGGATGACACCCCCTGCCCCCCCCCCCCCCGCCACCTGCCCTCAATGTATAACTCCCGTTTCTGTGCTCTGTCTTCAGTCTTCAGGCCTCCAGGACTCAGTTCCCTCCAATAGCACCCCAAGACTCACCCCCCCTTCATCTGACCCCCACAACTCCACCAACCACTGCCCTAACTCTCCTGCCACCAGAACAAGAGCTATGGCCGCTGAACTCGAGGGCTTTCCTCTTCAAAAGTTAAAGATGGCACCACCTGACCCGTCGAAAGCCCTCTGGCTTCGCCTGACACACCCGCACCATTAAACTCCAGACAGGAAATATCGAGGGCATACCCGGTTGGTCTCCGCCAAACAGAAAGAAGTGAAAGCTAAGATGCGATGCGCAGAGTTCGACACCCAGACCACCTCCCTCGCACACTGCCCCGCAATGGCCGACAGGGACGTGCGCAACCCTGGGCATGCGCACTATGTCTCTGGTGAGCCACTTGGATTGGTTTCCCCGCCCCTCCCCCCTCTCCACAACGATGACTCCCGTCCTCCTCCCCCCACCCCCCGCCATCTCCCTCCATATATATAACTCCTATTTCTCTGCTCTCTCGTCAGTCCTAATGCACCCAGGACCAGATCTCGCCAATAGTACCCCAAGACTCACCCCCACCTTCATCTGACTCCCTGAACCCCGCTGCCCACTGCCCTAACTCTCCTGCCACCAGAACAAGAGCTATGGCCGCTGAACTCGAGGGCTTTCCTCTTCAAAAGTTAAAGATGGCACCGCCTGACCTGTCGAAAGCCCTCTGGCTCCGCCTGACACACCCGCAACATTAAACTCCAGACAGGAAATATCGAGGGCATACCCGGTTGGTCTCCGCCAAACAGAAAGAAGCGAAAGCTAAGATGGGATGCGCAGGGTTCGACACCCAGACCACCACCCTCGCACACTGCACCGCAATGGCCGACGGGGACGTGCGCAACCCTGGGCATGCGCACTATGTCTCTCGTGCGCCACTTGGGCTGGTTTCCCCGCCCCTCCCCCCTCTCCACAACGATGACTCCCGTCCTCCTCCCCCCACCCCCCGCCATCTTCCTCGATATATATAACTCCTATTTCTCTGCTCTCTCGTCAGTCCTAATGCACCCAGGATGCAGATCCCGCCAATAGTACCCCAAGACTCACCCCCACCTTCATCTGACTCCCTGAACCCCGCTGCCCACTGCCCTAACTCTCCTGCCACCAGAACAAGAGCTATGGCCGCTGAACTCGAGGGCTTTCCTCTTCACAAGTTAAAGATGGCACCACCTGACCTGCCCAAAGCCCTCTGGCTCCCCCTGACACACATGTACACTTCAACTCCAGACAGGAAATATCAGCGGGCCTACCCGGTTGTTCTCAGCCAAACAGAAGGAAGCGAAATCTAAGATGCGATGCGCAGGGTTCGACACCCAGACCACCACCCTCGCACACTGCACCGCAATGGCCGACGGGGACGTGCGCAACCCTGGGCATGCGCACTATGTCTCTCGTGCGCCACTTGGGCTGGTTTCCCCGCCCCTCCCCCCTCTCCACAACGATGACTCCCGTCCTCCTCCCCCCACCCCCTGCCATCTTCCTCGATATATATAACTCCTATTTCTCTGCTCTCTCGTCAGTCCTAATGCACCCAGGACCAGATCCCGCCAATAGTACCCCAAGACTCACCCCCACCTTCATCTGACTCCCTGAACCCCGCTGCCCACTGCCCTAACTCTCCTGCCACCAGAACAAGAGCTATGGCCGCTGAACTCCAGGGCCTTCCTCTTCACGAGTTAAAGATGGCACCACCTGACCTGCCCAAAGCCCTCTGGCTCCCCGACACACATGTACACTTCAAGTCCAGACAGGAAATGTCAGCGGGCCTACCCGGTTGTTCTCAGTCAAACAGAAGGAAGTGAAATCTAAGATGCGATGCGCAGGGTTCGACACCCAGACCACCTCCCTCGCACACTGCACCGCAATGGCCGACGGGGACGTGCGCAACCCTGGGCATGCGCACTATGTCTCTCGTGCGCCACTTGGGCTGGTTTCCCCGCCCCTCCCCCCTCTCCACAACGATGACTCCCGTCCTCCTCCCCCCACCCCCCGCCATCTTCCTCGATATATATAACTCCTATTTCTCTGCTCTCTCGTCAGTCCTAATGCACCCAGGACCAGATCCCGCCAATAGTACCCCAAGACTCACCCCCACCTTCATCTGACTCCCTGAACCCCGCTGCCCACTGCCCTAACTCTCCTGCCACCAGAACAAGAGCTATGGCCGCTGAACTCGAGGGCTTTCCTCTTCACAAGTTAAAGATGGCACCACCTGACCTGCCCAAAGCCCTCTGGCTCCCCCTGACACACATGTACACTTCAACTCCAGACAGGAAATATCAGCGGGCCTACCCGGTTGTTCTCAGCCAAACAGAAGGAAGCGAAATCTAAGATGCGATGCGCAGGGTTCGACACCCAGACCACCTCCCTCGCACACTGCACCGCAATGGCCGACGGGGACGTGCGCAACCCTGGGCATGCGCACTATGTCTCTCGTGCGCCACTTGGGCTGGTTTCCCCGCCCCTCCCCCCTCTCCACAACGATGACTCCCGTCCTCCTCCCCCCACCCCCTGCCATCTTCCTCGATATATATAACTCCTATTTCTCTGCTCTCTCGTCAGTCCTAATGCACCCAGGACCAGATCCCGCCAATAGTACCCCAAGACTCACCCCCACCTTCATCTGACTCCCTGAACCCCGCTGCCCACTGCCCTAACTCTCCTGCCACCAGAACAAGAGCTATGGCCGCTGAACTCCAGGGCCTTCCTCTTCACAAGTTAAAGATGGCACCACCTGACCTGCCCAAAGCCCTCTGGCTCCCCGACACACATGTACACTTCAAGTCCAGACAGGAAATGTCAGCGGGCCTACCCGGTTGTTCTCAGTCAAACAGAAGGAAGTGAAATCTAAGATGCGATGCGCAGGGTTCGACACCCAGACCACCTCCCTCGCACACTGCACCGCAATGGCCGACGGGGACGTGCGCAACCCTGGGCATGCGCACTATGTCTCTCGTGCGCCACTTGGGCTGGTTTCCCCGCCCCTCCCCCCTCTCCACAACGATGACTCCCGTCCTCCTCCCCCCACCCCCCGCCATCTTCCTCGATATATATAACTCCTATTTCTCTGCTCTCTCGTCAGTCCTAATGCACCCAGGACCAGATCCCGCCAATAGTACCCCAAGACTCACCCCCACCTTCATCTGACTCCCTGAACCCCGCTGCCCACTGCCCTAACTCTCCTGCCACCAGAACAAGAGCTATGGCCGCTGAACTCCAGGGCTTTCCTCTTCACGAGTTAAAGATGGCACCACCTGACCTGCCCACAGCCCTCTGGCTCCCCCTGACACACATGTACACTTCAACTCCAGACAGGAAATATCAGCGGGCCTACCCGGTTGTTCTCAGTCAAACAGAAGGAAGCGAAATCTAAGATGCGATGCGCAGGGTTCGACACCCAGACCACCTCCCTCGCACACTGCACCGCAATGGCCGACGGGGACGTGCGCAACCCTGGGCATGCGCACTATGTCTCTCGTGCGCCACTTGGGCTGGTTTCCCCGCCCCTCCCCCCTCTCCACAACGATGACTCCCGTCCTCCTCCCCCCACCCCCTGCCATCTTCCTCGATATATATAACTCCTATTTCTCTGCTCTCTCGTCAGTCCTAATGCACCCAGGACCAGATCCCGCCAATAGTACCCCAAGACTCACCCCCACCTTCATCTGACTCCCTGAACCCCGCTGCCCACTGCCCTAACTCTCCTGCCACCAGAACAAGAGCTATGGCCGCTGAACTCCAGGGCCTTCCTCTTCACAAGTTAAAGATGGCACCACCTGACCTGCCCAAAGCCCTCTGGCTCCCCGACACACATGTACACTTCAAGTCCAGACAGGAAATGTCAGCGGGCCTACCCGGTTGTTCTCAGTCAAACAGAAGGAAGCGAAATCTAAGATGCGATGCGCAGGGTTCGACACCCAGACCACCTCCCTCGCACACTGCACCGCAATGGCCGACGGGGACGTGCGCAACCCTGGGCATGCGCACTATGTCTCTCGTGCGCCACTTGGGCTGGTTTCCCCGCCCCTCCCCCCTCTCCACAACGATGACTCCCGTCCTCCTCCCCCCACCCCCTCGCCATCTTCCTCGATATATATAACTCCTATTTCTCTGCTCTCTCGTCAGTCCTAATGCACCCAGGACGCAGATCCCGCCAATAGTACCCCAAGACTCACCCCCACCTTCATCTGACTCCCTGAACCCCGCTGCCCACTGCCCTAACTCTCCTGCCACCAGAACAAGAGCTATGGCCGCTGAACTCCGAGGGCCTTCCTCTTCACGAGTTAAAGATGGCACCACCTGACCTGCCCAAAGCCCTCTGGCTCCCCCGACACACATGTACACTTCAAGTCCAGACAGGAAATGTCAGCGGGCCTACCCGGTTGTTCTCAGTCAAACAGAAGGAAGTGAAATCTAAGATGCGATGCGCAGGGTTCGACACCCAGACCACCTCCCTCGCACACTGCACCGCAATGGCCGACGGGGACGTGCGCAACCCTGGGCATGCGCACTATGTCTCTCGTGCGCCACTTGGGCTGGTTTCCCCGCCCCTCCCCCCTCTCCACAACGATGACTCCCGTCCTCCTCCCCCCACCCCCTGCCATCTTCCTCGATATATATAACTCCTATTTCTCTGCTCTCTCGTCAGTCCTAATGCACCCAGGACCAGATCCCGCCAATAGTACCCCAAGACTCACCCCCACCTTCATCTGACTCCCTGAACCCCGCTGCCCACTGCCCTAACTCTCCTGCCACCAGAACAAGAGCTATGGCCGCTGAACTCCAGGGCCTTCCTCTTCACAAGTTAAAGATGGCACCACCTGACCTGCCCAAAGCCCTCTGGCTCCCCGACACACATGTACACTTCAAGTCCAGACAGGAAATGTCAGCGGGCCTACCCGGTTGTTCTCAGTCAAACAGAAGGAAGCGAAATCTAAGATGCGATGCGCAGGGTTCGACACCCAGACCACCTCCCTCGCACACTGCACCGCAATGGCCGACGGGGACGTGCGCAACCCTGGGCATGCGCACTATGTCTCTCGTGCGCCACTTGGGCTGGTTTCCCCGCCCCTCCCCCCTCTCCACAAGGATGACTCCCGTCCTCCTCCCCCCACCCCTCGCCATCTTCCTCGATATATATAACTCCTATTTCTCTGCTCTCTCGTCAGTCCTAATGCACCCAGGACGCAGATCCCGCCAATAGTACCCCAAGACTCACCCCCACCTTCATCTGACTCCCTGAACCCCGCTGCCCACTGCCCTAACTCTCCTGCCACCAGAACAAGAGCTATGGCCGCTGAACTCGAGGGCTTTCCTCTTCACAAGTTAAAGATGGCACCACCTGACCTGCCCAAAGCCCTCTGGCTCCCCCTGACACACATGTACACTTCAACTCCAGACAGGAAATATCAGCGGGCCTACCCGGTTGTTCTCAGCCAAACAGAAGGAAGCGAAATCTAAGATGCGATGCGCAGGGTTCGACACCCAGACCACCTCCCTCGCACACTGCACCGCAATGGCCGACGGGGACGTGCGCAACCCTGGGCATGCGCACTATGTCTCTCGTGCGCCACTTGGGCTGGTTTCCCCGCCCCTCCCCCCTCTCCACAACGATGACTCCCGTCCTCCTCCCCCCACCCCCTGCCATCTTCCTCGATATATATAACTCCTATTTCTCTGCTCTCTCGTCAGTCCTAATGCACCCAGGACCAGATCCCGCCAATAGTACCCCAAGACTCACCCCCACCTTCATCTGACTCCCTGAACCCCGCTGCCCACTGCCCTAACTCTCCTGCCACCAGAACAAGAGCTATGGCCGCTGAACTCGAGGGCCTTCCTCTTCACAAGTTAAAGATGGCACCACCTGACCTGCCCAAAGCCCTCTGGCTCCCCGACACACATGTACACTTCAAGTCCAGACAGGAAATGTCAGCGGGCCTACCCGGTTGTTCTCAGTCAAACAGAAGGAAGCGAAATCTAAGATGCGATGCGCAGGGTTCGACACCCAGACCACCTCCCTCGCACACTGCACCGCAATGGCCGACGGGGACGTGCGCAACCCTGGGCATGCGCACTATGTCTCTCGTGCGCCACTTGGGCTGGTTTCCCCGCCCCTCCCCCCTCTCCACAACGATGACTCCCGTCCTCCTCCCCCCACCCCCTGCCATCTTCCTCGATATATATAACTCCTATTTCTCTGCTCTCTCGTCAGTCCTAATGCACCCAGGACCAGATCCCGCCAATAGTACCCCAAGACTCACCCCCACCTTCATCTGACTCCCTGAACCCCGCTGCCCACTGCCCTAACTCTCCTGCTACCAGGACAAGAGCTCTGGCCGCTGACCTCGAGGGCCTTCCGCTTCACAAGTTAAAGATGGCACCACCTGACCTGCCCAAAGCCCTTGGCTCCCCAACACACATGTACACTTCAAGTCCAGACAGGAAATGTCAGCGGGCCTACCCGGTTGTTCTCAGTCAAACAGAAGGAAGCGAAATCTAAGATGCAATGCGCAGGGTTCGACACCCAGACCACCTCCCTCGCACACTGCACCGCAATGGCCGAAGGGGACGTGCACAGCCCTGGGCATGCGCACTATGTCTCTCGTGCGCCACTTGGGCTGGTTTCCCCGCCCCTCCCCCCTCTCCACAACGATGACTCCCGTCCTCCTCCCCCCACCCCCCGCCATCTTCCTCGATATATATAACTCCTATTTCTCTGCTCTCTCGTCAGTCCTAATGCACCCAGGATGCAGATCCCGCCAATAGTACCCCAAGACTCACCCCCACCTTCATCTGACTCCCTGAACCCCGCTGCCCACTGCCCTAACTCTCCTGCCACCAGAACAAGAGCTATGGCCGCTGAACTCGAGGGCTTTCCTCTTCAAAAGTTAAAGATGGCACCACCTGACCTGCCCAAAGCCCTCTGGCTCCCCCTGACACACATGTACACTTCAAGTCCAGACAGGAAATGTCAGCGGGCCTACCCGGTTGTTCTCAGTCAAACAGAAGGAAGCGAAATCTAAGATGCAATGCGCAGGGTTCGACACCCAGACCACCTCCCTCGCACACTGCACCGCAATGGCCGAAGGGGACGTGCGCAACCCTGGGCATGCGCACTATGTCTCTGGGGCGCCACTTGGGCTGGTTTCCCCGCCCCTCCCCCCTCTACACAAGGATGACTCCCCCCCCAGCCCCCCCACAATCTCCCCTGGATGTATATAACTGCCATTTGTGTCCTCTGTCGTCAGTCCTAATGCATCCAGGACCGAGATCCCTCCAATAGCACCCCAAGACTCACCCCCACCCTCATCTGACTTCCACACCTCCAACGACCACTGTCCTAACTCTCCTGCCACCAGGACAAGAGCTATGGCGGATCACCTCGAGAGCCTTCCTCTTCAAAAGTTAAAGTTAAAGATGGCACCCCCCTCACCTGCCCAAAGCCGCCTGGCTCCCCTTGACACACATGCACACCTAAACTCCAGACAGGAAATATCCGTGGGCCTACCCGGTTTGTCTCGGCCAAACAGAAAGAAGCGAAATCTAAGATGCGATGTGCAGGGTTCGACAACCAGACCACCTTGCACACTGCAAGGCAGTGGCCAACGGGGAAGTGCGCATCCCTGGGCAAGCACACTATGTCTCTCGTGCGCCACGTGGGCTGGATTCCCCGCCCCTCCCCCCTGGCCGAAACGATGACCTCCCCACCCCGTCCCCCCCGCCCGCAGCCACCTCTCCTCAATGTATAACTCCCGTTTCTGTGCTCTCTCGTCAGTCCTAAGGCCTCCAGGACCCAGATCCCTCCCATAGCAAACCAAGACTCACCGCCACCTTCATCTGACTCCCTGAATTTCGCCAACCACTGCCCTAATTCTACAGCCCCAGAACAAGAGCTATGGCAGGTGACCTAGAGGCCCTTCCTCTTTAAAAGTTAAAGACGGCACCGCTTGACCCGCCAAAAGCCCTCTGACTCCTCCTGACACACATGCACACGTGAACTCCAGAAAGGAAATATCGGTGGCCTACCCGGTTGGCCTCAGCCAAACAGAAAGAAGCAAAAGCTAAGATGCGATGCACAGAGTTTGGCACCCAGACCACAGTGCACACCCTGCACCCCAAGATCCAACAGGAAAGTGTGCAACTCCGGGTAGGCGCACTATGTGTCTCGTGTGCAACGTGGGCTGGTTTCCCCGCCCCTCACCCCTCTCCACATGGATCACACCCCCCCTAGCCCCCAACCACCTCCCCTCAATCTGTAACTCCTGTTTCTGTGCTCTGTCGTCAGTCCCAAGGCCTCCAGGACCCAGATCCCTCCAATAGCACCCGAAAACTCACCCCCACCTTCATCTGACTCCCACACCTCCACCGACCACTGTCCTAACTCTCCTGCCACCAGGACAAGAGCTATGCCAGGTGACCTCAAAGACCTTCATCTTCGAAAGTTAAAGATGGCACCCCATGACCCGCCCAAAGCCTTATGTCTCCCCTTAACACACATGCACACCTAAACTCCAGACAGGAAATATCAGCGGGCCTACCCGATTGTTCTCAGCCAAACAGAAACAAAAGCTAAGATGCGATGGGCAGAGTTCGGCACCCAGACCACCTTGCACACACTGCACCGCAAGGGCCGACAGGAAAGTGTGCAACTTTGGGCATGTGCACTATGTCCCTAGTGCACCACTTGCCTGGTTTCCCCGCCACTCCTCCCTCTCCACAAGGATGACTCCCCATCGACCCCCCCCCCCCCCGCCACATCCCCTCCATGTATAACTCTCGTTTCTCTGCTCCATCGTCAGTCCTAAGGCCTCCGGGACACAGATCCCTCCAATAGCACCCCACGATTCACCCCCACCTTCGTCTGACTCCCACACCTCCACCGACCACTGCCCTAACTCTCCTGCCATCAGAACAAGAGCTATGGCCCCTGAACTCGAGGGCTTTCCTCTTCAAAAGTTAAAGATGGCGCCGCCTGACCCGCCCAAAGCCCTCTGGCTCCGCCTGACACACATGCACAATTAAACTCCACACAGGAAATATTGGTAGGCCTACCCAGTTAGTCTCAGCCAAACAGAAAGAAGCGAAAGTTAAGATAAGATGTGCAGGGTTCGACACCCAGACCACCTTGCACACACTGAACCCCAATGGCCGACGGGGAGTGTGTAACTCTGGGCATGCGCACTACGTCTCTTGTGCATCACGTGGGCTGGTTTCCCCGCCCCTCCCCCCGAACCACGTGGATGACTCCCCCCCGTCCCCCCTCCACCACCCCAAGATGTATAACTCCCGTTTCTGTGCTCTGTCCTCAGTCCTAAGGCCTCCAGGGCCCAGATCCCTCCAATAGCACCCGAAGACTCACCCCCACATTCACCCCACTCCCACACCTTCACCAACCACTGTCCTAACTTTCCTGCCACCAGGACAACAGCTATGGCGGCTGACCTCGAGAGCCTTCCTCTTCAAAAGTTAAAGATGGCACCCCCTCACCAGCCCAAAGCCTTCTGGCTCCCCCTGACACACATGCACACATAAACTCCAGACAGGAAATATCGGTGGGCCTACCCGGTTGTTCTCAGCCAAACAGAAACAAAATCTAAGATTCGATGCACAGAGTTCAGTACCCAAACCACCTTGCACACACTGCACCGCAAGGGTCGACGTGGAACTACACAACCCTGGGCATGCACACTATGTCTCTCATGCATCACGTGGGCTAGCTTCCCCACCCCTCCCCCCTTTCCACAAGGATGACCACCCCCCGCCCCCCGCCCCTTCCCCTCAATGTGTAACTCCCATTTCTGTACTCTGTCCTCGGTCCTAAGGCCTCCAGGACACAGATCCCTCCAATAGCACCCCAAGACTCACCCCCACCTTCAACTGACTCTCACACCTCCACCGCCCACTGTCCTAACTCTCCTGCCGCCAGGACAAGAGCTATGGCGCATGACCTCGAGGGCCTTCCTCTTGAAAAGTTAAAGAGACACCGCCTGACCCGCCCAAAGCCCTCTGGCTCCTCCTGACACACACGCACACTTCAAGTCCAGACAGGAAATATCTGTGGGCCTACCCGGTTGGTCTCAGCCAAAAAGAAAGAAGCAAAAGGTAAGATGCGATGCGCAGAGTTCGGCACCAGACCACCTTGCACACACTGCACCGCAAGGGCGACAGAGAAGTGTGCAACCCTGTGCATGCCTACTATGTCTTTCGCGAGCCACCTGCGCTGATTTCCCCGCCCTCCCCCCTCTCCGCAAGGATGACTCCTCCCCCCCTCCCCGCCCCCCCCCCCCCACCGCCACCTCTCCTCAGTGTATAACTCCCGTTTCTGTGCTCTGTCGTCAGTCCTAAGGCCTCCAGGACCCAGATCGCTCCAATAGCACCCCAAGACTAACCCCCACCTTCATCTGACTCCCTGACCCCCGCTGCCCACTCTCCTCACTCTCCTGCCACCAGGACAAGAACTATGGCCGCTGATCTCGAGGGTCTTCGTCCTCAAAAGGCACCGCCTGACCCGCCCAAAGCCCTCTGGCTCCCCCTGACACACATGCACACTTAAACTCCAGACAGGAAATATCGGTGGGCCTACCCGGTTAGTCTCAGCCAAACAGAAAGAAGCAAAAGCTAAGATGCTATGCGCAGAGTTTGGCACCCAGACCACCTTGCACACACTGCACCGCAAGGACCGACGGGAAAGTGCGCAACCCTGGGCATGCGCACTACGTCTCTGGTGCGTCACGTGGGCTGGTTTCCCCGCCCCTCTCCCCTATCAACATGGATGACTCTCCCCCGTCCCCCCCTCCACCACCCCTCGATGTATAACTCCCGTTTCTGTGCTCTGTCTTCAGTCCTAAGGCCTCCAGGACCCAGATCCCTACAATAGCAACCCAAGACTAACCCCCACCTTCATCCCTAACTCTCCAGCCACCAGGACAATAGCTATAGCGGCTGACCTTGAGGGCCTTGCTCTTCAAAAGTTAAAGACGGCACAGCCTGACCCGCCCGAAGCCCTCTGGCTCCCCCTGACACACATGCACACTTAAACTCCAGACAGGAAATATCGCTGGGCCTACCCGGTTGGTCTCCGCCAAACAGAAAGAAGCAAAAGCTAAGATGCGATGAGCAGAGTTGGACACCCAGACCACACTGCACAGACTGCACCGCAAGGGTCGACGTGGAACTGCACAACCCTGGGCATGCGCACTATGTCTCTTGTGCTCCACGTGGGTTGGTTTCCCCGCCCCTCCCCCCATCCACATGGATGACTCCCCCCCGCCCCCGCCACCTCCCCTCAATGTATAATTCCTGTTTCTGTGCTCTGTCTTCAGTTCTAAGGCCTCCAGGACTCAGATCGCTCCAATAGCACCCCAAGACTCACCACCACCTTCATCTGATTCCCTGACCTTTGCCGCCCCCTGTCCTAACTCTCCTGCCACCAGGACAAGAGCTATAGCGGCTGATCTCGAGGGCCTTCCTCTTCAAAAGTTAAAGATGTCACCCCCTGACCTGCCCAAAGCCCTCTGGCTCCTCCTGACACACATGCACACTTAAACTCCAGACAGGAAATATCGGTGGGCCTACTGGTTATTCTCAGCCAAACAGAAAGAAGCAAAAGCAAGATGTGATCCGCAGAGTTCAGCACCCAGACCACCTTGCACACACTGCACCGCAGGAGCTGAGGGGAAAGTCCGCAATCCTGGGCATGCACTCTATGTCTCTCGTGTGCCACGTGGGCTCGTTTCACAGCCCAACTCCCCCAACGGATTACCACCTCCCCCCTGCCACTGATGACTTCCATATCTGTGCTCTGTCAGTAGCTCCAGTTCTTCCAGGGCACAGGTGTTTCAAGTAACGCCCTCAAGGCTCGCCCTACTTTCCCTTGTCCCTTTCCACTCTGGCGTACTGTTTTCCATTATCCCAGACCTGCCACGAGGCCAAGGGATGTGGTGGCTGCCTGCGAAGTGAGATACAATGCCTGCTAAAACCAAAGTACAGTATACTCCATAGAATTTACAGATTCCCTGGTATCTCAGCTGGTAAAGAATCCACCTGCAATGCAGGAGACCCCGGCTGTATTCCTGGGTCAGGATGACTCCCTGGAGAAGGGTTAGGCTCCCCACTCTAGTATTCTAGGGCTCCCCTGGGGGCTCAGACAGTGAAAAATCCACCTGCAATGCAGGCGACCTGGGTTCAGATCTCTGCGTTGGGAAGATTCCTGGGAGGAGGGCATGGCAATCAACTCCAGTGTTCTTGCCTGGAGAATCCCCATGGACAGAGGAGCCAGGCAGGTTACAGTCCATGGGGTTGCAAAGAGTCAGATATGGCTAAGCGCAAGCCTCAGAACCTAATATTCAAAATGTCCAGTGTATGATTCAAAATTGATCAGAAATACTCAAGAAAATAAAATTAGAACTACCATGCGACCCAGCAATCCCACTCCTGAGTATATATATGCAAAAGAAACAAAAACACTAATTGGGAAAGATGCATGTGCCCCAATGTTCATAGCAGCATTATGTACAGTTGTGAAGACATGGAAACAGCCAAAGTATACCCGAAGAGATGAATGGATAAAGATAAGTGATAGATACATACAAGGAAATAATCAGTTCAGTTCAGTCGCTCAGTCGTGTCCAACTCTTTGTGACCCCATGAATCTCAGCACGCCAGGCCTCCCTGTCCATCACAAACTCCCAGAGTTTACTCAAACTCATGCCCATTGAGTTGGTGATGCCATTCAGCCATCTCATCCTCTGTCGTCCCCTTCTCCTCCTGCCCCAATCCCTCCCAGCATCAGGGTCTTTTCCAATGAGTCAGCTCTTTGCATGAGGTGGCCAAAGTATTGGAGTTTCAGCTTCAGCATCAGTCCTTCCAATGAACACCCAGGACTTATCTCCTTCAGGATGGACTGGTTGGATCTCCTTGCAGTTCAAGGGACTCTCAAGAGTCTTCTCCAACACCATAGTTCAAAAGCATCAATTTTTTGGTGCTCAGCTTTCTTCACAGTCCAACTCTCACATCCATACATGACCACTGGAAAAACCATAGCCTTGACCAGATGGACCTTTGTTGGCAAAGTAATGTCTCTGCTTTTTAATATGCTGTCTAGGTTGGTCATCACTTTCCTTCCAAGGAGTAAGCGTCTTTTAATTTCATGGCTACAGTCGCCATCTGCAGTAATTTTGGAGCCCAAAAAAATAACGTCTGACACTGTTTCCACTGTTTCCCCATCTGTTTCCCATGAGGTGATGGGACCAGATGCCATGATCTTAGTTTTCTGAATGTTAAGATTTAAGCCAACTTTTTCACTCTCCTCTTTCACTTTCATCAAGAGTCTTTTTGTTCCTCTTCACTTTCTGCCACAAGGGTGGTGTCATCTGCATATCTAAGGTTATTGATATTTCTCCTGGCAATCTTGATTCCAGCTTGTGCTTCTTCCAGCCCAGTGTTTCTCATGATGTACTCTGCATATAAGTTAAATAAACAGGGTGACAATATACAGCCTTGACGTACTCCTTTTCCTATTTGGAACCAGTCTGTTGTTCCACGTCCAATTCTAACTGTTGGTTCCTGACCTGCATACAGGTTTCTCAAGAGGCAGGTCAAGTGGTTTGATATTCCCATCTCCTTCAGAATTTTCCACAGTTTATTGTGATCCACACAGTCAAAGGCTTTGCCATAGTCAATAAAGCAGAAATCGACGTTTTTCTGGAACTCTCTTGCTTTCTCAATGATCCAGCGGATATTGGCAATTTGATCTCTGGTTCCTCTGCCTTTTCTAAAACCAGCTTGAACATCTGGAAGTTCTTGGTTCATGTATTGCTGAAGCCTGGCTTGGAGAATTTTGAGCATTACTTTACTAGCATGTGAGATGAGTGCAATTGTGCGGTAGTTTGAGCATTCTTTGGGATTGCCTTTCTTAGGGATTGGAATGAAAACAGACCTTTTCCAGTCCTGTGGCCACTGCTGAGTTTTCCAAATTTGCTGGCATATTGAGTGCAGCACTTTCACAGCATCATCTTTCAGGATTTGAAATAGCTCAACTGGAATTCCATCACATCCACTAGCTTTGTTTGTAGTGATGCTTCCTAAGGCCCACTTGACTTCACATTCCAGGATGTCTGGCTCTAGGTGAGTGATCACAACATTGTGATTATCTGGGTCATGAAAATCTTTTTTGTATATAGTTCTTCTGTGTATTCTTGCCATCTCTTCTTAATATCTTCTGCTTCTGTTAGGTCCATACCATTTCTGTCCTTTATTGAGCCCATTTTTGCATGAAATGTTCCCTTGGTATCTCTAATTTTCTAGAGAGATCTCTAGTCTTTCCCGTTCTATTGTTTTCCTCTATTTCTTTGCATTGATCACTGAGGAAGGCTTTCTTATCTCTCCTTGCTATTCTTTGGAAATCTGCATTCAAATGGGTATATCTTTCCTTTTCTCCTTTGCTTTTAGCTTCTCTTCATTTCACAGCTATTTGTAAGGCCTCCTCAGACAACCATTTTGCCTTTTTGCATTTCTTTTCCATGGGGATGGTCTTGATCCCTGTCTCCTGTACAATGTCACAAACCTCCATCCATAGTTCATCAGGCACTCTGTCTATCAGATCTAGTCCCTTAAATCTATTTCTCACTTCCACTGTATATTCATAAGGGATTTGATTTAGGTCATACCTGAATGGTCTAGTGGTTTTCCCTACTTTCTTCAGTTTAAGCCTGAATTTGGCAATAAGGAGTTCATGATCTGAGCCACAGTCAGCTCCCGGTCTTGTTTTTGCTGACTGTATAGAGCTTCTTCATCTTTGGCTGCAAAGAATATAATCAGTCTGATTTCAGTGTTGACCATCTGCAATAATACTCAGCCATAAAAAAGAATGCAGCAACATGGATGGATTTGGAGGGCATTATGCTAAGTGATCTCCTTTCCTGATGCTGGGAGGGATTGGGGACAGGAGGAGAAGGGGACGACAGAGGATGAGATGGCTGAATGGCATCACCGACTCGATGGACATGAGTTTGAGTAAACTCTGGGAGTTGGTGATGGACAGGGAGGCCTGGTGTGCTGCAATTCATGGGGTCCCAAAGAGTCGGACATGACTGAGCGACTGAACTGAACTGAACTGATGCTAAGTGAAATAAGTCAGAGAAAGACAAATATTGTATGATATCACTTATATGTAGAATCTAAAAAATACAACAAACTAGTGAATAAAACAAAAAAGCAAACTCACATATATTCACAAATTACTGCATACCAGTAGGGGGAGGGGCAATATAGGAGTACAGGCATTGGAAGTACAAACTATAGGGTGCAAGATAGGCTTAATCTATTATACAACAGAGGGATATAACAATAATAACTGTAAAGGGAAAGTAACTTCTAAAATTGTATTAAAATTTTTAAGTGAAAAAATTGCTCAAAATGTGAAAAAACAGAAAATCTGAGTTTACTTGGGAAAGACAATCAACTGACACCAATGTAGAAAAGACTAAGATGCCAAGTATTATCTGACATCGTCTTATTTTAAAGATGTATTTATTTATGACTGTGCTGGGTATTTATTGCTGCTCATGGGCATTCTCCAGTTGCAGCGATCAGGGGCTACTCTCTAGTTGTCACTGGTTTTTCACTGAAGTGGTTTCTCTTGTGGAGCACCAACTCTAGGCGCCTGCTTCAGTAGTCGCAGCTCACTGGCCCCAGAGCGCTGACTCAGTAGTTGTGGCACACAGGCTTAGTTGCCCCATGGCATGTGGGATCTTCCTGGACCAGGGATCAAACCTGTGTCCCCTGCATTGGCAGGCGGATTCTTTACCACTGAGCCACCAGGGAAACCCTGATATCATCTTTAAAGTTTGTTTTTGTGTTTTGATTGCGCTGGGTCTTGGTTGTGGCACACAGGCTTTCTCTAGTTGCGGTGTGTGGGATTAGTTGGCCCCGAGGCATGTGGGATCTTAGTTCCTGGACCAGGAACCAAATCTGCCTCCGCTACTTTGAAAATCAGATTGTGAACAACTGTTCCACCAGGGAAGTCCTTAAAGCACCTATTTTTTAATGCTTCAATAAATTAATCATGAACATTTTTGAAACAAATGTAAAAACAGGAAATCTTGGCACAGAGAGAGAATAGTTCAAGAAATAAATGGAAATTTTAGAAGTGAAACATATGATAACCAAATAAAAATCTCAGTGCATGGGTTCAGTGGCAGAATGGGGATGAGAAAATAGTGCTCAACACACAAAAATCAAGCTTATTTCTATATACTATCAAGAGACAAAACCAAAATTTAAACACACACAATACTCTTTTACAACAGCTTCTCAAAAAATGCAACAAAACATGTACAGGATCTGTGGATGTTGAAAACTACAAGAAGCTGATGAAAGAAATAGAAGGTCTAAACAAATGAATGTAGTGTTTATGGACTGAGAGATTTGATGTAGTTAGGATGTCAGTTTTCCCCAAATTGATCTTTAGATTTAATGCAATTCCATTCAAAATCTCAGCAGGAATTTTTTTAATACAGAATAATTGGTTCTAAAATGTATGTGGAGGACGTTCCATGGCTTTCCAGTGGTTAGGACTCTGTGCTTTCACTGCCAAGGGCCTGGGTTCAATCCCTGATTGGGGAACTAAGATTGCATAAGCTGTGTTGTGTGGCGTGACCAAAAAACTTTTTTTAATTAAAAAAAATAGAGAATAAACTGTATGTGAAAAAACAGAGAACTACAATTGTCAAAATAAATTTGAAACGGAGGAACAAAACTGGAGGACTAACATGGTTTTTCATGCAAAGTTGCTTTAGTTGTGTCCAACTCTATGGGACCCTATGGACTGTAGCCTGCAAGTCTCCTCTGTCCATGGGATTTCCCAGGCAAAAATACTGGAGTGAATTGCCATGCTCTTCTTCAGGGGATCTTCCCAACCCAAAGATCAAACCCATGTCTTTTACTGTCTCCCACCTTGGCAGGCAGATTCTTTACCATAGCACCACTTGGGAAGCCCAAACATGGCTTTTAAGAATTACTATATAGTTACAATAATCAAGACAGTGTAATATTGGCAAAGGGTTATAGACACACCTTTGTAAAATATCAGTTGGTCATATTTGTGTGTGAAGGTGTGGCTATGAAGGGACAGCACAAGGAAGCTCTGTAGGGTGATAGGACAGTCATGTATCCTGAATGTGGTGGTATTAAAACTCATGTATTAAAACTCACAGAACTCCCAAGGTCAATTTTACTGTATGATATTTTTTCATTTTTAATTTTTTTAATATTTATTTATTTGGCTGTGCCGGATCTTAGTTGAAGCATGCTTGATTTCCTATCTTCGTTGCAGCATGTGAGATCTAGTTACTTGACCAGGAATCAAATCTGTGCTGCCCCCTCCAAATTGGGATGGCCATCTGCAAAAGACCCTGAGCTTAGACCAGAGTCTTCCAGGGTCCCCCAGGAGCAAGAGGCAGAACTGACCTTAGACTGCCCCCAGCTGTCCACGCACAGAGAAGGGGGCTCCAAGGGACACCCAGGCCTGGGGCTCACATACCCAGAGGCCTGTGACCTTCTCAGGTGTGAATGTTTCTGCCTCTGTCCCTCCTCTGTGTTCTCAGACACTTTCCCAGTCTTGGAGATGAGACGCCCCTGCTGGCAAAGGCGGGTGTCACTGTAATGTGGACAGTTGGTGGCTGAGCTGTGCCTGGTGATGCCAAGACCTCCCACGGGGCCAAGGCTTCAGGCTGGCTTCCATGAATGAAAGCAAAAGGCTGATTTAACTTAGCAGCATCCTCGGGTTTGGACCTGGACTCACCCTGCATCACAGACATCCAGAATGGGAAGTGGGGAGGTTATAGGAGGTGGTCCAGTAACAGCCAGGCTGAGGGTCGAGAGCTCAGGACAGAGAGAGAGGCCACTATGAGATCGAGATACTGGGCCTAGTAATGAGGAGAAAGAGCGAGAGGAAGATCAGGGCTGATGAGAACATGGAAGGCACTCAGAGCCTCAGTTTGCCCATCTGTATAGTGGTGATAAAAGTTGAATTTACATCATGCAGTTAGTGTGAGAAAAGCATGATTCATGTAATGTGATCCGCTAACATCTGGTACAGAGTAATTATGAGGCTAATGGTGATGGTATTGTTATTTTTATTATTACAAGAATCACTCAGTCTTAAATAATTGCTGACATGCTCTTCTCCCCCACGAGGTGGGCACCTTGTCTCCTTCAATGGTAAACCCCATGGTCCGCCTCTGTGGCTCCAGTGTGGGGACACTGGTGGTCACCACAGAGGTGTGGTGAAGGAGGGGGTATTTTATAAGGCAGAATAACGCCCCCTCAAAAGATGTCCATATCTCAAACCACAGGACCTGGAATATGTCACCTTACATGGCAACAGAGACTTTGTGGATGTGATTAAATTTAAGTATTTTGAGATGGAGAGATCATCCTGGATTATCTGGGTGAGCCCAGTGTAATCATGAGGGTCCTTATAAGTGAAAGAAGAAGGCAAGAAAGAGAGTGATTTGATGTGAGAAAGACTCGACTGGTTATTGCTGGCTTTGAAGACGGAAGAAAGGGGCCAAGGACTGCAGGCCGCCTCTAGAAGTTTGAAAAGGCAGGGGAATGGTTTCTCCCCAAGAGTCCCCAGAAGGCCCAGAAGGAATGTAGCCCTGAGGACACCTTGTGAGACTTCTGACCTCCAGAACTGAAAGATAATACATTTGTGTTGTTTTAAGCCACTGAGTTTGTTGTAAATTTGTTACATCACTAATATGAAACCACCAAACACATGGAAACCATGTGTTTCCATGGGGAAACACATATCCTCTCCACTCCCTTCCTTCCTACTTCTCAGACCCTTACTCTACCAGAAATGCCCAGTCCTGTAGCCCCTGGCCTTGGGATGAGATGGTGGCTCTGTCCCTTCCGTCAGTCTCTGAGACAGGGGGAGACCGGAGGATGCAGGTCCCCCGAGGAGGGTATATTGGGACCCAGTGCTGCTCAAGGGGGCAGACAGGGAAGGGGCCTGGGATACACAGAAGGCCCCCACGCTGCCCATTATCCACCACTATAATAATACACATACTTGAGGGTAGACACAAAGTGTCATGAGTGTCAGTGATTGTGAGATCTAGAAGGGGCTGATAACAACTGATGTTTACTTGTTCAGGCCAAGCACTGCCCCAGGTAAATGTGTTATCTCATTTAACCTTCACCACAACCCTGTGAGGAGGGAAAGTTATCACTCCTGATGACAGAGGAGCAAAGGGAGGCACAGAGAGATTGTGTAACTCGCCCATCATATGACGTTGTGGAAATTTAGTCCTGGACTGTGTCATTCCAGAGCCCCGCCTCTTGCTCACCCTACTCCACTGCCTGGATTACTAGATTAATCAAATGTGGTCATGGGAAATTCCCTGGAGGTCCAGTGGTTAGGACTTGGTGCTTTCACTGTCAGGGGCCCAGGTTCAATCCCTGGTTGGGGAACTAAGATCCCACAAGCTGCATGGTGCTGTAAAAAAAAATGTGGTCATAAATAAGGCCATTACACATGTTTTCTCCAAAGCCCAGTGGGCACTAACCCCTTTTTATGAATGAGAAACAAAGGCCAGGAGAGGACAGATGATTTGCCTGAGGTCACACAACCAGGACTTGAGGTTCTGGCCTTTATAGCAGATTTGCCAGACTCTAAAACCATATTTCCTCAGTTATTACGAATGTGAATGAGGTTCAAGGGAAGATGGACTCCAGAGTCTGAGGACAAAATTAGCAGATCCTATCCATCCCCTCAAACCTGTCAATCCTAAAGGAAATCAGTCCTGAATATTCATTGGAAGGACTGATGCTGAAGCCGAAGCTCCAATACTTTGGCCACCTGATGCGAAGAACTGACTCATTGAAAAAGACCCTGATGCTGGGAAAGATTGAAGGCAGGAGGAGAAGGAGACAACAGAGGATGAGATGGTTGAATAGCATCACCAACTCAATGGACATGAGTTTGAGCAGACTCCGGGAGATGGTGAAGGACAGGGAAACCTGGTGTGCTACAGTCCATGGGGTCGCAAAGAGTCAGACACAACTGAGCGACTGAACTGAACTGAACTGATCCATCCCCTCAGAGAGGTATCCCCACACCACCGCTGATGTCAGGAGGTAAAGAATAAACAATTCCCCCAAATATGACTTCCACAGACAGGGCTGAGGGAACGTCAGTAACTTCCAGGACTGAAGGTAAGAGGACTCTGTCTCCAGAGGAGGTTCTGATGGAAGTAGTCTACACTGCGTGGTCTAGACAAGGAAACTGGGGTGGCTCAGAGCCTGTGTGGAGGAGTCCCAGAGAGTCACATTACTCCTACTCCTCACTGCATTTTTTAGTTGTTTCCTTGGTGTTTTTTTTTTTTTACTTGAGAAATGTTCATCTTAATGAATATTAATGAATTTCACATCCATGAACAACCACCCCGATCAAGCAGTAGACCATTATCCACATTCCAGAAGTCCTCTGGATCCCTTCCCAATCATATTCTTCCCTTCTCCAGAAGTAAACACTATTATGTCTTGGTGATTATTATTGCCTTGATTCTCTTTATAATTTTACCAGTAGTAATGGATTTGCTTTACCTGTTTTCGAATTTTGTGTAAGTGGGTCATACAGTGTGTAAGCATTTATGTTTGACTTCTTTTGCTCAACAGCATATCTGTGCGGTTCATCCAGGCTGTTCTATGTATTCATAGATCTTTCATTCTCATTGCACAGTATTCCATTCTACAAATAAACTATTTACACACTTCATGGCACTTTTGGTTTTTCTATTTGTAGTTTTTATATATTCTACATTTGAGTCTTTGATCAGTTAAATGTGTTTCAGTTATCTTCTCCCAATTTGTGCCCCAATTTGTGGTTTTCATTCTCTTTATGGTAGTTTTGATTTATAGACATTCTTAATGTAATTGAATGTTTTATAATTGTCATTTATGGTTAGTGTTTTTTCTGTCTTAAGAAAAACTATATACTATATTAAAGTTTTGAAGCTCTTTGTTTTTGTCTTTCACATTTAGGTTTTCAATCCATCTAGTATTATTTTTATTTGTGTTGTGAGGTAGGGATCCGATTTCATTTTTTCAATATGGAAAACAGATTGTTCCATTTATTAGAAGTCTAACCATATTGGAAGTCTGATCTCACAGTACCTCCTTGGCCACATATTCTCTGTCAACATACAAGTGGGTCTGTTTCTGAGACCACTATCTTTCATTGGTCTCTTTGTCTACCCTTGCAGCAATATCATACCATCTTAATTGCTATACCTTTAGAATAAGTATAGGTGCCCTGACTTGTTGGAACTTCCACATAAATTTAAGAATCGTCTCATTATGATACACAGACACAAATCTATTGAAATCATGACTTTATTTGTATTGAACCTATAAAACAGTTTAGAGGGAACTGAGAGCTTTATGACATTGATTCTTCCATTTGATAAATATGTATATCTATTTAGTATTTTAAAATTTCTTTCTATAAACTTTTATATTTTTCCCAAGAATGTTGGCTTCTTTTGTTAATTCCTAAGAAGTTCACAAATGGTATCTTTATTAAAATTTTCTTTGTTGTTAGCATATAAAAGCAGTAGATATTTAAATATGGATTTTGTATCAGAAATCTTAAAATTCTCATTTTTGGGGGGGGGGGGCTCACCATACAGCATGCGGGATCTTAGTTCCCCCACCAGGGATCAAACCTGTGCCCCTGCAGTGGAAGCACAGAGTCTTAACCACTGGACCACCGAAGGAAGTCCCAGAAATCTTAAACTCTTAATAATTCTTATAATTTATCCATGGACTATTTTGAATTTTCTAAATATACAGTGGTATCATCTACAAATGGGGCTTCCCTGGTGGCTCAGTGGTAAAGAATCCGCCTGCATAATGCAGGAGACCCAGGTTCCATCCCTGGGTCAGGAAGATCCCCTGGAGGAGGGCATGGCAACCCACTCCAGTATTCTTGCCTGGAGAATCCCATGGACAGAAGAGCCTAGTGGACTACAGTCCATGGGGTCTCAGAGTCGGACACAACTAAAGCAACTGAGCATGCGCACACGCATCATCTACAAATAATGGCAATTCTGTACTTCATTTCTTTCCCTTGCCTTACTGTGCTTGCTAGGCCCTCCAGTACGATGCTGAGCAGAAATGGTGATAGCAGGCATCCTGTATGTGTGTGTGTGTGTGTGTGTGTGTGTGTGTGTTAGTCACTCAATATAACTATAGACTGTGTGTTTGTGTCCCCTCAAAATTCAGAAGTTGAAACCTAATCCTCAATGTGAGGGTATCAAGAGGTCTTGTCTTTGGGAGGTGACTAGGTCATGAAAGTGGAGCCCTCATGAACGGGAATGAAAAATGAGAAAGTGAAAATCGCTCAGTCATGTCTGACTCTTTGCAACCCAATGGACTATACAGTCCATGGAATTCTCTAGGCCAGATACTGGAGTGGGTAGCCATTCCCTTCTCCAGGGGATCTTCCCAACCCAGGAATCGAATCCAGGTCTCCCGCATTGCAGGCGGATTCTTTACCAGCTGAGTCACCAGGGAAGCCCGTGATGAATGGGGTTAGTGTTTTCATAAAAGAGAGTCCAGAGAGCATCCTTGTTCCTTCACTGTGTGGGGACACAGCAAGAAGAGAGCCATCCATGAACCAGGAAGTTGGCCCTCACCAGACACCAAATCTACCAGCAACTTGATCTTGAATTTCCCAGCCTCCATAACTGTGAGAAATAAATGTTGTTGTCTATTAGCCACCTAGTCTACACTATTTTGTTATAGTAGCCTGAACAAAGACAGAAAGTTTTTATTTAATATAAAACATTTACATCTATTTTCTTTTTTTTCATTTATTTTTATTAGTTGGAGGCTAATTACTTTACAAAAAACATCTATTTTCTTTTTTAATATTTATTTATTTGTCTGCTTCAGGTCTTAGTCGTGGCATGTGGTATCTAGTTACTGGGGCCCTGCTTTGGGAGTGCAGAGTCTTAGTGACTGAACCACCAGGGAAGTCTCACATCTATTTTCTAATTAATATCTCATTAATATTCTTTTTTCACTCAGAAGGTTTTAGTATCAGGGTTATATAAGCCCCATAAAGTGAATTAGAAATGCTCCCTCTTTTTCTACAATCTAGAATTGCTTTTATAAAATTGGAATTATTATAATTATTACACATTTTTATTATTCCTCAGAGCATTTTACCACTGAAGCCATCTGAGACAGTTTTGGCAAGTTATATGTCTGCGAGTGATTTGTCCATTTTACCTAATTTTTCAGCCCAATTGGCATAAAGTTCTTTTTTGGACACTGAGCAAATTATCACATCAGTGGAAGGCCAAGGTACATGTCTAAACTTGATACTTAACAAAGTCAGAGTATTCTCATTAAAAGGTGAAATATGGGTGTGTTGAAAGAATCCTCCTGCCGACACAGGAGACACAGGTTTGATCCCTGGGTCAGGAAGATCCCCTGGAGAAGGAAATGGCAACCCACTCCAGTATTCTTGCCTGGAAAATCCATAGACAGAGGAGCCTGGCAGGCTACAGTCCATGGGGTCACAAAGAGTCGGACATGATTGAAGTGACAGCACGCACAGCTATTTTCTTGGCAGAGAAACTTGGGTAAACTCCAGGAGATGGTGAAGGACAGGGAATCCTGGTGTGCTGCTGTCCATGGGGTCACAAAGAGTTGGATACAACTTACCAACTGAACAGCAACAAGCTGTTTTCTACTTCCAGACCTCAGCAATGCTATTCCCTCTGATGGGACTGCCCTCTCTTCCCTTCATCACATGTTGGATTCCTTCTTGTTTTGTAGGGGAAATGGAGGGTTATTGTTAGTTTTGTTCACTTTTTTGTGTGCCAAGTGGCTTATGGGATCTTAGTTCCCTGACCAGGGATGGAACTTGGGCTGTGGCAGTGAAAGTGCCAAACCACTGAACTGCCACAAACTTCCCATTTCTTGTTTTTCAAAATGCAGCTCAGGCACCACATCCTCCAAGAAGGCTTTCAGAGTCCCTACACTGGACTGAGCATCTGTCCTAGGGCCCCCACAGCTCACTGGATCCATTGCTGCTAATGCTCTAACCACACTGTGGTGTTAACCTCCTCTGTGTCTGTCTCCCCAACTAGACTGTGGGCCCCTTCCTCTATGTCCTAGAGCAGAGCACACATCAACACTTGTGGAGCTGAAGTGAGCTGTAACCACTGAATGATCAGCTAAGTTCTCTAGCTACGTCTCTGTATTGCCCCACATACATTTGTTTGTTCACTTATTTCACTCAAAAGGTATTTATTGAACACTTACTATGTGCCAGGTACTGTTCTAGAAGAGTGGTCAGTGGGGAAAGAGGAAAACTTACAAGAGTGTGGTATCCTGGAAACCAAGTGAAGAAAGGATTTCAAGGTTGAGTTGATGGTCCACTGTGTCAAATACTGTCAATCAATCAAGTAAGATGAGGTCTGAGATAGCATAGGTCTGCCAATAGCATAATGTGAGTATCATCAGTGTCTTCAGCACTTTTGCTGAAGTGGCTAGGCAAAAAAATCCAATTGGGGCTGTTTCAGAAAAGCACTGGAGCCCTGGAGAAGGACTAAAGAAAGATGACATAAAGTTTTGCTGTGAAGGCAAATAAATAAATATATGGTGTTTTATTTTGCTATATAGAGTTTTTCATTTGCATGCAGTATATACATCTATCCTTTTTTTCAAATGTTCTGGATTTCCAGTTTTGAGTTAGAATGCAATGTCTTGGACAGAAACTCTACTATGACATATTAAGTCCTCTGTTCTTTCTGAGGCCATCCCAATCTTGAGGGCAGAGGGCTCTCCCTGTTAGTGTCAAAGGCTGTTTTTGTTTTTCATTAACCTCAAAACCTTGTGGCTGATTCACAACCAATATCCCCTCATCCACAGCTGGCCATGTGTCATAGAGTCTTATGTGTGACATCAAACACTCATGTGGCCCCCATTCTTCCTCCCTCCCTGGCAGAAGGTGGAAAAGACCAAAGGATCTGGCCCCACTCCCGCAAGACCACCAGACTACACATTAGTACCATAAGGTGAGGTGACAAAGAACCTCAAGGACATATTGAAGCAGCAGCAGCAGGTATGACCATATCCCACCCCACCCATCCACCCCCACCCACTCTCCACTGTGGTCCTTCCACAGATCGTGGCCACCCTGCACATTTAGGCCCAAAGAGGAAAACACTGCACAACAGACACATCGTTTCTCATAGAGTTCTATTGTGGCGTATAATAATAGGTACTCTATATAAATTAAATTAAAAATAAAGCTCCAGCAGGTTGCACAGGTTGGCTGTTAATAAATACATCTCTGGGTAATTGTGCCCCAAGACCAGCTCATGACCACTCTCCCTCAACCAGAGAATTATACAAAAATAAATACAGGCTTGAGGGTGGGGTGGGAGGGGAGGACATGCCCAATTCCATTCTGCAAGTTCTTATACCATCCCCCCATGCCACTTCTCGCCACTGGTATTGCCACAAGGAACCCTGTACTGACTGGAGAGCTGAGGGACAGAGAGGCCTCTCTCCAGTCGAGCATTCTCAGAAGCAAAGGACTGTTCACTGAACAGACCACACATCCCATCTGAACCCTCTGGGGAGGGGGGGGTGATGCAGGGGCTGCCCCTCCCCAGAGAGGGGAAACCTGTTATTGCTCATCTCACAAGCAGCTCCTACAAGAACCAGACCAGAGAGAGGCACAGTGCAAGCACCAGGAGGGACATACCATTGTTCAGAGCCACAGGGACCACCACCAGCACAGCTAGGACCCCCAGAGTCTGGGTCAGGGGTCCCCAGAGCTGGGGAGGCAATAGACACACACTCTCTGCAGGGTCTGCCAGGGTAGGAGACCTCTTTGGGGGCTCAAGGCTTGGGCCTGAATCCCCTTCATCCTGGGGGCTTACTTGGGGCCTGGCCAGGCTGGAAGGACAGACTTCAGTCCCTAAGGGACCAAGGAGGGAGAGATCTTGCCCCTGCAGGACTAGAGCGGCTGGCTCCTGGCCAGAGACAGAAATCAACCTGTCTCCCAGCCCACTGGTAAACTCCATCTGGGCTTCTGTGGCCCCTGAGAACCCAGTCACCCCAGATATCATCCTATTCACATGCAAAGAGTCAGAGTCCTTGCTCATCCCCTTCTCTGGAGCCCCACTGAATTGACCCTCTACACCCAGAACCACGGGGCTGTTACATCCAGAACCCTCTGCCCATGGGAGCCACACATCTCCCATAGTGGCTACCACAGAAGGGGCCCCTGAGAGGATTTCTGGAGGTGATTCCTTAGGGGTGTCCCCTTCTGGACTGGAGGGTATGATGGAGAGTCCCTCTTCCCCCTCCCCCTCCTCATCAGGGTCCTCAGTGTCCTTGATGAGCTCCACACCGCGCCCCAGCCGGGCATAATGCAGCGTGATCTCCTCAGCCAGGGCACTGTTCAGGGCCCGCTCAGGGCCAGGCCACTTCAAGATCAGGTCGCGGTCTGTGAGTATGCCCAGGGGATGGCTGGGGGACACCCCTCCATCTATGGGGCCCTCCCCACCACCTCCCACCCCACCAGCAGCCACAGCAGCCCGCAGGCGGCTCAGGTGGGACAGGTAGAGCTGCTCCAGCTCCTGGTCGATGGTGTCCTCTCCAAGCAGCTCCTCCAACCCACTCACAACCTCCAGCCCCCTGGGAGGCTCGTCCATGATAGCTCCCACTAAGGGCTCTTTTCGGCCCCTTCCATTCTCGCTGGATACTTCCCACGTGGCCTCCATCTGTCGCTGGCTCGGTTCCAGAAGAGGCCCAGCTGCCCCCTCACTTGCATCGGGCCCCGAGGCCTGGTCCCGGGGAGAGCGACCCAGGCCGCAGAGAGAGGAAGAGAGGGGAATCCTGATGGCCGGCGCCTGGGGAACCTCTGTGAAAGTCACAGGCGGGCTGCTTCTGGTGACATCACCTTCCTCTGGGGGTCTGCCAGCCAGTGTAACTTCAGAAACCTGGAAACCATGAGGGGAGGAGGGGGGAGGGGAGAGAAAGAGAAGGGAATGAAGAGGCAGGGGAGGCAGGGAAACAAGCAGAGACAGTGAGAACTGGTGACAGCCTGCACCCAGCCCCACAAGTGTTTCCAGATGAAAACTCCTTAAAGAACTATAATTTCCTTAACTCCAAAGACTATGCCTATATTAAAATAGATGGAATAAAAGGGAACTCCCTGCAGATCATAAAGCTAAGGAATTCAGTGGGCACCAATATTTGGTGAACAACTATCAGTAAAAACTATTGGTTGACCTCCAAAACATATCCAGGACATCCATATGAATTCATGTATTTTCTCTTTAAAAAAATTGTATTTCCTAGCACTGTCTTTTGACAAGGCCTAGAAACAATGACCAGTCTAGTAGCAACAAGCATTCCTAGCTCCCAGATCTTGGTTTCTAAATACCATTCTCCACTAAAAGGAACCAGGGATCCTGAAATAAATGACTGTTTTCAAGTCTGGGGCAGGAAAAGCACAAGACGAGGTTGTGACATATTGACATACCAGAATGTGAGAAAGTGCTCAAAGAATGTTGGGGATGTGTCATAACAAGTCTGGAGCCAGTGAAAATAAACTCCCACTGGCCAGAGACAGTTCAACTTATGCAGTTCAATTTATTATCAAAATAAATAAATAGGTGCAATGGGTTGAAACTCATCAAATATGTTTAAAATTCATTATATTAATAATGCCACCCCAAAACTTAAATCCCTAATTGGTCACCTTTGCTGTTCATTTCTTCTGAAAACTGGTAAATGAAAGGGAAAATTTTAAATATTTATCCAGCTTTTTCTATACAAACTACATATATCCTCAATGTATATATGCTCAAGGTAGCCAAATAGTTGATGTGCAAAAGCCTTTCTTTAGAGAAAAATTCCAGCTAATAAATAAAATGGAAATAGAAGTAAATAGAATTGATTCTATTTAACTTGCTTTAATAACAGATTTAATAAATTTATTTAATAAAAATTAATAGATTAATAAATTAATTAAATCTAATATTCAGTTCAGTTCAGTCGCTCAGTCGTGTCCGACTCTTTGTAACCCCATGAATCGCAGCACGCCAGGCCTACCTGTCCATCACCAACTCCTGGAGTTAGATCAAATAGAATAAATTAATAAAAATAAAGTAGAAATGTGTTTCCACATGGATGCAATCAGCCAAATCCAGACTGTGGGAAACTCTATAGGCCAAACAAGTCTTCTTCAACAAACAAATTGTAAGATAGATTTAAAATTCTAAAAAGACTCATCAACCAAATGCAATGTGCTGACCTTGTTTGGACCCTAAAACACTTCCAATATAAGGAAATTTGAACACTGACTAAATATTTGGTAATACTAAGGAATTACTGTTAATCTTCTGAGGGGGAACAATGCATTGTGGGGGGGGGGTTTGAGTGCTTAATTTTCTGAAATACAAACTGAAGTATTCGTGGATGACATAATGTCTAAATCTTCTCCAAAATAATTTCACAGGGAAGGCAAGAAGAAGGGGTGGGTGGAGTATAGAAAAAGTAGCAATGGATGTGCTATAATTTGTTGAAGCTGGGTGATATGTGGATTCCTTATACTAGTTTCCTTATTATTATTATTATTTTGGCTGCTCCTATGGCATGCAGAATCTTAATTTCCCTGACCAGGGATCAAACCCATGCCCCCTGCAGTGGAAGCATGGAGTCCTAACCACTGGACTGCCAGGGAATTCCTGGTTTCTTTACTTTGATACGTTTGAAAATCTTTATAATAAAAAGTTAACACACACACACACTTACATCTCTAGAATCTCTCTCCCTGCCAGCACCAGCATCATTCACCTGGACCACTGCAGTAACCTCCTCTTCCTAAGGGTCCCCCAGCTTCTGCCCTCAACCCCACAGTCTATTTTCCTCAAAGCAGCCAGAGGGAACCTGCTAAACCCTAAGTCAGATCACAGCCCCACTCTGTTCCCCTGCCATTTAGAGTAAAGGCCAGAGTCCTCTCCACAGCCCCTGAGGTCCCACACCATCTGTCCTCCCCAACCTCTCTCACCTCACCTCCTGCCGCTCCCCTGCACTGACCTCCTCACCGCTCCTCACACATATTAGCCACAGCCCTGGTTGGGGACTTTGCACTAGCCTGAGATGTTCTTCCCTTAGTTATCCACATGCCTCACTATTTCACTTTCTTCAGCTCTTCACTCAAATCTCACTGACCACTAAGGCCTTCCCTGGCGACCCAATCTGAAGTTGCAAACATCTCCCCTCCTCTAAACCCCCCTCCCACACACAGATCCACACACTCTCTCTCCTTATCCCTTTATTTTTTTTTCTTAGCACTCATCATCTAAAATACCGTATTTTTAAAATTTGTTTTTTAATTGGTAAAATTCCATATATTTTAACTACTACTTTGTTTTATCATGTCTCATTCCACTAAAATGTAAGTAAGCCCCATGAAGACAGTGTTTTTGGTCATTACTGTGTTACCAGTGTCCATAACAGTGCTTGGCACAGAGCAAGCACTCAATAAACATTTGCTAAACAAATGACATTTCTATAAGCCCAGGCAAATAACTGCATTCTACCCTTCCGCCACCAAGTTCTGACTTGGGGGTCTCCCCCGACTCAGTGGACATGAGTTTGAGCAAACTCCGAGAGATAGTGAAGGACAGGGAAGCCTGGTGTGCTGCAGTCCATGGAGTCACAAAGAGCTGGACACAACTTAGCGACTAAACAGCAACAAACTCCTACGTGGGTTGACCCGGAGCAAGTCAGCCCCCACCACCCAGCCTCTCATCGGGCAGTTCATCCAGAGGCTGCCAGGTCTGCTTACCTGAAGTGTCATCTGGGGCCACGGACGGAGAGGTGTGGGGGCCACCAAGGGACCCACTGTCTCCTGGACATCAGGACGCTCTGCTGGAAAGAGGAGGACAGCGTTGGGGCCAGGCAAGTATATGAACTGGCCTGGTTTGATTAAGAAAATATATGCTTCTAGCCAGTTGTCAGATTTGCCTCTGAAGCTTTCTGTGACAATCTAAGGCAGAGGGTGCCTCTTAATTTATGGAGAAAGGCGAGGAAGATAGAAATGGTAAATATAAGCTAAGACTCCCACAGCCTGCCAATTGCTTACCCACAGCAGGGGTATTATCGTCCGCTCTCTTCATCTTCAGCTCTTCGTTAGGCCTGTGGGGCGGAGGAGAAAATGCATGGATCTGATGCCCTGAAAGGCCAGTTCTGCCACCTACCGGCACTTTCTGAGCCTCTCTGCTGGCCCACCCTCACCTGATAGCTGCAGTTTCTCTTCTGCTGCCTCTCTCTATCCTCTGGTCATAAAGTCAACACACTCACTAGGAAACTGACGAAATACAGGAACGTGTAAGGAAGCAGGAGAAAAGTCATGCATCAGCCAGAGGCAACCACCATTACTGTTCTGGAAAATTTCATTCCACACATTCTACGAATCATTTAGATTCTACAGGCAAAATTTTGCAGCTGGTTTTGTCCATTTAACAGTAAGCAGCAGAATTATATACTTTTGTAACCATCTGAAATGGCTGCTTACTGCTTCTATCACATGGGCTGACCTTAACGTACATAGTCATTCCCTTCCTACTGGACAGCTAGGTTGTTTTTTCATCTTGCTCTCACAAAGCAGACTTCAGCAGACACCATTGGACATAGCTTAATGAACATTTTGGATTATTTCTCTAGGGTATATTTCTGGCTGTGGAGGAAACCATCTTTTCCAAGAAATGGCAAGTGAGGACTGTGGGGCACAGGAAACAGCAACAGGAAGGAAGGAAGCAAATGGAAAACGGGAAGGTCAGAAAAAAAGGCAGTGATTTGAGGTCACAGAGGCCTAGGTCCCTCCGCCAACCCTCCACCCATCACTGTATCAGCCCGGCAGTATACTTAACCTTCCTGAACCTCACCTCCTCATCTTAAAACGGAGCACAGAGGAGCCAGGATGTGTACACCAAGCACAGGGCAGTCATGGGAAATGAGGACTTCAAGCTAGACACCAGGGCCTAGCACAGAGCAGGGGCTGAATAAGTATTTGTTGGTCTTTTCCTCCTTCGCCAGGCAAGTCTGACCCAAGGTCTGAGTGGCAGAAACCAAGTGTATTTCACCCAGTCCCTACCACAGGTGAGGGCACGAGGATCATGTGGAAATCATTGTTCTCATGAGTATCAGCTGTTTCCAATGAGGGAACCATAAACTAAAATCATGTGGAGACCTGAGAAGAGCTGAGGCAATAGCTCAGATGTTTTTTCTTTCTAAGAAGTAACAGTATGATATTGACACTTCCGGAAGTGGTTGCAACTTTTTTGAAAACATATAATCAATTATCTTCACAATTACCTATAGAAACAGAATTATCACTAGCTGACCTGAATATATTGCTTACTATGGTACTTCATAGCATAGCTTCACATAGCTTCACATGTATTCACTTAATTCTCATGAGAACCCTATGAGATACTTTTATTCCTTTGAAGTAGACAGTATTATTATCCTTATCCTTATCCTTATCTTACAGATGATGAAACAGAAGCCAAGTAAACAGCTCAGTCATGCAGATAGAAACCTAGGCCTTTCAGCTCCTAAGTCTGTGCTCTCAACCAACAAACTGACGAGGGAGGTTGGGATCTTACCACAGCCCCATCTCCAATCCTTTCCAGAGTAGATAGGAAGCAGCAATAATGGACAAGATCCCTCTCTCCACCTTCATTCAAGCTTTGCTTTCGATCTGCCTTTTGCCCCCACTGTCATTCTCAGTTTCCCTGCCTTTGTGGGACATGTGGCTAGGAGACCACCAGATACAGAAATGGCTGAAAGAACTGCTTTTTATTAGCACTCTTGGGGAGGAAGCTTGAACAATGCATATGGATCGAGTCTGGAAGATGGGGAGGAAGCTTGAACAATGCACATGGATCTGGAAGATCCAGAAAGGACAATCTCTCCTTCTCCACAGATTGGGGCTCACACCTCCCAGAATCAGAGACTACAGGGCATACAGTGGGTGACTTTAGGAGCTCAGCCATCATCTCCTGCACTTCATGGATGAGAAAGGGGGATTTAGAGCAAACTGGCTTGGTCCTGCACCAGTCCCCTGAGTAGGTTGAAAATCCAGGTCTTTGGATTTGTGGCCCAACACAATTTCTGCTGACTTCTTTTACTAATGTAGTCCTTTATTAAAGAAAATGTCATCTTCCTAGTGTCTTCTCAAGCATCCTTAAGACCCACAAACAAACAGAGAGGCAACCCTCCTTCCAGGGCAGGACTAAGCCAGCCTTCCCCTGCCATCTGGCCCAGTGCATGTACACAACCATCAGGTTTCTAAAAGCCACTCTAGAGCCCTGGGTGTATATGAGAGATAAGAGGGGGAACTCAGCATGCAGCAACCAGCAGGGAAAGAACTCCACGGTCCATTTGAAGGAAGAGAGAGAAGAAAAACAAAGACATAACAACTCTTCTGCCCCCAGAACATCTCTTCCACAGCCAGGGAGGGTGAGAAGAGGGAGAACATCCAAAAATTGGGTCAAGAAATTCAGCCAATCCCAAGATCCACGAAGTCAGCAGAAGTACACAGGTCACTCTCCCTTCCTCCGACATCAGAGAAATGAAAGCAGGAGGTACAAATGTCTATAGTTCTCCTCCTCCACCATGGACCCTTTTCACTGATACACCTAAGTCATCTGAAAACCTTCATATCTATCCTTCAAAGCAATACCCTTCCTTTTGCAGAAACTGTTCACAAATGCAGAAACTGAGGCTCAAGGAACTGTCTATACACACTACTAACTACACACCACTCTGATAACATCCAAAGAACGCTCCATTTTGAAGACAGTTCAAAACTTTGGGCCATAAAAAAAAAAAAAAACACTAAAAAAAAAACTATCCTTGAACTGTCTTTCACAGTAAATATTCGGAGGCAGCTAGGATTTTAATCAAAAGGAGGATAGTAAAAGAAATGGGAGTACAAATGTAAACTGACTCACTAATCGGTAACAGAGAAAAGGGGTTCTTAGAAAAATGGAGAGGGAGATTAAGAACAAAACTGTACCTCCAGTGTGCTTGCTAATTTTTGAGAAGGAAACCTGCCCTTTTGGCACCAACCCCACACATGCCACATGGTATCACCTTAAGGGTTATGAGCAGTCACAAGCTGGAGCACACAGATCGGGGGGCATCCTGGGCATGCATCTTCTGGGTGCTCTCCTGAGAGCTAGTCAAGACAGTGTGGCCTAGAAGGGGCCATGTTAGGCCTGCACGCCTGTCTCCTGGGCGTGAGAAGTCTTCCTGCCATCAGGAGACTCAATGGCCTCTGACCTGATGGCAGCTGAGACTGGGAGTGGGGTTTTAGAAAGAGCTGCTGGGGGCCCCAGCCTAGGCCAGCCAAGACAGAACAAAAAAGTGCATTGTCACACAGTGAGTGAGCAAGTGATGGCTGACAACCCCCATGGAGAAGAGCAAAGCAGACTTTTAGGGATGTCATATCACTACCACCACCACCAAGTCCTCTGAGAGCATCCCCCAACACTCGTGTTTTCAAAGAACCTGGCCAGCCCAAAGTGGGTCATGCAGTGAAACCCAAAGGGAAACTCAGTAGACTCCAGCTCCCATGCAGTCAGCCCAGAGATAATGCTGACTCTCCAAGGGGACAGGTGGCTTTGGAAACTTGCCCGAGATACTTGGAATCCCAGTTACCCTGAGCCATCTGCTTTCAATGGGGTTTGAAGGAGGCTATGAAAGCCAAGTTACATGGGGCACTGCTTTGCCTTCCCCAGCTGTGCGTGTCAGTTCTGGAACTTACAGACAACCCAGTAGGGTGGAGGAAGGAAGCTGAGCAGTTTATTGTGCTATGAGTTTCTGTTAAAGCAATGCCTCTATTCACTTTGCAGTGGCCCACAGTAAGAGATACATTTTACATCATAACCCAGCACACGCTCATACATGTGTAAACATATAGACATATATCTGAAAACCAGTTGTTCTTTGAACACTTACCTTTACTACATGTTGTGATGCACTCATTGTTTTCTATGCTGTTTTTTAATGTTTGTTGGAATCCAATAAACTGATCTCACATCTCAATAAAGGGTCATGACATGTAGTTTTGAATAACCCCAGCTCTGCCACCTACCAGCTGTGTGACCTAGAGCAAGTTACTTAACCTCTCTGTGCCTCAGTTTCCTCATTGTGAAGAGGGTATAAGTAATACCTACCTCAGAGAGCTGTTTGGCAGATTAAGGAAATATTTGGAAATTGCCTTTAAAGTGCTTAACCAACAGTACTCCCCTCCAAATTCCCAATTTCTGAAACTGAGGCTCTGAAGAGGAAGGAAACTTGCCCAGCTGGTAAGACCCATTACCCAGCCTGGCACAGCAGTTGAGAACTGGGGTCCCTGAGCAAGAGCTGCCAGCTCAGATCCCGGCTGTACCATTTTCATAAAATGTGGCCTCAGGCCCACATCCTTGACCATGATGCCCTACTAGTTTTTCATGGAATAAGAGGATCACTTTCCCACTACAATCCTCACTCTCCAGACAACTAAGATGACCCCTAGCCCGTCCTGTTTCAACTTTGATTGTTCTGATGTCCTAATTGCTAACTCGGATAGCAAGTCAGGTCCCCATTCATTCACCTGCAGGTACACCTAAAAATCATGGAGGCCTTACTGTGCATCAGCCCAGGGACAGACCCTGGAGACAAAATGGTGAGCAAATCCGACTAGAAGGCTTACAAGTCAGTGTGCAGGAATATATCAAAAAAAAGATACTCACACTCATTCTTTCAACAAACATTTATTGAGCACCTGTTAAGTGCCAGGCACCATGACAGGCCCTGTGGGAATACAGTGGTGAACAAAAGCAGACCATGTCCCTACCCCTCACGGAGCTTACAGTCTAGCAGGGCAGAAAGGGTCATCCAATAATCCCCTAATGAACGTCTAAGTACAAACTGAGGCCAGGGCCTTCAGAAAAGGAAAGAATGCCCTAGAACAAGGAGCCTTGGCCCAGACTACAGGGTCAGAGAGGGCTTAGGACGCTTAGAAGAAAAATGAGCAATGGAGGGGTTGGGGAGTGAGGGGCTGCTCAGGACTCTATGGAAGAGGTGATGGAGTCAATCTTGAACGAGGAGAGTTTGAGGCATCTTTGGGACATCAGCCAAGTAGAGGTACTGAGATAATACATATGAGGCTGAAGAAAAGAGCAGAGAGAAAGAGAAGGGCCAGAGAGTTCAGAGGAAACGCAGCAGAGGGTGGTTCCAAGGCAAGGAAAGAAAGTATTTTAAATAGGAGTGCTCAATCACTTCAAGAGCACAAAAATACCCCTGTGGAATCTGGTAGATGCAGGGGCAGAAGTGAGTAGAGAGGTGTAGGTACCTCTTCAGAGATGGGTCAACAGTGAAGGAGAAAAAGGTGATTGGGCGCTAGCCAGGAGCAGCATGCACAGAAGTGGTCAAATGACATACAGTTAAGACAGTAGAGGCGCTGGCATGTATAAAGGCTAATAGAGAGGCTCAGCTGAGGAGGGCAGTGAAAAGCTGCCAGAAGATAAAGTGTAACTGATTAGGTCAGGTTCTGGAGCAAGTTGCAGAAAAATGGAACCCAGAGTGTAAGTAGGGGACTGGTCTAAGGGAGGAAACACAAAGGTGGGAAATCAGTTTGCAGGCTTGGGGGATACAAGTCATAGGGAGTTTCATTCTTATGGTTTCTACTTGTTTTTTTGAAACAGGACGTCTAAAAGTAAAGAACATTCAAAAGAGTCACTTTAGGGACAAGAGTGGATCAGAATATAGTAGGACTGCCAGGCAGGGTGGAAAGTGATCCTGGATCTGTGGAAATGCTCATCTGCTCTGCTATATGACAGTCTCTATCAGGGCTTGCCTGCTTGGCTGATCAGTGCTATAAAAAGACCTGGGCCTGAGGTCATTGGGATGGACAGTCTTCCAGGAGGGGAATTGAAGGATCAAAATGAGGTACTGCAAGGGGCACAGGACCAACATTCTTGGTGAGGGAAACAGCAGGGACAAAGGCTCTGAGGCAGGAAAGGGCAAAGCACCTTGGAAAGACCCTAGTGACAGAAACTCAGAAGGCAAAGGATGGCGTGAGGTGACACAAGTAGACCTGGAGGCCAGACTAGGGGAGAAGGCAGGAGGCGCTCAAAGGACATGCTGAGGCCCTCCTCGTCTTTATGTTTAAGAGGAATAGGACACTTCCCAAGTGTGTATGTCAAGGAAAACCTGGAAGACTCTCCTCCCCACACCGGCCCTGGGATTCTGGACTCTGGGAGCCTCAGTTTGCTCATCCAGAAAAGAAGGAAGAAAACACTCTTTCTCACAGAGAACGTTGAAAGGATTAGATAAGACTGTGCACACAAATACTCTGCAGGGTCTCTGCCAGGTCTTGTTCAACAAGTCCTCCATCCCTGCCCCTCCCACCCACTTCCACCACCAACCCTTTGACAACTTAGCACCAGTCTGCAGTTTTTGCCTTATTTGAACCTAGCACTGTGTCCAGCACATGGCAGGCCTTCAATAAATGCTTGTTGATGGGTCATCTCTAAGCCTGAGGGTTATCAAAAGCCTAGTCCAGCAACTTGAGGAATGCAGCCATTTCAGTTTCTGAGCTGTATCCCAAGGGCTAGCACAGACTTCTCCCATGCCCCAACATGATGTGGCTGTGCTGGTGCACAATGGGCCTGCAGCCAACACTTTCTCAATGGGAAGCCTTCTATGACAGGGCTTCCACAGAAGGCTAGCCCCTAAGATCCTCTACCACCTCCTAAGAGGGCTGGGTCGCAGGGAGTGGCTGTTCTTCAACAGCGCTCCATGTCACCGGCAGCACCCAGGTTTTAAAACAATAATAAGTTGAAATGTACTCGCCAAGAAAGCCACCGACCTACAAAGAAAATCTTATCACTGATCATCGCTGATCTTGCAATGAGCACCAACCTCCCCTTTGCAAGAGCTGAGATCAAGATAAAGAAGCTATCAAAAGCCATCTGCCCACTTAAAATAATATCACAAGTCATGTTAGGAACCACAGACCTGGGGCCAGATACCAAAACAATTGTCTGAACGGGCCGCTTCAATTTCTCCTTAAAACCACCCATGTATTTTAAAAGAAAAACACCCTCTCCACCCACCTTGGCCCTGCAAGCTTTTGATTTCTCTGTTCCCTTCCTTTCACATTCTAAAATGACCAAACTCTGCTACCCAAACTGTCGCGTCTTAGACAGAGCTCCCACAACAGCTGCCTGGGATGACAACTTGGGAAAAGTGACAGAAATGAAGGTGATTCTGGGGCACTGGAACAACTCAATTATCTTGATCTAGGTGATGGTTTCACAAAGGCGTACATATGTAAAAATCTATTGAGCTTTACACTTAAGATCAATAAAGAAAAAAAAAAGATAAAAGGAAAGAAGGACATGCTGGAAACATAGAAACACCAGGAGTAAAATGTAGAATTTGCCCTGAATCCTATCAGGCCTTCAAGAGGAACAGTAGTTTTTTAAAAAGTCCCTATCTCTCCTCCCTGGTCCTGTCACTAGCTGAGTATAGTTGAACAAGTTGGCTCACTTCTCTGAGCTACCTCAGTTTTCCCCTCTATTAAATGGGCATAATCATAGCATCTACAGCACACAGCATGCACAGCAAGACTCGAGAGAACAAACTCGAAGCTTTCACAGAAATCAGTAAATGCTGGCCACTGTCAATCTTTTGAAGCTGCCACCATGCTTGTTACCTTGCCCATGCTTGCTGCATCCAATCCAAGCACCAAAGTGACTGTCACTTCCCTTTAGCAGATGGGAAAACTGAGGCTCACAGATGAAGAAACTGATGCAAGGCTACATAGCTGATGACGAGCAGAGCAGAGACAGGGAGCGGAATCCAAGAAACTGTCTGTGATTTCCTAAGTGTTAATATTGACACCTATATGGCCCCGCTAAAAGCCAGGCTCAGTTCCGAATGCTCTTACTCGTCTCCTGTGAAGTATGTGCAATAATTATCTGTTTTACAGATGAGAGTACTGAGGTACAGTGCAGTGAGATGAGTTGCCCAAGGTCACAAGGCTAATAGACAGGACCAGGATTTAAACTCAGGCACTGATGTCAGAATCCACACTCTTACCACTGTAAGGACAGCCTTGCTGCCTGTCCTGTTCAGGTTACTGTGGGGCTCACTAGATGGTAAGTGGGTACTTATCTGCTTGCTCACTTACCCAGGCACATCTGCACACCAGACCCAAGCTAGACCTTTCAAACCACTCACAGCCTAAGACCCTGCCAGAATCACAGACATCTTGCTGCAGCCAGAGGCTTCTGATCAAGCATATACAAGATCCAAAAAGCATTTTCCCATTCCAATTTCCAGTCCTCCCAAGAGCGGGGAAATGTATGCATTTCCCACAAGTGCAGAGAATCTACTTATCCCAGGTTAGACTTAGGTGGTTCCCCTCAAAATCAGGCCTAGCTGTTACTCTTGAAGAACTCGCGACTTGATAAAGAAAACCTAGGAGAATCATATCAAAACCTTCTGGGGTTAACAGGTTCATTCTCCCAGGACCTGAATGGTCCGTCACAGGTGGTACAGCAAAAACAAAGATCAAGAGCTTCCAGTCCAGGCCCATCTGGTTCTGCCTCTGCCAGAGGCACTGCTTGCCTGTGAAAGCAGGGGCTCAGCCCCTCAACTCCACAGGAGATATCAGACTATATTAGAGCAAAGCAGGAAAGAGTGCACAGGATTCAAGGTCAGACATGGCTGAACTGGAAAAGCCAGGCGCCATCACTTCCTCAACCAGTTTCTTCCTCTGGAACCCTGGCCTCCTGCTCCATCAAATGGGGATCAGATTCCCCGCCTCCCACTGGCAACACCCTTGGTCCACACTACCATATCACTGCAGTTCTCTTCACTCCAGCACATTATCCTTCATTCACACCAGGTTCATTCCCACCTCAGGACCTTTGCACTTGCTGTTCTCCCTCCCTAGAACACCCTTGCTTCCATTACATATGCATAGCTATTCCTCTTGAGCATTCAGGGCTCAGTTTAAACAGCACCTACTCAGAAAGTCCTCCCTGTTCCCTTTTCTACAACTCCCCCCCCCCCATATCTGTACATAACTCTTTATCAGCATCCAGGATTCACTCCCTCAAAGGCCCTCCCCAAACATCCTGCCTAAAGCAGCTATTCCCTCCCGAACTATCCCCTTACTCTATTTTACTTTTCTCTCAGCAGTTAATGTATCTTATATACCTGTGGGTTTTTTCAAACCACGATTATAAAAGCTTGTATGAACCTTGAGGGCAGGGAAGATGTCTGTCTTGTTCAGGACTTTACAGTGGACCTCAATAAATCAATGAAACCCCAGTAATTAAAACACGAACTAGCACATGTTTGGTCTCCATTACTCTTTGACTAACTGACTGAACGTGCCCTCCTCCCTGTCCTGGAGAGCAGGCCTGAGGGTTGTTGGAATGCTTGTCCTCCATCCTAAACACAGCCCTGCGTTGGCGGAGGTGGCGCTGGCAGACATTACCTGCGCCTCATCGGCTTCATGCAGCTCTTCAGCTGCCTGGCCTCAGCCTCCACGGGGCCCTGGCACTCGGGCTGTGGCTCCAGCTGCTGCTGCTGGAGCAGCCCTTCAGCATCAGTGGGAATGGGAGCGGGTGCAATCCGGAGCAGAACTGTGTAGTTGCGGCCGTGGTTGTTGGCCCAGAAAGTGCCCTCGGGGGTCTCATAGCGCACCACGAAGTCCAGGCGCGCCCCATCGCCCGCGCCCTCAGCAAAGGGCAGCTGGAAGGCAAAGCGGTCGGTGCGGCCACCGTCGTCGGGCGAGGAGGCGGACACCTGGCCAGGGCCCAGGCCAAGGCCCAGATCCAAGATGGGATCTCCTGCTCCTGGTCCTCCCGCTCCTGCCCCCGGCGGGCTGCGCGGGACGTAGCGTGCTGGGTGGTCGCAGAAAGAAGCCCAGCCGTCGTGTGAGGCCCGCACGTGCACCACCTTCTCGAAAGAGCGGTTCAGCACGCGGACCAACCCTCGCAGCACTGGCGGGCGCCCCCCAGGCACCCACACCCCGGCACCCCCGGGGACTGCTCCGGGAGGCGGCAGCAGCGCCTCCAGCTCCACCATGACGCGCCCCAAGCGCTCCAGACGGCCCGGCGCGGGCGGCAGCGAAAATGTGGGCACCAGGTAAAACCCCCCGCCAGCGGGAACGGGGCACAGCGGCAAGGGCTCGGGGCAAGCCTCCTCTTCCTCCTCCCCTTCATCCCCATCCTCGCCATCGTCGTCCTCAGCCCCGCCGCCGTCGCCATCTTGCCCGGCCGCCGCCGCCATCTTGCCCGCCCCGGGCCCGCCCCACGGCCGGTAGCGGCGCAGCTGCGCCAGCGGCAGCCCCAGGGCCTCGTCGGCGAACAGCACCCTCCGCGGGGCCACCGCTGCCTCTACTGAGGTGCGGGGCTCGCCCGAGGCCAGCGAGGGGGGCGCGGGATGCCGCAGCGGGGGCTCCACAGGGGCCGTGCGCGCCATATTGGCGGCGGCGGCGGCACCGACGGCACCGGCGGCGGGACCGGCGGGGGCAGGGCCTGAAGGGGCGGGCAGCCAATGGGAAGGCCAGCGCGGGCGGGGGGTTACGACTCACGGGGGACGTAGGCGGTGAGACGAAGACAGGTATAGCGGAGAGCCAATGGGGAGCCGCGCATGCGTGACGTAGGCGATGAAGCGCGTGCAGGGGAAGCACACAACCAATGGGGATGCCCGAGAGTGGGCGGTGTAGGAGGCGGGATTCTCGAGGAATCAATGGAGAGGCTGAATGCGTGGGGGGTGCGGGCCCGGGATGAAAAGAGCAGACGTAGGATAGCTAATGGGGAAGTGTGAGCTGGTGTGGCGGGGAAAATGGAATGGCTACAGGCGATGGGGGCAGCAGGGAGTGAACAGAAAGGCCAGAAAAGTAGGAGATCCGTGGGCTGCGTAGGTAGCGGGACGGAAGAGAGAGACAGTGAGGAGCCAATGGGGAACCGCGCGCTGGTGCTGTAAGAGGATGACGATAATAGCTGCAGTGAGCCAATAGAGAGTCTTGTAAGTGCACTACGCCTTCAAGGGGCGGTGCCAGGGCAGAAGTAACCAATAAGGAGGCTAAAAAAGGTGAACAGGAGGTGGTGTCAGCAGCCTCCGCGGGGAGGGGAGGGGAAGAGCCAATGGGGTGGGCGGTGAAGTAGCAAGGAAGAGCTGCCGGGTAGCCAATGGGGGAGCCAGAGTGAAAGCAGTTGAAACCGCAAAGGGCAGTGCTAGAATGGGATGAACCAATGCCGAAACCAGAAGGTGTAGAAGGACCCGGAGGCGGGACTGCAAACAGCAGAACCAACTGGGGTGTTTTAGGTGTTGTGAAGGAGATGAACAGCCAGTAAGGAGGCCAGAGAAGAGGACAGTGCGTAGGCCGCCTGAGCTATAGGGTGATCAGGCCACTGATCTGTAGAATGTAGGCAGCCCTTAGGAAGAGTACGCCTCTGATAGATGAATTTACATTCTCCTTAATCCTCTGTGACTCCGTGTTGCCCCAGGAGTGTGAATGCCCAGAGCCCCTGAAGACCTAGATTGCATTCTCGCGTGAAACCTAAGAAGGCAAAACGGACCTCTCCTGTCAGTTACTGGGCCTGCCCGACCCAGATCCAAGCCTTTACTTGAGCGGTACCAGTAGCCACTAATACCCCTGACTATCATCTTCATTATTCTCCAGACTTGGCATCATTCTTGAGTGAATGGCCAAATGAGAGTCAGAGCTTTGTGGGGAAGATTAGCTTTTTCTAACTCCAGCTCAGAAACACTGAGTGATGACTGTATGCATCCAGGAGTTGGTTGGGCATGTTGGCAGACATTGACTAATGTAATCACAAATCAGAGCCCTGTCTTTCTTGCCTGACTCAAACTCCACACCCCACAGTGGCCTCACTTCCCTTCTTTCTGTCCTGGGTCTCTACTCCTATTGTTCCCTCCTCCAAGAGTACTGCTCCTTCTTGGTCGTCTAATGAACTCCTCTCACTCCCCTTCCACACTTACTTTGAGACCCTGCCTCCTGTGGGAACGGAATTATAGCTTGTGTCCACTGAACATGACCATTCATACATTCTCCCTCCATCCTGGGAGGATTTTCTGAACACCCACTGTATGGAAGGTTCTGACTCACAACATCCCTAGGAGAAAGGCAGTTCTCCTGGCTGGCTCCCCTCCTCAGGTCTGTGTCCAGGATAGGGTCATTGGCCAGGAACTAATATGTTTAGTTGCAAATAACAGGGAAACCCACACAAAATAATATGGGCTTAAACTAGATAGAACTTTTTTTTTCTCTCACCTAAAATTTCAAGATGTTAAGCAGTCCAGTAACTCCTTTGTGTCCTGGTCTGGCCTAAGACTGTCATCCTTCAACAAATCCTGTCAGCTCTCCATTTGCTATATTTCCCAAATATGCCCTCTCCCACTCCCTTCACTGCCAGCACCATTATCAGTCAAGTGGATTGCTTCAGTAGCCTTCCTCTCACTGATGCCTCTGCTTCCACCCTCACTCCTACAGTCCATTCTACACTCAGCAATCAAAGGGATCCTGTTAAATCCTACGACAGTTCACATCTCTCCCCTGCTCACAACCCTCCCATGGCCTCCTACTCACTCAGTAAAAGCCAAGGTCCTTACCATGGGCTATAAGGTCCTGTATGGTTCAATGCCCCTTCCCCCCATCCCCTCTCTTACCTCACTCCCACCCCTCTTTCTCTCACTTGCACCACTCTAACCACACGGACCTCCTTGGTATATTTTGAGCAGATCAGGCACACTCCCACATCAGGATCTTAGCACTGGCTATTTCCTCTGGAATTGCTCAGATATCATCTACATGACTCCCCCATCACCTCCTTCAAATCTTTGTCAAAGGCCCACTTCTCTGCGGACTTTTGCCAACCTCTCTATTTAATCCTGTCCCCTCTCCCACAGAAGCCTCCCTTGCGAGAGGATGTAGTCCAGTGCAGAGAGGTGGTGACCCCGGCCTCTACCCACTTGACCCCTTGGTCCTCGCTGTGCATGAGTCCTGGCCCCCAACAGCAGCAGCATCACCTCTCACTCAGCCTTCTCCCTCCTTTGCTGGTGCTCCTCTCACAGAGTGAGAGGATGGGTAGGGGCCCTGTGGGGAGGATGCAACCCACACCTTGGACTCTGAAAGGGAAAAAAGAGCCCCCTTTCTCAGGAGGGAACAGGTCCTGGGGCAGGGAATGGAGCCTCAGCTTCCAGAACTGACCTGGTTTATAGTTATATAGTTCAGACCCCTCAAGTCCACAAGGAGCAAGGGGACATCCGTAAAGTCAGACTCCTTCCTGACAAGCACGTTCCTCACCCCATCTCTTGCTCTTAACCACATGCCACATCTTTTAAGCTCCTGCTGTATGCCGGATCCCTAAAGGCCTCCAGCCTGAGACCTTACCCCACTTGGTGCCTCCCCTGGCTGCTCGGCACACATGGGCCATCTTTGGGTCTCAGACATGTCCTACCACCTCAAGCGCCTCAACCAGTGAAATTGTTTTGAACTAATGGTAGGGAGAGTTCGGTTTTTTTTTTCTTTATTGTTGTTGTTGGCTGGTTTTTTTTTTTTTTTTTAGATCTTTTTTCTCTATTCACTTTTTTTTTCTTGTCTTTACAAAGCCAGGCCACCAGGCCCCTCTGCACTTTTCCAGAAAGGTAAGTCTGAGTGGAGGAAAGAGGCTCTCCTCCTTTTGACAACTTGGGAGGTGATGGGGAGAAAAAGAAGTGAAGGGGTGGGTGGGTCTTGGACAGGAGGTTTATACCATGTGAATAAGCTCTTCTCAATTTCTGTTCCCCAGGCCTGAAGCCAGTCTTGCAGACGGGTTGGAGTAGACGTTGGATGGCAGAACCCTAGGCTCTGCAGAGCACTGGAGTGCCAGGGGCAGAGAGTCTCAGCCATGGCTTATCTGGAGAAGCCCCTGGGGCTGCGCACGCCTGTTGACCATTGATTGGAAGGAATGCTCACTGAGGTGAGGAAATGCAGCCACCAAGTCTTGGACAACCCGAAACCTTCAAGCCCCCTGAAGAATCTCCAAATCTCAGAACTTCCCTGTCATTGCAGCCTAGAGTTTAAAACGTGAGACCATTGTGCTCAAGGAAACATGGAGGTTTCAAACGCCACCACCAATGGGACACAGGGCCCCTATTCACCAGCTCTGTGATCCCAGGCACATTGCCGGACTACCTCATGTCTCCGTTTTCCCGATATGTATAACGGCCGTGATGACAGATGGATCTCCGAGGGCTGTGGTGAGGATTGAATGTGATCCGTTGTGAGAAGTGTTCGGTGCTGTGCCTGGCACATGGAAAATCTGAGATACCTGTCAGCTATGGGGATGATGATAGATATTTGGAATCCTAAATCCTTAGAAACAGGGATTTGTCAGAGTAGAAAATTACAAAGGCTGAGGGCCTCAGAAGCATCAGAACATGATGTACCTGACCATGAGAAGTTTGGGGTCCCAACGGGCCTCTCCAGGCTTTGCGAGGATAGATATGTTAATACTGGGGCCTGGTTGGGACCTTCCTGGTAGTGTAGCCTCTGGGTCAGAGTTCTCAGGCCCTAAGATATAATGAAGCAAGACTTTTCTCCCTTTCCTCATTCAGTGATGTTCAGTGGATTCTGGGAGCCAGTGATTCCCAGACTCTTGGATTCTGTGAATTGTGAGGGGGTAGGGAGGGACTCCCTGCATTTTTTCTCTGTGAATTAACTTCCATGCCCCTCACCCTCAGTGAGAAGATGGGTTGCAAGAACGTCCAGAGCTCCCCATCCTTGGGCAGTAAGAGCGTGATGACCATGTCAATTCCACTTAAGGGTAAACAGACCTAGACCAGAGCAAGGCCTCTGGAAATACAACCCTATTTAATTTCTTTCCCTGGCATTTCCCATCCACGCATAGCCTGTAGTTCATCTCTCCCTTTCCTCGGAGACCCTCACATATCCCTTCACTCACGGAGTAGCACCTCTACTTACCTGAGAAGCCCCTGTGATTTATTTGAGTTCTATTCCCTTTTTTTCTAATTCTACACAATTGTTTTAAAAACTGTGGTTTCTCATGAGCCTTGTTATCTCATTGATACCTTTCACCTCTGTAGTGAGGGGAAGAAATCATATTTTCAGATGACTCGTAAAGGGCAAAGAAAAAACCCAAAATTTCAAAATTTCCGTTTAAGTCTCATAATCAAGAAGAGAAGAAACAGAGCAAGCGAGTGAGAGAGAGAGAGAGAAAAAAAAAACTATGAGAACCCCCCCCACCCCGTGATTATCAGCGTACACACTCATCGAAAAAAAATTGGATTATTAGAAGAGAGAGGTCTGTGGCTTCCACACCGTGGTTTTTCTTCTCGGTATAAAAGCAAAGTTGTTTTGATATGTGACAGTTTCCCACAAGCCAAGCTGATCCTTTTCTGTCAGTCCAGTTCACCAAGGTGAGTGTCCCCACTCTCCCCCACCAGATGTGGGTACAACGGAAGAGACGACAGTGAGGTAGGCATTGAGGGGATTGGTGGCCCTTGGGGACTGTCAAGACGCACACAGCTCCTGTGGTCCTGGTCAGGTAAGGTATTATTTACAGTAATAATAGTAATAACAAACGCCAGAAGACTGATAGATCAAGCACTTAATCAGTGCTGAGGCAGAGGCAAAGATAAATAAATGGCTCAATGTGTGGATGGGTAAGATGTTTTAAATATATCAACTGCCAGTCTTTGAATTGCAGAGCTTTGAACAACTTGAAATACTATCCAAGTGAAACTGGAAATTTCAACTACATCTGTGGCATCTCTTTGGCTCTTCTCTCTTGATACCTCCCATCCCTCTCTGTCTCGTTCTTTTCATGTTTCTCTGCCCCACTCTTTTTCTGTCTTTCCTGGAATGCACAATCTCCATCCCTCTGTCTCTCTCTGGCTCTGACCATCTCCCCTGTTGCTGTCTCCTCCATCTTGACCGACCACACTCCGTCTGTCTCCTTTCCTCCGTCTCTCCCACCGCCTTTCCTATCCACTCGTCTTGCCTTCTCCCTGCCTGCCGCCCCGCACCCCAACGTCTAGCACAGAACTTTGTACAGTTAGCGGTTAATAACAGTGTGTTAAGTAACGTTGAGAAGGACATTTACATTTTACAAGAATGAGCTTCAATTCTGTTTGCCCTGATCAAAAGAGGAGTTGGGTTGGGCTGAGCCCTTAACATAAACTTGTGCTTGCACCGCATGATAAGAGCCTCCTGGGGGGCACTTCACACCATTGTCAACCATGGTTTAGCTGCGGGGTCATACCCTTAGGACCTGGTTTGTGTGTGTGTGTATGGCCATGTGTGTGCATGTGCACACCTGTGTGTGTATGGCCAGGATCCATGTCCAGTAACAGAGCAGATCATTCAGGGTCAGTGTGACCTCGTCTCTGCAGGCTTAGCAAGTGCTCACTGAGTGTTAACTGTTAGTATTTTTTTTAACCAAATTAGAATCATGCTAACTGGCTATCGATTTTGTTTCTGCTTTATTCAATGAATAACATTTTTGTAGGTCACTGAAAAATGTTTCAACATAAAATTATCTTTTATAACTGTCCAGACTATCCTCACATTGGTGTGAACCACGGCTGGTTTGACCAAGTGCTGATTTTTGGACATTCAGGTTGTTTCTAGTTTTTTCCCATAATCATCCCTAATTAATCCCTTGGATTCCTACAAGTCGAGCGGCTAGGGCAAAGGGTTTGTGAATTTTTAAGGTTTCTGACCCTTTCTACAAATTGTTCTCCCAAAAGGTTGTCCTGTTTTATGTTCCCTCTACTTGAGCTAACCATGGGTGGGTATTATCGTTTTTTAGTCCTTTCTCAACATAACAGGTAAGAAAAATATTACCATGTTGTTGAAATTTGCACCTTTTGATAATTTATACTGTTTGTTGACCATTCGTGCTTTTCTCCCCCCAGTTGTCTGGTCATGTCCTTAGTCATTATTTTAATTTATTGATGTGTCACAGCTCTTTATATAAAAGGATATTAACCTTCCCTCAGCCATACATATACAGCAAATATTCTCTTTCAATTCACCATTTGCTGAAGTTGTTTTTCTATTTCTGCTGTTTTGTGATGCTTATGATGTTTTTATATTGTCAACGAGGTTAGTCTTTTCTTCTGTGGTTACTGTCTCTGGTTTTATGCTTAGAAAGTCCTTTCCCACTTGAAAATGAGATAAATGTTCACCTGTGTTGGCTTCTATTCTCTTTTATGGCTTCATTTTTTCCATTTAGCTTAGAGGTTAAGAGTGTGGGTATTGGAGCCAGACTGTCTGGGACAAACCCAACCTCAGCCCAGGCAATCTGTGTGATTTTTAGCCAGGCATCTAACCTCTCTATACCTCCATTTCCTCATAGGTACTGTGATGGTTATAATAGTACCAACCTCAAACGGTGGTTACAGGGATTAAATCTCTCAACCTTCTTAAATGCTTAGCATAGGGCCTGGCATACAGTAAACCCAAGATCAATATAAGATATTATTATTTATCCCTTTAATAGATCTGGAATTTATTTTAGGGTATATGATGTGGGTGATATGATGTGGGTGACATTTCACACTGGGCAGGGGTGGGGTTGGTGGGAAAATGGATTGGTCAGTCATTAACTTTATTGTCCCCTTAATTATCCCAGAAACATTTGTTAAACAGTCTCTTTCAGTGTCTCCTGGTTTGAAATGCCACATGCATCACAACTCCATTCTCTGTAGACGTTTGTCTGTATTTGAGCTTTTCCCCTTCTGTTCTATTCCTCAGTGTCTCTTCTGGTGCCAGGGCCACAGCATTTTGTGATTGTTGCTCTTCGCTCCTATGTAGCACCCACTGAAAGCCCTGGCACCTTGCCCTTTGTTATTCCTTTGTTATTGTGGAATAACAAAGGATCAGTTCCTCCAGCCAGAGACCAACAACTGTTCGTTCTTGGAGCATCTCTCTCTCTCCGTCTCCCTCTCTCTCTTTCTCTGTCTCTTTCTGTCTCTCTTATCTGTCTCTTTGTCTCTCCCCATCTCCCTGTATTGTTTCTGTCTATCTTGTTCTCTGTCTTTGACATTCTGCTCCTGTGGGTTCCTTGCTCGTCCTCACTGTCTCTCCTCTCTCATTCTCTCTCTCATTCTCTTTGTTTCTCTCTCCAAGTGTCTCTCTCTGTCCCACCCCATGTCTCTCCCATCTCTCTCTGTAGCTCTTGTCCTCTGGGTCTCTCAATTTGCCTATGTCTGTTTCTGTCTCTCTTTGTCTCTCTGTATCCCTGTCTCCAGCCATTCCCCTGTATAGAAGGGCAGTTATCGAATCAAAGGCCTGCAGACACCTAGCCGCTCACTCAGACACCGAGCACAAGGCCCCTGGCCCTCATCCACTCCACACCCCTCCCCGTCCCAGCATACAGAGGGGGCAGATAGAGGCCAGGAGATGGGCAGGAGGACTCCATGAAGCCCTCACAGAGACACAGTGGCAGAGCTGAGACCCGAGCTCAGATCCCGAGACTCTCAGAGGGGCCCTGGCTCGCTCTCTCTGCCCAACCGTGGGCCTCAGACTACTCGTCAGCACCCATCACAGGCACAGGGGGACCCTGGGCTGCCTCCCATCTGCTGCCATTCTACCTTCAGCCCTCTCATGAGTTGGACCCTCAGGGTCACAGTGTGGGGCCAGCCTCACAAGAGCTAGGCTGGGTGGGGTCCCAGGGCCCCATGAGTCAGGAAGCCTCATGGCCAGAGGGTGGTGATACTAGAGGGACATCAGTCGGTCTGTTTGTGAGTCTGACTGTGGACAGGGCTCAGCCATGTCCCCAGAGTTGGCACTGGTCCCTGGGACTCTCTCCCGGGGCCCCTCCAGAGAGCCTGATGGTACACTCTCTACTGGCAAAGACCAGGGCCTTTCCTGCTCCAATCATGAGGTCCTAGCCAAAGGTGTGCTGGCCTCAACATCCCCTTCCTTCCCTCCCCATCTCTGGCAAAGTGGCTGAGTCTGGGAGCTTTGTCCCAGAATGGACAGGAAGACAGACCCTTCCCGGGTCCATCTACTGATCACTGACATTTCATTAAGCATTTAGTACTCATTAACTTTGGAAGATGGGTACTATTATTGTCTCAATTTACATATGAGCCTGAGGAGAGTTACAGCTGCGTACTGTCAGAGCCTGGTTTCAGGCTGGGGGAAGCAGAGGATGATTCTGACCTTCCTGCTTTCCCAGAACTTAGGAGGGAGGCTGAAGGAAGGCTTGCTGCAATTCCAGGCCTGGTAGGCAGGAGGCACTGTGAACTTCAGGAAGTTCCAGTGAATTTGGGCACCAGGGACATTGGCCTTCACATACTGAGAAGTTGAGCCCATGGACCCCACAGAGTCTGTGGGTTTGAGATTCTGGGATCCTTTAAATCTAAGAAATAATGTTCTATGAGTCTAAGTTTCTGGCATAGTACCATTTGAAGACTCCGAGGGCCCCAGTCTCTGTGGGGTCTGCATGGCGCTCCCCAAGCGTTAAACCTTGGGCCTCTCCATTGCCCAAGAAGGGCCAGGTCTTCAGGGCCCAGGGCTCGTCATGGTGGCCAGATGGACGTCACTCACCACATCCGCCAGCACCCACATCACCCCACCTGGGCCAAACCAGCTGCAGGACGGGATGGCCAATTCTCGGAATGAAACCCGTGGGGTGGGGTACCTGCCCCCTTCTTTTCCTCCTTGGTACTGATGAAGCCCAGTGCATCCGGCCGCCATGACGTCAATGGCAGAAATATCTGGGGAAGTCGGGGGCTGTGACAGCAGGGCTCAGATGCAGACCCCGATACGAAAATACAATCTGTGTCCCAGAAACATCCTCCATGTGGCTTCTGAGAAATAGTCAGAAAGGGACGCCCCAACAGACAGTGCAGGAAGCCAGCTGCCCAGTCTGGTCCTCCAGGTGCCCCACCACCAGACAGACCATATCCACGGCCCCTTTCTGAGAATGTATCTATGCTGCCCTGACTCAGGTGGTTCCAGATGTATCTGGGGAAGTGGCTTCTTATATGCTCTGGCCAAGGGTCCAGACAACTGGAGAACCGACCACAAGCTAGCCTTGTGGACCAGGCCAGAGCGTTGGGAAACATTCATGCATCCACCAAAATTGGTATTGGTTTGCTCAGGTCTTCTGTGAAAAACTACCACAAACTAGGTGGCTTACACAATAGAAATGGTTTGTCGCACAGTTCTGGAGGCCGAAGTCCGAGATCAAGGTGTCGGCAGGGGTGGTTCCTTGTAAGGGTATGAGAATCTGTTCATGCGTCTTTCATAGCTTTGGATGGTTTGCTGGCAGCCTGATGTCCCTTGGCTTGTTCAAGCCTCACCGTGATCTCTGCCTGCCTTCATCCACTCATTCATTCACTCATGTCTTCAGGGTCTTCGACACTCTCTGGCCCTTGTTCTGCGCCTCCATAGACCCAGGCTTTTAATTCTCAGGCAGTAATGTCCTAAGCCCCTGAAAGACTAGGGGTTTAAATACCTGGATTCTTGCCCCTACTTCCTTCAGCACCATAGTTCTGACACCCCCTGTGAGCTGACAGCAAAGGAAAAAGAGCTACTGCCCCCTCAGAACCCTCCCTTTTACTCCCCAGGTCTGCTCTCAGCAGCTCTGTGCCCATCCCAGTGCTGTGGGGTGAGATTGGGACATGAACACACACACACACACACACACACACACACACACGCACATACTTTCTGGAGAAAGAAGTAGAGTTCTCAATTCACCATGGGGCTGTGGGACACTGTACCTGGTTAGCCACTTCCATAGAATGGAAGTTGGACTTGGCAGTCCCTTCAGTTCTGGCTTCCTCTCAGACTGGGATTACATGAATCTGAGAAACCAAGGCCCTGCCCGTCAGAGTGTGTAAGGTTCTGGAGCCATTTAGGGGGACTTTCTGGACAGGGCTTGTGTACAGGAAGAGGAGAAAGCATTCCGGGTAGGTCGAATAGCATGAGAAATGGCTGGGAGGCAGGCCTGCAAAGCAGAGATTCCGGTAAACTCTGGTGGGAGCCAAGTCAAGGAGCTCATACCAGCCCCTGGCTCAAGAGAATCTGTATTTCCTCCTCTCTGGTACCTGCCCTGCCAGCTCTGTGCAAGGTGGGAGCGTGGAGATGATCTCAGAGATGCCCATCTAAGCTCCAGACTTCTTCACTCAGCTCCTACCCCGCCTTGCCACCTGCACATCTAATGCCAGACTTTCCATGTCCCTCCACACCTGGATCAGGACCCCCGACCCTGCTCCCCCATGTCTCCCCGATCTCAGGTCATGTCAGTTCTGTCCTTCCAGCTACCCAGCTAACACCCATAAGTCACCATGACCCTCCCTCTCTCACCTCCCACATCCAAGCTGCCATCCAGTTCTCCTGACTCCACCTTCAAAACATAACTCAGAATCCACCCACCTCTCGCCATCTCCACTGCCATCAGCCTGATCTGGACTGTTGCTTGCCTGGACTATTGTAGTAGCCTCCTCACTATTCCCCCTACTTCTGCCCTTACCTCCCTAGAGCATCCACCTTTTACAGCAGCCAGAGGGATCTTTTGAGTCCATGCCCCCCTTTTACTCCCAGATATGCCCGAGTCACTGGGGTAACAATGCTCCCAGGAGAAAATCAGAACCCAGTCCTAGCAGGGTCAGCAAAGGTTGTGTGGCTTGTACCCAGTTCCAGGAGGATGGGAGGGTGGAGGCTTGAAGTCCACCACTCAAGTGCTGAGATCTACCCTGACTGAAGCCCCAAAAACCAACCTGAATTCCCCAGCAGGGTTGTGCCAGTGTGTGCAGGCAGGCTGTGTACTCGGTCTATGTATGTCTGCACGGGGGGTGTGCTTGGAAACAGTAGGCACACCTGTGTCCCTGACAGCAAGTATGTGCATGCACATGCGCACACATGTGACCAGAGCTGGGGTCCCTTTGGGACAGTCCCTGGCCAATGCCTGCTCTTACCAGAGGGGGTGTCCACATGATTCAAACAGTTGAGTATTTCGTACATGCACAGCCCAGCACACATGTAACTCCTTCTTCTTGTGTCCCTGCAGCCTGCCCTTGGACAAGGACCCAATGCCCAACCCCAGGCCAGCCAAGCCCTTGGCCCCTTCCTTGGTGCTCAGCCCATCCCCAGGAGCCTCGCCCAGCTGGAGGGCTGCACCCAAGGCCTCAGACCAGCTGGGCACCAAGAGCCCTGGGACAACTTTCCAAGGCCGGGATCTCCGAAGCGGGGCCCACACCTCCTCTTCCTCCTTGAACCCCATGCCACCATCGCAGCTGCAGGTAAGGCCTAGGGTCCAGGATGGGGCAGGCAGGGTGGGGCACCTGGGCCTACAGGTGCCGACCTTTACTGTGGCACTGGGCGGGGGGGCCCAGCCGGGGCACAGGAAGTGGTTTTCTGGGTCCCAGGCAAGTCTGTGACTTATGCAGATGTCACAGGGCCAAGAAAGTCCCCACATAGCAGGTCTCAGAGATTCGAGGCTCTCACCGACCTCCCAACCCATATCTCAAGAGAGGAGACCCCATCATCGTCCCACAGGCATAGCCGTGTGTATCTCCACCCCCATGTGACAAAGGGCTGGGGGCCCACGGAGGTGAGGTGACAGGATGGAAGGCAGCTCCAAAACTTACTAGCTGACTTGACCTTGAAACAGTCACCCAGTCTCCCTGAGCCTCAGTTTCCACACACGGAAAATGGGGATGGTCATAGTACCTAGTAGGCAGGGTTGCACTGAGGAGTATAGGGATTAGACATGTAGAACGAGCATAAGGATAGCATGTCACCCACCTGCCTTCCCCCAGGTGCCCACAGTACCCCTTGTCATGGTGGCACCCTCCGGAGCTCGGCTGGGTCCCTCGCCCCACTTGCAGGCGCTCCTCCAGGACAGGCCACACTTCGTGCACCAGGTACCAGCTCAGTACCAGGGTAGGGAGGGTGGAGCAGGCGGGAGAACTGGGGAGGGGACCAGGCTGAACCACAGCCCTCATGTGCCCCTAGCTCTCAACAGTGGACACCCATGCCCGGACTCCTGTGCTGCAGGTGCGCCCACTGGACAGCCCAGCTATGATCAGCCTCCCGCCACCCACTGCTGCTACGGGGCTCTTCTCTCTCAAGGCCCGGCCTGGCCTGCCACCTGGTAACACTGTACCCCACAGCTCCACAGAACCCAGGGGCCGCAATCCTTGAACTAAAGCAGTGTGGGCTGCCAAATCATGGCCCTCGGGGAGCCAGAGGGGTCAGGTCTTATCATCTTGGAAACTCCAACCTCTCAAAAATGTCAGAATCTTAAAGACGCAGAATGTCAAAATCCCAGAACCACAGATCTTTCGCAAAGTTAGTCGAAATGTCAGCACAGTCTTTGAGCTGCTCTACAGAAGCTTCGGAGGTTAGGGACCACAGAGCCCCCTAGGAGTCTGGGCCTGCTAAACTCAGGGGGTGGGGGTCGGAAGCTCAAAACGAGAGGCCCGGTTGGGGCCAAGCTTCAGAGCCTGGCACCCAGAGGTGCCCTGTCCCCCCTGCAGGGATCAACGTGGCCAGCCTGGAGTGGGTGTCCAGGGAGCCAGCACTGCTCTGCACCTTCCCAAGCCCCGGCATGCCTAGGAAAGACAGGTCAGTGCGCAGGGCTGGGAAGGCTCCCTGCCCTGCCACCCCTGCCCCTGACACTCTTTGTCCCCCCAGCACCCTTTCGACTGTGCCCCAGGGCTCCTACTCACTGCTGGCAAATGGTGTCTGCAAGTGGCCCGGATGTGAGAAGGTCTTCAAGGAACCAGAGGACTTCCTCAAGTGAGTGAGCTGGGCCCACTGGGCCCATTCTGGTCCGGGGGTGGGGGACAGTTTGTGGGAGGAGGTCTGGGGGTGCAGGTTTCAGCTCAGGCCTCATCCTGATAGGGAGTAAGATGAAAGAGGCAAAAGCTGAGACTGTGGGTTCAGAGCCTGACTCCATCACTCATGGACTCTGATCTTGAGCAAGTTAGTTTCTCTGAGCCTCAGTTTCCTCATCTGTATAATGGGGCATCACAATAGAGGTGTGTGGTGATTGCCTCCATTTTACAGACAAAGAAATTGAGGCCAGAGCAGTTAAGTGTCTTGATCAAGATCACCCAGCCTCTGAGCGACAGCCAGGCTCCAAAATCCACACTCCTAACTGCTTTGCCCTGCTACCCTGTCATGCCAACATACCAGACTGATTTTATTGATCCCCAAAGTCCCAGATCCTCACAGTGGCTGTTGCTGCCTCCTCTCAGCCCCATCACACACACACATACAATCACACACTGTTTCCCTCACTCTTTGTCTCACACCCACCCCCTTCTCCAACCATACCCAACTATCAGTGGCAACTCAGTGCATCCTGTCTTCACGACCAGGCCTTTGCACAGGCTGTCCTCTCCATCTGGAATGCCTTTCCCACTCTCACTTACCTGGCCCACTCTCAGCTCACTACCCATCCATCATCATCTCCAGCACCCTGGTCATACAGTAGATGCCAAGTAGCATGCGTTGAAGGAATGACAGGTCTGAGAGGGAGACTGAGGTCAACAGAGGGGAGGGAGGCTGAGACTCTGAAGAGACCTTCCTCCCAGAGTCTGAGCCCTTTCCCCTCAGAATGTTGAGCCAGAAGGCTGGGCCCACCATGGTCACTCATGTGGACTCTTCCCCCTACCCAGGCACTGCCAGGCAGACCATCTCCTGGATGAGAAGGGCAGGGCGCAGTGTCTGCTCCAGAGGGAGGTGGTGCAATCTCTGGAGCAACAGGTGATGTGGGGGGGGGGGTGGTAAATGGTCAGTCCACCCCATGCCAGGAGCCAAGCTCACCCAGGAAGGGGCCTGGCCTGATGGAAGGAAGGGGGCAGGGCACTCCCAGGGAAGACCACAGCCCAGGCAAAGAAGTGGAGAAAGAGCAGGTCAAGGCCTCACTCTGTGCCTGTCCTCACAGCTGGTGCTGGAGAAGGAGAAGCTGGGTGCTATGCAGGCCCATCTGGCCGGGAAGATGGCCCCAACCAAGGCTCCATCTGCGGTGAGCCACCCCAGACCCACAGGTGGCGCGGACGGCTGGGCAGTGGGAGAGGCTCCTGCAGGGGGCAGGGGACTTATCCTTGCACCCAGGTCCTGGGATCTTTGGGCCCCTGTCCCCAGCTCCAAACATACCCAGACCTGGGAATCTGTCGCTTTCTGCTTACAAACTCTCTGATCTTAAGATCCCCAGACATCACAATCTTGAGTTTGCAAAGCAGCAGCAAATCACCCAACACTGAACACAGACCATGTGCTGCTGGCAGAACCACCTATATAACTCACAGAGCCTGGTGCAAAATGAAATCGCGGGGCTTGGATTTCAAAATGATGATTGCAGAACATTAAACAAAGTGCCGGGCCCTGGGCACCTGCAGCAATCATATAGAAGCCAGCCCTGGGTGTCAGGCACTGTTTCTGAGCTTTGGCGATGTTACCTTATTTAATTCCTCATGATGCCTGTGTGAGGTAGGTATTACTATCATCCCCACTTCACAGATGAGGAACATTGAGGCCAGGGAGGCTTAGGTGGCTTTCCCAAGGTCCCAGTTGGGTGGCAGAAGAGCCCAATTCAACCCTAGCATGTGGCCCCATCACCGGTGCTCTACACCCATTTGTCCACACCGCCACTCTAATAAATATGGTTTGTGCTGCTTTGTCGGATTCTACATCAGAGTGGAATTGAGGACGCCCTTGCTTTAGTTAATAAAAACACTTATTTAAAACTAAAGTGGAAAGTTTAAGCCTCTGGGTCACCAGCCCCTCCCTCTTCCCCCAGGCATCATCTGACAAGGGCTCCTGCTGTATCGTAGCCACTGGCACTCCAGGCACCACCGTCCCGGCCTGGCCAGGACCCCAGGAGGCCCCCGATGGCCTGTTTGCCGTGCGGAGGCACCTCTGGGGCAGCCATGGAAACGGCACATTCCCAGGTAAGGGTGGTGCACGTCCTACACGGTGGCCCCTGACCCCTCATCTCCCTACCTAGTACAAGGTGGGGGACCACTCTTCTCTACCACTGCCACCCAGACTTTGAGAAATGTCAACTGCTTGCAAAAGCTTCCTCTCTGGAATTCCATGGCCTCCAAGCCCCCATTGTGGTCTCAGATGTCTAGCCCTGTCTTCCCTGGAGGTTGGGACTCACTCACTCTGGGCTTCAGCTACTCACTCCATTTGGTCATCAGGAGGGAGAGAGCTAGCTTAATAATTCCCAGGGACTCTTTGTTTCCCCACCACCAAGAAAAATCAGGCTGACTCGCCAAGCTCACCAATCCCCTGCCACCCACATGGTCTGGGCTATGTGTTTAACAGGGAGCAGGGCCTTTGAGTGCCCTCCTGGCTCCGCCACTTAACCAGTTACATCCCTTTGGTGTGGAAGTTACTACTTTTAACCTTGGGAAGAATAAGCCCTATAGTGGTGGGAGCAGTGTAAAGAGGAAATGGTATCATTTTACATAGAGTGCTTAGCAAACAGTTATTGTGATCCAGGAAAGCGGCATACATGGTGGGATTTCAGGCATGCAGACTCAACAGCCAGTGGAAAGCAGAGGGTAGGAGAGGGAGTGAGGAGTTCCCAGATGGCACCTGATCCCTCCCCACCTCTTGACAGAGTTCTTCCACAACATGGACTACTTCAAGTTTCACAACATGCGGCCCCCTTTCACCTATGCCACCCTCATCCGCTGGGTAAGCAGGGTGCCAGGCTGAGAAGGAAGAGAGGGCTGGAGTGGAGGACCTTCCCCTCACCAAAGGGGAGGCTCCTGTGTGAACAAACCCATGCCTTAGATGTGATTCCCCTATCTACACCCCAAACCCACACCTCAACTGCTATCCAAGCCATGGCAAGCCAAGAGCCGGTCCTAAATCCACCCCTTTCCTAATGACCACCTCAACCCCATGCCTAACTGCCTCCTGGGCCCATAAACAGCCCCCAAACTAATCTTATCTCTGCCCCTTCCCCTGTGCCCACCTCAGGTTCACCCTAACTCCTTCCTCAGCCCTGATGTACTCCAGTTTGTCAAGACATCCCCCCGCTAGACCCCATCCCCAACCCCTTCCTTGTAATACCTGACCCTTCACCTCACCCCATCCCAACCCCTTCATCTTAATCTCCCTAATGCCTTCCCCGAGGCTTCACCAGAGCCCACCTGGACCTTCATCCCAGGCCCGTACCTAACCCTACACAACGCCACCCGTTCACTTGCCTCACCCCATCCAAACCCGGAGGCTCACCGCAGCCCATGATCACTGACCCCTGACGCAATTCCATTCCTAAATCCAAGCAGATCAAATTCCCAGACCCTCAGCCTCACTCTACACCCAATCCCAGCCCAGATTCTTAAATGACCACACATAGTCAAGACCTAAATACAATCCAGACACACAAAATAACTAGGCCCATCTCTGCCTCCTGACCTAATGCTACACCCCTCGCCCCTAGACTCACCCCAGCTCATCCCCAGCCTGACCCTTAACCAGTCACGTCTCTGACCTCTTAACTCTGCTGGGCCCTTTACTCCTTCCAAACACCTAACTGTACCCCACCCCTGGCCCTTAAAATTCCTAAACCCTGAAATCTCACCCCACCCCCATCCCGAGAGCTCCAACTCCACCCCAAAAATTTAACTTCACTCCAGCCCTGACCCTGAATCAGACATCACTCCAACCCCAGCCCTGATCCTTCACCTAACCCCATCCCAGCCCCACCCTCACCCCACTTCTAACCCTGTCTCTGACCCGTCACCCCTCACCATCTCCCTCCCTTCCCCTGTCCCCACAATTCCGCCCAGGTCAGAGGCCAGCCCAAGGTGGGCCAGTGCCCCTGTCAGGCTGCATTTGGGGGAGCAGCTCCCCTCACCCCCACACCCCCTAACCTCCAGGCCATCCTGGAGGCTCCTGAGAAGCAGCGGACACTCAACGAGATCTATCACTGGTTTACACGCATGTTTGCCTTCTTCAGAAACCACCCGGCCACCTGGAAGGTGAGCTCCTCTGGACGGGGCAGTGGCTGGGAGAGCCTCAAACGCCACCACAGGGGGGCCTGGGAGGGGGCTTGGAGGCGTGTTGGTAAAGGACAGGAGGTCAGTTTGGGGTGGGCACTGCTGGCATCAGTGCATGACTGCCTGATCCCCCCACCCCCCTGGCCCTGGCCCGGCTGGCTGGTCCTCCTTGCACAGAATGCCATCCGCCACAACCTGAGCCTGCACAAGTGCTTCGTACGCGTGGAGAGTGAGAAGGGGGCTGTGTGGACCGTGGATGAGTTTGAGTTCCGCAAGAAGAGGAGCCAGAGGCCCAGCAGGTGTTCCAACCCCACACCTGGCCCCTGATCTCAGAGCCAAGGAGAGAAGAGAGGACAGGGGAGGGGATCGAAGTGGCTGGGGGCAGGGGTGACCAGCCCTGGACATGCCTGCAGGGACCAAGAAGTAAGGTGTGCACTGTCTTGCCAGTCAGGGACCCCACTCCCCAGCTGACTGCCCTCTTGGATCACACGCTCTGCACCAAGGATGCTCAGAGGGACCCCAGGCCCAGCCCTGCACCCACTCCCCAGCCCCCTGCGACGGGCTCTTGAGCCAAACTGAGAGTTCACAACCAGTCATACACACAGCCTGCCTCAGTCACTCTCACAGATGACCTTGGAGCTGGAAAAGGACACATAAGAGTCGCAATCCTGTCCCCTGGGCTCTATATAAACCCCGAAAACATGAAGAGCCTGCCTCAGTACACTCACACCACCTCAAGTTTGCAGTCACACAGTCACACCCGCACACAGTCAACCCACATCCCCCAAAGCACACACCCACAGCCGGCTTCCAGGCCCACAGGTACAGTGTCACATAAGGCAGGCCCTGACAACACAGAAGCAGCCTCGGGACCTTCAGGATGTCAGGTTCCAGAAAGCCACCCAGACGCATGCACGCAGGTCACACACGGTAACGCATGGCTCCCAACACACATGCTTGGTCACACAGACTCTGAACTCACCAGCATGTCTCTATGTGCACATGCACACCCACGTGTGTGGGTGCACAACACCCCGATGGGCCTCCGGAGTCCCAGGCAGACACCCAGGGCTACACACACTGACTCACCAAATGTATCCAGGGTCTCACCTGCCACCTACCCCTTCCCCACCCTGAGCCCTGCACCCTCCTCCATGCCTCAGCTTAGACTGCAGACAGAGCCCCTCATTTATTTGATATCCAAGACCCCAACCCCCGCCCCATGCCCTCCACAATAAACTGAAGCCAAGCTCCCACACTCTGGATGATTGCCCCAGATAAGGGTTGGGGTGAGGTGGGTGAGGGTCTGGGGCCAAGGCTGCAGCACGAAGAACTGGATGGTAATCAGAGGGCACAGCGAGGGCCAGTGCCCCCAGCACTCCAAATCCCTGCCTGAGGCCGGGGCATAGACCTCTGGTGGGGGCTGCTCAGGCCTCACGGACCCGGCCCAGGAGCCCAGCGTTCTCCTGGCGAAGGGCTCGGTAGTCCTCACGGATCTTCTCCAAGTTGCTGAGGGTCTTCTTGCCCATCTCCGTCTCAATCTAAGGCAATGTGAACCGCAGCCCTTCAGCACGCAGGGCCCCGTTCCCAGCTCCTGCTTGCCACCAACACCCCACTGCAGTGACTCAGGGCCCCACTGTGCTCCTCCCCTGCTCTGCCCCAATGACAGCCTGCTCTGTCCCACCACCGGGCCTTAGCATATGTCATCCATCCACCTGAAGCATCTTTGGCTGTGTGGCAGGATCACCCAGCCCATACTTAAGCTGAAGCCTCTGCCAATGGCCCTGGAGGCAGGTATGAGGAGCCTCAGGACGGAAGGCAGGGGTCAGAGCAGGCCACTGGGTGGTTCCAGGTCACACAACCAGTTACTAACAGGCAGGGCTAAGACCCCAGCCACTGGCTAGGTCTGGGCCCCCAGCCTCTCTGTCCCCTGGCCTGCCTTGCTGAGCCCTCCCACCCCCTGGCCTCACCTGCTCCTCCAGGTCTCGAACCTCCCTCATGATCGTGCCTGTGTCCTCGATGGTCTGGATAAGCTGGCTGCAGTTCTGGGGACAGCAGGAGTGGAAGGCTTACACCCAAATTTGTCCCCTCCCCAGCCAGCCCCCAGGCACACTTCTCCCCTCACCTCGTGCAAGGCAGCTAGATACTTGTAGGCCTTCCGAACAGCATCATCCTTTTTGGCGTCCTGAGGAAACAGGGGATCTTGAAGGTGTCAGTGGGCCGTTCCTGCCCTGCTCCCACCCCACCCCCACCTTCAGGCCCCCACAAGGCCACCCCTTCCCACTCCCCTGACTTCATCTTCCATGGGGCAAAGCCAGGTGCAAGCGTCAGTGTAACTACAAGACTCACACCTGGTCCAGGCCCACCCACCCCACCCCTACACCCAGCCCGGCCTGCCCCAAACCTTGAACACAAGTTCATCAGTCACTGCAAATGTCCGGTCCAGCTTCCCAGAGAGAGAGTTGATTTCCTTCTGAAGCTCCTTCGTGTCAGACAAGATCTGGCAGAGACCAGGGTACTCGTGAGCCCATGTTTGGGGCAGGCAGCCAGCCAGCTGAGGCCATTCATATTCATGCTGTCACATCTAGACAGGCTCAGGGGTGGCTGGAATGGACTGTGAGGGGCTGCGCTGTGCCAAGTCTGGCCAGATAGTTCTGCCTTCCATACGGTGTGAGGTCCCTGTGTCACCCTGCAACACACATCCTGCCCTGGGGCATGTCTGCCTGAGTGACCCACTTTCCACAGCCACAATGGTGTACCTTGGTGATCTCTTCCTTCTGCTTCCGGATATTGCCCACAATCTCCAGGATGCGCTGGGTATAGGCCAACCGGGACACATCTCTGGGCAGGGTCTCAAGCTCTGACACCTACACAGAGACAGCAGGTGCTCCCCTTGGACCCACACCTCCCCCACTCCAAGCCACCCAAGGCCCCCACACAGGTCTTTGGTTGTTGGTCGATCAGTTGCTTCAGTCATGTCTGACTCTTTGCAACCCCATGGACTGTAACCCGCCAGGCTCCTCTGTCCATGGGATTCTCACAAGCAAGAATACTGGAGTGGGTTGCCATCTCCTTCTCCAGGGGATCTTCCTAGATCAGGGATCAAACCCGTGTCTCCTGCATTGGCAGGTAGATTCTTTACTGTCTGAGCCACCAGGGAAGCCCCATGGGTCTTACCAGCTGCTTGTAGACCTCCTCCTTCCGGCGGGCTTCTTCAGCAGCTGCCCGAACGCTCTGGTGCAGCTCCTGGATCTCTGCCAGCCGCCGAGAAGATTCCAGCTGCCAGGGTCCCAAGGAGAGAGGGTAGTGAGGCAGAGCACAGGACGAGACCCCTAGGGAGGGACTGAACCTACCCCACCCATGGTCTGGGACCCCACCACCTACCTCTCTGCAGTCCTGGAGCTTTCGGAGGTGGCGGTACTCAGCGAGGAGTGGGACCCGGTGCTTTTCCCACTGACCCGCCAAGTGGATGACCCGCTGGGCACTGCTCTCTACCACGAGCTGGAGGGTGGTGGGAGGGGGGCTGTAGATCACACAGGCTGGGCCCACTCAACTCCAACCCTCCCAGCCCAGCCTCAGCACCAGCCCCACCTGCAGCTTGGCGAGGTTGGCAGCCCCATCGGGCAGCAGCTCCACTGCCTGGCTCTTCAGACGCAGGGCTTGCTCACGCTCCATGATGCTGAGCTCACTCTGCCGACATTCGGTCTCCACCTGGCACCCCAGAAACCCTTAATCCCAGTCAGTAGGGGAGCCCAGCCTGCTGAGCCTGGAAAGCCCTGGCCTAGCCCAACCCCCACAGATGACAATACATCCCTCTAGCCCTTATGGCTTTCCAGGTGGCACTAGTGGTAAAGAACCTGCCTGCTAATGCAGGAGATGCAAGAGATGGGGGTTTGATCCCTGGGTCAGGAAGATCCTCTGGAGGAGGGCATGGCAACCCATTCCAGTATTCTTGCCTGAGAATCCCATGGACAGAGGAGCTACAGTCCAAGGGGTTATAAAGAGTCAGATAGAACTGAAGTGACTTAGCATGTACGCAACCCCTATAGGCCCCTCAGACCCCTCCCAATAGCGACAGACATATAAGCAGAGACAGGCACCCACAGCAGACCCCACTGACTCCTTGACCTCAACACTGACTCCCCTGGAAACCCTGAGGAGGCCCACAGGCCCCTCCAGTTGCCCGTGGACAGTCACACCCCTCCCGACTCTCACAGACAGCAAGGCACCTCTAACCCCTATAGGTCCCACACCCCCCTCTCACTTCCCCCGATTCTCCTGAACCCTCAAGAGTCCCACAGGTCCCCAGTGGCTTCCATGAACCTTTCTGACATCTGCAGACCTCTACAGAGTACCCTCAGCCCCCACAAGTCCCTCTAAGCCCCCAGGCCTGACCTCAGTGGGCAGCCCCTTCCCCCACCCTCACCTGCACAAGGTTGATTCCCAGCGTCTTCATGTTAGCTTCAACCTCTTCAATGTTGTGGTTCACCCCCTCCAGCTGCTCCCGAAGAGACTCCAGCTCCTGCTCCTGGGCTGCCCATGTGTCCTGGTAGACACAGGCCAGGCGGGGTGGGGGTGTCAGGCTCAGTAGACAGCCCAGGGCGCAGGACACTGCCCCACCCACCATTGCTCTGCTCACCTGTTCAGGCCGCTGGGAGGTGGCTGGCACATCTGACACCTGAGCTGCCTGAGCCTCAGGCTCCTGGGGAGGGAGGAAGGAGCATCCTGGCTGTCGGGGAAGGCCCAGGCCCTCACAGCCAACCTCAATACCCTCCGTCAGCACCCTCCCAGCACAGTACTCATGTACAGTGCACTGACAGCTGTCGGAATACGTGTGAGGATCAAGGCACTCTCCGTGACCTTAGACTGGAGTGTTTGCTTAGAAAAAACCTCCCTGACCCTGACACAGCTCCTACCCACCTGCCCATGAGAGGGGTGAGGGCCCCTCTGGGTGACCATCCAAGAAGAGATGTCCAGAAGAAACTCTCCAGAGAAAGCTGAGCTTTGCACAAAGAGCAGTCCTACACATTTACATAGCTCCCACCCCCAGACCCTTTCTCCACAGAAGTTCCCAAGAAGCCAGGGGACCCCTCTGGGTACCCACCCCAGTGGGGAGCAGGCAGGTCTGGTGGGAACAGGGGCCCCTTGTGTGGAGAGAGTGTGGTATGTCTACCTACAGCAACCTTGGTGCCATCAGCATGCCCTAGCCCCACCTACCAGATGGAAGGTGAACTTCTTGGAATGTGTAAAGCGGGAGCCTTTGGGAGCACCAGGCCTGGCTCCAGCACCCCAGGCCTGCAGCAGTTCTCCCAGGTCTCGGGCTTGTTGGGGGGGCCCTGGCCGGCCCCAGGTCTGGCGCAGGTGCTCAGCCAGGTGCTTCTGTAGCCGCTGCCGCTGAGTCCGTGTGTCCTCCTGGAAACAGTGGGAGGGGGTGGAGGTCTGCTGGGTACCCGAGGCCCTGCCTCCACCAGGGAGCTGCCTGACGAGGGGCCACTCCCAAGTCTCACCCACCCTCCAGCCTCTCCAACAAGAGGACCCAGCCCCACTGTCTGGGCCCACCAGCCTGGGAGCTCCCTGAGGACAGCCCCATTTTTTCCCACCCACTCGCTCTCCACACTGGAGGAGGCTGTGGGAAGGGAGAGAAGTCTGCAGCCCCCAAATTAGAGACCAATATTGAAAGGACATGTGGGGACAGAGTGGAGACTGAGTCAGATGATCTGGGAAAAGAATGGGGCGGAGGCAGAGTGGAGCCGAGAGATATGAGAACAGAGGAAGTTTTGAGACAACTAGAGAAATCTGATTATGAACTCAGTGTTGGATAGTATTAAGAGGTCACTGTTCATTTTCTTAACTGTGAAGATGGCCTGCTGGTTTCATTAAAAAGTGAATACCCTGGGGCTTCTCTGGTGGCTCAGTGGTAAAGAATCCGCCTGCCGATGCAGGAGACATGGGTTTGATCCCTGATCCAGGAAGATCCCACATGCTATGGAGCAACTAAGCCTGTGTGCCACAACTGCTGAGCCTGTGTTCTAGAGCCCATGAGCCACAACTACTGAAGACCGCACGCCTAGAGCCTATTCTCTGCAATAAGAGAAGCCACCTCAATAAGAAGCCTGTGTACCACAACTATAAAGTAGCCCTTGCTTACCACAACTAGAGAAAAGTCCATGCAGCAACAGGACCCAGCACAGCCAAAAATAAATAAATTTTTAAAATTTATTTTAAAAAAGTGAATGCCCTTTTGAATTACAAGATGTCTGCTGAAGTATTTGAGTTAAAATGACATGATGTGTCCCCCCATCCTGAACCCCCCTCCCACCTCCCTCCCCACCCCATCCCTCTGGGCTGTCCCAGAGCACAAGCTCTGGGACACATGTACACCTGTGGCTGACTCATGTCAATGTATGGCAAAAACCACTACAATATTGTAAAGTAATTAGCATCCAATTAAAATAAATAAATTAATTTTTTTAATTACATGATATCTGGGATTTGCTTTAAAATAATACACACAAAAAATAAAGAAGAGATGAGGAAAGATTGGAAAAATGCTTGGATCTTTTTTTTTTCTTTTTTTGGCTGCATCACACAGCTTGCAGGATCTTAATTCCCTGACCAGGGATTGAACCCGGGCCTGGCAGTGAAAGCATGGAGTCCTAACCACTGGGCTGCTAGGGAAGTCCCACAAAATGCTTTAATTGAATGTTGATGACAGGGCCATAGGGCTCATGAAACTATTATCTCTACTTCTGTGTTTGAAGTGCCTGCAAGTTTTAAAATGAGAGAAAAAGATAAAGACAGAACAAATGGCAGTGGGGGAGGCAGAAGGGGACAGTTACAGAGGTAGACAAAGTGGGGAGGGGATGGAGACAGACAGAGGTGGACAGATGGGATACAGGGACAGATATAGAGGTAGTCAGAAGTGGGGAGACAATACAGAAATGAGACAGCGGTGGGGAGAGAGAAAGAGGGCAGCAAAACCACAGGACAAGAAAGCCAGTGGTGGGAAGAGATGGTCAGGGATCTGGAGGCTGTAATCGGCGATGACGACAGAGAGAAAGAGGAAGCGAACTGGGGGCAGGAAGGAGGTAACAGAAGCAGGGAGAAAGGGAGGAGATCCTGATGGCTCTGGCCGCCCGTACACGACCTTCAGTGGAACATCGCCCTCGGAGGAGAGCAGCATTAGCATTACCACCCGTGTCTCAGAGCAGGACACCGAAGCCCCGAGGGGCCACACTGACTTGAGTGAGGACTGACTCTCTGGCTCCAGCGTTCTTTCAGGCGGGGAACCAGGTAGTTGCACACAGAGGAAACAATGGAAGAAAAGGACAAAGTGGGGAAAGGAGAGGGGCCGAGGACTAAAGGGAGATGAAATGGGAGCTGCGGGGAGGAGCGGCCTCATCAGCGGGGGCCAAGCACCAAGCAGTACCTGGGCGGGGAGGCGGGATGTCCGGTGGCCCCAGTCCTCGTCCCCAGCACATTCCCGGCCTGTGTGCTGGCAAAGCTGGATGGCGTGGTGTTCGAGGAGTGAGGCCGCCCTGGCAGCCGGCTGGGGCACCTGGGCGGGGGCTGGTAGCAGCAGGGGACTTGCCTGGAATTCCCGGGACTCTAGAGGCAGCAACAGAGTCAGCCAGCCCTCCAGCCTCACCACACGAGCAGGCCCACCTCTGCCCCTCCCTTCAGCCCCTCTCCACAGCCCTCCTGCTCACCTCCTCTGGAGTTCAACTCAGGCATGACCAGCCTGCTGGCGTGGAAAGGCTTCTGGTGGGCTGAGCCCTGGTGGGAGAGCAGAATCAGAGAGCCTCTAGGGTGAATCATGTTTGGTGGGGGGGGGGGGCAGAGGGAAGGGGTCGAAAACCTGAGCAACCAATTGGGGACAAGGCAGGCAGAGCAGTGACAAGCGATATTAACATGAGTTGAGGGGTCCCACCTGGAGGTACTGTAGTTTAGGAGTGCGAAGGAGGGGTGGGACCCAGGGCAGGGCCAGGTGGTCCCGGATTCGGCTCCCGATGGCCCGGAGGAGTATAGCAGATTCACCTAGGGGAGAGGGGAGGGAGTGTCAATCAGGTGACAAAGCCACAACTCCAAAAATGCACATACTCTGGGAAAGCAGTCTGACCCCCTCGCAGAGATACATATCTATGTAGCTATCATTTCCACAGTAATTCAAGGAACACTTATTAAGCGCCTACTCTGTACCAGTCCCATTCTAGACCCTTAGGCTACCTCAGTGAACAAACTGATAAATATCCTCCTGCCCTCCTAGGGCGGCAGGCTGATAGAGGTAAGCATGGCCAAGGTCATAAGTACAATGCAGAAAACTGGCAGGTGGTTGTCAGGAAAAGAGGCTAAGGACCAGGGAGAGGAAGATATCATTTTGAACAAGGCAATCCAGGGAAGGCCTCCCTGAGGTGACACATGAACAGGAAACTCCAAGGGGTAAGGGAGTGAACCATGAGGGTAGCTGGGAGAGTAAGCCAGCAGATGCAAAGGCCCTAAGGCTGGAGTGGCCTGATGTGTCTGAGGAGCATCACTGAGGCCAGTGTGGTTAGAGTTGGGGCAGGCAAGGCAGGAGGTAAGGCCACAGGACCCTTCTAGCACCAACTCCCCACCTGGGTCAGCCCAAGCCCCAGTTCCCTCCCCCTGACCTGTACCCGCCTCCCCAACCCAGTCCTCCCACTTAGCTCTCCCTAAGACACATACTCCACCCCCACCAGTCAAACTTTTCACCCCTTCCTCTTCTCTCAAGCCCCACAACAACCTCTTCCTCACTCCCACCACAGCCCAGGTGCCCCATACCAGCAGACTGGTCTGCATCCTCAGAGGCATCAGTGGGCAGACGCTCAGCCAAGAACAGAAGCAGGTCTCGGAGGTCAGGCTCACTGGGGTAGAGGAAGTTCTGATAGCCAAGCTCCAAGGGGTAGCCCAGGTCCTAGAGGTTGGAAAGGGTGGCACCTGTGAGCCTGGCAGGCAGGATCGTCCTGACCTGAAAGCCTAGGCCAGAGACCGCAAAGGCTACCATGCTCTCACCAGCCACCACCCTCTGAACTTTCCCTTGGCTCCCCACGGTCTCCATAACTTTAAAGTTAAAGCTCTGGCCTTGCTAAATATGATCAAAATTCAGAGGCCATAAAAGAGAAGATGAGTGTTTCTGAATACACAAAAAAATTTTAAAGAAAAAATAAAATGAGCAAAGTCAAAAGCATAATAACAAGATGGGAAAAATAGTATTTGGAGTTGATATATATTTTTTTAATTTAAGATGTTGCAACTGGCTGTCACATATCCAGCCTGTTGTCTGCATTCTTTTTTAAAAAATTTATTTATGTTTAATTGAAGGATAACTGCTTTACCATATCGTGTTGGTTTCTCCCATACAACAACATATCAAAGGCAAAGAGTGAACCTACCCAGTATATAGCATACATGCTAAGTCACTTCAGTTGTGTCCGACTCTTTGTGACCTTATGGACTGTAGCCCACCAGGCTCCTCTGTCCATGAGATTCTCCAGGCAAGAATACTGGAGTGGGTTACCATTTCTTTCTCCAGGGGATCTTCCCAACCCAGGGATCAAACCCGAGACTCTTGTCTTCTGCACTGGCTTTACCACTGGTGCTAGGTTCTTTACAACTAGCGCCACCTGGGAAGTCCACCTAGTATATAAAGAGTGCCTAAAACCACACAAGCCGAAAGACTAGCAGTGCAACAGTAAAGGAGGCAAAAGATAGGGATAGACAATTCCCAGAAAAAGAATGAAAAAATGGTCCATAAACATACGCAAACATGTCCAACCTCACTTACAAGGGAGACCTGAACTGAAAGCACACTGAGCCCCAACGTGAGTATCACTGATCTGGGACAACCTGACATTATGTTCTCCTTAAGTTCCACTTGGGTAGAGAGATCATCACTGGTACAGAGTTACTGCCCCAGACCTGAATCTAGTCATGAACAAACAATCAGATCAGACTGTGGGTATTCCACGGAACGACCAGCCTCCTCGCTTCAAAGACATGGATCATCGCAAAAAAAAAAAAAAAAAAAAAAGAATACTAAGGACTGCTGTTGGATATAGAAGATTAGAGATATAACAGTGAAATAAAATGTATGATCCTTGATTGGATTCTGTAATTGGAAACAAAAACAAAAAAAAAAACAGCTGTAAAGGATATCTTTGTAACTACTGAGGAAATCTGACCTTGTACTAAATATTAGATACTATTATTCTACCGATATTCAATTTCATGGGTGTGATCATGGTACTACGGTTATACTGGTGATTGTCCTTTTATCAATACTTAGGAGAGGTACACTGAAAGTTTTAGGTATGAAGTATCACAATGTCTGCTGCTTTCAAATGATTTAGAAAAGAAATGTGTGTGTGTACTCAGAAAAAAATGAAGTAAAATGTTAACAGTATAGAAAGCTAGGAGAAAGATGTTATGTTTCTATTTTCATTTTTTCTTAAATTCAAAAGTTTTTCAAAGTGCAAAACTAGCAGGAAAACTATACGGAGACACTATTCCTCACCTATTGAACAGGCAGAACTCTGACACTACACTTACTCAGTGCGAGACGCTGTGGGGAAACAGATACTCTCTCATACACTGCTTTCAGGAATACAGAAATTAAACAATCCCAATGAAGGCGATTTGGTAAAATCTAACAAAATAACACTTGCATTTACTCTTTAACCTAGCAATCCTACTTATAGGAGTTTACCATGAAGATATGCCTCCAACAATTCAAGAATATAGATGTGCAAGATTATTCATTACAGCATTACTTGCAAAATGTTGGAAACTCCCTAAATGTTCAAGCATAGGACAGTAGTTGAATAAACTACAGTGTATACATACAATGAACTACTCTGCAGCTGCAAAAAGGAAAAAAAAATAAGGAAGAGCTCTATTGTCTGATATGAAATGAATTCCAGGATATGCTGCAAGGGGGGAGAAAGGGTAAGAATTTAGGTATATGTTCTCTTTTATGTAAGAAAGGGGGGAAATAAGAACATATATTTATATTTACTTATATCTTCATTTTTTTTCTGAAAAGCTGGAAAGATACACAAGAAACTAATCAAAGTAATCCCCCTCTCAGCAGCCAGGTAAGGGTAACCAGGTGAATGGTTTGGAGTGCACATGAGACTTCTCAAGGTATCACGTCACTTCTGTCACACCTTGGAGATTTCTTCTACTCTTTCAGTAATCAACCATCTTTCACCTAGTTAACAATTCTTCTTTTTTAAGAAACTGTTTATTTTCTCTCAACTAAATTTCCATTTTAAGAGTTTGCAGAAGAACAGCTTAAGACCCCTCGGTAGTTGTCCCTCCCCATTCAGTGGGCTGGGCAGTGGGAGCTGCAGATAAGTCTTCAGTGGCAGGCTGCTGAATAATAACAGAAGGCACATGAGCACCTTCAGACCAGTCCACCACCTCAGGCTGAGTTGCAGTCAATTCCAGAGCTGGAGTGGTCCATTCACCCTGAAACTCCTCCTTGGTCACAGTATCTCAGTTGCCACCTGCTCTTCCTTTTCAATCTCTTCAAGATCTCTGTAGAAGTAGAGATCAGGCTACACCTCTCATGGGTATTCATGCAAGATCGTGCCACATAGGAACCGAGCATCCACCACATCTGACCCACTGAGTGAGCTCCCTGTTGTTGCACGGGATAGCACTGTCCACATCCTACTGAGAAGAGTCTGTGTTAGAGCAACAGTAGGCAGGTTAACGTAAGAGGCTTCTGTGAGAGGCCTGTGGTCAGCCCTGGAATCAGTAACCACCAGGAGTCTTGGCTCCTGGAAGGCTGCCTCGATCTGGTTAGTAAAGGTTCCAGGAGTGAAGTGGCCAGCAACAGGAGTGGCTCCAGGGGCAGCAGCAAATTTTAGCCCAGCTCACTGGCCAGTATTCCTGGAGGATATGACACTGACATCAGCTGGGTTTTCAATGGCAACAATGGCCCGTGCTGCCAACAGAAGCTTCTCCCAGGTTCTCTTCAGATTTATGATGTAGATGCCATCACTTTTCCTTCTGTAGATGTACTGTTCCATCTGGAAGTCAAGGTGGTGCCACTTAAGTGGGTTCCTGCTGCAAGGAATTCAAGGACATCCTCCTCCTTCATCTGTAGGGTATCAAGGGCTCCGGACACTGTGAAAGTTCCCCTTTAAGTTACGATGGGAATCCAGAACAACGCCGTATGGACCCCTGTCTAGATAGTGTCGAAAGGCAACAGTTCTTCATATTAAATTTTCCCTATTCAAATTACTGCTAGGATTTCTGTGTCTGGACTGAACTCTGATAAAAATGACCTCCATAAAACAGTAAATAATGGTTTTAAAAGAGACTATGGGCTTTGGAGTCAAAAAGGTTGCAGCTGAAATCTAGCCTGTGCTACTTGACTCGCTATAAAGCTTTGGACTCGTTATTGAACCACCCAGTTCAGTTTCTAGCTGTAAAATGGGGCTGACAGTACTGTCCCTATGTGGATGCTTTAAGGGATTTTAAAAAAAAGGCTTCCCTGGTGCCGCAGATGGTAAATAATCTACCTGCAATGTTGGAGACCTGGGTTTGATCCCTGGATTAGGATCCCCTGGAGGAGGGAATGACAACTCACTCCAATATTATTGCCTGGAGAATCCCATGGACAGAGGAGCCTGGCAGCCTACAGCCCATGGGGTCACAAAGAGTCAAACACTTTCATTTTCACTTAAGTGGTTAAAAGGCCCATCAAGGTTCTGGTCTGGAGCTGCATGGATTCTCAAAGCAGACTTTCTGGATTCAAATCTAAGCTTTGCTTCTTACCAACTGTGTGACCACAGGCAAATCACTTAACCTCTCTGAGCTTTACTATCCTCACCTGAGCAAAAGGATACCAACAGTGCCTACTTCAGAAAGCTGTCTCAAGAATTCAATGGCTTAATGCCAAGTTACCACAACAGCCGGCACAGAGAAACACTCAGAAAACATCACGATATTATATATTATATAACATCATTATTATACAGATATATGTGTATTTGGTCACAATGTAGGACATAGTTATTTCAGAGGGTCGCAGTCAAAAAGTGTGAAAACCACTGTCTTTTAAGCTACTGTACTTTGGGTTTTTCCCGACACCTGCAATCAAAGAGTTGTGACTGATACAGAAACTCATTCCAGGAGTAGGGTGTGTGAAATGACAGCCACCAAAATATGGAGGTGGCTGAGTCGCAGAAAGCGGTGTCAGCAGTAGGGCACATGACGAGGCAGACACCAGAAGGCGGCAGTGCTGAGCCAAGGTGGGCTACAGAAGCAGCACCCGGCCGAGTTAAGAGACTTTTTCTACTTGCTCTTGCATCCCCTGAAGAAGGAAACGGCAACCCACTCCAGTATTCTTGCCCAGAAAATCCCATGGACAGAGGAGCCTGGCGGGCTACAGTCCACAGCGTCACAAAGAGTCAGTCACAAAGAGTTGGACACACGGCAGACTTTCTAGCCACTCAGGCCAAACCAAGACTTTGGGGCCAGACAATCACGTGAACTTCTCCATCACTGAAAAGGCCACACTCTCTTCCCCACGTTAAAGCTAGTGTGAGGAAAAGTAGATCACCATCAAATCCAGTGGGAAACAACACTGAGAGAAGCGGGTAAGAGGAAACTGGGGGAAGCCTAAGCCCCAGCCACTCCTCAACATGTCCCACTGTGCCCCCTTCTAGACACACAGAGGACCCACGTTCCCTCTTATAAAGTGCCATTCTCAAGAAGACACCCCCAGGCCAGAGGACAGACTGCTTGCCTCGAAGGCCACCAAAAACCCCAGAGAGAAGAACCCAAGAACACCTGAGAGCTAGGTGAACCTGACAGCCGAAAGCTGGGTAGAGGCCTATTTCTAAGAGACAGAAACTGCACAAGCAAGGCACAGATTCAAGAAACCTGACCACCCTGTCCCTTGGGGCTAAGTGGAAAATTTCACTGTAGTTAACACCATGGGCCCTCTACCACCAAATACTGGGTATGTTGGGTATGCTGACATTCATTACATAGCCACAGGCTGTTGGAATGCAAGAAGCCAGATCAAGCCTATCTGGCTAACAGGGCAGAGTGAAGTTTTAGTGCAGACACTGTTTAAATTAACCAGCATATCTTCTTTTGGATGACCCTCCCTCCCCCAACTCCATGTGATCCTGAAGGAGTAGCCAATCACATGCCCTATAGGGGTGACCATCGGATCCAGGCTGGGCCAATCAGAGAACAGGTGGTTAATTTCAGCCTGAGCATTTAATCAAACAGGGTTGTTTCAGGAACTGGTAAATGGATATTACAGGGTTTAGAAAAGTTCCTGGTGCTAAGCTCAAAATATGGAAGCCAGGAGTCACCCAGGTGCAAACTGGATCAACTCATTTGACGATCGTAACAACCCTACTTTTACCATCCCAATTTCACAGAGAAGGAAACTGAGGGCTACAAGGTTTAGGGTCACACACAGCAAGTGCTGTAGCCAGGGTCTCAGTTACTTAGGCAGTTTGACCACAGAGCCAGCAGCCTTAACCACTAAGTCACAAGGGGAGGTGGCAGAGAGGAAAGTCAAGAGTTTCAAAGGAGTCTGGCGACTGTAAAGGAGGAAGGAAGAGGCTGTGTATATTGGGAGGAAGGCACTCACCATGCAGGCCTGAGCCAGGCTCATGGCCAAACGGAAACGGGCAGACATGGCAAGAGGCAGCAGGGGGCTGAGGCCAGAGCCCACAGCAGGGTTGATCACACGCAGGCAGCGGACCACAGCTTCTACCACCAGCTCAGTGGTGAAGGCTCGCAGGGTCTGCACATCTGGAGGAACTGCCCTGAAGAAGAAGGGGGCAGACTCAATGAGGGGGGTGAGAGCAGTCAGGAAACAGGAATGAGGCTGAGCCATGCAGTCTCCTTGGAAGCCCTAATACTGGGATGGGGTGCTGAGGATGGACACAATTCAGACAGGTCCTCAGTGTTGCTGGCTGACTTCCACTTGTAAAACTAAAAATGGTGGTGGTGGTGGGAGGTAGTCCTCAAGTCCTAAGACCTCAGTGTAGAGTGGTGGATGGAAGGGATCCAAATTCAAAAAATCTCAACTTTCCCTATGCCTAAAAGTTCCAAATGCCTAGGGTCTGGGAAGGCCTAAGAGCCCAGATGGAATGGTCTCTTGGTTTCTGCATCCCCAGATATCATGTTCCCTGCATGTCAGGGGCCCCTAGATATTGAACTGCTAGGGTTTTGAGACTCGAAGTTGGGAAGCTGGGATTTTCAGGAGTTCCAAATGTCAGAGTCCCTGGATATCAAGACCACCTAGTCTCAAGCAATCTGGAAGTCAAGCTCCCTATATGTTGTCATCCTGGGTTTGTAGGACTCTCGAATGCAGGAGTACCAGTGTGTCGGGATCACCAGGCATTAAGGGCACCAGATTTTAAAGTCCTGGGATTTTAAAAGCCTTGGGTGTTGGGAAAAGAGGTTTGAAGTTTCCCAAGTATCCAGTCCCAGAGGGTTTTGGAGTCCCTGAGTGCCAGGACCCCAGGGTTTTAAGTTCCCTGGTTCTCAGGATACAGGTGTTTTAGAATCTCCAGATAGCAGGGTTCCAGGGTACTGATGTCAAGATCCACAGATTTCAGGAGCCCAGGCCTTGAGACTGCAAGGTTTTAAGGTCTCGAGGTGCCTAGGTCCTGGAGTTTGGGGTTTACCAAGTGTAGGGGTCAAAGGTTTGGGAGTGTGTGTGTGTGTGTGTGCATGTGCATGTGCGTGTGTGTGTATGGAGGAGGGAGGGTCTTAGGGTCCTTGAGGTTGGATCCCTAGATGTTAAGGTCTGGGGTTTTAAGGTTCCCGGGTGACTGGGTCCGGAGTTTTGGAGTCCCGGATGTGGGCATTCCGAGGTAGGCGGGGGCTGTGTCCTTACGTGCCGGCCTGGCGCAGGGAATGGATGAGGATTCGGTCCGCCTCCTCCATGGTGGAGCCGTTTTGGAGTCCGAGGTTGGGTCCAGGGCCGGGTCCGAGGAAGAGAGGCGCAGCTGAGGAAAGCCCGCTCCCCGCTCGCGGTCCAAGGAGTGTCACGGGCTCCGCTAGGAGAGTCGGGAAGTGTAGTCCCAAGAGCGCGTTCGACGCAAGCCGGATGCCTGTCGTACTGGTGTGAATGGGCGCGTGCACGCTTGAGCGCGCAATGGCTGCTGGGAGTTGTAGGTTCCGTTTTGTTTTGTTTTGCCTACAGCCCAGTGCGTTCTTCCAAGTGGACAAGGGATTGTACTGAACACGAGAGAGAGAGAGAGAGAGAGAGAGAGAGAGAGAGAGGCAGAGGCTTCTTGATTCATTCCTTTTAAGGCATTCATCTTCTAGATTGTAAAAGTGTACAAGTTAATTAAGGCAGGGGCTTTCACACAAAGCAACTAGGTTTGAGTCTCAGTTCCATAGCCTGCTAAATGTGCAACAGTGAGCAGGTTACATAGTTTCCTTTGTCTTAGTTTCCTCATCTGTAAAATGGGACTATTAATAGTACCTATTTCCTAGGATTAAAGCGAATTAATTCATGTAAAGCAGCTGTTAAACTGTGTGTGTGATACATATACAGTAAAAAAGCACTATGTAAGCTATAGTCACTAGTATTCATGCATTCAATAAATGCTTTATTTTAATGTAGCTGTTAAACTGTGTGTGTGATACATATACAGTAAAAAAGCACTATGTAAGCTATAGTCACTAGTATTCATGCATTCAATAAATGCTTTATTTTAATGTTATACATATGTGTACACTCCAAAGAATAATTACCTAGTAAGCATCCATATAACCACCAGTCATTAAAAACACCACCCTGTCTTCACTGATCAGTAGTCCCACATTAAATCATATGGGACAAAATAGAGTTTCTCTATTTTGTTCTTAATTAATCTAGCTCTATTACAAGTTTTGATATCTATTATGGCAAGTCCTCCCATCTTGTTATTTTTCAAAGATTTTGCTTTTCTAGGTCTTTTGTATATCAATATACATTTTAGAATCAGTTTGTCAAATGTCAAGGAAAAATCTTTAGAAATTTATTTGGGACTGCATTGAATCTCTGGATCACTTTGGGAGGAATTGGCATCTTCATAATATTAACTATTTCAATTAGTAAATTTAATCTATCTCTGTATTTATTTAGACCCCCTTTAATCATTTGATAATTTTTTCCCATGGAGATCTTGCACATATGTTATCTTAGGTCTATTCCTGCATACTTCAAATTTCAGATACTTTTGGAAAACAATTATCATTTTTCTTATTTTAGTTTCTGCCTCTGGTGCTGGTATATATTTTGTAAAAAAAAAATATATATATATATATTTTTTTTTTAATCCGTGCGTTTTCTGTTGCCATGCTCTGGCCCACAAGTGTCCCATCTTCACCCCTCCTCACCCTCCCATCCGACCCTGCTATGGCCCCGCCCTGTGACCTTAATCCCTCCAAAGCTGGGGGAAGAGACGGGGGCTGTGTGCAGATGGCTCTTCAATCTCGAAAGGAGGATGTCGGCATCTGAAGGCGGGAAAGGTGAGAGCAACCTTCCACCCCTACAGACCCTTGGAGCAAGCCTGAGCTCTGCTCTATCCTCTGCCCCTCTGATCCGCCCACTGCCCACCAGGATCCTACCCCTGGAGAGCCTTTTGGGGACTAGAATCATATTACCCTGTTCCCATCCCAGTAAACCCCAAAACAGCCCACAGCCTTAGATCCCAATTTGAAACCCAACCCCAATCTTGGCCCTGATCTCTATCCTAGCACCCACCCCAACTTCAACTCCAATGTCAGCCCCAAGCTTAATCCTAACACAAACTTGACCAACGAGAGGGCAAACCCCTGTTAGAGTCCAAATCCCAACGTGGATACAGACCTTGCCATGAGCTCTAAAGTCGCCTAAACTCAACCCCAACCCCTGGATATCAACACTGTTGGTGAGTGGGTCTCTGACTTTCCAGAAAGAGCACAGGACCATTTTTAAGGATCAGAGAGAAAGACAGAATGCATACTTGATGGTAGTAGTAAGTCATGAAGGTTTAGAGTCAGAGACTCCCTGGGTTTTACTCCCAATTCAGCCACTTCTTCAAACCACTTAACCTCTTTTTGCATCAATTTCTTCACCTGAAAAATGGGAATAATACTGTGTGTCAGACATTCTCCTGAATGCTGAATTCATTTAATCCTCACAACAACTCTATGTTGTAGGTACTCTTATTGTCATCTCATTATACAAATAAGGAAATTGAGGCTCAGAGAGATTACATAATTTGCTCAAGGACACAGAAAACTACCAAGTGGTAGAATCAGGATTTAAACTCAAATAGCTTTTTTCCTCCAAAGCTGATGGTATCTTAACCAGGCCAACCCACTGCCCCTTGGAGGCTGAAATAAGACTGTGGGAATTGGGATTTAGCTGAAAACCCCAATGTAAAAGTCAGATCCCACCTGAACTCAAACTCAACTTTAACCCTAACCTTGATCCTAATTCAAATCCCAACTCAATCAACTATCTAGGCCTAACCCTAAATCATATTTTAAGTACACTTTACTCCCACCTGAATTTAAACCCAACCCAAAATCTACCACTCAAGTTTAACCCTAAATTTGCTTCCAGCTATAAACTCAGTCCTACCCCATGCAAATTTAAGCTCTCTGCCCCCCAAATCTAATGCAAACCACTGCTTCAGTTAGAAATATTATCTCACCCTCACTCACCTATAAACTTGCACTTTACCCTCAGTCAATTCTAATACCCACTCATCCCCCAATCCTTAGTTCAGGTATCCTCAACTCTCCCTAATTTTACATGCTCTACTCTCCTTCCCTCAGATAGAAGAATAGGATCAGGTAGGAGGCAACCAATACTTTGTCCTCACCCTGACTTGGTTTCTTCACACAGACACCACCCCAGAGCCCTGTCCAGTCAATGGGACAGGCCCTGGGCCTGAATGGGGGCTGTGCCCTGGGCCCCCAGCATCAGATGGTGAAATCACCGGGGCATCGGGCCTAGGGACCCCTAAGCGGAAGACTCAGCACAGTAAGCACAAGACAGTGGCAGTAGCCAGTGCCCAGCGGTCACCCCGGGCACTCTTCTGCCTCACCCTGGCAAACCCCCTGCGGCGGTCCTGCATCAGCATTGTGGAATGGAAGCATCCTTGAAGGCCAGGGGCAGGGCTCAGGGGTGAAGGTCACCAGGGTACCAAGAGTCAAGGTTCAAAGCCAGGGCAGGAATAAAAGAGGGCTGAGATCACCAGGGATCAAGGGTTAAGAACTGGATTCAAGGGAGAGTTGAGAAAGATGAAGGTCTGGAGGAGGGGGTTGGTGTCAAGAGTCAAAGACTAAATCTCAGCCAGACTTGAGGATGCTAAGGTTTTCAGGGGGTCAGAGTCAAGGCCTTGGTCAGAGCAGGGGCCGGGAATGCCAAGGTTGGTCATCTTCGGGTTGAGTCAGCACTGGGTGGGGAGGGCCCCAAGAGAAGGTCACATTCTGAGGCCACTCTGCCTGGGTCCTTAACTGTGTCCACCTGAGGCCCTTCGACATCCTCATCTTGCTGACCATCTTTGCCAACTGCGTGGCCCTGGGAGTCTACATCCCCTTCCCAGAGGACGACTCCAACACTGCCAACCACAACCTGGTGAGGCTTGCCCTGCCCCGCCTCCAGCTAGATACAGCTCCAATAGAGCCACACCTCAAGACTTCCAGCCAGGCCCTGCCACTGCTGACCCAGATGACCCTCTCCTGCCCAGCCCCACCCTCCGTCCTGCTTTGCTGGCCTTCCCATGAAGTGAAAGTTGCTCAGTTGTGTCTGACTCTTTGTGATCCCATGGACTGTAGCCTGCCAGGCTCCTCTGTCCATGGAATTCTCCAGGCCAGAATACTGGAGTGGGTAGCTGTTCCCTTCTCCAGGGGATCTTCCCAACCCAGGGATTGAACTCAGGTCTCCCACATTGCAGGTGGATTCTTTACCATCTGAGCCACCAGGGAAGACCCGCCTCCCCCTACCCCCTATCAAACAAACCCCACTCCCAAATAACTTCCCAATCTCCCGCCTCGCCTCCGGCTCTGCCCCCAGGAGCAAGTGGAATACGTATTTTTGGTGATTTTCACTGTGGAGACGGTGCTCAAGATTGTGGCCTACGGGCTGGTGCTCCACCCCAGCGCCTATATCCGCAATGGCTGGAACCTGCTCGACTTCATCATTGTCGTGGTCGGGTACGCATCTGCAGGGACACCCCCCACCCTAGTCCAGCTTCCCACCACAGACCTGCTAAATTCGGGGCTCAGGGAAGTGACTGCTTCAGACTGCCCCCATTTGGCAGCCAGAATCAGGAATATTAACATATTTTAAACCTATTTGCATTTCCAGTTACAGGGATTTGTACTTCTCAGAGGAGAAGGAAAGGAAGGGAAGTGGGGATCCCAAGGCTTGACCCCCTACTTCCTTTTCCCATGCTCCCCCATCAGGCTGTTCAGCGTGCTTCTGGAGCAGGGTCCCGGACGCCCAGGGGACACCCCGCATATGGGAGGGAAGCCAGGGGGCTTCGATGTGAAGGCATTGCGGGCATTTCGGGTGCTGCGACCTCTGAGGCTGGTGTCTGGGGTCCCAAGTGAGTGGCACATCCCCCGGGCTTGGAGGTGATGGAGGGCAGTGGGAGGGGTTGGAGGCTGAGCTGACCCCACCCCTACTTTGCCCACCCCTTGCTCCCTACAGGCCTGCACATAGTGCTCAATTCCATCATGAAGGCTCTGGTGCCGCTGTTGCATATCGCACTTCTTGTGCTCTTTGTCATCATCATTTACGCCATCATCGGACTGGAGCTGTTCCTCGGACGCATGCACAAAACGTGCTACTTCCTGGGATCTGGTCAGCAAGCCCACCCATGCCGGGACAGGACATGCCCCCTCCATTGGCTCCTAAGCCCCACCCTGTTCTCAAGGAGACACACTCAAATACACGAGATTCTGCCCCCCGGTTCAGGCTCTGCCACCAGATCAACAAGCCCTACCCCATATATTCAGGCTTCCCAGTGGTGCTAGTGGTAAAGAACCCACCTGCCAATGCAGGAGACATAAGAGACGGGTTCAATCCCTGGGTCGGGAAGATCCCCTGGAGGAGGAAATGGCAATGCACTCCAGTATTCTTGCCTGGAAAATCCCATGGACAGAGGAGCCTGGCGGGCTACAGTCCATGGGGTCTCAAAGAGTCGGACATGACTGAAGCCACTTAGCACACACACACAGCACACCCCATGTAGTCAAGACTCTACCGTTAATCTCAGACCTTTCTGTGACTCCATGGACTGTAGCCCACCAGGCTCCTCTGTCCTTGGGATTTCCCAGGCAAGAATACTGGAGTGGGTTTCCATTTCCTTCTCCAGTGGGATCTTCCAAACCAGGGATCCAACCAGTGTCTACCGCATCTCCTGCATTAGCATTCTTTACCACTGCGCCACCAGGAAAGTAAAGACTCCTAGGCAGGCCTTTTTTATCCAGACCCAAACCCAAGGCTTGCCCCCACCCTTCTTTCAAATGACCCTCTGAAATTCACAAGACTCTGCTCCTAGGCTCATGGCTCACTGTTATTCACAAAATTCTGCCTCAAAATTTACAGTCCCACTCCCCAGATCTCTGTGGTTGGGCCTCACAGCTTCCCAGGGGTTCAGAGTCCTGACCCAGCAGTCAGAGGCTAAGGGTTGTCTATTTTTTTAATTTCATATATTTATTTATGGCTGTGCTGGGTTTTTATCACAGTGTGCAGGCTTCTCTTGTTGTGGCTCAAAGGCTCTAGAGTGTGGACTTCAGTAGTTGTAGTTCATGGGCTCAGTAGTTGCGGTTCTCAGGCTCTAGAGCACAGGCTCAATAGTTGCAGCACAGGCTTAGTTGCTCTGAAGCATGTGGAATCTTTCTGGACCAGGGATCAAACCCTGTCTCCTGCATTGGCAGGCAGATTCTTTATCACTGAGCCACCAGGGAAGCCCTAAGGGCTGTCTGATTTAGAAAAATCTAGAACCCTGAGGCAAACTTCCCAGGTAGGCGGGCTTCCAAGGTGCCCATGACTGTGGGTGGGTGCACTTCGGATTCCAGAGCTCCAGTCTTCCCACAGACGTAGAGGCGGAGGAGGACCCGTCACCCTGTGCATCCTCAGGATCAGGCCGTGCTTGCACGCTGAACCAGACAGAGTGCCGCGGGCGCTGGGCAGGGCCCAATGGAGGCATCACCAACTTTGACAACTTTTTCTTCGCCATGCTGACAGTCTTCCAGTGCATCACCATGGAAGGCTGGACTGACGTGCTCTACTGGGTGAGGTGGAATGACAGACACCCAGTGCAGAAGCTGAACCTGCCTTTCCTCCCTGAGCTCAGGCAGGAGGGCTGAGAGATGATTTTGAGAGATGCATTTCCCCCTCCCCAGATGCAGGATGCCATGGGGTATGAGCTGCCCTGGGTGTATTTCGTGAGTCTCGTCATCTTTGGATCCTTCTTCGTCCTCAACCTTGTACTTGGTGTCCTGAGCGGGTGAGGAGCCTAGACACCCAACCCCTCAGCCCCTGTCCCTTTACTTTGTTCCTAACAAACTTCTAGGCATCCTTCAAAACCCATCTAAAATACCCCTTCATTCAGTCAGTCAACACCGAGCATCTACTGTGTGTGAGGCACTGTTTTAGGAATGGAACAAGAGACAAAAGTCTCTGCCTTATTGGATATTACATACATACATACACACATATGTGTTTTGTCTTATATGAAATATGTACTCTGGAAAGAAAGGAATAGGGAGATATTGTAATTACAAATAAGGACAAGCAGGGATGGGCCTCCTTGAGAAGGTGTTATCTGAGTAAAAATGGGAAAAGATACTAAGCCATGTGAATATCTGAGGAAAGAGTGTTCCAAGCAAAGGGAAGAACCAGTGAAAAGTTTCCAAAGCTATAACGTGCTTAGTGTATTCAAAGAACAGCAAGGAGGTCAGTATGGCTGGGATGATGATGGCAAGGGGGCCAGGGTGGTTCCTCTGTCTAGCCCTCTATTCTCCTCCCTCAGGGAGTTCTCCAAAGAGAGGGAGAAAGCAAAAGCACGAGGGGATTTCCAGAAGCTGCGGGAGAAGCAGCAGCTGGAGGAGGACCTCCGGGGCTACCTGAGCTGGATCACACAGGCAGAGGATCTGGACATGGAGGACCCCTCAGCTGCTGGCAACTTTGGTTCCATGGCTGAAGAGGGCCTGGCCGGCCACCGTAGGCAATCTCAACCCAGCCCACTCCCTGCCTCATGCGTCCCTCAGATGTGGGCTGCCCTCCTGAGATCTAGCCCTAGCCCTCAGCAACTCTAGGCCCAGCCTCTGGTTATGGTCTATGACCCAGAACCCAGACTCAGATACCCTTCCCGGACTGTACCCAGAACAAAGACTCCAAATAACACCCCTCATCCTAGAGCCCTAACCTCACCCCAGACCCTGTTCCCCAAATGTCCTCCCTGTGCTTACAGGGCCACAACTGGCAGAACTGACCAATAGGAGACGAGGACGTCTGCGCTGGTTCAGTCACTCCACCCACTCCACCAGCAGCCATGGTGAGGATCCAACCAGGTTGAGGAGCGGGTGGGATGAGTAGACTGAGGGGAAGGCCAAGAGCAGAACCCTGGCATCTTCATGTGCTGACCTCTTCTCCCATCCTGCCCACAGCCAGCCTCCCAGCCAGTGACACTGGTTCGATGGCAGAGACCCAAGGAGACGAGGAAGAGGAAGAGGGCACTCTAGCCAGCTGTACACGCTGCCTGTGAGGCCCCCAGCCCTCGACCCCTGACCCAGCCCAGAACCCGGAACAGATCCTGGCCCCAGTCCTGACTTCAGCCTCCAACTTCCTAGCCCTGACCTCCAACCCCTGCTGCTGAGTGCCCTTCAGCCCCTAATGATGCCCACCTCCCATCTTCCCCTTTTCCAGAAATAAGATCATGAAAACCAGCGTTTGGTGAGTTGGGAAAGCTGTGTGACTCCCAGACCCTATGACTTTGTGAACCCCACCTCCAAGCCCCCCATGACCAACAGGCTCCCCCACCTGAGCCCCCAGGACAGGTTCAGGTAAGTGATCTCTGTCAGTGGGCTCCCTGTCCCCACAGTCGTCGTCTCCGCCGAGCCAACCGGGGCCTTCGGGCGCGCTGCCGGAGGGCTGTGAAGTCCAATGCCTGCTACTGGGCCGTGCTGCTGCTCGTCTTCCTCAACACTCTGACAATCGCCTCGGAGCACCACGGGCAGCCCTTCTGGCTCACCCAGATCCAGGGTACACCCCCCCAGCCTGCCAGCCCTCTCCCCAGCCCCCAATCCCTTCCACCCTAGAAGCCCAGATGCAGGATCTCCTGGGTCCTGATATGGCCCCAGATACAGTCCTCCCACCCAAGTAAATGCAGAAAACCTGTCCCGTCCTACCTTGCAGCTTACACCTAGGTAGCGCTTGCTGTGTGTGTCAGGCTCTGTTTTCGGCAGTTTACACGTACTCACTCAATTTCTCTTCACTGCAACTTTATGTGAAGTAAGTACTAAGGCCCAGAGGCCTAGCACCAAGGTCCTGAAGAGTTAAATGATTAACCCCAGGACTCAGCTACTGAGTGGCAAACCTAAGCAGCCTGGCTCTAGTTCAGGCTCTTAACACCCCACTGTCTGGACAAGTTAAACCCTCTGTGCCTCAATTTCCCCATCTACAAAATGGGGATAGTGATAGTATCCACTTCATGGGATGCTAAAAGCAAAAGTGAAAGTGTTAGTTGCTCAGTTGTGTCTGACTCTTTGTGACCCCATGAACTGTAGCCTGCCAGGTTCCTCTGTCCATGGAATTCTCCAGACAAGAATATTGGAGTGGGTAGCCATTCCCTTCTCCAGGGAATCTTCCTGACCCAGGGATCGAACCCAGGTCTTGTGCATTGCAGACAGATTCTTTACCATCTGAGCCACCAGGGATGGTGGGGAGGATTAAATGAGTTAAAGTGAAAAATGCTTAGAACATTGCCTGACCCACATGGAGTTAACACTGTATAAGTGTTATTAATAGGCCTTACTATTATTCATTTTAATCTCAGCCCCAACCTGGATACCGAGCACACTTCTAACCCCAACCCTCAAACCGGCCCCAGTCCCAGCTAAACGCTAGGCTCTAAGTCTACCCATGAATCAGAGTTTTTCTGTATTCACAGAGGCTAACTGAGGCCCACATCCCAGCTCTGCCCTCACCCCAGCTCCAAAACTCTCAAAACCTCATGCACCCTGACCTACAAACTCACCCTATCCTCGATCCTAACCACATCACCAGCCTGTACCTGGTCCAATACCAGCTGCCCCAGATCGCTCCATGGCCCCTACCTCCCCACATGTCACCACAAAACCTGACTAGCCCACTCACCCCTGCCCCTCTCCCCACAGAGTATGCCAACAAAGTGTTACTCTGTCTATTCACGGTGGAGATGCTTCTCAAGTTGTATGGTCTGGGGCCCTCTGTCTACGTGTCCTCCTTCTTCAACCGCTTTGACTGCTTCGTGGTCTGTGGGGGCATCCTGGAGACTACCCTGGTGGAGGTGGGTGCCATGCAACCCCTGGGCATCTCGGTACTCCGCTGTGTGCGCCTCCTCAGGATCTTTAAGGTCACCAGGTATGTGGGGGGGGGGGTGTTTGTATGTGGCGAAGGGTGAAGACTGAGACCCCAAACACAGCTGCAACAGCCACCACCCCAGCTCCAATGATGACTATATTTGCATCACCATTCATTTATCAAATATCCATTGAGTGCCTACTGCATACAAGTTGTCCTTCCAGGCCCTAGGGAAACACCAGGAATCAAAGCAGTCACTAGCTCCTGCCTTCCTAGAGATTAAAGTCAGTTGGGGAGGGTGTCTACTCCACTTCCCTCCCTTTCCTCAGCCTCAACTTCAGCTAGAATATGATTCCCAACCCCATCTCCAAATTCAACCCCATACTCATCACCAACCCAAACCCCATCCCTCATCCACAACCATAACACTATCTCTAACTCCAGCCACCAGCCACTCACCATCCACAAGGTCATTTACAGCCCCAATATCCAAGCCCAAGCCCAGCCCCACCTCCAACTTCATTTCTAACTCCCAGCTACATCCCCATCACTAACCACAACCCCCACATCCCAAACTCATAACCATTAGCCTATCTCCAACTGAAAACTCGTCCCCAATCCCAGCCCTAATCTCATCCCCATCCATCCTCTCCTCTATCCCAACCCTCAACCACAACCTTATCCCCAACTCAGTCATCTACAACTCCAAATATTCCCCAAGCCCATCCCCAGCTACCCATCCCTTACCCCAACAGCAGTCCCAGGCCCAACTGAAACCCAGTTCTAGCTTCACCAATTTCCATATACCCACCATACTAATCTCATCTTCCCTAACACCACCCTAACCTCAAATACAACCTTCCCCTTCCTTCTTATTCTCACCTCACTCTAACTCCAAAATCACATCCAACAGTGACATCAAAGTTCATCTTAACCCAGTCCGCCCCAGTACATCCCAAGCTAAAGCACTCCCCTGGCTCCTGACTCACCACTGAACATGTCAACCCTTCCCCCTCCATCTCTACTGCAGGCACTGGGCATCTCTGAGCAATTTAGTGGCGTCTCTGCTCAATTCAATGAAATCCATTGCATCCTTGCTGCTTCTCCTCTTCCTCTTTATCATCATCTTCTCCCTGCTTGGCATGCAGCTGTTTGGGGGCAAGTTCAACTTTGACCAGACCCACACCAAGCGAAGCACCTTTGACACCTTTCCCCAGGCCCTCCTCACTGTCTTTCAGGTGGGACCTGGAGATGATGGGATGGGTGGGCAAGTAGGGAGGGACCCAAGGTTGGGGAGAGGGTCCCAAGAGCTTCATGGTGACTTCCCACTCCTAGATACTGACGGGTGAGGACTGGAATGTGGTCATGTATGATGGTATCATGGCCTATGGCGGCCCCTTCTTCCCAGGGATGCTGGTGTGCGTGTATTTCATCATCCTCTTCATCTGCGGCAACTGTATCCTCAGAGCCTTGGGAGGCTGGATCACGGCAGGGTTGGGGGAGGATAATGAGGACCTGGGCACTCTGTAGGCAGTCTGCTTCTCCATCCTCTCTAGCCTGAGCTCACCCCAGACATCCTATTGAATGTGTTTCTTGCCATCGCTGTGGACAACCTGGCCAGTGGAGATGCAGGCACTGACAAAGATAAGGGCAGGTGAGGTCTGACTCTGCCTCCAAGACACTCTCGCCCTGGAATCCCTGACTGGGACCCTCACACACACATCCCACAGCACCAAAGATGTCTTGGTCTCCCTGGAAATCTCCATCTGCAGATCCAACCTGCCAGTCCTCATTCATTGGACATGCATTTACTGAGCACCTACTTTTTACCTGGTGGCTCAGGGCTTCCCTGGTGGCTCAGATGGTAAAGAATCTTCCTGCAATGCAGGAGACTCATTGTTACCCAGTTCAATCCCTGGGTAAGGAAGGTCCCCTGGAGAAGGGAATGGCTACCCACTCCAGTATTCTTGCCTGGGAAATCCCATGGATAGAGGAGCCTGGCGGGCTGTGGTCTATGGGGTCCCAAAGAGTCGAACACAACTGAGCGACTAATACACATATGTACACTTTTTGCCAGGCCCTGTTCTATATGCTAAGGAGACAGCAGTTGTCCAAGTAAACAGAGTTCTTGCTTTCATGGAGCCAACATTCTAGTTGGGAAAGGCAAGCAAAACACAAACAAATGAATATATAATAATATAATTTAATTAAATATATGTTTACAATATGTAATGAAGGAAAAGAAAGCAGAATAAGAGAATAGACAGATATAATGCTTGCTGTTTTGGTTAGACTAATCAAGGAAGGTGACTGTTGAACAGAGGCCTGAAAGAAGTAGGGGAGTGAGCCATGCCGATATCTGGAGTAAGAGTGTTCAAGGCAAGGGGACAGCAAGTGCAGAGGTCTTGAGGTGATAATATTCTTAGCACATTTAAAAAACACCATGGAGGGGTTTCCCTGGTGATCCAGGGATTAGGGGCCCATGCTTCCACTGCAGAGGGGCAGGGGGCCTGGGTTCAATCCTTAGTCAGGGAACTAAGATCCCACATACTGCTGGGAGTGGCAAAAAAAAAAACCACCATGGAGACACCATGGATGCCATGGAGTGGCATGAACAAGGAGAATGATAGGGGGTGAGTTCAAATAGGGGGAAAGAGAGAAGTCAGATCAAGAGTATCTTGGGCCATGGTGAGGACTTTTGGTTTTGCTCTGAGTAAGGGGGGAGCCGTGGGAGGGGTGTGAGCAGAGGAGGAATGTCCCAGACTTAGAACTTAACAGGATCTCTTCTGTTGCTGTGAGAATAGACCAAGGAGATGAGGGAAGAAGCAGGAGGTTCTATGGGACCTAAGAAAGGTCTGTTCTGACTACAGTGACCCCCTCCTTCACCAGCCTTGCCTATCTGCTTCAATCTTTAACAGTTACTGCCCACCCCACCCCCAATATTTCTTTGCCCAGGGAGAAGATCACTGAGGAAACTCCACAGGAGAATGGAGCACTGGTGAGTTAAAAGTCTGGGCACTGTCTACACCCACCACTACCACCAGAATCTGTCTGTGTGCGTGTCTTTAACCCCCATCCCCTGCCTATTCATTCCTTCTTTATTGCATCCCTTCTGTGCCTCCCCCGTGTCCATCCCCTGGTGAATCCCCCATCATCGATGACCCCCATCTTCCTGTCCCCAGGTGCCTGGTGGGGAGAATGAGGAAGAGGAATCTGCAAAAAATGAAGGAGCAGGCAAGTGGGCAGGGTCAGATGGAAGAGGAGTGGGACCTTGGGGAAACACCCAGGCAGACCTTGTGACCCCTGAGACCCTCTTCTCTGGGGAGCAGCCTTCTCTGAGATGGTCTTGAAAATAATGGACTTGGTGAGTGGCCAGGAAGTTTCAAAACACTGAGATTAAAGATGTGCTTAGTCGCTCAGTCGTGTCCAGCTCTTTGCGACCCCATGGACTGCAGCCCTCCAGGCTCCTCTCTGTCCATGGGGATTCTCCAGGCAAGAATACTGGAGTGGGTTTCCATGCCCTCCTCCAGGGGATCTTCCCAACCCAGGGATCAAACCCAGGTCTCCCACATTGCAGACGGATTCTTTACTGTCTGAGCCACCAGGGAAGCCCAAGAAGAGAAACCAATATTTTGTTTTATTGCAGAACTTGTCAGAGCCTTTATTATTAAAATAGTGTGTAAAATGCCTGAAGAGGGGCTTCCCCAGTGCTTCAGATGGTAGAGAATCTAACTGCAGTGCAGGAGACCTAGGTTCAATCCCTGGGTATGGAAGATCTCCTGAAGAAAAGGGAATGGCAACCTGCACCAGTATTCTTGCCTGGGAAATCCCATGGGCAGAAGAGCCTGGTGGGCTACAGCCCTGAAGATGGCGATGTTCACTCAGCACACATTTACTGAGCCCCTAACTGTGTCCCAGGGCTTCCCTTGTGGCTCAGCTGGTAAAGAATCCACCTGCAATGTGGGGGACCTGGGTTCGAGCCTGTGTTCTAAGTGCTGAGGACACAGAAGTGAACAAAACGAACTGAAACCCCTTCTCCGAGGAGCTGCCATTCTAGCAGGGAGATAATTTACCATGGGAAAGCACTGTTCTAGGTGCTCTCCAGACGTCTTCTCAATTCATTCTCTCTCTTTTGATCTTCTTCTGGTGCCAGGCATGGAGGAGGAGGAGGAGGAGGAGGAAGAGGAGGAAGAGGAAGAGGGGGCCGGGCATGTGGAACTCCTGCAGGAAGTTGTACCCAAGGAGAAGGTGGTGCCCATCCCTGAGGGCAGCGCCTTCTTCTGCCTCAGCCAAACCAACCCGTGAGTGCTGCGAATGTGCTGGGTGGGGGGTTGGGACTGGGGGGCCAAAGGAGGGGAGGGAAACAGGAGGGGCTGGGGTAGGGAGAGGGGGAGGACCAGGGAGCGGCCTAGGCTCAGGTGGGGTGCACAGCCTGATGCAACAGGGCCCAGGCTGTCTCCCTTGGGCTCCCTCAGCCACTTCTGTGGTCCTGGGTTCTGACCACGGCCATTTCTCCACTCCCCAGACTGAGGAAGGCCTGCCACACCCTCATCCACCATCACATCTTCACCAATCTCATCCTGGTGTTTATCATCCTCAGCAGTGTGTCCCTGGCCGCTGAGGATCCCATCCGAGCCCACTCCTTCCGCAACCACGTGAGCCTTGGGCTGGGGGCTCAAGGGGCCACTCTCAGGGCTGTCCTACTAGATACAATCTATGGCCAGGGTGCAGACAGGGACAAGTCCCCCTAGTTAGGCAGAGAGAGACAAGAAATAATGGTAGGTGCGGCAGTACTAGCCTTTATTTCGTGTGCAACACCCTTGGGGAAGCACCAGGGAGGTGATCAGTATTTGGCAGAGGAGGAAGCTGTACTCAGAGGCTGAGTAGACCAACGGTGCCCATGGACCTGGGTAGAAGGAGAGGAGGCCAGATCCGAAGCCTTGTCTTTCTGATGACCACAGTTTTTGCCTTGTAGAGAAGTCCTTGATGGCGATGAGAGAGGGGAAAGAGAGGGAGGGAAGGAAGGAAGGAGAGAGTGAGGAAGAGAGGGAAGGAATGAAGGAGAGAGTGAGGAAGAGAGGGAAGGAGGGAGGAGGAACAGCAAAACCTACAGAGAGGGACACACAGCTAGGATCCCCCTCAGCCATGACTTGGTGGCCCCTCCTCTTTCTCGCCCCCCAGATTCTGGGGTACTTCGATTATGCCTTCACCTCCATTTTCACTGTGGAGATTCTACTAAAGGTATGAATGGGCCCCTGAAGTTCATGGGGTCACAGAGTTGGCAGATATGACTCAGCAACTGAACAACAGTTGATATGCCCCCATCATACCCCCAGTTGCCCCAACCTACTCCCCACCCACCCTTGTAGCCCACCACTCCTGTTTCCATCCCCAACTGCCCTCCTCATCTCCAGATCTGGGGTCTAACTAGACTTATATCCCCCTACTCCCAAGATGACAGTGTTCGGGGCTTTCCTGCACCGCGGCTCCTTCTGCCGTAGCTGGTTCAATCTGCTGGATCTGCTGGTGGTCAGCGTGTCCCTCATCTCCTTTGGTATCCAGTGAGTGACACCTTGCCCACTCCATCCTTCCAAGAGCCAAGGCCAGGCCCCGGCCACGGCCTGAGGACTGCCCTCTCCTCAGCTCCAGCGCCATCTCAGTGGTGAAGATTCTGCGTGTGCTCCGAGTACTGCGGCCCCTTCGAGCCATCAACAGGGCCAAAGGACTCAAGGTATCCACATCACACCCAAGTCCATGGGACCCAGGCTATGCCCCACCCCTAGGGTCAAACATCATGGTCAGAATGGCCATTTGCAGGGATGCCTGACCCTCGTAGTTCAGTCAGTAAAGAATCTGCCTGCAATGCAGGAGACCCAGGTTCGATTCCTGGGTGGGGAAGATCCCCTGGAGAAGGAAATGGCAACCCATTCCAGTATTCTTGCCTGGAGAATCCCATGGACAGAGGGGCCTGGCGGGCTACAGTCCATGGGGTCTCAAGAGTCAGACACGACTTAGTGACTAAAACCACAACCTGACCACATAGCCTGCACCTGATGTTGTAACCACCCGGCCCTGAACACTGGGCACAGTTACAAGTGACTGTCCATTCCTTACCAAAGGCCACATTTCTATGATCCAAGTTCCTGATGTGTGGACTCATACCCATCTGGCAAACACTTATTTCCAGTTGGTGCCCATATGTCCTTCACCCAAGACCACATGTTCTCAAGCCAAGTCCCTGAGCCCCACACATGCCAAGAGTTTGTGCCCCCTGGCTGCCATGGCCTGCGGTATCCATGAGCCATATCTGTGGGTGCCTGCAGCACGTGGTGCAATGTGTCTTTGTGGCCATCCGGACCATCGGAAATATCATGATCGTGACCACGCTCCTGCAGTTCATGTTCGCCTGCATTGGTGTGCAGCTCTTCAAGGTGAGAGGAAACACTGGAAAGGCTCAGATGTGAGTCAAGGTGGGGAGCGGGGGATGAAGGATGACTCTGACAAATATCATCCCTGCAGGGGAAATTCTACAGTTGCACTGATGAGGCCAAACACACACCCCAAGAATGCAAGTGAGTGCCCAAATCCTGTCCTTGCAGCCCAGGACCCCTCCCAGAGTCCAAAGAGGTCCCTGGATCTCACCCAGGCCTCTGAAACCCCTAGACCTTCCTCCAAAGAACTGCAGAGACCCCCAGAGTTTTTTAATTATTTGGCTGGGCTTCCCGAGAGCTCAGTGGATAAAGAATCTACCTGCCAATGCAGGAGACACAGGAGATGCAGGTTCGATTCCTGGGTTGGGAAGATCCCCTAGAGGAGGGCATAGCAACCCACTCCAGTATTCTTGCCTGGAGAATCCCATGGACAGGGAAGCCTGGCAGGCTACAGTCCAAAGGGTCACAAGAGTTGGACATGACGGAGCAACTACACACATACACACACACACACATATTTATTTGGCTAAGTCGGGTCCTAGTTGCAGCACACAGATCTTCGTTGCATCATGTGGGATCTTCCACTGCAGCTGCAGTGCACGGAACTCTTGTTATGGCACACAGGCTCAGTAGTTACAGCCCGTTGGCTCCAGAGCACATGGGCTTAGTTGCTCTATGGCATGTGGGATCTTAGTTCCCCAACCAGGAATCAAACCCACATCCCCTGCATTGCAAGGCGGATTCTTAACCATTGGACCACAAGGTAAGTGCCACCACCCCCAGATTTTATCAAGGCCTCCAAGACCCCAGAATTCCTCAAGGTCCTAAGATACACCCTGAGAATTCTAAGAATTGCAAAGGCTCTCAGAACTCTAATCCTTAAGATACCCCCAGTAACTGCCCCAAACCCCTCTTCACATTCCCCAGAGTTACCTCCACTCCACTCCAATCCCCCCATCAATTCCCAAACACCCACCACCGCCACCACCAAGTCCCCAGCTTCCACCTTGAGACTCCTGTAGAGGGTAGCTGATATTTAGCCACTAAACCACATCTGACTCTTTTGCAACACCATAACACTGTAGCCTTCAGGCTCCTCTGTCCATGGGGTTTCCCAGGCAAGAATACTGGAGTGGGTCCCCTTACTTCAGGGGATCTTCCCAATCCAGGGATCAAATCTGCATCTCCTACGTCTCCGGCATTACAGGCAAATTCTTTACCACTAGGGCACCTGAGAAGCCTGTAGTGGGTAGTAGTTAACTGAAATTAGACATTCCTGGCTCAAATTCAGCTCATGAGACTTGAGTATGTTTCTTAACCTCAATGAGTCCCATTTTCCTCAACTGAAAAATGAGGATAAAAAGAGTATGGATTTCACAAGGTTGTTGTGAGGAGTAAATGAGTTACTACATGGAGAGTGTACTACAATGTAAAAGTAGTACATGTAAAGCCTAGCACAGAGCCTGGCATATACTTAGTGCTGATAAATGTTGCCTATTATTAATATTGCTTTTTCCTGGATGACAATGATGATGATAATGTGACGATAGCTAACGTATATGGTCCCAACAATGCACCAGACACTGTTCTCATTGATTGACAAAATTAATCCTTGTAACAAGCCAGGAAATATGTTCTGTCATTATCCTTATTTCATAAATGGGGAAAACTGAAGCAGAGAGAGGCTAACTGCCCAAGGTCACCCAGACAGTAAATGGAAGTTCAGGATTTGAACCCAGTCTATTCACCTCCACTACTGTGTCCTGCTGCCTCTATGCTGGAGACACCACTCACCTTTCCATAGCTCCCCACCCCTCCTCACCCATCCAGCATGTCTGCAACATCCACAGGGGCTCCTTCCTGGTCTACCCCGATGGAGATGTGTCAAGGCCTCTGGTCCGGGAGCGGCTCTGGGTCAACAGCGATTTCAACTTTGACAATGTCCTTTCAGCCATGATGGCCCTGTTCACTGTCTCCACCTTCGAAGGCTGGCCTGCGTGAGGGACAGGGCCCTAGGATGAGCAGGGGATTGGGCGAGAGTCTCTAGTGGGCTGGCTTGGGATATCCTGGGGATGGGTGGAGGGGTATCTTGAGATGTGATGAAAGTCTCTGGAGAATGGATAGAGTTTTCTGGGGACTGGTGTGTGGATCAGATGACTAAGGGGATCTCCTAGAAGTTGGTTGAGGGTACTTTGGGGACCTGGGTGAGGGGACTTCCAGGAATTGAGTAGAGACCTCTGAGGCACTAGGTGCAAGTCTAGAGAGGACTGGATATGATTTAGAGGGTACCCAGGTAGGGGTCTGGGGGGACTGGGTGGAGGTCTTGGAGGAGATGGAGCTGGAGATTCAGTGGTTTCCAGATACCTGCACAAGTATTCGGGGTATTAGTCAAAGATGTTGGGGGGGGGGATGGAACAAGGAATTCAAGCTGATGGGACAGAGGACTTAGAGATCTTTGGGGGCTTGTGTGGGAGTTCTGGGGAGCTGCATAGAGACCCCAAGATGACTGGAGGAGAATTGGGCATCTGTGGGAACTTAAGGGATTTGAGGGTCTCAGAGGGCCTGATTGGGGAATTCTCTGGAGGGTTGGATGGGGATCTCTGGGTCTCTGGAGGGCTGGGCTTTGGAGTCTTTGATGACCTGATGTGGAGGTCTCAAGCGATTAGGTCAGGGGGTTGGGGGATATTTGAGAAGGATATTCTGGGGTATCTAAGGTGTCTATGGGTAGGTCAGAGGAGTCTGGGATATCCCCCCACTTGCCCCCACTGGCTCCCCAGGCTGCTATACAAGGCCATTGATGCAAACGCAGAGGACAAGGGCCCCATCTACAATTACCACGTTGAGATCTCAGTATTCTTCATTGTCTACATCATCATCATTGCATTCTTCATGATGAACATCTTTGTGGGCTTTGTCATCATCACCTTCCGAGCCCAGGGCGAGCAGGAGTACCAAGACTGTGAGCTGGATAAGAACCAGGTGACCTCTGACCCCTGATTAACCAACCCCCCTCCCCAACTCCTTGCCTTGGGACACCACTGCTCACTCACGCCTTGCACCCATATGCAGCGCCAGTGTGTAGAATATGCCCTCAAGGCCCAACCACTCCGTCGCTATATCCCCAAGAACCCACATCAGTATCGTGTGTGGGCCACTGTGAACTCTGCTGCCTTCGAGTACCTCATGTTCCTGCTCATCCTGCTCAACACGGTTGCTCTAGCCATGCAGGTCTGAACTCCCCACCTTGCCCCCTGCCAGACACCTGACCCTATTCTATCCACACAAATCCTTGAGAACCATCAGAAATGCTTTAGGCTACAAGTAACAAAACCTCCAACTGACAGAAACTTAAGCTTTGAAGATATGTGTCACATTTTTTCAAATTACAGACCTATTCACCCTAATTTCAGGGATGTGAGAATGTGAAAAAATATGGCAGATGGTAAATGTAAGTTGCCATTGACTGTGAAATGCACCCCAATTTCAGAGATTCTAAAATGTGAAAAGATGTGTATCCTGGGATCAATAAAATGTGAGTTATCTCACATAGCAAGCATTGCAGAGGTAGGCTATTTGCTTATTGCCCACCAGGGACCCAGGCTCTTTCTGTTCCACTATTCTTAGCAAGTTGGTTTTCATTCTCATTATTGTTGCTTCATGGTCACAAAATGGCTGCCATAGCTCCAGGCATCAAAACCACATTCAAAACAGGAAAAAGGAAGGAAGGTTGCAGTAAGGGACTTTCCTCATTTGACCCTTTTGTTGTTTAGTCTGAGTCGTGTCCAATTCTTTGTGACCCCATGGACTGTAGCCTGCCAGGCTCCTCTGATCATGGGATTTTTCCAGGCAAGAATATTGGAGTGGGTTGCCATTTCCTTCTTTTATCCTTTTATTGGAAATCAAAAATATTTTTCACAGAAGCTGTCCAAGCAGCAGTAAGCTTATGTTTCAGTCTCATTAGTCAGAACTAGCTGCAAGGAAAGCTAAGAAATCAAGAGCTGAGCTTTCCAATATCCATAATGGGAGGTGGACAGTGTGAGACTTTTGGCCAACTCATTGTGCTGCCACATCCCCAGACTCACCTCAGTCCAAGCCAGAGAATATTCGATTGTTATGGGGGTTTTCTGCCTCATGCTATATCCCCACATCTGATTTTCTCCCGCAGCACTATGAACAGACTGCTCCCTTCAACTATGCCATGGACATCCTCAACATGGTCTTCACTGGCCTCTTCACTGTTGAAATGGTGCTCAAAATCATTGCCTTCAAACCCAAGGTACCCCCCATCAGACCTAATCCATTCCTTAGGGTGGAGCTCATTGCATACCTCTCGGGGGGACTTCCCTCATAGCTCAGTTGGTAAAGAATCTGCCTGCAATGCAGGAGACCTGGGTTTGATTCCTGGGTTGGGAAGATCCCCTGGAGAAGGAAATGGCAACCCACTCCAGTATTCTTGCCTGGAAAATCCCATGGACAGAGGAGACTGGTGGGCTACAGTCCATGGGGTTGCAAGAGTCGGACACGACTTAGCAACTAAACCACCACCACCGGGGGGTGGGCAGCAACCAGCGAGTCATGATACTAAGGAGGAAGAGGGATCTAGATGCAGCTCTATCATAGTCCAACCCAGGCCCTGCCTCCCCAGTGTCCCCAACCACTACTAGCCCCATACCCTAGCTTGCTAGCTCTGAGAAGACAGGGCACTGCTTTCCTCTTGTCTACAGCATTACTTTACTGATGCCTGGAACACATTTGATGCTCTTATTGTGGTGGGCAGCGTAGTGGACATTGCCGTCACTGAAGTCAATGTGAGGACTGGCCTCTCTACTAACCCACTCTACTCCTACCAACCTTCTCTCACCTCAACCCCAGGGCTTTCTCTCATGGGGAGGTGGTTCCCACTCATATCCTACTCACTCCCAGAGACTCAGAACTCCTTCCTCTAGCTCCATCTTTTCTGAGTCTCTGTTGGGTTCAGCCAAAGCCCTCTTCTCCCACCACCCCCCCCCCATTTATTTGCAAGTTATGCCCTGCCTCCAGCAGCTCCTAAAACGACTCTCTTGTTTTTACCATTATTTTCTTCATTGCCTCTACATCACCCTCCACTGGGCCCATCATCTCCACCAACTCCTGCTTTGACTCCACCATCTCTTCTGATTCCTTTATTGGCTCCATTTCCTCCACCAACACCATCGTCTCTGACACTGGGTCTTTCATGGCTCTGTCATCACCACTGACTGCACCATTGGCTCCATCATCTTCTTCATTGGGTACTACGTGGTCCTCCGTTGACAATGCTGCCGGGTCCATATCTCCGTCACCGGCTTCTCCATTGGATCTTCCATCGGTTCTCTCATGTCCATGAAACCACTGGCTCCACCATTTCCTCCACTGGCTCCAATATCTCTCCTCTCCATCATCTTCTGTGCCTTCTCCTTTCCCTTTCACCCTTATTACCAACTTTTCTTTCAACCATCCTGATCCATTACTACATAACCTTCCTCATCATCCCTGGATAATAACTCTGCCATCCACTATCCCTCATATTTGCTCCATCATTTCTTCTCTTGTTCATTGGCCCTGTGATCTCATCACCTCTGTTTTGGTAATATCTCCATCCAGAATGGTGGCCACCTGGGCGAGGTAACCCCCCCCCACCTCACAGCAGGGACTCTATGCCTTTCTCTTCACCTACCATCCTTTCCTTTCTGCCTGAAAGTCCTTAGAAATGTTCCCTAACCACTCTGGGGCCTGGATTCTGAGGGATTTGATGGCTTGGGGAGGTCAAATTATGAGACCGGGAGGTGGCTGAAGCAAATGTGAACTGAGCATACTCACCACAAACTCAACCCCAGAGCTCTGAGGACAGTTCCCGCATTTCAATCACCTTCTTTCGCCTCTTCCGAGTCATGCGATTGGTCAAGCTTCTTAGTAAGGGTGAAGGGATTCGCACACTGCTTTGGACATTCATCAAGTCTTTTCAGGTAACTCCCCCACTCCTTTGTCCACTCCTCATCCCTACCTCACACCTCTCAGCTTGTCCTTTTATCCCAGAACTACCCCTTCCAGCATGTCATACCCATCAGCAGCTTACTATTTCCAGTTTTCTATCTTCTGTGGGCTTTCAATTCCCAACATGTCTTGGCCTTACAGACCTTACTCTATTGTATTTAATACTGTGTTGTAGGCACCTTGGGGATGGACCACATCTCTCATATGGCCCAGGCTTGAGGGAGCAGTGCATTCTGGGGCTTACAGTTCTCTGCCTGGACCTGAGTACCTATCGTCCTCTCCATCCCCATAGGCCTTACCCTATGTGGCTCTTCTCATCGCAATGATATTCTTCATTTACGCAGTCATAGGGATGCAGGTAAGTGCGCAAACACTAGGGAGCATCCCTTGGGCATTCTTCTGTTGAAAGGGGTTAGACAGGAATGAGCCCAAAGTGGGGGTATAAAGACAGACAAGCCACATAACCCTGAGTCAGTCCACACATCTGTGTAATGGGGTCAGCAGTGCCTGCTTGTCAGCGTGGTGAGGATCCTTTGGGTATTAGGTGTTGTGAAATGGGTGGGATCCTGTAAAGGGCACAGAGTCACCCCTCTGACACAGCCCTTGTGTGCCCACAGATGTTCGGCAAGGTGGCTCTTCAGGATGGCACACAGATCAACCGAAACAACAACTTCCAGACCTTTCCACAGGCTGTACTGCTTTTGTTCAGGTGACACAAACACCCCTTCCCTGCTGCTTTGATCTCCAGCATGCTTTTGGGGGGGCCACATAGCCTCTCTGGGCCCCAGACTGCCTGAGTTATGGAAATAACAGGGCAGCATGGGACTCCATGGGGTGTCCCTGGTAGCTCAGATGGTAAAGAATCTGCCTACAATGCAGAAGACCCAGGTTCGATCCCTGGGTCAGGAAGATCCCCTGGAGAAGGAATGGCTACCCACTCCAGTGTTCTTGCCTGGAGAATCCCTGGACAGAGGAGCCTGGCAGGCTATAGTCCATGGGGTTGCAAAGAGTCAGACATAACTGAGCAACTTAACACTAGTGCTGGTGCTGTGGGACTCCATATTGCCGGAGACCTTTTCTGGTTGTGTTCTAAAGAATCTTTTAGAATAGTCTAGCCTCAGTCATCCTTTTTCTGGCTGCAAGATGTATACCTTTCATAGACCTTGCATCTATAAAATGAAAACATGACTGTCATCAATATGGCCACACCAGCTGTTAAAATATTGAAACGCTATCTTTACCAGATGTTGCGCCTGGCAAGAAGTAGGTCATCTCCTCACCCCTCTGGCCCCTGCAGCCCCTTGTCATGATGTCACAGCCTCCCCTCCAAGATGGCATCCCTGTGTGACCCCCCAGGTGTGCTACTGGTGAGGCATGGCAGGAGATAATGCTTGCCAGCCTTCCCGGAAGCCGGTGTGACCCTGAGTCTGACTTCGGCCCTGGTGAGGAATTTAGCTGTGGTAGCAATTTTGCCATCGCCTATTTTATCAGCTTCTTCATGCTCTGTGCATTCCTGGTAAGGACCATTTCCCCACCACTCTTACCACTCTCCCAGGGGCTGGCTCTGAGAAAGTCTGGGGATGAGGTGGGGAGCCCAGATCTTCAGAGCAGATGAAAGGGCTGGCCTGACAAGATCAAACCAAGGACTCCTGAGTCAGTGACCATATAAGCTTACCTCAGCCTCCCACCAAACCCACATACCCTGCTCTGCCCTTCACCTAACCTCTCCTACTCACTGGCCCACAGATCATAAATCTCTTTGTGGCTGTGATCATGGACAACTTTGATTATCTAACCAGAGATTGGTCCATCCTGGGCCCCCATCACCTCGATGAATTCAAGAGGATTTGGTCTGAATATGACCCTGGGGCCAAGTATGCCCTCTAACCCCATACCTGGGATCCCAGAGGACAGTGTACTGCCCCACACAGTCCTCCAACCCCAGAACCACTCACCTGTGCCTCCCACTACCCAGTCAGTAGATGCTCCAAGGTTCCCACTGCTGCTGTTCTCTGCCTTTTCCCCTCCCAAAGCTTCCCTGGCAGGCTATGGGGTGTTGGTGGGGGGAGGGAGTGATGAGCTGGTAGGACCTTGAGTAAGGACTAGAGGGGTTATCTCCAACCCAGTGGTGCCTCCTATCCATCCCTACCTTCCCCAGAGGCCGCATCAAGCACCTGGATGTGGTTGCCCTGCTGAGACGCATCCAGCCCCCCCTGGGATTCGGGAAGCTGTGCCCACACCGAGTGGCCTGCAAGGTCTGTGCACCTGCCCACCACTGCCTCGGAGAGGACTGTCCACCATATGATTGGGGTGGGCAGGGACCCTGCCTTGGGCGGAGAAGGGGTGTTTGATGACATCCCCAAAGGCTTCTGCCCTTGGGTATCACATGCCTGCATCCCTGGCATTTGCCCAAAGTGGCTTCCATATCCCTGCTGTGCACAGAGACTTGTGGCGATGAACATGCCCCTCAACTCAGATGGGACAGTGACATTTAACGCCACACTCTTTGCCCTGGTTCGGACATCCCTGAAGATCAAGACAGAAGGTGTGTGGGGAAGAGGGGGAGGGGCAGGAGGGAGAGGGTTTCTGGGGAAGGTGCCAGGAGCAAACTAATTGGAGAATGGGCCCCACTCCTAGCTCTGAACCTCAAAATAGGTGAGTTTGTCTTCTCCAGATCTGTTTTCCCACCTGTCCAACCAGAGCAGTGTGTGGCTGCAGTAGAAGCTTGTGACGCCCCCTCCAACAGTGAGGGAGTAGCTGTGAAGTGTTCTTCCCATTGGCTTACGCCCATATCCTCTCCCGATGCAGGGAACCTGGAGCAAGCCAATCAGGAGCTGCGGATTGTCATCAAAAAGATCTGGAAGCGGATGAAGCAGAAGCTGCTAGATGAGGTCATCCCGCCGGCTGACGGTGAGCTGGCTCCACCCCAATTTCTTAAGCCCGCCTCTGAATGTCGAGGATTTGCTCACCACCACCAAACCATGCCTGGCTACAGACTGAGGGGTGCAGGGGGAGAGTCCAGGCCTTGGTGGGAGAGGCGGGGAGAGCAGAGGACTTCTGTGTGACCTTGCCTCTTCTCCCTTGCTCCCAGAGGAAGAAGTTACCGTGGGCAAATTCTACGCCACATTTCTGATCCAGGATTATTTCCGCAAATTCCGGCGGAGGAAAGAAAAGGGGCTACTAGGCACTGAGGCCCCCCCAAGCACCTCCTCTGCCCTTCAGGTCTTGGGATCAGGGGCTGAGCTGGGTGGGAATATGTGGGAGCATTGTAGCTGAGGCTGACTGCCTTCTTGATCTCATGGAAGCCATGTCACAGATGAAGAAACTGAGGCCCCAGGACCCATAGAGGATCAGGGGTGGCTGTGGGCCTCCTTTCCCACTCCACACTCCTACCCAAGGGTAGAGAAGTTTAGACCCTGAGCTGCCCACTTCCCTATTTTTCTACCCCCACAGGCTGGCCTGAGGAGCCTGCAAGACTTGGGTCCAGAGATGCGGCAGGCCCTCACTTGTGACACAGAGGAAGAGGAAGGGGAAGAGGGGCAGGAGGGAGAGGAGGAGGAAAAGGAGGACCTGGAAACGTACACAGTAAGGACAATAAGCTTTCACTCCCCCAGACAATCTTGATCGGAAAATATTGGGTTCGCCAAAAAGTTCGTTTGAGTTTTTCAGTACCTTGTTATGGAAAAACCTGAACGAACTTTTTGGCCAACTGCATCACCAACTCAATGGACATGAGTTTGAGTAAACTCTGGGAGTTGGTGATGGACAGGGAGGCCTGGCGTGCTGCAGTCCATGGGGTTGCAAAGAGTCGGACAAGACTGAGCGACTGAACTGAACTGAACTGAACTGAATACTCCCTCAACCCTTTGAGTGACTTCCATACTGCCTCTGGGAGGAATCCCCCCAGAGAAGACACCCTACAGTAGACAAATGTTTATTTGGTACCTACCACCCACTGTTGGGTTGGGGACAAGACCCAGATTCAGCCCCTGGGGCACTTGCTGGATACACATTATTTGACCAAGTGACTTAGTTATAACCTGGATGCAATCCTCAATCCTGTGATTTCCATAGGCCCTGATGGGCTCCCAGCCCCCATCTCGCCGGAGCTCCGTGATTTCTGTGTCTCTGCCTGCTGGAGACAAACCTCCAGATTCACTTTCCCTCGGACTCAGTGATGACGATGGGGGAGCTCCCAACTCCAGACAGTCCAATGTTCCCCAGTCTGGGTCCCATGCCCACAGGTATGGCCAAAGCTCTGTGGGAGGCTTGTGAGGGAAGACAGGGACTAGCCACTAAATGGGGACTTTAGGGGGCAGAGGTGGTGAGCATAAGAGGGCCTTCAAATGGAAATGTGGGGAGGAATGGAGGGGATTCAAGGGCTCTGGTAGGAACAGAGGGTAATAAGAGATTCATATGAGAGAGGCAATACAGAGGTTTAATATACAAAAACATATGATGTGGAGCAAAACGGGTTGAAGTTCAAATCCTGGCTCTGCCATTTGCTAAGTGACCTTGAGCTAGTCACTTATTTTCTGTGGTCCTCAATTTCCTCACCTGTGAATGGGGAGTGATGGTAGCACTTACCTCATGGGAATGATGGATGAAATGAGGTCACGCTAGCTTTTACAGCCTCCCCCTCCTCACCTCCCCAACACACCCCCAGTTCTTGTGTTGAAGCTCTCTCTTCAGCCGGCCAGAGAGAGAGCCTGCTTTGATTTTTTGGAAACTTTGGGTACTTCCAACAGACAACTGTTAAAAGAAAGCCTATGTTTGCCTTAAAATGATGACATGTTAACTTTATGTTTTGTGAATTGTCTCAATTAGAAAAAAATTAAAAGTCCTGTGTTTCTGTAGAAGGTAGGGCATGGAATGAGAGGGAGTCAGGGGCTCAGGACCGCATTGAGAGGATCTGGTCTGCCTAACCTGCCTCACTTTCCCCAGGAGAAGCTCTGGGGTTCTCATTTTCACCATTCCAGAAGAAGGAAGTTCTCAGTCCAAGGCAACCAAAGGGCAAGAGAGGCAGGATGAGCAAGAGGAAGTCCTGAGCCAGCAGTCTGGCCACGACACGTAAGATGAGCCCATGAGCCCATATGTGGGAGGGATGGTAACCCACTGCACATGCCCAGGCCTGGGCTCACCCCAGCCATTCCTCATGAACAGGCTCTCCTACCTAGATGAACAGGCAGGGACTCCCCCACGCCCCATCCTTTTGCCATCTCACAGACCCCAGAGATATGTGGATGGCCACCAAGCACCACGCCGTCGTCTGCTGCCCCCAACGCCTGCAGGTGAGAGTAGACATGGGCCCGGGCCCCCCTCCCTGGGCCACCAGGGCAGAGGGCTGGGGAGGCACTGAGATTCCTCTTTGCCCACGGTGCCCCCCACACCCCCAGGTCGGAAGCCGTCCTTCACCATCCAGTGTCTGCGGCGCCAGGGCAGCTGTGAAGATTTACCCATCCCAGGCACCTATCATCGTGGACGCAACTCAGGGCCCAGTAGGGCACAGGTGAGGTGGGGGAGGGAGGCTGAGGTCTGGAGGGGTGGGGGCAGCCGAGGCTGAATTTATCAAATACCCTACATATCAGGTCCTTTTGAAGAAGGGGGCACATGTGAATTCACATGATTCTCACTGTGCCCGTAAGGTGGGTACTATTAGCCCCAGTTTACAGATGAGGAGACTGAGGCCCAGAGAGGCTTACCCAAGATCACATAGCTAGTAGGTGGCAAACCCAGGCCTTCTGTGCTTTTAAATAAACTCAAGTCTGATTTATACCCTTTCAGTTTGACTCCAGTTGTGGTTTGGGATAAGAGGTAGGCATGGGAGTGATTCCTAGATCCTCATACCCCATCCATCCATCACTATGCCCCTGATGTTTATTCTGGTCCAGGGTTCCTGGGCAACCCCTCCTCAACGGGGCCGACTCCTATATGCCCCACTGCTATTGGTGGAGGAGGGTGCAGCAGGAGAGGGATACCTCGGCAAATCCAGCAGTCCACTGCGCACCTTCACCTGTCTGCATGTGCCTGGAACCCATTCGGACCCCAGCCATGGCAAAAGGGGCAGTGCTGACAGCCTGGTGGAGGCTGTGAGTCCAGAAGGGGAGGGGGCAGGAGGGATGGGAGATAAGGGGAGGAGGTGGGAGCTTGGGAAGGAGGGGAAAGGGGTCCCCAGTCTTTGTGTTGTGCATGTCGCTCTCTCTTTGCAACTTCTGCTCAGGAAGATGTGTGCCCCACTGTCCCCCACAGACATCCCTGTGTGCCTTCATAGGTTCATCACTCATTCACAGCAACCCTTCTGTGCATGTTGCCTTGTTTCCATGCTGCACCCACTGTCAACACAGATCCCATCTGTGCCCCCCAGGTGCTCATCTCTGAGGGTCTGGGCCTCTTCGCCCGAGACCCACGCTTCGTGGCCCTGGCCAAGCAGGAGATTGCAGATGCATGTCGCCTGACCCTGGACGAGATGGACAGTGCTGCCAGTGACCTGCTGGCACAGGGGACCAGCTCACTGTATAGTGACGAAGAGTCCATCCTCTCCCGTTTTGATGAGGAGGACCTAGGAGATGAGATGGCCTGCGTCCATGCCCTCTGAAGTCCTACCCCTCCCCCACTGCTCAATAAACTTCCTTCCCTCCCTTCCTCAGAAGGAGACAGCCGTGGACCACACTCCTGTATTTTAGTGTCTTTGCACTGGAGGCCTGGGGCTGCCCAGCGGCTCCCATCTATCCATCCCCTGTATCAGCCCTGAGCCACTGCCCACACATGGGTATTTCCAGAAACCAGGACAGCCAGGCCTGATTATTCAGCGTCAGGGAAGGAGGGAGGAGGAGGAGGAAGAGACAGCAGCCAAAAAAAGCTGGAGACAAAGTGGAGGTGCTGGGGGAAGGGAGGGTACTAGACAGATGGAGGGAAGTGGAGAGAGAGAGAGAGAGAGGATGTGTGGGGGTTTGGATGAGGGGTGGAGGAAAGTCAGAGATTCCACAAGGGGTCAGGCAGATCAGACTGAGGCAGGACAAATGGATGGAAAGGAAAGATATGGAAACCTCCAGGCAAGGCCTGCCAGTAGTAAGGCTTGGAGGTTAGAATTAGCCTGGCATGTGATGTGTCTTAGGCAGAGGGGCCCTCTGACAGTGTCAGAGAGGAAGACTAAATTGGGATCACCCTGTCTCCTACTTTGCCTCTTCTACTGGAACAAACGGAAATCTAAGACTTCCCTGGTGGTATGGTGGTTAGGATTGCACTTCCACTGCATGGGCATGGGGGTCGATCCTTGGTGGGGAACTAAGATCCCGCATGCTACACAGCATGGCCAGAAAGAGAGAGAGAGAGACAATCTAACTCCATTTGTAAAAGACATGGGTGACAGCTTGGAGTGAGGTTTCTAGCCTGGGAGAACCCACTCAGGGCCAACCTGGCTTTCCTGAGACCAACTTAGAGTACCCCATTCCCAGATCCCACAGCTCCTCTTTCTGCTTCTTTTCCTACCTTTAGTCATTGCCCAAACTTTGGGGTCTCCTTCATTCAGTGAAGGTTTAACAGGCAGTTGTTTTCTACCAGGCACTGTTCTGGGTTTCCCTTACCACAAACTGAGCTGGCTTAGACCTGTGTCAGGACTTGTCCAAAGTGTTAGTCATCCCCATGCCAAAGGAATTGAGGTAGTGTTGGAAGTGGCACAGGATGGGGCCACCTGCGGGGAAGGTCTGACCTAAGGTCTCCCCCCAGCTCTCAGAGCAGGGGTTCTCATTTGTATAATTTGTGTCAATTGAACCAGGACTGAAATTTGAGAGAAACCAAAATTGGAGATCTGGGATTCAGAATATATAGAGTTGCACTGGGTCTGGAAACAAAGGCTTAGGGTGGTTGGGCTTGTGTATGGTGGGAAAGTAAGTTATGGGTATGGTAAAGAGAGGGAATGGAGTTGTTGAGGGATGAGGTGGGACAAGCCACCGAGGCCAGATGATGCAGACCCTTGAATGCCAGGCCCCAACCCCTGGGGCTTTTCCTGAACGCAGTGGGGAGCCATGAAAGGAATTTGAGCAGGGTAGTGATATAGTTAACTTTGCATTTTAAATAGATGCTCTGACGTTTGTGCTGAAAACAGAAGGGAGGGGGAAGAGACTGGAGATGCTAAATTTGGCAGGAATGATGGCTGCCTTAGCCAGGGGAGGTGGCGGAGGAAATGGAGAGAAGGGAGTAGGTTCCAGAGATGTGTAGAGGTAAAATGAACCATTTACTGGGCCCCGAACTAGGTGTGTTACAGTGATTATCTTGTTTAATCAGTGCAACTATCCTGTAAGTACCATTTTAAATTATCTTACCTGTCCAAAGTCATACAGGAACAGATATTAGAGGTGGGATGCAAATTCCAGCAATTGGATGCCAAAGCCCATGCTCTTCATACATACATTTGAACTATACATTCAGATAGTTCAAAATTCAAAAGTACAGAGGAGTATAAAGTGAAAGTTTCCCTTCCCTCTGGAGGCAACCAGTGTTATCAGATATCTTTTATACAGTTATAGGATGCTGTACTGATAAGTTAGCACAATGGCTAACAGTAACAGGTGCTGGAGCCAAACTTCCTGGGTTCAAATCCTAGCTCCTCCACTTACCAGCTGTTCAAAGTTCAGCCACTTACCAGCTATTCAAATCCTAGTTCTATCACTTTCTGACTGTATTACTTTAGAAAATTCCTTCAGCTTAGTTTGGGATAGTAGTAGTACCTGACTCATAGAGTTGTTGTGAGGATTTAAATGAGTGATATATGAGAAGCTCACAGAATTGCCACAACTTAAAATGTTAGTTATTCTATCATTATGATACAATCCCTTCATTCTGTTTGTACACAATTCCCACATAGTTTGACCTCTTGCATTTCTTACTGAAGTATCTTGGAGATCATTACACAGCTCCATATTATTAGTAATGACAGCTACATAGTACTCCATTTTGTGGCTCTAGCTGAGTTTTTTGTTAAACTGGCCACCAGTAATGAACACTTGGGAAGTGTCCACATTTCCTTATTTTTATAATAAAAAATAAAGAGCACTGCAGTGTATCATCTTATACATACCTCCTTTAGCACATGTATGAATCTCCCTGCAAGACAAATTCCTACAAGTGTTAAGTGCTGAGCCACATATATGGGCTTGATAGTTTTCTATATCCTGCCAAACTATTCTCTACAGAAGTTATACCAATTTAACTTCCATGGGCAATTTATGAGAATGCCTATTTCTGGTCAACCCACTAATATTGAGCATTATCAAACTGTTTTATATTCCCCACCCTCAAAGGTGAAAAACAATGTCTTGGTAGCTTTTATAGGCATTTCTTTTAGTGCGAGTGAGGCTTAGCATTTTAAATTCCAACTGTATTTATCCATTGGTTTCTACAACCTGGCAATTGCCATTGACCTCAGTGGGCCTCATTTTGGCAGCGTGAAGGAGGTGTAATCCAATTAAGTGAGGACTGAGGAATATACAGGTTGTAACAAGTGTAGGGAAAAAGCAAGAGAGTTCCAGAAAAACATCTGTTTCTGCTTTATTGACTATGCCAAAGCCTTTGACTGTGTGGATCACAATAAACTGTGAAAATTCTTAAAGAGATGGGAATACCAGACCACCTGACCTGCCTCTTGAGAAACCTGTATGCAGGTCAGGAAGCAACAGTTAGAACTGGACATGGAACAACAGACTGGTTCCAAATAGGGAAAGGAGTATGTCAAGGCTGTATATTGTCACCCTGCTTATTTAACTTATATGCAGAGTACATCATGAGAAACACTGGGCTGGAAGAAGCACAAGCTGGAATCAAGATTGCCGGGAGAAATATCAATAACCTCAGATATGCAGATGACACCACCCTTATGGCAGAAAGTGAAGAGGAAATAAAGAGCCTCTTGATGAAAGTGAAAGAGGAGAGTGAAAAAGTTGGCTTAAAGCTCAACATTCAGAAAACTAAGATCATGGCATCTGGTCCCATCACTTCATGGGAAATAGATGGAGAAACAGTGGAAACAGTGTCAGACTTTATTTTTGGGGGGCTCCAAAATCACTGCAGATGGTGATTGCAGCCATGAAACTAAAAGATGCTTACTCCTTGGAAGGAAAGTTATGACCAACCTAGACAGCATATTAAAAAGCAGAGACATTACTTTGCCAACAAAGGTCCGTCTGGTCAAGGCTATGGTTTTTCCAGTGGTCATGTATGGATGTGAGAATTGGACTGTGAAGAAAGCTGAGCACCAAAGTGTTGATGCTTTTGAACTGTGGTGTTGGAGAAGACTCTTGAGAGTCCCTTGGGCTGCAAGGAGATCCAACCAGTCCATCCTAAAGGAGATCAGTCCTGGGTGTTCATTGGAAGGACTGATGCTGAAGCTGAAACTCCAATACTTTGGCCACCTCATGCAAAGAGTTGACTCATTGAAAAAGACCCTGATGACGGAAGGGATTGGGGGCAGGAGGAGAAGGGGACGACAGGATGTGATGGCTGGATGGCATCACTGACTCGATGGGCATGAGTTTGAGTAAGCTCCGGGAGTTGGTGATGGACAGGGAGGCCTGGTGTGCTGTGATTCATGGGGTCACAGAGTTGGACACAACTGAGCGACTGAACTGAACTGAACTGAACAAATGTAGAGTTGGAGTAGGGAGTTGACTAAGTTGTTCCTTAGTCAAAGCAACACTTTGACTAAGGAAGAGAGAAACGGGAGATAGTTGGTAGTGGGAGGGTGTTTTGTTTTTAATGTTCTGAAAATGCAGAAAAGAAGAAACCCTCAAGACCCTGAACTACGTTTAAATTGCAGGGACTTTGGGCACTGTCAATAACTAGCTGGGTAATGTTATACAAGTCGCTTAACCTCTCTGGGGACTAATTTTCCTCACTTATAAAAATGGGGACAAATGGTCCCTACCACATAGGGACGTTCTAAGGATTAAATAAATGAACACATTCAACAAATTCAGTAAAGGGCTAGCAAACTGTCCTACTGTAGGACGGAACGGTCCGCCTCCCCAGATATCTAGCCGTGTTTTCAGAGATCACGACCTTCCCAGAAAATTCTCACGGTTCCAACCTCCCGGCTGGAATGGCGACCAGTGCGATTTAGACACAGCCGCTGTGCGCAGGCTCCCTTGGCGAGTGAGGCGGGGGTGCGAGGGGCGGAGCTGCGGCCGCCTGGGCTGTTCCGACGATTGCGCGCCGCCCCCGCCGCACCCTGCGCCCGCCCTTGCTAGCAGGCGCCTCCCGCCCCCCGCATTGCTGATGCTGCTGCTGGCCGACATGGACGTGGTGAATCAGGTACGCGTTCCAGCACCGCGGACAGAGCCCGCCGCTGCCCGGCCTCCTCGCCCGGCTCGCAGTGAATCTGCCTACTCTAAGAGGTGGTGGCCAGAATTCTAGCAGCGGACGCCTGGTCCCCGGCTCTGGGGCTGGGGTCTGCGGCAGACGAGGGGAGGGAAGGGGAGGTGGAGAAAAGGAGTGCGCCCTTTGCCGCAGCGAGGGCTGTCCTCACTGCCGCAGCGGGAGCCTCCAGAAGCCATTTCCTTACAGGCGAGCGAGGAAGAAGAGGGGTCTTAGAGCTAAGGTATAGGCAAGGAGGGAAGGGAAGGGAGAATGGAAGAAAGACTGGAGGGTGCTGCGGATGAGCTAGGAAATAGAGCGACAGAAGGAGTGGGGGCGGGGGTGCAAGGGAGGGCTGACACCTGCCCCTTCCAGACCCTTCCAGATGGTACCCTGGTAGACGACCACCTCTTCCCCCAGAGCAGACCAAGGGGGACGATCGGTTTCGCTTCTCCCAAACCCCTAGTCTCCCTTCCCCCAGCACATATACAGTGAAGCCATGTCCCAGCTCTTCTCCACCTTAATCAGTCTAGACTTTCTGCCATCGCGCTCTTCTTCACCACCTCAGAACCTCGCCCATCTCTAACCAGGACTAACCCCTCCCCATCCTCATCATCTCAGACACCCCACCACCATCATCTGACTCACCTTTACCGCTGCAGACCCCTCCCCCACCCTAGCCAACCCAACTCCCTCCCTGTTGTGACTCACCTTCACCATCCAAGACCATTTCCCCCACCTTAATGAACCCCAACTCCTTCCTCACTCTCTCCACCTGATCCCCTTTGCCATCTGACTCATCTTTATGATTTCAAACCTTCTCTCCTTCCTTAACTAGTCCTGACTCCATCCCCATCTTCCTCACCCTTGAACCCCTCTACCATCTATCTCCCCACCTCCCTGAACCCCAGGGATCTTCTTCAGAGACCCTGAGCTCACACCTTCCCCAAAGTGTCGCTTTCTCCTTTTCACCTTCTCTCCAAATGTCACTCTCTCCCCGAGATCACATGCCTTATCCCCAGGGGTTATTGCCTGGTGGCCTTGTCCCTCACCTCCCTCTCCATCCCCAACAACCCCACCCTTCCCCACTAATTCTCTCCTCAGCTGGTGGCTGGGGGTCAGTTCCGGGTGGTCAAGGAGCCCCTCGGCTTCGTGAAGGTGCTGCAATGGGTGAGTGTGGTCTGAGCTGTGGGGAGAAAGAGGGAGGTACTGGGATTCGGAAGAGCAGAGGTGGAATATGGATGGGGAGGGAGGAATAATTGGTTGGTTGGGGGTAAAGGGTATGGGGAAATTGGGCTCCAGGGTGAAGTCCCAGGGCATTGGGGCCAGAGAATGGATGGGCCGTGATGTAACATCACACAAGGCCAAGGGTACCCACATCATGAAGTGGAATATGGTGATGTGCTACTTCCTCTCCTGAAGTGAGAGAGGGGCAAGGGAGGTGAAGCCTGAGCTGGTTGCTCCAGGGAGAGACACAAAGTCAGAGAAACCCAGAGACAGTGAAGGAGACAGAGAGAATGGGAGATCAGGAATGATGGACACAGAGATGGAAATACCCAGAAAAAAAGATATAGAGATGAGAAAGAGACAAAGAAATGGGGGACAGAGAAAGATGAACAGAGATGCAAAGAGAAACAGACACAGGAAGAGAGGAAGAAAAGTGGGGTGGGGAAGAGAAAGAGATAGAAGGAGAAGAGACCCACTGGGAAAAGAGAAAGAGATAAATTGATAAACAGAAAGGCAGGAGGGAGACAGAGAGAGCACCATAGAGACAACGAGTCAGAGACAAAGCAGGGAGTTAAAGACAGACCAAGAAACAGAAAGACACACACAGAGAGACATGCATTCAGAGAGAGATATAGATAGAGAGAAGAGGCGGAAAGAGACACACATAGATACTAGAGAAGTAGAGAAACGGAGACAGAGATATTTGAGAAAAACAAAGACATTGAGAAATACAGAGAGAGAGAGACTGAGAGAAGTAGAGACACAGAGGACAAGAGACAGGCAGAATACAGAGAGAGAGACAGAGAGAGAAATAGAGACTGAGCCAGGACAAGGGGAATCAGAGCATTATTGAGACGTAGAGCCCAAGAGACACAGTGGGAGAAAGACTGGAAGAGATAGTCACACCCCTCTAATCAGCTTGTCCTTGGGCCCCATGAGCCCTGATTAGGGGGTGGGGGTGGGGACTAGTCCATCTGCTGCTGCCTATGCTGGGTCCTGATCTGTCCAGAGGAGGGCAGCCCCATCCCACGTGCACACAGGCTCACTGTGGCCATCCCCACCCCTACTGCCCAAGGTCTTTGCCATCTTCGCCTTTGCCACATGCGGCAGTTACAGTGGGGAGTTCCAGCTGAGTGTGGACTGTGCCAACAAGACCAAGAGTGACCTCAACATCGAGGTCGAATTCGAGTACCCCTTCAGGTGTGCCCCCACTCTAGCCCGCCCCTGGGATCCTGACAGGCCTGGGATGGGGGTGGGGGGTTGGGACTGGCCGACACTTCCACCCCAGAGGCTCCTGCCCAGCCTGCACCTCGGGAGACCACACCCACTCAGGTCACTGCGCATGCACTGAGCACCTACCTTGTGCCTGGCACTGCTCTGGACATCTGGGACACGTGGTGACCAAGACAGGCATAGGCTGTTGCCCTCTGGCTATGTTCTAGTGAAGGGGAGGGACAGGAGACTAGCAATAAATAAGATTCAAAATTATATATATATATATATATATATATATATATATACACATACACACACATATATATGTATCCTTAATGCCATAGGATAATAATGTTAGCCAATATTATTATTTAATTCCCATTCATTCATTCCATATACATTTCTTGAGAACCTATTTTATGTCAGGTACTGCTCAAAGTGCTGGGGATAAAACAGTGAACAAAACAGACCAAGCTACCTTATGAAGCCAACATTATAACAAATAAATTAATAAAGATAATTGCAAATTGGGAGAAATCCAAGGAAGGGATCCTCCTGCAGGGTCTTAAAATAAAGAATAATGAGGGGGTGCTGCTTAGCCATAGGGAAGGATTAAACCCAGTTAAGCAGTTTGGGAAATTATTGAGCTCTCCCCGTATGCTGGATGCTAGGTACACGAGAGTGAGCACAAGCAGGCAAAGTGGCTGCCCTAATGGAGAGGCTTCCCTCCTAGCCATGGAAAGACAGAGCTTACAAGAACAATTCAATGGAGGCTCCTGAGGCTCTTCCACTACTAGGACAAGACTCATACCTGCTCCAGGTCTCCATTTCTTCATCCATAAAAGGAGATAATAATACTCACCCTATAGGGTTATGATACATATTAAGTGAATTAATACTTGTAAAATGCTTAGCATAGTGCCAGACACACAATAAGCACTCGTAAGTGTTCGTTAAAATAAGGGAAATAAAGAAGTTTAAAGGACTCAGGAAAGAGGTCAGGGATTGAGTTGGAAATTAGGGATTTTTGAGCATTAAGGGTAAATGTAGGCTCAGGAGATCATCCAAGGTGAGAGGGAAGACTGAAGAGAGGATAGTCCAGCAGTGGTCCTGAGCAATAATCAAAAGAAAAGTGCCAGGGAGGCATGGTCTGAGAGGCTGGGGAGGGGGCATGGCAACCAGGGATCCACCAGCTCACAGAAGCCAAGGGAATTTGGGGAAGGAGTAGGAGCTGCAGCATGGGATACTTTGGAATCTAGAAGGCCACAAAAATCTGTGGCCCCCAACACCTCCCATGCCTAGAGCCTCAGGTCCTGAGGATCTGCCCTTTACCCGCAAGTCTGCCAGGGGAAAAAAAATCTTTAGCCTGTGTTCCCCTTGACCAACCCTGCCACTGCCCCAATAACCCCCCTAAGGACCCCTTATTCCCCCCTAGAAACCCAAAAACTCAAACCAGACCCAACTCCTAGCTCCATCATTTAGCAGCCTTGCAGCCCCGGATAAGTAACTTAGTCTTGCAGAGCCTCGGTTTGTTCTTCTGTAAAACAGGTATAATAATGCCTCCTTTAAAGAATTGTGGGGAAGAGTCCATAAAAGAGGCAATTATGTAAAATGCTTAGAGCTGATCAATACGTTTAAGCTTTGCTATACAAGGGCACTGGCACATTTGCTTATCTCAGGATCCTGCCCTCCAACCTGAGGTCGGAGCTCAGGGACGTCACCCCAGTCTTTCTCCCCACACACATTCCTCCTTATGACCCCTCTTCTCTCACACCACATGTCTTCGCAGTCTGCCCCCACCCGCCCCACCCACACCTCACATACACCCATCCCGTTCTTGCATCCCTTCTACCCTCCTGTCTTTCTGTCCGTCTCCTCCTATCTTGTAGTCTCTGGGCTCTCCTCGGCTATGTACACATTTGTTTTTCTTTTGAGGACCTGAAGTGAGGTGGAGAGAAGAGTCAACATGACATAGGGGAAAAACACAGGATTCAGATCCCAATTCTGTCATTCCCATGCCAGCTGTGTGACTTTAGGCAAGTCAGTGCGTTTCTTGAAGCCTTTGTTTCTGCCTCCACATATTTCATTTAATAAATACTTATTGAGCGCCTACTATGTGGCAGCACTGTTCCGAGACTTAAGGGCATAACAGTGAACAAAACCAAGGGAAAATCCCTGCCCTCTTGTACTTACAGAAAAAATCAAGGAAAAAAGTAACATACATGGTATGTCCAGGGGTTTCACAGTTACAGAGAAAATGGACCAAAGAAAGGGGCTAAGGAGTGCTGGGAGGGAATGGTTAGATTTAATTTTAAATAGATCAGGGAAGACCTCACTGGGAAGATGACCAGTGTAGCAAAGCTTAAAGGAGATGGAATGAGTAAGATATGAGATATCTAGGAGAGCATTCTAGTGCAAAGATCCTAGGGTGGGAGGGTGCCTGGTGTGTTCTGCAAAGTGCCTAGATTGGAGTGAGGGCTGAATAACACCTATTTCACCGGGATGTTCTCAGCAATCACTGAAATGTGACTGCAGGACTTTCCTGGTGGTCTAGTGGTTAGGACTCTATGCTAGGGTTCAATCCCTAGTCAGGGAACTAGGATCCCACAAGCCCTGTGGTGCAACCATAAAAGCCAAACAACAACAAATAATGAAATGTGACTGGTACACAGTAGGTGCTCGTGAATGGTTATCTCCTCCTCTTCCTGGGACCATGTCAGAATCTGGGAGGACCCATGACTGGGAAGGGGGGAGGGGAAGGGAGTTCTTAGGGCCTAGGCCACACCTGCCCACCTCTCTCCACAGGCTGCACGAAGTGTACTTTGAGGCACCCACCTGCCAAGGGGACCCTAAAAAAATCTTCCTGGTGGGGAACTACTCCTCATCAGCTGAATTCTTTGTCACCGTGGCTGTGTTTGCCTTCCTCTACTCCATGGGGGCTCTGGCTACCTACATCTTCCTGCAGAACAAGTACCGAGAGAACAACAAGGGGCCCATGCTGGTGAGCTCCCACAGCCACTCACATGCATGCAGGGGCCAGGGGACACGGAGCCTTGGGGACACAGCCATTTTTACAGGCCACACCAAATTCCAGACAGGCTCACATGCAAGCACTGCTGCTACAAGCATCAGAGACACTGACTCATAGAGTGACAGGGACACATCTACAGCCCACACGGAATCCCAGACACCTGGAAACTTACCACGTCTCACCAAACCCCACAGCCTAGATCAAAGAAAGGAGCACACAGAGGTTCATTACGTCAGTCATGCTTGTCATCCATCACACCACACAGACACACTGATTCCTATACAGCTGTACTCATACACCCTCATTCCAGATACAAAATGACACAAATCCCCACATTCAGACATAAGTGGAAAGACACACTACTTGCCACAGATTAGACAACCAACTCAGAGAACCCTCCTCACACACACACACACCCCCCACATACCACAATCACACTCTCACACCCTCTGTGTCACATATACACACAAATACACACACGTCCAAGCGAGAAGGGTCACCTTCAAGTGAGCGTTGGGGGCTTCAAGAGCTGGAAAGGCAGGGGAGAGACAGCCTCTTCTGGGGGACCCCCCCTCTCCCAAGAAAGCCTGTGATCTGAGGAGGCCCCACAGCCCAGCATGAAGCATCCCACTCATGGTGCTGTATCCTTCTCCCCTGCCTGTCCTAGGACTTTCTGGCCACAGCAGTGTTTGCCTTCATGTGGCTGGTTAGCTCATCGGCCTGGGCCAAGGGACTGTCAGACGTGAAGATGGCCACAGACCCAGAGAACATTATTAAAGGGATGCATGTCTGCCACCAGCCAGGGAATACATGCAAGGAGCTGAGGGACCCTGTGACCTCTGGCCTCAACACCTCGGTGGTAAGTCCTGGGAAGCTGGCTGGGCCAGCTGGGGAGGGTGGCTGGGAGACTTAATCTGGCATGGGGAGGGGGAGTAGTGGAGAGAAAAAAATGAGAGGAGAATTCTGAAGAAATCCAAGAGGGCTCCCTGGAGGAGGCATGCAAACAACAGAGCCTTGAAGGATGAGATAGTAATTGTAATCACTGTGACACTACAAACTGTTCCCAAAAGGGGAACATGAGATTTTCTGTCCAGTTAGGTCCTGGATCCAAGGCTCAGCCTAGTCATGTAGAATCTCTGGCAACTCAATGAGTACCCTCTAGGGACCTGTTTCCTTACATGCAAAATAAAAGAATAACTTGAAATGTTCCTCATCTGGACGCCCCCTACTGGCCAGAGTCAGGCTGAGCTCAAATCCCGGTTCTGCCACTTGCAAATTCTATAACCTGTAGTCATGCTCAGACCTCAGTTTGAGCATGTAAATTGAAAACAAGAGGTCCTGCTTCAAACTTGATTAGTGGAATAATAACATACAAAATGCTTAGAAAAGGACCTGGCACATGGTAAGTTGTATACAAGTGTTACAGATGCTAAGGTTCCAATTTTTTTCTGTCAATTGCTGGCTATCAGACCAGCCACTTAGCTTCTCTGGGCCTCAGTTTCCTCAACTGTAAAGTAGAAATATTACTTTCTGGCCCCAAACTGAATTACATTGTACCTATTTATGCAAATCCTATATCTTTGTTTTAGTATAAATCATATATTTATATACTTTACACATATGTATTTATACATAAGCCCCTGGTGGCTTAGTGGTAAAGAAACTGCCTGCAATACAGGAGACGTGGGTTCAATCCCTGGGTCAAGAAGATCCTCCTGGAGAAGGAAATCGCAACCCACTCCAGTATTCTTGCCTGGAAAATCCCGTTTATGTTCTTTATACATATGTATTTATACATATGTGTGTATGTGTTTATTAGTGTTATGCCTACATATTTAATAAAAATTTATGCTTAACATTTTACTATATCTTACAAAATTAGATTCATTTACTACATTCTGTACATGTATAAACGTGTATATATGCAAATACATATATACACATATATCCGTGGGAATGTGAATTCTAATCACCCCCACCAAGGTGATTTTTTTGCACACAGACATTCATGTGCTGGGACTCGGAGGGTCAGGGTCTCAGAAACCACCACCCTCCGGGCGCCCGCGAATCCAAGCCCGATGCAAACAGCCTCAATGATCCCCAGGACCACCAGGGCAACGGGCGCTAGATGACAGCAGAGCTTTGTCTCCCCGCAGGTGTTTGGCTTCCTGAACCTAGTGCTCTGGGTCGGCAACCTGTGGTTCGTGTTCAAGGAGACAGGTTGGGCAGCCCCATTCCTGCGCGCTCCTCCCGGTGCCCCCGAGAAGCAACCAGCGCCCGGGGACGCCTATGGCGAGGCAGGCTACGGGCAGGGCCCCGGCGGGTACGGGCCCCAGGACTCCTACGGGCCCCAGGGCGGCTATCAGCCAGACTACGGGCAGCCGGCCAGCAGCGGTGGCGGTGGCTATGGGCCTCAGGGCGACTACGGGCAGCAAGGCTACGGCCCTCAGGGCGCACCCACATCCTTCTCCAATCAGATGTAGTCTGGTGAGTGACAGACGGGTGAGGTCGCCAATGAGGGCTCATGAAAGGAGATGGGCGAGTCAATGAACCAATAAAAGACAGGAGAATATGTACATAGGACGCTAGCTGGACAAGTAAGGACGGCCGTTTGAAGGTGCCAATAGAGAGGCGGAGCTACATGTTAAGCACGAGTAACTAGCCAATGGTGGAGAGGAGAAGAGTGGCTTTTGAAAATAGGCAGAATGAAGAGCCAATGGGAGAGAGGTGGAAGTGCTGTTTTGGAAGGGAGGGGAGAGAAGCGGGCAGAGCAACCAATGAAAGGAGGAATAACAGGAGGATTTGCATACTGGAAAGTCGGCTGGGCGCAGGCGCCAAAGAGGGACGAGGAGGTGGGTCTTAGCCTATGTGTTATAAAGCCAATGGATGATGAGGGTAAATGGGCTTGAATCATGAAGGTCAGCGATTACTAATCTGGAAGGAGGTGACAGATCCGCCACCTCTCCGCAACCGTGGAGATGAGGGGAGTGGTGTGGAATTTCCAAGAAGGAAAGGGGCGGGGCGGAGCGAAGCAGGGGGCATTGGAAAAGTCTTGCCTGCCTTGTTGGGACCCTAAAGAGAAGCGAGATGTCCCTCGCATATGAGAGGGGAAGACGGGAAATAGAGACAGGCTAATGGCGTTAGAGGGGAGGGCAAGGAACTGGCAACACAGGTGGAGGTAGCTTTTGGCACTTGGCCAGGATGGAAAGGGCAGGGAGGAGTTTATTAGGTATCTCATATACAATTCATTAAAAATTCCTGTTGGCTCTACCTTCAAAATATATCTATAATCTTCACACTGTCCCTCTGGACCTCTTCACTGGTTTCCACTCCCATTCCCATTATATGCTGCTCACAGCTTGGGGAACAACCCTGTTAAATCCTAAATCAGGCCACAGCCCTCCTGTGCTCAGAACTCAGATCTCTGCTGGGGCTCACTCAGATTAAAAGCCAAAGCCTTCACTATGGCCCACGAGTCCCTACACAATCTAGCCCCACCCCTCATTTCTCTGACCTGTCATCCCCAACCACCCCCCTGACTCTGTTCCTGCCACACTGGCTATCCCGATGTGCCAGGCACAGTCCAACTTCATGGTCTTGGTACTTGCTTTCTCCTTGGAGTTTCAAACCCACACACACGATAACCTTACCTGGCCAACTCCTTACAAGTCCCTTTTCTTACCTTTCCCTATGTTTTCTTTATCACAGTCTGTAATTATTAGTTTATATATTTATTTACTATCTTTTCTACTAGATTAGGGGATGTCACCATGACTAATTCATGCCATAGATAAATCAGAGCACTACTAATGTTAAGAAACATTTACTGAAACAACATAGCATGAAACATTTTACTATCATTTAAAAATTTCCCCTTGATTTATACCTGATCCAGAGTCAAAGCTGAAGTCCTCATAACTTTGTCCACAAGGCCCTATGTGACCCCATTACCTACCTCTCTGACATCATCTTCTATCACTCTCCCTTGCTCACTCCAATGAAGCCCCGCAGATCTCCTTGCTGTTCCTCAAACACACTAGATGTGGTCTCACCCCAGGGCCCTTGCACTGGTGGCTGTGCTCCCTGCCCAGAATGTATTTCTCCTTGGTTATCTGCATGGTTCATTCCCTCACCTCCTTAAGTCTTTATTCCAATGTCACTTCTTCAATGAGGTCTTCTCTGACTACCTACCTTTCTTTCCCTACTAGGGCACTCCTGATCCCCCTCATCACAGTCTACTTTTTGTTTTTCCATTTCACTTATCACCTTATGCCATACTAGATAACTTATTTACACATCATGGTCATTGTTTGAAGTCTCTCTGTCTCCCCTGCTACAATGTAAGCTCCACAAAGATACGGATCTTCGCTCTGCTCAATGTAGTTTGTCAGCAATGAGGAGAGCAGTACCTGTTAACAGATGTTTTTGGATTAGGGGAAACCAATCCAAAAGGAAACCATAATTTCTTTGGTACCTAATCTAGTGGAGGTAAGGTATATCTTCCCAACAAGAGCAGCTGGGATGAAGCTGACCCCAAGACTATAAATGAAGGAAGAAGGAAGGAAGGGCATGGCAGATAGAGGGTAAAGCCTGGGCAGAGGCATAGCAGCTCACCCCTTCCCTAAAGGCACTACCTGTGTCTGGACCACCTCTCCTTTTTATGTCTTTTGTCTCCACAGGTCAGTGCAGCCTGGGAGGACCCCATGGGTAGGCAAGAGCTCAGGAGAAGGCCTGCCCCCACTTACCACCCCTACACCCCAGGTCTCCACCCCTCAAGCCAGGAGACCCTTAACTGTCTTTGCTGTTTATATATATATATATTATATATAAATATCTATTTATCTGTCTAAGCCCTGCCCCCACTCCACTCCCCTTGTGCATTAAGGACCCGATCTTGAGTGGGCCCTTCTCTTACCCCTACCCCTTCCCCTTCATCCTTTGGCCCCTCTCTGTTCCCTGGCCCTGTGCTCTGAGGTTTGGGGGGACTCTTTAAGGGGCACAGGGAGGAGACAGAAGGCTGCGTGGGGAGGGTGGGTGTGAGTTCAGACTATCTCCTTTCTCCCTCTCCTCCTCCTGACTCTGGCCTTGATTTCCTCCAGCAATTCCTGAACAGGGGCCATTAGGGAAAATCCAACACTGAAGAGGGGAGACTGGGTGATCCTGGAACCCAAGGTGGTCTTGGGGAGGAGCTCTGGAGTGGAGGGGACTAATCAGCAGATGGATTGGGTTCCAGACATACTGGATTTGGAGTCTCAAGAAGAGGGGTGCCCTACAGCATTCTAGAATGGGGCTTGGAAGGAGGCTGAAGGTGGGGGTCTAGAAGGGGTGGAGCTTTGAGTGAGGCAGTGGTAGGGCCCACAGTGGGCAGGGGTTAGAGTAGGACAGAGTTCTAAGGAAGGAGTGTGACTTGGGACCTGGGAACCAGGTAGAGAAAAACGCTGAGGGCTGGTTTTAGAGAGGGTGGGGCTTGAACTAGACAGTGGGTGAGGCTCCAGAGAGGGCGGGTCTCGGATTGGGACCAGAATCTATGAAAGGGGTGTGACTTGGAACTTTCCATAGACTGAGTTTGATTCTAAAGGGGGCAGGGCAAGCCTAGAAGTGGGATTCAGGAATGGGCCAAATTTGGAGTGAGGTCATGGTTGGGATTCTAGACAGCTGGTGGCTCATAGTGGGGGCGGGGCCTGCCTGGTGGTTTCAAAAAGGGCAGCCCTGCCCCCGCAATGGAGCAGTGAAGAAAAATATATTTTAAAGTGGATGGGCTTAGCAGTGGGGAGGGGAGGGTGAGAGGCTTGGCTGGGGCTGAGGGATGGGTTTTGTTAGGGGTGGGGGAATATCTTTTGCCAAGGCTGGGGACTGAGGTGGCCCAGGAAGAGCTAAGAAGTAAGACTTGGAGGTTAAGGGGCGGGATCCAGAGAGAGGCACCCCCCACACGCCTTTGCCCACCCTGAGATGGGCCAGCTAGGCAATCTGGACAGAGCCAGAGGGTCTGTGGGGCCAACCCACCCTCTCTCCCCACCTTCCCTTGCCTCCTCCCTCCCTCCACACCCGCTTCCGTCCGTCCCGGGGTGGTTGGAGGCCCGGTCTGGAGCCCCTATCCTGCACCCTCTGCTGTGTCTGTGGCGTCTGTAGTGCCTGTGATCGTGTGTTGCCATTTTGTCTGGCTGTTGCCCCTCCCCCACCCCTCCAGACCTTCTCCCTTTCCCGCCCCCTTCGATATTGTTTGAAGACTCCCTCCCCGAGGAAGAACAAATATGATTAATTCTCCCCTAAATAAATTCCTCAACCACCTAGTCCACATGGCTCTGACTTCTCAGTGTCTTTTGGTGGGGCGGGGTGGAGGTGGGCGGAGGCGGGGGACAAAGGGAAAAGAAGGTGAGAGAAAGCTCCACCTCTGACCTGCTGGACACCGTTCAAGAAACCCCATTTTCGGCCCCTCCAACAGTGCTTTGCTGAGCTGCATCCTCTGTGAAGCCTCGCTTGCCGATTGTTCTAAGCCACACTCAGAGTAGCCCTGCCCGCTGCCCTACTAATGGCCACCGAATGCCCAGTCGTATCCCGACTCTTCGCAGTCTCATGGACAGTAGCCCACCAGGCTCCTCTGTCCATAGAATTTTCCCAGGCAAGAATACTGGAGCGGGTTGCCATTTCCTCCTCCAGGGGATCTTCCTGACCCAGGGATCGAACCCACATTCTCCTGTGTCTCCAGCATTGCAGGTGGATTCTTTACCACTTAGCCTCTCTACAGTTCGGTTCTAATTTGGGTTCTTAGACAGGTCCTTTCCCAGCCTCTGGGGAGCCCTGTCCTTGAATCCCCAAAGGGTTCAAGTAGGATCCCCATGCTTCACAAGGAGACTTCACGAGTCACCCTCCTCGCATTCTTCCTCCTGCTGTCTCTCCGTTTCCTTGCCTGCGCTCCTGCTGGAGAACCGGGAGACCGACTAGGCAGTAAGGCGGAGGCGGGGCGCTGAGGAGACTAGTTAGTTCTTTCATTCATTTCATAACCTGTCCTGGCTCCTCCCTGGGGCAGGGAGGGGCGGGAAATGACCCGGTTTGTGTAATGGGTCCGGGGTGGGGTGGGGTGGGTTAGGGTATGGTAGGGGGGTGGGGGGCTGGGGTGGGGTAGGCTAGGGTAGGGGGGTGGGGGGCTGGGGTCCCCGGCGCCCACCGTGAAGGGCTGGTGGACCGCTGCCCGTTGTGGTGCCTACCTTGGCCAGGCATTGGAGTTCTGACTGTGTGCTAGGGACCCCCTCTTCCCACCCCGAGGCATAGCGAAGCCTGAGAGGGAGAAGGAGAGACTCCTAGCTTAGGGAAAGAATACCTGGAGAGAGAAAAGCAAGAGCAGGAGAGAGAAGCCTTTAAAATCTATTTCTGAGGACTTACGGGGCCTCGCAGTTGGAACTATAAGGATGGGAAGAGGGCCGCGGAAGTTTAAGCTCTTTCCCATAAATCTCAAATGACCCTGGCTCTGTCTGAAAGCGGATGTGAGTGAGGACATGGGGAGCGGGGGTGTACAAGGTCTAGCTTTCAGACGGGGCTGCAATAGGGTTGGAAACCATTCGTGCAGCATTAATCGGAGGGAGAGAGACCCTCAGATCATCACCAGTGAGGGGAGGACCAAGAGGTGGCTTTAACACATCCCCCAAATAAACATCCAAGATAAATTGACACAAAGTGCCAATACAAGTACTGTAGCGCACACTCCTTGCAGTCAGGTCACCACTTCCAAGTTCCCCTCCTCCACAACGGAGCCCTCCAGCCCTAGAGCATCTAGTGAGAGATCATATGGAACCCTGGGGTTCTGGGGACTGTGATTTCTGAGGCCCAGCTCCCGCCCAAGCAGGAGTGCCGGGAAGCTGTCACGCACTGCGCTCCTGGGCTGCGCGGCCCTCACCTCTAGGCAGGGGGCGCCTTGGCCCGGGAAAGACACCAGGCCCAGGGGCGGACCCCGCTGGGCGCGCTCCTCCTACGCCGGTGTCAGGTTTACGGAACCGAGAGCTCCCCTGCCGGACGCGCCGTGGCCAGACGGCCACAAGGATTCCGTTCGCCTGACCCGGCCTGGCTGGACCCTGCCTGGGCGCGCCATGTTCGCGCGTGGGTCCCGGAGGCGCCGCTCCGGGCGCGCGGTGAGCGAGACTCGGGGCAGCAATGGGGGTCGGGGTAAACAGACCCAGGAGAGGAAGCAAGGGATAGAGAGGAGGTGTTCCACAGAGGATTTGGGAATCCCCATCCCCAAGATACCCAGACCGGAGGGCTGCTGGAAGCATGTGGATGAAGGAACGTGGAAATCTGGTGGCCCTGGCTCCCTAATCACCTTTCCGCACACCTTTATCAGTATGCTGGGGACTTGGTGCACTCCCCTCTTGGGTGAATTATGGGAGGGGATTCTGAGAGCCAAAAGATTGGGTCCTGAAGTCCTAGATTGACCAGAGACCTCCTGAGCTTCTGAAGAAAGAGACCTCCCCCTGTACCTGGGTGGAAGATGAACTGAGGGGCAAGGCCCTACACTCCTGGGGTGCCCGAATATTGAGAGTCAAGTGGTTGGGATATGAGGGTAAGAGAGCTTCCAGGCTTCCACTTGAGTCACGGAGCTTTTGACTTCCTAGATGGGAGGGTCTCTCTCTTCCTTTGGAGGGGCTGTCTGGGTGGGGTCTGGTCCAGAAGAGTGAATAGCCCTAGGATATGAGGGATAAGGGCCAAGGCTTCTTGGAGTGTGAGTTTCTGAATGGCTCAAGGGCCTCCTGAGATCCCAGAGGAGGGTCTCGGTTCCTTGGGTTTGAAAAGGTGAAGCCAGGGTTTGGGCAAGAGCTCTTGCTGCTGCTGCTCCTAAGTCGCTTCAGTCGCGTCCGACTCTGTGCGACCCCATAGACAGCAGCCCACCAGGCTCCCCCATCCCTGGGATTCTCCAGGCGAGAACACTGGAGTGGGTTGCCATTTCATTCTCCAATGCATGAAAGTGAAAAGTGAAAGTGAAAGTCGCTCAGTCTTGTCGGACTCTTTGCAACCCCGTGGACTGCAGCCTACCAGGCCCCTCTGTCCATGGGATTTTCCAGGCAAGAGTACTGGAGTGGGGTGCCATTGCCTTCTCCAGAAGAGCTCTTGAGCTTCTGAAAATAGGAACAGGGTTCACGTGGGGATACCACGTAAGGATGGGGTCTCAGACTCCCAACTTGTGGAACTGGAGTGCTGCTGGTTCCTGAGTGGAGAAGGGGCCCAGCGAGATGAGGCCTGGGAAGAGACACCCAGTTTAGGGTCTCTGCTCTAGTGGAGAGAGTACTCTGAGTTCAGGTGTTTTGAGGCCTAAAGGATTCAGAGGCTGGTGAGAGGTGTCCAGGCTGGGTGAGGGGAGTCCGAGGCTGGCCCAGGGAGGGGAAATTCCCTGAAAGGGGGGCATGTAGGGAGGTAGCCTCAGCTGCCCCGCCTCTGCCTCGGTGGTGTCCCCCTCTGCTCTGGGCTCTGTCCCAGCCTGCCTGGCGTTGCCCTGGTGGGACAGGCCCTGGCCTGTGGTTGCTGTCCTTGGAATGGAGAGGCGGGCGTTGATTTCTCTCTCCCTCCCCGCCCGCGCACACCTCGCCCGGTCCGGCGTCTGCCCCCGCCCACTACAGCCTCCAGAGGCAGAGGACCCAGACCGCGGCCAGCCCTGCAACTCCTGTAGGGAGCAGTGCCCCGGCTTCCTGCTACACGGCTGGAGGTAGGTGACCTTGCCTTCGTCAGGGTCCTGCCCTTAGGGGAACCCACCGAGACTTAGTCCACTCCCCTAGCCTGGAGCCCGGTCTGAAAAGCTCAGGTCCAGAGCCCTCCCTCCCCAGACTCGGTCCTAATTGTGGCGTTCCCAGATCTCCGCCTACTACATGTCCCCGCCCCCAGAAGTATCCTCCTAGTTTCCGAGCCCTGTCTCTAGGGATAGCCTGAGTCCCGGGTTCTGAGCACCGCCCACTGACCTCCAGCCCCATTTTTGGGCTCCGAACTCCTCTGCCACACCCAGGTCCTATCCTCTTAGTGAAGGCCTGTACCCAAAACCTCCCATAGAATACAACAGACAGAGCCCGACCCACGGGCTCAGAGCCTGACCCACTCATGAGTTCAGAGCCTCAGCACAAGCTAGAGCCCGCCTCTAGGAAAAGTTCCCTCAACAACTTCCAAAGTCCTGGGGGGAAACCCCTAGATTTATAACTCCAACCTCAGATTCAGCCCCGCCCCTACTCAAGTCCGCTGCCAGGAGAGTGTGACCCAAGTCCCAGTGCTGAAAGTCAGGGCCTTGAGACCTCCCACAGCCCCACCACTCGCTTCACATCCTCTGGCCAGGCCCACAGCCCGGCTTGCAGCTCCCAGCCCAGGTGGCCGCTCCGCCCTTCACAGCCCCCGCCCACTCCCCCACAGTGGTTTGGCTCACAGCCTCATGTCCGCTCTGCACCTCCTCCAAGCCCAGAGCCCTCTCAGGCTCCAAGTCTTTTTCTGGCGATAATCTGCGTGTCTCTGCCCCTCAGTTAGACTTTCTTGGGTCGCCAAAGGGGTCCCAGTGGGCTATCCCTTAGGAACTGACCCCCATCCTGGCCCCCTCAGAAAGATCTGCCAGCACTGCAAATGCCCGCGGGAGGAGCACGCCGTGCATGCAGTGCCTGTGGACCTGGAACGCATCATGTGTCGGCTAATCTCAGACTTCCAGCGCCACTCCATCTCCGATGATGACTCAGGCTGTGCCTCAGAGGAGTATGCCTGGGTGCCCCCTGGTCTCAAGCCTGAGCAGGTGACCAAACGCCACCACCCACTCTTGCTCATCAGTGGGCATGCACACACACATACTCACACACACACTCAGGTGGGAAACTATTTCCAGGGAAACACTAAAGTATGTGGTCAGACTGTGCATGCCCTTCTGACCCCTCTGTGATCTAGCAGGGAAACCTGATTGATCGCTGGGCCAGTTCCTCAGGACCTGACCACCCCACTCCTGTTCTCACCTTACCTCAGGCCTTATCCCAGCACTTTTCATTCACCATATTTCCATTGACTCATTCATTCATTCATTCAACAGCCACTGAGCACTTACTGCATGTCAGACACTGTTCTGAGAATATAACAATGAACACACAAAAATACACCTGCCCACATGGAGGTTGTATTCCCAAAGGGAACAAGAGACAACAAGCAAACCTACAAAAATATGTCAGAGGGTGTAAGAGCTGTGGAATAAATAGAGCAGGGAAGTGCAGGAGAGACAGAGATGTTGGGATTGTAAATAAGGTGCCCAGGTCAGCCTCTGTGACAGTATGATGTTTGAGCTTCCTGAAGAAGGTGAGGATGTGAGCTATGCAGATATCAGAGGTTAGAACAATCCAGGCAAGGGGGAAAGCTAATGCAAAGGCCCTGAGGCAGGAGTGTGCTTGGCATGTGTGAGAAACAGTGAGGCAGTCAGTGTATGTGGAGCACAGTGAGCAATGGGGCCAGTGGTTGGAGGTGAGGTCAGAGATGGCGGGGGCCATGGACATACTTTGACTTCCACTTTGAATGAGAGAGAGGACACCAGAGGCTTGTGAGCAGAGAAGGGGTGTGATTTGTCTTAGGATTTAACAGGATCCCTCTGGCTGCTGAATGTAGAATGGACTGTGAGAGTGGAAGCAGGGTATTAGTGAAGAGGAGGCAACTGCAGTGGTCCAGGTGACTGATCCTGATCATGACATTAGCAGTGGAAGTAGTGAGCGGTAGTCAGAGTCTAGTTATATTTTGAAATTAGAGCTTAGAGGATTTTCTTGTGGGTATGAGAGAAGAGTCAAAGATGACCCAAAGGATGGATGGATGGATGGATGGGACAGGCCAAGGCAGGAGCAAGTTTGAAGGCTAAGAGCATACATTCGGTTTTGGCTGTCTGGAGTTTGAGATGCCTGTTGGACATCTGAGTGGTCACATGAAAATGGAACTCAACAAGAAGTCACAGGGCTAGAGGTATGCATTTGTGAGGCCAGGAGATGGTATTTATAGCCATGAAGTTGGATGTCATTCCCAAAGAACTGAAGGTAGACAGAGGGAAGAGGACCAAGGACTGAGACTGAGGACCCTCCCACATTTAGGGATCAACTAGCTGAGGAGGAACCAAAAGAGGGACAGAGAAGGAGCAGTCAATAAGGTAGGAGGAAGCAAACCCAGGGCCATGTGGTCTTGTGGAAGCTAACAGAACAGAGTGTTTCCAGGAACAGGGAGTGATTGGCTGTGTCCAGTGCTACTGATGGGTCAAACTGGATGAAGACTGAGACCTGAGAAATGAGTTTAGCAATCTGGATATCATTGATGACTATGACAGGAATAGCTTTGGAGGAAGGACAGAGACAGAGGGGGTGGAGAAGCCCAACTGGAGTGGGGTCTAGAGAGAACGGGAGGAGATGAGATGGAGATAGCAAACACATACATTTTTGAGGACTTTTGCTGTAAATGGGGAAAGAAAAGTGAAGCAGCAGATGGAGGGAAACAAAGGGTCAAGACATGAAGGAACTCTCAGTATGTTTGAGAGGTGGCAGGAACGATCTGGCCTGTAGGAAGGAGAGATGGAGGGGGGTCAGTAGAAGTTCCCTCCTGATGACTTTAATTTTCTCAGAAAAGTAGGGATCCACCAACACTGACTCAATGGACATGAGTTTGAGCAAAGTCTGGGAGATAGTGAAGGACAGGGGAGCCTGGTGTGCTGCAGTCTATGGGGTCACAAAGAGTCAGACATGACTGAGCAACTGAACAACAACAACCACTCCACTGCATCATCTCTAGTCTCAATTATTTTCACCCATCCCCTATGTCCCTCCAGGTATACCAGTTTTTCAGCTGCCTCCCAGAAGACAAGGTCCCCTATGTCAACAGTCCTGGGGAAAAATACAGGATCAAGCAGCTGCTGCACCAGCTGCCCCCACATGACAGTGAGGTGAGGAGGCAGAAGACAGGAAGGGCATGCCAGGTAGGGGGCATGGCCTGGACAAATGCTGGGAGCTGGAAAGCAATGGGCAGGCTCAGAGGAGGAGAGGTGAACTGATCTGAGGGGATAGGCCTAGACAGGCAGGGGCGATCAGGGGACATTCCTTGGTAAAAACCGCAGCTGGGCCTTGGGAGAGGAGGTAAAGGGTGGGTATTTGAGGCACCTATACAAAGGCCTAGAAGTAAACTTTCTGAGCAAGGATGAAATATGGAAGAAGGTCGGGGTGGGGCAGGCATCAGGGGAAGAGCTTGGAAGACCCCTGCTACTCCAGGCACAGTACTGTACGGCACTGGAAGAGGAGGAGAAGAAAGAGCTCAGAGCCTTCAGCCAGCAGCGGAAGCGGGAGAATCTGGGGCGTGGCACCGTGCGCATCTTCCCTGTAACCATCACTGGGGCCATCTGTGAGGAGGTGAGCCATGGAGGGCCTCAGTGAGTAAGTGGTGCCTTTGCTCCAAGCCTTGGGGTACAGACCCATCTCCCAGGCCCTGGGAAGATGAGGCTGGCCACTTAAGCCCTAGTGGTCTGTGTAGTGTCCCCTCTGGTGGGTGGGGTCTTTTCCTCACGTTCTGCTGTTGGACAGGGACCATATCTAAGGCCTCCCTGACCAGCCAGGTCTGTCTGTAGGGCCCCCTGGTGGACTGGAGCCTGTTTCTCAGATCCCATGTCAGGTATGGTCTACCTCTAAGGAGAGCCTAGTAGATCTTCTCTATTCATTTTCTCCCTTCCATGCTGTGGACATGGGATGTGGGCTATCACTTTGGCCCTCTTATGATCGAGACTTATTCTTAAGAACCAACCCACAGTGGCAGGGCATGTCTTCAGAGCTGAGTGATGAGTGGAATTTGTCTCTGAGGCCCTCCTGGTGGGTGGACCCTAACCTTAGATCTTACTGTTAGGTGAGGTCTGTTGCTAAGATCCCCCAACTGGGCCTGACCTGTCTCTATGGTTTTCCCAACCCCCTAAAGGTGAGACTTGCCTTTGAGGCCACCCACAAGAGATAGGGCCTGTCTCTGTGGTTTTCCCCAGGAGCAGGGTTGTTCTCTAAAGGCTCCTGCTCTCACCTTCACCCCCAGCCATGTAGGCAGGGCCTATCTTGAAGTTCTACCCCCTGGATGGGGCTGGTCATATAGGCCATGGGGAAGGCCCAGGTGTGACATACCTTGGCTGACCCCCATCCAGCTGACCATCTTGGTGATGGTGACAGTGTTCACCTGTCATTTCACAGTGTGGGAAGCAGATTGGAGGTGGGGACATTGCCGTGTTTGCCAGCCGTGCAGGCCTAGGTGCCTGCTGGCACCCACAGTGCTTTGTGTGTTCCACATGCCGGGAGCTACTGGTGGACCTCATCTACTTCTACCATGCTGGCAAGGTCTACTGTGGTCGCCACCATGCCGAACGCCTGCGCCCACGCTGCCAAGCCTGTGATGAGGTTTGTGCCTTTCTGCCCAACGGTGGGAATGGAGGGTGGGCAGGACCAGGGGCAGACCCTTCTGATGGCCATGGATGGCCTTTGCCTGCCAGATCATCTTCTCCCCTGAGTGCACGGAAGCTGAGGGCCGGCACTGGCACATGGGTCACTTCTGCTGCTTTGAATGTGAAGCATCGCTCGGGGGGCAGCGCTATGTCATGCGTCAGAGTCGCCCCCACTGCTGTGCCTGCTATGAAGCCCGCCACGCGGAGTACTGTGATGGCTGCGGGGAGCACATTGGTGGGTGAACATGGGATTGGCTGGGCAATGGATGGACAGCTGGGTCATAGCCCCACCCCCAGGATTCCTTCTGTCTTCCAGGCCCCATCTCCCATTATACCCCATACTTTAATTCTAGCCCCAGCATTGTAGCCCTGTACCCTTCACTGCAATTCCATTACTGATGTCCCCCATCATGCCATCTTTTCTAAACCCACCTACACTAGGCACCACTACATATCTAGACCCACCTCCAGAGTGCCCTCTAATTTCTAGCACCTTCCCCCCAAGTTACTCTCCTACCCTCTCAACCTAGCCCCTACTCTAAGCTATGCCCTGTTCTCCCACACTCTCCTCCATCAGCCTAGGTAAACCCTACCTTCTAAGCCAGACCCAACCTTCTAAGATCTACTACTCCCTTCCCACCAAAGCCACGCCCTACCTTCTCTGTTCTGCTGCCACCACCCAGGTCTCTTCTTCAGATCTACCTTCCATTCTCCTTCCACCTGAAGCCACCTCTTAATGTCTAAGCCAGACCCACATCTTAGAGTCTAATACCCACCTCCACTCTGGGAGGGGCCACCTGGGGAAAGAAAGGGAAGCAGAGGAGACATTTATCAGCCAGTTTCCAGGAGAGGAGGGGGAGGAAGGGCCCCAATCTGGAGAGGTGGGGGAAGAGGACATCTCCAGGGACCCTGCCCCAAATTCCCAAGAAGGGCCCCCATTCAATAGGGTCGGGGATATGCCTGAGTTTTCCCCCTCCTATCCATCCCTGCAGGCCTGGACCAAGGCCAGATGGCTTATGAGGGCCAGCACTGGCACGCCTCAGAGCGCTGCTTCTGTTGTAGTCGCTGTGGGCGAGCTCTCCTGGGCCGCCCCTTCCTGCCACGCCGTGGCCTAATCTTCTGCTCACGAGCCTGCAGCCTGGGGTCTGAGCCCACGGCTCCAGGGCACGGCCGCCGCAGCTGGAGCACAAGCACGGTCTCCACACCTCTCACAGCCTCTACAGCCTCTTTCTCTGCTGTGGAGGGGGCATCTGAGACTACCACCAAAGGTACCAACACCGAGGCAGCGCCTGGTGAGCCCCCCCACCTCCCCCAACCAGCCCGGGCCCTTCACCCTGGCATCCCTGGCCCTACCCCCATCTCAGTCCTGGCTTCATCCCCAAGCCATTCCAGGCCTAATCTCCAGCCCAAACTACACCCCACGTGAATCCTGGTTCCACCCCACTTCTGTGCAGGGCCCTTCCCCTACCTCAACTTGTCCCAGCTTGAGCCCAAGTTCCTCCTCCAAACCCTTGACCCCTCACCCTCTGCTCCCCAGCCCCGCCTGGATTCTGCTCCATCCTATACCACGCCCCCACCCGTGGCCGTACCCCATACGCCAATCCAGTCCTGTTACTCCTGCTTTCACCTCCACCCAGAACCTGCCTAAGACCTCATATTTCCTGGACTCCCCACCTTTCTGCTCCACCCCGATGCCTGCCCCCATTTTCCCAGTCTTGATCGGGGAGAAAGAAGGTCCTTTCCAGAGGCCTCTCCTGGGTGGGGTGGGGATGGGGTAGGAGGTATAGAGCGACTCCCCATCTTTTTCCAGCTGCAGGCCCTGAGGAGCCCACTCACTTTCTGAGGGGGGCTCCCCACCGCCACTCCATGCCTGAGCTGGGGCTCCGCAGTGTCCCCGAACCACCCCTGGGGCCTCCCAGCCAGCCGGATCCGCGACCAGAAGATGGTGCCTTTGGTCGCCAGAGCGCCCCTCGTGTCAGCTTCCGTGACCCCCTGGTGTCTGAGGGAGGCCCTCGGCGGACCCTGAGTGCACCCCCAGCCCAGCGCCGCAGACCACGCAGCCCCCCGCCCAGGCGCCGCCACCGCCACCGCCACCATCATCACCACCACCATCACCACCACCGCTGCCACTTTGGCAGACGTCGCCACCATCAGTGTGACTTGGGATCAGGGTCGGACTCAGGATCTTGCTCCAGCTCACCCACCAGTTCCAGTTCCGAGTCCTCAGAGGAGGATGGCTACTTCCTAGGGGAACGCATCCCGCTGTCCCCGCACCTGTGCAGGCCAGTGCTTGCTCAAGATACTGCAGCTGAGACTGCCAACTCCCCATCTCCACAGCTCCCTGGGAACTCTCGCCCAGGAATGTCTCGACAGGCCAGAGATAAGAACTGCATCGTGGCTTGAATGAGTGATAGTTCTGGGGGGGGGGGGGCTTCATTCTCAAGTCAGTGTAGATGATGACCTACACCCCAACTTAAGTCATTGATCCCCTTCCTTCCTCCCTCCTTTGTCTGTTTGTATTACTGAAGTAATTTAATATTTGTTGTAAAACAGGCTTGTCTTTACCTCTTTGCTCCAGCATCCCCCCTCCCCAATTTTCCCCCTACTGATGCTTGAGATTTATCTACATTTAATCAAAGGATTAATTTATTCACTATCTCATGTTCTAATAATCTGCATAGTATTTATTTATTGCTCCACAGAACACCCCCACCCCCTACACACACTGAGGAGGTTATTTAGAGTGGGTTACAACACGGGGCCTGGAGTCTGAAATCTGAGGTACCCTCTTCTGTCATTTTGTGACTGAGGTGGGGCATTGTCCAGGCAGAACTGATGTCTCTGTTTGGATACTGCAGAAGGGGGCCCTAGGCACGCCCATAAAGGTAGCCATACCCAGGAGGGTTGATTGGCAGGCTGGAAAACAAATTCCATGGTAAAGGCACTTTTACCTCAATAGGGAGCTGGGAGTTGACTGGGAGTGTTGTAGGGGTGGGGAGGAGTTATTTCAATAGAGGTGTTGTTTGCAGATTGCTGAGAGAAATGAAGAGAGTACACCTACACCGGGCCATCTCCAGGGTCTGCAAGAGGAAAAGAGAGAAAGCATTGGCTGGATCCATATGCCTGTTTTACAGATAAGAATACTGAAGCTTATGGAACTTATTGGCACTAAAGCCTTAAGTACCAACAAGAGACAAAGTTGGTATTCATGCCCCTTGGGAAACCCATCTTCTTCTCAGCCCTCTTAGCAACACCCCCAGCACACCCACACACTTACCAGTAGGGGCTGCTGTATGTCTCTGCTGCCGCAAGGGGAAGGTAATGTAGGCATCATAGCCAAAGAGGCCTGCAGCGCATAGGCCCAGTACCTGGGGATGGGAGTGAGGGTGGGTAGATTAGACTGGTCAGCCTACCAAGCCTCCTATCTCCTTGTATCCACCACCTCCAGTGACTAGCCCATGCAGGGATGATGGTTAAAGCCACAGGTGGGGATCCCAGAGAGCCCTGGGGAAAGACCAGAGACTGGATTCTACCCCACCCTCCTTCTTCCTAGTACATCTCAACACAGTACAGTGACACAGTGGCCCCGTATATGTTGTTGTTGTTTAGTCGCTAAGTCATGTCCCGACTCTTTTGCAACCCCATGGACTGTAGCCCACCAGGCTCCTCTATCCATGGGATTTCCCAGGCAAGAATACTGGAGTGGGTTGCTATTCCCTTCTCCAGGGAATCTTCCCAACCCAGGGATTGAACCCAGGTCTTCTGCATTGCAGGCGGATTCTTTACTACTGAGCCACCAGGGAAGCCAGGCCCCACATATAGGGGATGCCATTCATACTGTGCATTGCAACAAAGCTCTAGCAGATGGTTTAGTCTAATGTACTGACATTGATAGTGCTTGTGCGTCCACCTCTATGTGCTTCCCACAAAAGTCCTTGTGTTGGACAAGGGATGGCTCTTTACAGCAAATGATGATTTGGGGAGGAAAACCAGGGCCTCAGTTTGACTTCCCTGCAGGCCCTAAGGACAAGTGTGACCTACTGTGAGTCACACACTTTCTGGCAGAAGCAGAGGCAGAAATAGCCCCAGGAACCTCAAACCCTTCTCTCTGTGCTTAGAAGCTGACTCCACAGCCATTACCCCTGCAGCGATTTTGGAGTTGTTTCCTCTCTCAACAAGCACCATAATCCACAATGGAGGTGATCAGTTAGAGGATGATCGCTACAAGGGTTCAGAAGAAATCCTGTGAGGTGTCGGGAGAAGAGGGAAGTCAGCATTCAGAATTGCCCCGCACAATCACAACTTCTGTTATCCCTCCCTAGCCCTGCCATTGTGGCCCCTTTCTCACACTCCAAGGCCAGTTGATGATCTGTATCTTGGTGTGCAGGTCACACATGTAGACAACAAAGAAGACGGCAGCAAAGATCATCTCTATCACCGACAAGAAAGAGTACCCTGATGTCGAGGTGCTAAAGCAGATCAGAATCACCAGGCATAGTATCTGGAAGGACATGTGAAAGGGGGCCTCAGTCAACTCCCAGGGCTGAGGGGAATGGTTTTAACTGAGGGGGTGGGGGCGGGTCATCTCAAACTCAGGACTGGGAAAATTACAAATAGCAATAGCCAAACTCTTAGTGTGTGCACACTGTGTTCCAAATGTTGTTCTAAGAGCTGCACAAGTATTAATTCACTCAGTCATCACAGTAACCTAGTGAACTGGGTACTATTATTAGTACCTTTATTTTTTATACATGAGGAAAGTGAGGCACAGAGATGTGAAGTGACTTATCCACAATCACCCAGCTAATAGGTAGAGTTGGGTGCCTCAGTTTCCCATCTTTTTCCTTCTAGGATGCCCTGTGGGGAGTATCTCCTCCGCACTTGGGGCACCAGCTTCAGGGCTTTGACAGGGCGCGACATGCGGTTCCCCCAGCAACCTCTCTAGGAAGCAGTGAGAGTAACACCAGAGGGGCAGGGCTCCATTAAAGGCTCTGCACCTTTTACAAAGGCCTCAAAGGAGGCGCCCACTTTGAGGGGTATGGGAAACCGAGGCTCCTGAGCGGCCCAGATAGCTAAAGACCTTCCGCCCCACCACAGAGGGGCTAGGAAGAACTGGAGGAGGGCTAGTCACCTACCCCGCGGGACTAGAGCGCGCGGGGCCCCACCCCAACAGGTCCCGCCCCTGGGCGCTCTGCCAGCCCGCCCGCCTGTGCCCAGGCCGCGCCACGCCCTGCCACGGGATGTCCCCCCAACACCCAGGACCTGGGGACACCTTCGAGGAGACCACCGATGAGACTACTGGGTCTCTCTCCACCGGGTCCGCCATACGCCCTGTGGGCCTCTTGCCTGACCGCGTGGGCCAGCAGCTCCTGACCACCTTCTCCAAGACCTCACTGATTTGGCCCTGCGTGCGCCCCTGGTTTCGGGCCTCCGCCATCAACTCACCCACTTGGCGCCCCACTGCCGAGAGCCCTCGGCCGTGCGCCTGCCTCCCCCGGAGCTGCCCCGCTTCGCGTGCTGCTGCCACCCCACCCCGCCTTTGCCCACCCGCCAGTCCCGGGACGCTCACAATCTCAGCAAACAGAAGAAATCCCTTTCGGGTGCGCGAGAAGCTGGTGCAGGCGGCCCAGCAGCCGGGGGCTGAGAGGCGCTCGGAATCCGCCATGGTGTGGACCCGAGTCCCAAGAGGCGCAGAAGACCTGCTCGCTGGTTTTCGTGGCTCGTGTTTTCGAGGACGCTGCACACCCAGCCGTCTTGCCAGCCGTCTGGCCGGGAAGGGGGCCCCCGGGGCGAAGGAGGGAGTGAATCACCGCGCAGAGCAGAAGCGGGCGGGGCTTCAGCGGGTCGGGCCAGGTGGCCACCGCCCCGGAAGCCCCCTCGCCCCGCCCGCCAAGGTTTCTCCCCGCCGGGCGCTCAGCCCCCGAGGCACCCAGTCTTCAGGGGCGCCAGTTTGTCAGTTCTGCGGTTTGGCAGATCTGCGAACCAGAACCGTGTTGCAATGGAGAGACCCTTCATGCTTTTAGAATACCAGTGCGCCTGGGACTGCCTCAGAACCGTGGAGATCTGGCTTTGGGAGGGAATGCCTCAGTTTCCTTAGCTGTAAGAAACTGCCCAGGCCAAGGTTAAACTCAGGTATGTTTACAGAATTCGGGATAATTCCGATTTTTGAAGATTTTCCCAATGCATACAAGGTATTATTGACACTCTCAGTGGGATCTGAGACTGCCTGGTTTAAAAACAACAACAGCAACACACACACCTGTTAATACTTCCTCAAGGAATGATGTGGACTTCACAGTAAGTGGGATAAGACAGGGCCAAAAAATTGTTTCTGGTTAAGTCAGGTCAAGTTTTGTAACCAAATGGTACCCAACTTGTGGGAAATCTGTTGGTTTCCAAAGCTTTTTGGATTTCAGGATTGTGGATAAAAGATAGTGGATCGTGGAATAAACCTCTTAGATAGGGATGAGACCTTGCCAGGTGGAGAGAGAACAAAGCCTGCTGAGCATCAAGCTGCTCCCTAAATGAAGAGTGGGCATTATTAACAGTGTCAGAGCCCAGGGTCTGTTTCTCTGTTCTGCAATTCTAGGGAGGTCCTGGCCCCAAGTGTTTGGCTTCTGTTTCCTGGTTCTACATAAAGGGGCTGTCAGCCCAGTCTTAGATGAAGAATGAGGAAGGAGCACAGTTTTGTTTGTTGCTGTAAGCTTGGCAAAATGAGGGGAAGTCTCCTGGGTGCCAGACTGGGCGAAAAGACTGATGACATTTGAAGAGTGAGTTATCCTGAGCAAGTAATTTCTCCTGACTCAGCCTCAATTTCTGCATCTGAGACCTGCACCTGGTAATGGAATCAGGATATCCCCCAAGATGTGCTCCTCTGGCACACTCTCTCCAGAGTGGGTGTTGGTTTCATTCTCATATGAGGTGAGGAGAGCCATGGCTGGAAGGCCAGAATGGTTCAACCCAAGGGCCTGCCTGCTTTCCCCCGCTGAACCTTGGGTCCCACAAAACCAAGTAAGGGGCTCTCGTCAGTCCAGGTGGCTGAAAGAGATTGGATAGTGGATATGAAGCATACCTTTCACAGGGCTGAGTGTGTGCCTTCCAACTCTGTGAGGCCATGCCTGAGTTTCTAGAACAGAACAAACTCTCTTCCACATCAGAGCCTTTGAATTTGCTTCTCCCACTGCTGTCAATGCCCTTCCCACCCCCACTCCCACCCCACCCCTTCAAACATCTAGCTTCTTGGTCACTCAGGTCCCAGATCAAATACAATGTCTTCAAAGAGGTCAGCAGCCCACCATCATTACCTCCCCCACCATAACCTTTTGCTATCTTCATAACTCTCACTTCTCTCTGAAATTCTTTTATTCATCTTCTTGTATCTTTTCTGACATCAGTCTACCCCTCTCCACTACATCAGCTACACAAGGATAGAAATCTATGTTTCATCCCTCCAACATTTCATCAGTGCCTATCACAGTGCAAGGTAAGTAGTTGGGGCTCAGTTAATACTTGTCAAATGCAGGTGAGATTAAGAGGACAGGCTTGGGAATCGGGCAAGATTAAATCTTGCTTCAATCCTCAACTTCCTCAAGTTATTTATACTCACTGGGCTTCATTTCTCTCCTCTGTGAAATGGACACATCAGGATTGTTGAGTCAATGTGTAACTAGGTGGAAATAGTGCCAGTAAAGCCAGGAGCCAGGATAAGACCAAGTAAATGGTGGTTGGGGTTACTATTGTTAGACTCCTGGATGTGACCAAGGCTCTGAAGTCCTTTCTTGACTTCCCTAGAGCCAGCCACCTTCTATCAAGCTGAGTAAGGGTCAGCTAGAAGCCCCAGCACACTCCCCCACAATTGCTACAGCACTAATCATTCAAGGGTTCACCTCTTCACCTCTTTATACCCCAACTCCCAGCCTAGTTTTACAGTCCCTCTCCCCTCTCCAGTGCCGCCCTGGACACTCCCACGAGGGTCCTTTACTTTCTCCCACCTCTCCAGCCCCTCCCCATAGAGGTGAGAGTTGCTCATTCCGTCCAGACCACAGCTTCCTTCGTTGGGGGGATAGGACCAAGTGTCGTGGGTGTGGTGACCACGGAGGTGACTGGACATTGCTGACCTCAGTCAGCGCCGGCACTGGGGCTACACTGGAGCCCAGCTCGCCATATAAGACCGGGCTTTGGGGCTCTGTTCCCAGGACGGAGGAAACTCTGGCCTCTCCCAGGGCTGGGAACGCCCAGCGTGTAGCGTGTGCACACAAGCCCAGCTGCAGTTCGTCACCATCTGTGGAAGAGGGGGGCGCGGCCCAAAGGTTCTAACAGCCGTTTTTAGCCCAGCCTGCTGACTCACACCTTCCTGGCTCCGCCCCGAAGGGGGCTCCGGGGCCCCAGCCATTGCCTTGAGGGTGGCAGTCTAAAGCTGGCCTACCAGGCCGGAAGTGAGTGACCGCAGGCCCTCGGCGAAGGAAGCTGCCAGGTTCTAACTTTGCTATCTAGTTCACTAGAGGGTCTGGACGATTCCTGGCCGGCCGGGGTTGTGGGTAAACCGGTGCGCTCTCGCCACAACAGGCCCACCTCTGCATTCCCCACGCCATGCGCAATAATTAGCTGTGAGCCCTGTACACCTCCAAAAAAGTGAAATGAATGAATGGGGAAAGAAGCAGGAGTTGGCAAAATGGGAACGGAGTGGGTCCAAAGCGCGCCGGCAGAAGCAAAGAGCTCTTTAGAGGCATCAAAGAAACAGCGCGAAGTAAGCTTGCCGATGGTTGCTTGAAGAGGCCTTCCTCGAAACCAGATCGGCCCTCCCCCTCCCTCACGTGTGGGACTCGGGATCCCCACCTGGCCTGGAGCACTTGGCAAGTCAAGGCTGGATTGAACCATTTTATTACCTCCACGGCCCCGAAAACAAGAAGCGCCGGGCAAGCCGGTTGGGAAGGGCCATACCACTGACGCCGCGAGGGGAGCGCGGCCGGGTCGACTGCGGAGTAGGATGGGGGGGGGGGGGGGGACAAGACCAAGGAAGTTCTCCCAGTGATACTAAGTGAGCGGCGGGGGGAGCACGCCAGATGGAGGTTGGGCAATGCCTAGTGAGCCTTCCGCTGCACGCTCAGTGCCTCCGCCTTCCGGCTGCCATCTCCAAGGCAAGCTGCGCGGGCCCCGGGACCCCTAGGGCCCGCGAGAGCCGTTCCTCGCTGGGCGTCAGCCAGGGTCCGGGGGAATCCGGAGTTTGGTCGTTGGGGTCCTCCGCGCAGCGCTCTTCAGCAAGAACCGCGGGGCCGTCGGCCGCCCCTTCTGGGCGAGGCTCCTGGCTGCCCCGGTTTTGGGGGGTCATACATGGTCGTGGGTGCTGAAGTGGGGAGGAAGTGCTGGCGCTGCGAGCCTTCGTCATCTCTGGTCCCCCAGGATCTGGAATGCGATCTGGGGATGGCAGGACTGCGGATAAGATTGGGCGATAGGGTGGGCAATGGGGATGGAGCTCTTTGGCAAAGGCATGGACACGCCCTCCGGGAACGAGGCCACTCTCAAGACCCGATGCTTTCTTTCCCCTCCTTTCCTGGATCCTGAACACTCCCCACAGAAATAAATTCCCAAAACCCCCAAAGGCAGTCAAACCCTCCCATCTAGGATCCCAGACTTTCTGCTTGCTCATCCCATCATCCTCAACCCCCAGCCCTTACCCTAAAGAATCCCTCGTTTTCCGGGGCTAGTCTCCCTACCCTCTGGTTCCCTATCCCATCCCCTCTCCGCTTACACCTACTCTGTCTTCCCATCTGAAGACCACAACTATTCCTTTTGAACACCCATTTTTACCCCAAACACTATCTTTTCTCTTCTCTCCCAGTACCTCAAAACCCTTCCCTCTGAAATCCACCCTTACTCCTACCCTGGGACCCCGGTCTTCCCCTCCCCTTTTGAAAATACCATGACCCTCAAACACCGAGCCCTGATCCTCCTGGTTGAGACTACCAAACCCTTCTAACGAGGTCCCCAGCCTCTCCACTCTGTGACCCTCTTCTTTCCCTCACAGATCCCTGACCCTTCTCCTCTAGGAAACCCACCTTCTTCTTTCTGGGGCCTTCCCACCACCTCAGGCTTGCCAGGGTGGGTTTCAGGAGGCCTGCTTAGCACGAGGCAAAGCCGGGGACCACCTCTACGAATCCGATCCACGACCTCAACATGACTGAGGCCCTGAGTTGACTCTCCATTGATGTAAAGCACGAGGTCGCCAGCCTGCAAGGCAAGGGGTGTTGTAGGAAGGTCAAAATGGAGAGCACACCAACGGGAGAGGGCAGGGCTGGCACCATCGAATGGAGGGTGCCTTACGGTTCACCTGCAAGCGACCGCAGCACTGGGCTGGTCCATCCTTCAGCAGCCGGCACACTGCCAGCGGAGCATCCCCACCTGCATCTCGACCTCCACTTAATGTGAAGCCAAAGCCGGCGGAACTGCGAATGAGTTCAACAGCAAACTGACCAGAGGCCTGGGGTGACTTCAAAGGAGGACGAGCTTTACCCTGGGTCACTTGGGCCGGCGCGGTACGTATACCCATGTTCTCTGACCGACGATGCTGGAGTAAGGACACAAGTGTACATACACTGCCAGTCCTGAGGCAGGTGGCCTTAGATTAAGAGGACAAGGTGGTACCTGGGGATGCTGTTCCACGAAACTGGCATTAGGAAGGCGACTGTCTGTGACCTCTATCTCGGCAGAATACAGCATGCTAATGGCTGGGAGATGAAAAAGGCAGTCGGAAGGGTACTATAAAGAAACGAGGACCTGTCTATTGAATTAATATTCTAGCCTCATCTCATTTCCGTGCCTTTAGGATGCACAGACTTGCTCATTCATTTAACTAAGCTCCGCCCAGATGAATAACTATCCTGATTGCACCTTCTTAATAATCCTAGCAACACTATTCTAGTATTCCCCAAACTTTCCTACTAATAACATGCAGATCCTAGCTCTCATAATAAACCCTTAGGCCCACCCTACACGGTGCTTCTCCAGGATTCCAGCTGGTGAAGATTTCAGGCCTTGCTCTCTAATTAGCCTATAAAACTTCAATCTATTCCTCACAATTCGAGCCACTCCCCTAGTGGGTTTATAGACTCCACCCCCTTGACTAACATTCCAGGCTCGCACCTCAGCCAAATGCCCACTCCCAAACCTCTCCAGGCCTGGCCTCCTCAGAAATGCCACTTGAAATCCTTCTGAAGAAAGTAAAGATCAAACTCCGCACCAACAGCTAATCTTGCAGCGTTCACCTTCTGCAATAACCCTCTCTATGTCACCTCCTAGAGGAATATTCTAGTCTAACCCTAGCAGCCTCAAATCACAACCGAGCCCGGGCCTCCCTACTCACACTCATTGGTCGCACCAACGGGAGTAACTAACAATCCTGGGCCCGCCCCCTCGGAACCTGGCTCCACTCCGACCACGCCCCTGAAAGGCCACGGCCCACACGCACCCTCCTTGGGGCGCAGGCGCAAGGTGGCGCCGGCCCTGCGTACCAGCGCCGCCACGTCGGCCGCAGCTCGGGCCGCCAGGGGGCGAGCTTCCAGCCGCGCCAGGAACTGTCTGACGCTGGGACCCTCGGGCTGGGGACCGCCACCGCCTGCGCGAGTGAAAAGAGCAGATCAGGGCCCACCCTGAATCTCAGCGAACCCTCACGGGCCCCTACGACCAAAGACCTAGAATTCCCCTCAAGGTCCCCGAGACCACTCCTTTTCGTAGTTCCGAAGGTCACCAACTGTGCCTTTCACCTCCCAGGACCCCCGACTATCACGGGAATGCCCGTGGACCCCCGCCTGCTCCCACGATATCCCTGGAGAGCTATTTAACTTCAGCATTCCTGGACACCTCCTAACACCCTGTGAATATCTCCGGAGGTTACTGACGCCCCCCCCCCCCCCAACACACACAACCCCAGATTCCAAACTCTGCCTCCCAATATCCAAAAGGACCGCAATTCTCCCAGATGTCCCAACAGAACACGGTCTGCTCCCTGTGGCCCAGGCACCCCCGATTCCCCTCTAGATGTCCTAGGCAACCCTGCTGGTCCACGTAGCCCCACATGGCCCCTCCACCTATCCCCAGAGGCTCCAGCCTAACCTCCCACAATCCACCACCCCCAGTGCCCAGGTGTCCCCAGTGACCCTGGGCAGACCCCTCCAGCACATCTCCCCCGAGACTCCAGGGAGTCCCGGGGTCTGGTGCTCCGCCCCGCGGCGCAGGCGTGGGTGTGGGTGCGGCTCCTCGAGCCCAGCCGGGGTCGCTGGGCCGCTGCCCTCCACCGCCGCCGCCCCCGCCGCTCGCCGCCGCCGCTCGGGCGCCAGGGCTGCTTTGTTTACCACCTGTCAGAAGGAGAAGGTGAGGAGCAGACAGGAGGCGCGAGGGCTGGCAGGGACGCGCCCACTACCCTCCCACCGCGAGCCCGGTACCTCCTCTGCTTCCCCTAGGGTCGGTGCCGCCCCCCGGGCGCCGCTCCATGACCTGCACTTGGCCTGGTGGACGCACGGCCGCCCGCGACGCGTTTGGAGCGCTCGGGAGCGCTCACCTGGTGGCCAGCCCGGGCCTGGACGTGGCTGAAGCCGGCCGGTCCCGTGCTCGGCGCCCCAACCAGCGCGGTGACCTACCTGGCGGCCGCCAAGGAGTCCTGGCCCCGAGAGCCAGTGCGCACTCTTGGCCTCGCCCTGCCTCAGCCGCTGCCTCTCTTTCCCATCGCCAAGGGAAAACTCTTTCCACCCAGGGGATGTTGTTATTCCAGTGTCAGAGGGGAAAGTCGAGGCCCGAGAGGTTAAAGGCCCCACCTGAGCTCTGACAACTAAAAATGGGGTGCAAAACCGGAATCCAAGTTTACCGAGGTGTACTGCGGCCTCCAACAGATCTTTCCACATCTTAGGTGGAAAGTCGCTCAGTCGTGTCTGACTCTGCGATCCCATGGACTGTAGCCCGCCAGGCTCCTCTGTCCATGGGTTCTCCAGGCAAGAATACTGGAGTGGGTTGCCATGGCCTCCTCCAGGGGATCTTCCCCACCTAGGGATGGAACCCGTGTCTCCTGACACTCTTACATTGGCAGGCGGATTCTTGACCACCGGGCCACCTAGGAAGTCCCTTCCACATGGTAGACACTCAGTCAGTCTGCACTGAATGTTTCCCTACTGGGGAACTGGAAGAGTATGGTGGCCTGAGGAGTGGGGGCACCCTTGGAGTCTTTGGGAGCCCTGGGAGGTGTCAGGGCCCTGAGCATGATAGGGTTGGGGACCCCAAAAGTAGGGAAGGGCAGGTCTCCTGGAGAGTGGAGGGGCAGTAGGAGCCTGGACTTGAGGAAGCTTTGAAGGCATATGGGGTGTGTTGGGGGCAGGGACACTAGCCACTGAGAGGGGAGTAATGAGGTCCCTCCTAGGTTTGAAATGAGGTGAGAGTGTGTGGAGACAAAGCCCCCAAGATGGAAGCCCACGGGCAGAGTGCTACTCTAGTGACAGGAGGATTGGGGAGGGGTGAGAGAAGGCCTGTGGCCACCACTTTGTGGAGGAAGAAACAGGCAAAAGATTTGAACACAAACTTTACCAAAGAACATATACAGGTGGCAGATTAGCATGTGAACCCTGCTTAATATGATTAGGCTTTAGGTAATACAAGTTAAAATCGTGGCAAAATGCCACTACACACATATTAGCATGGCCAAAGTTAATTAAATGCCTGACCATACCAACTGTATGTGAAGATGTCCAGGAGATGGAACTCTCCTTTATTGCCAACTTTTTTTTCCCCCTCTGGCTGTACCTCAAAACTTGTAGGATGTTAGTTTCCTGACAGGGAATCTAACCCAGGCCCTGGTCTGCAAAAGCCCTGAGTCCTAACCACTGGTGCTTCAGGAAATTACCCCATATACTATTAATGGAAATGTAAAATGGTATATGATATCTTTAGAAATCAGTTTGGCAGTATCTTTAAAATATTAAACTTATACATATGATCCAGTCATTGTACTCCTAATGTATTTACGTAAAAGAAATGAAAGCATATGTCTCTATGATATTTATATACGAATGCTCATAGCAGCTTTATTTTTTGTCTTATTCATCTCAGGTTTCATAACAAAATACCATGTGACTTAAAATTTATTTGTCAGGGTTCTTAAAACTGGAAAGTCAAAGATCCAGCTGCTTTCCAATTTGATTCCTGGTCAGGGCTCTCTTCCCAACTTGCAAATGATCATGTTCACTCTGTATCCTCACGTGGGACAAAAAGAGAGAGAGAGATCTTCCTCTTTTTTATAATTTTATTTATTTACTTATTTTTGGCTGTGGTGGGTCTTTGTTGCTGTGCAAGCTTTTCTCTAGTTGTGGAGAGCGAACAGGTACTACTCTCTAGTTAAGGTGCATGGGCTCTCATTGTGGTGGCTTCTCTTGTTGCAGAGCTAGGGCTCTAGGACGTGCAGGTGTCAGTAGTTGTGGCAGATGGGCTCACTATTTGTGGCTCCCAGGCTCTAGAGCACAGATCATTAGTTTGGCGCATGGGCTTAGTTGCCCCCTGGTACGTGGGGTCTTCCTGAATCAGGGATTGAACCTGTGTCTCCTGCATTGGCAGGTGGATTCTTTACCATGGAGCCACCTGGGAAGCCCCTCTTCCTCTTCTTATCAGGCCATATCCTATCAGATCAGGACCCCAGTCTTATGACATCATTTTAAAAAAATTTTAGCCATGCCCTGTGATTTCTGGGATCTCAGTTCCCTGACCAGAGATTGAACTCGGTCCACAGCACTAAAAGTGCTGAATCCTAACTACTACAGGACCAGGGAATTCCCATCTTATGACATCATTTTATCTTACTTTTCCTTCTAAAGATTCTATCTCCAGCTACAGTTACACTGGGGGTTGTTGCTGAGTCCCTAAGTTGTGTCTGGCTCTTTTCAACCCTGAGGACTGCAGCACACCAGGCTTCCCTGTCTTTCACTATCTCCCGGAGTTTGCTCAAACTCATGTCCATTTTGATGCTATTCAACTATCTCATCCTCTGTCATCACTTTCTCCTCCTGCCTTCAATCTTTCCCAGCATCAGAGTCTTTTCCAATGAGTCGGCTGTTTGTGTCAGGTGGCCAGAGTATTGGAGCTTCAGCTTCAGCATCAGTCCTTCCAATGAATATTCAGGGTTGATTTCCTTTAGGATTGACTGGTTTGATCTCTTTGCAGTCCAAGGGACTCTCAAGAGTCTTCTCCAGCACCACAGTTTGAAAGCATCAAATTGGGGGTTGGGGCTTTAATATATGAATTTTGGGGAGACACAAGTCAGTCCATAGAATATGTTAATAGCCAAAAAGTGAAAACAACCCAAGTGTCCATCAATAGGTGAATGGATCAACAAACTGGAATATTCATGCAGTAGAATAACACACTGCAATAAAAATGAGTGTAGAATTTGGATGGATCTCAAAATAATTATATTAAGTGAAAGAGGCAAGACTTATCTCTCCCCACAGAGTACATTGTGTATGATTACATTTATATAAAAATGTCCTCTTATCCTTATCCATCAGAGGGGAGACAGAATGAAAATTACAATCAGAGAAAGCTAACCATATCTCACTAACTCAGGTATCCATATGATCAGTTTGGTTAGTTATCTGTTATCATGGTTTTTCTTCTGTCTGCCCTCTGATAGATGAGGATAAGAGGCTTGTGCAAGCTTCCTGATGGGAGGGACTGGCTGTGGGGAAACTGGGTCTTGCTCTGGTGGGCAGGGCCATGCTCAGTAAATCTTTAATCCAATTTTCTGCTGATGGGTGGGACTGTGTTTCCTCCCTGTAGTTTGGCCTGAGGCAAAACTATGGTATGGGTAATGGTGACCTCCTCCAAAAAGACTTATGTCTTTTTGGCATGTCAGCATGCCGCGCCTCCCAGGACTGTTGCAGTCAGTGTCCCGGACCCCGTGGCAGGCCATTGTGGACCCACACCTCTACCAGAGACTGAAAACACTCACAGACAAGCCTGGCTCAGTCTCTTGTGGGTCACTGCTCCTTTCTCCTGGGTCCTGGTGCACACAAGGTTTTGTTTGTGCCCTCCAAGAGTCTCTGTTTCCCCAGTCCTGTGGAAGTTCTGTAATCAAATCCCACTGGCCTTCAAAGTCAAATTCCCTGGGGGTTCTCAGTCCCTTTGCCAGATCCCCAGGTTGGGAAATCTGTTGTGGGCCCTAGAACTTTCCCAACAGTGCGAGAACTTCTTTGGTATAATTGTTTTCCAGTTTGTGTGTCGCCTGTTGCGCAGCTGTATAGTGGGGCTAAGGCGACCTCTTCCAAGAGGACTTATGCTACATGCTGCACCTCTTGGGACTGGTGCTGCCAGAGGCCCTGTCCCCACAGCAGGCCACTGCTGACCTGTGCCTCTGCAGGAGACACTCAAACATTCAAAGGCAGGTCTGGCTCCATCTCTTGTTGAGGTCATTGCTCCTTTCCCTGGGTCTTGGTGCACACAAGGTTTTGTTTGTGCCCTGGTAAAGGTCAGTTTTCATTCCAATCCCAAAGAATGGCAATGCCAAAGAATGTTCAAACTACTGCACAATTGCACTCATTTCACATGCTAGCAAGGTCATGCTCAAAATCCTCCAAGCTAGGCTTCAATAGTATGTGAACCAAGAAATTCCAGATGTACAAGCTGGATTTAGAAAAGGCAGAGGAACCAGAAGTCAAATTGCCAACATCCATTGGATCATAGAAAAAGCAAAATAATTCCAAAAAAACATCTACTTCTGTTTCATTGACTATGCTAAAGCCTTTGACTGTGTGTATCACAACAAAGTTGTGGAAAATTCCTAAAGAGATGGGAATATCAGACAACCTTACCTGCCTCCTGAGAAACCTGTATACAGGAAGAAGCAACAGTTAGAACCGGATATGGAACAATGGACTGGTTCAAAATTGGGAAAGGAGTAGGACAAGGCTGTATATTGTCACCCTGCTTTTAACTTACATGCAGAGTACATCATGCAAAATGCTGGGCTGGATGAAGCACAAGCTGGAATCAAGATTGCTGGGGGTAGTATCAATACTTTTGGATATGCAGGTGATACCACCCTTATGGCAGAAAGCAAACAGCTTTAGATGAAGGTGAAAGGTGAGAGTGAAAAAGCTGGCTTATAACTCAACATTCAAAAAACTAAGATCATGGCATCTGGTCCCATCACTTCATGGCAAATAGGTGGGGAAACAGTGACTACAGACTTTTTCTTGGGCTCCAAAATCACTGTGGATGGTGACTGCAGCCATGAAATTAAAAGACACTTGCTCCTTGGAAGAAAAGCTATGACAAACCTAGACAGCATATTAAAAAGCAGAGACATTACTTTGCCAACAAAGGTCTGTATAGTCAAAGCTATGGTTTTTCCAGTAGTCATGTATGGATGTGAGAGTTGGACCATAAAAAAGGCTGAGCGCTGAAGAATTGATGCTTTTGAACTGTGGTGTTGGAGAAGACTCTTGAGAGTCCCTTGGACTGCAAGATCAAACCAGTCAATCCTAAAGGAAATCAACCCTGAATATTCCTTGGAAGGACTGATGCTGAAGCTGAAGCTCCAATACTTTGGCCACTTGATGAGAGCAGCCAATTATTTATCAGGGAAAAGACCCTGATGCTGGGAAAGATAGAAGGCAGGAGGAGAAGGGGATGACAGAGGATGAGATGGTTGGATGGCATCACCAACTCAATGGACATGAGTTTGAGCAAGCTCTGGGAGATGGTGAAGGACAGGGAAGCCTGGCATGCTGCAGTCCATGGGGTCACAAAGAGTTGGACATGACTGAGCAACTGAACAACAACAAGTAAAGTACAAACTAATACACAGTGGAAGAAAGTATATCAGTGTCAGGGGTGGGGAGGACAGCAGTAAGGAAAGAAGACTCACACAGGGCAGGAGAAAACATTTGGCAGTGAGGATTATGTTCCCTGTCTTAAGTGTAGCGATAGTCTCACAGATGTAAACACTTTGAAACTGTGCCCCATAGGATCAATGTTTCTGTTCTGGTGACAGATTCTTGAGCTTACCTTACAGAACAGCAGATATGGGAACAGCTTGTTAAAGACTGCTATGCTTTGTAACCTGCCTGCACTGACCAAACTTGCCTTAATTATTTTTTTACTCCTTTACCACTCCCTATAATCTATAGCTGTTATCACACCTCTGACATATGGGTTGCTATAATAATGAGGGCTTTGTGTTGTTTTTCAGGAACTTGGAGTTAGATCTTGTCCAGTTCAAACTGGCTAAGATTGGTTGGGACCACTGACCCCAAACTGGGCCTGCACAGGAGTTTGATGAATGACCTTTTCACATCAAATGGTTCACCTTCAGATCATGGTGCACCTCCATTTTTGCACATGAATCCCCTGAACAGCATAAAACTCATATACACCACACAGAACACCTGTTAGGTCACCTTTTCCCTACCTCTAATCACTTTCCCCTGGGCCAAAGACAATCCTGCTTCTTTATCTCATAAATATCTCAAGCCCTGTGCCTTTGGGAGGCACTTTCCTTTCTCTGCTGCAGATCTTGGTGTCTCATCATTTGACTTGCTGCATGTTGAGCAAATGAAACTTGTTTTGTCACAGGTTCAAAACCTATCAAATTTTATGTCAATTAACCTGCAATCTCTTAAAGAAAAGAAAGATTTGCTTAAATTAATAAGAATTGGGTGGGGTTGTTAGAGGGACTGACCTACATCCATGAACCAAGTGATGCTAAAAGGGGCAAAAGGATTATTTTCAGGAAAGGATGCAGCTAAGAGGGGCATTGGATTTTTTCCTTGCCCCACAGGGCATCTTAGTTACCTGAACAAGGACTGAACCTGGAAGCAGTATATGAGAGTTCATCTCCTGGACATCTTCACATACAGTTGGTATGGTCAGGCATTTAATTAACTTTGGCCATGCTAATATGTGTGTAGTGGCATTTTGCCACGATTTTAACTTGTATTACCTAAAGCCTAATCATATTAAGCAGGGTTCACATGCTAATCTGCCACCTGTATATGTTCTTTGGTAAAGTTTGTGTTCAAATCTTTTGCCTGTTTCTTCCTCCACAAAGTGGTGGCCACAGGCCTTCTCTCACCCCTCCCCAATCCTCCTGTCACTAGAGTAGCACTCTGCCCGTGGGCTTCCATCTTGGGGGCTTTGTCTCCACACACTCTCACCTCATTTCAAACCTAGGAGGGACCTCATTACTCCCCTCTCAGTGGCTAGTGTCCCTGCCCCCAACACACCCCATATGCCTTCAAAGCTTCCTCAAGTCCAGGCTCCTACTGCCCCTCCACTCTCCAGGAGACCTGCCCTTCCCTACTTTTGGGGTCCCCAACCCTATCATGCTCAGGGCCCTGACACCTCCCAGGGCTCCCAAAGACTCCAAGGGTGCCCCCACTCCTCAGGCCACCATACTCTTCCAGTTCCCCAGTAGGGAAACATTCAGTGCAGACTGACTGAGTGTCTACCATGTGGAAGGGACTTCCTAGGTGGCCCGGTGGTCAAGAATCCGCCTGCCAATGTAAGAGTGTCAGGAGACACGGGTTCCATCCCTAGGTGGGGAAGATCCCCTGGAGGAGGCATGGCAACCCACTCCAGTATTCTTGCCTGGAGAATCCCATGGACAGAGGAGCCTGGCGGGCTACAGTCCATGGGATCGCAGAGTCAGACACGACTGAGCGACTTTCCACCTAAGATGTGGAAAGATCTGTTGGAGGCCGCAGTACACCTCGGTAAACTTGGATTCCGGTTTTGCACCCCATTTTTAGTTGTCAGAGCTCAGGTGGGGCCTTTAACCTCTCGGGCCTCGACTTTCCCCTCTGACACTGGAATAACAACATCCCCTGGGTGGAAAGAGTTTTCCCTTGGCGATGGGAAAGAGAGGCAGCGGCTGAGGCAGGGCGAGGCCAAGAGTGCGCACTGGCTCTCGGGGCCAGGACTCCTTGGCGGCCGCCAGGTAGGTCACCGCGCTGGTTGGGGCGCCGAGCACGGGACCGGCCGGCTTCAGCCACGTCCAGGCCCGGGCTGGCCACCAGGTGAGCGCTCCCGAGCGCTCCAAACGCGTCGCGGGCGGCCGTGCGTCCACCAGGCCAAGTGCAGGTCATGGAGCGGCGCCCGGGGGGCGGCACCGACCCTAGGGGAAGCAGAGGAGGTACCGGGCTCGCGGTGGGAGGGTAGTGGGCGCGTCCCTGCCAGCCCTCGCGCCTCCTGTCTGCTCCTCACCTTCTCCTTCTGACAGGTGGTAAACAAAGCAGCCCTGGCGCCCGAGCGGCGGCGGCGAGCGGCGGGGGCGGCGGCGGTGGAGGGCAGCGGCCCAGCGACCCCGGCTGGGCTCGAGGAGCCGCACCCACACCCACGCCTGCGCCGCGGGGCGGAGCACCAGACCCCGGGACTCCCTGGAGTCTCGGGGGAGATGTGCTGGAGGGGTCTGCCCAGGGTCACTGGGGACACCTGGGCACTGGGGGTGGTGGATTGTGGGAGGTTAGGCTGGAGCCTCTGGGGATAGGTGGAGGGGCCATGTGGGGCTACGTGGACCAGCAGGGTTGCCTAGGACATCTAGAGGGGAATCGGGGGTGCCTGGGCCACAGGGAGCAGACCGTGTTCTGTTGGGACATCTGGGAGAATTGCGGTCCTTTTGGATATTGGGAGGCAGAGTTTGGAATCTGGGGTTGTGTGTGTTGGGGGGGGGGGGGGCGTCAGTAACCTCCGGAGATATTCACAGGGTGTTAGGAGGTGTCCAGGAATGCTGAAGTTAAATAGCTCTCCAGGGATATCGTGGGAGCAGGCGGGGGTCCACGGGCATTCCCGTGATAGTCGGGGGTCCTGGGAGGTGAAAGGCACAGTTGGTGACCTTCGGAACTACGAAAAGGAGTGGTCTCGGGGACCTTGAGGGGAATTCTAGGTCTTTGGTCGTAGGGGCCCGTGAGGGTTCGCTGAGATTCAGGGTGGGCCCTGATCTGCTCTTTTCACTCGCGCAGGCGGTGGCGGTCCCCAGCCCGAGGGTCCCAGCGTCAGACAGTTCCTGGCGCGGCTGGAAGCTCGCCCCCTGGCGGCCCGAGCTGCGGCCGACGTGGCGGCGCTGGTACGCAGGGCCGGCGCCACCTTGCGCCTGCGCCCCAAGGAGGGTGCGTGTGGGCCGTGGCCTTTCAGGGGCGTGGTCGGAGTGGAGCCAGGTTCCGAGGGGGCGGGCCCAGGATTGTTAGTTACTCCCCTTGGTTGGAGGGCTTCCCTGGTGGCTCACAGGGTAAAGCCTCTACCTGCAATGCGGGAGACCTAGGTTTGATCCTTGGGTCAGGAAGATCTCCTGGAGAAGGAAATGGCTAACCCACTCCAGTACTCTTTCCTGGAAAGTTCCATGGTCGGAGGGGCCTGGTAGGCTACAGTCTATGGGCTCGCAGTAATCGCACACAAATGAGCAACTGCACTTTCTTGGTGGGACCAATGAGTGAGTAGGAAGGCCCGGGCTCGGCTGTGATTTGAGGGTACTAGGGTTAGACTAGAATATTCCTCTAGGAGGTGACTTAGAGAGGGTTACTGGAGTAGTTGAACGCTACAAGATCAGCTGTGGGTGCGGAGCTTGATGTTTACTTTCGTCAGCGGCGTTTCAAGTGGTATTTCTGAGGCCGGGCCTGGAGAAGGTTGGGGGCGGGCATTTGACTGAGGGGCGGGCCTGGAATGTTAGTCAAGGGGTGGAGTCTATAAATGCACTGGAGTTGTGGCTCGAATTGTCAAAAATAGGTTGACGTTTTATAGAATATTTGGTCTTCTCTCGTAGCTCAGCGGGTAGAGTCTGCCTGCATTTAAGGTAGACCCAGGTTTGATTCCTGGGTGGGAAGATCCTCTGGAGTAGGAAATGGCAACCCATGTAGTATTCTTGCCAAATCTCATGGACACAGGAAGTCTGGCGGGCTACAGTGCATGGGGTAGCAAGAGTAGGACACGACTTAGAGACTACAACCAAGCTAATTAGAGAGCAGGACCTGGAATCCTGGAGAAGCATGGTGTAAGATGGGTCTAAGGGTTTAAAATGAGGGGCAGAATCTGTGTTTTATTTGAGGGAGGTAGGAAATCTGGAGGATTGCTTAAATATTTGTTGCTAGGGTTGTTAGCTAAGAAGGTGTGATCAGAATGGTTGCTCGGGTGGGTGGAGCCTGGATGATTACTTGAGGGTCTCGGTTTACGTACTAAGAGTGGTGAAACCTGGATGTGAATTCAAAGAGAAGCAGCTAGAATGTTTATATAGGGCGAGAGCCCTATCCAGTGTCACGGGACCATCATTAAAGATTTTCTTTAGCAATGTGGAAGACCTGGGTTTGATTCCAGGAAGATCCCCTGGAGAAGGGAATGGCTATCCACTGCAGTATTCTTGCCTGGAAAATCCCATGGACAGAGGAGCCTGGCCGGCTACAGTCCATGGGGTCGCAGAGTCAGGACTGCACGACTAACACTAGTCTCTTTTATTCTTTAGCCCTTAGAATACCGGAATGACAATGACATCATGGATTTGTCCCAAGATCCCCTTGCCTCCTAGGAAGAGTTCCTGGCATGTCAAGTACAGTCAGTTTTAAAAGCCCTGTGTTGTACTTCCCTGGTTGTGCTGTGGCTAATGTTCAAGGCTCCCAATGTAGAGGGCCAGGTTCAATTACGTTGGGGAATTGGATCCTAAGTAACTACTAAGACCTTGCACAGCCAAATAAATAACAATAAGTATTTTTTTTAAAAAACTTTGTGTAATTTTGGGAAGCTTGAACTGTCCATCTTGCCAAGATTTCCTTCATGAAATCTCTTGGATTGGGAGAGAGGGTGGAAAAGGAGGATGGAAGCTGCAGGAGAGCATTGAACAGGGCCACGCTGAGAATCCAGCACAAGCCTTGAGTCAATATTGGATGTCTCTCCATTTATTTAGGTCTTCTTTAATTTCTTTCAACAATGTTTGCATTTCCTAGAGTACAATTTTTATGCTTCTTTTGTTAAATTTGTTCCAAAGTATTTTTATTATTTTCAGGCTGTTGTGAATGGAGTTATTTTTTTTATTTCATTCTTGTCTATAGAAATACAATTGATTTTTGTATATTGATTTTCTATCCTGTAACCTCGTGAAACTTGTTATTAGTTCTAATTGTTTTTCAGTTGGTTCCTTATGATTTTCTATGTAATGACATTTGCAAATAGAGATGGTTTTCCTTCTTTGTTAAAAAGGAAACAATCAATGCAAAATGGAGTGACTTGTGCTAAGCTCCACTGATATTTAATATCTACCCTAATTGTACTTGCAGGCTATCCTAGGAATTGAATTTTAAGCCAACTAGTCTGTGAGGTTTTTTTTTTCCTGGTCAGCACTAGTGCGGTAATCTGCCTAAGACATCCTCCCTTGCCTTCCCCTGAAGGGAAGGTGACCTTCCCAGAAATAATACACTGTTTAAATTATGGTTTAGTCACTAAGTCGTGTCTGACTTTGGGACCCCATGGACTGTAGCCCAGTCTCCTCTGTCCATGGAATTTTCCAGGCAAGAATTCTGGAGTGGGTTGCCATTTCCTTCTCCAGGGAATCCTCCTGACCCAGGGATTGAACATGCGTCTCCTGCATTGCAAGTGAATTCTTTGCCGCTGAACCACTTGTCCTTTCTTTTATCAACACTTTCCAATATGGATGCCTTTTATTTCTTTTTCTTGCCTACTTTTCCCAACTAGATCTTCAAGTACAATATTGAGCAGAAGTAGCAAGAGCAGACATTGTTTTATTCCAGATCATGGGTACAAAGTATATAGACTTTCATGATTGAGTAAAATTTTAGCTGTTTTCTGGACCCACTGTTTATGATAAGAAGCCTGCTAGGGATTTTCTTTGTGGCCTAGTGGATAAGAATCCTCCTGCCATTGCAGAGGACAGGGGTTTGATTCCTGGTCTTGGAAGATTCCACATGCCAAGGAGCAACTAAAGCCCATGAGCCACAACTACTGAGCCCAAGTGCTGCAACTACTGAAGCCCCTGTGTCTAGAGCCTGTGCACCGCAATGAAAGAAGCTATCCCAGTAAGAAGTATGTGCACTCCAAGGAAGACTAGCCCCTGCTCACCGCAACTAGAGAAAGCCCGTGTGCAGCAATGAAGACCCAGTGCAACCAAAAAAAGAAAACTGCTTTGTATTATTGGGGTTACCTTGTAGATGAGTCATTTTTCTCTTTGTTCTTTCAAGGGTTTCTCTTTGAATTTTAACATTTTTGAATATGATGTGCCTAGGTATCTATCTCTTTGCATTTATCCTGCTTGGAGTCAGTTAAGCTTCTTGGACATGTAGATTTTAGCTATTACTTCTTTGAATTTTTTTTTGCTCTTCTATCTCCACTTCTGCTTCCCCATTACACATATGCTGGTGCACCCAGTTGTGTCCCATATTTGTCTGATGCTCTATACATTTTTTTCTTCATTCCATTTACAATCTGTTCTTCAAATTGCATAATTTGCATTGAACTCTCTTCTAGTTCACTGCTCCTTTCTTCTGCTAGCCCAAAAGAGCTACTTTTAGTCCCTCTGCTTATTTTTTTCATTTTGGTTATTGTCCTGTAAATGAAAAACTAATTGGTTGATCCAAAAAAGAAATTAAAAATTTTATTCAAGCCAAATTTGAGGATTATAACCTGGGAAGAGCATCTCAGAAAGCTCTGAGAACTGTTCTGGCCCTTAGAAGTCAAGATACAGTTATATGTTTTTTGAGACAGAGGGCTATACACAAGTGATGTATGATGGTTTACATAATCCAGATCTAAGCATCATCATGGTAGCTCATGTTACAAGATCAAGAAGGAATATTGTCTTTTAAGGGGTTGTCTTGTTGATGCTCGAACCCACTGTCTTTTAATTAAAATTTTTGCAGGAAGGGGGACCCCTTCCAGGGCCTCAGAGTGGGCTCTTGTCTAATACTCCGTTAGACAGTTCACTCAGAAAGGAATTGTCTGAGGAGACCCCTGTGCTGACAAAGCAAGAGACTGTATTGGGAAAGGGCATCCGGGTGGAGAGCAGGAGGGTGAGGGAACCAGGAGAACTACTCTGCTATGTGGTTCACAGTCTCGGGTTTTATGGTAATGGGGTTAGTTTCCGGGTTATCTCTAACCCATGACTCTGACTCAGGGTCCCTCCTCCATGGCATGCACATTGCTCAGCCAAGATGGATTCCAGCAAGAAGGATTCTGGGAGGTTGGTAGGACATACGGACTGGCGGCCCCTCTCTCCTTTATACCTTTCCTGAATTATTTCGGTTGTTGGTAGCTTGTTAGTTCTGTGTTCTTTTTTTTTTTTTTTTAGTTCTGTGTTCTTTATCAGGACCTCCTGTTGTTAAGATAGTTCATGCAAGTTGTTACTGTGTGCCTGGCCAGGGCAGGCAGTTTCAGTTAGTGCTTCCCTAACAAAATCACTCACCTGGCATCAGAACTTACTGAAGCTCAGGTTCTTTATGTCTCAGCACAGAAGGAATTCAGTGAAGAGACAAAGCAATAGGCAAGAAGTAGGCATATTAATATAGGACACTTATGAGAGAGACAAGCGTGCAGGCAAGGGGCACTGCCCCAGGAACTAAGTGGGAAAGTAGGTTTATTTAGGAAGATACACACTCCATAGATGGGCTTCTCATTGCTGTGGCTTCTCTTATTGTGGAGCATAGGCTCTAGGGTGCACAGGCTTCAGTAGTTGCAGCATGAGGGCTCAGTAGTTGTGGCTCATGGGCTTAGTTGTCCCATGGCATGTGGAATCTTCCCAGACCAGGGATCAAACCTGTGTCCCCTGCATTGGTAGGTGGAATCTTAACCACTGAGCCAGCTTGGAAGCCTTGTAACTTCTTTATTGATATCCTCTATTTGATGAGATACTGTTTTCATACTTTCCCTTACATCTTTATACATGATTTCTTACTTCTTTGAGCAAATTTAATAGCTGATTTTGAAACTGCACACCTCAGATTGGGACTCAAGCCCAGCTGAGACCAGACTGGGCCTTAAACCCATTGCCTTCTCATTGAAATCACACACCTGGTCTCAGGACTTAATGAAGCTCAGGTTCTTGATGTCTCATCACAGAAAGAATTCAGTGAGAGACAAAGTGATAGGTAAGAAGTGGATTTATTTAGAGAGATATACATTCCATAGACAGAATGTGAGTCCATCTCAAAAGGCAAGAGTGGCCCTGGGAGAAACACACTCCACAGAGTGTGGACCATCTCAGAAGGTGAGAGGCCCTGAAATATGGGTGGTTAGTTTTTATGGGATGGGTAATTTCATAGGCTAATGAATGGGAGGATTATTCCAACTATTTTGGAGAAGAGGCAGGATTTCCAGGAATTGGGCCACCACCCACTTTTTGTTTTTTTTTATGGTTGGTCTGAGAACTGTCATGGTGCCTGTAGGTGTGCCATTTAGCATGCTAATGTATTATAATGAGCATATAATGAGGCTCAAAGTCTACTGGAAGTCAAATCTTCTGCCATCTTGGACCTAGTTGGTTCTAACCAGTTTATGTCATGTCCTCAACTGGTATGTAATTCTTTTAAAGGTCGTGCCCTGCCCTCTTCCCTCCTGTTTCACTTTGAAGTTTATCTGCTAGGTCTAACATTTGAGTCCTCTAATAGTTTCTGTTTCCTGCTGTTCCTGCCACTTTTCTTGTTTCTTTGCATGTTTCATAATTTTCTGTTGAAAACTAAACATTTTGAATAATATAGCAACTCTATATATAGAGCTGTCCGTTTTTGTTATAATTTCCTTGTTTACTGTTTAGTGACTTGACCGGACTAATTTAGTTAAATCTGTTTCCACCTTATAAACTTCTTCAAAGGGTTCAGCTTTGGGCATGAACATAGTCCCTTTCATGGATCACAGCCTTGTTGTGGTGAAGGGGCTTGTGTAACTCAGTGAAGCCATGAGCCATGCCGTGAGGGCCACCCAAGACAGATGGGTCATAGTGAAGAGTTCTGACAAAATCTGGTCCACTGGAGAAGGGAAATGGCAACCCACTCCAGTATTCTTGCCTGGAGAACCCCATGGACAGTATGAAAAGGCAAAAAGATATGACACTGGAAGATAATCCCTCTAGGTCAGAAAGTGTCCAATATGCTACTGGGGAAGAGTGAAGAGCAATTACTAATAGCTCCAGAAAGAATGAAGTGGCTGGGCCAAAGTGGAAATGATGCTCAGCTGTGGATGTGTCTGGTGGTGAAAGTAAAGTTGATGCTATAAAGAACAATATTGCATAAGAACCTGGAATGTTAGGTCCAAGTGTTAGTTGCTCAGTTATGTCCAACTCTATGACCCCATGGGTTGTAGACTGCCAGGCTACATTCCTTAGTCTTAGTCACATAAAATGTTTTTTTCTTTAAGCCCAGAGCTGATGATTACACAACAAAACAACTCAGCTTAAACTCTGTACTAAGGTACTAAGGATTATATTGGCTTCCCTTGTGGCTCATTCTTTACCACAACAACATGCGGTAAAGAATCTGCCTGCAATGCAGGAGACCTGGGTTCGATCCCTGGGTTGGGAAGATCCCCTGGAGAAGGGAAGGGCTACCCACTCCAGTATTCTGGCCTGGAGAATTCCATGGACTGTATAGTCCATGGGGTCGCAAAGAGTCGGACACAGCTGAGTGGCTTGGGCTTCCCTTGTGGCTCAGCTGGTAGAAAATCTGCCTGCAATGCGGGAGACCTGGGTTCAGTCCCTGGGTTGGGAAGATCCCTTGGAGAAGGGAAAGGCTACCCACTCCAGTATTCCATGGACTGTACAATCCATGGAGAATTCAGTCCATGAAGAATGCCATGGACTGTACAATCCAGGGGTCACAAAGAGTCTGACATGACTGAGTGACTTCACTTTCACTTTTCACTTTCAAGGATTAGATAACAATGTATTCTGCTTGAGGATAGTTTCTCCTTGAAAACCTTCTGACAAATCCTGTTATCTTAAAATGTATATTATGATAGTGGGTCTGGTAAGATCTTTCTATTAACAATAGTTCTAATCCTGTCATCTTAAAATGTAAATTGTGGGAGTGGGTCTAGTAAGATCTTTATAACCTTGAGATATTCTTTTGATTTATTGTAATAATCAATTTAAAAAGTATATAGCTCCCTTGCTAAGACTAGCAAGTGGGGCACTCTCCACCCCCTTCTGATGTCTATGTCAGAAGCTTTCTCTGTCCCTTTTCACTGTAATAAAACTTCTGCCACACAAGAGCCCTGAGTGGTCAAGCCTGGTCTCTGGTCCCAAAGCTAAATCTTCTTCAGAGATCACGAATCTGACATCATTCACCATAAGCTATCAATACTATACCTAACTTAACTGCCACTAAAGTTTTACAGTATTCTGGGGCATAACTTGTTCTAATTAACCAATTAAAATCTTATTCCATTAAAGTCAGGCCCCTTATTCAACTAAAATATGGGGTAGTCTTTTTAAATCTTTTTTTGAAGTATAGTTCGTTTACAGTGTTTAAGGTGTAAGCATGGTGTAGCCTTTGAGAACAGCTTTTTTTTTTCTTGAGAGCAATCTTTGTAGCTTGCTCTGCCCCTAGAAGGACTCTTGTCAGCTGTTTCTCCCTGTTTTTCTTGTTGCTATCTTAATGACTTCTAAAGCCCTTTTTCTTCAACTTCTTGACTTTCTGTTTCAAATAAAGTCAGTCCTCTAAGGGAGAGCTGTTAAACTCTCTGTTCTTTATATTCTCCCTCAAGAGTTGCAGGTCTATCAGAAGCCCACCTCTCTTGGAGTGACCAACACTCCTTTTCTATGAGCAGGGAGCTGGGGAGGTTATATCCTTTGGTATTATCTGCTTGTCTTTCCCAGTGTGGAACCTCCACTCTAACAGTAAGCTATGGAGTGGGCAATTGGGGCCTGATATTCCTGGTCTGCCATACTGGGGTACAGTTTCATCCTTATGAACAGGGTCTGGGTGGTGGAAGAGAGCCCCAGACCTCTTAGTCATGCCTTCCCAGAACAGAGTTTCTGTAATATGGGGCTGAGCAGATGAGACATATTCGTTACCTGCCCCTCCTGAGGAGAAATCACTGTCCTAGACCAGGAGCTGGCAGGGGGAGAGCCCCATGTACTTGGTCACACTCTTGGAGTAGAGCTTCTATCACACTGAGATGGCATGCATGGAGGGAGCAAGTCATAATTATAGTGCCAGACTTTTGGTGTTTTCATAGTGATTTATTGGATTTTCTTGAACAAATGTTTCTCTGTTTCCTATATGCCCTTATGCAATTCCCAAAGACTTTACAGGGTTGGTTAAACTCAACATAGCTCATTATTAGAGAAATGCAAATCAAAACTATAATGAGGTATTACCTCACACAATCAGAATGGCCATCATAAAAAAAAAAAACTACAAACAATAAATCTTGGACAGGATGTGGAGAAAAGGAAACCCTCTGCACTGTTTGTGGGAATGTAAATTGATATAGCCACTATGGAGAACAGTATGGAGATTCCTTAAAAACTAGGAATAAAACTACCATCTGTGTGCTTAGTCACTCAGTTGTGTCTGACTCTTTGCGACCCTATGGACTGTAGCCTGCCAGGCTCCTCTGTCCATGGGGATTCTCCAGGCAAGAATACTGGAGTGGGTTGCCATGCCCTTCTCCAGGGGATCTTCCTGACCCAGGAATCAAACTGGAGTCTCCTGCATTGCAGGCAGATTCTTTACCAGTTGAGCTACCAGGAAGCCCAATCCCACTACTGGGCATATACCCTGAGAAAACCATAATTCAAAAAGATACATGTACCCCAATGTTCATAGCAGCACTATTTACATATTTACAATAGCCAGAACATGGAAGCAACCTAGATGTCCATTGACAGATGAATGGATAAAGATGTGTACATACATACAATGGAATACTACTCAGCCATAAAAAGAAACAAATTTGAGTCAGTTGTAGTGAGGTGGATAAACCTAGAGTCTGTCATACAGAGTGAAGTAAGTCAGAAAGAGAAAAACAAATATCATATATTAATGCATATATATGGAATCTAGAAAAATAGTACTGATGAACCTATTTACCAAGAAGTCATGGAGACACAAAGAGAACAGACTTGTGGACACAGCAAGGGAAGAGAGAGTGGTGCTAATTGAGAAAGTAGCATTGATTTATATACACTATCATGTGTAAATTAGAGAGCTTGTGGGAAGCTGCTATGTAACAGGGAGCCCAGCCTGATGCTGTGTGACCACCTAGAGGGGTGGAATGTGGGGGTGTAACTGAGGCTCAGAAGGGAGGGTAGATATATATAATTATGACTGATTTGCACTGATGTATGGCAGAGACCACCACAACATTTTTTTTTTATTAGTTGGAGGCTAATTACTTTACATCATTACAGTAGTTTTTGTTATACATTGAAATGAATTAGCCATGGATTTACATGTATTCCCCATCCCAGTCCCCCTCCCACCTCCCTCTCCACCCGATCCCTCTGGAGACCACCACAACATTGTAGAGCATTTATCTTCTAATAAAAAATAAAAGAATAAAAAGAAGTAAAAAAAAATTTCACTAGTGTTTGTTGCTTTGTTGAGGATAAAGCCCATCAAGCTCCTAGTACTATGATTCTGGAATTCTCTATTTTTAAAAATAGTGAAATATGCCTAATGGAGAACATACATACAACATACACGAACAGTTTGACAAACTGTAAAATCAATACCTGTGTAACTATCACTAGGTTAAATAAGATAACATTATTAATTTTCCAGAAATTCCTACATACTCCTCAAATTGCTTTTTCCATTTAACACAATATTGTAGCTATTGTTCCTTGTCAAACCACAAAGAAGTTTTAAACCTTTTTAGTCAGGGTATAATGTAGATTCACTCATTATCATACAGAATATCCTGCTCCAATTTTCCATTCTTTCCTTCAGATCTATTCTTAGAAATGGAGTCACTGAGTCAGGGAAGGCATATATATTATTATACTTCCCTGGATAAATGTTGCATCAATTTGTGCCCCTATTAGCAGTGTATGAATGTGCGCGTTTTCTTCTATCTTTAGTAGCTCTAGGATTCATTCATAGTACTTACTATTTTGTGATCTTGGCGAACTCAGCCTCTCTGGGCTGCAGTTCTCTTACTTACTTAAATACTTACTTACTTAAAATAGTCCCTACCTCACAGAATCCTTGGAGGACTAAGTGAGTGCTTAGATGGGCAACTGGCATAGAGAACCCACAGTAGAAATGTTTGTCTTTTTAATTTTACCAGTGAGTTAAGAGAAGAACAACACTTTATTTGTTTGCATTGCTTTGAGTGTTTGTTTATTTATTTGGCTATGCTGGATCTTAGTTGCAGCATGTGGGATCTTTAGCTACAAGACCAGGGATTGAACCTGGGTCCCCTGTATTGGGAGCCCAGAGTCTTAGCCACTGGACCACCAGGGAAGTCTCTGCTTTGAGTATTAGTGAGGTTGAGAATCTTTGCACATGCTTCATGACTATTTGTATTTCTCATTTTGTGAACCATCTAATTCTGTCTGCTCCCATTTTTTAGTTGGGAATTGCTTTCCTTTTATAGTTATTGAACTACAGGAGTGCTTTGTCTATTGAGCACATTGTCTCTATACCTTTGATATACATTATTTTTCTAAAATACAAATTTTGTCATGTCACATAACCTTCTCATGGCGCCCTTATTACATACAGCAGAAAGTCCTTAATTTGAGGATTTGAGTCAGTTGTAGTGAGGTAGCCAAACTTCAGCCCATCACTCCAGCTTCACTTCCTGCCATCTTTCAGAATGCTTTCTGAATCTTCATCCAATCTTAGAAGTGGTATCATGTAAACTAACCCCCTCTGTCTTCTCAGCCACCCCTTCCCACAGTCCTGTATGTCTGCAGTCATAACCAGGGCTTGGAACCATGGATTGTCCCATTATCCCATATGAGTACCTGGAAGGAAGAGTATATATCAGGGTAGGTGCTCAATTCATGTTTATTCAATGAACAGAAGAATAAATGGTTGAATGTGCAAAACTTTCCTATAGTCTTCTTATACTGCATGGTAAGCAAATACTTTTCTTAATGCTTGAAAATAGAAAAAAATTCCTGATTTTGTTTTCAGAATAAAGGAAAAACAGAAAAAAAGTGTCTTTTGTCCCACTATATTTTCACCATGAAGTTTTGCATCAGGACTAGGGTAGCTTGGCGTGATCTCCGTGGTACATGTCAGGAGTGAGTCACAGATCAGGTGTGAACCAGCTGAGAAGGTAAGATTCTCAGGGACCTCTGGCCCTAGCCTCTGTAAGCCTGTATTGTGCACACTGTCTCAGGTGGCTGCTTCAGGAAGTGGGTATCACTTCAGCCACGGACAGCTAGCCTCCCAGGCAATGTTCACATCATTAATAATAAGATAGAATGTTGTTGGGACTTCCCGGTTGTCCAATGGCTAAGACTCCTTGCTCCCAATGCAGAGGGCCTGGGTTCCATCGCTGATCAGGGAACTGGATCCCATATACCACAACTTAAAAAAAGACCCTGAATAATGCAACTAAGACCCAAGGCAGTCAAATAAATTAATAAATATATTTTAAATGATAAAAGATATAATGTTGTGAACTCTCTAATATGATGTGGTGAGAAAGGCACTTCAACTCTGTGGCATTCTTGTGAGGAACTCATAACCTCAGCCTAATTATGAGAACTCATCAGACAAGTCCAACCTGAGGGACATTCTACAAAGTAACTAAACTGTACTTTCCAAAAATGTTAAGGTTATGAGAGACAGAAATTTTCACAGACAGAAATTTTCACAGGAGAAGACTTAAGAAGGCATTACAGGGACTTCTTTGGTGGTTCAGTGGTTAACATTCCATGATTCCACTGCAGGGGGTGCAAGATGCCACATGCTACGCAGTGTGGCCCAAGAAAGAGGCATTACAATTATATGGAAAGTATGAACCTAGATTGAATCCTGAAACAGAAAATGATCTATTGTTTAGCTAATCATAGCATAAAGGTTAATTTCCTCATTATGGCAATTATACTATCATTATATAAAATGTTTAGGGGGGTCTGGATATACAGGGAAGTGAAAGTTGATCAGTTGTGTCCAACTCTTTGCAATCCCATGGACTATACAGTCCATGGATTTTCCAGGCCAGAATACTGGAGTGGGTAGTCTTTCCCTTCTCCAGGGGATCTTCCCACCCAGGGATCAAACCCAGGTCTCCTACATTGCAGGCAGATTCTTTACCAGTTGAGCCACAAGGGAAGCCCATATAGGGACTCTACTATTTTTCCAACATTTCTTTTTGGCTTAATGTATTTCAAAATAAAAATTTTAAGATGTTGTTGTTGTTGTTGTTGTTGTATATTTTGAAATCCACAATGGCTTTTCTCTTGAGATTTCAGGGCCCATCCCAGGAGGCGTAGGGCTTATAAGCCTGAAAGCATAGCCACAAAATTGATTGTATATTGGGCTACCTGTTTTCAAGAGCTTCCTATAACCCACTAAATTATTATTTAGTTTCCAAACACTGTGACTATGTCCTCATTTCTATAATTATAGCTTCACATTTAAAAGCTCTGTATTGGTTCCATCCAAACAATATGCTCTAATTCATTTAGCCCATCTCCTTTTGTTGTTCATTTTAGTGGTCTTCAAGCTTTTGCTACAATAAACAATACTCTGATATAAAATACTTCATAATATCTTGGATGGTTTCCTTGGGATGAATTTTTAGATTTGTAGTTTTCTTTCTTATGACTATTTAAGTATCGGTCTTCTACTTTACAAACTCTTAAGGTCCTACTCGGAGGAGTGTCTCATTAATCTTCTGAGGCCTTAGGAGGTGGCTCTCACAACATTTAAAAGTTGGTAGAAACATTTTTTTATCCGTTTTGAGTGTCATTGTTTCCCACTAGACTTGGAGTCTCAAGAGAGGAAGCCAGACTATTTTATTAATACAGCTGACCTTTGAACGATGTAGGGATTAGGGGCAACAATGCAGGGCAGTCTAAAATCCTCCTATAACATTACAGTCAGCCCTCCAGATTCTGCATCCTCGTATTCAACCAAACTTGAATCCAACCAACCTCACATCATGTAGTAATGTAGTAGGTTATTTAGTGAAAGATATCCACCTATAAATGGACTCTCACAGTTCAAACCCATGTAATCCAAAGGTCATCTGTATTTGAATCTAGAGTTTGCCCACTATTAAATCTATCGTCTTGTAGGCACCACTTACATGTCTATTATTTATTATTGTACACAACTGGCACTCACAGATTTTTTTCTTAATCATTTATTTTACCTAATTTCCCACACCAGTAGGGCAAAGCAGGCGATTAATAATGCCCATAGATAGGAATGGATACTTGGCAAGAACGAACCCATCTTCTATCAGGCCTACCTTCCCCAAGAACCCACCTGCCAACGCAGGAGACGTAAGAGACGTGGGTTCCATCCCTGGGTCAGGAAGATCCCTTGGAGGAGGGCATGGCAACCCACTCCAGTATTCTTGTCTGGTGAATCCCATGGACAGAGGAGTCTGACCTATGGGCTATGGTCCATAAGGTCGCAGAGTCGGACACGACTGAACCGACTTAGCATGCATACAGCTTCCCTAAGAACTACATTTCCCTCCAAGCTTGGTGTCACGCGCTCCTGTGAAGTAAATAGAGCGGCAGTTACTTCCTACGGCCCCTTTCCGCCTTCGCCGGCCAATGCCGCAATGCTTCATGGGAAGGGTAGTTCTACCGGTCGTGCTCAAGGCCCGGGCAAAGTGAGCGTAAACTAAGCTTCCCAGCGGGCAGCGCGACGGCCTGGGAAGAGGGGCAAGATGGCGGACGCTGAAGATGGTGTTTTGCGGCCGGTGGGATCCTCCACTGCCCCAATTTCGTTCAGCTTCAATCGCACGTCCGCCCGCAGATGGCTTGCGGGAGACGCGACTCCGGAGAAGAAGGATTACTTGAAGACCGTGGAAGGCCGGGAGCTGCAGAGGTGAAGTGCTGGGTCTTTCATCCCTTGGAAACCGGTGCGGTGGGTGCCTGCGGGAGGGTGGAATCAGTTGACGTCTTGGTGACAGTGGCCTGGGAAGTCTGAAGGACAGCCAGAGAAAATCTGTGGAGGAGAAAAGTCTGGAGTCAGTAAGAGAGGTGGGAAAATTGGATCTGTTGGCCGAAGGGATTGAGAGGAGAAGATGTATTCCTGAGAGAGTGTGTCTTTAGGAGTCGAGGGACCCTGCGGAGCGTGTGTTTGTGTTCTGAAAGAAGAAAAGGAATGGCGAATGACAGGACTCCTAGTGGCCCAGGCGAAGCGGTGAGGGTTCTTCGATGTGGGGACCGGAATTGAGCGCCAGATTCAGGTTGGGGGGGAGGCCATCATCACCTTAATTCGGAATGGACAGTTTGAGGGAGGGGCTTCCAGAAGAGAATCAACCATCCAGGAGGCTGGTGTGGAGCCTGGAACTGGGGGGAGAGAGTCTGGGCTGAAGATTTTGATTTCTAGGTCCTTGTGGAAGCCACAGAAGTGGGTCTTGAGATGAATAGAGGGTCCAGAACTGAGGACTGATTCCACGAAGGCACTGACGTTTAAGAGGTGGGGAGAGAGGGTTCTCTGGCGGTCCAGTGGTTAGGACTCCGTGTTTCCAATGCAAGGGGCCGGGGTTTGACCCCTGGTTGGGGAACTACTATCTTGCAAGTCACCAGGTGCAGCCAAAAAAAAAAAAAAAGTTCGTGGTGGGGAAGAAACTCCAAAAAAAGCACCACCAGGGCATAACATGAGAACGGAAGGCATGATCCATGGGGCTGGGGGTGAATGTGGCCCTTGTGTTTCTTCTGAGTGAAGGGTTGTGGCTCAGGCCTCACTGTTTGTGCTACTCTCCTAATTTCACTCCTCTGTGTCCACATCAGTGTGAAGCCCTCAGAAGCCCCCAAGGAACTTGTCATCCCTTTGATCCAGAATGGCCATCGAAGGCAGCCACCGACCCAGGCCCCTGGGCCATCCACACATACTGAGGTCTTGATGGATGGGATGCTGTCCCAGGCTGTGAAGGAGCTCATTGAGGGTGAGTAATCCCTCCTTTGCCTTGCCCTAGTGAAGGAAGAAGGGGAGGAAAATGGAAGGAGAGGGTGGGACCTCATTGCTCCCTCCCATTCTTCTTCAGAATCCAAGAAGTCTCTGGAGGAGAGAGAGAATGCGGGTGTCGACCCCACACTCGCTATCCCCATGATCCAGAAAGGATGCACCCCCAATGGAGAAGGGACAGACAGCGAACCCCAGGCAGAGACAGTGAGCTGGCCCCTCACCTCCCCGCTTCCCCAGTCTCTCATTGCCCTGTCTGCCAGGCTTGTCTCCCTGCACACAGCAGGAAAAGTCTGTGTATACTAGAGGTCTGCCGCCTCTCCCTTCCTCCTTCTATCCTTTTTTGGAAGCATTGACAAATGAATCCAGATATTGAGGTGTGAAAAGGTAACTTTGGACTCTGGGATTATCTGAAGGAGATGAGGAGCAAAGGGAACAGGAAATGTAAAGATCCTAGGGGTAGACTCTGCTTGGAGCATTTGAGGAACACCAGGGAGATCAGGGTAGCTGGAGTGGAATGAGTGAGAGGGAAGGGTAGCAGATGAGGTCATAAGTGGGCCACGGTGAGGACTTTGGCTTTTACTCTGAGTGGGAGGAGAGCCATGAGAGGGCTCTAAGCAGAGAAGGGACAAGACTTATGACTTGACAGGCTCTCTCTGGCTGCTGTGAGCAGAACAGACTAGTAAGCAAAGGTGGAGGCAAGGAGAACAGCAGTCCATGCTAGAGGTGACGGAGACCCAGACCAGAGTGGTAGGAGTGAGGCCAGGAGGATAGGTAGGGTTTAGTGAGAGAGGGAAAAGGAGGGTGAGTACTCCTAATGGCAGCAACCACCCAAACAATGGCATAGTGACAGGAAATCAGCATGGTGTGTGTCTATCAGTGACACCTTGATGTGTCTAGAGTGACTATAAAGAATTAAGGGAGTGATGATGGGAGGTGATAACAGGAGAGGTGAGGGGTGTATCCACAGAAGTAACCAAGTCTGCCTTTCATACTCGTGGACACTACTTTCCACCTCTTCATTCACGATTTTTTTGGCAATGCTTATTTGGGTTCTAGTTCTCCTACAGCCCCAAAGCAGAGAGATTCTTTCAACTGAACTGTTCTCCTCAGTCTTCAGACAAACCCCTGGGTTACTTTCATCTTAAAAAAGACCTTCACTTCATTCTCCATCAATGAAGAATATTCCAATTTTGGCCTCCTTTCTCTGATTTTTCCCTCCTCTCAGAGCCTTCCATATCTCAGTCCATCACAGTTCCATCCATCCTTCCTTTCACTCAGCCTAAAAACCTTAGAGTCATCCTTGAATCCCTTCTTTATTTCATACCCTATATACTGTCTGTCAGCAAAATCCTGTCATCTCCCTTTTCCACATATATCCAGAATCTGACCACTTCTCTCCATTACCACTACCACTCCTCTGGTCTGAGCCACCAGCATTTCTCATTTGGACTATTGCAGTAACTTGTTCACTGGTCCTGTTGCAGCTGCCACCCTATCATAGCTTCTGGCTAGCTCTCCTGTTGAATCTCTTACCACCCCTCTTTGCCTCCACATCTGTTTCAATCGCATTGACTTTCATGATGCTCTTCACACACAACGGATCTTGTCCTGCCTTGGGGCCTTTGCTTTTACTGTCCTCTCTGGAGCACTTTTCCTGTATCTTCTGGGTTCCCTCTGTCATCTCCTTCGGTCTCTACTCAGATATCAACTTGGTGACACTCCCTTCTCCATCCCTCTGCATCCCCTTAACCTGCTTTATTTTCCTTCATCTGACTTAATCACTACCTGACATATCATGTTTTAGGCATTTCATTTATTCTATCTCCACAAGTAGAATGTAAGCCACACAAGGGCAGGAGTTTTTGTCTATTTTCTTCACTGCTTTATCCTCAGCACCTGTAACAGTAGCTGGCACAGAATAGATGTTTTATAAGTATTTGTCCAAGGACTGAACATGGAGGAGTAAAGTAAGGGATGATGAGAGGAAAGAAAAACTCACCCTTAAAAAAAAAAAAACTCACCCTTGAGCTGACTGGAAAGAAGCCTCAAGTGTCACTCAGTGGCTGATAGCAAGTACACTTCAGCAGGCCCACGGTAAGCCAAGCCTGACCGTCCTTCCTCTGCCTAAACCCATAGGTGCCGGAGGAGGCTGATTACGAGGCAGTCCCTGTTGAGGCCTATGGGCTGGCCATGCTGCGGGGCATGGGCTGGAAACCTGGCAAGGGCATCGGCCGAACCTTCAGTCAGTGAGTTTCTCGGGTAGGGACAGGGAACAGCAGATAGGCCAGGGGACAGCTGATGGGCCAGGGAACAGACCCCCATGGTTACCGCCCACCCAGAGCCGTCCAGGCAGAGAGAGGGCACATTACCACCCTAAGTATTTCGGTAGTCCCTTCTGCTGCTGTTATAGCCTCCTGTTTGCCCTTTGAAACTCCATTAAGAGATCCTATTTATGGAAACATTGCCTCCCTGGGCATTAGCTTCCTCATCTGAAAAATGGGGGTAATAACAGTACTGACCTCACTGTTCTAAAAAGTTAAGTGAAATGATACACATAAAGCACTTATAATAGCCCTTGGCCACAGATAAAGTGTAGGCTAAACCCTTGATATTGTCATGATCATACAGACCTGTAATCCCTTCTCTACCGTTCCAAACTCTAAAGAATTCTGAAAACCAGACATTTTTTTTAATGAAATATTTGACAGCCAAATGTGACCTGAATTGACATTGAGCATTTTACAGTCTATTTATCTTGTTTGGTGTGAATAGTTTCCCGTGTAGAAATATTGGTATATTTGGCTGTTGGGATCTGTCTCAGAATCCACTCTAGATACCATGTCATAGATGGTATACTCAGCATGTTATTCGGTTGAACCAAATGAAATTGCCATTTCTCTAGGTCAGAAATAGTCCTAATATGAGATTGGGAAGGATATTCTTGAACATGTTGATAGGATGGGAGTTAAATAGTGGTTGGGGATAGGGGTGGGGAACAAGACATTGAAGACTGATGTACGCCCCCCCCCAACAAGTCCATATTCTGTGCTCCCTGCAGAGTAGTGAAGCCCCGTGTCAATTCACTTAGGCCCAAGGGATTAGGGCTGGGCGCCAACCTGACTGAGGTCCAGGCCCTGGCCCCTACCAGCCCCTACCGCCTGCCAAGGCCAGATGAGGAGCAAGAGAAGGATAAGGAAGACCAGCCTCAAGGACTGGTGCCTGGAGGAGCTGTGGTGGTTCTTTCTGGCCCCCACCGAGGCCTCTATGGGAAGGTAAGGAACCTTGATATGCCTGGAGCCAAAAACAGGCAGCAGGGGAAGATTAACGTGAGGGTCAGAAGGAGGCAGAATTGGGTGTGGAGTATAAAGGCTGGAAGTCCTTGTCTTTTAGGGCTGCCAGGCCCACTATCTCATTCCGTAACTAAGGACTACTTGCCAGGCCTTTCTGAGCCTCAGTTTTCAGCTAAAAGGGAGAGAACGCCATATGCCACAGGTCCTGGAGGATTAGATATTTAAAATGTATCCAAGCCTCACAGTCTGCTGGGAGAGACACAGGAGTCAGGCCTGTTAGAGATAAGGGTGGACAACTTGGTCCTAGGAACATGGGTCAAGTCCACTCAACCCCTGCCTCATTTCTCTCCGCCCCCCCCTCCCCACACACACACACACTTTAGGTGGAAGGCCTTGATCCTGACAATGTTCGAGCCATGGTCCGTCTGGCTGTGGGGAGCCGCATGGTGACTGTTAGTGAGTATTGCCTGCGGCCTGTCTCCCAGAAGGAGTTTGACAAGAACTTGAATCTGAGTAAGTAAGCCTGTTACTCAGCTGGGGGAGTTGGAGCAGTGTTCCTGGGGGTGGAGTTAGATCTGGAGAGGGGTGGGACAGTGGTCTGCATGGCAAGTGTGCCTTCTGGTCAGAATTAAAGAGGTGAGAGTGAACATAGTGGTTTATGCAGTTTGACTGAAGAGAAGTTTCTCTAGTAACCCTGGGTCTTTAGCCTCTTTCTAGGGAGGAAGCAACAGGAATGGAAACCAGTTCCTACCCTTGGAAAGTTTTTGTCTCTTGGGTGGTGGACTACTCTGTTGCTAGGGATGGAGAATAGCTAGGACTAGGGCATGACAGGGAGGAAGGCATTCTAGGCAAGGATGGACCAGTTTGGCACATGGGAGGTGAGTCGAGCAAGGCCTCCTGAAGGAAGCCGAGACAGCTGAGAGGAAGTAGGCAGCGTTCTAATAGCCAAGGCAAAGGCTGGATGGTGAGCCGGGATACTCTGGCAGACGAGAGGTGGCCTAAGGCTGAGATGTGGCCTGGAAGGGAAGTGAGTGAGACACCAAGGCTGTGTCTGGGTTTCCTTCACACCCTGCTGAACAGGTCAAGTGAGCAGAACTTCCCCTGGGGAACAGCACAGAACAACCTCATCACGGAAGACCCTCCAGGATCAGGACAGCCACATGTGGTGGGAGGATTCAGAGAGGAAGCGGAAACACCATTCAGACCGGTGGGACACTGAGCATCTCAGATGTGGGGGTAGGGGACAGGACTGTGGGGAGGCTCCAGCAGAGAGGGCTTCCAGGGCAAGGCAGGTGCCTAGAAGGAAATAGGAATGGCATTATGGGTGGGTTTCAAAACATCGGCAAGGTGGGGTGACTGGAACATGCCCCCCATAAAGAGCTATGCCTGCTGTCGACCCCTCTCCACAGACAAGATGGGCCTGCAGCCAAGAATGAGAAAGCAGCCCCCCGGAGTCAGCACTGGCTGCACAGAGATCTGCGAGTGCGGTTTGTGGACAAGCTGCACAAGGGCGGCCAGTATTACAACACCAAGGTGGGAACCCCACACCTGGGTCTGCTTCTTCCCCCGGGGAATGGGTCCCCTTAGCTAACATTCTCATATCCGCTGACCCTTTCCCCAGATGACAATTGAAGATGTCCTGAGCCCAGACACCTGTGTGTGTCGGACAGACGAAGGCCAAGTCTTGGAAGGTGAGTCTGAGGGATGGTTGCTGGGTCTTCATCATCCCGGAGGCAGATGACAAGACTATCTTGGGTCAAGAGCCTGACCCAGGCAGAGGCTCGGAGTTTGGGCAGAATTGGTTTTTTTTGTAAGGCCCAACACCCTCTGACAAATCATTGGATACTTCTATGATGGTGAATAGCTGAGCCCCACTTGCCTCTTCTGAAAAATTATCATGGAGATAACCTATTTCCCCCTCTTGTGACCAGTACCTTGCAGGGATGTGTGTAAGCTCCCCATGCAGGGCAGGGCATACAATGTGCCCTCAATAAATGGTGTCTGTTATCACCCCCCCCCCATCATTGTTGTACATAAATGCTCCCTTTATTATAACTATTGCCCGGAATGGCTCCTTAGGTTTCCTCCTCTGGGAAATGGATACGGGGGACTACCATCTGTCAACAGGTATAGAGTGGCTCCAGGGAATACAGGAAAGGCCCTTCTGACAGGACCCTGGCTGGGCTGGCCCTTGCTGCAGGTCTCACTCCCCTCTCCTTGTCCACAGGCCTAAGGGAAGACATGCTGGAGACCCTGGTCCCCAAGGTCCCAGGTGACCAAGTGATGGTGGTGCTGGGGCAATGGGCTGGAAGGGTGAGTTGCAGACCTAGGAACAGGGGCAGGGGCACACGGGAACGTCTCTGGTTTGGCTTGGCCTTGCTGACTTGACCCACTCCTACTGTAGGTGGGCCGTCTGCTGGACCGGGACAGAACACGGAGCCGGGCTCTGGTACAGCTGCAGAGAGAAGACAGGGTGGTGGAGCTTCACTATGATGCCATCTGCCAGTTTGTGGGCCTCTGGGACATGGAGGAAGACTGACCTGTGGACTCACTCCCATCCCCCGGGCTGTTTCCAGTCCTGTACAATGTGAAAAGCCCGCCTTTGTGAAGGTGGGGATGGTCATGGTTTGCCCTTCACTTCGCAGTGCAGCCCTGGGACAGGATGGATCAGAAGGGAGGCTAGAAACAAACCCAGTTTACCAGAAGTTAGTATATAATAAAAAGTTCAAATAGTTCGTGAAACAAAGAGATCATAAATGGTGTGCTGAGCTGTGAGTGGAGATGGGAACCATTCCTGTTTTCAGCACCACCGCCAAGCTTGGGCTGCCAGCCAAATGGAAGGATCCATTTGCTCCTGAGCCCACTGTCAGAATCCCAAAGCTATGAACCCTGTCCCTGAGCAGAGACTAGGGATTCGGGAATGCTGCATCTCTGGAGAACTTCCTAAGGAAGAATCTCGCAGGCTCTGCTTTTGGTCCACAGAAGATGCCCACAGGGTATCTTGAGCCTGTGACAGGATTCAGGCTGAAGGGAGGCTTCTCCCCACCAATGGGACATGCTAGCACTACTTTCCAGAGGAGCCAGTTAATCTTGGGGCCCCCGTTTTAGTCCCAAAACTTTGAAGGTAAAAAAGTTTTGTGTATCTTGGGTAGAATTTCTCTGGTTTCTCCGAGTAACTGTATCCTCAAAAGGTTATCTTTTTTCCTACTAAAGGATTCCAGAGAATCCTTCTCCCTGTTTAATGTCCTAAGATAGAAAATCAACAGGGAAGAAAAAAAAATCCACAAGGGAAGTCAGAGTTTAGGCACAACTGTTTGTAAATCATCCTCAGTCATTAGATCATTGATATAATTAGTGGTGTTTGCATTAGATCTAGGCTTCTGGTATACACTCCTGATGCTTCAGAACAGGGCACCACTGTGGAGAATTTGAATACTTCCCCCTCAAGAAGAAGAATAAAGGTAAGCTGCTGTCTACACCAAGCAGAAGCAGATTATTGTTCTGAGCCAAAATGAGCAGGTATAGAAAGACAATGAGTTGGCCATAGGCGCAGTAAACTAAGGGATTAGAAAACCTTCTAGTATAGTCACCCCAATATGAGGGACACTTGCACAGACTGGCTTATTTTTTTTAAATCATCCCTAATTAATTCCAGAACTCATCTGTTTTCAAGATTAGCTGAACAGGGTTATTAAGGCAGATACCAGAGAGCAACCCCACCCTCAGTCCCTCCAGTTCTTGTGTCATCACTGTGATTGTACACACTGCCCTGGAATTACAGGCTGACTTGTGTTTTTAATCTTGGAAAGGGTTGGGAGTTCTGTGCCTAGTCTCTCAGTTGTGTCTGACTCTGCCACCCCATGGACTAGCCCACCAGGCTCCTCTGTCCATGGGGATTCTCCAGGCAAGAATACTGAAGTGGGTTGCCATGTCCTCCTCCAAGGGATCCTCCCAATCCAGGGATTACAGGCGAATTCTACTGTCTGAGCCACTAGGGAAGCCCACATCCAGAAAATAGTTTCCTATATTGTTAAATGCTTCACCCAGTCAAGGCCTCCTCTTTTCTCCAAATCATAGTAAATCTGTCTTGGTAATGCCCTGGAGGACATAAAGCTCCCCAGGGAATGGCCCTGGTGCCGTGTCTGCCCTGTAATGAGACATGACCTGACGGTTTCAGACAATTCCTCCATCTCCTCTGTGCACCTTGGCCCTTAAAATAGATCTTTTATCAGATCCAATTTCCTGGAGTTAATGTTTCTCCTGAGCCCACCTTTGGAAATGGGGCCTGAAGTTCTTGAATACAACCCTGTGTTCAGAAGGCCTAGCCCCTGGCAGAGGGCCTGGTCCCCCCGGGCAGATCATTGGGGCTTTTCATGCTTCCCCAAGAGGATCCCTCCTGATCCCTCAGTATGAGGACAGGCCTCCTTAGATTCTAGGAAGCACAGGCAGTACAAGGAAGCCCTCCCAACCTGCCCCTCGTTCACTGTGCACAAACACCTTCTGAGTCTGCATGGTGTTCTCAGCTGCTACACGTGCTGCCAGTGTTGCCTCCTCGGCAGTGGTTACTGCAGCAACAGCTTCCATGAGCCCATGAATACTCCACAGACCACTCAGAAGCAGGGGACCATGACCTGTACCATTTGTCCGGACTGGCTTTTTTTCCATCACAGGGTCTGAGCAAGATGTGGGTGAAAAAACATCTTTTGCCAAATCTGCAGTTTTCCTTGCAGGGTGCTACCCTGTTAGGAAGCTGTCCAGACACTGAGCCAGCCTTTGTGGCTGACTCTGGAAGCAGCTTCTCTGCCTTTCTGAGAGAAGTCAGTTATTTGGGTGACTGGGGCTGCTGTCTGGGGCTGAGCTTGGGGGCAGATCTATACAGGTAGGCTCCTCTTTTCTGACATGGCTTCCTCAGCCCCAGGGTGCTCCCCTCCACTCCCACAATGGGGCCTCTTAACTTCCGTGTTCGTAGCATCCAGCAGAGAGAGTAAGTAACAACTTGAAAAACTACTTCCTTACCAAGGAAGTTGGTATTGCTACTTCCTATTGCTCCAATTGCTATTGCTATTGCTATTGCTCCAGTTCATTCAGTAGGTATCTGTTGAACCCCTACTGTATGCCAGGTACTGTTCTGCATGCTAGGGATACATAAAGGATACATCATTCATTCAACAAACATCAAGTCCCTATTCTATGCCAGGCTTGATTCTAGTTACTGAAGATCATGAGCAAAACAAGACAGATCCTTGCCCTTGTGGAGCTGACCTTCCAGTGGGGCTGAGAGGCAATAAGCATGAGAATTATCCAGTATGTTAAAAGGTGTGAACAACCATGGAAGGGGGTGCAGGGAGAAAGTACAGCAGGGTAAAGGATCCAGAGTGGGCAGTATTCATAAGATGATCAGGGAAGGTTTTATTACAAAGGTGGCATTTGAGCAAAGATATGAAGTGGTGCTAGTGGTAAAAGAATCCACCTGCCAATGCAGGAGACCCAGGTTGCTTTTTTTTTTTGGCATATAGTTGCCTTATAATGTTGTTTTAGTCTGCTGTACAGCAAAGTGAGTCAGTTGCACATGTACATATATCCCACCCCCGTTTTTTTGGATTTCCTTCCATTTTGGTTGCTACAGAGCATTGAGTAGAATTCCCTATGCTGTACAGTAGGTTTGCATTAGTTATCTATTTTACACTTAGTAGTGTAATTATCTATTTTACTCATAGTAGTGTAAATATGTCAATCCCAAGCTTCCAGTTCGTCCCACCCCCTTTCCCCCTTGGTATCCATGTATTTGTTCTCTACATCTGTGTCTCTATTTCTGCTTCACAAATTATTCATCTATTCCATTTTTTCTAGCTTTAAGAATCTTTATGAAGATTAGAGATACACCACCCCTTTTTTTAAAATTTATTTATTTTAGTTGGAGGCTAATTACTTTACAGAGGATGAGATGGCTGGATGGCATCACCGACTCGATGAACTTGAGTTTGAGTAAACTCCGGGAGTTGGTGATGGACAGGGAGGCCTGGCGTGCTGCGATTCATGGGGTTGCAAAGAGTCGGACACAACTGAGCAACTGAACTGAACTGATTACTTTACAATATTGTAGTGGTTTTTGCCATACATTGATATGAATCAGCCATGGGTTTACATGTGTTCCCCATCCTGAACCCCCTCCCACCTCCCTCCCCATCCCATCCCTCTGGGTCATCCCAGTGCACCAGCCCTGAGCACCCTGTCTCATGCATCAAACCTGGACTGGTGATCTGTTTCATATATGATAATATACACATTTCAATGCTATTCTCTCAGATCATCCCACCCTCTCCTTCTCCCACAGAGTCCAAAGACTGTTCTGTACATCTGTGTTTCTTTTGCTGTCTCACATATAGGGTTATCGTTACCATCTTTCTAAATTCCATATATACGTGTTAGTATACTGTGTTGGTGTTTTTCTTTCTGGCTTACTTCACTCTGTATAATAGGCTCCAGTTTCATCCACCTCATTAGAACTGATTCAAATGCATTCTTTTTAATGGCTGAGTAATATTTCATTGTGTATATGTACTACAGCTTTCTTATCCATTCGTCTGCTTATGGACATCTAGTTGCTTCCACGTCCTGGCTATTATAAACAGTGCTGCGATGAACATTGGGGTGCACGTGTCTCTTTCAATTCTGGTTTCCTCATACACCACCCCTTTTGCCATATCCTATTAATAGACCTTTCAAGAAGCAGTTCTTATTCCCCAGTCTTCTGGATACTGACACTATCAGATATATGCTTTGCAAGTATTTTTCTTGGCAGTCTGTGGCTTGTCTGTTCATTCTCTTAACAATGTCTTTTTTGTTTTCTGAAAAGGTTTATTGTGCACAGAGGGGAAGGACTCAGTCCTTCTTGGCTGCTGCTTTCCTCATGATGGCCAGGACGTTGCCCAGCTCCTCTCTCTTCCTCTTGGTGTGGATGTGTGTCCCCACCCTTTTCTTGATGAACTTGAGGGCCTGCTTGTCCTTGGAGACCTTGAGCAGCTCCATGGCGCGTCGCTCGTAAGGGGCGAAGCCACACACCTCCCGGATCATGTCCCGCACGAACTTGGTGTGTTTGGTAAGGCGCTCGAGGAGGTGGCTGTGCCTCAGTTTGCTCATGTTCTTGGTCATCTTTTGGCCCTTGTTGAGGCCCATGGCCATGGGGAAGAGCAGAGCCACAGCCACTGCTCTACAGTGGCTGGTGAGGCAGAAAGTTAGCAATGGCTTTTGAAAAGCAGAAATGTTCAATGTTGATGTAGTTAAATTTATCAGTTTGTTCTTTTTGGATTGTCCTTTTGATGTCTTATCTAAGAAATCTTCGCCTAATCCAAGATCACAAAGGAAGGAGCCTGGATTCATACCTCCTACTATATACAATGTGTTAGTTGCTCAGTTGTGTCTGACTCCTTGAGACCCCATGGACTGTAGCCCACCAGGTTCCTCTGTCCATGGGGATTCTCCAGGCAAGAATATTGGAGTGAGTGGCCATTCCCTGCTTCCTGTCCTTCTAGGGACTCTGGCTATATCTTGAATCAAAGGCTCCCATGAGGAGGTTAGGACAATACTCCAGGGGCAGAGTTTTATTACTTTGTGGTATCAGGCAAGCAGTGATTCTCAAAGTGTGGACCCCAGACTAGCAGTAGCAGCAGCATCACCTGTAAACAGGGCAGAAATACAAAGTCTCAGGTCCTCTCTGGACCTAATGAATTTGACATTCTGGAGTTGGGAACCAGCACTCTGTTATAATGAACCCCCCAGGGGCTTATGATATAAGCACCAGTTACAAACTACTCTTCAAAAGAAAACTGCAGGGCTTCCCTTGTGGCACAGTGGATGAGAATCCACCCTGCCAATGCAGGGGACATGGGTTCCCTGGTCCAGGAAGATCCCACATGCCGCAGGGCAACCAAGCCTGTGTGCCACAACTACTGAGCCCATGCTCTGGATCCTGGGTGTCGAAACTACTGAACCTACTAGCCTCAACTACTAAAGCCTACTAGGGCCCATGAACCACTGCTGCTGAGCCCATGTGCTGCAACTGTTGAAGCCCATGTGCCCAGACCCTGTGCTCTGCAACAAGCGAAACCACCTCAATGAGAAGCCCACATACCACAACTAGAGAGTAGCCCCTACTCTCTGCAACTAGAGAAAGCCCACACAGCAGCAATGAAGACCCAGTGCAACCAAAAATAAAAATAATTTTGAAAAGCATTTAAAAGAAAATGGCAGACCCGTTTCAGTGTCAAACCTTGGGCAATGTCTCTAGGACAAAGGCCATAGTCACAACTAGACTCTCATTAATGCAAAATGGAGAAGGCTTCCAAAATAGATTAACTAATCCATATTTTTTTTCTTCCAAAGAGCTTTATTTTTTAGATCTTATTGTGATGAAAACACTCAACATAAGATCTCTGCTTTTAACAAATTTTAAGTATATAATACATTATTGTTGACTACAGGTACAATGTACAGCAAATCTCCAAAGCTTATTAATCTTACTTAACTGAAACTTTATGCCTGTTGATTAATAACTTCCCATTTCTCCCTCTACCCAGCCCCTGTTTACCACCATTCTAGACTTTAATTTTATGAATTTGATTATTTTATTTTTAATGTTTATTTATTTATTTGGCTGTGTTGGGTCTTAGCTGTGGCACGTGGGATCTTCATTGCATCATGCAGGATCTTTCATTGCAGCACCCAGACTCTCTAGTTGTGGCACATAGGCTTCAGTAGTTGCAGCACACAGGCTGTCTTGTTCTGTCTCAAAGGCTCTAGAGCTCATAGGCTTAGTGGCCCTGTGGCATGTGGGATCTTGGTTCCCTGACCAGGGATCAAACCTGTGTCCCCTGCATTGCAAGGTGGATTCTTAACCACTGAACCACCAGGGAAGTCCCGAATCTATTTTACATACCTCATATAAATGGAATCAGGTAGTACTTGTCTTTCTGTGTCTGGCTTATTTCACTTAGTAAAATGTCCTTGAAGTCCATTAATATTGTTGCATATGGCAGTGAAAGTGTTAGTCGTTCAGTTGTGTCCAACTCTTTTGTGACCCCATGGACTGTAGCCCGCCAGGCTCCTCTGTCCATGGAGTTTTCCAGGCAAGAATACTGGAGTGGGTTGCCATTTCCTACTCCAGGGGATCTTCCTGACCCAGAGATCAAACCTGCATCTCTTGCGTCTCCTACATTGGCAGGCAGATTCTTTACCACTGCGCCACATGGGAAACCCGCTATCATTTACATGTGACTCTTACATGTGAAATCTAAAATATACAAGGACTTCCCTGATGGTCTAGTGGTTCAAAATCTGCCTTCCACTGCAGGCGGACGCAGGTTCAATTTAACCTATGGGAACTAAGATCCCACATGCCCTGGGGCAATTAAGCCTCCAGATAACTAGAGAGGCCTGCATGCTGCAACAAAGACCCAGCACAGCCAAAAAATAAAATATGATACAACCGAACTTATTTACAAAATAGCAACAGACCCACAGACATAGAAAATAAATGTATGGTTAACAAAGGGGAAAGGGGATGGAGGAGGGATAAATTATGAGTTTGGGATTAGTAGATAGATAGATATATATATACTTTTTTTTTTTGGTTGCACTGGGTCTTAGTTGTGGCATGCAGGATTTTAGTTGCAGCATGTGAACTCTTAGTTGTGGCATGTGGGATCTAGTTCCCTGACCAGGGATCAAACCCAGGCCCCCTGCATTGGGAGTACAGAGTCTTAGCCACTGGACCACCAGGGAAACCCCAGAATATATATATTCTTAATCACTGATGCTGTACACCAGAAACTAACACAACACTGTAAATCAACTATACTTAAAAAAAATCTGTAGTACATCCAATGTTTGGGCTTCCTTAGGGATGGTTTCTATTTAGTGACTTTTCCCCTGTGTATGGTTTATACTTTTTTTTAATTTTATGTATTTATTTTTGGTTGTGCTGGGTTACTCTGTTACTGTGGGCAGGCTTTCTCTAGTTGTGGTGAGCCGGGACTGCTTTCTAGTTGGAGCTCTCTAGTTGCAGTGTGTGGGCTTCTCATTGTGGTGGCTTCTCTTGTTGCAGAGCACAGGCTCTAGAGTGTGGGCTCAGTAGTTGTGGCACATGGGCTTAGTTGCCCTGCAGCATGTGGGATCTTCCTGGACCAGGGATCAAACCCATGTCCCCTGCATTGGCAGGTGGATTCTTACCACTGGACCACCAGGGAAGTCTGGTTTATACTTTCTATTTTCATTGCAATTTCAAATGTGGACATTTGAAATAATGTGGCAGCTCTGGAATTCAGATTCTCTCCTCCCCAGAGTTTGTTGTTGCTGCCGTTTAGTGACTTTTCTTAACTGATTTTGTAAAGTCTATATTCTTTGTTGTGTGTGCTCACCAAAGTGACCTTCATTAACTTAGTAGCCAGCCAGTAGAGATTTCTTTAAGTTCTTTGAACCAGGTCTTCAACCTTTGCCTAGCGTTTCTGTGTGTGTCACTGCATGCTTTGAAAACTCCAGCAAGGTAGTTTACAGCTCTACCTTAGCAGAGTTTTCCACAGGGTGTCAAGATCACCCAGAGGTGGAAACAATGCCGTTTGTAGCAACACAGATGGACCTAGAAGTTATCATACTAAGTGAAGTAAGTCAGGCAGGAAGGACAAGTACCACATAATACCACTTATATGTGGAATCTAAAAAAAAGAATGATACAAATGAACTTAAACAGACTCACAGATCTCAAAGTCAAATTTATGGTTTACCAAAGGGGAAACGTGGGGGAAAGTGATACATTAGGAGACTGGATTGGTCATATACACACTGCTGCTGCTGCTGCTGCTGCTGCTGAGTCACTTCAGTCATGTCTGACTCTGTGCGACCCCATAGACAGCAGCCCACCAGGCTCCCCCTGTCCCTGGGATTCTCCAGGCAAGAACACTGGAGTGGGTTGCCATTTCCTTCTCCAATGCATGATTGAGAAAAGTGAAAGTGAAGACGTTCAGTCACGTCCAACTCTTAGCGACCCCATGGACTGCAGCCTACCAGGCTCCTCCTTGGGAATTTCCAGGCAAGAGTATACTGGAGTGGGTTGCCATTGCCTTCTCAACATATACACACTACTATATATAAAATAGATAACTAATAAGGACCTACTGTATAGCACAGGGAACTCTACTCAATATTCTGTAATAACCAGCATGGGAAGAGAATTTGAAAATGAGTGGAAATACATATATATTTGGCTAACTTACTCACTTTGCTGTACACCTGACACTAACTCAACATTGTAAGTCAGCTATACTCCAATAAGAAAAATCACCCAGAGGTGAAAGCATCAGTTCTTTCCTGAGCATGCTTGCAATCCTGCAGTTGCACATGCATGTGGCCTTCCAGATTTCCAGAAATATGTCAGAGTTTTTCAAAGGTCCCTCTGGACATCTCACTCCCAGTTTTTCATGATTTTTTGGTCAACTTGTTGATTCCAGCTGTTATCACCACCTCAGGCAGATGTGATTCAGAGAGAGCTCTGTATCAGGTCAAATAAAAACAAGCCCTGTAAGTGAAGGTTTCCAGGGAACTGCCATACAGATCAAGAATGACAGTTCTCTGGGCCTTACACTCATTAGGATGGTTACTATAAAAAAGAAAAGCAGTGTTGGTTCAGATGTGGAGAAAATTAGAACCCTTGTGCACTCTTGGTAGGAATATAAAATGGTGCAGCTGCTATGGAAAAAAAAATATGGCAGTTCCCCCCAAATTAAAAAAAAAAGCAGAATTACTATATGATCCAACAATTCCCCTTCTGGAAAAATATCCACAATAATTGAAAGCACAGTATGAAATAGACTTTGCATACCCATGTTCATTGTGGCATTAGTCACAAAAGCCAAAAGGTGGAAGCAATCCAAGTGTCCATCAATAAATGAATGGATAAGCAAAAAGTGGAATATTCATACAATAGAATATTATTCAGCCTCTAAAGGGAAGGAAATTCTGACACATGCTGCAATACGAATGAACCTTGAGAACATTGTGTGAAATAAACCAGTCATAAGAAAACAAATACTGTATGTTTCCACTTATGTGAGGTACCTAAAGGAGTCAAATTCATAGAAACATAAAGTAGAAAGGTAGTTGCCAGGGACTGGAGAGGGGCAGGAGGCTGAGTGGGGAGATCCTGTCTAATTAGAGTTTCAGTTTTGCAAGATAAAAAAGTTCTGAAGATTTGTTTCACAACAATGTAAATATTCTTAACACTCATGCACTGTATACTTAAAAATGGTTAAGGTAGTAAATTTTATGTTATGTATTAAAAAGTGAAAGTGTTAGTCGCTCAGTTGATCCCACAGACTGTAGTCCACCAGTCCATGGGATTTTCCAGCCAAGAATTCTGGATTGGGTAGCCAGCTATTCCCTTCTCCATGGAATCTTCCCCACCCAGGGATCAAACCCAGGTTTCCTGCCTTGCAGGCAGATTCTTTACCTTCTGAGCCCCCAGGGAAGCATCTTGTTGTGTATATGTTGTTACAATTAAAAGTACATGGACACCTACTATGTGCCTGACATTCTGGCTCATCTTTATACACCCAGTGCCTGCATATCATGAGTGCTCCTTATCATTCCCTCTCAGCAACATTTGACTCCCTTCTTGAAATGCTTTTTCTCTTGACTTCCAGAAATACTTCCTTGGTTCTGTTCTTGCCACACTGGCTGCTCCTACTCAGTCTTTTGCCAGTTCCTCCTCATTACACTGACTTTTATACCTTGGAAATGCCCCAGGGCTTAGGCTTCTAACCTCACCTACTTTCACTTCCTAGGTAATTTCCTCTGGCTGTAAATGAGTTTGACATTCTGATGCCTCCTAAATGTGTTGTCTCCAGCCTGTACCTCACTCCTGACCTTTAGTCATATCCAATCACCTATATAACATCTCTAAATGATATTTCAGAAGCATTTCAGAGTTCACAAGAACAATACAAAACTCCTAATCTGCTTCTCCAGCTCTCAGCTTAACTAAAACCTTCTGAGTCTTAACTCCTATCATCCACACACCCTGTATCTAATCCATCAACATAGTCCTTCAGCTCTACCTTCAAAATAATTCCAGAAAACATCTCCTCCACTGCCCAGTGTCCAAGGCACCAAAAACCACTGCGTGATTTACTGAAATAGCCCCCTAACTGTCTTTCTTGCTGCCCCTTCCCCTCCTCCCTGCCTTCTGTGTGGTCCACACACAGAAGCCAGTCTGCTTATGTCTCTCTTCTCTGCCCCAAACCCTCCAAATGGCTCCCTATCCCACTCAGAATAGGAGCCAAAGCATTTCAAATGGCGATGAGGCCCTGCATATTCTGCCCCCACAACATAACTTCTGTGACTCACTTGCTCAGGATGCACTGATATCTTTGCTGTTCCTTCTCCCAGAATGCTCTTTCCCCAAACTTCCACAGACTTCATTCCCTCAGGTTTCTACTCCAATGTCACCTTATCACAGAAGTTTCTTTGATCATCCCAGATAAGATAGCAACCCTTCCTATCTCCTAATCCATTTTCTCTCTAATTTATATATAAATACATGTTTACTCATCCATTTATTCACCACCTTTCTCCTCCAAGGACATTGTTCTGTTTATTGTTCCATTCTCCATCACTTAGTACAGGTACCTGGTGTGTTGTAGGCACTCAATATACATTGGATAAATGAACGAATAAATGTTCAGTAATTAGCTGTTAAATAAAGATTAGTATGTTACTTTTCAGAACATCAGAGCAAAACTTAATTTCTCAATTGCCAAACAATCCATTTTCCAGGATGTGTTAAGAGAAAATTAATTCATTGTGTCATATCCACAAAAGAAGGTGAAATCTTCCAAGGAGAAATTCTAATATTAAAGTTGACCCAACCAGGTTTGAGCAGAGCCATGTTTAACTTCAAGATTTCTGTTTTAAGAAAGATTTTGACTGAGATATAGATACTTGAAACTCATTCCCACAAATCTGGAATGCCTAAACGTTCATCCTAGTTTGGATTTCTTCCACATGTTACTCAATCATGACAGATGGGTCCTTTTTGATCCTGATGGCCTTCCTTGTGACAACATGGCATGACAGGCATGTGCATCATTCTTCATTCTCTGGTGACTGTTCTGTTAATATACAGCAGTAAGTAAATAATCAGACTGCTGGTTTGAAAAGCAAACTAAAAAGCATTAAAGACTTAGGAATACATCTTAATTCAAATAAGATGCTAAGTCCTATTTGCTCCAGGAAAAAAGATGAGGTAAAACACTCACTGTGGAGGTGAAGGGGGGTGGTGGTACTCCTACTATCAGAAGTTTTAACAGCACCAGGAAAGTTGTTGAAAGTCAACCCTGTGTTGAAGGACAGTTCAGTTCAGTTTCTCAGTCATGTCCAACTCTTTGTGACCCCATGGACTGCAGCACGCCAGGCTTCCCTGTCCATCACCAACTCCCAGAGCTTACTCAAACATCGTCAAGTCGGTGATGCCATCCAACCATCTCATCCTCTGTCATCCCCTTCTCTTCCCACTTTCAATCTTTCCCAGCATCAGGGTCTTTTCCAATGAGTCAGTTCTTCCCATCAGGTGGCCAAAGTATTGGAGCTTCAGCTTCAGCATCAGTCCTTCCAATGAATATTCAGGACTGACTTCCTTTAGGATGGACTGGTTTGATCTCCTTGTAAAAGCATCAGTTCTTTGGCACTCAGCTTTCTTTATAGTCCAACTCTCACATCCATACATGACTACTGGAAAAACCATAGCCTTGACTAGACGGACCTTTGTTGGCAAAGTAATGTCTCTGCTTTTTAATATGCTGTCTAGGTTGGTCATAACTTTTCTTCCAAGGAGCAAGCATCTTTTAATTTCATGGCTGCAGTCACCATCTGCAGGTGATTTTGGAGCCCAAAAAATAAAGTCTCTCACTGTTTCCATTGTTTCCCATCTATTTGCCATGAAGTGATGGGACCAGATGCCATGATCTTAGTTTTCTGAATGTTGAGTTTTAAGCCAACTTTTCACTCTCCTCTTTCACTTTCATCAAGAGGCTCTTTAGTTCTTTGCTTTCTGCCATAAGGCACAAAAAACCACTGATTTACTGAAATAGCCTCCTAATTGTCTTTCTTGCTGCCCCTTCCCCTACTCCCCACCTTCAAGAACAAACAACCAAACTCATAGAAAGAGATCAGATTTGTGTTTGCCAGAGGTGGGGGTGGGAAAGGGGGAATAAGATGAAGATGATTTAAAAGATACAAACTTCCAGTTATAAGATAAATAAGTACTAGGGATGTAATGTACAACATGATAAATATAATTAACACTGCTGTATGTTATATATAAAAGTGTAAATTATAAGAGGATCACAGGGAAAATTTTTTTCTATTTCCTTAATTTTATATTTATATGGAATGATGGATGTTCACTAAACTTGTGATAATCATTTTACGGTGTATGTAAATCAAGTCATTATCTGTATGTACACTTCGAACTTATATAGTGTTGTCAGTTCAGTTCAGTTCAGTCACTCAGTTGTGTCCGACTCTTTGCGACCCCATGAACTGCAGCACGCCAGGCCTCCCTGTCCATCACCAACTCCCGGAGTCCACCCAAACCCATGTCCATTGAGTCGGTGATGCCATCCAACCATCTCATCCTCTGTCGTCCCCTTCTCCTCCTGCCCTCAATCTTTCCCAGCATCAGGGTCTTTTCAAATGAGTCAGTTCTTCGCATCAGGTGGCCAAAGTATTGGAGTTTCAGCTTCAACATCAGTCCTTCCAATGAACACCCAGGACTGATCTCCTTTAGAATGGACTGGTTGGATCTCCTTGCAGTCCAAGGGACTCTCAAGAGTCTTCTCCAACACCACAGTTCAAAAGCATCAGTTTTTCGGTGCTCAGCTTTCTTTATAGTCCAACTCTCACATCCATACATGACTACTGGAAAAACCACAGCCTTGACTAGACAGACCTTTGTTGGCAAAGTAATGTCTCTGCTTTTTAATATGCTGTCTAGGTTGGTCATAACTTTCCTTCCAAGGAGCAAGCGTCTTTTAATTTCATGGCTGCAGTCACCATCTGCAGTGATTTTGGAGCCCAGAAAAATAAAGTCAGCCACTGTTTCCACTGTTTCCCCATCTGTTTGCCATGAAGTGATGGGACCAGATGCCATGATCTTAGTTTTCTGAATATTGAGCTTTAAGCCAACTTTTTCACTCTCCTCTTTCACTTTCATCAAGAGACTCTTTAGTTCTTCTTCACTTTCTGCCATAAGGGTGGTGTCATCTGCATATCTGAGGTTATTGATATTTCTCCCAGCAATCTTGATTCCAGCTTGTGCTTCCTCCAGCCCAGCGTTTCTCATGATGTACCCTGCATATAAGTTAAATAAGCACGGGTGACAATATACAGCCTTGACGTACTCCTTTTCCTATTTGGAACCAGTCTGTTGTTCCATGTCCAGTTCTAACTGTTGCTTCCTGACCTGCATACAGGTTTCTCAAGAGGCAGGTCAGGTGGTCTGGTATTCCTATCTCTTTCAGAATTTTCCACATATAGTGCTGTAAGTCAACTGTACCTCAATAAAACTGGAAGAAAAAATAAATATTTTCTCTTCATTGGTTTGGAGCAATTTTATTACAATGTGCCTTTGTGTAGTATTTTTCATGCATCTTTTGCTGGTGTTCATTGAATTTCTTGGATCTGTTAGCTTATATTTTTCATTAATTTTGGAAAGTTTTAGGACTTTATTCTTTACATACTTTTTCTGTCCCCTCTGCTTCTTTGGGGTTTAGATTCCTGCATATTAAGTCACACAAAATTGTTCCACAGCTCACATATGCTCTTTTTATTTTTAGAGATTCCTTTTCCATTTTCTTAGTTTTTATTGCTAGGACTTTAAGTCATTAATGTTTTTCTTCTGAAATGTCTAGCCATTAATCCCATCGGGTGTGTTTTTCATCTTTAGAAATTCACTTTGGGTGAATATTCCATGTCTCTGATAACTTTTTTTAACATATGGAGTGCAGCTTTTAATAACTTTTTTTTAGCATTATTCTCTCCTAATTCTAACATATGTGTCCATTCTGGGTCAATTTCCATTGATTGATTATTATGGGTCCTGTTTTCCTACTTTAAAAAAATAACATTGAGATATAATTCACACACCACACAATACACGATTTAAAGTGTACAGTTAAATGTTCCTTTTAAAGGATACTTACAGGCTTGTACAACCATCACCACAATCAGTTTTAGAACATTTTCATCACCCCAAAACCCCATACTCCTTAGCAGTCATTGCCTTTTTTTCCCCCAGTCATATCCTGCACCCCACCAGCCCTAGGCAACCACTAATCTATTTTGTATTTCACTTGCCTATTATGGACATTATCTACAAATGGGATCATACACCATGTGGTCCTTTGTGACTGGCTCTTTTCACTTAGCATATGTTTTTCAAGGTTCTTCCACATTGTAGTATATACCTCTTCCTTCTTTTTATGCCTAGTCATTTTTTTTGGTGGGGGGTAACAGACATTGTGAATTTTACCTTATTAGGTACTAGGGTTTTATTATTATTATCCCTATGAATCTTCCTTATCTTTGTACTGAAACACAGTTACTTGGAAACAATTTTATTTTTCAGGTTCTTCCTTTAATGATTTATTAATTGGGTATGGAGTGGTACCAAGTCCAGGGCTAATTATTCCCCACAACCTTCCTGTGTATTCCATGCCCTGTGAATTATGAGTTTTTCCAATTGACCTATGTGCCAGGCCTTTTTTTTTTTTTGACATGTACACACTGCTATATTTATTTATTATTTATTTATTTTTGGCTGCACTAGGTCTTCGTTGCTGTGTGGGCTTTCTCTAGTTGCGGAGAGCAGGGGCTACTCTCTAGTTGTAGTGCACAGGCTTCTCATTGTGGAGGCTTCTCGTTGCAGAGTATGGACTCTAGGCGCACAGGCTTCAGTAGTTGCAGCACTTGTGAGTTGTGGTGCACGGGCTTAGTTGCTTCACAGCATGTGGAATCTTCCCAGACCAGGAATAGAACCCATGTCCCCTGCATTGGCAGGTGGGTTCTTACCCACTGGACGAACTAGGGAAATCCCAGGGGTTGTATCTGTAATACCATTTTGACATGGTATCAACAGAATTTGCCAGATGACAAAGGAGAATCAAACACGATACATCTGCTCTTTGGCTTGCATGGCAAACTCAGTGTTATGGTACCATTGGTTGAGATGAGGGTGACAGGAGTGTGCTTGAGTTAGGGAAATTCAGGAAATCTGTTTGGATGGGTTAAATCTGAGATGCCTTATGAGACATCCATGTGAAAATGTGCAACAAGCCATAGCATATACTAGTCTGGTGACATCTAGGCCAGAGGCCGAAATTAGTGAATCTTACAAATATTTGCAATAATTAAGGCTAGGAGACAAGACGAAGTCACCTAGGGACAAAATATTGGCTATAAAAGCAAGGGGGCCAGGAGCATGGCCAAGGATACACCAATATTTGGAAACGATAAAAGTGGAGCAGTAGTTAGAGATAGAGGAGAAAACCAAGAGAGTGAGGGCAAGAAACTGTGGAATATGCTGAGTGGTCACAGGAAGGGTTAGAAGTAACTGCCAGTTTGGGAAGATTGTTAATCATCAGTAATCTGGTTAAGAGAAGTCTCAGAGACAGGGCGTGATAGAAGCCAAACTGAATTAAGTCAAATATGCCTTAGCAAGTCCCTGATGGCCCACTGGCTAGGACTTGAAGCTTTCACTGCTGGGGCCTGGGTTCAGTCCTTGGTCAGCGAACTAAGATCCTGCAATATGCTAGTGGCACAGCAGGAAAAAAAAAAGTTAAATATGCTCTGGGTTGTGAGAAAGTGGAGGCTGAGTAGAGCCAGAAGATTAGCTTTGTGGAGGAGCATAACAATGGAGTAATGCCTAGAGTAGTAGAAAGAAAGAAAGTGAAGTCGCTCAGTCGTGTCCGACTCTTTGTGACCCCATGGACTGTAGCCTACCAGGCTCCTCTGTCCATGGGATTTTCCAGGCAAGAGTACTGGAGTGGGTTGCCATTTCCTTCTCCAGGGGATCTTCCCCACCCAGGGATCAAACCCAGGTCTCCTGCATTGTGGGCAGATGCTTTACCTCTGAGCCACCAGGGAAGCCCATAAAGTAGTATATGGGGCCAAAATTCACAGGTAAACATGCCTGTGGATGTTGACAACACAGTCCATCAAACAACCTAGATGGCTATCAGTAGGGGGAAAAAAAAGTGAAGTTGCTCAGTCGTGTCCGACTCTGCAACCCCATAGACTGTAGCCTACCAGGCTCCTCCATCCATGGGATTTTCCAGGCAAGAATACTGGAGAGGGTTGCCATTTCCTTCTCAAATCAGTAGGGGAACAGCTGAACAATTATACATTTATTCCACGGAATACCATGAATCAATTAAAAAGGATACATTAAACCACTGTCTGTTATATATTAATAACTTTTGAAAATATCAAAACAATACTTGAAAAAAAGTAAATGATGGGTGGATTGTATCAATATCAAATGTATCAATATTCTGAGTGTAATATTTTACTATAGTTTGATGACACGTTACCTTTAGGGGGAAGTGTTTAAGTACATGGGATTCTGTATTATTTCTCAAAACTACACGTGAGTCCACATCTCAAAATTTAAAAGTTGAATAAAAAAATATTTCCAGTACGTACATAATTGGGGTTTCTTCCCCCCACAGAGAACATTTATCTTGCCATCAAAAAAAATTTTTTTCTTTTCACTTTGTGAATAAAACGGAGAGGTTGGGATGGGGAATCTCAACCTGGTTTCCCCTGGCTATAGGGATAGACAGCTTTGAAGGCTTCCAGAACCGCCCCCGCCTCAAGGGTCCTGGGTCGCCCCTCCCTAGGAGTGTACGGGAACTACAAATTGCTAACTGGGGCGGCCCCTCTAGCCCACCTCGGAGGTCCACGTCCTGTTAGCCCAGAAGATAACACTTCTAGCTGTCCGAGCTGGACCGAATTGAAGAATTTCCGCCCTTTTCCGCTCAGCGAGGGAAAGACTCTCTCTCGCCCACCCGTCCGCGGTTCTCTCAGACAGCCATGCCTTGGCTGAGCATCCTCTGCTTCCCGCGCCCTCCTGGGAGGACGCCACGCTCACTCGCATTGCTCCAATGACCCAGAAGCTGGGCTAGGAGGACCGGCCGCGTTTTCTGGGCAGGGTGAGTCATTTCCGGTCACAGGCTCCCTCCCCCGGAAGTGAGGCCTGATGTAAACACCAAAACAGGGCGTCAAGGCCCGGGAGGTCAGAAAGCCGGGCCGCGGGCGGCACCGAGAACTGGAGCTGGGATCGGGGACGCACAGTGGTCAGGTCAGTGCAGGCGGCAGGGATCTGGGGCATGGTCCCAAAATTGGTTGCGATCTCGGGGACAAAAGGGTTTTTTGAGCAGGAGTTTTGGTTGATGGAAGGTATGTAGGACAAGCATCTTAAGTAGGTGCTGGCATTGGGAGGCGTATGAGGGTGGACTTGCACATAAGGGGTGGGGGAGCTATGTGTGAGGAATCCCTGGGTAGGGTTCTTGGGTGGCACAGGTCTTGGGATTGGGGGTCCCAAAGAAGAGGTCTTGGAAGTTTGGGGAATCTCCAACGAATGGGTCTTTGTGTGTGTGTGTGGGGGGAGCATTAGGGAGTCCAGTGGAGATGGTATGAAGAGGTGAGGGGGACATTTGGAGGGTGGGAAGAGGGTGTGCCTGGGCAAAGATTTGGGGAAGATGGGTGTTTAAAGGGAGTATGGGGACTCTAGGGCAAGAATATTAGGGGAATCTGGGGCAGGCATCTTGCTGGGGGGATTGAGTAGTCCCAGGTAGGAGTTTTGGAAAGTCTGTGTCCTGGGCAACGATCTCGAGGCAGTAGGGTCCCCTGGGGCAGGGTCTTGGGGAGAGGATAGGGAGTCTGGAGGAGGGATCTTAAGGGGTATGCAATTCCTGAGGGTAGGTCCCAGCCAACCCATGTCAAAGTCAGGGATAGCAGAACACATGCAAGGGTATGTCCCAGGGGTGGGGCATCTGAGTGATAAGGGAATTCTGAAGTAGGGTCTTTAGGGCATATAGGGATCTGGGGGAAGGTCCAGGTTGTCCATGATCGGGCAGAAGTTAGCATGTCATGAGAGGGGTTGTCTGGAGGTAGGAACGGGATCCTGAAGGTATTTCGGGAAGCCTGTGAGGAAGGAAGGTGTGAGAGCTCAGGAGTGATAGAATAGGTTGGGGTAGAAGGACATAGAAGGAGAGATCCTCAGAATGGTGGACCAACCATAGGAGGTCTCAGGGCCAGGTCAGGTAGGTGCAGGAGGAGGTGGGTGCTTGAGCTCCCTTTCCCATTTATTGACAGGCAGACTTAGGTGCTAGGTCCAGGTGTAAGAAGAGAAGTGTATGGGGTGGTTCCAGGCTATGTTGGGCACCAAGATCAGGATTGGCTGGGGATAAAGAGGAGACATCACTGAAATACCCCCTACCTCATTATTTCCTGAGAAATAGTCAGGGCCGGGGAGTAAGGAGGAGGGGCAGGGGTGGTCAAGGTCAGGGTAGGCCCACAGAGTTGGGGTCAACCAAGTGTGAGAAGATGGGACTGTTCCTGGCCATGCTCCTTGGGGTCTTGGGAGCTTAGATGGAGACCCTAGGATTCTCCCCATGATTTTGTCTTCTCTGCAATACTGCTGGGGTTAGGTAGCAGAGTGGAAGGAGGAAGAAGTAATCAGTTGAGGACAGGAGTTCTAGGACTCAGAGAACAGACCAAAGGACTCTTCCCAACCCTACCCCCATTTGTGTCCAGGGAAGTAATCCTGGACCATGACTCAGCAGCCACTTCGAGGCGTGACCAGTCTGCGTTTCAACCAAGACCAAAGTGAGAGAGGCTTGTGCCTGTGCCCTTTTTGGAGTGGGGGGAGGGAGAGAATGGCTACAGGTGGATGTTAAGCCCCTAGCTTCCCACTTGGGCATCCTTTGAGGCAGTCCGGATTCCTCCCATCCCCAGGCTGCTTTTGCTGTGCTATGGAGACAGGTGTGCGCATCTACAACGTGGAGCCATTGATGGAGAAGGGGCATCTGGGTGAGCTGTCGGTGGGGGAGGTGCAGTGGGCAGAAGGGATGGGTTGGGCATTGGCACCCACCCCTACTGACACCCTGGTCCTTGTCCAGACCATGAGCAGGTGGGCAGCATGGGCCTGGTGGAAATGCTGCACCGCTCCAACCTGCTGGCCCTGGTGGGCGGTGGTAGCAGCCCCAAGTTCTCAGAGATCTCAGGTAAGTGTCCTCATCCCATCCCACCCTTGGCCCAGATTCCCTAGAATCCTGGCCTCCCAGAAGCACTGGCAAATGAAGAGTAATTCAGAGTCACACAGTGAGGCTTACAAGTCCTGGATCTCATTGCTTGAGAAGCTTGGTGTTTTGTCTTCATTTAACACACACTTGTTGAATGCCTCCTGTATGCCATGTCCTTACCTATAGAGCGCTTGCTGTGATCCTGGTGCTGTCCTAACCACTTTACATGTATTAACTCATTTAATACTCATAATAACTATGTGTGGTAGGAAGTATCATTATTCCCATTTTTACAGATAAAGAAACTGAGGCCCAAAGAGGTTAAGTGATTTATCCAAGGTCACACAATCAATAGGTTTTAAAATCTTGGGGCAGTCTCCCCAGTGCCCTCTTGCTTTGAGTCTCAAGCACCATTTTGTTTTAAGGGTTTTTGTTTATCCCACTGGGGCATGGCAAGAGAAGCCCTAGGATTCCTCACAGAAATCTTCTGGGGGTGTATGGACTGGGACCCTGGAGGCAGAAATGGTTACCAATGGGAAGTTCCAGGCCTGGGTATGAGTCCCTGCTTGGTTACTAATGGATTGTGAGGTCCTTGGCCAGATAGCCAACTCCTTTGAGCCTCAGCTTCCTCATCTGTAAATGAGTATAACAGTTTTAAAACCTGTCTCCTGAGGAATCACAAGTGGTCATGCTGTGTGAGGATCACATGGGGTGCTAGCAAAAGGTTAAACAAGTGGGTTGAGGTCCCATGGGGAGTAGGGGTAGGTCTTGTGTCACCAGGGCTGCCCCTCACCCTACACGTTGGCCCCGACAACACACCCACCTGCCAAGCAGTGCTGATCTGGGACGATGCCCGGGAGGGCAAGGACTCCAAGGACAAGCTGGTGCTGGAGTTCACCTTCACCAAGCCAGTGCTGGCTGTGCGCATGCGCCATGACAAGTGAGCCTGAGGTGGACTGGGGGTGGGGGAGGTAGGAAGTCCCCCCAGCAGGTGAGAGGGTTCATCCTGCATGGGTACCCTGCCCTCTCTCACGACCATCCTGTGTTGTGTGATGCCCACAGAATCGTGATCGTGCTGAAGAACCGCATCTATGTATACTCCTTCCCTGACAATCCCCGAAAGCTGTTTGAATTTGACACCCGGGACAACCCCAAGGGTGAGAGGACCCTGAGATGCAGATGTAATGGCAGGAGGCAGTGGATGGGGAAGAGGGACATGCAGAAAGGAACTGGGAAAGAGAGGCAGGTGAGGGAGTCTTCATAGATATGCTCTGATGGGCTGAGACTCCCAGTGTATCCATCTTCCCATCCCTTAGCTAGTTCTCTCTCCCCACTCTTGGCCCTGTCCCACCCCTGGCTATCTGAGATCACAGAGCAAAAAGGCTCAGTAAGGACATCTGCGGGTATGCCAGGGATTCCTGGGCCTCCTGGGACTGCCACAAATGCATTGGGAGGTAGGTAATCTGCCTTGATGGTGGAGAGCACAGCCAAGGACAAGCCCCCTGCAGGTTCTGTGGGTAACATGTATCATAGAAGGTTGAAGTCCAGCCTTTATCCAGTTCTGTCCATCTGAGACCCTGCCTGGCCCCATCATCCTCTTTACCAGCCCACCCTCCCTCACACCTTAGGGCTCTGTGACCTCTGCCCCAGCCTGGAGAAACAACTGCTAGTGTTCCCAGGACACAAGTGCGGGAGCCTACAACTTGTGGTGAGCTGTCCAGTGGGCAGGGATGGGTAGGTGGACTGGCTCTCCCTGTGGACTCTTGGCCACTTACCTCCTTACTACCTACTCTAAGCCTGAACTGCTCCTTCTGCCATAGGACCTGGCAAGCACAAAGCCTGGCACTTCATCTGCTCCGTTTACCATCAATGCACATCAGAGCGACGTGGCCTGTGTGTCTCTGAACCAGCCAGGCACGGTAGTGGCCTCGGCCTCTCAGAAGGGCACACTTATTCGCCTTTTTGACACACAGTCCAAGGAGAAACTGGTGGAATTGCGTCGAGGCACTGACCCTGCCACCCTCTACTGGTAAGCACAGGGCATGGGTGGTGGGCTCTTGACCCCATGCCCAGCATGACATGTGGGCATCACTGCTGGTCTGTCTTTCAGCATCAACTTTAGCCATGATTCCTCCTTCCTGTGTGCATCCAGTGATAAGGGTACAGTCCATATCTTTGCTCTCAAGGATACCCGCCTTAACCGCCGTTCTGCGTGAGTACCTCCTGCCCTGCCCTGCCTTACCCCCATCATCCTCCTGCACATATACCACACCTGAGCTTAGCCAGTATTGCCTGCAGGCTGGCTCGCGTGGGCAAGGTGGGGCCTATGATTGGGCAGTATGTGGACTCTCAGTGGAGCCTGGCGAGCTTCACCGTGCCTGCTGAGTCAGCCTGCATCTGTGCTTTTGGTCGAAATACTTCCAAGAATGTCAACTCTGTCATTGGTGAGTAGGAATAGCCCTTGACTGGGGGTACTGCATGGGCGGAGGCCTGCAAATTGGACCTGAAAGAATTTTAGATCATGGGAGGCCTGAGGGAGCAAAATGGATGGGTCACTTCCATCATCAGTAAGAGTTGGCAAAGAGATGGGCAAAGGCCTGGAGGTAGACCCTAGGCTATGGAACACCTGAGAGAATTAGAGTGTGGCTTTGGCAGCCTCTAACCTTTTCCAATCCTCCCCTCTCTTCCAGCCATCTGTGTAGATGGGACCTTCCACAAATATGTCTTCACTCCGGATGGAAACTGCAACCGAGAGGCTTTCGACGTGTACCTTGACATCTGTGATGATGATGACTTTTAAGGACCCTGTGGGTTGTGCTAGGGATCTTCAATGGCAGATTGCAAAGCCTGTGTGGGGGTGGGAGTGCTGTGGAAGCACCACCCAGGATGCATTAATGGAGCGGGTGCCCACTTTGCACTCTTAAGAGCAACGCCCAAACAGCTCAGTTGCCCCAAGCACTTCCTGATGACTGTGTGCCTGCAGGGCCAGGCCAGGGACCCAGGGAGACAGTGGACCCCCTGGAGCTCCCAGCCTGAAGAAAACTATGGACCCAGAGTGGGTACCCTAATCGAACCTGTGGGGATTTTTAAAAAACTTCCCAGAAAGAGATGCTCTCTGATGTGATGAATATAAATAAAAGGCCCTTAATAGTATTTATGACTGGACCTTGGGAGTGGGGCCTAGAGAAAATGAGGCTGAAAAGGAGTTTCCTGAAAGGTGTGACCCTCTTGGACCTTGACGGGAAGAAGTGGGATCTTGCTCAGGTTCTTCTGACAGTCTCTGCGTGTGCTTTGAGATCTGGCTACTGGGGTGTAAGAACAGCCAGCATCTCCCCTGTGGCGCCCCCGCGTGGGGGTGAATGAGAATGTCTCGCCCCATGGCGCAGACTTAATTTCCCGGCAGCCCCTGCTACCCTACAGTTCCGGTTTGTTGTTTACACTTCCGGTCACGTGCATCGGTGCACATGCGCAGTCACTGGGTCGTCCTGGTAGCGGCTGCCGGGTCCAGACTTCATTTCCCGGTGTGCCTCGTGTTGGCGCGGGGTGTTACGGGTGTTGTAGTCCGACCGCTTCTCTGGTCCAGCTACAACGACAGGCAGGATGTCGGAGGTGCGGCTGCCACCGCTACGCGCCTTGGATGACTTCGTTTTGGGGTCGGCGCGTCTGGTGGCCCCGGATCCTTGCGACCCGCAGCGATGGTGCCACCGCGTCATCAACAACCTCCTCTACTACCAAACCAACTACCTTATCTGCTTCGGCCTTGGTCTCGCTTTGGCCGGGTGAGGGAGGGAGGGAGGCGCCGGTTGGCCGGGGATGCCCACTGGCATGGAGGGTGGGCCCGCGGGATTTTTAGAGGGATGCAAGACCTTGAAGGGCGAATTCAGTAGTATGAGGAACTGAGGGGGAAATTGGGTGACAGAAGCTCTCGAAGAGGGCTGGGCCTTTGCAAAGGTTTGGGGACAGGTTGGGATGGGAGGATCGGCTGGAATAGGTCCTGCGGGGGTAGGGTTAAGTGTGGATCTGAAGATAAGGAGGGCCTGAAATTGGGACATGACTGCCTGAGGGGTGATGGGACCAGCTTTAGGTGGCCTTGAACAATTTACTGCAGAGACAGGGGCTGGACTTGGTCAAGTTGAAGAGTGGACTTGTGGAGGATCTGGACTTGGAACCTGGCTATAATTGGATTGCTCCAGGAGCAGGTACTAGTTGGGAAACTTGAGTCCTGAGGAAGGACCCAAGGATGGAAGGCCTGAAACGAGGGACAGATGGAGAACCTGGAGGAAGGACTTGGTCAGGATTGGAAGTTAAGAGTGGTACTGAAAGCCTGGAAGGGGTTCTAGCAATGATGGAGGGATGAATCTGTAGGAAATGGGAGCCTGGAGGGGGAATTTCAAGGAAAGGAAGTCTGGAAGGAACTCTGGGCCTGGGGAGTGGGAAATGTATGGAAATAGGACCGGAAGAGGAATTTGCAAGGGCTGGGCCTTTGCAAACAGTGGGTTTGAGGTGCGGCAGGAGTGGGTCTTGCGGGGGGGGGGGGAGGGGGGTGCAGGGTCAGAAGGAAAGAGCAGGGAAAGGCTGCGAGTCTGGCTGTGTGTGTGTGTGGAGGAGGGGGGTTGCAGGATGGGAGGGTCTGAAGCTGGAGATCTCAGGAAGATGGGACTGTAGGATTGATTTTTTTAAAAAAGGATCCACAGCTGGAGGGTGGACCTCTTGGGAACAGGGCTGGCGGGAGTATTTGCAGAGCTGGAGGATCCAGAGTGGGGGTAGAGGTGGGAAGAAACCAAAGCCCTTGGGGCCCATCCAGGCTTTGGTGGACAGTGGTCTGGGAGGCCCTCTCCCCGCCTGCCCGGGGGCTAGCTTAGTTCCATTGTCCCCACAGGTACGTGCGGCCGCTGCACACCCTCCTAAGCGCGCTGGTAGTGGCGGTGGCCCTTGGCATGCTGGTGTGGGCGGCTGAGAATCGAGCCGCCGTGCGCCGCTGCCGTCGCAGTCACCCAGCCGCCTGCCTGGCCGCAGTGCTTGCCGTCGGCTTCCTCGTTCTCTGGGCCGCGGGCGGCGCTGGCACCTTCCTGCTCAGCATCGCCGGGCCAGTGCTTCGTGAGTCTTCACTACCCTGAGATAACCGGGAAGACAGCCAGCGCTCGCGAACGGCGCCAGGCCCGCCCTACCCTGGTTCTTGGGCTGAGAGGGGGCTGGGATACCCGGCAGGCAAGGCCACACCCCTCCTTTACAAAGCGCCTTCCCTGGCTTTGAGCCCGTCTCTGGGAACGCCCCTCTTACTACCCGCCTTTCTGGGCGTCACTGCTGGTCTGAAGTGCTTTCCGCCAGCCACGTCCCCATTGCTGTGCACCCTTCTGGCCATGACCCTGTTGTGAAACGTATTACTCCGCCATATTAGCAGGGTTCAGAGGCGACCTGGCTACCGACCATTCCGTTGGTCTGTCAGTGTTCCAGTTCCTTTCTCTGGCCCCCCATCAGCTAAAGGCAGATGTCCCATCCCACTGACCCCACTCCTCTCGGTATTGCCCACAGTGATCCTGGTGCATGCGTCACTGCGCCTGCGCAACCTCAAGAACAAGATTGAGAACAAGATCGAGAGCATTGGTCTCAAGCGGACACCAATGGGGCTGCTACTGGAGGCGCTGGGACAAGAACAGGAGGCTGGATCCTAGGGGCCTGGGATCTGTACCCAAAGGCGTGGAGAATGCCATCCCCACCCCAGCCCGAACCCAGAGCCCTTTCCCAGCCCTTAAAATAGGAGCCTCCCACCCAGTTCAAAAAATCAGACAACTGCAACCCTTTCCCCAGGTCCCAAACTGGGATATTCCCTCATATGCATCCCCACCTCCCATTTTAGGAAACCAGAGTCTTCCCAGCCCTGAACTTGGACCCAGAGATACATCCGGCCCAAAACAGGGTTGGAGACCAGAGCATCCATAGTCAACCTCAAACTCTAGGCCCACACCCCCAACCCCAATCTGGGACCCGTCTATCCTCCATGTTCAGTCCCAAAGCTGGGGTCTGGGACCAAGGCATTCTCAGATCCTGAACCCTGAACCAAGGCTTTTCCAGACCCAACCCCAGCTTTGAACCTAGGATCCAAGTGTTCTCAACCCCCATCAGGGTAGAGGATTCAGGTATCCTGACCCCATTGAACCCTTGGTCCCAGGTGACCCCAACACTCACCAATCCCACTTGTCTCCCTCCAGCTCTTAGGAGCTCTGCCACCCCCCAAAAAAATTCCAGTGACAAGGACCAAGGGGTGAGGTGGGGTGGTGTGGGGGTAGCCCTAACCAGGAATGGGGCATATACAGCAGTATTGGTGCAACAATAAAGGCTGTTGCATTGCTCAAGCCAATTCGGGCCTCTTGGGTAGTCTGTGTGTTTCAATGGCCAGATGCTTTTCAGTTCTGCTGGAGACTTTTCTGACTGAGTCTGTCATATATGTGAGCTGAAAACACTAGCTTTCAGTTACTTTCTCAAATCTATTACCTCTGGAGTGGTGGTTTCTTTTTTCTTTTTTCAGTGCTGAGCAGCTTGTGGGATCTTAATTCCCTGAGCAGGGGTTGAACTTGGCCCTCCAGCAGTGAAAGTGCAGGGTCCTAACCACTGTTCCACCAGGGAATCCCTAGAATGGCATTAACACACAAGGGAGTTAAGGGCAAGGAGTGTTTGCTGCCATCATTTGTATCTCTAAGGGCTCTTGCCTAGGAATCTGGGCATGGACAGGTGAAGAAGTTGCCCCACATCACAAAGCAAATAAAACCAAAGCAGATTACGTTATCAAAGGCTGTTTCCACAGTGCTATATATATATTTTTTTTTCTTGTTAAAATATGTCATCTTAGGTAAAGATGTGGGCCCCCAAGGCAAGGCAGATAGGGAAGCAATACATGGGTTCAGTTTACACATTTATTATAGAAATCCCCTTCCAATGTGGGTAGTGTTTTGGGTCCAGATCCATTGGTACAAAAAGAAAAGTTTTCACACCAGCTAAAGGGGTAGAGGAACCCCCAGCTTCAGAAAGTCACAGAAAGGTATCATAGAAAACACAGCTTGTGTGGATTTTTTAAAAAGTGGTGGATGGAAGGAAAGCCAGGGAAGATGTGATGGAGCCAGTGGCAAGACGTCACTTGAGGATTTCATTGGCATCTACTAGATGCTAGGTTCCACCACCGCAGCATTCTAGGACACACAACACCCAATGGCTCTGCCCTTTGGTCCTCCTGTGGGGCTTCCCGATTGGGAAGAGGGCAGAGGCTGCCACCAAAGGCTGAGCCATCTGATTCTGTGGGCAGAGGCAGCGGGCACAGACAGACAGGGTCTGGGGCACTTGCAGGCACCCCTGGGGAAGGGAAAATGAACCCAAGCCTCCCACCCAGATTTCAGTCCTTCCACATGTGGGCAGAGACTTCATTCCTTCCAAATGTGGGCACCTCTGCCAAGAAAAAATTGTCCCAGTGGGTGGGTGGCAGGGAGTTCTGTTCACATCAGTCTCCTGACTGCCCTAAATTGGGCCTCAAGACCCTATCTGGTCCATTTTGTGGAAGGGGTTCCTGAATGGAGCAGGCTGGGCACAGGGACAGGAATGAACCCAACCAGGATAAGATCACAGTTTCCCTTTTTATAAAATGTCTAGTGTTGGGGGAAGACAGTGAATACCTAAATCACAACTGTAAACAGAAATGGAGGAAGGGGCTTGGAGTCTCCATTACATCACCTCCTCTCTTTTAAGCTGGCGGAGGGCCCCCAGTCCCCAGCACAGCATGAAAGGAGATACAGGGTGTCAGACAACCGTTATGGGCCCACGGGGAGCCAGGGGCCTTGGAAGATCAGGTTGGTGCCCACCTCCAGGAGTGACAGCAACCCTATCCCAGGGCTCAGCGAGGTCAGCTGTGCGCTCCCCAAACTGGAGTCTTGCCCAGGCCAATAAGGGGCATGTCAGAAGGGGTCAGACCAGTGTTCCTGGGGTCTGGGGGTCAGAAGCGGAGGACTGCTCCCCCTCTAGCGTCAGGTCACTTAAACGAGCGCTCAGCTCCGGGGGGTACAGGAAGTCCGCGTAGTATCTTTAGAAGGGGTAGCAGGAATCCAGAAGACAGGGTGGGAAGACCAGACAGAGGAAAAGACGGACAAGACACAGAAAGAGGAAAAGAGGCTCGTTAAAGAGGTGGAAGCAGGCACAGGAGAGTACCTTTAGGCTCGCAGGTGCGGGGCGTGGTGAAAAGAGGAAGAGAATGGTGAGGGGCACAGGATAACCCTTCCTCCCAGCACCCTAGTTTCAAGGCTCATTTTCAGCTGACATGCACTGGCTGTTCACCTCTTACAACTCTTGAATGGTTCGGTGAAGAACTGCTGCTACCGGGGCCCAAGATACCCCTCTGCCGAGACCCCACAGATTAATGCGGGTCAGGCAGGGCCCAGGGACCACAGGCCAAGGCTGGAGCTACTTCTTTCGTGGTCCCTGTCATTGGCTACCATGACTAGCTGCTCCCTGGCCTGGACACCTTTGCCATCTGCCTCAAGAGACCCCTACCCATCAGTAAAAACACCCCCCATACCTGCCGGAGACAGGGGGCGCCGTGAAACTCCTCGAGTGCGGGAGCGGCGCCTGGCTGGGGGCCCCGTACAGTGCCTGGCCCACCTCATAGCAGCGGGCATGGAGGAAGGGCGGGTGCTGCGGGCCCATGTGGGGGAGCCCAGGCCGGCGCTGGGGCCCCGAGGCCAGTCCCGAGTTCCGGATGTACCAGTCCCGCAGCCCCTCCAGGGCAAGGTTCTTGTGGCCGCTGCGCTCACCGGCCGGGGGGATACGGGCGGGTGGGGGCATCCACAGCAGAGGGTTGGGATGCGCCTCCAGGCCCTCGGCGGCCTCCGGGGGCAGACCACAGGGCTTGGTGCGGGGGGCACGGCTATGGGGGTCCTTGCTGCGGAGGAGGGGGCTGTTGCCGTCAGCTGCATACACAGGCGGTGGGCCTGGGAGCATGGTGACGAGCCCATCCCGGCGGGAGAGGGGTCCTGGAACCTCAGCTGTGGGCAGCAGCTCCCCCCAGCCTGTCCCGCCGCCCCCGCGAGGCAGGCCTCGGTCCAGGGAATAGTCCAAGAGGAAGTCCCCACACACGGGTGGGAGCCGGGGGGCCCCGCGGGAGGCCGGCGCGGCTGAGCTGGGCCGGGCAGCGCGGGGAGGGTCTGGGAGGCCAGCAGTGCGGGAGGAGAAGGCGGGGATTGGCTGAGGGCGCTCATATAGCACCTCACTGCTCTTGCAGACTGGGGGACCGGTGGCAGGGGGAACCAGAGGTGCCGGCGGGGAGCCAGCTCCCCCACCCGCTGCCCGGTCCACCAGCAGGGCCTCGGAGCTATTGCTGCGGCGGGTGCGAGCTGCGAAGAGGGAGGTGCGGTCGGAGACAGGGTCCACCCGTGGGAAGCCCATCTGGGAGTCCTGGCTGCTGGACCACTGGCGAGAATGGAGGCCTTCGGGTCTAGGGGCACAGAGGTGGGGGTGATGGGAAAAGGGTCAGAAATATCAGGCAGATGGGATGAGTACCCTCCACCTCCCCCCACCAACACATGCCTCTCTCTGGGCCTACATTTTCACACTCCAAAACGGGCCCCGGACTAGAAATGGGACTAGAAATGGGGTGTAAAGGCGTTAGGGAGTGGCACATAAAGAGCAGCAGAGGTCCTAGCCAGGACTGGGGAGCAGAGGGGTTGAAAATGTATGGGGGTGCCTGGGGCTGTTAGCTCCGAGGGAGATGGAAGCAAGGGGCTCCAGAGGAAATGCTAGCAGGGGAGGACACTATTCATAGAATGCAAGCGTCACAAGGATGGGGACTTTTGTTTACAGCCTGGAAAAAGTGGGCACTTGGTTAAGTATGTATTTGTTTAAAGACTAAGAGACTATCATGGTTAAAAGCACGGACTCTTGAGTCAAATTTGTCTGGGTTCAAATACCGAGTCTTTGGTTTAACAACAAGTTAATTAACCTGTGTCTCAGGTTTCTTATCTCTAAAATGAGAATAATGGCATCTACTTCATAGGGATGTTGTGATAACTAAATGAGTTTGATACCAAGTAAAGGACTGATTCCTAGCAGATGGTAGGAATGCAGCACATGTTAACCAGAACTCATTTATGCCTACAGCCTCTTCCAGAGACAGATATTGATATGCCTGTTTCACAAATGAGGAGACCAAGATTCAGAGAAGGGAAATGACTTGCCCAAAATGCACAGAAAAGCCCATACTCAAACTTTGATGTTTCTGCCCCAAATCCCCACCCTCTTTCTCCACCAAGACAACTCCTATTCACCTTTCAAAGCCCAGCCTTTCTTTTCCTTTTTTGGTCAATTAAAAAATTTATTTATCATGTGATGTTACACATACATATGTATGGAATATTCCAAAAGATATTTTACCTATATTTCTTTATCATGTAATAGGATGCATTTTGAACAAAAGTTCTAAAGCATAAATAAAATTCTTGCTTTTTCATACAACCTACACAGAAAATCAGAATAAAACTGATGGATTCAAAGCCCAGTCTTTCATGTCCTACACTCTTGGAATCCAAATACTCTCCCCAGTACCCCCTGTGAGAACTACCAGTTCCCTCCTCTGGTCCTCAAACTCACCCTTAGAGTCCACTTACTTGCAGAGCTGGGGGCCAGCGCCCCGGGTGAGGACGGGAGTAGCAGGCACACTTCGCCCCTCAAAACTGGAGGCACTCCTGGGCAGGGAGCGTGTAGGGCTAGACAGAGACATGCGGGCCCAGGGTGGGGGTGGGGGCCAGGTTAGAGACGGTACCTCCCAGCAGGTCCTCCTGCCCACCCAGGCTCAGCCCCCACTCCTGGCTCTGTGGAAGGAGTGGAGGGGCTCACCCTCACCTGGTGGGGCTGGCCACGGAGTTTCGCCGGCCCTTCAGATCCCCATAAAGATCTGATGGGGGTGGTTTCCATGGGGTTCGCCGCTCAGGGCTGCCCCCAGAGACTGCCCGCAGTTGGTCCCAGGCCTTGGGTGGTGAGGGGCGCTCAGCCAGAGGGAAGCAGCCACGGGGCTCCTCTGAGGGGAAGGGAGAAAATGGTGGAGGGGGAGATTCAATGGGAGGGTTGTGGACAAAGCAAGAGGCAGGGGCTAGGGAGGTAGGGAGGTGCAGAAGGCTAAGCAGGGTAGGACAGGTGGAGGAGGAACCAAGGGAGGAGGGCAGGAACTGGGGCTGATGGGAGGGACAGGGGGAAGGCGGTGCAGTGAGGAAGACGGGGGCTCCACCAGAGGACGGGGTGTGGCTAAAGAGGAGCTGAAGAGGAAGGGCAGGGGCGATGCATCAAAGACCGGGAGAATTTAGGGGACAAGGGTTCTCACCATTATCGTGGCTGGCCCCAGACTCTGAGAGGGAGCTGCTCTCCGAGTGCAGAACTACGTCCTCTACAGGTGAAAAGGGGAAACCCAGGCTGATCAATGCAAGGCCTGGGTGCCACCCCCTTACACCACTGGACCGTCTCCTCCCCACCTGGTACACTTGCCAAGAATCCACCTTAACCTAAATCCAAGACCACCAGGGGCTTAGTCCCTCACTTTTTTTTTTTTTTGGCTACACTGAGTGGCATGAGGGATCTTAGTTGCTGTGACAGAGATCAAACCTGCGCCCCCTGCAGTGGAAGTGCAGAGCCTTAACCACTGGACTGCCAGGAAAGCCCCTGTCCCTCACTTTCCTGAGGCCTGTTCCCAATGCCCCCACCCTTGCCTGGGAGCAGTCTACAACAATTCCTCTCACAGCTAGGGCCCCCTAAGTCCTGCCTACCTCCCCCAGTCTTCACTGGCTGCTCATCCACTCCACCCCTACCAGGTCCCTTAGCCAGTGCCCACCTTCCCGCTCTCGTCGGTGGGATAACAGGGCCTGGCTCACCATGGCTGAGCTGAGCGAGGCGCGTGCCCAGGCAGACTCCCTGGGTGGTGACAACGGCTCCTCCGGTGGACAGGGGCAGGGGCTGGGATGGCGGGAGCCCCGAGAGGCCAAGGCGGGCCCGAACCTCCCCAAGCTGCTCCTCCAGCTCGTGCAACCTCCGAAGGGCATCTGCCTGGACTTGGCGCCGGCGCCGGCGCTGCTCGGCACTGAGCTCGGGAGCCAAGGCCAGGCGGCGGGCAGCTGCGGCGATCTGCTGCTGCACAGACACCTCCCGCTCCAGGGCCTCAAGCGCCAGCTCCTGCAGGGCCCACCGGAGAGGGTGTGACAGGACCGGATGTTGGAAATGGAAATGCCAGGCGCCAGGACCAGGCGGTGTCAGAGCCTGTATAGGCTGGGGGCGGTGCCTGCCCCTCCTTGGGGCGCCCACTGTTCCTCTGGGGGCAGGGTTTGTGTGCATTAGAGCTGCACCTGCTCATCTTTCTGGGGGCTTATCGTGACAGTTGGGACCAGCATCTTCTCTCAGACCTGGAAGCCACCTCCCTTAAGCTCCTTCCCTCCCCACCTTGAAAGTGAAAGTGAAAGTTGCTCAGTTGTGTCCCACTCTGTGACCCCATGGACTGTAGCCCACCAGGCTCCTCTGTCCATGGGATTCTCCAGGCAAAAATACTGGAGTGGGTAGCCGTTCCCTTCTCCAGGGGATCTTCCCCATCCAGGGATGGAAACCAGGTCTCCCACATTGCAGGTGGATTCTGAGCCACCAGGGAAGCCTTCCCACCTTAGTCTCTCCTTTCCCTGGCCACAAGCCCCTCTCGGCTTCCTCCGGGATCCTGTCCCACCCCCACCTTGCTCGGCGTGCCCATCAGCTCACCTCGGCGGGGCACAGGGAGTGGTGTGCTGGGTTGGGGTGCGGTGGAGGGTAGGCGCGGGCTGCAGGGGGGCGCCGGCGGACCAACTGGGGTCGTTCACCAGGCTCCAGTGGGCACTCGGGGGGCAACTGGCCAGTCAGCTCCTGGGTGGGGTCAGGGGTTGGAGACTACCAAGGGTTAGTTGGGGGGGATGGGGCAAAGCAGTCATGACACATGAAGGTACAGAAGTCCGACTAGGAGCCCAGCCCTGCTCAGAGCCCACACCTGTTATTTCTCTTCCTCCTCCTAATTCTCCACCAGGAGGGTGTGTGACACACTCTCCGCCCCTCCGTGGCCCAAAGCCCAGGGCCGGTGGGCATGGGAAGCAGGGAAGCCTGCTTTGGAATCCAGAATCCCAGTTTTTATAAAGGTGACACCATCTGTATACTATATATTATATGACACTCCCTTCAGGGCCTAGGCTGCACGCTCTGAACTGCATTACCGCTTCTGGCAAACGGTGTGGACATTTGCAGCAAGAGAGGTACATCGAAACTGTAAATCAGCCCATGTCACTTCCAGTCAGGTTTTACTGCCACGTTTGGGAAGTAACTTGTCTTTGAGGCTTTTCTTCTTCTTCTTTTTTTTGGATTTCAAATTGTTGATAGGGGATTGTGGTAAAATATTACCGTGTTCGAAGACATCCAAGCTGAGCTTTGGGGAATCTCCAGCTCAGACAAGTGGCTCAGTCTGCCTACCTCATCCCTGCTTCTCACCCCCACCTCCCCCAACCCCCTCCATCCCCTCCCCCCACCACAGACGCCCTTAGCTTCAGGCCCTCACCGCCTCCTGAAGACACACTTTCCGCAGCTCCTGAAGTTTCAGGCTCAGGGCCTCCTGCAGGGCCCGCTGCCGGTCGAGCAGACTCCGTAGACGCTCTGACTTCATCTGGGGGGCAGCCTCTCCAAACAGGGCAGCTGGACACAGAGGGAGTGAAGATCAGGGGGTGGGGGGGCATCCTGGAGCATCTGTGGGGTCAGGGCCCACTCTTTCCCACACAGGCGAGTGGTAACTCAGAGCAGGGGAGGAGGCAGCAGGAGGGAGAACCAGACACCGACCTGAGGCGTTGAAGGTGGGAGAGCTGATCAGCTGACCTTTGACTTCCATCCTGAAGCTGTCAGGATGCCGTGACTGATGGCTGGACAAGGCCTAGCAGTGATGCAGGGGAGCCACTGGGGATCATCCAGCATGCACCCCCACCCTCCACCCCTACCCAGGTTCCCGTGCCCCAGCTGCGAATAAGGAGGACCCTGACCCCACCCACCTGCTTGGGCTGCCCTCTCAGATTCTGTGCCAATGTCAAGGCCCGGGTACCTTGGTTCCCTTCCCATTGAGTGGGAGCACAGCAAGTGGGGAGCTGGGCGGACTTACAACACCTCAGAGGCCCATGGGCCACGGTCAGGAGTCTTGCCTGGGAAAGGAGAATTAACAGTACAGATACAACCAACTAGAACAACAGTGGGCCTTTATTAACCACCTGGGGGCCTGGAACAGTTACCTTATATGTCACATTTAATCCTCACAACCACCCTGCGATGGCAATTTCTGTGATCATCATTACCTCCATTTTAGAGATGAGAGTAAGACACAAGAGATGAAATAATCTGCCTACGGCTAAGGATGCAGCCAGGCCCACCCTCTGGTCCAACACTCTCCCTCCCCAGAGGTGCTGAACCTCACGAATCCCTCATAACCTCTCTGCCCATCAGGGTTCCAGGCCTTTGCGCAGGCTGCGGCTGCTGTCTGGAGTGCACTTTCCCCTCTGGCCACTCCAGCCCCTGGTTCTCTCTTATATTCTGGGGCTTCAGTGTGACTTCCAGAGGTGGGCCCCCACACTATGTCAAGACTGTGCCTCCCTTGTACCTTTATGAGAACAGAAAATGTATCAGTATCTCTGGCATTCAGAATACTTCCGGGTACACGGCAAGTGCTCAGGGAGTGTCTGCTGGGTGAATAAATGAATGACTGCAAGGTCTGTGAGTTGCTCCTTGTCCCAACTCCATCCTGTGGCCCTGGTGCAGCAGCAAAAGCGTTCGCTTGGCCTCAGGACCCATCCAGCCCCACCCAGCATGCCAGCCTGTCCCGCACAGGCATAGGGAAGTCACCCTGCCAGGACTGGGAGTGGCAAAGTCCACAGCTGCAGATAACAAGCGACTGCCTCCTTCTCTGCCCCAGACACCCTGGCTGACCACGGAGCTGGCCTTGGCTGGTTGCCAGGCCTGCCCTCATCCCTTCCTCTGGAGTTTGCTCCCTCCCTCCCACAGCCTGCTCAGTCCCCAGCTGGGCAGCTAGGTGACATCACCTCCCACCACCTGGTCTGACCTCGGCAGCAGGCAACTGGGAGGACCTCCTGAGGCTACGGAGGTTCCATCTCTACCTGCCTCCGCCGTCCCCAGCTTGTCGTTACGTGGTGGCCGGGTGTGGAGAAGACCCAGGCAGCCTTGGTGGGGTGGGTTCAAGCCCCTTCCCCATGTGTATCTTGGAGTACATGGCCAAGCTGCTAATAAGGTGCCAGCAGTTTCTCAGCGGGCCTCTCACCCACCTCTTGGGGACTATGCTCCTCCAACAAAGCAGGGGTTCCTCATCCTCAAAATCAGGGGTGGGGTCAGTCCCTAAAGCTATTTTGCACCTCCAGGCAACAGCCACCTTCCAAGGTCTGACACTATCTGGCATGACAGGCTCTCCTTGAGGTCCCAGCTTCGATTCCTCTGCTCCTTGGCTCCAGGGGTTCCTTCTTCCCCAGCTCCCACTTGGGTTTGAGGAGGGCTCCCCTAAACCTTCCTTAACCCCAACAGGAGCTTCAACTCCTCCCCAGTGGGCCCGTTCACCAGGATCACTCCTACATCCCATACTGGGCTGCTTCATCTTCCTTCCATCTCCCTCTGCCTTCCTTCCCTGGGAGCTTGTAGAGCTTGTGGCATCCTGGAAGTCCACACGGGGTCCAGACAGGAACCCCGACTCCACACCCTGTCAGCCTGACTTCAGGGACATAGCTAGGGCCTGAGTCATGGGGTCATCAGGCAGGTTAGACACAGGTCAACGCCCCACACCCCCACACTCTCACACCCGCTCCCAAGCCTCTGCCTCCACTCGCCTACCCTCTACACACTGGCCTGGGGCAGCCTGGTTCCCACCCAAGGGTGGTGAGAAAGAGGGGATCCCAGCAGTTCCCTCCCCAACACACTCCTAACCAGCCCCTGGGTCTCCCCACTGGTGACCCTGTGTCCCTGTCCTCTCTGAGGATGGACTGCAGTGAAAGAGCTGCAAAGGGCCCCCACACACACACCCAAAGGCGGCGGGCCCAGCAGGTTTTTCAGGTCTGCCCTTCTGACACCACAGCGGAGAAAGAAATTCCTGGCTGTAATGACTGTTTACAACCAAGACACCTTACCTGGGTGGCACCCCAACACCCCAGTGGGACCCCCATTTCTACATACTGCCATCTCTGGAGCAAATGACAACTCCTGATGTATTGGACTGTTCCCCACACTGCCCGAGAGGATCCCCTGGGGCCCCTTCTAGGGGAACAGATAGGGGTGGTGGGCAGACAGGTGTGGAAGGCAGTTTCTCAAAACCCCAGTCTATGCTTTCCTAGGGGGCTGAGCCCTGGGTTGAAGGAGGGCAGGGGCTATCCCAGCAGTGGAGGAAAGGGGACAGGAAGTAGAGGGGGAGTGGAGAAGGGGCACTTTTCTGCTAATAGGGTGCCAGCCTCTCTTCTCCCCCAACCCTTCCCCTCATCCACTTCCAGCAAGAAACTGGCTTTATGCCAGGAAAGGAAATTGGACATTTTAGGCTTTGCCCCTTTAGCCAGGCCCTCCTTCCTGGTCGTGCCTCTCACACAAACCTTGCTCTCTCTGGCAGGGAACTTCAGGATACCCATGCCCTTCTCCCCTCACCCCTTGCCCCTGGTCCCACTGCTCCCGGGTGCTCACCAGTCAGAGAGGTGCTGTGGGGTGGCCTCAGGTACCTCAAAAAAAAAAAGTTGCTTCGACCAGGCCCTGATCCCGCTGGTAGTGGCAATAAGTGGTGAGCCCAGTGGCGTATGTCTAGGCCACCTCCCACTAGGTAATGGCCCTGCCTACCTGGCCAGGGACTGGCCCAGCCCATACCTTTTAACCCTTGCCTGCCTGACACCAGGGCTTGGGTCACCCTTAAGAGCTGTCTTGGAGTCATGTCTCCCCCGGGAGTCCAGCATGGCCAAGAAGAGAGCCTGGACCTCCCCCCTTACCCCGTATACCTAGCAGAGGACCAAGGAGGAAGGGCTGATAGTCATGGGAGTGGTAGCTGCTTCTGGCGCTGCCCAAGTGACCAGATTTCAACCCTGCCCACCCTAGGAGCCAAAGGCTGGAGGTCTGGGGAGAGGCTAAGCACATGGAAGGACTTGGGTGTACACTGGGTGTGTGTCTCTTGTGGCAGCACCCATCACTTTCTGGAGACCCTTTACCCTTTCCTCCCAAGGCGAGGCAGGTGTGGGAGAAGGTCAGAAAGCAATTCCCACCCTCGTTGAGGTAACAGTTTCCCAAAGTGGGACAAACAAGGTCCACTTTTCTAAGACAGACCATGTCTCAGGACTCTACAACCTTCTGCAGCGTCACAAGAAATCATCCCAGCAAAGGGCAGAAACATACCAGTGGTTTAACCATCCCCACCCCAGACCCCTACACACCCGAGAGGATGGCACAGACCCAGCTCCACAGAGCCAGCTTGGAGAGATGAAAGCGGGGGGCCCCCCCACACAGGTGAAGAGGCCCAACTCTGATCACAGAGGCACGAGAACAGCTACAATCAGAACTTCCGGGGCGGGGTGCTGGATTGCAGGTTGACAGAGGCAACTCCGGCAGGGGAGGAGGAGTGGGGGTGGTTCACGCTTCATAACCAGGCTGGGTCTCCCCCACCCCCTGGGGCATTTCTGGCCGGGAGTCAAGGAAATGGGAGGCTATCAGTCTCTGCGATGGACCAGACCGATGGACCGACTGTTTCCCCTACACCACCACCTGGGCTTTGGGCCTGCCCCGACACACCCCACACACATCCTGAGCTCCATTAGGGACCATCTGCTCTGTGACCTCAGGGCCCAAGCCCAGCCCAGGCTCCAACAGCAGCCCATGTCCTGATGTGAAAGAGCGGAGTGAGGAAAGCTCCCTCCCCACTTGACAGGTGGGCCAAGGCTGGAAAGGAACTTGCTCTGTATCAGCAACGCCCCATGTGCACGCTACAGGCCTCCTGCTATCCTGCCCACCTTTCTTCCTGGCTGTGAGATTTCCGGCATGGGCCACAAAGGCCACTTTCATCACCCCCCTTCTCCCTCCCTTCACTGCCTGGGGCTGATGGAGGCAGAAGCCACAAGCTGGGCAGCTGGGTGTTGGTGGGGAGTGTCCTCTCAGCCATGGCCCCCCCACCCCCGTCTTGTGAGACACCAAGGATGCTCGGAAAGGGGATGTTTATAAAATCAGGGCTGAGAGGGACAGCGTATCTGGCCGGAGATGCAGACTGAGTCTCAAGGCTTAGGTATCCACATCTGGAAAACAGGTAAATGGCGCAAACACAACAGAGGCCAAAATAACTTTGGAAGACACTGCAAAATGCAAGGAAACTCACACCATGTCATTCACAATTGCTAATAACTACATAATAAACTTAGGCAGAGGTGGGTTGGGGTGAGAGCAAGGAGGGAAGAGCAGGTAACTGGGGCTCTTGGGAGAGGCAGGGCAGAGTCACCCACACACGTCATTGGCCTGGTCCATGACTTTTAACAGCCCCCACAAGACAAAGATGGGCACAATAAAGGACAGAAATGGCATGGACCTAACAAAAGCAGAAGATATTAAGAAGAGGTGGAAAGAATACACAGAAGAACTATACAAAAAAGATCTTCATGACCCAGATAATCATGATGGTATGATCACTCACCTAGAGCCAGACATCCTGGAATGTGAAGTCAAGTGGGCCTTAGGAAGCATCACTACGAAAAAGCTAGTGGAGGTGATGGAATTCCAGTTGAGTTATTTCAAATCCTAAAAGATGATGCTGTGAAAGTGCTGCACTCAATATGGCAGCAAATTTGGAAAACTCAGCAGTGGTCACAGGACTAGAAAAGGTCAGTTTTCATTCCAATCCCAAAGAAAGGCAATGCCAAAGAATGCTCAAACCACCACACAAACTACCACACTACCTCATCTCACATGCTAGCAAAGCAATGCTCAAAATTCTCCAAGCTGGGCTTCAGCAGTAGATGAACCATAAACTTCCAGGTGCTCAAGCTGGATTTAGAAAAGGCAGAGGAACCAGAGATCAAATTGCCAACATCTGCTGGATCATAGAAAAAGCAAGAGAGTTCCAGAAAAACATCTATTTCTGCTTTATTGACTATGCCAAAGCCTTTGACTGTGTGGATCACAACAAACTGTGGAAAATTCTTCAAGAGATGGGAATACCAGACCACCTGACCTGCCTCCTGAGAAATCTGTATGCAGGTCAGGAAGCAACAGTTAGAACTGGACATGGAACAACAGACTGGTTCCAAATCAGGAAAGGAGTATGTCAAGGCTGTATACTGTCACCCTGCTTATTTAACTTATATGCAGAGTACATCATGAGAAATGCTGGACTGGATGAAGTACAAGCTGGAATCAAGATTGCCTGGAGAAATATCAATAACCTCAGATATGCAGATGACACCACAATTATGGCAAAAGCGAAGAAGAACTAAAGAGCCTCTTGATGAAAGTGAAAGAGGAGAGTGAAAAAGTTGACTTAAAACTCAACATTCAAGAAAACTAAGATCATGGCATCTGGTTCCATCACTTCATGGGAAATAGATGGGGAAACAATGGAAACAGTGACAGACTTTATTTTGGGGGGCTCCAAAATCACTGCAGATGGTGACTGCAGCCATGAAATTAAAAGACGCTTGCTCCTTGGAAGAAAAGTTATGACCAACCTAGACAGCATATTAAAAAGCAGAGACATTACTTTGCCAACAAAGGTCTGTCTAGTCAAAGCTATGGTTTTTCCAGCAGTCATGTATGGATGTGAGAGTTGAACTATAAAGAAAGCTGAGCACCAAAGAACTGATGCTTTTGAACTGTGGTGTTGGAGAAGACTCTTGAGAGTCCCCTGGACTGCAAGGAGATCCAACCAGTCCATCCTAAAGGAGATCAGTCCTGAATATTCATTGGAAGGACTGATGCTGAAGCTGAAGCTCCAATACTTTGGCCACCTGATGCAAAGAGCTGACTCATTGGAAAAGACCCTGATGCTGGGAAAGATTGAAGGTGGGAGGAGAAGGGGATGACAGAGGATGAGATGGTTGGATGGCATCACCGACTCAATGGACATGAGTTTGAGTAAGCTCTGGGAGTTGGTGATGGACAGGGAAGCCTGGCGTGCTGCAGTCCATGGGGTCACAAAGAGTCAGACACGACTGAGCAACTGAACTGAACTGAACTGATCTTCCCAGTCCAAACTCTGGAATCAAATACACACACACACACACACACATTTCAGACTCAAAACCCTCCCTACTTGCCACCCAGATATAGAACCCTCTCTACTTGCCAAACGAGACATATTTGAAACAGAGCTGTTTTTCCTCATTATCCAGCCTCTCCCTACTCAACATCAAAAATGTAGAAACCAAATATATTCAGAAAAATTGTCTGAACTCTCACTATCCAAATACAGGAAGTGAATGGACCTTGATACATTTCTGAGATAGGACTCAATCTCTGAGCTGTCCTTTTCCTTTTTCACACTTTCCCTTTTCCTTTTTCTCACTCTCTGAGTTTTCCTTACTCACCAGGCAAAATAACAGGAACCAAACATATTTCTGTAACAGGATGCCCTTACTATCCCAATCCTTGCCACTGGAGCACAGGAAAGTTAGTAGATCTGAACACATTTCTGAGTTAAAGCCATCATCCTTCACTACCTGAACTCTCCCTACTCACTCTGTAAAATGCTAAAACAAAATACCTTCAGATAACTTAGTATGTTTCACTGTCTGAACTATTCAAACTCTCCTCTCAGAACTTGGGTAACCAAATACACTAGGATAGTGAGAGATGTTTGTGTTGTCATTAACAGGTTTGGATAAATGAAACAGGTCCATTATTTCATTATTCAAACTATTCTCTATGAGAAATACAGGAATAAAACAGAATTGAATGACATGTTATCTCCTCACTACTCAAATTCTCCTTGTCTGTCCTCAAAATCAAGGAGATTCAGACAGTGAGAGAACTTCGTATTTTTTCTTGTTGTTATTACTGTCACTACTGGATGGGCCTGATTCTAACAAAGACCCCCACCACACACCCAATACACACAGACCTTCCCACAGAGGTAGGATGGACTTAGCATCAAGATTTGTTTTGCTTCCTGCTGAGAGGAAAAGGGTAAACTCCTGCTTGCATCCTACCCCTACCAAGCCCTGAAGCCTCTGGCCTAGAATGGACTTTTTTCAGGCCAGGAAAGCAGGGATCATTGCGCCCAGGATCAAGACCAGGAGATGGGGATAACATGACCTAGAAGACTCACATCAGCCCCCAACCTAGCAAGGTTGGAAATATGACCCAGACTTCACAGACTCCCAGAGAGTCACTGAATAATTTAGGGTGCTCTTTCACACTTGGGGAGTGGGGGGGCACAGGAACAGTTCCATGCCCTCCTGGGGCAGGGAAAGAAATGCAGTTTCTGTGTGAGATCACTGGGTGGGGGATGAGAGAAATCACACGTGAAAACTCCCTCAGTCGCAGGGGGCCCACAAGGTTGTTTGCTATTTATTTGCTCATGCTAAGAAAAGCTTCTGGGATGAATTTCAGAGATAATCGGTACAGTGGAACCTCCAAGTTCAAGGGGAAGGTATAATGGGACCCCTGTCCTTCTGGACTCAGAGATGGAAAATGGATGTTACAAAGAAGGGAGATCTGAATGGCATGGAAGGACATGGTAAGGGGCAGAATAGGGGCCTGGGGTTGGGACAGGATGAAGGGACAGAACAGGAAGGAGTATAGGGAACAAAACAGAATCAGAGTCATTGTAGGCTGGAGGTCAAAAGATAAGATGGAGAAGGAGCCAGGACACTGGCCAGAGAATGGGATAGAGTGAGGTTCAGGACAAAGGCCAGAGAAAAAGTAGGGACAAAAGAGCAGGACAGGGATCAGGGTCAGTATAAAAGGGCAGTCAGAAGACATGATGGAGGACAGGCCAAGAGAGTAGTCAAGGAAGAGGGTAGGGAAAAGGGCAGGTTCAGGATGGGGGTAAGGAACAGGAAAAGATCTAGACAGAATGAGGATAGGAATGAGGACAGTGGTGGGCCTAGGGAAGACAACGGGAAACAGCATAGATTTGGGGGCAGGGGCATGAGGGAGAGTCTAAAGGTGATGGGCCAGGATGGAGTTCAGGAGTCAGGAGGGGGACCTGAGGGAGAAAGTACAGAAGTCAGAGGTTGGGAATCAGGACAGACCTGGATCAGACTGGAGTTTAGCAGACAACACATGACTGGTAGGGGTCCAGAGACTGGGCTAGAGTTTAGGGAACAGGCATGTGAAGCATCAGGACAAAAACTGGGGTAATCAAGACAAGGCAAGATGAGCTTCGGAGCTGGAACAGGGTCAGGCAAGGATCTGGGGTCAGGTCAAGGATGCTTTGGGGTCAGGGCTGGATTTAGGGGGGCAAAACAAAGGTTGAGGATCACGCCAGGCCAGAATATGGTTAGTCAGGGGTCAGTCCAGCGGTCCTTGGACCAAAACTGGCAGGGGTTCCAGATTAAAAAGATGTATCCAGGTAAGTCAGGGGTCGAGGGGGAGACCACGGAGTCAGAGGTCGGGAGTGCAGGCGCAGGTACATCACTGGTCGGCGTTTCCGGGCCTTCACCCGACCCTGTCTCCTCTTTTACAACCCCAAGCCGGCTTTACTCACCTAGTGTCCGCGCCCGCGGCGTAGGCGGTGTCCGTGCAGGCAATAGTGGAGGGGGGCTCCCCTCCCTCGCTGCCCCCAGCTCGTCCCCGGGCTCCTGCCTACTCCCTTTCCGCGCCCTGCCCGCGGGCCGCGTTCGGCCGCGCGACTGTGAGCCGTAGGGGCCAGACTGGGGACGCGGGGAGGGTAGGAGAGGAGTACCCGCTCCGTCGCGGGCGGTGGACCCCGGACCCCCACCTTCAACTCGGGTCGGTCGGCTCCCTACTGCACCTCCACCTCCACCTCCGCCGCTGAGCGCGAGCCTGGAGGGGCGGGGTCGGGTGGGGGGGGGAAGACGGGGGGCGGGGCGCGAGACCACAGCAGCGGCGGAGTCCGAGTGCGCAGGCGCAAGTTCGGGTCTTCGATTTTCCTGCCCTGGGAGCGCCAGGAGCGAACCAGCTCGGAGCGCGTGCGCACACGCTCTCTCGAGGCCGTGGCGCTTTCTCATACCAAGGCCACGCCCCCTCAGTGATCAGACTAGTGTCCTCTCACCCCAGTCACCCCGCGACGAACACCCCAAACCTCCTCCTGTCAGCCGCCAGCACACCTCTGAATTCCCCCAACTGCCCTCCGTGCCCCAAATGCACTCCAAACCACATTTCACATCTCCCAAATTGTATCCCCAAACTACTGTCCATTGATCCCAAAGCAGTACCCCAAATCTACCTCCCTTGAACACCCAAGCTGCACGAATAAGCTACCCTCCAATACCCCAAATCGTTCCCCCAACGATCCACAATCAGCCCTGAAACCTTGAGTGTCCAAAGAGCACTTCCAAATTACACTCATCTCCCCCAATATGCACCCAAAACACCCTGCATTGACCCTAAACCACTCTCCATGTACTCTTCTAACCATACTTTTTTGACCCCCAGATGGCACTCAAGACACTCCAAACATTCTCAACTACCTTTGAATGTGAACTTCACCTGCACCCCAAATCAATTCCAACAGTCACCAGCTCTAACTCCAAACTCTCTACCACCACCAAACCTTTCACTGACCAACCCTACTCCCAGCAAAACTAACTTCCAAAGCCCCTATCACTATTCCATATACCCCCAACTACTCAAAGTGAGATTCCCCCAACTGCACTTCAAACTGCCCTCCACACCCTCTCCATCTCCAAATCACATTCCACTGATCCAGACTCTGACCCCAGAGCACTCTCCAACAGTCCTCAACAATGTCTCCAAATAATCACTAACTTTCTTTCTGCAGTTACCTTCAAATCATACTCCAGTGACCCCAAATGTGTCCCTCAAGCCTTCCAATGACTCTTACCCACACCCTAAATCATTCTTAAGTGACCCTATTATATTACAGAGCATCCTTCAATGATCTTTTCTTAAAACAGCTTAATTGAGGTGTAATTTGCATACCATAAAAGTCATTGACAGAACGTGGTCCACTGGAGAAGGGAATGCCAAACCGCTTCAGTATTCTTGCCTTGAGAGCCCCACAAACAGCATGAAAAGGCAAAAAGGAAACTGAAAGATGAACTCCCCAGGTCAATAGGTGCCCAATATGCTATGGGAGATCAGTGGAGAAATAACTCCAGAAAGAATGAAGAGACAGAGCCAAAGCAAAAACAACACCCAGTTGTGGATGTGACTGGTGATGGAAGTAAAGTCTGATGCTGTAAAGAGCAATACTGCATAGGAACCTGGAATGTTAGGTCCATGAATCAAGGCAAATTGGAAGTGGTCAAACAGGAGATGGCAAGAGTGAACATCAACATTTTAGGAATCAGTGAACTAAAATGGACTGGAATGGGTGAATTTAATTCAGATGACCATGGGCAAAAATCCCTTAGAAGAAATGGAGTAGTCCTCATAGTCAACAAAAGAGTCTGAAATGCAGTACTTGGATGCAATCTCAAAAATGACAGAATGATCTTTGTTCATTTCCAAGGCAAACCATTCAATATCACAGTAATCCAAGTCTATGCCCTGACCAGTAATGCTGAAGAAGCTGAAGTTGAATGGTTTACTATGAAGACCTACAAGACCTTCTAGAACTAACACCCAAAAAAGATGTCCTTTTCATTATAGGGGACTGGAATGCAAAAGTAGGAAGTCAAGAGATACCTGGAGTAACAGGCAAATTTGGCCTTGGAGTACAGAATGAAGCAGGGCAAAAGCTAATAGAGTTTTGCCAAGAGAATGCACTGGTCATAGCAAACACCCTCTTCCAACAACACAAAAGAAGACTCTACAATACTGAAATCAGATTGATCATGTTCTTTGAAGCCAAAGATGGAGACGCTCTATACAGTCAGCATAAACAAGACTGGGAGCTGACTGTGGCTCAGATCATGACCTCCTTATTGCCAAATTCAGAAATAAATTGAAGAAAGTAGGGAAAACCACTAGACCATTCAGGTATGACCTAAATCAAATCCCTTACGATTATACAGTGGAAGTGACAAATAGATTCAAGGGATTAGATCTGATAGACAGAGTGCCTGAAGAACTATGGACGGAGGTTCAGTGACATTGTACAGGAGGCAGTGATCAAGACCATCCCCAAGAAAAAGAAATGCAAAAAGGCAAAATGGTTGTCTGAGGAGGCCTTACAAATAGCTGAGAAAAGAAGAGAGAGAGCTGGAGGTGATGGAATTCCAGCTGAGTTATTTCAAATCCTAAAAGATGATGCTGTGAAAAGTGCTGCACTCAATATGTCAGCAAATTTGGAAAGTTCAGCAGTGGTCACAGGACTGGAAAAGGTCAGTTTCCTTTCCAATCTCAAAGAAAGGCAATGCCAAAGAATGCTCAAACCACTGCACAATTGCCCTCATCTCACATGCTAGCAAAGTAATTCAAAATTCTCCAAGCTGGGCTTCAGCAGTAGATGAAACATAAACTTCCAGGTGTTCAAGCTGGATTTAGAAAAGGCAGATGAACCAGAGATCAAATTGCCAACATCCATTGGATCATCAAAAAGCAAGAGAGTTCCAGAAAAACATCTATTTCTGCTTTATTGACTATGCCAAAGCCTTTGACTGTGGATCACAACAAACTGTGGAAAATTCTTCAAGAGATGGGAATACCAGACCACCTGACCTGTCTCCTGAGAAATCTATATGCAGGTCAGGAAGCAACAGTAGTTAGAACTGGACATGGAACAACAGACTGGTTCCAAATCAGGAAAGGAGTATGTCAAGGCTGTATACTGTCACCCTGCTTATTTAACTTATATGCAGAGTACATCATGGGAAATGCCAGGCTGAATGAAGCATAAGCTGAAATCAAGATTGCTGGGAGAAATAACAATAACTTCAGATATGCAAATATCAGCATCCTTTTGGCAGAAAGCGAAGAACTAAAGAGCCTCTTGATGAAAGTGAAAGAGGAGAGTGAAAAAGTTGACTTAAAACTCAACATTCAGAAAACTAAGATCATGGCATCTGGTCCCATCATTTCATGGCAAATAGATGGGGAAACAATGGAAACAGTGACAGACTATTTTTTGGGGCTCCAAAATCACTGCAGATGGTGACTGCAGCCATGAAATTAAAAGACGCTTGCTCCTTGGAAGAAAAGTTATGACCAACTTAGACAGCATATTAAAAAGCAGAGACATTACTTTGCCAACAAAGGTCCGTCTAGTCAAGGCTATGGTTTTTCCAGTAGTCATGTATGGATGTGAGAGTTGGACTATAAAGAAAGCTGAGCGCCGAAGAATTGATGCTTTTGAACTGTGGTGTTGGAGAAGGCTCTTGAGAGTCCCTTGGACTGCAAGGAGATCCAACCAGTCCATCCTAAAGGAGATCAGTCCTGAATATTCATTGGAAGAACTGATGCTGAAGCTGAAATTCCAATACTTTGGCCACCTGATGTGAAGAACTGACTCACTGGAAAAGACCCTGATGCTGGGAAAGATTGAAGGCAGGAGAAGGGGACGACAGAGGATGAGATAGTTGGATGGCATCACCGACTCGATGGACATGAGTTTGAGCAAGCTCTGGGAGTTGGTGATGGATAGGGAAGCCTGGTAAAGTCCATGGGGTTGCAAAGAGTCGGACACGACTGAGCTACTGAACTGGAAAGTCACTCATTTTAAGCATGCAAATTAATTATTTTAGTATAGTTACCAAAATGTGCACTAATCACCACAACCCAGTTTTACAGCATTTTCATCATCTCTATAAGACCCCTCATGCCCAAATACATTTAATCCCTCTTCACATTCCCAGTCCCAGGCAACTGCTAATCTAGTTTCTGTCTCATAGATTTGCCTTTTCTGGATAGTTCATATAAACACAATATATGGATGTTTGGTATTTGACTTCTTTCACTTAGTATAGTATTTTTGAGCTTCAGTCATGTTGTAGCGTGTATCAGCAGTTTGTTTCTTTTATTACTGAGAACAGTATTCCATCCAATGATCTTTTACCTGCTCCCCAAATCAACCATTATTAGATCCACAACTATAATGCATAAAATCCCTCTGACACCCTGACCTCAAAACAGGCCCGTAAACTGCATCCCAGACTGTACCCGCCAGCCTTCAACTATATCCCCAAACCGTGCTATTGATCCTCAAACTTCATCACTAAACTATCCAACCAGGTCCTCATCTTCACTTCCAAATCTTCCTACATATCTTACTTTACCCTCACACTGCCCTCTAACTCACAAGAATATCCCCAAATTGCCCTTTCAATGATACCCAACTCTAATCACAAACTACTCTCCAACAATTATAAAACCCATCTCCCAAATTTCCTGTCCAAGAGCCCCCAACTCTACCTCTAAATACCCCTTAACTACCTTGCCTTGGTCCCACAGCTACAGCCCCAAACTATACCTCCAAGCCACACTTCAGTAACAGATATAGCTGTCTTAAATTACAGTCTGCCTCCATATCCACTGGCCCCACATCTGGGAATAGGGATGGCCAATTGTGTTATGTCATTTTATATAAGGGACTTGTGCATCCTTGCATTTTGGTATTTGTGCATGGGGGTGTCCTGGAACCAATCTCCCCTTGGATACCAAGGGGCGACTCTACATGCAATACACCCACAAAACATTTTCCAATTTTCTCCAACTGTACCACCCAAACCACCTTCCAAGGACTCCCAATTATACCTCCAAACCTCTGGGAGTCATCCTCTGGTGACTCCCCCAGCACCACCTCAATCTTCCCTTTGATGGCTCCAACTGCACCCAAACATTTTCTAATGCCCCCATTATAACCTCAAACTGCCCTCAATAAACTTCAAGCATACCCTTGAGTCCCTCCGACAACCCTCAAATCTACCCCTAAGCTTCCTGTGGCTACTGTGATGAATCGCCAGAAATTTGGTGGTTTAAAATGTAAAAAGTTTAAAATAATTGATTCCCTCAGTTCAGAGGGCCAGAAGACCAAAATTAAGGTGCCAGTAGGGTCATGCTCTCCTCAGAGGCTCCAAGGGAGAATCTGCTTGTTGCTGCTTCCTCTTTTGATGAATATCAGCCTTTTTTGGGCTTGTGGCCATTTCAGTACAATCTCTGCTTGATGGTCACATTGTCTTCTTTCTGTCAAATCTGCCTCTGCCTCCCTCTTAGGAGGACACTATGGTTACAATTAGAGTCACTTGGACAATCCAGTATAATCTCTCTATCTCAAAATTCTTGCCTTAAGCACATCTGCAAACTGCAGAGTCCTTGGTCTTTTTCTTTTCTTCTTTTTTCTTGTTTGAGGTAAATTCAAAGGTTACAGGCATTAGGATGTGCATATCTTTTGGTGAGGACATCAATCAGCCTACAACAGTACATGCTTTGGCCTCCAAAATACACATCCACTCTATGTGAAAAACACAGACCTTATCCACAAACTCCCAGAATTTCAACCCAGCACAGCATCAAATCAAGTTCAAAATCTGAGTTTAATATCATCAGCTCAGAAATTTCACATCTCATCATCTACATAATCTAAATCATGTATGAGTGAGACTCTGGGTATGATCCACTCTGAGGCAAAATTCCTCTCCATCTCTGGACTTGTGGAAGTAGAAAACAAGTTATCTGTTCCCAAAGTACATTGGTGGGACAGGCATAGGATAAGAGTTATAGATATTCTTATTCCAAAAGGGTGAAAACAGAAGGAAAAAAAAAGGTGTGACTGGTCCCAAGTACTTGTGAAATCCAACAGGGCAAGTTTCATTTAGTTAGTTGCAAGGCCTGAGAAGAAGTCTCTGTGGCTTGAGGCTTCACATGTGGGCTCAAGGCTGTGCCATCAGAGTCATTCTTCCTTTCCCTTGAAGGGTAGCACATATTTGCAGCTAAGTAGTTTTAGCCTGTATCCTTCCAGTAAAATTTTGAGAGTCCAGCATCATTCCTTCATTTCATCCTGTATCTGTTATTTTTTTCAAGCCCATTAGGCAGTGCTTCAGTCTGCATAACATTCTGAAAAATCTTTTGGGTCTCCCATGGGAAGCACAGAGATTCACATCATTAGACAAGAAAAGTGGAGAAAGTGTCAGTTGCTCAGTCGTGTCTGACTCTGAAATCCCATGGTCTGTAGCCCAACAGACTCCTCTGTCCATGGGATTTCCCAGGCAAGAATACTGGAGTGGGTTGTCATTCCCTTCTCCAGGGGATAGAACCCACATCTCCTGCATTGGCAGTCAGATTATTTACCATGTGAGCCACCACAGGAGCTCATTAGACAAGAAAGTCCTCCTCAAATTTTTCATGGATAATCCCATCTCTATTCCTGACTTCTTCTGAGATGGTCGAGGGGATCCATGACTCACACAACATCTCTTTGCTACTAGCAAAAGGCTGTCCTGCCACACCCTTAGTTTTCTCTATAGAGCATACTTTCCAGACAATTAATATCCTAAATGTTGTGTCTTTTGCAATCTGGACAGTCTGAGAATTTCCCAAATCATCAAATCCTGGGTCCATTTTGCTTAATAGTTCTTCCCTCAATTTATCTCTTTCCTTTTACATTTAACCACAAGGAGCAAGAAGAAACCAGGGAGTACCTTCAATATTTTCCTTGGAAATCTCCTCAGCTAAATAGACATCACTTACAAGCTCTGCTTTCCATACAACTGTAGGACACAATTCAGCTAAGTTTTCTGCCTTTATGTAATAAGAACTTTCTTTCCTCTAGTTTCCAATAACATGTTCCTTATTTCCTTCTGAGCCCTCACCAGCAGCACCTTTAATATTAATATTTCTATGAGCATTCTGTTTATGATTATATATATATATATATATATATATATATATATATATATTTGTTTTCTCTAAGGCAGTGTATACTTTCCCTACTGTGCTCACTTCCTTCTGAGCCTTCATCGGCAGTGATTTTTTTTAGCAGTGATTTTAAACATTCATATTTCTACCAACAGTTTATTCAAGACAATCTAGGCTTTCTCTATCACGTACTTCAAAATTCTTCCAACCTCTGCTCACTAATTCCAAAGCCAGTTCAATATTTTCAGGTACTTGTTACAATATATTATGGACTTATGTCTACCCTACCCCACCCCCAATTAATTTGTTGAATCCCTAACCTCCAATATGATTGTATTTGGAAATAGGGCCTTCAAGGAGATGATTAAGGTTAAATGGGGCCATAAGGGTAGGGTCCTTATCCAATAGAACTGGTGTCCTTATTAAAAGAGGAAGAAACACCAAGAATGCACATGCACAAAGGAAAGAGCACGTGAGGACACAGCAAAAAGCAGTCATCTGCAAATTAAGAAGACCATTCTTATCAGAAATCAGCCCAGATGGCCCGTTGATCTTGGACTTCTAGTGTCCAGGACTATGAGAAAATAAACTTCTATTGTTTAATACACCCAGTCTGTGTATTCTATTATGACAGCCCAAGCAGATTAAGACACAGCAGCATCTCATATCCAGGTACCAAAATCTACTTTATGTGACTGCTGTAACTAATCAACACAAATTTGGTGGCTTAAAAACATAAGAACTAAAAAAAAAAAAAACACACACAACATAAGAACTCTACTCTTTCATAGTTCTGGGTCATAAGTTCAAAATCTGTTTCACCGGGCAAAATCAAGGAGTCAGCAGGGCCATACTCCCCCTGGAGGCTGTAGGGGAGAACGTGTTGCTTCTTTCAGCTCGTGGTGGCTGCTGGCATTCCTTGGCTTGCGGCCATATCACTGCAGTCTCTGCCTCTGTGGTCGCATTGTCTTCTCCTGTACGGTTTGTCAAATCTTTTTTCTTTTCGCCCGCCGCCGTGCCTTGAATGGCCCGCCGACCACTTTCTTTGGGGATTTGCTTTGCTTGGCGGGGGATGGCCGTAGTGCGGAGTTTTTCTCCGTAAAGGAACCGGAGGAAGGAGCCTAGCGGCGGCTTCCTCATCACCTTCCCACACCGATAACCGCCTAAATATCTCCCCCTCCCGCCCCGCGCGACAGGGTCCGCAGCTTTGGGCTGAAAGCTAAAGCGGCTGTCCAGTTCTTCTGGACATTCTCAGGCGTTCGCCAGGGGGTGACTAGCTGTCACTGGGAGCAGTATTTAGCCTCTCCGAGACCCTGGGGAGGAAGTGGGGTGCGCGCGGCGTGTGTGTTTGTGTGTCCCTCAGCGCTTTCCTTTTTAAATGACCCTCGGTGGTGAGGCTTTCGGCGGCTGAGACTCCGCGGCCCCCTATCCCGGCCCCACTGGAGCCGGGCTCGCGCTGAAAGGCGCAGCCCCTACGGTACTCCCCAGACCCTTGGCTTCAGGCCGCTGGCGCGAGGGCCCAGTTCGACGCCCCGAAGGCTACAGGACCACGTCCTCCACGCGCTGCACCCGGAGACCCGCCGAGGGCTCCGCAGAGCGCCACGGCGAGCTCCTCCCGACCCGCTGGAGGCTTGGGGCTGCGGGCGGCGCGGTTTGTCAAATCTTTCTCTGGTTTCCTAGTATAAGGGCATGGGGTTACAATTAAGTTCCACTCAAATAATTCAGGGCAATCTCCCGATCTCAAAATCCTTAATTTAACCACAATTCCCATCTCTTTGCCGTATAAGGTAACATTGACAAATTCCAGGGATTAGGACATGGATATCTTTTGGGGGGCCATTAGCACACCACACTATCTTATGACAGTTAACAGTTCTATGAAAAATTCCTTAAACTACAAAAGACCAAACACTAACTTTCTATACTCCCTCCAACTGCATCTCAAACCATCTTCCATCCACCCTCCCCAAAAGTATTCCAAATTTACCCTCCAGTAGCTCCTACCTACACTCCTCTAGTAGCCCCATTTCTCCTGAAGATGTGATTCTTTAGCTGTGTACCAACTGTCCTGTAATAGACACCAACATCACCCCACACCATCCTCAATCACCACCAACATCTTTTTATACATGTGCCCAATTTCACCACCCAAATGCCCTCTCTTCTTTCTCCATATCTCCCATGCACCCTACTCTTCAGTTGCATTGCAATGAAACCCCAGCTTCCAGAGAGAGACTGAGACAGAGACTGAGATAGCAGTGTTGAAGAAATTGTGACTTGTGAGCAAGAGATTAAAAGAGACAGACAGATGGAGGATGGATGCAGGGCAAGTGATGGGGACGCACTTGTCATGGAGATATTTGGGATGCGTGTATGAGGCTGGTGTTTGTAGAATTGGGGTATGTGACAGGATAGCTAATTTTTGGGTTTAATGCTGTATTTTTTTTTCTCTCAGTCTGCTTCAAGTATTTTAACTGTTTATAGCATCTTTCATCAGATTATAGTTTTATATTTTGATGGGTAAAATTGGAGAAATTGTGGAGCATGGTGATAAAGAGTGCCTGGGTTCCATAGCAGGTTTTATAAACTGAGGTGACCTAGGGCAAGTGGCTTAACTTTGCTGTACTTTGATTTCCTAATCTGAAGGATGAGTAATAAATGGAAGCCTCCTCAGAAGTCTGTTTTGAGAATTAAAATGACTTAATACAGATAAAGTGCCAAGAATGATTGATAAATGTTGTTTATTGTTATTTCCTTTATAGGTTTGCTTTTTGTATCCTGTTTAAGAAGGCCTTCTTTTTTTTGCCAAAGACTTAAACATGTTCTCCAAACATATTTTTTTCTGATATTTCTTACAGGTGTTTTGTGTTTGGCCATGTCACACAGCATGTGGGATCTTAGTTCCCCACCCAGGGATCGAACCTGGGTCCTCTACAGTGGAAGCATAAAGTCTTAGCCACTGGACAACCAGAAAAGTGTGATAAGTGGTATTCTTTTTTAATGGTTAGATCTTTAGCTAATTTAGAATTAATTTTTCTGAATTGAGTAAAGTGAAGTCGCTCAGTTGTGTCTGACTCTTTGTGACCCCATGGACTGTAGCCTACCAGGTTCCTCTGTCCATGGGATTTTCCTGGCAAGAATACTGGAGTGGGTTGCCATTTCTTTCTCCAGGAGATCTTCCCAAACCAGGGATTGAACCCAGGTCTTCCGCATTATAGGCAGACACTTTACTGTCTGAGTCACCAGGGAAGTCGAATTGAGTAAATTAGGAATCTAACCCCTCTTCCCCAGAAGACAGTCATTCTCCCCAGACCATTTTAGTAAATAGTCCATCTCCCAGTGACTTGAAGTATCACTTTTGTCATTTACTAATTCCCATAATACATTGATCCAGTTTTTCTATTCCTATCCCATATTACAATGTTTTAATTACTAGAACTTTGTCAGACATTTTGAATTTGGTTAAGACGGTGCCCTCCTCTTTCTTCTTCTTTTATAAAATTAGATATTCTTGCATATTTAAGGCATCATAGGAACATCAGTTCTGCAAGTTCCATTTTGCAGTTTTTATTGATAATGTATTGATTTTTTAAAAAATTAATTTGGGAAAGAGTTGTCATCTTTATTATGTGGATAATGTTTGTAAGCATAGAGGGATATGGGTGTTTCCAAAGCCAACTAGGGAAATAAGAGTGCCAATACAGGAAGGTGCAAGGCAAATGGGAGCCCAGTGAAGTTCCCAGTGGTCCAACTGATGGGCATGGTCTTGGGACGTTGGGAGGGATAAAAGGAGGGCTGCAGCTCCCGGTGTTTTGTGAGTTGACTGTGCATCTGAAGATCTGGGTGGGACTCTCTGCTGTGTGCAAGCCAGCTTGTATATATCTAGCACACAGAGAAGCTCAATAAATATTTGTTAAATCAGTGCACAAAGGAGTGAAGCAATTACATTTTGGAGAGATTATTGTATGCCAAACAACCTGTTAGCACTATTCATAGTAGTGCTAATCTTCATAATAACCCTTCCAGGCAGGTATTATGACCCCCCATTTGACAGGCCAGGAAAACTGAGGATCAGAGAGGGGAAGTCTCTTGCCCATCTTCAAACCCAGGTCTTTATGATTCCAGAAGTCATCAACAGAAGGGACCAATTCTCATTTCCATCCTTCCACTAATTCATCCATCTGTCAAGGATTTACTAAGCACCTACTGGGTAGCACAACAGCCAAGTACAACAACTGCTCTAAATGACATAGAGTAGGTGGAGAGCTTCTAGGAAGACCGCCTGGGCAGCTGGGCTTTAGGTACCGAAAGGGTGGGGTTTCTGGCGTGCACCTCCAGGCAATGTATTACAGCTGCCTAGGCCTCAAGGCTAGGGCTTCCCTGGTGGCTCAGTGGTCAAGAATCTGCCTGCCAATGTAGGAGGCTTCTGTTTGATCCCTGGAGAAGAAAGAATGGAAACCCACTCCAGTATTCTTGCCTGGAAAATCTCATGGACAGAGGAGCCTGGCGGGCTACAGTCCAAAGGGTCGCAAAAGAATCGGACACGACTTACTGAAAAAAACAACAAGGCCTCAAGGCTATGGCTTTGGCTGAGGAGGGAACGCTAGATCACGGTTTAGGCAGCAAATATTACGAACATTGGCCTAGAGGGGGCGCGTTTCCGCAGGTAGAAGCATAGCCTGGAGACCCTCTTCGCGCCGACAGGCCATCAGTACGCAGGCGCAGAGGACCTAAGGCGCGGCTTAATATCTTGCGGAGGGATAATTTGTGAAGAGAAGGCGTGCCTCAATCAAATTACCTCTCATTGATTTGCCTCTGTCTCTGAGGGCGTGGCCCCTTCACGGAATAAGGTCCTGCAGAACCTAGTTCTCGCGCTGTTTGGAGGCGTAGCTTAGGGCGGGTCCTTGAATCATCTCTCAAGGATTGGTCGCCTCACCCGGAGGGCGTGGCCCGGCTAGCTGTCTGTCCGCGGTTCGGTCACTTCCTGTGGAGTTTCCCCAACCCGTGGAGGAGGGGGAAGAGTGCGAGGGGGAGGAGGGCGGTCGTCCGGGGTTAGGTTGAGGGGGTTGTTGGTCCGTTCTGGGCGGGGGATGACTCACGGCCCATCCCATCTCCCCGACGCCGTCCGCCCGCGCAGAGCTCGCTCCATGGCTTAGCGGAGGAGGCGGTGGCGAGCGGGGGAGGGTACTCGTAATTTGTTAGGGGGACCGGGCCGAGGCCCGACCGGCCTGGCAGGGCTCACCCGGGGCCGGGCGTCATGTCTCATGCGGCCGAGCCAGCTCGGGACGGCGTAGAGGCCAGCGCGGAGGGCCCTCGAGCCGTGTTCCTGTTGTTGGAGGAGCGCAGGCCGGCCGACTCAGCCCAGCTGCTCAGGTGCGGGGCCGCCTGGGACCGGTAGTGCTGACTGGGATTTCTGGGGGCAGCGGGAGCCCAGGATTGTGATTGGAGGCCCTCGGCCTAGACTTGGAGGACGTCTGGGCGCCCGACTTGGGGGGGCACCTAAGGAATCTGGCGGTGGCCTGCTTGAACTCAAGCTTAAAGGAGTCATGGAAGTGCATTAAGGGAGGCCTGGTTCAGATTTGGGGGGCCTCTTGACTAGGTCTACAGGGGCTGATTCTGTTGTGTCCAGAAACTAGTCTAGGGTTGCTGAGCTTTGAATGCTGAGACTCTAACTAGAGGCTGCATTTGGGGTCTTTGAGTCGGGTATGAGGGGACACTCTGAGGTGAAGCACTGATTTAAAGGGACTTTTTCCCTCCGGGAAGGGCTCCTGGAAGAGAGGTACTGTCTTGGGAGCTTGATGACTCCCAGTGGCTGGTTGCTGGAGGCTGTGTTTGAGGACAACATGACTCTGGAGGGATTTGGGGGTATCTCGAATATACTGCGTGGAACCACCCTTGTGAGTGTGTGAGTGAACAAGAAAAGCAACATTAGCCAAGACTTGATCAGAGTAATCTCCTCACCTGCCCACCCATCCAGCTGGGTAGTGGAAAAGCTGTCTTCCCAACACCCGTATAGGGGCTCAAATGGGAGACAGTCAGACAGCAATGGAGATGGTGCCACCTCTTATCTCAGAGAAGGCCTCAGACCTTATTTCGGAATCCAGAGGAGGGTCTTGTTCCTGCTGCTGCCTGCACTAGTCGCTCAGCCAGCCCTCTTCACCCCCTACACACACACATTTTTTTTTTAATCTCACCTTTCCAGACTGTCTCTCAGGCCCTGGAGACAATCTTGAATCTGACCCTAGAGCTGGAATGAGCACCAATTGCACCATCCTTGCCTAGGTGGATCTTCTCTGACATCTTAGCCTCACTTCCATCAGAGGGCCTGGAAGCCCCAGTCCTCTCTGTGTATACCCTGCCTATCCCAGCCCCAGTGCCCACCTCTTCCAACTTCTGTGCAATGAATGTGTGAGCATGGGAGGGGGCTTTGCCTACTTTCTGCCTTGGGATTGTGCTGAGCTCAGCGACTCTCTGAGGTTCCTCTTCCCGGCTTCCTGGGTGGTTTTAGGGCCCCAACTGTGGGTGAGGAAAGGGAGGAAGACAGATTCTTGGGGAGGGGCAAGAATTCTTGTCAAGTGAAGTCAATGAATATTTCAGGATTATAAATCTTTGACTAAATTCAAGGATGCATATCCATCTGTCTACGTGTTAATATCCCTCACACACTAGGGTCTTGCACCCAGCATGGAGGGTTGAGTAGGAACCTTTCCATATATCAATTAACCATCTTCTAATGTCTTTATAACAACTTAGAGCATCACAGTAGTGGCAGTTGTTGAAGGGGAGGGGTGTTCATGGCTTCTCATTTTATGTGTCAGCGGGTTTTGGTACTGGAGTTGCGTTTGTGTTTTGATTTATTCAAAAAACTGGAGAGGGCTGGGCAGGCTCCTCTGACCAGAAAAAAATGTTCATATAAAGCAGATCATCCGCCCAAATTCTCCCTCTTGTAAATCCAGATTATTGGACCGAGGGGAGCCTCTGTTATTCCCATCTTGTTTTTGGATGCCTGTTGGCATCCCACAAACTGGCTGGGGCAGGGTTGGTGGGGAGGGGGCGGGGCACTTTTGCAAAGCGGCGGATCCTTCAGTAAGTGAATCAGCTACCCCAGTTCTCTTTGTGATGCATTCAGTTTGTGTTACAATGGACTGTTCTGCAGAGGGGTGTCCCCACTTGGACCAATGCAGGCTCACCTTCAGCAGCTAGGAAAGCAGCGGGGGCTGTGGGGGCTGGGTGAACTCTGAATGCGGAGTCAGGAATCCCTCAAAGTGAATTGTCACTCCTAAATTCTTCATTTCTATTTTCCTGAAACCCAGGTTGTACACGTGATTGTTAGATCGAGGAGCTGGGATCCAGGCTTATTATTTTGAATCTTAAGGAACTATGGGTAACACGGAGCAAGAGTGGGGAGGGAATAAGACCGGGGAATTCTTGGTGGTGGTTTCAGCAAAGTGGCAGAACGTGAGGGCTACACTCAGTTCTTCTCCCTCTTGGTGTGTGCTTCTGTTCTCTCTGTGTGTGTCTGTCTGTGTGTCTCTGTCTGCCTTAGGGGAATGATGTCTGCATACATTCACTGACCGTTACCCCTGCCTTTTCCCCACCCTCAGCCTGAACTCTTTGCTTCCGGAGTCCGGGATTGTTGCAGACATCGAGTTAGAAAACGTCCTTGATCCTGACAGCTTCTACGAGCTCAAAAGCCAACCCCTATCGCTACGCTCAAGGTATGTCTCTTCCGACTTCCCCTCCTGATTCCTCAGGCACCGCCATCACCTCTTGATGGGCAGAGGTATCAGTGTCAGCCCAGCCCATTCTCTCACCAGCCTAAACTTTTCAGAGAGTAAAATTAAGGGCCAGAAAGATCATGTAAAAAGCAGGAGGCCAAACTAGGATTCCAGTATCTCAGACAAAATCTCCTCTGCTTCCTCCCGCCCCACCTGCTCATCCATTCATAGATAAAAATTTCAGCGTGCATGGAGTTCCCGGACCGGGGCGTGGCGTGCTTAAGTCCAGCCCCCAAGTGGGTGGAGCCGTTCCCCAAATCCCTGGTCGTCCTTCCGCCTAACTCCACGAATTCACTCCCACCGCCCTTTAAGAACCCCTGCTGGTGTCTTCTTTCCCCCCAAGCTTTCGAAGTCGAAATGTGCTGAGTCATGGGCCTGGGCTTTAAGAGAGGGGAGGGGACCTGGAAGAGGGGCAGGAAGAGAGGATTGTGAAATCTCCTTTTCAAGACTGACTAGCTCCTGGGACCAGAGGCCTAAGCAGGGAAGAAGAAGGGTTTTCCGTTGCCCGGAAGCCTGATGCCCACCCCCAGGAGATCAGGGAGTATGTCCAGCCCGAAATAGAGCTTAGGAGCCTTCTGTGCCACAGTCTTAATTCTGTTTCTTTCAGCTCTCCTTTAAATTGCTCCCAGAGCTGAACAGTAGTATCTCAGCTCAATATATGAACAGGCCCCAGTCCTGGCTTCACCCTAAGGACTGAGGGCTAAAGTTGCCCCAGCAGACTGAGCCCTGAGTGTGGCAACTGGGTCTGGTTCCTGTATCTCCCCTCTATGTTGTGGCCTCTGGAGGCAGTGACTCCTTAGGCTGGGAGCTGAGACTTTTAGCTTACCTGTGGCCCCGTATTTCCCATTCCACAGCCTCCCAATATCACTGCAGGCCACACCAGCCACCCCAGCTACACTCTCTGCATCATCTTCTGCAGGGGGCTCCAGGACCCCTGCCATGTCGTCGTCGTCTTCATCGCGGGTCTTGCTGCGGCAGCAGCTAATGCGGGCCCAGGCCCAGGAACAGGAGAGGCGTGAGCGTCGGGAACAGGCCGCAGCCTCTTCCTTCCCTAGTCCTGCACCTGCCTCTCCTGCCATCTCTGTGGTTGGCGTCTCTGCTGGGGGCCACACACTGGGTCGTCCTCCCCCAGCTCAGGTGCCCAGGGAGGTGCTCAAGGTAAGGCCACATCCAGAGGCCCTGGGAGGGGCTCCTGGTGACTGAGGATTGGCCCTGGTGGCTTTGGGGTGAGGCCCTAGGGGCTCTAAAGGAGGGTCTCACGTACTGGTAAAAGGGGGCTGTGCTAGTGTCCCACTGTGCTTTGGGTTTCCAAGGTGTTCCCGTGGAGTTGTGAGGGGTTCTTGGGGGCCATAGGATGTCTTGGTGGCCTGTGGAGGTGCACGAGTGCCCTGGAGTCTGTGAAGTGACTCGGTAGGAAGCACTTTATGTCTGGTGATGCATTAGGAGTTCTTTGGCATTGGAGTGTCTTGGGGAGCCGTGTGTGTGGTTCCCAGGTTTGTTAAGTGGGGTCAGAGACTTTGCAGACGTGGGGAGTCTTGGGGACTGTGACAAGCTGCTCCAGAAGCTGAAGGAGTCTGCCAGCCTTGGGTAGATCTTGGGAGGCTGTGCAGGATCTCTGAGAGAGGGAGTTTGGGTCCTAGGGGAGAGTTACCAGTGTTTGGGGGTTGGGCAAGGGTTCTCAGATTCTGGGCCTGGCTTGCCATCCTGAGCCTAGAAACAGATGACTTCTGAGAGGCAAACTGGGGCTCAGAGTTGCTCTTTCTGAGCCCTGTTCTGCCTTGTTCCTTCCTACCCCATCTCCCTTTCATTCCACAGGTGCAGACTCATCTGGAGAACCCAACACGCTATCATCTACAGCAGGCGCGCCGACAGCAGGTGAAACAGTACCTCTCCACCACACTTGGGCCCAAGCTGGCTTCCCAGGCCCTCACCCCACCACCAGGGGGTGCTAGTGCCCAGCCGCTCCCCACCCCCGAGGCTGCCCACGCTCCTGGTCCCACCAGCAGTGCTCCCAACAGTCCCATGGCGCTGCTCACCATCGGGTCTAGCTCAGAGAAGGAGGTGAGTGGCTGCAGACCACCCTCACAGGCTCCCCCTACCCCAGCTTCTTCTAATGCTCTTCCGTATTTCTTCTCCCAGATCGACGATGTCATCGATGAGATTATTAGCCTGGAGTCCAGTTACAACGATGAGATGCTCAGCTATCTGCCTGGAGGCAACACAGGGCTGCAGCTCCCCAGCACGGTGAGGCCCTGAGAGGGGAGGTTGGTCTAAAAATTTGTGTGTCTCTCTATTCCTGAGGAATAGCTTATGTACACCCAAGCTGGCTATATATAAGAGATTCTCATGTTGAATTGTACTGAGATAGAGTGTGGGGGCTGAATGATAAGAATGAGGCACATCAGTGCCCTGGGCCCACGTTAGACTGCATGAACAGGTTGACTTTGTAGATTTTGATACATACACGGTGGGAACTTTATGGACATGTTAGGGCATACCAAAGCACTCAAGCTTCACTGTGAGGAAAAAGAAGAGGACTCTTGTAGCATTTTGAATGTATTAAGACATTCAGATCATGAGGACATACACAGACCATGAAGTGATTGGAACACGATATGCCAAACTTGATGTAGCCAGATTTGATGTACTTGGACCTTGAAGTAATTAGAACGTACCACATCTCTTACAGTGAACTGTGCCAAGAGGCTGGGTCCTTGTAAAGATTGGATAAAGCATTCTAGAGTAAGAGATGTACCAGTGAACTATAACATTCTGGTTTTGAACATTCCAAGAGTCCCATAACTTGCTTTGGGACATAGCAAGTGGCTATAGCTTTACTTCTTTCCAGCTTATCAAGAGGATAGAAGCACATAAAAATGGTATCAATTTATCAGAATTTTTCATTGATTTGGACAACAGCTAAAGATTGGGATTTATATTAGACAGATCCAGTGGACTAGTGGGGGTTTCAAGAAATGAAAACTCATCAAGAGGTGGGACTGATCGCTTATGGATTAGTTTCTTGCCCTAGGGTGTATTCAGGAGAGTTTGAAGGAGAAAAGAAACTAGGTGATGTAAAAACAGTGCTTGTTGAGTGGTTGGAAAAGAAATCCTGAGAGATCAGAATGTGCAAGATGTTAGAGTCAGGACCTTGGTGAATGGCAGCTGAAGACTGTATGTAATGTGATGTAATGCAGTCACAGCAAAAGACTGGAGATCGGGCTGGGGAACTTTCCAGAAGGCCAGATTTGGGGTGGAATATTGCCATGACAATTTCCCAAGGTCTGAAAAGACTGGGTTGGAGTGTTCCAAGAATCCTGAATTGGAATATCATGCTAGGAGGGGCTGAAATATTGCATTGGAGCTGATAAAGACCTGAGAAGGGTGGTTTTCTGGCACTTCTCTTCAGAGCCAGCCCTGGGGTTTGGGAGAGAGGCTTCAGAAGTCTCCAGGGGATTGAAGGGGCTATGGGGTCACAATGAACAGGCCAGGCAGGGTCCAGTCCCCCAGCAAAGCAGGGTAGGTCCCCTTGACCCTGTCCTCCCTGTGAGTCACTGTATGAAATTCCCTTGACGGAGAAGGAAGGGTTCCCACATGGAGCCAGGCAATCATTGTGTGAGGGGGCCCATCTTTGGGGTGTGTGGAGGGTCAGGAACTAGGTTTGGAGAAGAGGCTGAGCCTGGGGTCTGTTCCAACCATGTTTTTTCTGCTCGCTGTGCCTGCAGCTGCCTGTGTCCGGGAATCTGCTTGATGTGTACAGTAATCAGGGCGTGGCCACGCCAGCCATCACTGTCAGCAACTCCTGTCCAGCTGAGCTGCCCAATATCAAACGGGAGATCTCTGGTAAGGAACAGGGTCTTGGCCCTGTGCCATCATCCTTTACCCCAGGGCAAGCCCCATTTCTACCAGGTCTGGAGGTCGGGGCTGGTTCTAGGGGAAGAGGGTTTAAACAGACAGTAATGGGGGCTGTTTGCCACCTTTGGCCATATGGCCTATGGTCCTGCTTTCAGTCCACTTCCTCTTCTCTTGGGTTTAACAAATGGCCTGTCACCATGGCTTCTTTAAAAATCAGAAAAAGGGTAGCACTTTGTAAATAGTCACTTCCCCTGCCTGCGCCCACCAAAGCCTACCCCAGTGGCTACATGTGCTGCACTCCGTCATCTGTCATCTTTCCCGGGCCCAGAAGCTCTGACCACCCCGTCTCTTCCAGAGACGGAGGCCAAGGCCCTTTTGAAGGAACGGCAGAAGAAAGACAATCACAACCTGAGTGAGTGGGAGCATGTACCCCTGGCCGCGTGCCATGCAGCCCTGCTTCACTCTGCCCAGCCTTCCTTGAGGGGGTGGGGCTCTCCCTGCAGCAGCCTCTTAACTCCCCAGTTTTTCTTCTTCCCTCCTCGGCCTATTGATGACTCCTCTTTCTTTCCCTCGCCTTCCAAGTTGAACGTCGCAGGCGATTCAACATTAACGACAGGATCAAGGAGTTGGGCACCCTCATCCCCAAGTCCAGTGACCCGTGAGTCTGGGCCGGGAGCCCCAGGGCCAGTGGAAGGTGGGGCAGGGGCCCCACTCCCTGAAAGTCATTCCAGGGTGGGCCTGCCCTAAATGGGAACCACCCAGGCAGTCCTGCTCATTTGCCTCTTTCTCACCCAGCTTTCCTCACTCTGAGCAGGGTGGCAGCCCCTCACCATGTCCCAATCTAAAGTTTCAGGTTCATGACATTATGGTCCATGTACCTTGTCCAACCCCCGCATGAGTTTTCTGCTTATTTAGTACTTCTTTTTATTTACTCAAGAAATATATTCAGCTGCTTCTGCTTTGTGCCAGGTACCATGCTAGGCCCTGAGGATACCAGAGGGCACAAAACACAAAAAAGTCCCCGACCTCATGGAACTGATGTTTTAGTGGGGGCAGACAGACAGCAAAAAAATAAATAAGTAAAATCTGGTGGTTATGATGAGTGTGGTGGAGAGGAATGAAGAATGGAAGGAAGAAAGGGGGATGCTGGGGAAGGTCACAGGTTGGAGTGAGGAGGGTGGGGACAGGGCAGGCCTCAGCTGATGAGGAAACATTTGAATAAAGAGCCTGAGTAGGTGAGGCTGGAGCCATCTGGGTGGCCATCTGGGAAAGAGAGAGCTCAAGGTGGAGGGCAGAACTGAGCTGGAGGCCCTGGTGTGGGAATGATTTTCCATGTTCTAGGAGCATTGAGAAGCCAATGTGGCTGCAGTGGGGGGGTCGATAAGAGGAGCGGTAAGGGATCAGGTCAGGGAGTCTCCTGGCTTCGGAGTGTGATGGGGCATCATTGGAAGGTTCCAGGCAGATGGTTTTCATCTGAGCATTCCATACCCTTGATGGACCTGCACTTCAAGTTCCAAGCATGTGGCTAGGTGCTCCATCTACCTGGTGCAGTGCCCCCTTCAGTTCCCAAGAGACTCCATATGCAGCATTCCCTTCTTTCCTCCCCCTCGGGCCCCACAGGGAGATGCGCTGGAACAAGGGCACCATCCTAAAAGCCTCCGTGGATTACATCCGCAAGTTGCAGAAGGAGCAACAGCGCTCCAAAGACCTGGAGAGCCGGCAGCGATCCCTGGAGCAAGCCAACCGCAGCCTGCAGCTCCGAATCCAGGTCTGGAAGGAGGAGGCAGTATTAGAGGTGGGGGTGGGGGGGCTTCCTGAGGCAGAAGCAGAGGGAGAAGAGGCCAGGATTTCCCCTCTGGGCATATTTGGGGGATCCCCGGGCTTCCTGACTCACATGTTGATGATGATGACGATCATAAGCAGTGATCATAACATGCTAGCGCTAAGTTGCTTCAGTCATGTCCGACTCTGTGACCCCATGGACTGTAGCCCTCCAGGCTCCTCTGTCCATGGGATTCTCCAGGCAAGAATACTGGAGTGGGTTGCCATGCCCTCTTCCAGGGGATCTTCCCCACCCAGGGATCGAACCCATGTCTCTTATGTCTCCTGCATTAGCAGGTGGGTTCTTTACCACTAGCACCACCTGGGAAGATCAGTCATAACATTAACAAGAATAATAATGAATATTGGCTAACAGACATGGTGTTCATCTTGTGCCATGAACTGTGACAAGAGCCTTCTCTCCATTTACTAAGTTAATCCTCACAACAATCCTGTGAGACAGGGACCATTATACCCATTTTATGGATTGGGACTCTGAGGCTCAGAGACAGATGGTAAGCAACTTGCCTAAAGTTATGCAACTAGTGAGTGGCAGATGCTGAATTTGAACCTAGGCAGCTTACCCTTTTAACTTTTAAATCCCCTGCCTCTGAAGGACCTCTGAACCCCATCTTGTGCCACACATCCCCCACCTATGTTTTGCAGGAGCTGGAGCTGCAGGCCCAGATCCATGGTCTGCCAGTGCCTCCCACCCCAGGGCTGCTCTCGCTGGCTGCAACTTCAGCCTCTGACAGTCTCAAGCCAGAGCAGCTGGATGTTGAAGAGGAGGGCAGGCCAGGCACAGCGATTTTTCATGCAGTGGGGGGCCTTGCCCAAAGTGCTCCCCATCAGCAGCCCCCGCCACCACCCTCGGATGCACTTCTGGACCTGCACTTTCCCAGCGACCACCTGGGGGATCTGGGGGACCCCTTCCACCTGGGGCTGGAGGACATTCTGATGGAGGAGGAGGAGGGGGTGGTGGGGGGACTGTCAGGGGGCACCCTGTCCCCACTGCGGGCTGCCTCTGATCCCCTGCTTTCTTCAGTATCCCCTGCAGTCTCCAAGGCCAGCAGTCGCCGCAGCAGCTTTAGCATGGAAGAGGAGTCCTGATCACACCTCACCCCTCCCCTGGGACTTCCCCACCCAGGAAGGGAGGACCTGTTAGGATGAGGCCCCACCTTTTCTGCTGCCTTTCCATGAGACTGCCCTGTCCAGGTGTACCCCGGGGAAAAGGAGACTTGATGAGGCCCCACCTCTTCCCCACAGGACAGGCCAGTGCAGGTGTTTAGGCATGGAGAAGGTAGGGACATCAGGGCCTGTCTCCTGCAGATCACAGCCTGACCTTGTCCCGTGAGACTCGCCCGTGCCCAGGTGAGGGAAAAAGATGGGATGAGGTTGGCCCCTGGCCTCTGGGGACTGTCCTAGTGGGTTTCCTGTGATAAAGAGGTGTCCGGATAATGCTCCATCCCCTCTCTTGGAACCATCAGTCTAGTCCATCCTGGGAAGGAAGAGGAGTCAAAATGATGGCGGTCCCAGCCTAGATGTTTAAGCCCTGTCCCTTCCCCTGTGAATCTTGCCCTGCCCAGGCAAGGAACAGAAGTGAGGATGAGAGCCAGCCCCTTCACCTGGGAACTCAGTCCTGGCCTTGTAACAATGGAGGACTCAGGCCCTGCCCCTTCCTTATAGGAACAACTCAGCACAGGTATTTCAGGTGTGGAGGAGTCAGTAAGATCAGGCAGCTTTGTGGAGACCACAGTCTTTGTCTCTTAGCAATATCCCATCCAGCATTCCATACTGCAGGGAGGAGTGGTACTTAAGCTCCCCCCAAACCCCGATATCCCCCCCCCCCTGCCTTAACCTGGGACCAACTTGACCTAACCTAGGAGGGCTTTAAGCTGAACTTGCCCTTGGAGAAGGGGGCAGATCTTGAAATCTTGTGGGTTGACATTCCAGACCTAGATCAGGAGTGAGTGAGAGTTAGACCCCGCACCCTTAGGCAGAGTGTTGCTTCCTTTCAGGGGTAGACTGGAGAGGTGATGGAGATTAGGGAGTACTTGGTGCAGTTTTACACAACCAGCACCACAGTACTCTTTTTTTCAACATGTAGAGGAACAGGATGAAGAAAGGGGCCTTTCCAGGGAGTTCCCCAGCCTGGGAACAAGTGGAAGCCTATCCCACCAAGACAGAGGCATAGGGGGAGGATCGCGAAAGCATACATACCCACTCTTTTGTTTACCTGATTTTTTAATTGACTCCCCTCCCCACTCAGAAGTTAAGTCGCCCCCAACCTCTGGCCTCCACCCAATTCTCCATTTGGAGAAATCCTCCCCGTTTCAGAGTTATCAAGAGACACTCCCTCCTCATCCCCATCCCTCCTACACATACACCCAAGGTTGTCAGCTTTGAATTGTTGGGGCCATGCCCCAAGGAATGTGTTCTGAGGGATCTGTAGGTTTGTGATTAAAATAATAAATGCTAGGCGTGTTTGATGCGCTTTTAACTTTGGCAAAGAGTCTCCTGTCCTTGATTTTGTCTGTGCAGTTAGCATGGCTCATGAAGGCCAGGAGAGAGAAAGGTTCTTGGAAGAAACAGATTTGAGAGGATGAATAAAACAATTTAGGTAGAGGGGCTGGAGGAAAACAATGTACAAGCAAATTTAGTCCTCAACTATCTGCTGGGCAGTTGGTTGCAAGTGTTGTACCCAATTTATTATTCTAAGGAATATTCATCAAGAGAGTACTGGTTCCTATTCCTATTTCATGTCTTAAGAAACACAGATTAAGAGTAAGAACTATCTGAAGGTACACAACTGGTAAATGGATGAAGAGCTTAATGGTAAAGTTAGGTAAGTGAGGGCTCTGGTTTGAAAAATGTCACTGAGGACAGGCGAGCCAAAAGATATTTTCTTGCAAGGTCACTTTTGAAACTGATTTAAAAAAAGGAGTATATGATGATATCTATGGCAAAACAGTAGAGGTATTCCAGATGGTGAAAATGGCAAAGACAAAAATCGTAGAGGAATAAGCAGACAACTTGGTTTTGGAACAGATGTTGACATTTGTGTGGGGGGGGGGATTTAAATGGAAGTGAAGAGACACAAGTACTCCTGGAATTTCTCAACCTAACTAACTCCCAGGACAGGTATCAGGCCACCTCCTGTGTCACCCCCATCAAACATTGATCCCTGAGCACTGGGACCCAGCCTGGTCCTGTGTTTCCCCAGTCAGACTGACTACCACACTGCCTTGCACCTTTCTAGCCTAACATACTGTGAGTCCTAGGGCCTGGTTGCTGAGCATTTATCACCAGAATGGTGGTTCTCTGATAGCTTTTTTTCCTCCTCAGATTTGCTATATTTGATTTATTTTACAAAGATAACACCCAGAAATTTTTTTTTTTGTTTGTATTCTGGAATAATTCAGATTTACAGAAGTGTGGCAAAGATAGTAGAGAGTTCTCATAGCTATAATCCAGCTCCCCCTAATGTTAACAGCTGTAACAACCATGGCACATTTATTAAGGCTAGGAAAATCACATTGGCACAGCATTAGGAAGTCCAGACTATTTGGATTTCACTGGTTTTTTCCCAAATGTCTTTTCCCTGTTCTAGGATTCAAGTAAGGATACTCTATTTGCTATCTCTCTCTGTGTAACAAATGACTACAATCTTAGTGGCTAAAAAATCATGTATGCATTATCTCCCAGTTTTTGCAGGTCAGGAATCCAGGCTGGCTTAGCTGGGTCCTCTGCTCCAGCGGCTGTCACAAGAGTGCAGTCAGGGGAGGTGTGGGTAGGACTGAGGGCTCATCTGAAAGGGGGACTGGAAAAGAATCTGCTCCGTACTAAAATGGTTTGGGGCAGACCTCAGTTCTCTGCAGCCTATTACACTGAGGGCCTCAGTTCCTTGCTGGCTGTCAGCTGGAGGTGCCCACGGTCCTTATTGTATGTGCCTTTCCTCCCTTGAGGCAGCTCATAACGTATGTAGTTTGCTTCATCAAAGTCAACGTTAGAAGAGTCCGCTAGCAAAACGGAAGCTACAATCTCTTGTAATCCAATATGGAAGTGATATCCGCTCACCGTTAAGGCATTCTGTTGGTTAGAAGCAAATTACTCAAGGGAGAGGATTACACAAGATGATGCATACCAGTAAGACCACTGCGGGGGGAGCTGTCTTAGAAGCTCCATACCACACTGGGTTGAGCTGTCATATTTTCGTGGTCTCCTCTGACAGTTTCTCAGTCTGCCCATTGAGAAGGCATTGTACTATGCCAGAGGTAACAAGCACATCTAGTACCCAGACCTTGGTTTCTAAGTGCCACGCTCCAATAAAAGGAACATGAGCTCCTTGGAGAAATGACTGATTTTAAGGCTGGTGAAGAGAAATTTAACAAGACAAGCCTGGGGCATTGTGTGGTGCCAGAAAGTAAGGAAGAACCTAAAAAAAAATGAGACTGTCATAAAGGTGTGGGAGCCAATCTGAAAGAACTCCAAACAGCCAAAGGTAATCTGAGCAGCAAAAAAATAACAATAGTGCTGTGTTATAATCCAAAAACTAAATATCCATGATTCCATACTTATATAAATCAGTGATATGATTGTGTAAGTAAATAAATGCTGGAGATGGGACAACTCTTCCTTGCATAAGACTCCCAAATAATAAATATAGAAGGAATGAGAGAAATGGAAAATTACCACTAGAATACCACAATAATAATTACTCTGGACTGGATCCACAGCTAAATGCTAAAATTAGCAGGCAAAACTTGAAGGTGGGCACACAGTGAGCCTGGACTGTACATTATTTCTGCCTGGGTCAGGTTCAGAACCCTGCTTGGAGGGAAGTGGAGCCTAGGAAGAGAATAGCAATATAGCTGAGTTGGGTCGGAGAGGTCAGATTTTAGACCTTAGGACTAGCAGGCATGATACCGGGGGAAAAAAAGCTTTGTAGAGTCAGACTTTCAGAAATCATCATAGGCATTGCTTTAGGTCTTTGACCAAATGCTAGGCTATGCAGGTTTAGAGTGAGGCACTGCGAGACCAAGCAAAGATCAGTCCTGGGCTTAGATGAACTGAATGGATGCTTGCACATTCCTGGGAGACAGAGATTTTGACCAGCCTGAGTGGAGAATCTTTACCCAATACCCCAGTGAGAAACAGACACCCCAGAAAGACCATGCCTTAAGACCATGCCGCTTCAGCTCTAGAGTAAGGGTTACTATAGATCTTCAAAATATGCTAAAAATATGCTTCAAAAGGATCAAGTTGAATTGTGACATTTAGAATGTATGTAGATATAGCATATATAACAATAACACAAGACAGGATTTGGGAAATGAAACCACAGCTTTGCAAGATTTTTCCATCTCATGTGAGATGGTGCAATATTAACTTTGAGTTGACTGTAATAAATTAAGGATGCATTTTGTAATCACCAGGGAAACCTCTAAAAAAGATAATGAAAACAGGTACAACTCAAAAGCCAATTGAGGGCTTCCTTGGTGGTCCAGTGGTTAAGAATCCACCTGCCAATGCAGGGGACACAGGTTCAATCCCTGGTCCGGGAAGATCCCACATGCTGCAGGGTAAACTAAGCCTGCAAGCTGCAACTACTGGAGCCCATGCTCTGCAACAGGAGAAGCCATCGCAACGAGAAGCTCATGCACCACAATTGGAAGCCCATTTATGATTCTATGAGCTAGAAAATCAATGTATGCATGCTAACCCATATATTCACACATATCTATAAGTATTTCTGCATCTATTCATCTCTATATATTTTAAGATACACATGAATTCATAGTGATGTTCCAGTACCATATGGTTCATCTTAACCTTCCCTTCTTGCTTATCTGTAGCCTGACATTCCAACGTTGAGAAACCCAGTTCCAGCCATCCACCAACCATTACTTAATTGTTTGATCCCAGTGTATATGGATTGCAATATCAGAATTGTTAACCTGTATTCCTACGAGAGACAGCTTTACCAAAGTTAAGTGCTTTTCTATGGTTCCCTTTGTCTTTTAGCTCTGGAGTTTCCAGTCAAAATACCATTTTCCAGGGTTACTTAGGTCAGCATATCTGCTCCCCATGCTCTTCAGCGACATAGTATGGAATTCTACTTATTAATAAAAAGGAAAAGATATTGATACATACAACAACTAGGATGAATCACAAAAGCATTACACTTAGTGAAAGATGCCAGATGCAAATGAATATATATTACCTGATTCCATTTGTATGAAACCCTACAAAAGGCAAATATAATCTCCCACGACAGAAAGCCAATCAGTGCTTGTCTGAGACAGAGTGGAGGGTTGGGATGGGTAACTAAGGAACCTTTTGAGGGTAATTGAAATTTTCTATATATTGATTGTGGTGGTGGTTACAAGGAGTGTTTGTCAGAACTCCTTGAATTGTACAGATAGGTAGATAGGTAAATAGAGAATATATCGCAATAAAGTTCATATGTTAAAAAAGTAAAAAAAAGAGACCTGGCTGAAATAATTTTCCCACAGCAAGCAGATCATTTAGTCTGATGAAAATGACAGAAAAAAATGCAGGGGCATGGGTTTGATCCCATATGTGCTCCAAGAAAAAAAAAGGATACAATGAGATGCCATTTCTTTGTTCTGAGATTGGAGAAAATTGTAAAACAGAACAACACAGATTATTGGCTAGGCTGTGAGGAAACAGGTACTCAAATACGTTGATAGTGGTTATGAACTTGGAACAGCCCATTTGGGAGGGAATTTGGGAGTATCGACTAAAACCAGATATTCATGAAAAAAAATTTTTTTAATGTATTTGTGTGACTGCACCAGGTCTTAGTTGCAGCACATGGGATCTAGTTCCCTGACCAGGGATCGAACCCCGGCCCCCCTGCATTGGGAGCGTGGAATCTTAGCCACTGGATCACTAGGGAAATCCCCAGATATTCATTTTTTGATGCAGCAATCCCAGTTCTATGAATTTACCCTGCAGATATACCTCAGATAATAATAAAAAATATATGTACAAGGTTATTCCTTTTGGCATTGTTTATACTTGCAAAATACTAGAAACTGCCTATATGAGCAAACATAGGAGCGTAGTTCAATTATGATACATTGAAAAAATGGGGTACTATGTACCTGAGACAAAGAAGATATTATTAAATGAAAAATGCAAAGCACAAAAGAGTAGTTACAGGATGTTACCCTTCATGTAGGATAAATAAGATAATGTACATGTATGTGTTACAGCAGAAAAGTTTTCCTTCTATTCTGTAGGTTCTTTGCTGGTTTAATAATTAAATTAACATAAGACAGATAAATAGGAGAAAAACTAGTTTCGTATGTGCAGGATACCCATAAAAATATGAGACCCAAAGGTAGCTGGGCAATTGAGGCTTACATGCCAAACTGAGCTAAGGAATAGGATAAGGGCTTCAGAGAGGTTTCAAAGGGGAGGAGGGCAATTCACAGGATGATAAGAGCAGATGTTTCTTAGTCAAATGTTTGCTTGGCCATGCCGGGTCTTTCAGATAAAATGTTATCTCCGTATAGTTCTCTTTCTGGGCCAGACTACCTATCTTAATTCTTCTAAGAGGTTAAAGGAGAGGTAGAAGTTTTTTTTGAGCGGGCTGGTCTTGATTATTTTCAGCTTAAAATAAGTCACACACTAAAGTACCACATTTTGTAGACATTTCTCCAAAGAAGACACAGATGGCCAACAGGTACGTGAAAAGATGCTCAGTATCGCTAATTATTAGAGAAATGCAAACCAAAGTGGCATATTTTGGGGTGGCATTTCTGCTCCTCTTCACACGTGCTCATTTGTGTGAAAAGAAAGAGAAAGGATAAACTAGAAATTAAATAGGTTGGTTACCGCAACAAGGAGGTGGAGGGGAGGGCAAAATGGAATTCAAACAAAAACAAAGGAAACTAACCATATTTTAAATGAATCATGCAGCCTCATGAAGGAGGGGCGTTGGGGAGAGGGAGAACTAACCCAAGCAAATTTTTAAAAAATCTTTTTGGTCACTGGCATGTGGGATCTTAGTTCCCTGACCAGGGATCAAACCTCACGCCCTGCATTGGCATCTCAGAGTTTAAACCACTAGACCACCAGAGAAGTCCAAGCCAAGCAATTTTTGAACACAGTATTTTGACTACTATCAGTTTAAAGGAACGGCATCATATTGAAGCTATGGTAGTCTTGTTAAACACAGTATTTTGACTAGAAACCAACAGGAATCTAAAGACAAAAGAAGCTGTAAAAAAGTATTGACCTCTAGTTGATAGATTTGTTTGTCATAGTCTTATGGGTAAGCAATCCTGGAGTTAATATGCATTATGATTACACAAATAAGTAGATTTATTGTGGACAGTGGGAGATAGGTTTCTTTCTGTTGGAGAAGAATATGAAAAGTGAGGAAACTAAAATGAATCTTGTGTGTTGTGCTGAAATGGAAGTTATTAGTAGTGTACTTATGTTTTTCAAGTACATATATCTAAAAAATAAAAGGTACTTACCCCCATGGTCCAGTGGTTAAGACTCCTTGCTTCCACTGCAGGGGGTGCAGGTTCAATTCCTGGTCAGGAAACTAAGATCCCACATGCCACACGGCATGACAAAAAAATAAAAAATAAAAAATATATATACCTATAGCAAAATACATAACTAGATATAATAGGTATGTGTGTATACATGAATTAGCCCATATACATGTATTTTTTAGCTCTGTACACTTAGAGGGCATTGAGAAAATTACGCTCTAGTAGCAATGAACACTTTCTCAACTGGGGCTAAAAAGGAATAATGTTGAATCTGGAGCATCTTGTAATGCTAGAAAGCATGGAATTGCTTTAAAAAAAAATGATGGGGCCATGTCAAAGGGACACAAAAGTCAACTTGAAGGAGCTTCCACTGGTCAAATCTGGGACAATTTGAGCGTCAAAGGAAATAATGACAATGATTGATTATAATCTATGGAATAAAATAAGAATGAGTCTGTACAGATCTAAACACATAAATGGGGAAGAAGAGAAAGCTCTTTCTTATAGTAGACTAGTAACTAACAAATATCAAAGGAATGTTGGTGTTAGGAAATCATTGATGGATGCTGAAGCCAATAGTTCAAAATTTTTATATCTAAAGACAGGATGATAAAGCAAAGGTGGCAAAATGTGAACAACTGATGAACCTGGTAGAAGGATACAGGTAATTTCCTTATGGGCTTCCCTGGTAGCTCAGACAGTAAAGAATCGCCTGCAATGTGGGAGACCTGGGTTCAATCTCTGGGTTGGGAAGATCCCCTGGAGGAGGGCATGGCAATCCACTCCAGTATTCTTGCCTGGAGAATCCCTATGGACAGAGGAGCCTGGTGGGCTACAGTCCAGGGGGTCGCAAAAGGTTGGACACGACTGAGTGACTAAGCACATTTCCTTATACCATTCTTGCTTTTCTGTAAGTTTAAAATGGCATAGAATCATTTTTCTCCTCGCCCCACTAAAAAGAAAAAAAAGATAAATAAGGCATATCCTAGTACCAGATATGTTGCTGCTAAACATGCTTTCTAACTTTTTTCTTTCCCAAATATAAACTACTGCTTGGGTGGCAGGGTTTGCAGCGGTGGCCCGTAAGCACAGAGATGTTTATAATGCATTTAATCTTTTTATTATTTTTTATTTTTTATAATGCATTTTAACACTTATTTGAATGTTCCTGATGTTTTACTATCCTAGTTTTGTTTTTTAAGTGAAGCTTTCTCGTTTGATTCACTGCCATTCTTTCCTCACAGGTATTTTAAATTTATTGGTGGCTGGGCCCTTTACCTAACAGTATCACGTTAAAAAAAAAAAAAAAAGCGTCAAATCTTGAAAAAAAAAACAACAAAAAACACGCCAAGGGCTTCACGAGAGACGGGATTCCCGTTTTCGGGTCACCCGGAGGAGGGCCGGAACAAAACATGCGCACAGCTTCCGCTTTCATTTCCACTGTAAAGCCGACCATCTTCCTTAAAGGGGTACCGCGGAAGCGCGATTTTCGGTCGGCAAACACTTCCCTAGCGACGAGTCCCATGACACAGGAATGTCACAGTGTCGCATCACAATGAGTAGCCTAATGATAGCTCAAAAGTCAGATCTAATGACCTGGATTCTGGTAAAACACTAAACTGCAATTCACTTAACCGGCCAGTTTTCTTTTTCTCTTGTCTCGGTTTCCAAAACGCTGAACTTCCGGAGTAGACTCCTCCCCTTCTATTCCTGCCCGGTGGTTTGGTCCGACCCAATTCTACTGACAGGAGAGACAAACCGCGTCGGCGCAGAAAGCTGTTGGGGGGGTGGGGGGGAGGAACATGGCGCAAGCTCTGTCTGAAGAGGAGTTTCAGCGGATGCAGGTACCGCTCGGCGGGGAAAAGACCAGCAGGCTAGGCGACGGGGGTGCGGGGAAGAGAGAGATTGTGCCACCGGCTTTGAGCAGGGGTTGGTTGGGATGGACCTTGAGTCTAAGGGTTTTGGAGAAGGGAAACTGAGGTTCCGTTTGGTGAGACTACTGGATTCCGAGAAACTGTTGGGCTCTCAGCGGTTGGATTCTGTTAGTTTTGTGGGTGGAAGAGAGAGTTATAGCGTGGGTGATACCTACTGAGACCTGGAGGGGACAAGACCTTTGGGCTCGTGTGGGAGACACCCTAAGTGGGCGATGATATTGCTGAGCTTTGAGGGAAGGAGATCCTGAGAAGGCGAAACCATTTTGCCTGGAGAGGAAGGAAGCGGGCGTTGAGTTGTTTGCGTCATGGTGGGGGGAGCCCTGGAGAGGGCAATACCATTACTTGTGGGAGGTAGACATTTTTATGGGAGATACCACTATGCCAGGGCACTGGGGAAAGACCCCACATGTTGTCCTTGTTCCTGGGAGGTGGAGCTTCTGTGCAAGGGGTGGTACCATTGGATGATTAGGGGTGATCCCATTAGGGCTGGGGTGATGAAGGCCCTGAATGGGTAATACCATTAATCCTTGTTGGAGAGAGAACCAGAGGAGGTGAAAGAGTGATACCCCTGGACCGCGTGGAGAGGAGATCACCGGGCTCTGGGAAGGTACCCTGACTGAGTATTCTGACCACTTGATTCTTTTGGTGGGACTCTGAGATGGGATGAAAGGCCAAAGGGGGCCCTTGTTGACATAGTTCCTTTCTGGGGAAGATCATTGGATTTTGTGCTTGGGTAGACTCAAGGGGGGAAACCCTCTGTAGGGTCTGTGGGAGGACAGGAGGAACTCCAAGTGAAGACAGATAATTCATTCGTCCTTGAATGAAGGAAACCAGTTGTCACTGTGTGAAGGACCCTGAGGGTGGAAGGGCAAGATAATTGGACCATAAAAGGGGAAGGCCCTTGTAACTTGTGCATAAGGGTTATTCCATGTGAGTAAGGGTAATCCACCTAACCCATCCAAGGCCTTGTGGGGGAAAAACCCTGAAAGGTATAGGTTCATCTCATTAGATCATGACTGGGGAGATTTTGAGGGGTGTAGGGGACCCTTCAGTGAGGAAGATTGATTCCATTAGTCATGAGTGAAGGGAGAACCATTGGATTCTGATGGATAGAGACTCTTAAGTGGGTGCCAGGGGTGTTCTCATTGGATCAGGAGGAGAGGATCCAGGAGTGGACAGGGGCAGGAAAGGTTGTATAGGGCCCAAGCCCTCTCCCCTTTAGCAGACCACCCAGGGATGGAGTCTGGTGCCATGGGAGAGAGGGAAAGGTCCTGGTGCTGTAAGGGATGGTCGTTCTGGGAAGAACTGGCCTCAGTGCCCTGCAGTGCTGGTAGGTAGGGATATGCTGTTTGGAATGACCCATACTTCATTTGTCCTCGATTCTTGAAAGGGATCTGGACATTTTGAGAGCCTTGCTTGTGGGGACCCCGGGTAGCCCCTTTTTACTCAGTGAAATTGGTCATAATACCAAGCCCTCTTCCCTTGGGAAAGAGGGAAGAAGGCAGTCCCCCGCCCCCTACTTGGGCCAAGAGGATAGACAGCACCTCTGATGGAAGACTGCACAGTGTTTAGTGTGTGATGAGGCCAGCCAGGGTGAGGAGGCTGACTTCATCCTGTGGGCATGGAGAGCCGTGGAACACACAGAAACAAGAGATGGACTGGGTCAGCACTGTGGCATCCCCTGGGGTCATAGTTGGACTGAAAGGGGAGAGGTGGAGGCAGCAGGGAGATGGGCAAAGCAGGCTGTGGTCATAAGTAGAACTGATGAAGGTGGAACAGGGGCTGAGCAGCTGGACTCATTTGGGATGCAGCAGGCACAGGTCTTAAGAGTGACTGAAAAGGCACAGGAAGGGCAGCAGGGTCTCTGGGGCTCAGAGGGTTGGTTCCCTCCTCATGAGGGTAGAGGGCACATTCCCGCCAGGTCATTTCCCTCCCTGCTTCCCTCTCAGGCTCAGCTACTAGAACTCCGGACAAACAACTACCAGCTTTCAGATGAACTACGCAAGAATGGTGTTGGTGAGCCAGGAGGGTCTCATTAGATGGGGGTGGCTCTGGGGGACAGAGGCTAAGGGGGAAAATACCTCAGAGGCCTGGCAGAAAGACCTTTCAGCTCCTTACCACTGACTGAAGCTGAGATTCCCTGCTTTCCCCACACCAGAACTCACCAGTCTTCGACAGAAGGTTGCCTACCTGGATAAGGAGTTCAGCAAAGCTCAGAAGGTACCTCCTACCTACTCACTCACCCGAGTTTCCCTGTAGCCATCTGACTCATTCATTTGTCCAGTGAGCACCTGCAGTGAACCAGCATGTAACCTAATGTTACATGTTGTCATTAGTCATTCAGAAATTTCTCATGGAAGTCTCTCTTGTTTGGTAATTTTATCTAATTTTCTTTAATGTATTGATTAATTTTAGTTTAATTAATTCATTTTTAATTTCAACTACTTATTCAAAATAATCAAATCCATCAGTAAGTCACCTTGACTCTGCCTTCTGTCCTCCACTCACATTCCTGCCTTGTGCTCCTAGTCCCCACCCCATCCTGGTCCTGTTGGTAAAGTGAGACTAAAGCTACCTCTCAGATCCTTTGAAGGTGAGATAGCATATAACCTGTCATGGCCCCTTAAGGCATTCAAGGCCCTCCTTTGTCTCTTTCTTCACTGCTCTGTCCCCAAGCATAGCATAATGTGATACATAATAGATGCTCCACAAACATTTGCTAGATGAAGGAATACAGAATGCAGAAAGTCTGGCAGCCAGAAAGCTGGGCTTCTGTCTGTTTGATAGGGTGCTGATTTCCCAAACTGGCAGTGTCTTCAGCTGCCCAGCAGAGGAACAGCAGTTTCCATGGTTCTTTGGAGGAATCCACATAGATATGTTTGGACAGATGTAGCAATGAAGCCATAATTTCTGAGCCCAGAGATCCAGCCTGTGAAGGGTTAAATACTATGACCTGTGAAAAGCTCAATAGCTTAGAGGACAGGGTGTAAGCAGGGTGCTCCTCACTCACTCACTCCATTCTTTTGGGCTATAAATTGTTGTGTGAGTTCTGTGGTTATAGACACCCCCATCCCTCAACCCCTGTTATCATTGTGTCCCCTTGACATTTGCCACAATCTCTCCATAGCCTAGTGAGGGAGTCCATCTCTGTTCACCTTATCTCTCTTCCCATCCCCCTCACCTTTAGGCACTGAGCAAGAGCAAGAAAGCTCAGGTAAGGGGACCCCTGGCGGGTAAATGTGTCTGGTAGACTGCCTTAGAGGGGATATTTCGGTATGCTGGGATCTCCTTGTACTGGCCTTTCTTTCTCTGTGTGTGCACTTGCATCTGTGACTACCTCTCAGCCATGTGTTTTTGTGTTTGTCTTTTGTGTTCCTGTTTTGTCTGTCTCTGTGTCTTTCTCCTTTTTCCTTTATCCTCTTCTCTGAGCCTCTCTCTGTCTCTGTCTTCCTGTTCTTGGATTCTTGTTTCTCTCTCCAACATTCTCTTTGTCTTTCCCCCGCCTGTTCCTATCTCTGCCATTGTTTCATTTCTTCTTTCCCTTTCTTTGTCTCTCTTGACTTCTTTTTCCTTACTCCCCTGTTCCTCTCTCTTTTCCTGGTTCATTTCTTTCCCTGACCCCCTCTCTCTGTTCCATTCTCCCTCTGTTGATCTCTTTGTTTCTATCTCTCCATGGTCCAACCTCTTCTTTTTCTCTCTCTCCCCCTCCCCATCACCCTCTCCTTCCTCTCTAACCTCCTTTCCCCATCTCTGTGTTTCCTTTCTCCCCAATTTCTATATACCCCTCTTCTCATTCTCTCTCCTTTCTCTCCCTCCATATCTCCTCTTTTATTCCTCTTTATATTTCTCTCCCCTTGTATTTCCTGATTTCACCCATCTCATTCTCTGTACCCTGTGTTCTCCCCTCAATGTCATTTTCTCCATTTCTGTTTCTTTGCCCTATTGCCCCATCCTTTCTACCCATGTTGGAGACCTGGCTTACATCTGCCACTGCAGGAAGTCGAGGGGCTGCTGAGTGAAAATGAGATGCTTCAGGCAAAGCTGCATAGCCAGGAGGAGGACTTCCGCTTGCAGAACAGCACGCTTATGGCCGAGTTCAGCAAGGTGCTGGTGCCCTGGATAATTGAGGGGGGCGCAAGGGGTAGGGACTACATGGGCTATGGCTGGAGGGCTGCTGAGGGTGGTTGGACAGAGGCTGGCCTTGACTCACTGTCCATGGTGCTGAAACACGGCCTGGAACTGTGTTTGGGGGGCAGTGGTTTGACAGATGGGACCACTCACTGCTGTGATCAGAAGGCTGCAAGCCTTAGTGTCAGCTGGTTCTTGACCAGGTCACTCCTTTTCTTTGAGCTTCAAGTCTCCTGGTGTATATTTTGGGGCTGGTGCTATGCAGCCCCAGGTTACTGGGGAGTCTTAGGTAAAATTCTTATGCTTAGTATGGGATGGAAAGATGTTTAAGCTGCTTCCCTTTTCTCTTCTAAGTTTTTAGTGTCTTTTAAGGGGAGAAGTCTCATGGCAACAAAATAGGTATTTCCAAGGTTCTACCTGAGAATGTAGGGCTCGAGACTTCAAAAAAGAAAACAAAGCAAAGTATGTTTGTATGCAGGTACGCAGTATGGAGTATGCAGATATGCAGGTACGATATCAGAGGCAGTTTAGTAAGTAATAGTAAAGATCCAGAAGGCCTCGATTAAACTCTCGGCTCTGCCTTTTACTAACTGTAACCTTGAACAATTCACTTAAACTCCCTGTTTCTTGCTTCCCAGATGTTAAAATGGAAAAGCTGATAATGACAGTACCTGCCTGGCAGGGCTTTTGTGCAAACGGAATCAATTAATGTCTGCAAACCACTTAGAACAGTCTTGCACATAGTATCAGCTTATGTAGGTGTTAGCTGCTGATAATACTCTTTTATTAGTTCATTTTCCCTCTAAAATATTTCTTGACTATTTAAAAGGTTTATATCTATCCTATGGACTTGCCCTGCCTTTAGCCCTTACCACCTATTACCTGCTCTATTCCCACAGCCTCCTTGCTGTCTCCTCACTTCCAGCTTCTTGTACCAGGCCTGGTCTGAAGAGTAGGTCCTCCCACATTGCTCCTTTCCGCAATACCTCCCAGTGGGTCCTTGCCCCCCAAAATTCAGGACTCCTGGTGCTCACATAATAGCTGATATCATTGCCTCACTTTTCACTGCTTCCTTCCTCCAGCCTCAATGGTATCATGGTTCTTGCTGGGTGAGGTGGGGCAGTTATTCCTCCACAAATCCAGCTTGTGTTTCCTGGCACCTGCCCTGAGCTAGGCACTGGGCCAAGTATAGAACCTCCTTCACACCTCCCTCTTCCTCCTAGAAGCTAGAAGTGCTCATAGGGAGGCCTGAGTTCAAGGCCTGTCTCTGCCATTTATTTACCAAGATATTTCAGCTCAGTTGTTCCTTCAACAAATAGTTACTGAGCCCCCACTGTGTGCTCTGTATTCTGGAAATAGTTGTGAGCAGTACAGAATAGTCCTCCTTCTTGAGTAGCTTATATTTCTGGGAGTGGAATGGGAGAAAAGATGATAATATAGTAGACAAATAATAGCACTAATAGCTGACAGATTGAATTTACTGTGTGCCAGGTCCTATTTGGGCTTCCCTCGTAGCTCAGTTGGTAAAGAATCTGCCTGCAATGCAGGAGACCTGGGTTCGATTCCTGGGTCAGGAAGATCCCCTGGAGAAGGAAATGGCAACCCACTCCAGTATTCTTGCCTGGAGAATCCCATGGACAGAGGAGCCTGGCAGGCTACAGTCCATGGGGTCGCAAGAGTCGGACACGACTTAGTGACTAAACCACCACCAGGTCTTTTATGGACTTGCCTGGTGGCTCAGACAGTAAAGAATCTGCCTGCAATGCAGGAGACCTGGGTTTAATCCCTGAGTTGGGAAGATCCCCTGGAGAGGGGAATGGCAACCCACTCCAGTATTCTTGCCTAGAGAATCTCATGGACGGAGGAACCTGGCTGGCTACAGTCCATGGGGTCGCAAAGAGTCAGACACAACTAAACGAGTAGGTCCTATTTGTTGTGCTTTACATTATTCACTCGTTTAATTCTCTTGGCGAAACGATGAGATATCATTACTATCAGGAAAACTGAGTCCCAGAGAGATGAAAAAACTTGTGCCAAGATCAAATGCAGAGTAGAAATTCACATGCAGGCAGTCTGGCTTTGGAATCTGTACTTGTGACCCTATGTTATGAAATAAAATTTAATTGTGAATCACAATTTATGATCCAAAATTTTTCGGAGATGTAAGAAATTAAAATCATATTAGGTAAATTTAATTGCAGTTTGTGCTAAGTAAGAAAGAAGTGAACAAAACGCCATGCTAGCAAGTATTATAGTTTCTGTGTTGGAGAATATTACTTGAAAGGTGACGTTTTAGAAGAGCACTGGTGGTTGCAAAAAAGCCAGTCATATGAAGAACTGGATGAAAGGAATGGTGTTCTGGGTAGAAAAGAAGCCAGTCAATAAAAATTCTCTGTAGGCCTCAGTATTCTCATCTGAAAATGGAGACAAAGGATCCTGTCAGGTCTACTGTCCAGTAGTTGAACAGGGGGCTGGCTTAGTTTGATTTGCATTGTATTCTTCTCCATAAGCTCTCCCAGGGCTATTGATAGGGAGCTGTGGGCAATACTGACCCTGGAAATGCTCTGAAAGCTATCTGTGGTGCCTTGGCTCCCAGATGCAGACTGCTCCACAGAAGAGGGCTGGCAGTGGGGCCATCCGTGATGTTGACATCTGGGACCAGCAACTTGTAGAGGAGCCTGAGGTCTTGAATTGTGACTGTGAGGTTGGGCGTGAGCAGGTGGAAAATTGTTCTCAGTATTCTCAAATCTTCTGTTACTCTTTCACTTCACAGCTGTGTGAATTTGAGGTTGTTTAACATCTGTGCCTCTACATCACAAGGGTGTTATGGGAACTAAATGAATTGTAAAGTACATGGACCAAGTGCTGTGTATATTTCAGTAAATGCTGTTCTGATTCTTTGCTTTTCTGCCACCTCACCTGTCCCCTGCTCAGCTCTGCAGCCAGATGGAGCAGCTGGAGCGGGAGAACCAGCAACTGAAGGCTGGGGCTGCCAGGGAAGGGGCTGCCCAAGCTGGGAGCCTTGTGGATGGGGAGCTACTGAGACTGCAGGCGGAGAACACAGCCTTGCAGAAGAACGTGGCAGGTGTGTGGACACCCTGCTGGTAATGTGGGGACCTTGGGGCTTGAGTTAGGTGTTGTCTTCCCTCAGAGAAGGGACAGGCTTCAGAATCAGGCTTGGCCCTGCCATGAACCAGTGTATGACTTTGGACAAGCCATTTCACCTCTCTGAGCCAAAGCTTTGTCATTTACCAAGTGCATGCACCTGGAAAATTGTAATAGAGATAAGAGGTGATAATCTTTCTGAGTTTAGCTCAGCACCTGATACCTAGCAGGTGTTACAGATTAGCAGCTTGAACATCAGAAAGGAGATGTTTGCTAAATGGAGAAAGGGAAGGAAGGTGCATTAGGAAGATTCTGAGCCCAAGTTGTCAATGGGGTCTGGGATGAAAGCTGAAAGAAAGCTTCATCGAGTGTGGGAGTGTCCTGATATGTGGACTTTTGGAGAGCAGCTTGGGCTTGTGGGGTGGTGGGTGGAAGGTTGGTGATCAGGAGGGAGACTTTGTAGAATGTGGCTGGGGTTAGAGGTTGTAGAAGGATTCAGCTGTAAGTGGAGGAGGGTGGGTATCACCATCACCTTGGAAGACTGGATGGGGCTTTAAGATGGAATTGGGTCTTGGGAAACTAACTTGGGCTGATTTGATGGTAGATAGGATTTCTGTGATTAGTGGGGCTTAAAAGATTTGTGAGAAGTGGGGGCTGAACCTTGATTTTGTAGGTTTGTGACCATTGGAGCAGGGTTTCTGCTACCTAAGGGGTTGAAAGCCAGTTCTCCCTCTATTTGAGGTGAGTCGGGGGTCTTCAAAGATTACCTCATCCATCATATGTCTGTTTTGCTCACTAGCCCTGCAGGAGCGCTATGGGAAAGAGGCTGGCAGGTCCCCAGCTGCCTGTGAGGGTGAAGGGGACCCCCCTGGGGGCTCAACTTCTCCTATCATGGCCCCCATGCCATTGGCAGAAGTGGAGCTGAAATGGGAAATGGAGAAGGAAGAAAAGAGATTGCTCTGGGAGCAACTGCAAGGCTTGGAGGTGAATCTGGGTCTGTTGGGGCTGGGGTGCCAGAAGGCAAGTGGATGCCCTAACTCTGCCTGGTGATATCTGTGACATCACTGTCTTGTGGGCTGATGGATTAGGAGAGCAGGGAAAGGCACAGGCCCTACCTCCTGCCTTGCTGATAACAATTCCCTCCCTCATTCATTCTGGCAGACCTTGAAGCAGGCTGAAACATCCAGGCTGCAGGAAGAACTTGCTAAGGTGGGGCTGCTAAGCTTTCTCTGGACTTTGCCCTCACCCACTCCCCACCTGCCATGCTTCCGTTAGTAGGATAGAGGGGCAGAGTATCTTCTCAAAGCCCAATTTCATCATCTGTGAAATGCAGAGACACACATTTATGTCACAGATGTGCTTTCAATATGATATGGGCTAATGTCCCTCTGTGTCTCGTGCTTGGCAGGTCCCATCCCATCCTTCTATGTCCTCCCAGCTCTGCTTGTTCATTCATCTGTCCATCCATCTGTCCGTCCATCCATCCAAGCATTTATAGACTGCTGGCTCTTAGGAACTTGAGACCCAGTGGTGAGGCAGCTAATTATGATCCTACTTTCCAGGACTCCTAGCCTAGCTATTCTATGATGTGGCCATCAGTCAATAGATTGGGGGCATATGTTGGGCTTTGGAGCCAAAGGAGCTGGGTACAGGTCACATTTTTGCTGCCGACCAGCTGCCCAACCAAATTACATAACCCTTCTGAGATTCCGTTTCCCCATTTGTAAAGCCAGTAGTGTTCACTTCTCAGGACAGTTTTGAGGATTCCGTGAAGTAATGTAAGTAAATCTCAGTTTCCAGAAGGGCCTTAGTGGAAAGTGTCTGTAAACATGAAATTAATTTTTGTCTTTATTAATATTATTCTCATCGTTATCACTTGTCTGTAACCCCTTCCCCAACCCCAGCTCTCCGAGAAACTGAAAAAGAAACAAGAAAGGTAAATTTCTTTTTTCCAGAGCTGGGGGGGAGGGGTTTGGGGGGACTAGGGAGGAGCTTGACTAGTGGAACTGATCCATATACATCTATCTTTCTGTGCCAAGTTTTTGCCGTCTGCAGACAGAAAAGGAGACACTATTCAATGACAGCCGGTAACTACCAGGGTTGGGGATATTGGTGGATAATATGGCAGTGCCCAGCATGATTAACCGAAGATCCTGGGGCCAAACTGGGAGACTGGGCCTCGGGCTGTGATCAGCGTGCCCCCACCCCTTCCACCAATCACCCGCAGGAACAAGATTGAGGAGTTACAACAGCGGAAGGAGGCTGATCTCAAAGCCCAGTTGGCTCGAACTCAAAAGCTGCAGCAGGAACTCGAGGCTGCCAATCAGGTGAGGGGCTGATTTCTGAGATCACTGGGACAGGGACGTGGCTGCAAGTCTGGGGAACTCTGAGGTCCACGGAGGCTAGCTGGGGAGTCTGATAGTTCCTGTGTTAGAAATATAAGGACTGAATGGGTCCTGGACCCCTTAGGAGCTAAGAAAATGGAAACTGGGGAACCCTGAGAGCCCTAGGGGTTGGGCTAGGACTCTGCATGAATCAAAAATCTCAGAGGGAAAAAAAAACTCAGAGGGGCTGAGGACTGGGGGCCTGTGTGCCACAAGTGTAGATGAATCTGAATTGCTGGGGTATTAAAGATAGGAATCTGAAGAAATCTGTGGTCACTGGACTGGGACCAGGAGTTGGAGTGAGTCTGAACTCTCCGGAGGCTGGGTAACTTTTAGAACTATGGACACAGCTGGGCCTGGAGGCTGAGTGCATTTGAAACCCTCAGAGCTTGGGATCTGGTTTGGGTCTTGAGACACCTAGGAATTTGGATCATGGGATCTGGGTGGTCCTGAGAATCCTGGGGATTATGGATAAAAAACTGGTGAGTCTGAGACATCCAGAGATTGGAACAAAAGTCTGGGGTGGTTTGAGGCTCCTAAGGGTGGGGGGCTGGGTGACTTTAAAGTCTCTAGGCTTCCCTTTAGAGTGAATGTGTCTGAGGTCCCTTGGACTGGGGGATATAGTGGCTGTGGGTCCAAGGCCCCTCAGAGCTGGGGACAGAAGTCTAGATAAAGCTGGGTCTTCAGTTAGCAGGATCTGAAGATCCCCGGAGACTGGGGGCAGGAGTGGCAGGTGAGGTGTCGGTCTGAGACCTCACCAGGAGCTGGAAACTATGCAGTTGTATCAGTTTGAAACCTGAAGGATCTGGGGCTGTGAGTTTGGATGGGTCAGAGACTCTTGGGGACTAGGGACATGGGAGTTGCATGTGTCTAAAACCCCTTGGGGTTGGAGTCAGGAGTCTGGGTGAAGCTGTAGTCCCTGAGAGTTGAGTGTGTCTGAGAATCCTGATGCCCTTGTGCTGGACTTTGGGTCAACGTGAGACCTCGCATGGTTGGGGGCTGAGTGAATTTGAGATTCCCTAGGACTGTAGGTGTTTTCTGAGGTGCTTAGGACTGGGATGTATACAGGGGTGTGTGAAGCCCCTGGGGATAATGACCTAGAGTGTGGGTGAGCCTGAGATTGCTGATAGCTGGGTAGCCCCAGACCCTCAAGTGCTGGCAACATGCTTCCCCCTTCCATAGAGGAGGTCTGTATGGTTATACATACCCCAGGGGAGGCTGAGGTCTGGAATGGGCTCCCCTGACCTGGTCCCCACAGAGCTTGGCAGAGCTGAGAGATCAACGGCAAGGGGAGCGCCTGGAGCATGCAGCAGCTCTGCGAGCCCTACAGGATCAGGTATATTGTACTGAGCGGGCTTGGGGGTGAGGGCAGGTTCAGTGGGTATTGTGCAGGCAGGCAAGGCCCCAGGGGTCCTGCTCCCCCTGGTCGCGGTTCTTGTGGGTGTGTGTATGTGTGTCCTTTCTTTCTTGGCTGCGGGTAGGTCCTGTCTTCCGGTTCTGGACCCACTCTCACTTGTTGTGGGGTGGGGCCAGGTGTCCCTTCAGAGTGCAGATGCGCAGGAACAAGTGGAAGGACTTTTGACTGAGAATAATGCTCTGAGAACTAGCCTGGCTGCCCTGGAGCAGGTACAGGACACATGGGAGCCCATGCTGATCCCTCCCTAGTTCCCCCATCTCCCTCTGCTTGTGATCCACATTGGGGTAGGGTTGCCTGGACTTCATGCTGTTCTCCTGCCTCTGCTTTTATTTCATTCTCAGCTTCTTTCTCTCGACTTCCACCCCTCTTCTCTCTGGTCCCCCATCTCTGCTTTTCTTACATTCTAGTTTCTCATCGGTAAAAAGCCAAGAAGTGTACTAATCTTAAGTGTACACTCAGTAAATTGTCCCTGTGTGTATATTTTTCTATCTCCATGTAAGCAGCACCCAGAGGAAGATATAGAACATTTTCAGCATCCCAGAGGCCCCTATTACCTCTTTTCAGTCAGTACTTCCCAGAAGTAAGCACTTCTCTGACCTTTAGCAACATAGATTAGTTTTGTTTGTTCTTCAACTTCATGTAAATGGAATCAGACACCCAATCTTATGTCTGGCCTCTTTCTTGAAGCATTCTATCTGTGAGGTTTATCCATATGTAGCACTAATCTGTTCTGCAATCTCTGTGTACTATTTCATTGTATGAATATACCACATTTGTCCAATCCCCTCTTGATCACTTTGATTGATTTTCTCTTTGAAATTCTCTCTCTCCTCCTGGCTGTCTTTTCACCTCTCTCCCTGTCTCCTTGGGAACATCTCGCGACTGGCCCCTGGGGCCTCTTTCACTCCACTCCCATTACCACCATTCTCTCCAGATCCAAACAGCAAAGACCCAAGAACTGAATATGCTCCGGGAACAAACTGCTGGACTGACAGCTGAGTTGCAGCAGCGGCAGACTCAGTATGAGGACCTCATGGGACAGAAAGATGACCTGAACTGCCAGCTCCAGGTGACACCTCTGGCTTGCACCTGTCTCCCCCTAGTTCCCTAGTTCTGGCTCAGTGGAACTTCCCATGGGGTGTGGTGGGAAGACCATGGAGTCAGACAGACCTGGGTTCCAGTATGACTGCTGAGCTTATTAGCACCTGTGTGTCCCAGACCAAGTCATTTCACTCGAGGTTGAGCCTATTCAGTTAGTTAGGATAGCCAATCTGATTCCATAATAGAAACCAGAATAATGGTAGGAGAATTAATGGTGGGAGAATAAATGCTGAGGAGCAGCTAGGGATCTCTGCATGTTTCTAATCTAGAAACAGCGAGACCATCACTCACTTGACCAGACGTGTCCTGGATGACCAGCACCTCCTGGGGGCTCTTTATCAAACTCACTCCCTTTGTCTCTGCGTTAGGAGTCATCGCGGGCCAATAGTCGGCTGCTGGAACAACTCCAGGAACTTGGGCAGGAGAAGGAGCAATTGATCCAGGAATTACAGGAGGCTCGGAAGGTGGGCAACACTGAGGGGGTAGCCCAGACTGCAGGGGCACAGGTGATGTGGGCCAACCCAAGGGAATGGGAGGGGGGCAGAAAGTAGCCAGTTCTATGAGGAGGGGTGGGTGGCTTAGCCTGGTCAGTGAGGCTGGGGAAGAGGTACACTTTGGCTTGTTCCTTCGCCCTTGTTTGGTTTTGGAGAGGAGGTTGACTGGCGTCCTCCTGCCTGGCCACCAGAGTGCTGAGAAGCGGAAGGCCATGTTGGATGAGCTGGCCATGGAGACGCTGCAGGAGAAATCCCAGCATAAGGAAGAGCTGGGAGCAGTGCGACTACGGCATGAGAAGGAGGTGCTGGGAGTGCGGGCCCGCTATGAGCGTGAGCTCCGTGAGCTGCACGAAGACAAGAAGCGGCAGGAGGAGGAGCTGCGTGGGCAGATCCGTGAGGAGAAGGTGGGTGGGTAGGTGATGGTGTCCTTCTGTCTCTAAAACCTGGGGAGCGAAGCACTGCTGATGCGTCAGCGGGTGGCATGGGTGAGGTTCCACTTCTCCACTTGGCCCATGGTGGCTGGCTCTCTCACAGGCCCGAACGCGGGAACTGGAGACTCTTCAGCAGACGGTAGAAGAACTTCAAGCTCAGGTACACTCTATGGATGGAGCCAAGGGCTGGTTTGAACGGCGCTTGAAGGAGGCTGAGGTGAGTTGGTGCCTGGGGATGCTCAGAGACTGGTTGGGAGGGTACCCATGGCAAACCAGGGGACTGGGAGTGGTCAGGCCCTGGAAGTTTCTGAGATGCTCTGGACTTGAGCATCCTCACTGCACTCCCTGGGTCAGCGGCACCCCTCTGGAGGGGATTGGGGCATGGTCATCAATCAGTAGGGCAGAATGTCAGCTGTGCAAATTTGAAAAGGCACCTCTTCCTTCTTACACTGTACTTCTGTCAGGAATTTATTGTAATACAATCATTCTACTTTTGTTCCAAGCAGAACTTTTACTACCATTTTCTGGAAAAATGATAGTACGTAAGAGGGTGTGTTACATGGCAGTGAAGAACATACATGCTGGAGCCAGTTGTTTGCCTGGGTTTGAATTCTGGCTAGGCTGCTTTATATTATAGCTGTGTGGCCTTGGACAAGTTATTTACTTCTTTGTGGCCAGTTTTCAACATCCATAAAAGAATGATAACAATAATACTTGCTGTTTAGGTACTATGGGAGGGTTCTATAAAATGAGGTAATATGTATCAAGTCCCAGGTGGCGCTAACGGTAAAAAACTTGCCTGCCAATGCAGGAGACGAAAAAGATGTGGGTTTGATCCCTGAGTCAGGAAGATCCCCTGGAGGAGGAAATGGCAACCTACTCCAGTATTCTTTCCAGGAGAATCCCATGGACGGAGTAGCCAGGTGGGCTGGAGTCCATGGGCTTACAGAGAGTTGGACACGACTGAAGCGACTTAGCACGCACAACATTCCTGGTGTGCAGTAATGCTATGTTATGTTTTATTAAATAAGATGTAAATGCAGATGTTGGTCCTTGATGTGACACTTCTGCATCCAGTGTTCCTTATGGGAGTATCTTCCCTGCACACCCAGGGGCCCACTGCAATCCCTTACCCTCCTCACTGGGCGTGATGTTCTCTTGGGGGCTGTGGTCAGACCTGGGACTTGTCTTGTAGGAATCTCTGCAGCAGCAGCAGCAGGAACAAGAGGAAGCCCTCAGGCAGTGTCGGGAGCTGCACGCCAGCGAGCTGAAGGTGCCTATTGTATGATGGCATTCCTCTCTGGTGGGAGGATGGAGGTTTCCCAGGCCTTGGCCTGAGCTGCCCTCTGCTTTGCAGAGCAAGGAGGAGGAGCTACAGGGTGTGCAGGAGCAGCTCCGACAGGCTCAGGAGGAGCGGGACTGTCACCTGAAGACCATCAACAGCCTGAAGCAGGTCCCTGGTCCCTCCTGAGCCCTTGAAACACCCTGGGCCTCAGCATGCAGTAGTGGGGCAGGGAGGGAGCACACTACAGGCAGCCATGCTGGCGCCCACAGCCATGCTGTCTCTCTCCCACAGGAAGTGAAGGACACAGTGGATGGGCAGCGAATCCTGGAGAAGAAGGGCAGTGCTGCGGTATGACAGCACATGCTTGGGAGGTGTTCACGCATGGCCCACTCCTGTGCTGTGGTACCCCCACCTGTGGGCCCACCAGGCCTCAGCCCCCCTCTTTCCCCCTTTCCCCACAGCTTAAGGACCTCAAACGGCAGCTGCACCTAGAGCGGAAACGGGCAGATAAGCTGCAGGAGCGGCTGCAAGACATCCTCACAAACAGCAAGAGCCGCTCAGGTGAAGGGCCCAGAGCGCAGGGGAGGCTGAGGTGTGGGGAGGCAGAGCTTGGGGCTGAAGGCTGGGGCTGCTTCCTGTACTTTATTCTGTAGGGCACTCCTGTGTCTTCTGTCCCTCTTGAACTTTGTCTTTTACCCTTTCTCTGCGTCTTTCCCTCCTCTGTTTCTCTCTCTCTGCATTCTCTCTCTGGGCTCTCTCTCCTTTTTGCTGTGTCTCTTCTGTTTCTATCTCTCTGCCTCCTCCTCATTTCATCTCTCTCTATCTGCCTTTCTCTCCCAGATTTGACTCTCTAGTTTTCTGTTTTTCTCATCCTGCTCTTTTCTTCTCTCTGTTCCTTTGTCTCTCTCCCTCCTCGGTCTCTCTTATCTGTCTTTGTCTCTGTTTGTCTCCTCACTACCCCTCAGACACTCGCACACCTCACCTAGTGTCTATCAGTCTGTTGTGTTCATTCTCTCATTCTGTAAATATGGACTGAGCCCTCACACTCACATCTAGGGTCCCTAATAGGAACCCCCCACCCTAAGTCTCAGTCCTCCAGGAGTTTCCCGTTGAGCTGGGGAGACAGACTTACAATCAGGTAGCAGAACTACCATGTGATCATTATGCAGTTAAATTACATTATTTCTGCCACTTAAGGTAGAAAATAAAACAGAAAAATTTGAGTTGCCTCAGACTTCTTTTTTTTTTAAACAGAGAAATGGCCTAAAACTATTGTTTAAATAAATAAGTTGCAGTGATGGCTCTGGTGCATTTCCTGTATCATAAGTGAGAGAAAACTTGCTGCCTGTCCCTCCCCAGCCACCCTGCTCTTGCTGGAGATCCTTGGCTTGTAGTGCCAGCCCCACTCCCTGACACTCAGAAGCAGCTGCAGGAACAGAGGCACATGTTTAGTGGCTGTGTTTCAAGTGATTTGTCAAAAACGGGTGTATTTCTCACCAAATCACTTGTCTCGCTGAGGCATTCAGTCTCCTGAAGTTACCTTTCTTTATAAGGGAGGACTTTTATTTCTTTTCTGTTGCAAGTTGGTGTACAAATGAACAAACAGATTCAAACTGTGTGCCATACATTCTATTTGTCCACTAGATGAAGATTTAGGTGTATGCCTATGAGTCTATCGCCATCTTTTCTCTCTGTGTCACTACTCTGACTTGTGTCCTAAACCAGCATCTCTGTTAGCTTCTATCATCTGCTCTGGCTTGCTGTCTGTCTGTGGTCTTCTCTCTGCACATATGGGTGCCCTGGTGCCCTCTCCAGCTATCTGTACCTTGAGTCTGAGTGCAAATGTCAATTTATGCCCATTTGTGACCGCATCACATCTTTCTCCCCATCTTCACCTTTGTTTCACTTCTGGTGTGTGTTTGCCTAGAGAAACAGCTCTTTTTTCTGTTTCTGCTTCTCTCTACCCTACTGTCTGCATCATGCCTGAGTGTCTCTTTGCCTCTCTCCATCTCTGTCAAATCTATTTCTGCCTCTTCCTGCCCTGGGACCCTGGGGGATTGGGGCTCAGATTTCTCTTCCTTCTCTGCCCAGGGCTCGAGGAGTTGGTTCTCTCAGAGATGAACTCACCAAGCCGGACCCAGACTGGGGACAGCAGTAGCGTCTCCTCCTTCAGCTACCGCGAGATCTTGCGGGAGAAGGAGAGCTCAACTGTTCCAGCGAGGGTAAGGGGCAGGGAAGAACCTACAGCCCCAGCTTCTACCCAAATTCTGGGTCCTCCTTTTTCCCTTCTCTGCTGCCATCTTCTACTCTGGGCCCAGCACACACATATTCTTGTCAAGTTTTCCTCAAGCTCACAAACTTGGATTCAGATTGCTAAATGGAGGATGAACAAATTATCTTCTCTGACCCTGTTTCATCATCTCTGGGCTAATTCTACTTTTCCTGGTGCCATAAAATATGTGGCTCATAGTAGGTGCGTTATCCATGTAGGAGATCCTTTTTTTCCCCATTTCATAGTTATCACTTATTATTGTTGTCTATGTCAGCTTCCTTGCCAGACCCTTATATTTGGAAATAACTTTTTTTATCATTCTATAAGTAGTTTGTGTACATTGTAGAGGGGCTTCCTTGGTGGCTCAGTGGTAAAGAATCTGCCTGCAACGCAGGAGACACAGGAGACCCAGGTTTGATCCCTGGGTTGGGAAGATCCCCTGGAGGAGGGCACAGCAACCCACTCCAGTATTCTTGCCTGGAGAATCCCATGGACAGAGGAGCCTGGTGGGCTATAGTCCATAGGGTCACAAAGAGTTGGATATGACTGAAGCAACTTAGCATGCATGCACATACGTTGTACAAAAATTGAAAAAACACAGCAAAGATTTTTTTTAAATTCAAGGAAATCACATCTTTATCATCCAGAGATCACCACTATAAATTCTTAGTTCATACCCTTCTAGACCCCTCTCTCTCTTTTTTTAAATTTTTTTTCCTCTTTTTTTAAACCTAAATAAGATTGCAAGTAACCAACTGATCTCTACCATCCTAATTGGTAAATGTTCAAGTGATGTGGGTTTGATCCTTGGATCAGGAAGATCACCTGGAGGAGGAAATGGCTACCCACTCCAGTATTCTTGCCTGGAGAATTCCATGGACAGAGGAGCCTGACGGGCTACAGTCCATGGGATTGCAAAGAGTCGGACACTACTGAGCATGCACACATCTTCTGTAGTACTTTGACCTTAATCAGATTTCTCTAGTTGGTCCCAAAATGTCCTTTATTGCTGGTCTTATGAAAACCAGCATTCAATTTTGAGCACATTTGTTGCATCTGGTTGCTTTATGTCCCTTAAATCTCTTGAATCGAGTGTGATCCCTCATTTTCATGACATCAACTTGTAGAAGAGACCAGCCCAGTTAACCTGCAGAAAGTGTCCCACCTTTGGGATTTTCCTCTGGGCTTCCTGGTGGTGTCATTTAGTTTGTTCTTCTCTCCCTTGATTCTCCTGCCAACTGGGAGAACTCAGGGGCCCCAGGCTCTCCCTTCATGATCTCAGTAAGTCTATACTGTTTGTGGTGTGATGGTTCCTGTCTCCCTCTTTAGGCAAAGGGGGATCCAGAGTCTCTGAGGGTGCCAAGACTTGTCTATAGTTTGTCTGCATCCCGTTGCAGAGCCCACCCCCGGCTTGGTTCTCCTCAGTCCCAGATCCTATCTGGGGTGACAGTGCTGAGCCTGGGCTGGCCTCTCCCCCGCTCTTCCCTGCAGTCCTTATCCAGCAGCCCTCAGGCCCAGCCCCCACGGCCAGCAGAACTGTCAGATGAGGAAGTGGCTGAGCTCTTTCAGCGCCTGGCAGAGATGCAGCAGGAGAAATGGATGCTGGAGGAGAAGGTGCCATCTGCTTGCTTGTCCCTGCTTGGCCTGCCTTGGCAAGGAGGCTGGGGTGGCAGGAGTTGGGGGTGGAGATGGGGCAGTATCTGGCCAGGCCCCTCCTCCTGGGTGAACATGCTGCAGTTTAGGGTCTGAGGTGGGCTGGACCACCCTGCAGGTGAAGCACCTGGAGGTGAGCAGTGCATCCATGGCAGAGGACCTCTGCCGGAAGAGTGCCATCATTGAGACCTACGTCATGGACAGCCGGATTGGTTAGTGCTCCCTCCCCAGCCCTCACCCCTCATTCAGCCCCTCACCTGCTTCTGCCTTCCCTGCCATCCAGAGCTGTGGCCTCTCTCTTCTGATGGAACTCACCAAAGTTATTGCAAGACCACAGGTGGTGGAGGGGGGAGCCAGGCAGGCCAGGACCTTACTGCCTTCCTCTCTACCCCATCTCTCTTCTCGGTTCCTCCCTCTTGTCTGAGGCTCTGTCATCTCTCCACCCTCCTATCTTGAGTGTCTTTCCTTCCCATTTTCTTTTCTCCTCCCTGTGTTTCTTTCCCTTCTTTCTCTCCCTTCTCTTCTTTCTGCCTCATCTCCGCCCCCCTTCATTGTGGCTCACTGTTCCTACTGCCTGTCTAGATGGTTCCACCTCTGGAAATTTTCATTCTCTGGATGCATAACCTTTTTAGGGTCCTTCCCTCCTCCCTGCTCTTCCTCCGCTCTCCTCCTTTCTCCTCTTCCTTCCTCCACCCCCATCTTTGTTTCTTTTGTCCCTTTCAGACCTTCTCCTCTGCCTGTTTTATTAAACCTTAATCAGAACAATACCACTTGACACATGCTGAAAGCTGACTGTGTTGCACACAGTCATAGGCATTTTTCCATGTGTTAGTTCTTGTCCTGATTTCTCAGGGCTGCACAGCTAGTAAATGAAACCAGGGTTTCACATGGCAAAGCCTCTGCCCCTCCATTAGGTTTCTCCACCTATTCCTCTCCCCTGCTCCCTGTTTCCCTCTTCCTGTTCTGTCTCTGTCTTGGCCAAGGGGGTGGTTCTTAGCTTGGGTCCTTGCAGATGTATCTGTGGCAGCAGGCCACACAGACCGCAGCGGGCTGGGCAGTGTCCTGAGAGACCTAGTGAAGCCAGGTGATGAGAACCTTCGGGAGATGAACAAGAAGCTACAGAACATGCTGGAAGAGCAGTTGACCAAGAATATGCATTTGCACAAGGCAAGTGTGGCCTACCAGCCTACCCCTTTGTCTAGCGACACAGCCCCTGGGTCATCTGCCAGTTCCCCCTTCACCTACCCCATTCACCATGTGCTCCTTCCCCCTTGTCTTCCCATCATCCAGTTAACATGTTCACTCTCAGTTTTAGTCTTTCACTCTTCCTTCTGTCCTTGTATCCACGCACTCATCCAGTCATACACATTCAGCCACTCTCCCATCAACCAACCATTTGCCCATCTGCCTTGCTACCTGTCTAATCATCTGCACATGTCTTTGGATCCATTTCCTGACATATCTCTCTCTCTCACCTAATCATCAATCACCCCTTGTCTTACCTTTTACCCACCTGCTCAGCAATCTGCCTGCCCACCTGTTGTCCTCCATCTGTCCTCTGAACAGTTCATCTGTCCACCTATTTGCCTACCATGGATCTCTCATGCATCCACCTATGTGTCCACTCACCCACCCTGCCATCCAACTATTTTCCCATCTCAGGGTAAGTCAGAAAGGATACAGGTCCAGCCCCTACCTCAGAGAAGCAAGCTCACTGTTTAGTAGACAGGAAGGTGGTGGGGATAGGGGTACAGCAGATGATCCACTCCCATGTCCATATCCCTGGCACTAGGCACCCTTCACCCCCTTACACACACCTTTCCTGAGCCCAGCCCACTGCTGGGAGCTCTGGGACTACTTCAAATACCTTCTTGTCTCAAGTTAGACATATCTGGAAATCGAGGGGATGAGATGAATGACACCCAGGCTTGGTGAGGGTGCCATCGCCTGCTACCTTCTCTGACCCTTGATGGCTCCTTTGTTTCTTAGGACATGGAAGTTCTGTCCCAGGAAATTGTGCGGCTCAGCAAGGAGTGTGTGGGGTCCCCCGACCCCGACCTAGAACCAGGAGAAGCCAGCTAAAGACCTGCAGGCTGCACCCACTCCCTTCCTTCTCTGGCTCCCAGGACACCATTCCCTTGGGCTGTGGTGGGAAAATGGGGGTGGGGCCAATATCAAATAGGTTGGGAGACTGGACATTAAAGGGGTTGGAGGCCTGATGGCTGGTGTCAGTGACCCTGTCTTAGGGCTGAGGCCCCTGGGGAGTGGGGAATCCTGAGGGGAGGGGCAGGGTTTTCTCTTCCTCCTTGGTCCTGGCTCCCAGGGGCCTTTGCCTTCATCTCTGCATGAGCTCTCCCTCCAAGAGACCAACTCTTTTTATTTAATTTTATTTTTTAATTTATGTCTGGAAGCCTGGCTACTCTGCATTTGGGATTGGGGATGTTGGGTGGGGCATGGTCCATGTTCAGCGTTCTAGCAATGTGTGTGTGTGTAAAGGCTGTGCAGCCAAAATACCATCTGGCCAGATGGGCCCACCCACTCACTGTCTGCTCTGATTCTTTCCAACTATGAGGGATGTGCTTAGGGTAGGGAGGTTACTGGAAGGGGGAGGGTGGTCACTGGGTGCACCTTTACTCTTCTTCCCCCACCCTCAGCCAGCCTGTCTCCAGTTACTGTTGACCAGTCTCAAACTGAGTGGAGCAGAAATACCCACAGACATGTATGTGGGTGGATATGTTTGGGGTGTGGGTATAGATGAGTGGACAGATGGGAGGATGGATAAGTGCTTGGATGGACTGGCAGACAAAGTAGAATGTTGCATGGGTTGGTGATGGGAAATAAATGGACGGATGGATAGGTGATTGGGTGAATAAATGGACAAATGGGTTGCTGGACAAGTGGATAGGTAGAGGAGGAACAAGTGGGGATATAATGGACAGATGGATGGCTAGGGGGATGTGTGGATGGATGAGTGGGCAGGTTGATGGATGAGCTAATGGGAAGACTAAAGAGTAGGTATAATGATAGGTAGAGCTATGGATGGGCTTCCCTGATAGCTCAGTTGGTAAAGAATCCGCCTGCAATGCAGGAGACCCCGGTTTGATTCCTGGGTTGGGAAGATCTGCTGGAGAAGGGATAGGCTACCCACTCCAGTATTCTTGGGCTTCCCTTGTGGTTCAGCTGGTAAAGAATCTGCCTGCAATGCAGGAGACCTGGGTTTGATGCCCTGGGTTGGGAAGATCCCCTGGAGAAGGGAAAGGCTACCAACTCCAGTATTCTGGCCTAGAGAATTCCATGGATTGTATGGGGTCACAAAGAGTCAGACACTACTGAGAGACTTTCACTTTCACTTTTAGAGCTATGGATAGATGGACAGATAGATGGGTGGCAGTGGGGAATCCATATGGATAGGTTGATAAATAGGTGTATGAGGTTAATATACAAATGGATGAGTGAATGGGGAGGTGAGTTAATGACTAGATGGATAGGTGACTAGATGACATAGATAGTGACTAGATGGTGAGTTAATGACTAGATAGACCCATCTAAATGGATAGATGTGTAGGTAGAAGGAAGGGTAGAGGAATTGGTTGTGTGAGTGGAGGAATGGATGGGTAGGTGGGCAGTGGGTAGGAGGAGGGATGGATACATGGACAGATCAGGATTGTGATGAACAGATGGAGGATTACATGGGTGTACAAGTCCGTTGAACGGCTAAAATTGGTCCTGCTCCCCCATTGCCACATACCTTTAATTACTAAAGGTGAGGTGTCCTCTGTGTGCCATGCCCCTCTCACATCACTCCATTTAATGTTCCCAATGACACTCATGTTGGGGGTCACTCTCCATGGACAACAAGGAAAACAATGTAAGTCACTTGCTCAAGGACACACATCAGTGGCACAGCTGGGGTTTGAACCCACCCATGCCTCAGACACTCTTGCTGCCCAGGAGCAGAGCCCTCTAGGTACGGAGGCATGATTTGAGGCTCCTGGATGTAGACAAATGGGGGAGACTGCACCTCAGAGTGGAGACTGCCTGGGGGAGAGTGTGCTACCTGGCCTTGTCCCCCTCTGTACTCCCCTTATGCCCCCACTCCCACCCCTGTGTCACATCTGAAAACGGAGGACAGTGCTCCAGTCCCACAGCAGGTGTCTTAGAGCTGGACTTTAACCCAGGATCTTCAAGGAGCAGCTTTGGGGGTTTGGTGTCTAGGAAAACGCCCCCCACCAATCCCCCACCTCCTTCTCCAGCCTAGGGGGCAGGGTCGGGACACAGCGCTGCATCATTCCCCATGGCACTGCACTCTGGGGCCATTAACCGATGCTTCCCCATCGATCGATCTGCTAAGTGCTGCTGATTCAGACGGGTGGGGGCGGGGGCCCTGGGGGCAGAGGGGGTAGATCTGGGCAGGAAGAGGGGGGAGTCCAGGAAGGAGGTTGGGAGAATTGGCAAAGCTCCCTGCCACCCCCATTTTCCAGATGACGCGACTGAGGCCCAACCAGCTTTGTAGGAGGCGGAGTCTCCCCAGGGTCCCTCTCAGGCTGTCCTAGGGGAGGGGTCTCTGGGAGCCACGAGGCCCCTCCCTGCCTCTCCCTCCATCTCCCGGCAAGCTCAGAGGGGCGGGGAGAGAGAGCCAGAGGAGGTGGAGAACTCGGAGCAGCTCTGCAGAGGGGGGCAGGAGCTCCGGTGTTTGATACCCCCAGCCCCAGCGCTGTTGCTGCTGCTGCAACGGGGACATAGGTGAGGACGGCCCTTGGGGAAGGGGGAGGGGGCCACCAACAGTGCTGTCCTTGTCTTTGCCTGATCCAGCCCCCACGCCCTAGCCCACCCTGGGACAGTCCCAAAGATCCTGCTGGACCGTGTCCTTCCAGAGCCTGCTTCCAGGGACCCAGCCCCCTCCTCCTGCCTGTGCTGCCTTCTCCTCTCCCAGGCCTGGCCGTGGCTGCTTCTCTTCCTCCTCCAGCTGCCAATGCTGCTTTTGCCGATGCCCAGCACACACCGCCGGCCCCTCGGGGTGTGGTTTCCCTAGACCAGCCCCCAACGGTAGGACGCAGCCTGATCCTAGCCTTGCCTGTGGGCCTCCTGCAAGGTCCAACAACCCCCTTCCTGAGACACACCCAACTTCCTTTCAACACCCCAACCCTTTCTCTAGTCCGTTTTGAGGGGGACCCCCCTTCCTCTTCCTCTTAGCCTTTTTTGATTCTCTGGGAATTCTGGGGCTGTGCCCAACTTCCTTCCAATTGAGTCCCAGCCCTGAGGGGTTTCCCAGGTTCCTTCCCTCCCCCCGGAACTCTTGAGAGCGTGGACCAGGCTTTCTCAGCCCCGCCGGATACCCTTCTCTCTCAGACACATCAGCCTTTGCAAAATAACATGACCCCGCATCTCCCCTTTTAGATACCCCACCCCCTTCTCCAGCCCCGCTAGGGTCCCTACCTCTCCTTCCTTCCCTAGAACTCCTGTAGAGTGTGGACACACCACCCCCAGGCTGTTCTTGGCAGCTCTAGGCACTCAAGACACCTCTCAGCCTCTTTACAACTTCCTGGCTCTGTAGTCACCCCTTAGATGCACCAACCCCTTTCCTAGATCCACGAGGGGGCTCCAATTCCCTTATCTTCTCCCAAGAAGTCTTGAGAGTTTGGACAGCCCTCCTCAATTCTCTCAGACCCTCTACAATCCCCTTCCAGACACTCTCAGCCTCTTGCAAACACCTCTGGTTCTGTTTCTACCCCCTGGATGCCCCAGTCCTCTCTCCAAGCCCACTAAGTGGTTCCAGTTCCTTCTTTCTTCCCTCAGAATTCTTGAGAGTGTGAACAACTCCTCACTATTTCCTGCTCCTTCCTAGACACCCCCAGATATCTCTCAGAATCCTCTAGAACCATCTCAGTCTCTCTGAACCCTCCCTCGGATCCTTCTTGGCATCTGTAGATGCCCCCTTTTTGCTCCTTTCCATGTTCCCTAGCCCCTTTGTGCCCCCTCAAGACACCCCCCTGATCCCTCTAAGACCCTCTACATCCCCCCCAAGCCCTTGCCCATCTCTCTATCTCTAGTTCCTCCTCCTGGTTCCTCTTGGCCTCTCTAGACACCCCCAGTTTCCTTGTGCGAGTGGCCCAGGGCCTCTCCAAGCCTCCACCACCCTGGAGACAGCCACATTTTCCTAAAGGCTTCCCCCAAGTCTCCGAGGGCCTGGGGCGCGGCAGGATGGCGGCAGGCGTGGCCACCTGGCTGCCTTTCGCACGGGCTGCTGCTGTGGGCTGGTTGCCCCTGGCCCAGCAGCCCCTGCCCCCGGCGCCGGGGGTGAAGGCATCTCGAGGGGATGAGGTTCTGGTGGTGAATGTGAGCGGTCGGCGCTTTGAGACCTGGAAGAACACACTGGACCGCTACCCAGACACTCTGTTGGGCAGTTCAGAGAAGGAATTCTTCTACGACGCCGACTCAGGCGAGTACTTCTTTGATCGCGACCCAGACATGTTCCGGCACGTGCTGAATTTCTACCGCACAGGCCGGCTGCACTGCCCGCGGCAGGAGTGCATCCAGGCCTTCGACGAAGAGCTGGCCTTCTATGGCCTGGTGCCCGAGCTCGTGGGTGACTGCTGCCTCGAAGAGTACCGGGACCGCAAGAAGGAGAACGCCGAACGCCTGGCAGAGGACGAGGAGGCCGAGCAGGCCGGGGACGGCCCAACACTGCCGGCTGGCAGCTCCCTGCGGCAGAGGCTCTGGCGGGCCTTTGAGAACCCGCATACAAGCACCGCGGCCCTTGTGTTCTACTACGTGACCGGCTTTTTCATCGCTGTGTCGGTCATCGCCAACGTGGTGGAGACCATTCCGTGCCGTGGTCCTACACGGCAGCCACCAAGGGAGCAGCCCTGTGGCGATCGCTTCCCACTGGCCTTTTTCTGCATGGACACGGCCTGTGTACTCATATTTACGGGCGAATACCTCCTGCGGCTGTTTGCTGCCCCCAGCCGTTGCCGCTTCCTGCGGAGTGTGATGAGCCTCATCGACGTGGTGGCCATCCTGCCCTACTACATCGGGCTCTTCATGCCCAAGAACGAGGATGTCTCAGGTGCCTTTGTCACCCTTCGGGTGTTCCGGGTATTCCGCATCTTCAAGTTCTCCAGGCACTCACAGGGCTTGCGGATTCTGGGCTACACACTCAAGAGCTGTGCCTCTGAGCTAGGCTTTCTTCTCTTTTCCCTTACCATGGCCATCATCATATTCGCCACTGTTATGTTTTATGCTGAGAAGGGCACAAACAAGACCAACTTTACTAGCATCCCTGCGGCCTTCTGGTATACCATTGTCACCATGACCACACTTGGGTGAGTGCAGACCCTGTGTGGGGAGCTGCCCGGTCAATCAATTATACTCACCTTTTCTGTAAAATTAAAAAAGGTTAGATCAATGATCTCTTTCTCTATTTGAGCTCCAGTCTGTCATCTGTAAAATTGAGAGTTGGATTAATCTCCAAATCCCTTCCACCTCTGACAATGCCTTTATTTTCCCTGTCAGGAGACTTGAATTCCAGGATGGTCTTAGCTGCACTGTTTCTGTTGACATTTTACCCCCTGGGCCAGTTTTTCCCTCTGCAAAATGAGAAATGATAACCCCTTCAACATCCAGATGGGCTTCCCTGGTGGCTCAGTTGGTAAAGCGTCTGCCTGCAACATGGGAGACCTGGGTTCGATCCCTGGGTCGGGAAGATCCCCTGGAGAAGGAAATGGCAACCCACTCCAGTATTCTTGCCTGGAAAATCCCATGGACAGAGGAGCCTAGTGGGCTATAGTCCATGGGGTCGCAAAGAGTCAGACATGACTGAGCGACTTCACTTTCTTTCTTTCAACATCCAGGGGCAATTCAGTCACATTGTGAAAATTCTCTTCATGTTTCTGGTGCAGTATAAATAGAAATTGGCTTTCTAGCACCCTCTTTTCCATCTTGAGGGCCCATGTCTCTCAACCCTTTAGATTCATCAGCTGTGTGGGGCAGTACCTTTGTGGCTTGGTGATTCCTTGATGTTTCCCCAGAACAAGATATTTTCAGTGTTATTTTTTTTTAGTCCTTGAGAGGAAATGGGATAAAAGCATCAGATGAAATCATCAAACTTATTTTGTTCTTAAAGACTTTGTCTAGGGCAGATACTGTGATCCTTTTCTAAATTCCTATCACTGGGATTAGGTAGGCAGTCACTGCTTGGGATCTGTTGAGTGAATGCATTAGGATTACTCAGTACCTTAGTAGAGGTAGAAAAAGTTGATTTGAGGTTTCTAAGAAAAATTCTAGTTGGGGGTTCACGATTGTGTCGACAAATACTGAGAACAGGTTGGAACTGAGTATTTTGATATCTTTTTATCCTATTCAATCTTCCCAACAACCCTGGGAGGGTGTCTCATAGTTGAGGACATAGTCTGAGATGACACATCACAGAGCCAGAATGGTCAAGTTGGAGAGACTTTTAAATGAGTCAAAGGAAAGAAATAAGAAAGAAGCATCCTGGGAGTTGGGGAGGTTGGGGTGGGGGGCAGGCACAGCCAGAGCAAAGGCCCAGAGGCTGAAGACTGCAGAGGCTGCGTTTCTGTGGAGCGGATCTGGTTCTGTGGTTAGAACAAAAGTACACTGTGTGATCTTGAGCAAAGCAGTTATGGAACCTCTCTGAGCTTCACCTCCCCACCCCCAACCAAACAAGTTGGTAAGATTGGCTCTGCTCCATCTCCATTGGAGGGGGAGGGGCACGGTATGGAGAAAGAGAGGGAGGAGTTTCAAGGCTCCCCCATATTTTTTCATATGAGGACAGTTTCAAGGCTTCCCCTGGGGGAATAAGAAGGGATCCTACCTAGAGAAGGTAAGACACGCAGGAGCAACACCAACAGAGAACTGTTCCTAGGACTCAGAGCCCTTTAGCTGACTTGTGGTGGTGGGACTCTTTCTCTGGGAGGCTATATTTACTGCCTGTGACTTCCTCCTTCTCCCCTATTCTGGGTATTAATAGATTTCTAGCTGACTCAGATGCCCAGTGCACATCTAGGATGGGGGCAGCAGACAGTAGGGGTTGAGGGCCCATTTCTCACTTGACCCCTACTGGTGGCCAGGGAGGTCATTCCCTACAGAGTTTGCAGAGCAAGAAACAGAGTTTGAGTGCCTGGCCAGGGTCGCAGAGTGAGTCACGTTGGATGGGATGTGGTGGGGGACTGAGGGGTGGGTGGGCATATTTCTTGACCTTGGCTTACCTCCCCCGGCCCCAGCTATGGAGATATGGTGCCCAGCACCATTGCTGGCAAGATTTTTGGATCCATCTGCTCACTCAGTGGCGTCTTGGTCATTGCTCTGCCTGTGCCAGTCATTGTGTCCAACTTTAGCCGCATCTACCACCAGAACCAGCGTGCTGACAAGCGCCGAGCACAGCAGGTAACTGCACCTTCCACCTGAGTACCTACTATTCCCCATACCCCAAGCCAGTCTCCTTTTGTTTGCCCACCTGATCTTTTCTCCTCCTCTTTCTGTAGAAGGTGCGCCTGGCAAGGATTCGGTTGGCAAAGAGTGGTACCACCAATGCCTTCCTGCAGTACAAGCAGAATGGGAGCCTTGAGGTGGATAGGGGCTCAGATTGGGGTGAGAGGTGAGCAGCGACAGGAGGTGAAAGGGGCTGACCCTATCCCTCTGCTCTATCCACTCCAGGACAGTGGCGGTGGGGAGGAGCAGGCACTGTGTGTCAGGAACCGCTCTGCTTTCGAGCAGCAACATCACCACTTGCTGCATTGTCTAGAGAAGACGACGGTGAGGCCTAATGAGAGGTGGTATGGCAGAAAGAAGGGGGGTCCCTTTTCCACCAAGCTGGCTCCCTTCTGGAATGGGAGGCTCACTACTAACTGTAGAAATCACACAGGGCTCCCTGGAAGAGGCCCCAGTAGAGCTGAGTCTTGAAGGGTGGGCAGGGGAAGGGAAGAGACAGCAAGTGACAGAAAGGAATGGCCTAAGCGAGGGTCTGGGGGTGAGGTCAGTGTCTGTGTGGTGCCTTGCGATCATGCCTCCATTCTGCCCGCAGTGCCATGAGTTCACGGACGAGCTAACCTTCAGCGAGGCCCTGGGTGCTGTCTCGCTGGGTAGTCGCACCAGCCGCAGCACTTCCGTGTGCTCCCAGCCAGTGGGAGCTGGCAGCCTGCTATCTTCTTGCTGCCCCCGCAGGGCCAAGCGTCGTGCCATCCGCCTTGCCAACTCCACTGCCTCGGTCAGCCGTGGTAGCATGCAGGAGCTGGACACGCTGGCAGGACTGCGGAGGAGCCCTGCCCCTCAGAGGTGAGGACCCCCACCTGCTGCGCCCCCCTTTCCCCAGGGAAGCTCAGAGCTTGGACCACAGGGTCTGAGATTTCATGACTCCAGATCTCGCCAGTCGAGCTCAAATCCAAACTCCTCCATGCTGGAAGTTTGCTTATCTTGTTTGGAATGCCTCAGTTTCAATTTGTACTTTCAACAAACATTTCTTGAGCACCTACTGTATGCTAGGCACAGTTTGGGGCATTCTGGAGTTCATTTTAGTTTAGGAGTTTAGTTCAATTTAGGAGGTGAATAGAACAGACAGAAATCCTGACATTATGGAACTTATATTCTAGTGGGATGAGACAGTTAAAAAACAAAAACACAGATGGTGCAGTGTGTTTTATTTATTTATTTATTTATTTTTGGCTGCACTGTGTCTTCATTGCTGCACACCAGCTTTCTCTAGTTGCAGTGAGCAGGGGCTACTCTTCGTTGTGGTGTGTGGGCTTCTCATTGTGGTGGCTTCTCTTGTTGTGGAGCACAGGCTCTAGGCACACGGGCTTCAGTAGTTGCAGCATATGGGCTCAGTAGTTGCGGCGTGTGGGCTCTAGGGTTTGTGGGCTTCCATAGTTGTAGCACACAGGCTCAGCAGTTGTGGTGCATGGGCTTAGTTGCTCCACAGCATGTGGAATCTTCCTGGACCAGGGATTGAACCTGTGTCCCCTGCATTGGCAGGTGGATTCTTAATCCATGATGCAGTATGTTATGTGCCAAGGAGAAAAATAAATCAGGGATGGGGGATAGAGAGTGTAGAACAGGGTGTGATGCAGTTTTAATAGTGTGGTTGGGGAAGGTTTTGCTGAGGTGACATTGGGAGTTGAGACCTGAAGGAAGAGAAGGAGTGAGCCATATGGATATAGAGAGAAAGCTTTCCAGCTAGGGTAAACAGCCTATGACCCCGAGACAGGAATGGGTCTGCAGGTTAGAGGCACAGCCAGGAAGCTTCTGTGTGTAGAGTGGAGTGAGAGAGGGGAAGAGTGGGAGGAGGTAAAATCAGAAAGGAACAGGGACCAGGTTGTGTTGTCTTCCTGTAGACTGTTGTGAAGATTCTGACACTGTAAGGACTAACCATGATAGAGAACACTCTTATGTGTGTGCTCATTGTGTTCCAGAGACTATTCTGAGCACTCTGCACCATTTATTATCTTATTTAATCCCCACAACTCTCTGAGGTAGGAAATATTATTTCCATGCTCCAGATGAGAGAAGACAGGTTTAGAGAGGTTAAAGTGGGGTCAGGACTTTGCACTCACTTGGCACCACCATAATTGAGGGTGCAGGGGAAACACTGAGCTCAGGGCCAGGGACCCAACAGGCACTCAGTAAATGTCATGATTGCTGTGGCAAGTATTAAGATGACTTTTTAAGAACCTTCCATATTCCCACCCTTATCCACAGCCGCTCAAGCCTCAATGCCAAGCCCCATGACAGCCTTGACTTGACCTGCGACAGCCGGGACTTCGTGGCTGCCATCATCAGTATCCCCACCCCTCCTGCCAACACCCCAGATGAGAGCCAACCTTCTTCCCCTGGCGGTGGTGGTGGTGGTGGGGCCAGCAGCACCCTCAGGAACTCCAGCCTGGGTACCCCTTGCCTCCTTCCCGAGACTGTCAAGATCTCTTCCCTATGACAGGCAGGCCTGCCCATCCAGAGTGCCCTCCCAATTCTTGGGGACTCCTTTCCAAAGCCATATTTTGGGAAGGTAGAGAAGGGCAGGCCTGGGGACCCCTTCTGCCCCCCACTGAGAACTATGCAATGGAGTTTCACGGAATGGCCTACCTGGTGGGGAAATAGCCAGGGAATGGAAAACTTCCCCTACCCCAGACAGTTTTCCTTGTGGGAGCTGAAGTGCTGGGCTTCCTCAGACCCTCAACCTCCTTGCCCCAGCACACTGGGACTGGCCCTTCTACCCAAGCTGGCCTCCTGCATGCTCCTCCCCTCCCCAGTTCTGACACAAGAAGGAGAGGTGAGACTTCCTCTTCTCTCTGGCTGAGCTATGGAGGTTTGGGGGTTCAGAGAAGAGAACTCTCACTGATGATCTGGCCTCTAGAAGAAGACCCCACCCTCCACCAGGCCCAACAACTGCCAAATTCTGAAGCTTGGAATGCAACCACAGGTTTCATGGGCTGTGGTTTCAGCAGTGACCTGCCACCCCTAAACTTTGGCTGAGGGGTTAGGCTGCCTTTCCCCAAACACACAGATAGCACAAACACCACTCCCCTTCCCTGGCTGCTGGAAATGGGTCCCCACAACCCTGTCCTCCACTGGGCCGCCAGCAAACTCTAGCAATAGCAGCTGCTGCTGTGACATTATGCAAAGCCTCTGCCCAGTTTGCTGCAGCATTTACATCTGCCCTAATCATAGGGGCCACCTCTAACTATGCCTCCTTCTCTCTTCTCTGGTTTACCTCCTTCCTGGGTTGGGCTGGAGTCTGGACTGGCTGAGATAAAAGTCTGGCAGCCAGCAAGAACTGGGCTGTGTTTAGAGATCATGGGCTGACTCCATGTTCTTGGGCACGAGTCCAGAAGCATCAGGGACTGAGGCCCAGCTTATTCCTGAACTCTAAGAGTTGTAGGTGGCAGGAGAAACTTCTTGATCTCCTCCTCCAACCCCACAATGCCTTTTCACATATTCCTCTCTCTTCTCCCTCTTGGGTCACCTTCCAGAACTCTCTGTCTGCTCTCAGGCTGAAACCTGGCATCATCTCAGGTTCCCTGTCCCCAGCACTGTCCCTGTGGAGTTGGTGGCTGACCAAAATGTAGTTTCCATCAGTCAATAAAACCTGAGAGGAGAGATGAGGATGAGCACCTCCTGGCTCTGTGGGTTTGGGGCTGGGTAGGACTGGGGGGTTGAAAATACTCCAATTTCAATTCCTTTTAACTAGTAGAAGGGCTATTGTGGGAAAAGTTATGGGAGGTGGATGGTTGCTGGTGTATTTTAGAAGACGGGGATCTAGGAGAAGTGGAAGAGGGTGCTTAGAAAAGGTAAATCTACAGCCAGTGAGACAGACTAGGAGATCCTGAGACATGCCCCATGAACATAATTTGCTCCAGCCCCCTCACTCACAGATAGAGAAACTGAGAACCAAGGCAGCACACACTTGCTTAGAGAAGACTTAAAACTAGGCTTCCTGACAGCAAACAGTTCTGAATTAAACCCTGATGAAAAGCATCTCTCGGTTTGGCGAATTCCGCTTCCTTGTGGATGTCCCCTACCTTTACTCTCTCTTTTGGGCCACTGGATACTCTAGACTAGCGTAACTGAGCTCTGTGGAGCACCGAGAAGACAACCCTTGGATTCAGGATGACATGGGTTCCAATCCCTGGGTGAGAGGATCACTTATCTTCTTTGGCCTCAAGTTGCTAATCTGTGAAATAGAGATAACCATTCACTTATGCACCAAATATTTATTAACTGCATATGACGTCCTAGCCCTAGGTGTACAAAAATGGGCAAAGTAGACATCTCTGATCTACAGGGGTGAGTGTGGAAGGCAATTAAGCAATTACAGCATAGTGTAGTAGAACAAAGATTAATGGATGGCAGGAGAATCTAAGCTGGCCAAACAATGAATTGGAATTGGCCAGGCAAAAGACCAAAGAGTGGAACGTTTTAGGCAGAGGGAACAGCATGTTCAATGACCTGGAGGTTAGAGCACCAGCTCAGGGCCTTGGGAAACTGAAGTGGTTCAGCACAGCTGGTGAGGAGAGTGTGAGGCTGTGATGAAGGTGAGGATGTATAGGCCAGGTGAGAATGTAGGCCAGATAACAAAAGGCCTTTGAAGCTATGATACAGATGTGGACTTCATCCTAAGGATAATGGGGAACCCTGAAGGCTTATAAACTGGAAAGTCATCCTGAGGTTTGTTTTTCAGAAGGATTATTTTGACTGTGGGGAGTAGATTACAGAGAACCAGTCTTGGAGGGAGGAAGAACAGTGATGAGTCTTTTGCAGTTGTCCAGCTGGCAGATGATAGTGGTTTAGACCAGGTAGGTGACAGCAAGAGTTAGAAAGTCAAGAGATTGCAGATACAGGACTGGCAAAACTTGGGGTTGACAGATATGTGGGATTTGAGGAAGAGGAAACAGGGTTAACTCCCAGGTTTCTGTCCTGGGCAAAGACTAGAGGGGGGTGCCATTCATTCATTGGCAAAAGGAACATCAAAGCTGTTGAGCACACAGTGACAGGCACATAGTACTTGGTGAAGGTTGACTACAATTATTATCATAAGTTCACTTCTAGATGTATAGTGCTGGACAAATATTGAGTAGGGAGTGGGATATATGGGTAAGTGAGATGGTCATGAGATGATTCAGTGTGATAATTTGCATAGGCATTTGGCACAGTGCCCTAAACACAAGAAGCTCAGTTAACATGAGTCTTCTCCTCCAATTTAGTCTCATAAGCAGAAAATACCATTATAGTCTATTTATTACTGACACCTTCAGGGAAGACATTTAACTAGGGTTGGCATCTGAGGGAGAAGGTTGAGTGGCACTGAGAAGAGTTGTATGATGGCCTGTTATATGGCTTGGCTCCTAAGACTGGCAAGGAGCCCTCACCTCTCACACTTTCTTCGTTCATGAGCTCAACTCAACTCAACTCGAGGTAGTCTGGGCAGGCATTATCATTCCCGTTTTACACATGGGTAACCTCAAATTTGAGACACTGACTTTCTCAAGGTCAAACAGTGGTAATGGTTCACGTGTGCCTGGAACTGAGGTCCTCCTGACTCAAAATCTTGGGGTCCTTTCCATTGCACCACAGTACAGACTAATTTAGTGATGTGCCAGGCATAGCACCAGACCCTTTGCAAGGATTAACTTCTGATCCTTGAATTGGGATTATCATTGCCATTTACAAAGTAGAAACTGAGGATGGGGTGGGTATTAAATGATTTGTCAGAGATCACTCAGATAGGACAGGCACAGCTAGGATTAGCTTGTAGTTCTCCATCCGTTCAGTAGCAGGAATTTTACCAACTTTACTGCTAGACGCTGGTTGGTGACCGAGCTGGTTTATAAACATTGCTCGATTCAGGTAAACAGTTTCAGAGGAGGAAAAAAAAAGAAAAAAAAATGTACCGCGCCTGCGCGCTAGCCGCGGAGGCGGGGAGGTCACCGCGAGGGCGAGAGTACGCGGATGCCAGAGAGGGCGTGTTTGCTTCCCAAACACCCACTTGTCCCCACGATGTATGTCTGTTCCAAGGTTGGCCCTTCCGACTTGAGTGGTGGCATCTCTTAACCAATCACCGCGGAAGTCGGCCTGTTGCCAGGGTGAAGCGGCGCCCGCCTCTCCACCGGATGTGAATTTGTAGGTGGGTGGAACCGGAATTGACGCTTCAGGAGCTAGCTAAGCTCTGGGAGTGTTGATATTTTTGCAGTCAGTCCGGCTGACTTCGGCCAACTTAGAAGCCTGGGAGGGAGGCGATTTTAAACTTGCTGTGTGTGGGGCAAGCCACGCTGTTCTGTCGCAGTGCCCCCGCCTGCGAGTCAGAGCCTCGGGGAAAGAAGAGCCGGACGGAACCAGCGAAGGGAAAGGCAAGGAACAAGGGTGCCGACTTTGACTGAAATCTGAGACGGAGGGTAGGGGAGGGCGACGTCCGGTTCTGATTGGCCTGTGGACATCATCGAACACCCACGCAGCCGCTTCGATTGGTTGGTGCTCGCAATTGTTGTGGCGGCAACGAAGATTTTGCCCACGTACTTCCGAGCGAGAGGCGGGGGGCTGTGCCCCAGCGCGCCTGCGCAACGTTCCAGGCCCCACCCGGTAGTTCAAGAACCTGCGAGGGGGCGGGGCGAAGAGATGCTTGTTTTGGTTCTGTTTTCTTTGAAGCCGTAGGCCGGAACGAGCGTAGCAATAAAGTTGTTGGACTTGGAGAGGCTACGACAAGCTCGCCGCGGTGCCTTAATCTTGGACTTCACATCCGGGTTCTCCTGCCGCGTGACCCGCGTTCCACCGACGGTTCGAGAACCGGTGCCGCGCGCTCTTTATCCGGGTCCCGGCGATCCCGTCGTCCTTCGCGCACCACTGTAGCCCCCACCCCCCCATCCGGGTCCTCTCCCAGCGTCCCCCGCGCCGGGTTTGCTGGGGGCTACTCGGCGGTGCCGCCATGACTATTCTCCCCAGAAAGAAGCCGCCGCCTCCCGACGGCGACCCCGCCAACGAGCCGCCGCCGCCCGGACCGCTGCCCCCGGCGCCTCGCCGCGGCGGGGGTGTAGGCGTGGGCGGCGGCGGCCCGGGTGTGGGCGGCGGCGACCGCGACCGTGACTCGGGCGTCGTGGGGGCCCGTCCTCGGGCTTCGCCACCGCCTCAAGGCCCTCTCCCGGGGCCACCGGGTGCGCTTCACCGCCGGGCGCTGGCCGTGCCGCCGGGCGCCGTGGCGGGCCCTCGGCCACAGCAGGCCTCTCCACCTCCTTGCGGGGGCCCTGGAGGTCCCGGCGGCGGTCCTGGTGATGCGTCGGGTACAGCCGCGACGGGCGTGGGCGCGGCGGGTGTGGTGGTGGGCGTGGGCGGCGCCGTGGGTGTGGGCGGCTGCCGCTCAGGGCCGGGTCACAGCAAGCGGCGGCGCCAGGCCCCCGGGGTTGGTGCGGTTGGCGGGGGCAGTCCTGAGCGTGAGGAGGTCGGCGCAGGTTACAACAGTGAGGATGAATATGAAGCGGCTGCAGCGCGCATAGAGGCCATGGACCCCGCCACCGTCGAGCAGGTATGGGCATTGGGGTGAGTAAGGTGAGTGAATGTGGTGGATGGGATCCCTAGACTGGTTAGGGACCCAAGGAAGGCTGTTTGAGCCTGCTTCAAGGGGCCTATGTCTTCTCTCTTGAGTCTGGCACTCTTTTCCCTGGTGATGGGGTTGCGAGACACTCTCCCCCCCCCCCCGCCCCCCCCCCCCCCCCACGCGAGATTTGGGATTAGAGGCCGCAGATAAGATGGAGGATTTAAAGATGGGGTCTGTGGTCTTTTCTAGGACCCGTAGTTGATTGTGGGCCCTGGGGCCTCATCGTGTAGGGCCAGTAGGTAGGCACTCCCCAGGAGAGACCAGGCAGAATGGAATGTCTCCTGAGAGGGGAGTCTCGTGACTTTCCAAAGGACCTTGGTTTGTGTTTGGTGACTTGAGATTTCTTTTCCCCTGGAATGAGATTCTTAAGATTCCTTCTCCTGGGAATACAAGTAAGGTGGCGACCTCAGAGATAACGAGTGTCCCCAAGATACCTAAATTCTTTTCAGGGGTCTGAGACACTATATAGGGCAACCCTTTCTCCTCCTCAGGGGAATACAGCACACGGCCATGCAGCAGTGGAGTCTGAGATTCCCTTTTCTAGAAGTCAGGGAATTGACACACACACATACATATTCTCCCATGATCTCTTTCCACTTGGGTACTAGGATAAAGACCAACACGCTGGAGAAACTCCACTAGGGTACATGAGATTCATCCCTTTCTAAGTGACAGGGGTCTATGCTTTCTCTGAGGGATCTGAGACCTCCTTGGAGACAAGAGTCTGAATCTTTTTCTAGGAGCTTAAGCTTTTTTTAAGGGCTGGACACCCCTCCCCCAGGCCTGAACCTTTCTTCAAGAAAATGAGACTCACTGTTTTGTATTTTGGAGCCTAGGATTCCCCCTGCCTATAGCCTGGGGCTTTTAGGTCTGAAGCCCTCTTCAGGAAATTGATATCCTCCCAGAGGTCCCTAGGGGACTTTGTTACTCAGGGACTGGTCTGAGTATTGTCTTTGGGCATCTGAGACCTACTGTGCCAAGGATTCTTGAGCTTTCTTTCAAGGATAAGAGATGCATACGTACCTCACTGACCAGTATGTCTGTAGAGATGAGGTCCACACTTCCCCCTCAAGGAACTTAAGGCACTCTACTTAGGAACAGGAGGTCTCCCCGGACCAGAATTGAGCCCTGAGACCTTTCCCTTGGGGCATGGATAGAGTCCCTCTGGAATAGGGTTCTGCATCTCCCCTCATGAGTTTGACTTTGCCTTGGGTTCATGAGACACCTCTCCCACCTTTGGACCTGATATTGGAAACTACCCTGAAAGAACTGTCACCTCACTTAAAACAGCATATGTGTACCCTAGTCTTAAGAGGCCTTTTGGGGTCATAAAATTTCCTGCCTTGGGGACTTGAGCCTAAGCCCACCTTCCACTTTGAACTGAATCCTGGCTGCTCATTCCCCTTGGGGACATGGGTAAGATGGGATTCTGAGGGAAGGAGTCTGAGTCTCCTCCCAGGGGCCTGAGCTTCCCCTCTGGGACTAGAGATCCTTTCCATTAGGGAGGGGCTTGAGCTCTCCTCTTGGGTATGAGGCTCTCCCTCCCTCCCCACTCCCCCAACCAGACAATCCTTTCTCATCTGGGAGAAGAATATGATGTCACCCCACTGTAGCCTGAGGCCATCCCCAATTGGACAGAGGACCTGGATACTTTTCACAGTCATAAGAATTCCCTGTCTGAGCTAGCTCAGGCTAGGAAGTTCCCCTTACTTTCTATGAGAAGGTTGTCAGGTAGGTACTGGGTACATAAGGACTAAGAAAGAACTCCTATCCTCAAGAACTAGGAGGATGTGCTGAGTCTCCCTGATTCAGCTGTGCTTCTAATTTTCTGGATCAGAGAAATATTCTGAGTTTTCTGAATAGCTTTCAACAAGCTTTTTTCTTCCAGAGAGAGGGAAGGGGTTTGGCACATCCCCACTGCAGGGGATTCTCCACCCACATTCTTTCCCCCCTTGGCTCAGGTAAATCTTTCTATGCTTCACAGGGTCCAAGGCCTTGTCTTGAGCCCTCATCCTTGTTCCCTTTTCATCCATTACTGCTTCTCCTGGCAGGATGAATCATCTTTCAGGGTCTGGACCAGGAGTTATTTCTTCTCTCCCTGGTCGTGATAAAGTGTGCCTTTCCTTTTCCTTATTTCCTACAGAAATAAGGAGTTTCAGGGGCAAAGAGAAAGTCATGTGCCACCATGGTGACTAGAAAGACCTTACATCTCCTTTGCTATCTCTTAGGCTAGGAGTTCTTCCTTTGTATTGTCCCCATAAGAACATGGAAGTCAAGTTGTGTGGTTGCATGATACCTTCCCTTCCCAGTGACAGAGGAGAGGTTTCGTGCTCTCTTTACTTCTTGGGACAAAAGGACAAAGAAGATGCTTCTTGCCTCACCTAGTTCAACTAGGGGATGAAAATAGGAGAGATTCTTCCTGCTCCCCTACTTGGTCCTGAACCATCATTGGAGCCATTTGTGAGCAAAGGGCCATTTAGACCCTTGGGAAAGGGGAGAGTTGTTGAGAAGGAGTCCACATGGTGACTCTGGTCCTTGTGACCATCCAGACTTCCTGTCTGTCCTGGTGCTGTTACTATATCTACTGCCTTTAAGAGCCCTTTTGACACCCCACAGGTCCCAGTGCTAGGAAGGTGGTGGTGTCAGGGATTTCCTTTTCTGGGTATGGCTGCCTTGCCAGAGTCTCCCCTGTGAAAAGAATGACTTGAGAGGGTCCTGAGCTTGAGGACCTCACAGAGCATTTTGAGAAGGGGGCCTGTGTGCTGAGATGGTGGAAGAAGGTGGACCTGGAACTGTAGCCAAGCTGCCAGGTTTCCCATTCTGGCTCTGCTGGGGCTTTTCTGGATGAACCAGAATTGTTCTGCCTATGCGCCCTGGGCCACAGTTTTCTTATTGATGAGGTAAAAGTTGGTGGGGCTTTGTTTAACTTTGGGATTTCAGGGAGCTCACACCAAAGCCCTTTGGGCCTGGAGGTGACAGGGTATGGTAGGTGTCTTTCAAGGAAGAACTGGGTTCCTCCCCCACTCCCCTATTCCCTTTCAGCCATCCAAGCTTGGTGGTCAGGACAAACAATCTGGTTAGTGTGAGGCTCAGGGTTGGCCTCACAGTGATTTTTGTGGCTAGCTAGCTTGGGGATTGTTAGGAGCCCTTTTGGATGGTATAGAGGTAGGTTTGTGTGTAGAAAAAGTTTAGGCTTTGGACCTGATAGGTCTGACTTCAAATCCCAGGACTCCTGCTTAGCTGCCAAAAGTACATGCATGCCCAGTGTTATTGACTCAATATCTGACCTGGCCCACCTTGGACCTTGGCTGATTCTTCTTCTGCAGTTTCCCCAGGATCATCTGGGTTCTTCCTAGGAGCATTTGCAACAATTTCATTTGGCACCTATGAACCTGCTGATTGCTCTGATCAGGAGGCAGAGTGGTATAGCAGCAAGTGGTTGGACTCAGCCTGGGCGTCTGAGTTTGAGTCCTGTATCTTCTGCAGTTACTTTTTCAGGGTCTCAATTTCTCCATCCATAAAATGGGTAGTGATGAAGAAAGAGGTTGTACTCATTGCTCTGTAATGTCTTTAATTCTCTGTTCCTTACTCCCCTCATCCATTGTGAAAGTCTTGAATGGGGCCCCTTGGCTTTTGGGGGTATGCTATGAAGTTTTAAGCAGTTACCAGCTTCCCTCTGCCCAGCCAGTGCTGTAGGCCTTTGTGTGTGTGTGTGTGTGTGTTTAACAGCTTTATTGAGACATCTTTCACACATCAAAAGGTGTACAATTCAGTGACTTTTAGTATATTCACAAGTTTTGCATCTGTCATCACAATCAGTCTCTTTTAGAACATTTTCTTCACCTCAGGAAGAAGCCCTGCATCATCATCATTGTCCCCTATCCCTTCATCCCTTCTCAGCCCCTGGCAACCACTCATTTACTTTTGTCTTGATTGATTGGTCTTTTCTGTACATTGCTTATAAATGGAATCATATACTATGCAGTCCTTTGTGACTTCATTTCTTTCATTTACCATAATGTTTTCAAGGTTCATCCATGCTGTAGCATGCATCAGGACTACATTTCTTTTTGTTGCAGAATAATAGCATCTTCGTTTTTTAAAAATTTATTTTTATTTTTTGACTGCACCCAGTCTTAGTTGTGTCATGTGGGATCTGGTTCCCTTGCCAGGGATTGAACGTGGGCCACCTATATTGGGAGTGCAGCCTTAGCCACTGGACCACCAGGAAAGTCCCCTGCATCTTTTTTTTTTAATTATTCCCTCCCCCCCCCCCCCCCAGTGGCCTAGTAGTAGGTTTGGGGCCTTGCTCTTTTCTGATTCCTCTGCTGCCCTGGAGAGCTCTGTTAGTCCTTAAAGAGCAGTGTGTCGTCTGTGTTGCTCACTAGATGGGTTGCCTATGTTTAGCCCATGGAGCAGAGCCAGTGTTCTGGGTGTTTTGGGGGAGAGAGGGGTGGTCTTGGCACCAGACTTGCTGGGACAGAGCTGTGTAGTCCAGAATACTAAAATCCTCTTGGCTGTGGGCTCCTCCCACACATCTGTCTGTCCATGAGCTACCACTGCTGCTGCCATCTCCCCCTGCCGCCTCCTTGTTTCATTGGCAACTCATTCATCGATAGACAGGGTCAGCAGCTTCCCAGGCTGGGAGGGGGGATTCCAGGCCCTTGCAGCTTTAATTCTAACCCTTTCCCGGGGGGTGGGATGCAACTGAGGTGGATCCTGTGGGGTGGGAGCCATGCCATGTTGCCTCACAGTTCACGCCGGGGAGTGCTACAAGGGTGTTGTGTTTGTGTCCTGTGGCTGCTGTGACAAATTACCACAAACTTGGCGGTTTAAAACAGCAGAAAGTTATTCTTTCTTTGTTCTGCAGGCCAGAAATCCAAAATCAGTTCCACTGGGTCAAAATCAAGGCACTGACAGGGCCAAACTTCTTCCAGAGCCTCTAGGAGAAAATCCAGTCCTCTTCCAGCTTCTGGTGGCTGCTACCATTCCCTAGTTTTTGACCGCATCACTCTGACCTCTGCCTGTCTTCTCTGTGTACGGGTGGTCTCTCCTGGCTGTGTCAGATCCTCCTCTGCTGTCCTAAGGACACTTGAAATTGCATTACATTTAGGTCCTACCCTACTCCAAGATAATGTCCCATCGCAAGATCCTTAACCACATTTGCAAAGACCCTATTTCCTTGTAATATTTACAGGTTCCAGGGATTAGGGCCTGATATTTTTGGGTGATCTTTATTCAGGAATGTTCTTGTTTCCCTTCCAGGGCGAGAAAGGGAACTCATTAAGTGCTATCATACTGACCAGTCTTGTAATATTTGAGTCTGTCCAGTATCCTTGTTATTGGGAGACTTGTTAGCCTATTTTACAGATTGGAAAACTGTGGCTCAGAGCAGTTAATTACTGACTAATAATTGTTGGAGTTGGATTGGAACCTACGTCAGTTGGGTCCCACGGGCTGCTTCAACTTTTCTTGAACCTTTGAAGCAGTAGGTTGCAGTTTTGTACCTCAGATGCCGTCGTGTCAGAGAGCTTTACCCAGCCCCACTTTGGAGGCTCAGAGATGTGGAGGGAGTTGCACACAGGTTCAGCCCTGGGCTTGCAAGATTCAGGGTCTGGACTTTTTTATTTCAATTCATTATTATTTTGGCCATGCCATGCCTCATGCAGGATCTTAGTTCCCTGACAAGGGATTGAACCCATGCTCCCTGTGGGAGTTTTAACCACTGGACCACCAGTGAAATCCCAGGGTCTGGACTTGACTTTCTTAGGCCAGGGCATTGATGTAGCTTATGGCTCGGCCTGCTCCCACCTCTTACTCCCGCCAGCCCTTCCTTCCTGGGCCATTTTCCTAAACAGCATCCAAGTTGGCACCTTCTTTGGAGGTTCCTGTCTAGCTGGGGAAGGGATAAGACTGTGTTCTGAGCTCTTGGGACTCTAGGCTCTCTTTGAAGCCCAGGACCATTACCTCCCTGTTTTCTCCCCACAGCGGGAGAGAAGGGGTTTCAGCCAGAGCCTGCTCCAAAGGCTGCTGGTGCCAAAGGCAGTGGGTGATTGGTTGTCTGGCTTCCATATCCAGACCCAGATGCCAGTCTGGCTGCCCCAGGACCAAAGCCTTGGCTTGTGTGAGGGGAACACACAGGCCTTCTCCACTTTTAAGGACAAATCAGGATTTCCCCAAATGGGCTGCCAGGTGTGTTTCCATGCTGTGATTCATGAAGCTTCTCTTGTTGCCTCTACACTAGGCTTTGCTGATGCCCCAGTCCCAGTTCCTTTCTGCCTTTATAAAATGAAGATAATACTTCCTGCCACCTGAGCTGTGGTAAGGACAATTAAATGAGATTACCTTTTGCATCTGACACCTGACATGGTAGGCATTTGGCTAATAAGAATTCATCTTTTTTTCCTGGCTCTGCCCTGCTTACTTGCCTAGTCCTCTCCAGGACTTCAGCTCTGCTGAACTCATTGTTGGGTCTCTGGCATCCGTGGAATGACAGAAGTGATTACTAAGCATTTCTGGATGTCTTGGTATTTTACTTCTTTACTCAGGTGGCACCTCCTCTCAGATGCCAGCCTTAATGATTGACTCAGGTCCCTTGCTCTGTTTCACAGCAACCCTGTGTTCACTTCTTTTAAAGCCCTGCTCACACTTGTGTGTGGATATTGCCTATTTCCCCACCCCCTAGCAGTTTATGAATTTATCACAGTTGAGACCAAATCTGATTCATTTTTCTGTCCTCATTGCCAGTCCAGGGTCTGACTTAGTAACTGCCTGGCAAACCTTTGTTGGATGAATAGGTAGGAGCACCTCTCATGCTCTTTGACCCCCTTTTCCCCTGTTGATCTCCCCCCACCCCAATACTTGAAGTCAGGAGGTTGCTGTGTGCACTGCTTCTTTAGAACTTCTCCTGTCCAGTCTGGGATTATCGTCATAGTTGCAGCTTCTCTGCAGGTGCCATGGTGCTGGAAGATGGCTGACCTGCAGGGCAGGGATAGGGAACTGGCTGGAGCAGGCTAGTCCAGTGTGACAGCCTCTGGGGAAGGAGGGACACCTGGACTGCTGGAATGTTGTACATAAACAAGAGTTTGTGCTGCCTGTGGAAGCCCCTTAAGAGCTTCCAGGTGCCTTTGTCATCTCTGGAAAGCCAGCCACACCTTCCTGGGGTGTAGGCCCTGATGGTGGCGCTATAGGGTATTCTCTTGTCCCCCATGCTTCATCTCCTGTCTAGCCACTCACCTAGGACTTTCTGAGGGCCTCTCAGTTGTACGTCCCCTATGTGTGTGCTGGTCTTGTCCCTTCTCTTTCTGGTGACCCCCTCACCAGTGCATGGTATGTTGTTTAGAAAGCCTTTTCAGTTCCTGAAACTTCTCTAAGTCTCTTGACAGCTCTGTCAGGCAGCTCAGATATCCCCCTTTTGATAGGAAACTGAGGTTTGAAGAGTTCAGGTAGATTACCTAAACTCATGCAGCAAATGAGTGACAGAGCTGGACTTGGACCCAGAGCTTTTATCCTCTAGATCTTGTGCTTCCTACTTTGCCAGGAGTTTCTCTCATCTGAGATAGTTAAAAATGGCCTGCAGAGAGGTGATCCCCTCTGTCTGATCAGCAGTAGCCCAGATCATAAATCCCTGGGCTGGGTGGTGTGACCAAGGAGCAGCCTTGAGATTTCTGGCCCCTGGGCCTGATGCAGGCTCAGGCTGACTTCTTCTGGTGACCAGCAGATGGCGTGAGGAGGCTAAGAAAGGTCTGCTGGTTTGTTTAGTGTTGAGATGGAAAATGTTTTAAGTGACACGTGGACATTTTTTTAATAGACTTTATTTTTTTTGAGCAATTATAGGTTCATAGCAAAACTGAGCGGAAGGTACAGGGAGTTCCCATATACCTCCTGGCCCCACACATGGAGAACTTCTTCCAGTATCATTGTCCCCCACTAAGTGGTACATTTGTTATAGTTGATGAACCTACATGGACACGTCATAATCACCCAAAGTCCATAGTTTGCCTTAGAGTTTGCTCTTCGTGTTGTTCATTTTCTACAGGTTTGGGTAATTGTATAATGACATGTAACCACCATTACAGTATGTAGCATAGTTTCACTGCCCTAAACATTCTATATGTTCCACCTATTCATTAAAACGTTTGCAAATACACATTTGTACGGGTTCACTTAACCCACACCTTTAGGGCCAGCTGTACATTTGAATTTAGAAATATTTCAGAATTTTAGGAAAATCACTTGGATGTAAACTGTGTATTATGTAACACTTTGCATGGGGTCTATAGCAGCACCTCAAAGTCAAACACCTGGATTTGGAAATGTTTGAATATTCGCTTTTAAGTGAAATAGATGGGTTCTTGTCAGCTCAGGTCAGATTGTGATGCTAAATGAGTTAGATAAAGACTTGGTTTTAAAAACTTTTAGAATTTTGGATAACATATTGTATACCTGTTATAAATGAAATGGTGAAGTAGAATCACCTGTAATACCAACACTTAGGGATAATATTTTGTTGTGTAAAGTGTTCCCAACTTTGTGTGCATGTGTGTTTGTATACTTACGCATATATATATGTATATGTTAAATGTCACAAGTGAGATTGTACTTTGCATATATTTTGCTTTATAATATCTTGGAATTTTCTGGCTGTATTGTGGGGCTCTGGATCTAGGCTCTTGCCAGTCAACTCCCTCCTCAATATCTCCCCTACCCTAAATGACTAGAGGGTCCCCAGGTGAATCTCCTCTAGGTCAAGTCAGGTTCTCCCCCTTGGCACTTGCTGGTTCTGGGCCTTTGGCTGCATAGTGGATAGGCCCAACATGGAATTCCCAGGATGGTCAGCAGGGGTTAGAGTACAGATGAGGCCCCTCTAGGAGCAAGCCTTCTGCTTACACAGAGACTGATTTGCTAGAAGGGTCTCCTGCTCCACATGCATGGAGTGGTCTAACAGGGCAGAGAACTGGACCTTGTCCGTTGTCCTCTCAGCCAGTCATCTGGGTCCCTCAAGAGCTCAAGGACAGGGCCTTGGGGGTGAGGGTATGGGTCTTTCCTGTTGATGATCCCTACCTCTTCCCTCCAGCAGGAGCACTGGTTTGAAAAGGCCTTGCGAGACAAGAAGGGCTTCATCATCAAGCCGATGAAGGAGGATGGTGCCTGTCTCTTCCGGGCTGTAGGTGAGTCTTTGCCTTAGCCTTCAGGAGCCTAGGGCTGCCCCTGAACTATGTTGCAGTTGTCAGGAATGACTTGTGTGACAGGGTTGGGGGCAGAGTTAGCTGGTCTTTTAGGGACTCCTGGCCTCAGCCTAAGTTAGTAGCTGGCCTCTAGCTTTCGGTCACAAGGCAGTGTGGTGGTGTGAAAGTAATAATAACAGTATTAATACTGATGGAGAAAATAACATTACTTAGGAACAGATTGGAGAAGTAAATGGCAACCCACTCCAGTATTCTTGCCTGGAGAATCCCAGGGACAGAGGAGCCTGGTGGGCTGCTGTCTATGGGGTCGCAGAGAGTTGGACACAACTGAAGCGACTTAGCAGCAGCATCAGGGACAAACTGCTCTGTCAGGTGCTACAGGAAAACTTTTTAATTCTCCTCCAAGCTAGATAAGTGAAGGACCATTGCTTCCAGTTGTCAGATGAGAAAAGCAGCTCAGAAATAGAGAGTGACTTACTTAGGGTCAGAGAGTACATAGTGCAGTCAGGAGGCAGAGTCTGGGTTAGGTTAGTGAGAGGCCTGTGCTCTTAACTGAAGCACATAGCTGTCACCTTGGGGTCACAGAACTTAAAAAAAAAAAAAAACTTACACAAAAGTAGAATAGTGAACCCTTTGTGTACCCATCACTCATCTTCAAAATAATTGTTAACATATTGCCAACTTTATTTCATCACTACCCCACCCACTCTTTCATTTTCCTGAAACAAAGATTTTTAAAAACAAAATCCCAACATGGATCATCTCATTCGTAAATATTTCTGTATGTTTCTCTGAAAAATAAGGACTCTTTCTTTTTTAACATAACAAAAATGCCATTACATGCATAACAAAATTAATGATTCCTTAATACCATCTACTGTCCAATCTGAGCTGGATCTTTGAAACTTCTCTGGCTCTGATCTGTGACTCAGCAAGCAATTGTTAAGTTAAGGCAATGGCAACCCACTCCAGTATTCTTGCCTGGAGAATCCTGTGGACAGAGGAGCCTGGTGGGCTGCTGTCCATGGGGTCACACAGAGTTGGACATGACTGAAGCGACTTAGCATGCATGCATTGGAGAAGGAAATGGCAACCCACTCCAGTATTCTTGCCTGGAGAATCCCAGGGATGGCAGAGCCTGGTGGGCTGCCATCTATGGGGTTGCACAGAGTCGGACACGACTGAAGCGACTTAGCAGCAGCATCTCCCTATTCTACCAAGCAGAAGAGGTTCAGGCAGTGGACTTTGATGGGCTGGGAAAATTCCAACTCTCTCATCCCTGTGGCTCAAGTCCGTGTTCTCCCAGGGGTGTTTCCTAGAGAAAGAGATAGGTTTGGGGGGCATCTTGGACCAAAGGAATGCAAAGAAAGAATAGATGGGGACCCATTAGGTGTTAGGCCTGTGCCGAGACCTTAGTCTGAATGTGGGGTAAGCAAGGCTGCTGTTGGAGTGAGGGTCAGAGAATGCAGCTGGGCATCTGTGTCTTGGGTGTTATTTGACGTGGACCTTAGGCCTATTTAAGACCAGGCTTGGCAGTAACCCATGTAAGAAACAAAATTTAAGTGTGTGTTCATCTGACTGTTCTTCCCAAGCACCTTCTGACCCACATCTTCTGACCCTTCCCCCTCAGTGAGACCTTCTAGTAAGGGGCCTAAGCTTACAGGAAGAGCTGACCATGACAGGTTGAAGGCCTTTCCCTGTCAGCACTATGGCTACACATTTCCTCTGACTGGGCTGCACTTGGCTTTTCTTTGTAAAACCTCAGAAGCCCCATGGCCTCTGCCTGAGAAGTACATGACCCCTGGGTCTCTAGGCCTCATGTGGAGGTTTCCCTGGAGCAGAGTGCACAGGACATGTAACCCCAGAGGGGACTTTATCCTCATGCTTTCTGTTGCCCGTCTGCTTCCAGCCTCGCTGGGACAGGGACAGGTGGTAGTTGCTCTAGGTTCTGGTGAGAAGGGTGACAATTTTTAACTTCCTGTCACATTGAATAGTAGAAGGACCACAGAACTGAGGGTTGGAGTTGGAACGGGGAGAGACAAAGAGACCACTCTTGTTCCTTGACCCTGTCTGATTGCTCGGCATTCCACGTGGTGCTTCAGGTTCACCTGCAAAATTGGGATCCTTATCCCATGAGACCAGGTGAGAAGAGCCTCCCACTGAGGCTCAGGAAGGGGAAATGACATACCCAGGGTAAGTAGTGGCAGAACTGGCATGGGAACCCAGATGTATCCAAAGGACACATTCTTTCTATGACCCTAGGAAAGCCCTAGCTTCTTAGGAGTCAACTGGCTGGGTGACTGTGGCTATATTCCTTGATCTCTAGGGCCTTGCTTCTTGCAGCTAGGAGCCTGTGGCCCTCTACTCTTAGGAATCCTGAGGCAGGTGGGTTTTTACCCTCTGTTTTGCCTCTGAGGTCTAGGTGTCCCCAGTGTGAACCAGTATCCCATGCTTGTGCCCAGTTCTCTCTCCTACCACCTATTGGAGACTCGTGGGCATCAGCATAGGCTGGGCTGGAGTGAAAGTGGGAGCCTGGGTCCCAGAGTATCCTGGGTCCCCAGTATCCTGTGGTCCACCCTGCCCCTGGTGTGCTCAGATAACCTTCTCCTGGAAACGTGAGTCTGCATCTCTCTTCCCTCCCTCTCTGCATATGGCTTTGACTCAGCAAAAACCTCTGGCCCTGGCCTTGGCCTCTGTGGGCAGAGTGGTGGCCGTGTGTGTGGGTGTCTTGCATGGGTTGTGGGGATGCAGCTGGGGCTCTGCATGTTTCGGTGGTGGGGCCCAGAAACATTAGCTAGGTCTACTGCTCAAGGCCTTTTGGTCTTGGAACATGGATTATCAGCATTGGAGGAATGGATCTTAGATCAATTTGTCGTTTTATAAATGGGAAACAGTCCTCAAGAGAAGATCGGGGCCTTATTATCTAGGTCACACAGTCAGTATCAGACATTCGTGTTTGAGGTTGAAGCAGGCCAGGAGAAGAATCCCATGGACCACCATGTACACCGGCTTCTGTTGACCTCTCTGCCCTGCCTCCTTCAGTTTTTCCATCTTTGCGGTGGGAATTCTTGAGTAGGGGAGCAGGCATCTTGAGACCAGGCTATTGAGAGGGCTGAGTTTTGCTGGCTCCCCGACTGAGGGTGTGGTAGTTGGGGCCACTGGCCAGGTATGCACTGCAGCTGCTCAACAGGCAGGTGAGACCTTTTGCTTGGTTCATCTCCTCGGTGGGGCCAGGGTTCCCACTGGGCCATGAGAGAAGCAAGGAACAGAGCAGGTCCCATCTCCTGCTACTGCTTTGTGTATACATGTTTGTATGTGTGGTTTTTTAGATTCCCTGCAGGCACCAAGCTTCCTTTTCTGTTCTCAGTGGAACTGGCTGTGGTTCTTCTAGCAGGCAGTCAGGCACGCAGCAGCCTGGTAAGGAGGCAGTTCCCAGGTGCATCTAAAAGAAATGGCAGGGCCTTGTACTTAAATTGTTTAGATAGTCCAGGCTCTCCTGTCTTGCTCTTCCATATAATTTCTCAGCAAATAGTGACTACATTTTGGTGAACCTTCCCCCAAGTAGCAGGGGAGGGAGGTTGAGACAAGTCTGTTAGAGCCATTGGCTCTTCCCCTCCTACCAACCCTTGGCAAAGGCTCGGAAGGAGGTGAGGGGGGGCGTTCTTCAGTTTGTACAGCCTCGCATTCTGTCCAGCCTTCAGTCTTTGCTGGTTGGTGGCAAGGGCATCTACTTTTTGAATGCAACAGTTCTCTGTAGTTGTGGTGGTTGTGTGGGTATTTGACTTCAAGGAACATGTTTTACTGACTGTGTGCATGCACATGTGCATTTCTGTGCTGCTGTCTCTGTGTGCTCAGAGAAAGGACATCCATAGGGTGTGGGGAAGGAATGTTCATGCTGACCTCTGTGGCCTTAGTGAGGGGTACAGGTCTTAATATCTGTAATCTCTGACCACTTGCAGGCCTTTCCTAGGTTCCAGCTGATTCCTGCTTGTGTTGGTAGGGAAACTGAGGCAGACAAGCCTGACCTAGGGAGTCAGGTGGCTAAGGTGACAGCCAGATTGGTGGTGGTAATGTCTCCTGCGGCATCAGTGCTCAAGGTTACCAGTTATTCCTTGAAAACCTGGCCTCTCCTTCATCCTCCCCAATGTGTGGCCTTGAGCCAGCTGTGCCACATTTCTGTACCTTAGTATCCCTCCTGTGTTAAGTAGGGTTTTTTAGGGTAAGGATGGAGTGAGCTGGGGTGTGAAAAGGCCTTGGCAGAACCAATTGCAGTAATGTACTGAAGATTTGTGAGCCCTCTTTGGGTTGGGGACAGAGGTGAGGGAGTGGGGGACCCCCTTCCAACTGGACTCTGGGAGGGGAGAGCAGGTGCAGATTGCCCACAAGTGCAGTGTCAGCAAGAGGAGGAGTTTCAGTTTCTATCAAAACAAGTGCTCTGAATTCCCCTACCTCTGCAGGACCATTGGGCTCTTTTCCTCCACCTTGGCCCCCACAGGGAAGTCCAGCTCAGTCCCTAGTTCCATGTGCCAATCTCTAGGGAGGGAGGAGGGCTTTCTGGAGGACAGAGGTGGGGCTGGCAAATTCAGACAAGCATCTCCACAGTGAGGATTTCCTGTGTTCTTAGTCCTGCACTGGGTGTTTTTATGTCATCGAGACGGTCCTTCTACTGTCTCTCATTGGCAAGGTATTGTTGCTCTCTTTCCTTGGTTCAGAGATGGACATTTTCTTCCACATTGATGATCCCCAAACTAGGGTATGTCTTAGAACCTGTGAAGTGGGTTTCCCTCTCCCAAAAGCTATGATTAAATACATGTTCTGTACCACCTATTGGTGCATCTTAGAATTGAAGAGGGAAGGTGGTATTTTACATTTTATAGGTAAGTTGAGAAAGTCATCCTTTGCCCACACTTAAGGACCCTATTTTGTGAGGCTTGTGTTACTGATTTGATGTTAATTTGGTTGCTGAAGATTTGAACTACGGGCACAAGGTAGGCTAGTGGACCTTTGGATTCAGCAAAGGTAGAGAACCAGTTCTGCCTGCATGAGGAGAGAGAACCTAGACTCTGAGTTTGGGACTTTCCTCTGGCTGATGAAGTACAACAGAAATGAGGAAGGACTTAAGTGGTTCTGGTGAAATTCTAGCTGACTTGTGGGTGACTGGCTATCTGAAGGAGTCATCGTCCTCCTTATGACAAACGGAACCCCATCTCTTGAACATTTGCAGCAGCAGTAGCAGCAGGTATTTGGCAGACCATCCCCTGTAGTATTGACAATGTCCCATGAGAGGAAAAGGAGTTATTTTCCCCAGTTTATAGATGAGGACATTGCAGCCCAGAGAGGTTAAGGCCTTGTCCAGTACCACACAGGAGGCAGAAGAGCCTTTTTGTCAAGCAGGGAGTCAGTGGCAGGGAAATGGGAAATTCTTGGGAAGGTTCTCTCCCAACTCCCTTTCCGGTCCCATAGTCTCCCCTTTCCCCTGACTCCTTACATCTGGCATCTCAATTGGGTAGATCCACCTCCCAGGACTGGAAATGCCTGTTGCCTGCTTTCCTGGGAACATCTCAGCCACCTTCCTGAGCCTGGCAGACCAACCCCTATTTAACCCCTTCACTCCCATCTCAGTTCCTGTTTACTGCAGCTGCCAATAGCACTGCCTCTTCAGCACCCCAGGTTTATTCTACGGAAATAGCTCCTCAAGCAGCTCCGGCAGCCACAGCGGGTTTGTGGTCCTGGCTTCTAAGAAAGGCAGTGGCAGGGGGCCCCCAGTCTGTGCGCAGGGCATGTGACTTGCTGGAAGTGCTGCAGAGGGGGAGGGGGGTGAGGGAGAGTGTGGCCACAGAAACCACATCCTTGTTTACATCGGTAAAGGGGCTACCCCTTCCCACCTCACAACCCCCACTCCCCATCACCCTCTGGTCTCTGCACCTCCAGGAGGACATGAGACAGGCATGGGCCCCGTTTTCTGTCTCAGAGCTGCCTTTTTCTCTTTATCTCGCAGAACCCTTCAGGGAGGGGGAAGGGGGGAGGGCAGCAAAGGCGTTCTTCTGGCGATTCTTCGCAGAGGTAGACTGGCTGTTATGGAAGAACTCTGTGGTGTTCGTTGCAGGACCTGCCCCTGCTCCAGTGTCACAGGGAGATCCCATCAGAGCAATGGTCCTCTGGGGAGACGAACGGACATTTACTCTTCGTCTTAGCCAGTGGACATCAGGCATGCTTCATCTTCAAGCCCACTTTAATTTCTCACAGAGAAGGCTCCCTGACTCCCCTAGCCTCCCCAATCCACTCAGCAAACTTGCATTTCTTGCACTGCACCAGGCTCTGAGCCTGGGGGTAGACTTGTATGTGAACTGCCTTCTGCCCTCAGTGGGAGCCCAATGTGATCAGGCAGATGAAGTCTGTATGCATCTTTGATAAATCTGGTGATGGGGTGCCTTGGAGGAGTGGGAAACTGTTTTAAGAGTGCATTGGTGTTTGACAAGTAGTGTGTGAACATGTGTGAGCATGTGTGAACATCCTCAGTTGAGGCAGAGAGAGCCTAGTTCTTATTGTGACCAAAGCCCTGTGATGCCTGGACGTTAATTAAGTTAGGTGCATATGTGTCTTATCTCTCTTGTAGACCACATGCTTCTGGTGGATAGGGTCAGAATTTTACTCACTTCTGTCACCTTCATAGTACCCCACATTCAGGCCCCACTACAGGACAGGGTCTCTGAGTGACTGCTCTGTCCCAAGACTAGGGCTAGTCGCTTCACACCTATTATCTCATTAATCCCGCAAGAGGCTTGCCAGGAAGTTACCCAGCTTGATCCCATTTTACACTTGAGGCATATGAAGCTCAGAACACTTGGGTCATTTTGTTTACTGGTACCTAACAGAACTGGGCTTAGAGCCCAGTTATTATCCCTTCCCTTTCCCTCTTTTTTCACCTTATAAAGGCCATAATGACTCCTGAGAGTCAGGAAACTGAATTCTATAGTTGAATCTGTCATGGACTGACTTCTGGGTGACCTTGGTCAAATCACAAACTCCCTGAGCGTCAGTGTCCTCATGTGAAGAGCGAAGGGTGGTGTATGTGGAATCGATGGTGCTTAAGGCCGCTTATCTATACAAGATACCTGTGGTTCTGTCCCTTTTACCTGTACTCTTGTTCGTAAAGACTGTCCTTGCCTGCATTTTTTTTTTCATGACCATATTCCAGCCCACAAAGCCAAGACTCTCCATTGCTTAGGGTAGGTAAGGAAGTTTCCCTGGTCCCCAGCCCTTCACCCCCCGAGGATGTTCTGATTTAGAACTCTTCTTTGGTGGCAGCTCTGACTCCAGCCTCTCCTTCTGTCCCCACAGCTGACCAGGTATATGGAGACCAGGACATGCATGAGGTTGTTCGAAAGCACTGCATGGACTATCTGGTGAGACCTTGCAGAGACCTTGGGGCGGGGGCAGAATGGGAGGATCTCTTCTCCGCATAGACATTGATCATCTGATCTTTTCTGCAGATGAAGAATGCTGACTACTTCTCCAACTATGTCACAGAGGACTTTACCACCTACATCAACCGGAAGCGGAAAAACAACTGCCATGGCAACCACATTGAGATGCAGGCCATGGCAGAGATGTACAACCGGCCCGTGGACGTGTACCAGTACAGCACAGGTACTTCTGTGGTGGGTAGGTGAGCAGTTGATCACTCCTGGTCTGAGCCTGTTCCACCCAGCCCACTGTGAATCCTCTCTCCTCTTTCTCTGCAGAACCCATCAATACATTCCATGGGATCCATCAAAATGAGGATGAACCCATTCGTGTCAGCTACCATAGGAATAGCCACTACAATTCAGTGGTGAATCCTAACAAGGCCACCATTGGCGTGGGACTGGGCCTGCCATCCTTCAAACCAGGGGTAAGCACGTCCCTGTGCCTCGAATGGGTACTGGAGATAGACCAGAAGACCAGAAATTTCATGTTGGCGCCTCATTTTTGCCCCTTGCCCACAAAAATGTCCTGTTAACCTCTCTGAGTCGCCCCTAAGGTCTCACCTCTGAAATTAGGAAGTTATCCAAGGTGATCCCTCAGGGCTCATTTTGTGGTCTCAGTTTGCCTGTCTGAGCTGGTTCACCTATCTTTTGTGCCTGTTGAGAGTTGGCATTTTGAGATATGGAGTCAAACTTGGGAACTGTGAACCAGGGCTCAGTCTAGGTGTTTTGGTACCCACATGGATCCTCCTCAAAACCTCAGCACATACGGACAGCTGTGGTCACAAAGACTTGAAGTGTAGGCCTGGCCCCACCACTTGCTGGCCTTAGTATCTAAGTCAGGTTGTACAAGTGATTTGACTGGCAGCTTGGGTGATACAGAAAGTGCCTAACACTGGGTCTGGTACCTATTAGGTGCTCAGGAAAGGGCAGTAGATTGTCTCAGCACACACTGACAGATTTCATTCTCTGTCTCAAACAGTTGTCTGTTGGGGATTTTGCTATCTTCTATTGAGGTTTCACTTCCTACAAAAGTACTCCTGCCTCATTTTAGGAAACACACCCTAACACAACACACCCTCCAACATAGAGGTTTTTTGATGTGGACCATTTTTAAAATCTTTATTGAATTTGTTACAATATTGCTTCTGTTTTATGTTTTGTTTTTTTGGCTGAGAGGCATGTGAGATCTTAGTTCCCCAATCAGGGATCAAACCTGTACCCCTTGCATTAGAAGGTGAAGTCTTAAAACCACTGGACCACCAAAAGTCCCCATAGAGGGTTTTTTTGGTTTCATTTTTTTAAATAAACCTTTAATCTCAGAACAGTTTTAGATTTATGTAATTATTGTGATTAGAGAATTCCTATATACTCCACTGTGATTAACATATTAGCATAGTATGTTTGTCACAATTAATGAACTGATACTGATATATTAACTAAAGACCATACTTTGTTCAAATTACCTCAGTTTTGGGCTTCCCAGGTGGCTCAGTGGTAAAGAATCTGCCTGCCAATGCAGGAGACACAGGTTTGATCCCTGGGTCAGGAAGATCCCCTGGAGAAGGAAATGGCAACCCATTCCAGTATTCTTGCCTGGGAAATTCCATGGACAGAGGAGCCTGGAGGGCTACAGTCCATGGGGTCGCAAAAGAGTCGGATACAACAGTGACCAGATGACGACAACAAATGATGATACCTTCAGAAAGGGATAAAACAAAAACAAATTATCTCAGTTTTTCCCCAATGATCTTATCTGTTCCAGGATCCCATTCAGGATACTGTATTACATTTAGTTGTGTGTCTCCTTTCACTCCTCCTGGCTGTGACAGTTTCTCTGAATTTGTTTTCCATCTGTTTACAGATTCTATGACCTTTTCTAGAATGTCATATAATTGGAATCATACAATATATAGTTTTTTCAATGGCTTCTTTTAGGTAACACTGTGCATTTAAGAGTCATTCCTTACTTTTAGTGATTTGATCACTTGTGTCTTTTCTTTTTCCTTTTGTTAAAACTGTGAGTGCCCTAAGTTTTTTTTTAATAGATTTAATTATTTAGAATAGTTTTAGATTTACAGAAAAATTAAGAAGATAGTGCAGAGTTCCCACATACCCTCCTCCCTTTTGCACAGTTTCTCTATTATTCACACATGTCAGATAAGTGTAATACATTTGTTCTATGAACCAGTATTGATACATTGTTATTAACTAAAAGTCATCTTACCTCTTTATACTCCTTTGTCTTTGATGGTTTCTCACATTTTCATGTTTTTGGTGACCTTGGCAGTTTTGAAGAGTACTAGTCATGTATATTGTAGGGTGTTTGTCTTTTGGAATTTGTCTGATGTATTTCTCATTAGACTTGAGGTTATGGGTTTTAGAGAGGGGGATCACAGTGGTAAAGTGCCATTCTTATCACATCATATCAACAGTATGTACTGTGAACATGATTTGTAACTGTTGATGTTGACCTTGATCTTCTGGCAGAAGTAGTTTTATCAAGTTTTCTCCACTGTAAAATTACTCTTTCCCTACCCCCACTCCCTTTTCCATGTTGTACTGTGTGGAAGGAAGTCATTTATAGTCCACACTTAAGAAGTAGGGATTAGGGGGACTTCCCTAGTGGTCCAGTGGCTAAGGCTCCACACTTCCCAATGCAGGGGGCCCAGGTTTGATCCCTGGTCAGGGAACTAGATCCCACATGGTGCAACTAAAAAACCTAGTGCAGCCAAATAAATAGATAAATGTAAAAAAAGAAGTAGGGATTAGGGAATTTCCTGGTGGACTAGTTGTCAGGACTCCACATTTTCACTGCCAAAGGCCTGGGTCATATTCCTGCAGTGCAGTGAAAAAAAAGGTGAGGGTTATACTCCATCTCTTTGAGGGCAGAGTATCTACATAAATTATTTGAAATCCTTCTGTAAGAGAGATTTATCTCATTCTCATTTATTTAGTCATTTATATCATTGTGGATGATGGATATTTATTTAATACTTTTACACTTTGGGTTATAATCCAGTACTATTTTTATTTTGATGCCCAAGTTTTTCCAGTTTTGGCTATTGGGAGTTCTTTTAGTTGGTTCCTGCATCTCTTTGAAATATCTCCATCATTGTGGTAGGGTTTGTGTGTTTGTGAGGGGGTGTTTTTTGGCTTGTTTGTTTTCATTTTTATTTTATTTTTCATTTTCAATTTTGAATACTTAACTTTCTGGCACTACAAGGTGCTAGAGGCTCATCTTGTATATTTCTTGCCCCATTTCTAGAACCAGCCATTTCTCCAAGGAGCCCTAGTTCCTTTTATTGGAGAATCTTATATTAGAAACCAAGATCTGGGTGCTGAGTATGCTCTTTGCTATTGGGGTATCCTTGCTTTAGGCCCTTTCAGCTGATAGAGCAAGGAGGTATATGTATATACTAACCTGTGTGTATACACATGTCTAGAAATATTTCTGTATGTAACCATCTGTATCTGTATGACACTATGGTTCTTACTAATACCTTTAACTGAGGGGCACCTTGTTTTAATTTGCAATTCCTAATGACAGATGATGTTGAGCATCTTTTCATGTGCTTATTTGCTATCTTCTTTGATGAAATTGTGTGTCTAGACTTTTTTGCCCATTTTTAATTGGCTTATTCTAACAGCATTTTGCATTCTTTTTGGACTGTTAGCCACGGGTAAAAAATTTTATTTTATACCATTACTTAGTGTACATACACGTTGGTGTATGGTGTATATATGTGCATTAAAATAAGTTTTCACTGAACGAAATTTACTGTTACTCTGTGGGATATGCACTGATACTTTGAATTATTCCTTTTAAAAAATCTGTTATGTCTCACAGCCTGACACTCTCCTATGGTGTTCCACAACTCATAGTACCCCACACCATGCTGACACTGTCCTCTTGTCTACTTAAATACCCCAATACTCAAATCTACCCTGTGCACACAGGACTCATTTCTTAGGTGATCTTTTCTCCTTGTCCCATCTGGGCATAGGTGAAGAAGGCCTCAGCAACTGAGTCATCAGTCAGTGAGGCGACTTTAAATTGTAGCTCTGGCTGGAGGGCACCTGACTACCCCAGTCTTAGTACATCAGTTGAGGTGTCTTGGAGGTGGCAGCAGGACTTCTGAATATAGGAATTCAAAATGACAAGTCCCCCAACCCAAGCCTGCCTTCCCCTAGTCCCTGATGAATAGGCAGCCTGCCCAGGGGGGTGCTTAGTAAGAGTATCTGCCTTCCTGCCTCTCTTCTGAGCATGTGAGCCCACCTCCCTGAGCCACTTCTGGCTCTTGGCCAGAGTTCAGTGTGTCACCTCACATCCCTGTTCCTCTCCCACTCCTTGCAGTTTGCAGAGCAGTCCCTGATGAAGAATGCCATAAAAACATCAGAGGAATCATGGATTGAACAGCAGATGCTGGAAGACAAGAAGCGGGCCACAGATTGGGAGGCCACAAATGAGGCCGTTGAGGAGCAGGTGGCCCGGGAATCCTACTTGCAGTGGCTGCGGGATCAAGAAAAACAGGCTCGCCAAGTCCGTGGCCCCAGCCAGGTGGGTCCTGGGGTCTGTCACTAGCCTGGCGAAGAACCTGTTACTTCCCATGTTCTGTCCCCAAACAGGCAGAAACAAACTAAGCACTTCTGACATGTGGGAGAGAAGGAAGCTCCTAGACTTTTCTCTACCTCATCTTGGCCTTAGTCTTGACATTGTGCCTTAGAACTCTCAACAACTGTGCAGAACAAGCTCTTTTTTTTTTTTTTAAAGAAGTGAGAGAGGGCAGCCACTGGTGGTAAAATGCCAGATTCATGGATAGTTTCAGAGGGACAAGCTTTTGCTGAATGTTGTGTGCCAGACTCTGTACTGAGGATGTAAAATCAGGTCCTGCATGCTCCACCCTCAGTGATCCTTTCTTTTGAGGGGGAGACACATGCATCAGTGGAGCCCTTGACTCTGACTGGAAGACCAGTAGAGGTGGGGGATCTTGTCAGTCTTCATACAGAAAGGTTGAATTTTTAGGGCAGGGAGTGAGGCAGGGCAGCCAGGTATTTGAGGAGTCACAAGAAGTTTATAGAGTGATTAATCAATGTCGGCAAGAGCTGACTCATCCGTTGAACAAGTATTTATTGCAGGTTTATGCCAGGCACTGTTCTTAGTGTATAGGGGTACATTGGTGAGCTGGGCAGTCCCAGGTCTGTCTTTGTGGTGCTTCCATTTATGCACAGTGGAATGAAATAAACATGAATAAATCATTTGAGAGGTGGTATGGACGAAAGATGTAGAGCAGGGTAAAGGGGATGAGTAGGACTGAGTGGGGCTGGGAGTTCACAGTATTAATTAGCATGGTCAGAGTTGGCCTCAGACCAGGTGAGATTTGAGCAAAAGCTTTCAGAGGTGAGGGAATTACGTGCCTATACCAGGGAAGACAGAGGACCAGCTAGAGCAAAGACCCTGAGGTACGTACACACCTGGTGTGATTTGGGAGCAGCCTGGAGGCCAGTGTGGCAGAATAGAATGTAGTAGTAGATGGAGTCGGAAAGGTGGGGGTGCCATATTGGAAGGGGCTTGTGACCTTCCAATTTGGCCTGTGGTGAGGACTTTGGCTTTTCTTCTGAGTGAAGCAAAAATGATGAGAGGGTTATGAGCAGGAAAAGAGTGGGAACTTAGAATTAACAGGATCCTTCCGACTGCTGAGTGTAAAATGGAGTCGAAGGGGCAAAGGTGGAAGCAGGAGACCAGCAAGAAGATGACTATAGTAGTCCTGATGATTGATGGTAGTACTGGCAAGGGAAGCAGTCAGAAGGGGATAGATTCTGGATCTATTTTGAAGGTGGAGTAACAGGTTTCCTGTCAGACTGGCTGTAAAGGTGTGAGAGGGGCTTTAAAGTGCTTACCTTGATCCTGTGGTCCATTACGTTACCAAGAATGTTGGTGGCCTATGTAGAAGCTATTTCATAGCCAGGATTCCGGGAGGGAGTGAGCCCTTCGGGAATGGGGCAGAGGACGGTTGCAACTGCTATTTGTCTTTACCACCACCTTCCTCACCGCAGCCCCGGAAAGCCAGTGCCACATGCAGCTCTGCCACAGCAGCAGCCTCCAGTGGTCTTGAGGAGTGGACCAGCCGGTCCCCAAGGCAGCGGAGTTCAGCGTCGTCACCTGAGCACCCTGAGCTGCACGCTGAGCTGGGCATCAAGCCCCCTTCCCCAGGCACTGTCTTAGCTCTTGCCAAACCTCCTTCACCCTGTGCACCAGGTCAGTGACTTGCTGATAGGGAGCATGTAGGGGTCAGGAAGTCCTGCCTAGGCCCTGAGCCCTGCCTTTGACTGTCTTGTCTGCCCCAGGTACAAGCAGCCAGTTCTCGACAGGGGCCGACCGGGCTACTTCCCCCCTCGTGTCCCTCTATCCTGCTCTGGAGTGCCGGGCCCTCATTCAGCAGATGTCCCCCTCCGCCTTTGGTAAGCCTCTTCTGTCTAGGGTCTAGGGGCCAGCTGGGAGTTGGGGAGAGATGGAAGAAGCAGCTGGTCCTGAAAAGGGGGCTTCTGGAGCCTCTGGACATCTCCTCAGGAAAAGAGAGTTTTTCAGCCCAAGAGTCTGCCCCAGAGGGGATCTGAGTGGGGTTTTGTAGGCCTAGAGGAGCCTTCTCCTTAGAGAAAAAAAGTGGTAGGGGCCTGAACGGGATCTCTCCAGAGCCAAGAATCAGCAAAGGGCAAGGAGAAAGCAGGCTTAAAATGCTGTGTCATTCTTTTCCCCTTCCTCTTGCCCAGCAGGTCTGAATGACTGGGATGATGATGAGATCCTAGCCTCGGTGCTGGCAGTGTCCCAACAGGAATACCTAGACAGTATGAAGAAAAACAAAGTGCACAGAGACCCACCCCCAGACAAGAGTTGATGGAGACCCAGAGACTGGAGACCATTTCCCAATCCCTACCACTCCTGCCCTCCGGTGCCACCCCACCTTCTTTGGCTTTCTCCCCTCTTGCCTTCTTCCTTCTTTCCGCTTCTTTGGCTCCTCCCCACTTCCCTCTGGCTGGCCCACCCCTGTGCACCCTCTCATCGCTGCCACCACCACCATCATCTGTCTCTTCGCCAGCTGATGTGCTCTGTTTCCCCCTGCACAGCACCATCCCTGCATTCCACAGGGGACTTGGGCAAGGGTGCTGAAGGTAGGCGAGGGGCATACAGAGACAAACCAACTGGCAGCCAGGCAGCCCCTGAGGAGAGACATTCAGACAGCAAAGTCTCCCTGCCCTCCATTCCAAGATCAGAAACTTGTCACCCTACCTTCACAAATGATACCAGGGAGGTGGGAGGAAGAAGTGGGAAAAAATCCCCTTCCCAGTACCCTTAAAATGTCTGAGCCTTCAATGTTTTTTTCTTTATTAAAATATACTTTTATCTTATAAAATCAATCAGTGATGTAGACAACAGCATTGGCTCTATGAAGGTGACATCTCTCTGGTTTGGAGGCAGGTAGGCCACGGGGCACAAAGATGTGGTTGATGTACCTGGCCTCCAGCTCTGTGGAGATGGGCAGGGTCTAGAGTATGAGCCAGGGTGGGGTGGGAGGGCAGGAGGGGGCAGGTGTCAAGTGGGCTTTGGACGAGACTCTGACCTCGCTGCATTCCTTATGCTTCCACCACCACCACCAGTCTTTTTGGAATCTCAGGGTGGGGGGCACCTTTGAGGATCATGGCCGCCGCCCAGGATTTGAGTGTGGGGGGGTGGGAGCAGCCTCAGCAGATGGGGCACTCATGCCTTGCAGGTGTCAACAAGATCCACCATCTGTAATGTCCTTGGCACAATAAAACCAAATGTCAGTTTCCCCTGAGCGCCTCTGTTCTGTGTGGGGCAGGGGGTGGGTGAGCCTTTGGTCAGAGGCGGTGATGGCACAGACCTTGGCTTGACTTGTAAGGGCTATATGCTCTCCATTGGGATCTCTCTGGATGCCCAGAGTTTGTTCATACTTGATTCACTGCTTACTGAATCAGCCTTTGGACCTGTTACCACCAAGAAAGCTCTGTCTTTGCCCACTGCCCCTGCCTCAGTATTGTCACAGGATGTAGCCTGCCCACCCTATTTCCTGGGGTGTGATGGAAGCAGAGAATTGAACTTGATGGCAGGTACTGAATGTCGAACTTCTCTGCCTGCCTCTAGCCCCCATATGTTTGCTCTTTCATTGTGAGTATTTGATGAGGAAATGCTTTGGACAGGCACAGCAGTCGCTTCATAGCAACCTGAGTTTAGTGGAAGTGACCAGAGGGTGGACCCCCCCACACAAGCACAATGGGTTTTAGAAATTGGGGAATAGCTAAACCTTTTTTTATTCATGTTCCCAGTTCTCTTGACACTTCTGTCCCTGACTTTTGTAGAGGTAAAGCCAAGGCAAAGAAGGATGGCTGGCCCCAGGTTTTTCAGTTCTTTTCTTCAATGCCCCTCAATAATGGGGTCCCTGTGGAAGGATGTATGTCCAGCTCTGCAGATGAGGGTGTGGCTATCTGCAGGTGTCTCTGTGGAATCCACTGGTTAAGCACTGTGTTGGAGAGTTGGTTTAAAACCGGCTTTTTCTAACTGTGGCTTTGGTCAAGTCGCAGGCTCTCTGAGTTTCAAGTGTCCCATGTATAGGACAGGAGTGATAAATATCTACTACCTCACGCTCTCTCTGTTGTGAGCATTGAGAGAGTGTATATGGTCAACATAATGTATGATGGCACAGTGCCTGGCACATTCTGAGAGCTCTAATGTTAGCAGGTATTATTTATTATCCTGAAGTTGAAGTTTCTGCACTATTTGGCCCCTGAGTACTTCATCTTGCCTCTCTGTCCATTTTTCCTTGGCCTCTGCCTGGAATTTGCCCTTCCTCTGTCCCAAGCCTCCAACTTTGTCTTTCAAGATGGGTAGAGGGTCTCCGTCTGAGAAGCCCTGTGTGACCCCATTTACATTCTCACCTTTATATACAGATATGTCTTTATTTCTTCTCCAGTAACTGTACCATCAAATTCTTGGGCAGGGCTATGATGCCTGACTTAACCTGTGTATCTCTTAGTATCTGCACCCCCTCTAGGGCCTTGTAGGCTTACAGTAGACCCCTAATAAATGTTGGATGAATAAGGGAGAGTACCTGTGTATATTTGCTTTTTGAATGTTTGTGTGTGTGAGAGACTGGTGAGTCCAAGCCTTTGTGCATCTCAGAGTGTCTCTCTAGTTGTGTGTGAGATGAGGGCTTGTTTCCAGGTGTGTCAGATGGGGACTGCGTGTGGGACTCAATCTCTGACAGTTTGTGTCTGTTTCTGAGACAAGTGCATGTCTGCGTGGGTCTGTCTGTGACAGTGCATCTGTGGTTTCTTTCCGATAGGGTGGATGAATGTCCGTTTGTATTACTGTGACAGATTCTGGGTAGCTATTTCTGGATAATTTCAGTGACAATGCTGCATGTCTGCTCTTGTGTGTGTGTGAGAGAGAGAGCGACTGACTGGGTGGATCCATGTCTGTTTTTGTGATACTGCCTATCTGTGGCTCTATCACATAAGTATATGTATGTCTTTGGAGCAGTGCATGTGTGTCTTGAGCGTCTGTGTGTCTTCCTGTGACAGACTCTGGGTCTCATTTCTGGAATAGTACTAGTCTTTCTGTGACACTGCATGTCTGATGGTACAAGTATCTTTGTGACAAGTTTTGGTGGTGGTTCTGACGGGACATTTCTGTGTCCTTGTCACATGGCAGTGTAGGTGTATGTGAATCTGTCTGGAGTGCCTTTCTGTAACTGCATCTCTGGTGTCATCCTGGGACATAACTCTGGCAGCATGCCTCCCTGACAGTGGATTTCAGTCTGTGACAGTACATATCTCTCTGTGTTTAGGACAAGCTCATGGGAATGTGTCTGGCAATATGTTTTTGTGTATTTCTCACATGGCACTTAACTGTGTGTGTGTCTTTGGAGTGCTTGTCTGTCTTCCTGCAGCATGAGGCCTGTTATTTCCAAATTTGTGGCTAAGGGCATTTTACCACCTCTGAGCTCTCGCAGTCCTTGTGTGTGTCTCGTCCAGAAACACATCCCAAGCCACCACCACCCTGGCTTGCTCCTACCTGCAAGAACCACCCCCCCCCCTCGCTATTCCAGATTCTGTACTTGCTGACTGGGCTCGTGGCCAGGTCTAGTCTATATTAAGGGCTCCACGGCAGTGGTGGTCAGGTTAGTCCTCCCTAACGGCTGAACAGGTTCTTCAAGGATCCCTGACTTTACTTCCCGGGCAGAGGACACCTGTCGCCTAGAGGGCTCTGAACCTGGTTTGAAGAGTACCCTTCGGAGACAGGGTCATGGATAACCACAGGCTGATTCTTAGAAGCCTTAGAAGGCCTGGCGTTATCTCTGCGCTAGTCTCGAGGCAGTGGCGGCCAACCAACTTCCTAGGAAAGGGGGCGGTGTATTTTTTTAAGTTTATATCTGCACATACAGACATAAAAACAATGCCGCACAACCAAAACAAACCCGGTTGCTGCGAAAGGGATTCCTAAAACCAGTTTCTTCTCTACACGCGCCCCCCTCGTGTGCATGCAGACCCCGCCCCCGCGGAAGACACGGGCATGTATTTGCATAAAGGGGTACTTGAAACGTTGAGGGTGGTATGCAAATAAGGGCTGGCTCCGATTGGCTGGGGTACAGCAGGTGCTGCGTCCGGATTGATCAAAGCCAAGTGGGCGGGGCCGTCGCCCCGGGCGACTCTCTCGGGAGGCTCGTGCCCTGTCTCAGTAGCGTCAGGGCTGGCGCGCGCAGCGAATCTTAACGTTGCGCTCTTTGCCGGCCCTTCTGGGCCACCAGTCTCCTTACCTTCCATCCTGGCGCCCCCTAGTCCAGGTTCCCCGGACTCACTGCCCCGGGCGTCCACACCCTGTGGGCTCAGCGGGCTCAATCTGCGCAGCTCCTCCTCCATGTTGACTAAGCCTCTGCAGGGGCTCGCGGTGGCCCCCATGACTCCTACGCCGCTGCCAGGTGAGAAAGGCTCCCCCTAGTGCAACCAGGCCAGGCGGGCTGCAGTGGTTGAGGGCCGCGCGGGGTGGGGGGGGGGTGGTGAGGGGGAAAGGGTCGCGGGTCGCGGCCAGCCTTTGCACGCCGCCACCCTGACTTCCTCGCCTCCGCCTGCGTAGGAGGCAAGGATCGGGAAGCGTTCGAGGCCGAGTACCAACTCGGCCCCCTCCTCGGTAAGGGGGGCTTTGGCACCGTCTTCGCAGGACATCGCGTCACAGACCGACTCCAGGTATCCACCACGAGGGTCTTGGGAGGGCCAGGTGTGTGTGTGGCGGCGGCGGGAGCCCCGGGGCCAGGATGCTAATTGACCATGGAATGAGCCTACAGTGTGTGAGTGGTAGGGTCATGAGGGCTGGGATCCGGTTGTTGAGGGTGTCCGAGTGCGCGCGCGCGGATGCGCGCACGCATGTGTGTGTGTTTAAGTCCAGGTGGGTATATGGGGGAAGGGAGAATTTTCAGGGCAAGAATTCTGGAGGTCCAGGGGAGTGAGACTGGGGAGTGGGGGGGTCATGAGGACTCTAGACCTTGGGATCTGGGAGAGGTGTATATATGTGGGGAAGGTGAGGACCTAGAGCTGAGATTTGGGGGGATTTTGGAGTCAGGTGGCCAGGGTGGAGTCGTGAGGTCCAGGACCTCGCTACAGGGTTGTGGTATCCTGGGGCTAGATAGGAAGATCAAGGGTTTAGGGTGTTAGGAAGTTCAGAACTCAGCACCTGGCGTGAGGGATCCTGAAGCCTGAGAAGGGAGAGCCCAGGGCCAAAGATGGTGGGAGAGGTGTACTTGGTTTTGGAGACTTGGAAGGGAGAAGCTTCAGCTCATTTAGGATTGTGGTGTGTGTGGGGGGCGGGGGGGCGGGGCTGGGACCAGAAAGACTAGGGTGAGGGTCCAGACTGGGAGATGTTGGGGGGTCATCTGCTGGCCCCCTCACCTCAGCCTGCTTCTTCAGGTGGCCATCAAAGTGATCCCCCGGAATCGCGTGCTGGGCTGGTCCCCCTTGGTGAGTATCTTTGGAGTCCTTTTTGACCTGGCGACGCCATCTCTGATGGTGGATTTCACCTTGCTCTGGTTTGTATGACTCCTTGGGCCCTGTAACGGTGAGAAGAACACTCCTACCAGTCCATGTTTACTCCCCTGTGGTGACATCCACACCTCCATACAGTTCTGACTCACCCCTGTTCCCCTAGAGCCCTGGATTCTCCCCTCCCACCCTCCTTTTTCATCCTCCTCCAAACATTGCCTCGGGGGCTGCCCGCAGGGCATGCTGGTGAGAAAAGAGGGGCAGAGGTCATTGGTTGCCATGGTGATGGTGGCTGCTTCTCTTCCACAGCTAGAGCTCTAACGGACAACTGGGCGGGTCTGGGCAAGTTGTAGGGGCTGGAGTGCCCCCTGGTGGGCTGTGGGGAAACTGCGCCTGTGCAGGCTGTGGGACTCAGAGGGAGAAGGCGCGCCTGCGCAGTAGCGGAATTTTTCAGCCCCGTGAGAAAACCTGTCTGCGACTGTGCGTATCAGTAGATTGGCCGGGAGAGGGCCCCACCTCGGACAGGAAGACTGCTTCTGGCAGCCCATGTGTCCCCGCAAAGCTTCTAGCATGGGGTGAATTTTGTGGCCAGTAACATGTATGCCTTTTATTGAGCACTGACGGTATGCCTCAGATTTTGTTTCGTCATAAAAGCTTACTATGTTCCAAGCTGCACTAAGTACTTGTATTCAACACAGTTCTAGGTGCTTGGTGACAGTGACAAAATATCACATGATGACACTATTGAGTTCTTGTTTATGCCAGTTCCTTTGCAATTAATTACTTTTAGCTATTTAACAAAAGTATTTTAGCACCTAGAATGTGCCAGGCACAGTTCTAGATACTTGGCAATATATTACATTTATTGAGCATTCTTTTTGGGCTGATCCTTTTCTGCTAATTGATTTCACCTATTTAACAACTATACCAGGCACTGTTTACTGAAACAGTTTGAGCTGTGTCAGTGAACAAAGCAGACAAACCATTACACAATAATAGTATTTATTGAGTGCTGTGTCAGATCCTATGCTATAAAATGCTTTTTATCTATTTAACAAACATTTATCAAGCACCTACTGTGTGTAAGGTGCTATTCTAGTTTCTTTGGAGACGTCAGTAGACAAAACAGATAAATTACTACAAAGTAGTGTTCATCAGTTGCTTCTGCTTTTGTTAGGAATCACTTTCATTTATTCTTCAAACATTTACTGAGGAAATTCCCTGGTGGTCCAGTGATTGACAGTCAGCACTTCCACTGCTACCGCTCAGATTCAGTGCCTGGTTGGGGAACTAGAATCCCAAAAGCCATAGGGTGTGGCCAAAAGAAAGAAAAATTTACTGAGCTCCTATTACATGCCAGATGTGCATAGACTTTGGTTTTTTAAATTTTTTTGGCTTATTTTTTTTTTTTTAATTATTAAGTTTCTTTTTATTGTTTTTTTTATTTTTGAATCATATAAGTATGCATGTGAATCATATAAGTATGCATGTTTAAAGTTAATAGTCAATTAATTCTACAAGCTTTACTACAAAAATGTGGTAGCTTCTTCTCTCCTGCAGCCCCATTTCCCCCTTTCATGCAGTCATTACTTTCACATCTTTTCACCAATTAAATGAAATTGGTCTATGGGTCTTTAAATAACACTTTTGTACTCTGCTACTTGATTGTTTTTTTTTTTTTTGGAGGCTAATTACTTTACATCATTACAGTAGTTTTTGCTATACATTGATATGAATTAGCCATGGATTTACATGTACTCCCCATCCCAGTCCCCCCTCCCACCTCCCTCTCCACCCGATCCCTCTGGGTCTTCCCAGTGCACCAGGCCCAAGCACTTGTCTCATGTACCCAACCTGAGCTGGTTATCCGTTTCACCCTAGATAATATACATGTTTCAATGCTGTTCTCTTGAAACATCCCACCCTCGCCTTCTCCCAGAGTCCACAAGTCTGTTCCATACATCTGAGTCTCTTTTTCTGTTTTGCATATAGGGTTATCGTTACCATCTTTCTAAAGTCCATATATATGTGTTAGTATACTGTAATGGTCTTTATCTTTCTGGCTTACTTCGCTCTGTATAATGGGCTTGGCTTATTTTTAAATGAATTTTTATTGAAGTTAGTTGATTCACAGCATGTTAGTTTCTGGTGTACAGCAAAGTGAATCAGTTATACATATATCCACTCTTTTTAAGATTCTTTTCCCATATAGGTCATTACAGAGTATTGAGTAGAGTTCCCTGTGCTATACAATAGGTCCTTATTAGTTATCTATTTTATATATAGTAGTGTGTATATGTCAATCCCAGTCTTCCAATTTGTCTCTCCCTCACCCCCCCACCATAGGCTTTGACTTGAATCAACTTCCCAATGGCTATATGAGTTTAATCCCTTAAGATGAGAGAACTGTGGGCCCAGGAAGGAAGAGGGTTGCTTAAGGCCACACAGTCAGGAGGCTGAGGACCTGTGATTTAAGTTCAGATCATAGATCTGAGAAGTCAGCCTCAAAGCTGCTAGCCTGACATCTGTGTTCTCTTTTCTCTCCCTGCTTCCCCCCACAGTCAGATTCAGTCGTATGCCCACTGGAAGTGGCACTGCTATGGAAGGTGGGTGCAGGCGGTGGGCACCCTGGTGTGATCCGCCTGCTTGACTGGTTTGAGACGCCAGAGGGCTTCATGCTGGTCCTTGAGCGGCCTCTGCCTGCCCAGGATCTCTTTGACTACATCACAGAGCAAGGCCCGCTGGGTGAAGGTCGAAGCCGCTGTCTCTTTGCCCAGGTAGTGGCAGCTGTTCGGCACTGCCACGCCCGTGGAGTTGTCCATCGTGACATCAAGGATGAGAACATCCTGATGGACCTCCGCCGGGGCTGTACCAAACTCATTGATTTTGGTTCTGGTGCCCTGCTTCATGATGAACCCTATACTGACTTTGATGGTAAGTAAGGCTTCCCTAAATCTCTGGAGGGAGTTTTCACCTTTTATCTTTTTGGCCTCTTGACTTTTGACCTCCAATGCTGGGGTGTTCTGTAACCCTTGATCTATAGTGTACCTTTATAATGTTTTTGGTTTTTAATATTAAGTACTTTCAAGTCTTGCCCTCTAATAAAGTCCATCCTCTGACAATGCCCTGGTCTTGTTCTGGGCTCTTATTCTGATGAGGGGATCCTATTATTACCCTGAGTAGTCTTTTTCTGGTAAGGAGGTCCAACTGTACTTTTTAAGTGCTTTTATTCCAATGAGCTTCTATTCTGGTGAGGGGACCATGCTTATGTAGTGAGTTCTCTTAATTATAGTGAAGGGACCATATTTCTGGAGAGGGTGGGGTGGGAGAAGGTCATTATCAGAAAATGGTCTAATCTGTGGTTTGCGTGCAGGGACAAGGGTGTACAGTCCCCCGGAGTGGATCTCTCGTCACCAGTACCACGCCCTGCCAGCCACTGTCTGGTCACTGGGTATCCTCCTCTATGACATGGTATGTGGGGACATTCCCTTTGAGAGAGACCAGGAGATTCTGGAGGCTGAACTCCACTTCCCTGCCCATGTCTCCCCAGGTGAGACTCACCCCCTTTAGCCCACCAGCCTTTATCCCTCCCAGGGACTGGTGCCCCCAACTCACTGCTAATCTCCTGTGTGCTTCTGATCTGCAGATTGTTGTGCCCTAATCCGCCGGTGCCTGGCCCCCAAACCCTCTGCCCGACCCTCACTGGAGGAGATCCTACTGGACCCCTGGATGCAGACACCAGCCGAGGATGCATCCCTCAACACTCCCAAAGAGGGTCCCACCCCTTTGGACTGGTCCCTACTGCCCTAGTGCTGGCTGGGGTTCCCATTAGTTGAAATAGTCATCCTGTGGCCATGCCACGGGGAAAGATGGTTATCTGTTGATCTGGTTTTACAGGTCTCTAAAAATCCAGTGTTAACTAGGGTCAGAGATTGGGGATCAGGGGTAAGAAGACATAACCCAAGTTTGCCCAGTTCCCATTCCAGTTCTTCTAAGGAGTCTTCTTTGTAGAATATATGCTCTTTTATTTTGGAGGGGCTCCTTCTTTGATTCTCGTTTTGCTAAGGTTGTTTATTTGGTTGAGGTTACTTGTATTCTGAACCCCCAGGACTCTTATTCTGATGAGTAGTAACCCCTACACTGGCACCTCCTGCTACTACTACACAAACTTAGTTTCAATGCTCTGATTTGGGCAAGGGTGCTTTCCTTCCAATACCCCAGTGGCTCTTATTTTAGCAAAGGGACCCTTTCCCCTAGCCCCGGGTCCCATAGTCAAGCTGCTTGCCTGCCTCAGCCCAGGGTTGTTTATTCTGGGGGAGGTAAGCCCTATTTTTGTCCCAGGGCTTTTTTTTTGGTGAGGGGACCCTACTCTGTTATCCCAAGTGCCCTTATTCTGGTGAGGAGAAACCCCACTTCATGGTTTGGGAGGGAATGGGAGATGGACACTACTAGAGTCCACTAGGTTGGGGTGGATGGTTTTTTGGGGGAATGGGGTGGGGGAAATAAGTCTTGTTTGTTTTCCTGGGGCCCCACCCTCCATCTTTTTCAGATTCTTGCTGCCTCCTTCTGAGCCAGGGTTGTCCAGTTGCTGAAATGTAAATACTTATTATTGGGGAAGGGGAGCTCCAACTGTTACCTTCCTCTTCCTTCTCCCCCTGCCTGGATTATTTAAAAAGCCATGTGTGGAAACCCACTATTTAATAAACGTTAATAGAATCAAAAGTGACTGGCCATTTGTAGATGCAGTGAGGCATTCGTGGAGCATCTACTGAATGCTGAACCAAGAGGGATATGGATTGGATCTCTCCTTTGTCTGCAGGAAGCCTCAGTCTTGTGCTACTATCATGAAGATCTTTTATGGGTTCCTTTAAGGAGGATCACTTTCCAGGTGGTGCTAGGGGTAAAGAACCTGCCTGCCAATGCAGGAGATGTAAGAGATGTGGGTTTGATCTCTGGGTTGGGAAGATCCCCTGGAGGAGGGCATGGCAATCCACTCCAGTATTCTTGCCTGGAGAATCCCATGGACAGAGGAACCTGGTGGGCTACAGTTCATAGGGTCACAAAGAGTTGGACGTGACTGAAGTGACTTAGCATGCAAGATGGACCACAAAGAAAAACTTGATTTTCCCCTCAACTCGTATGTAGCACCCAATATATGCAGAAGGGCTCCTCTGGAGATATTGTAGACATTGAAGACATCTGGAACACACTCTCAAGTCAATGGCCAGTTCAGAGGCAGAAAAAACCCCCTTCCCTCAACCCCAGGTGAGGAAATCCTTCTCCATGGGAGAAGAAAAGCCCTTTTTGGGCACTGGTGGGGGTGTGATGGAGGTTGAGCACTGATAGGAATCCTCCCAGCCCTTGTTTTCTAATAACATCCAAGGTATAGTCACCTGCTTTGCCCCAGCCTTTTCACCTCTCCCTTGTCTTCTTGCCTGCTCATCCCTCTAATCCTTAACTCTTGACTTAACTTGCCCTACCCTAATCTTGTCCTGACCTCAGCTGTACCCTCTCTTGCCATGCTTTCAAAAGATGCGTGCTGTGTGCTAAGTCGCTTCAGTCACGTCTGACTCTTTGCAACCCTATGGACTGTAGCCTGCCAGGCTCCTCTGTCCATGAGATTCTCCAGGCAAGAATACTGGAGTGGGTTGCCATGCTCTCCTCCAGGGGATCTTCCCGACCCAGGGACTGAACCCAAGTCTCAAGCTTCTTGCATTGGCAGGCACATTCTTGACCACGTGCCACCTGGGAAGCCCCTAGGGAATTACCTGGCGTCCAGTGGTTAGGGCTTGCTGCCTTCACTGCCTTGGCCAAGGTTCAGCCTCTGGTCGGGGAGCTAAGATCCTGGAAAGGCGTGGCCAAAAATAAAGCTAACCTGTAAGCCCCTCACCTCCTGGCTTACCTATCCCCTTCTCACTTATCCATTCTAAATGGTGACACAATTGTCTTCCCTTCTCAGTCTCAACTCCCCTTGTGCCTTTTCACTAGCACATCCTCAACTGCCCTGCTTGCTTATCTGCCAGACCATCACCTGCCCCTGACCCCTCTCACTTCCCTTCCAGAGGCCTGCGGTCTCTCCAGAGGGCGCAGGGTGAGGTGCGGGGGGGGGGGGGGGGGGGGCGGGGGGGGGGGGAGCTCGCCAGAAGAAGGGAAAAGAACTTCAGGACAACCGGGAAAGACCCAGGAGTTTTGATGCAGAAAGGGCGGTGCCATAAAGGGCGGTGGCAATAAAGATCCAAGTTAGGAGACAGAGAGCGGAGTCAATGAGACGAGGAGACAGAATGAGCTGGTGATATGGGAATACGAGGGCGGGATTAGTAACGGGAATGGGCCAAAGGTTCTGTAAAGACGGCGGGAAACTGAGCCGGCTATGTGCCCAGTCTCCGGATCCCGGTGGAATTTGGAAATTCTAAGGCCGCTTTTAAAACTAGCGGTCAGGACGGACGAGGAGAGCCAGTGTCGCGGTCGGCCTCTCGCTCGCCCCACCCTCACTGAGGAGGCCCGGAAGCGGAAATGACGAATGCGGAAGTGATCGGCTGTTGCCGAGGGGACGGGCCAGGCAGATGCCAACATGGCAGCTGTTGGGTCTGGTGGTTCCATCGCGACGGCCGGGCCAGGGGCTGTCTCCGCAGGGGCGTTGGAGCCTGGGGCCACGACTGCGGGTGAGACAGGTTGTGGCTGAACGGTCAGCGGCGCGCCGGAGGTCGGGATCTCTGGGGGATTAGAAATATTATTCACTAAGGCAAGAGGGAGCATCCCGTATGGACCGACCTATGTGTGTGTGGGGTAGAGGGGAGGAAGTGTGTTTTGGGGGCGGGGCAGAGACCATTCCTGGGAAGGTGTGGAGGTCCTTTCTGCAAATGGAGTGTAGAGACCATTCTGAGTTGGAGAAGGGTATTTCACTTTAAAGAGGCTAAGACCACTGAGACCATTCTCAGGGTGTGTGTTGGGGGGGTCCGTCCTTATACACGGGAGACACTTTTCTGAGAGCGGGAGAGTTTTTCCTCACAGAAGAGAGGGTAGTGGTTTCTTCCTTGTAAAGGGACAGGGGCTGTTGTGAGTTAGGGTGGGGCAGCTTCTCCCTTATAAGACTTAGTGCATTTTGAAGATAGGGATGTCCATTATATGGGGAGAAGAATGTTCTGGTGGTCCCTTCCTAATGGAGGTAGTTCATTGTATATTGCAGTGAACAGACAGTTTTCCTTCTATGGCGGAGAAAGGACATTCCGAGGGTGCCAGGCCCTTCCTTATAGCGAGAAGAATTGATTGTGAGTGAGTAGGACAAACGATAATTCCTTGGCTGGAGGTAGGGGTATGCGGTGGTGGAAGGATGATTGGTATAGGGAAATATTTCCTTATATTATTAAGGGACCCAGACCATTGTTAGTGGAGAAACCATTTACTCTATGGTGTTCAATCCTTTGGACAGTGGAAGAATAATTTCTTATATTTGTTAGACCATTCTGGGTCAGGGAGGAATCAGTCATCATAGGAGGGAGGGGTTGGAGAGCCCATTCTGAATGTGAGGGAATAGAATAATTTAGATAAAAGAAAGACAGTTCCTAAATCTTTGGCTTGTTCATCCATAAAGTGAGAATACTGATAGTTCCTTTGGAGATCAGAGCTGTGTAGGGGTCTGTTGAGGTGATCCATATAAATCCCTTATCCCAGTGATAGGCACCCAGTAACATTCAATAAATGTCAAGGAAGCAGTTGGTATTCTGCCCAGCGCAGGGTTGCTTCTCACCCAGGAGAGGAAGAGAGAGGGCTGAGGTGGGTGTCTAGGACCTGGCCCACCTATTTCCTGACACCTCAGCAAAGATTCCAGGTATAGGCTGGACAGGGTGAGGCCCACTTCTCGCATTTTGGCTCTTCCTGCCAGTGGCTGAAGCAGTGGAAGCTGGCATAGGGATCCGACCCGCATGGGTCAGAATAGGCAGGCAGAAGGAGGAAGTAGTGGTGGCTAGGAGGATCCTGCTTGATAAAGGAGAGGGGAGAGTGATGGTGTGGTTATGCCACAACAGCTTCTGATCCCTTCTTCCCCCTTGCTCCTTCCATTCCCCACAGCTCACCGGCGCCTCAAATACATATCCCTAGCCGTGCTGGTGGTCCAGAATGCTTCCCTCATCCTCAGCATCCGCTACGCCCGCACATTGCCTGGGGACCGCTTCTTTGCCACCACTGCTGTGGTCATGGCTGAAGTGCTCAAAGGTCTCACCTGCCTGCTGCTGCTCTTCGCACAGAAGAGGGGTATGAGCCAGGGAGAAGGGTCTCATTGGAGTCTGTGGAGGGTACTCTGTGTGTTTGTGTGTGTGTCTGAACCCACATGGAGGATTTGTTGGGGGAGTATTTCTGTGTCTATGAAAATTCCTGGCAACTGTGGAAGTGCAGCTTGGCTGCCTTGTACCTCCAGCTATGAGTAGCTGCATCCACATTTTTATACCCCTAGCTCCCCAGGAACTGGCCCATAAAACACTGAAGGAGGGAGATGGTCTGTCCCTATAAGGTAGCAGGTGACCCTTACATAATGGTTTATTGATTTCTCTTTAACTTTTCCTTATGGAGAATTTCAAATACAAAATCAGAGAAAATGAGGAAATAATAAAATAACTATGTCCTGTCACACAAATTCAACAATTATCATCTCATGGCCACTCTGCAATTAAATAGATAATCATCAGTAATTATCCACTCACTACAAATCTATGTGTCTGTTTACCTAACCCCCACCATGTTATATTGAAATATGTTCCACATGAAGAATTATTTTGAAATAAATTCCCTCTTACTATCTTGAGTAAATATTTTGGTACATTAAAAAAAATAACTGCAATATCTAGAAGTCATACATCAAAAATTTAATACTTTTTAAAGTTAACAAATAATCATATACCCAGTCAGTGTTCAAATTTGTAATGATTTCTCAAATATCATAAAAGTTTTAAAAACTTTGTTTGAATCAGGTTTATATAAAGTCAGTGCTTTGAAAAAAAAAATAAAGTCAGTACTTTGTAATTGGTTGGTGTCTTCTGGGTCTGCTATTTCTAGGTTTCCCTCTCAACTCTTTTTCTCTCTCTCTGCAGTTAATTTGTTGAAGAAACTAGGTCATTTGTCTTATAGACTTTGGGTAGCCTGAATTTTGCTGAGTGCCTCCCAGTGGTCACATTTCACATGTTCTTCTGTCCTGTGTGTTTCCTATAAGTTGTTGGATTTATTTACTAATTTAATCACTTCCCTAAAGGCCTTCTTCTTTAAAATGTTGCCCAATCATTTCTCTATAAAGGCCTCGAATGTGGCTCTGCCTTAGGTATTTACACTGAAAACATTCTCACCCATTCATTAGCTCCAGGACACTGGGAGGCAACAGTTTAGGTACTCACCTCCTGTGTTCTTGATTGATTCTGAGGTTTGAGTGAACACTATGTTAGACTCTGTTCTGGCTTGTGGAGGTAAACATGTTAGTGATGGAGACATACATCTTGCCCTCAGGGGGCTGGTATTTTAGACAGGGAGAAACAGCTACAGGTTAATCACAGGCTTTCATCTCTTATCTATGATTTCAGCCTGTCCCCCGCCCAATTTTTTTTTTTTTTTTTAGTTTTCTCATCTGGCATGAATGTGTCCATGAGTCACTGCAGGAATATGAATGTGCTTGATTATGGTGTGTAGTCCCACATGTGTGGTGTGTGTTATGTGAAATATATAGCATGTATATCATGTTACCTTTCTAATACTTGGACATTTTTGAACACCCAAATCCCTGGGTGCAGGGGATTTGGGTAAGGGGTTAGAGACCAATAATTACTCCTGGGACTTAATGCCATGAAGGGCAAGGACAGGGTTTTGTGAATGAACATCAGGAGTTCCTGCAATAACCATGTACAGTGGTTGTGGGGTTTTGCCTGAAGAAGGATACTCAGATGAGCCTTAAAAGATGAGCTGCAAAAAAGTGGGGTGAGATTTGTAAAGGTCTTCTTATATAGGAAAGTATTCTCATGAATTGACTGGAGCAGATCCCAGCCACACTTTCTGCTTCATAGTCAAGCCTGCATTCTTCCATTTGACAGGGGCAACTGCTTGATGTGTGGGAGGCCGACGGAAAGCAGCGCCTGCTCTCAGGCGACTGTCAGGCTAGGAAGGATCTAGGAAAAGTCTAAAAGCTCAGTCTCAAACAATCCCTCTTGGTAAACAGCCTTCCACCTACCCTCCTGGAGCATCTACTTCATAAGCTCCTAGTTAGTGATGATAGTTTCATTGCACACATTGCACTGAGGGCTTGCCCTGGGGCTTTGTGCCAGGGAGGTAGGCCCTAAGATGAGTGATGAAATATGGTCTGTGGTTCCCAGACTGAGTATCCAAAAGGCTTGCTGGAGACGTTGTACTGTAGAGAAACTGTGAGCACAGGCCTCATTCTAGCCCTCAGGAAGTCAGTGTAGTGGGGAGACACAGGACCAGGCCCACTCCTGTCCTTTAGAGGATCCCCATCTTTTGGTAGTCAGTGCTGAAAAGGGCTCTCTTCCCTCCATCTAGGTAACGTGAAGCACCTGGTTCTTTTCCTCCATGAGGCTGTCCTGGTGCAGTACATGGACACACTCAAGCTTGCAGTGCCCTCTCTCATCTATACCTTGCAGAATAACCTCCAGTATGTTGCCATCTCCAACCTGCCAGCTGCCACTTTCCAGGTGAGCCCAAAGCCCAGCATGGCCCAAGAAGAACTGGCTGGGGTGGGGATATAGGATGTTGGGGAGGAAGTACTGCAAAGTGCAGGGGCTGTGTCTCCTGTGGAATGGCCTTGGCTCTTCCTCAACCTCAGTTTCCTCATCTGTGAGAACTGGAAAGGGAAATGGTAATAGTAGCTACTCACTGGGATGCTGGAATGATTAAAAGAAATAATATCTCTGAAGAGCCCTTGGCTGGTGATGGATAAGCTTTAGGGTATTTACAGGTGGCCTCTTTAATTGGTTAAAGAGTCTGGATTCTGGCGCCAGGCTGCCTGGGTTCAAATCCCAGCACTGCTACTTTCCAGCTGTGTGATATTGGGCAAGTCACTTAAGCTCTCTCTCTCATCTTTAAATTGCACATTGCAATAGTACACTTCTTAGGTGAGGATTAAATGAATTCATATGAAGTGCTTAGACTCACACCTGGCACACACAGTAAGCTCTATGTAAATGTTTACTGATGTTAATTCATGATGGATACACTTATATCAATATGTATTTATCAAGACCTCCCTCATCTGGATGTTTACAATTCATTGGTTACCTGCTGTGTGAGCTACTTCAAATATGTCAGTTGTATTTACAGATGATTATGTCAGGGCTCAGATTAGGCAAGTGCTTCATCCCTTTTCACACATCTGGGACACGGGGTTGGGATGTGGACTTGGTTGTGGCCCGGGGCATCCTTGCACAGCCATCCTCCAATGTACTTTCTGGGAGGCACCTCAGAGCTGTGTAGTCGCATCCCAGTCAGTGGCCAGTGGCTGGATATCTTTGCTGTTTTTACGGTCATCTACTTACTCTAGCCTGTCCCTCCATTGTGCCTGGGGGCCCACAGTGGGTGCCATCCCCCATGTGCACATGTTGGGGGTCAGGATCAGCCCTCAGTGCCTCCCACATGCCACTCGCAGGTGACGTACCAGCTGAAGATCCTGACCACAGCACTGTTCTCCGTGCTCATGCTGAACCGCAGCCTCTCCCGGCTGCAGTGGGCCTCCCTGCTGCTCCTCTTCACTGGCGTCGCCATTGTCCAGGCACAGCAAGCTGGCAGTGGGGGTCCGCGGCCACTGGATCAGAACCCTGGGGTGGGCCTCGCAGCTGTGGTGGCTTCCTGTCTCTCCTCAGGCTTTGCAGGTGTCTACTTTGAGAAGATCCTCAAAGGCAGCTCAGGCTCCGTGTGGCTGCGCAATTTGCAGCTGGGCCTCTTCGGCACAGCCCTGGGCCTGGTGGGGCTCTGGTGGACTGAGGGCACCGCTGTAGCCCGCCGTGGCTTCTTTTTTGGGTATACACCTGCTGTCTGGGGCGTGGTGCTCAACCAGGCCTTTGGTGGGCTCCTGGTGGCTGTTGTCGTCAAGTATGCTGACAATATCCTCAAGGGCTTTGCCACCTCCTTGTCCATTGTGCTGTCCACTGTTGCCTCCATCCGCCTCTTTGGCTTCCATGTGGACCCGTTGTTTGCCCTGGGCGCGGGGCTGGTCATCGGTGCCGTCTACCTCTACAGCCTGCCCCGAGGTGCAGCCAAAGCCATAGCTTCTGCCTCTGCCCCCACCTCCGGGCCCTGCACTCACCAGCAGCCTCCCGGGCAGCCACCGCCACCACAGCTGTCTTCCCACCATGGAGACCTCAGCACGGAGCCCTTTCTGCCAAAGTCAGTGCTGGTGAAGTGAGGGCTGGTGGCAGCGAGGGGGGGAGACAGGGAGGGACTCTGGGTGGAGGGTGTTGGGCATCTGCAGGATTCAAGTTGCCACTGGGGCCTGGCTCCTCTGGGGTTGGAAGGGTCTTTTCTTCCAGGTCACTGAAATTTCCGGAAGGGTGTGGGACTAGGGCAGGGCATCACATGAACCCCTCTGTGTAGCCAGGGGTTTTTAGAGCTGCCTCCTCTGCCCCAGTCTAACCCCTCAGCCAGAGGTGTCCTGTCTCTTAAGCCTGGGAGATTCCCAGCAATCCCTCCACCTGTGTAGGGACAAACTGGACAAAAATTCTTCAGCTCTTTAGTAGTGACTGATGCCTACCTGTGGGGTTCTGATTCCCAGAGCTCGAGGCCTTCTCTCCTCCCTGGCAACTACACTGGATCATGTTAGCAACTCAGTCTTTTTGTGGCCTTGGGGCAGCTTCCCTGACACAGGGACTTGAAAAAGGGCCTTTTATGAGCACCTAGGGAGAGAGGAAGGGGGATGAGAGCTGAGATTTTTGCATCAGCCCACTCAGGGGGAGGGTGCAGTAGGAGCCATTGGTTTGTAAGTGGTTTGGGGGTTTGTGGTGTAATCAGATGAATGATCCAGGGTGTGGGAAAAAAAGAAGGGAGGTCCTTGAAGTGGCCTAGTCTCATGGAATCTAAGACACTGTAAGTTGCTGAATACAGGATTATTTTCTGAGATATCTGGAGAGGAAAATAAAGTTGCCAACCACACTTGTGATATACCACTGGCTGTATGAGGCACCCTTACTTCATGTGGAAGGGTGTCTTTAAATTGCTGACATGTGGAAACTGCCCCCTACACTCCACTCCCCAAAGCTTATTAACCCCTTAACTGTCTCCCAGCATGTGTGGGGAGTATGTGTGTGCATCTGTTTGTGAGTGCGTGTGTGTGCTTGCACATGAAAGATGCCTGGGCTGTCTTTGCTATATGTACATAGGGCCATTGGATCTTTATTGTTGATTAATTTGTTCTGATTTTTTGGTTTGTTTTTTAAGGGACTGTCATGAACAAATGTCAGGATACCCAATGCCAAATAAAGATATTGTATTTATTTAGTCCATGTGTAGCTTTCTGACCCAGGGGACCTGCTCTCTCCGCGTGGGCTGTTACTAACCTTGGACTACCAGCCTCACTAGTCACCCTCGCTTGCTCAGGATGCCCACCTGCCAGCCCACCCCAGCTCTCTTGTGTTTTTCTTTCCTTCCCGTTCCCACCACAGGTTGCTCACCAAGGTGAAGGGCTCCTAGCCGCTGGGACTGAAGACGCTGGCCTGGCCTCACTCTCCCTTGTTGCCCTGGCCCAGCCAGGACCAAACTTTCTGATCAGTATTAGTGGTGGGGAGAGGTAGACACTGAATCCCCTGTCCCCACCACCCCCTCCCATGCAGGGCTGACATGACTAAATGAGGGCCCAGACAGGACCCAACCACCTCAGCCTCCAGCCCCTACCACCCCCATGTCCCTGCTATCCCTACAGTATTTCTTAGGTGAGTTTTTGTAAATAAAACATGCTTTGCATCTTGCTGGTTTGGGTTGGGAAGTCTCAAAAGTGTGAGAGGGAGAAGGAAGCACTCAGGTCTCATCGGCATGAGCCACTGAAAAGCTTTTATTAAAAACCCCGGGGGGTGTGGTGGGGGGAAGTTCAGTCCTGCTGCTTGGTTCGGGAGGCCTCGGCATTGGCCCGAAGAACCGCTCCTGGGGAGGGGTAAGGGCGCTGCTGGAAGAGGGGCCCGGCTGCTGTCGTGTCTGCACCTGTCTTGGCCTCATTCCGCTTGGGGAGTCCCGTTGATCATGTGCCCCTGGGGAGTGACAGAGGGTCAGGGGTGGAAACATCTATATATGTGTAATATGTCAGGCACCCTCGCCCCCAACAAAGGGGGCATGGAGATAGTGATGATAGAGATGAAGGGGGAAAGGAGATAGTGAGGAAGAAAGGAATGATCAGTGGTGCAGTGAGTCAAGGAAAAAGAAAGGGGTCTTGGATGGTTGCTTACCGAGGTGCATCTGAGTATGAGCTGGGGTCCATGGGGTCTAATTCTTCATCCTTCCGGCTTGCTGCTGTGGAAGTACGTAGCAGAGTGAGGTCTTCCACAGGGGCACAAGGAGTCCCGTGTCACCGAGCTCTTCCATCCCCAGAAGTGGAGCCTGTGGTTGCCAGGCCCCAGGCTCTGGCACTCACGAGAAGCCAAGTGAGGGTTTCCTTACACTGTGGGCTCCTGGTGCCTCCCCGCCCCACCTCACCCCAGCTTACCCTTCTTGCTCTTGGGGTAGGGAGCCAGCTCCTCCCGGCGATGGTGGCGCCGTTCTTCGCTCTCTTCTCGGTCGGCCTTGTCATACCCGCGGTCCCGGTCCCGCGCTCTCTCTGTCTACCTTGTCATAACCACGGTCCCGGTCCCTGTCAGACTTCTCATGGTTCCGCTCTGACTTCTCATGGCTGCGGTCTGACTTCTCATGACCTCGGTCCGATTTCTCGTGGCCACGGTCTGATTTCTCATGGCCCCGATCTAGCTTCTCCTCAGCATCTGGGGACACGAAAGCCTTGTGATCCTCCTCCCACCTCGGAACTCAGCAGCCTCGGCCTCCAACAGCCTCCCCTGCCTGGGCTGGGCCTTCTGGTCTTATCCGCCCCTCCTTGATCCACTAGAAGGCCCTGAGGCACCCTTGGATCTGCCAACTCACCTGCATTACTGCTCCTGAGCTTCTTGGCGGATCTGGTAACAACAGAGTTGGGGGCGTGTGGGGAAAGCCAGGACACAAGATCTGTGTCCACATTCCAGTAGTAAGGAAGTCCGCTGTGAGGCAATGGAGGGTGGGGAAGAGAGGGAAGGAATGTCATAGATCTCTCCTTGTAGCCTTAACCCGTCTCCCCCCAATCTCTGCCTATACCTGCCCCATTCCAGGACCCCACAGGGAAGAGCCCCGCCTCCAGATCTCTTCCCCAGTGGCCCCCATTTACCCCTACCCAGGGGTAGCACAGGAAGGGTGAAGTCAGAAGTTAGCTCTTCCTCCTCACCCCCATGTCGTCAGGCTCACCAGGAAGGGTCAAACACCTTGCACCAGCTTGGTGGCAGGCCCTCCAACCGGGTGGCCTCATAGTCCACAGGATCGTCGTCATAGTCCTCAGCAATGATCTCTTCCTCTGGTTCTGGCAGGACAAGGAAGGGAAGAGGACAGCAATAAGGACCAGGGAGATTCCCATCCTGCAATCAGGGCCTGGAGAGACACACTCACATTCACATGGGCTATATGTGTGTGTGCGCACCAGGTCTCACATGCCAGAGCAAATACTGCTCATGTTCCAAATCCAAGTATCAGAATATCAGGATTTACCAAAAAATTTACTCAAATCTGTTCTGTTTACAGGTACTGCTACCCAAACTTATCTGGTTTCAGACTTTAGATACATTTTTATTTTTATTTTTTTTAGATATATTTTTAAAAAAAGGATCCATATTTATTCAGCTTCTGAGTTCAAATAGTATGTGACACTATACTATGCAAATTTGGATAAAATGAGTTTCAACAGCAAGGGGTTTACCTAAAAATATGTCCAAATCTATTCAGCTTCCAAGGCTGGCAAATATGGGGTTTCTGACTCCTATATATTGACTAGCAAGTTTGGACAGGAAGGGATTTATCCAAATACTTCTCTGAATCTGTTAAGTTCCTGATGCCTGCAATAGTTGTCAGCTACTATCAACAGCATAAAGAATGGTGTATGAGTACTTGGACCTCAGTAGTCCTATCACAGATTTCACCCATGGATATAGTTAACAATGAAATTTATATGTCAGCAACAGCATAGTGCCTGTCACACAATAGGCCCCAAATTGATGTCAGCTACAATCATTAGTATTGTTAGTAAGATACATACAGTTAGTACAGGGCCTGGTAGCAAACAGCCTTAAAATAAATATCATATCAATATAATTATCAGTATTATTAATAACCAAAGATCTTTGTTTGGCACACAACAGGCTTGTAATAGATGTCACTTATCAATAAAGTGAAAATAAGATGAGTTTTCTAGTACCTGGCACACCTTAGCCCAAAACAGATGCCAGCTTTTACTATTATTGACAAATAAGGTATAAATACTAGCAACAGCAGCACAGTAGGCCTAAATGACAGATCCTATCATTACTTTATATACTGTTAACCACATGTGTATGATAAGCACTTAAGTAGACTCAAAATACATGTCAACTATTTACATGGTGAACAATAAGATATGGACAACGCACACAGTGCCTAGTTCCACAGCAGATCTGAAATGTCATCTACTAGTATGGTACACAACAAAGTATCAGCACCCTGCCGCCATGCTTGGCCCACAGGAAGCTGCCATAGGTGTCAGCTTACTATTGCTATCCTTATTACACTTCCAGGAATTAACTGATGGGTTAAACTTTGGCTACAGAAGACCCCAAAATACGCATCAACTGTCAGTATTAAGGACGAAATGTCTATTCCCCCCCCCCCCAAAAAGAAATGTCTATTCCCCACCCCACCTCCCCTCCTCCTCATAGGACAGGAATAGGGGTCAGTAATACGTATTGTTAACAAGGAAATGCCCGCCGCCCCACTGCTTGGTGCACAATAGGCCCATGCTAGATATCAAGTGGCAGTATCCACAACAAAGTGCCTGTCAAGCCCGGCACATGGTAGGCCTCTCTTAGTTCTCTCACCAGGCTCCAAATGTTTGAGGATGCCTCTCTTGGCCAAGCGGGTCTGCAACGCAACGGGCAGCGGCATAGCGGATGGCAGACAGGCCTAGGGAAGGACAGACTGAAAAATAGCTCAGATGAGGGATGAATCTGGTTACAAGAGTAACCAAGTGCCTCCCCGCAGCATGTACTCAATCTGGACCCCCACCTACCCATCTACACTAGAAGGGAGACAGACCCTACCCGCTGAAAGGTGGAAGGGGTTGTAAATAGCAATATCACCAACACTCTCACCAACTCTGCTCTCCCAGGCCAGTGGCTCCAGCACCGGGTTCCCGTCCTAGGCCCAGGCTCAAGGCCCAGGCTCCTACCATCGCCCAAGGGGCCAAGCGTGGCTCCCCCGCAACCCAAAATGGTTTCACCCAACATCCCCCAAAGACTGCTGGGTGGGAGGAACCAAAGCGCTGGGATGGGGGAGCACAGTGTAACACTTCCTCCAGCTTCAAAAAATGCACCCACCCCAACATTACCAATGTAGTCACGCAAGTAGTGGACGACTGTCCAACTGGCCACCTCTCTCTCGTCGTCTCTATGAGCGCCAGGACCACACGACTCTCTTTTCCCAAAGCACAGAATGAGTTTCTCTCTCCCTGAGCTTAGAGGTAACTGGGCGATGCTCACGTAGTGAAAAGTGACGCAAACCTACCTACCCAATGAGAGTGCGCTTTGGTCTGAAGTCTGGCGAAACAACAGAACCGCTGCCCTGGGATAGGTGGAAAGCTCAAGCGCCTGTATACGTTTCCAGTGGGGGTGTGGCCCGGCAGGGGTTTAGCGATACTGCGCGGCCGGACGCCGGCGCCATGGAGGAGTATGCTCGGGAACCTTGGTACAGCGAGGGGCATAGGTGTCGGGACTGTTGCCGCGGCGCCACGGCCAGGGGTGGGAGGCGGCTGGGGGAAGGCGCGGGCCACACAGCGCCACGTCTCAGACTCGGAAGACATTTAGACTTTGTTGTCTTCTGCTCCTCTCCACTTGGTTTCTCTTACTCGGGCTCCGTTAAAAGGGGCCACAATTGTGTGCCTGCAGGAGAAGGTGCGGTGCAGGACGGACCACTCCATGTTTCCCTTGATTCCGTACCTCCCAGTCCCTCTGTCAAAGACACGCTGGTCGAATCCATTCCAGCCAGGGGGTGGTGCGGTCTTGAGCGGAAATCCTCTGGAAAAACGCATGGTTTTTCCCAGGTCGCTTTGGTTAATGGTGGCAGGGCCTGGATGAGCCTCCAGGCCACGACCATGATTGTGGTCATGGAGGGGTGCTGGGTCCTCCGCACGGTATGCGCTTGATTTTTCTCTGTTGTGCGAGGGTGAGAAGGGAAGAGGGCGTGGCTTTGTTGGACGTGCTCATTGTAGGAAAAAGGGGTGCGATCCCATTCTGCTTTAGCAACAGTGCCAACAACACCTGTAGCTTAATTCCTTGCCTCTCATCAGTTCATTTAATCTTCGATAGTAGTCAAGGAGTTGGTTGATTCCTTGGTTGGCTGTGAAGGGGAGGAGCGGACAGGGCCAAGACTGATGTTTTCCCCTCTTCGCATTATTTTTTGCTTAAATGAGGGGGGAAATAATCCCAGTATTATCTGAAGTGCTAGTTCTCATTTGGGTGACGTATTGCTCCCAGTTGGAAAGAGATCTTGTGACTTGGCATGAGGGAGTGCTCTCATTAACCTCATCCTCCCCTTCCCGCTTGCAGCCCATGGCGAATTGTGGATGATTGCGGTGGAGCCTTCACTATGGGTGTTATCGGCGGTGGAGTCTTCCAGGCCATTAAGGGCTTCCGCAATGCCCCTGTCGTGAGTCCTAGCCTTCCCTGGGTGCTGCTGAGGTCCTGCCCTGACCACGTGGGATACTGTTCTGAAACTGCTTGGAACTGCCAGTCACGTGCACTTATTCATTCTGGTGTCTGCTTACCTACTGTGTGCCAGGCCTAGCTCCAGGATGGGAATTTGGGGGAACTGCAAACATGACCTCTGACCCTCACCCTGCTGGAGCTCTTCGGAAATGCTGTGCTGTCAAAAGGGTCATAAAACCAAAACCTAATTGTGTGCAAAATCAGTCAGATTTTACCAAGAGTCAGATTCTGGGTGGGAAGCCTGGGAAAAGGGAAGTGACAGTTTAACTGGCAGGAGGAGGACAGCCTTAAAGTTGAGCAAATGCTTTTAATGTAACATAATCAATTCTGTCTGTCTGACAACACTCCCCTTTTCCCATCTTGAGAGATTTCATCAAATGTCATGACTTTAAATGCCATCCACTTGCCAAGATCTCTGCAATTTCTCTATCTAGCTCTGTACCTCCTCTCAACTCCTGGCACTCTCTTTCCTGAATCTTTGTCCAGGTTTCTCCCTCTCATCCTCAAGGTCTCAGAACAAATGCCCCCTTCCTTTAAGAGGCCTTTCCTGTCCTCTCAGCCACTGTCATAGCTCTTTATCTTGTTTTTTCTAGGGTCCTGAAGCTGCCTGAAGCTATCTTGTTTATCTGTATCCTTATTCAGGATCTGTCTCTCCCACTTTAATGTGAGCTCTGAGAGGGTAGGGGCCAGGTATACCTTGTTCACTGCTGTATCCCTGCATATACCATGGCACCTGGCACATCGGTGCTAAGTACTGAATGAATGAGTAACTTCCTATCATAGCTCTGGGAGCACTTGTAGTGGGCCCTAGTTCTTGGCCACTTCTCCACATCTCTACCCTTGAGGCTCTTAACAGGTTTCCTGCCTCCATTCCTCTCTTAAAAACTAGAAACCTTATCTGCCAGTGTCCTGAACCCTGCTCTGACTCCCTTTCTCCTCACTTTCCCTCAGGGAATTCGGCACCGATTGAGAGGCAGTGTCAATGCTGTAAGGATCAGAGCCCCCCAGATTGGAGGTGAGAGGTTTGGGGAGACAGGTGTGATAACAGAGTTGGGGATGCTTGCTCCTTGGAGTCTTAGACTGCAAGTTGAGGGTCCAGATTCTAGCCCCAACTCTGCCTGGGGCTTCCTGGGGGGAGTGATATTTCTCAGCCGTTTCGTACGGGTGAGCTCTGGAGTTTAAATCCAGGCCCTGGCTCTTGCCTGATGTCTGTATGACCTTGGGCTAGTGGCTGAACCTCTCTTAACCTCACCTGTAGCATGGGAATGATAAAAGCAGTAACCACCTCAATCAGTTTTGTAGTTTATGTAACTTACATAGTACTTACTATGTGCTGGTTGCTTGCTAAGCACTTTGACAATATTAACTAATATAAATTTTCAGAAGTCAAGTAACATGCAGTGTGTAGATCAGGTCATGGCACATGGTAAGACTTCTGTAAATATTTTAACTATCATTGTTAACTGGCTCTCCTCACCCATTTCCTTCTCTCCGAAACCCAGGTCAGATTCCAATTCTATGTGGTAGTCAGGATGGTCAGAGTTGCTCTGTTAAAAGCCGTATAGACAGGAGTTCCCTGTTGGCCTAGTGGTTAAGATTCTGGGTTTTCATTGTTGTGACCTGGGTTCAGTCCCAGGTTGGGGAACTGAGATCTTGAAGGTCCCATGACAGGACCATAAAAAGCCACGTTGAAGCAGACAAATCTGCTTGTAACCATGTATCCGCTCCCTATGAAGGTGAAGGGAGTGCTGATGGGGATTATAAAGAGTTTGAAGGAGCTACCACAGGGACAGATGGAGATTGTCCTCTTGGAGTTTGCCATCTGTCTCTATGTCTGGTTATTCTCCTCAGTCTTTGCCACAGTATTCAGGCCCTGGGAGTCCCTGAGCCATGGTTTCTCAGCACTCCCCATGGACACTGATTAGGCTTTGGTTCCCCCACAGGTAGCTTCGCTGTGTGGGGGGGCCTGTTTTCCACCATCGACTGTGGTCTGGTGCGGCTTCGGGGCAAGGAAGATCCCTGGAACTCCATCACCAGTGGTGCACTGACTGGGGCTGTGCTGGCTGCCCGCAGTGAGTACCCCAACCCCAGGCCCCAGCCTCTTCCACCCTGCTCTGCCTGTTCTCACAGCTCTCCACCCCCCCGCCCCCTTCTTTCTCCAGGTGGCCCATTGGCCATGGTGGGCTCGGCAATGATGGGGGGCATCCTGTTGGCCCTCATCGAGGGTGTTGGCATCCTTCTCACTCGCTATACTGCCCAGCAGTTCCGCAATGGTGAGTACCCAGTGAAGCTGGTCAGGGAAAGGTGGGAAACGCTCTGTCTTGTCTACTCCACTCACGTTTACCTGTTTATCTCCTCTCCAGCACCCCCGTTCCTGGAGGACCCTGGCCAGCTGTCCCCTAAGGAGGGTACCCCGGGCCCAGGCTACCCCAGCTATCAGCAGTACCACTGAGGAAGTGACCGCCTATCACCGCCACTGTGGGAGCTCCTCCTCGGTCCCCTCCCCGATGATCTACCTCGAAGGGAGGGCTGGCTCCCAGTTGGCCTATGGGACCCTTGAGAGGGCCTCTATCTGTTCTCTTATCCCAGGTTGGGGGTGGGGCACCCCAGCTGCCCTGATGGATGGGTCCCTTTTCTCTCAGGGCACCCCAACCCCCACTCACATATGTAACACGCTGTCACCCCAATCCCTTTGCATGGCGCTCTGATGAGTATTTAAAGCCAGTTTTGAAAATGCTTGTGTATGTACTCCTTAAGCCACCCCTAGGAGTTGCTCCCTAGGACAAGGGGCAGAGCCCTCTTCAGGGATGTGGGAACCATCACATTTGGAGTCACACAGAGAGTTGTCTCTAATAAAGGTTTGTGGATGAGTGAGTAGGAGGGGGTCTATGAATCAAGATGGGAATAGTATATGAATAAGGATGTGCGGGGGCCAAGTGGTGAATCACAAGCAGACAGAAGAGGAACGGGCTTAGAAAAGGAGTGAGCACAGGTTGCTGGGGTGGAGGGGGTGGTTCAGCATGTGGTACCTCTGAGCCCTCTCCTCTGTGTCCCTATTGCCAAGGCTGAGAAATCTGACCTGACAATGAACAGTCTGCCTAGATAGCAGTCCCCACATTTGTGAAGATAATTCCCCCCTCCATGTGGCTTCATCAGGGACCTGGGATGGAAGTAGGGATCCAGGAGACCCAGCTTCCTTGAAGAAGGTACCTTTAGTTTCCTCTTCTGCACCACAGCCGTATTTGTGCTCTGCGATGCTCACTGTTGTCAGTATTTAAGAGTACCACAGAATAACCAGAAAATGAGTTTTCATTTGGGGGTGGGGTGGGGATTATGGGAAAGAGAACTTCCTGGATAGACATTGGCCCCAAACACTGTCTCTTGTGTGCAGACACCTACATGTGTGGGGCAGACGCCTCCACTGGGGTTTAGATGGCCTCATGGGAGACACACAAACTGTCCCTTTTGTGCAAGCCATTGCACAGAGGTGTCAATGCTCTCTCTCTCACACAAAGTCACTCCCTGGGGGTGCAAATGCTGAGTTCTCAGGCCTCCCAAGGCCTCAGCGAGGACCTAGTGATCCTTGATGGTGGTAGAACTGCAGCACTCCTTGATGGACTCAGTGCCAGGTATGGGCTGCCGGCCCTGTGCCTGTAGCTCTCAATGTCACAGCAGAGCCCTAGCCTTGAATTTAGAGATTCCACCACCACGCCCCCCGCAGCAACACAGCTGCCAGTGCAGGACCCAGTCTCCAGCCAGACCCAGGGTATCTCTGTCTGCAGCCCTTGTGTTTATAGGCCACTTCCGTCGGTCCTGCCCATTTGGTGCACCTAGGCCTCACACTTCCTGACTTCCAGACCCCATTCCCCGCTGTTTCCAGACCCCACCCTGCTCCTATCAAACAGGCACGCTCTAGCTCTTTTGAGCATTGTTCTCCTGTCAGCCCTCTGTCATGTCCACAGACGTCTCTAGGATCCTCCCGCTCTGGTCCACCCTCTCTCCCACCCAGCCCTCTTGGCCTCCTGCAGGCCCTCTGTGTGTCAGCTCCAGCTTTTCTGAGGCCCTGCCCCTGCTGTGTCTCCCTCAGTACATTTCAGTTCAGTCACTCAGTCATGTCCAACTCTTTGTGACCCCAGGCTTCCCTGTCTATCACCAACTCCCAGAGCTTGCTCAAACTCATGTCCATTGAGTTGGTTATGCCATGCAAACATCTCGTCCTCTGCCGTCCCCTTCTTTTGCCCTCAATCTTTCCCAGCATCAGGGTCTTTTCCAATGAGTCAGTTCTTGGCATCAGGTGGCCAGAGTATTAGAGCTTTAGCTTCAGCATCAGTCCTTCCAATGAATATTCAGGACTGATTTCCTTTAGGACTGACTAGTTTGATCTCCTTGTAGTCCAAGGGACTCTCAAGAGTCTTCTCCAACACCACAGTTCAAAAGCATCAATTCTTTGGCACTCAGCTTTCTTTATGGTCCACTTCTCACTTCTGTGCATGACTACTGGAAAAACCACTGCTTTGACTAAGCAGACCTCTGTCGGCCAAGTAATGTGTCTGCTTTTTAATATGCTGTCTAGGTGGGTCGTAGCTTTTCTTCCAAGGAGGAAGCATCTTAATTTCATGGCCACAGTCACCATCTGCAGTGATTTTGGAGCCCAAGAAAATAAAGTCTCTCACTGTTTCCATTGTTTCTCCATCTGTTTGCTGTGAAATAATGGGACCAGATGCCATGATCTTAGTTTTTTGAGTGTTGAGTTTTAAGCCAGCTTTTTCACTCTCCTTTTTCACTTTCATCAGGAGGCTCTTCAGTTCCTCTTTGCTTTCTGCCATAAGGGTGGTGTCATCTGCATATCTGAGGTTATTGATATTTCTCCTGGCAATCTTGATTCCAGCTTGTGCTTCATCCAGCCTGGCATTTTGCATGATGTACTCTGCATATAAGTTAAATAAGAAAAAAAAGGAAAAGTTTAATCAATGTGACAATATATAGCCTTGACGTACTCCTTTCCCAATTTGGAACCAGTCCATTGTTCCATGTCCAGTTCTAACTGTTGCTTCTTGACCTGCATACAGGTTTCTCAGGAGGCAGGTAAGGTGGTCTGGTATTCCCATCTCTTCCAAGAATTTTCAACAGTTGTGATCCACACAGTCAAAGGCTTTGGTGTAGTCAATAAACCAGAAGTAGATATTTTTCTGGAAATCTCTTGCTTTTTCTATGATGCAGTGGATGTTAGCAATTTGATCTCTGGTTCCTCTGCCTTTGGGCTTCTCTGGTGGCTCAGCTGGTAAAGAATCCACCTGCAATGCAGGAGACCTGGGTTCTATCCCTGGGTTGGGAAGATCCCCTGGAGAAGGGAAAGGTTACCCACTCTAGTATTCTGGCCTGGAGAATTCCATGGACTATATAGTCCATGGGGTCTAAATCCAGCTTGAACATTTGGAAGTTCTCGGTTCACGTACTGTTGAAGCCTCACTTGGAGAATTTTGAGCATTACTTTGCTAGCGTGTGAGATGAGTGCAATTGTGCAGTAGTTTGAACATTCTTTGGTATTACCCTTTGGGAATGGAATAAAAACTGACCTTTTCCAGTCCTGTGGCCATTGCTGAGCATTCCAAATTTGCTGGTGTATTGAGTGCAACACTAACAACATCATCTTCTAGGATTTGAAATAGCTCAACTGGAATTCCATCACCACTAAGCTTTGTTCGTAGTGATGCTTCCTAAGGCCCGCTTGACTTCGCATTCCAGGATGTCTGGTTCTAGGTGAGTGATCACAGTACCATGGTACAGTACCACAGTACCATCTGGGTCATTAAGATCTTTTTTGTATAGCTCTTCTTTTTTTTTTTTAATTAAATCAAATTTATTTATTTTTAAATTTATTTATTTTAACTGGAGGCTAATTACTTTACAATATTGTAGTGGTTTTTGCCATACCTTGACATGAATCAGCCATGGGTGTACATGTGTTCCCCATCCTGAACCCTCCTCCCACCTCCCTCCCCATCCCATCCCTCAGGGTCATCCCAGTGCACCAGCCCTGAGCACCCTGTCTCATGCATCAAACCTGGACTGGTGATCTGTTTCACATATGATAATATACATGTTTCAATGCTATTCTCTCAAATCATCCCACCCTCGCCTTCTCCCACAGAGTCCAAAAGATTGTTCTATACATCTGTGTCTCTTTTGCTGTCTTGCATATAGGGTTATTGTTACCATCTTTCTAAATTCCATATATATGTGTTAGTATACTGTATTGGTATTTTTCTTTCTGACTTACTTCACTCTGTATAATAGGCTCCAGTTTCATCCACCTCATTAGAACTGATTCAAATGTGTTCTTTTTAATGGCTGAGTAATTCCACTGTATATATGTACCATAGCTTTCTTATCCATTCATCTGCTGATGGACATCTAGGTTGCTTCCATATCCTGGCTATTGTAAATAGTGCTGTGATGAACATTGGGGTGCATGTGTCTCTTTCAGATCTGGTTTCCTCGGTGTGTATGCCCAGAAGTGGGATTGCTGGGTCGTATGGCAGTTCTATTTCCAGTTTTTAAAGGAATCTCCACACTGTTCTCCATAGTGGCTGTACTAGTTTGCATTCCCACCAACAGTGTAAGAGGGTTCCCTTTTCTCCACACCCTCTCCAGCATTTATTGCTTGTAGATTTTTGGATAGCAGCCATTCTGACTGGCGTGAGATGGTACCTCATTGTGGTTTTGATTTGCATTTCTCTGATAATGAGTGATGTTGAGCATCTTATCATGTGTTTGTTAGCCATCTGTATGTCTTCTTTGGAGAAATGTCTGTTTAGTTCTTTGGCCCATTTTTTGATTGGGTCATTTATTTTTCTGGAATTGAGCTGCAGGAGTTGCTTGTATATTTTTGAGATTAATTCTTTGTCAGTTGCTTCATTTGCTATTATTTTCTCCCATTCTGAGGGCTGTCTTTTCACCTTGCTTATAGTTTCCTTCATTGTACAAAAGCTTTTAAGTTTAATTAGGTCCCATTTGTTTATTTTTGCTTTTATTTCCATTACTCTGGGAGGTGGGTCATAGAGGATCCTGCTGTGATTTATGTCAGAGAGTGTTTTGCTTATGTTTTCCTCTAGGAGTTTTATAGTTTCTGGCCTTACATTTAGATCTTTAATCCATTTTGAGTTTATTTTTGTGTATGATGTTAGAAAGTGTTCTAGTTTCATTCTTTTACAAGTGGTTGACCAGTTTTCCCAGCATCATTTGTTAAAGAGATTGTCTCTTCTCCATTGTATATTCTTGCCTCCTTTGTCAAAGATAAGGTGTCCATAGGTGCGTGGATTTATCTCTGGGCTTTGTTTTGTTCCATTGATCTATATTTCTGTCTTTGTGCCAGTACCATACTGTCTTGATGACTGTGGTTTTGTAGTATAGCCTGAAGTCAGGCAGGTTGATTCCTCCAGTTCCATTCTTCTTTCTCAAGATTGCTTTGGCTATTCGAGGTTTTTTTGTATTTCCATACAAATTGTGAAATTATTTGTTCTACTTCTGTGAAAAATACCATTGGTAGCTTGATAGGGATTACATTGAATCTGTAGTTGTCGAAGGTTACACAGCTCTGAAGTGGAAGCACATGGTAGTCAGGCAAGTTGCCTAAGATCACAGAGCTCAGATATGAAAATACAGAGGTGTTTCACATCTTGTCTACCAATCACAGAAGTCAGAAGTGGAAGCACAGTGAGGTGAGGCAACTTGCCTAAGATCACCCAGCTCAGAACTGGAAGAAAGAGAGGTCAGGCGACTTGACTAAAAGAACAAAGCTCAGAAGTGGACACAGAGAGGTTAGCTAACTTGTGATGACCACACAGCTCAGACAAGGAAGCACAGGGAGGTCAGGCAACTGGTCTAAGATCACCCAGCTCAAATGAGGAAGGGAAGTCAGGCAATGTGCCTAAGATCACACAGTTCTGAATTGGAAGCACAGAGAGGTCAGGCAGCTTGCCTAAGATCACACAGCACAGAGGTAGAAAAACTGAGAGGTTGGCAACCTGTCTAAGATTGACCAGATGAGAATTGGAAGCACAGACATATCAGGCAATGTGCCTAAGACCACACAGCTCCTACATGGGAGCACAGAGAGGTCAGGCGACTTGTCTCTGATCACACAGCTCACATGTTGAAGCCCAGAGGAGTTGGAAACTTGCCTAAGATGACCGAGCTCCGGAATGGAAGCACAGTGAGGTTAGGCAAGTTTGCCTATGATCACACAGCTCTGAGGGGGAAAAACAGAGTTCTTGCAACTTGCCTATGATCACATAGATTGGAAGTGGAAGCACAGAGAAGTCAGGCAACTTGCACAAGATCACACAGCTAAGATATGAAAGCACAGAGATGTCACTCAACTTGACTAAGATCACAGAGCTCGAAGTGGAAACAGAGAGAGGTTAGACAACTTGTTGAAGATCACACAACTTAAACATGAAAGCACAGAGATCTCAGGCAACTTGGCTAAGGTCACCAAGCTCAGATGTGGAAGCACAGAGAGGTTAGTTAATCAGCCTGAGATCACACAGCTCCTAAGTGGAAGCACAGAGATATCAGGCAACGTGCCTAAGACCACACGGCTCCTACATGGGAGCAGAGAGAGGTCAGGCAACTTGTCTTTGATCACACAGCTTAAATGGTGAAGACTAGAGAGGTTGGAAACTTGCCTAAGATGACCGAGCTCAGAAGTGGAAGCACAGAGGTTAGGCAAGTGTGCCTATGATCACAGAGCTCTGAGGTGGAAAAACAGAGATCCTGCACCATGGCTATGATCACATAGATTGGAAGTGGAAGCACAGAGAAGTCAGGCAACTTGCACAAGATCACACAGCTAAGATATGAAAGCACAGAGATGTCACTCAATTTGACGAACATCACAGAGCTGAGAAGTGGAAACAGAGAGAGGTTAGACAACTTGCTGAAGATCACACCACGTAAACATGAAAGCACAGAGATGACAGGCCACTTGCTTAACATCACCAAGCTCAGATATGAAAGCACAGACAGGTTAGTTAATCAGCCTGAGATCACACAGCTCCTAAGTGGAAGCATACAGATGTCAGGCAACTAGCCTAAGATCATACAGCTCCAATATGAGAGCACAGAGGTGTTACTCAACTTGAGTAAGATCAGAGGGCTCAGAAGTGGAAACAGAGAGGAGAGCCAAATTGTTATGACCGTACAGCTCAGACATGAAAGCACAGGGTGGTTAGGCAACATGCCTAAGATCAGACAGCTCAGAAATGGGAGCCCAGAGAGATCAGGTCACTTGCCTAAGATGACAGAACTCAGAGGTGGAAGCACAGAGAGAACAGGCAACTTTTGTAATATCACAGAGTTTCGAAGCAGAAGCACGGAACAATCAGGCAACTTGGGTCCGATCACACAGCACTTAATAGGAAACACAGGGACGACAGGCAACGTGCTTAAGATCCCAGAGCTCAAAAATTTAAGCACAGAGAGGTTAGGCAACTTGCCTTAGATCACTCAGCTCTTAGGTGGAAAAAGAGCGAGGTCCTGCAAATTGCCTGTGATCACAGAGATGAGAAGTGGAAGCACAGGGAGGTCAGGCAACTTGCCTTAGATCACACAGCTCAAATGTGGAAGCATAGGGAAGTCAGGCAATGTGCCTAAGATCACACAGTTCCGAAGTGGAAGCACAGAGCGGTCAGGGAGCTAGCCTAAGATCACACAGCATAGAGGTGGAAAACCTGAGAGCTCTGGAAACTTGCCTAAGATTGAACAGATGAGAATTGGAAGCACAGAGATATCAGGCAACGTGCCTAAGACCACACAGCTCCTACATGGGGTCACAGAGAGGTCAGGCGACTTGTCTCCGATCACACAGCTCACCATGTTGAAGCCCAGAGAAATTGGAAACTTGTCTAAGATGACCGAGCTCACAAGTGGAGGCACAGTGAACTTAGGCAAGTTTGCCTATGATCACACAGGTCCTAGGTGGAAAAAGAGAGTTTCTGCAACTTGCCTATGAGCAAATAGATTGGAAGTGGAAGCACAGAGCAGTCAGGCAACTTGCACAAGATCACACAGCTAAGATATGAAAGCACAGGGATGTCACTCAACTTGACTAAGATCACAGAGCTCGAAGTGGAAACACAGAGAGCTTAGACAATTTGCCTAAGATCACACAACTTAAACATGAAAGCACAAAGATGTCAGGCAACTTGGTTAAGATCACCGAGCTCAGATATGGAAGCACAGAGAGGTAGGTAATCAGCCTAAGATCACAGAGCTCCTAAGTGGAAGCACAGAGATGTCAGGCAACTTGCGTAAGATCACACAGCTCCTCAGTGGAAGCATAGAGATGTCAGACGCCGTGTCTAAGTTTATACAGCTCTGAAGGGGAAGGACAGCGTAGTCCGGCAAGTTACCTAAGATCACACAGCTCTGATATGAAAATACAGAGACGTTTCACATCTTGTCGACCGATCACAGAACTCAGAAGTGGAAGCTCAGGGACGTTAGGCAACTTGCCTAAGATCACACAGCTCAGAAGTGGACGAAAGAGAAGTCAGGCAACTTGACCAAGATGCCAAAGCTCAGATTTGGAAGCAAAGAGAGGTCAGACAACTTGCTAAGATCACACAGCGCAAATGTGGAAGCCTATGGAAATCAGGCGATGTGCCTAATATCACACAGTTCAAACGTGGAAGCACAAAGAGCTTATGCAACTTGCCTTAGGTCATTCAGCTCCTATGTGGAAAAACAGGGAGGTCCTGCAACTTGCCTATGATCATAGAGACCAGAAGTGGAAGCATCGAGATGTCAGGCAACTAGCGTAAGATCACACAGCTCCTATGTCGAAGCATAGAGACGTCAGACAACGTGTCTAAGATGACACAGCTCTGAAGTGGAAGCATAGGCAGGTCAGGCAGCTTGCCTAAGATCACACAGCACAGACGGGGAAAAACGGAGAGGTCTGGGAACTTGCCTAAGATTGAACAGATCAGAATTGGAAGCACAGTGATATCAGGCAATGTGCCTAAGACCACAATGCTCCTAAGAGGAAGCCCAGAGATGTCAGGCAACTTGCCTAAGATCACCAAGCTCAGATATGGAGGCACAGAGAGGTTAGGTAATCAGCCTGAGATCACAGAGCTCCTAAGTGGAAGCACAGAGATGTCAGGCAACTTGCGTAAGATCACACAGCTCCTAAGTGAAAGCATAGAGGCCTCAGACACCGTGTCTAAGGTTACACAGGTCTGAAGTGGAAGCAGAGAGTAGTCAGGCAAGTTGCCTAAGATCACAGAGGTCAGATTTGAAAATACAGAGATGATTCACATTTGGTCTACCAATCCCACAGCTCAGACATGGAAGCACAGAGAGGTTCGGCAAGTTTACCTATGCTCACGCAGCTCCTAGCTGGAAAAACAGAGTACCTGCAACTTGCCTATGATCGCATAGATTGGAACTGGAAGCACAGAGAAGGAAGGCAAGCTGCAGAAGATCACATAGCTCAGATATGGAAACACAGAGATGTTTCCCATCTTGTCTACCAATCACAGAGCTCAGAAGTGGAAGCACAGAGAGGTTAGGCAACTTGCCTAAGATCACACAGCTCAGAAGTGGAACTAAGAGAAATCAGGCAACTGGACTAAGATCACCAAGCTCAGATATGGAAGCAGAGCGAGGATGGCCACCTTGCCTATGATCACACAGCTCCGACATGGAAGCACAGGGAGGTCAGGCAACTTGGCTAAGATGAGATAGCTTCGAAATGGAAGAACAGAGAGATCAGGTCACTTGCCTGAGATGACACACTCAGAGGTGGAAGGACAGAGAGAATAGGCAACTTTTGTAACATCACAGAGCTTCAAAGGGAAGCACGGAACGCTCAGGCAACTTGGGTCCGACGACAGAGCTCTCAATTGGAAGCACAGAGATGACAGGCAACTTGCTTATGATCATAGAGCTCAAACATGGAAGCACAGTTAGGTTAGGCAACTTGCCTGAGATGACAGAGCTGAGAAGTGGAAGCCCAGATAGGTTGTGCAAGTTGCCTTAGGTCACTCAGCTCTTATGTGGAAACACAGGGAGGTCCTGCAACTTGCCTATGATCCTAGAGATCAGAAGTGGAAGCACAGAGATGTCAGGCAACATGCGTATGACCACAGAGCTCATGAGTGGAAGCATCGAGACGTCAGACAAGCTGTCGAAGGTTACACAGCTCTGAAGTGGAAGCACAAGGTAGTCAGGCAAGTTGCCTAAGATCACAGAGCTCAGATATGAAAATACAGAGGTGTTTCACATCTTGTCTACCAATCACAGAAGTCAGAAGTGGAAGCACAGTGAGGTGAGGCAACTTGCCTAAGATCACCCAGCTCAGAACTGGAAGAAAGAGAGGTCAGGCGACTTGACTAAAAGAACAAAGCTCAGAAGTGGACACAGAGAGGTTAGCCAACTTGTGATGACCACACAGCTCAGACAAGGAAGCATAGGGAGGTCAGGCAACTGGACTAAGATCACCCAGCTCAAATGAGGAAGGGAAGCCAGGCAATGTGCCTAAGATCACACAGTTCTGAATTGGAAGCACAGAGAGGTCAGGCAGCTTGCCTAAGATCACACAGCACAGAGGTAGAAAAACTGAGAGGTTGGCAACCTAAGATTGACCAGATGAGAATTGGAAGCACAGAGATATCAGGCAATGTGCCTAAGACCACACAGCTCCTACATGGGAGCACAGAGAGGTCAGGCGACTTGTCTCTGATCACACAGCTCACATGTTGAAGCCCAGAGGAGTTGGAAACTTGCCTAAGATGACCGAGCTCCGGAATGGAAGCACAGTGAGGTTAGGCAAGTTTGCCTATGATCACACAGCTCCGAGGGGGAAAAACAGAGTTCTTGCAACTTGCCTATGATCACATAGATTGGAAGTGGAAGCACAGAGAAGTCAGGCAACTTGCACAAGATCACACAGCTAAGATATGAAAGCACAGAGATGTCACTCAACTTGACTAAGATCACAGAACTCAGAAGTGGAAACAGAGACAGGTTAGACAACTTGCTGAAGATCACACAACTTAAACATGAAAGCACAAAGATGTCAGGCAACTTGGTTAAGATCACCGAGCTCAGATATGGAAGCACAGAGAGGTAGGTAATCAGCCTAAGATCACACAGCTCCTAAGGGGAAGCACAGAGAGGTCAGGCAACGTGCATAAGATCACACAGCTCCTAAGTGGAACCATAGAGACGTCAGACGCTGTGTCTAAGTTTATACAGCTCTGAAGTGGAAGGACAGCGTAGTCCGGCAAGTTGCCTAAGATCACACAGCTCTCATATGAAAATACAGAGATGTTTCCCATCTTGTCGACTGATCACAGAGCTCCGAAGTGGAAGCTCAGAGATGTTAGGCAAGGTGCCTAAGATCACACAGCTCAGAAGTGGACCAAAGAGAATTCAGGCAACTTGACCAAAATGCCAAAGCTCAGATTTGGAAGCAAAGAGAGGTCAGACAACTTGCTAAGATCACACAGCGCAAATGTGGAAGCCTATGGAAGTCAGGCAATGTGCCTAATATCACACAGTTCAAAAGTGCAAGCACAAAGAGTTATGCAACTTGCCTTAGATCATTCAGCTCCTATGTGGAAAAACAGGGAGGTCCTGCACCTTGCCTATGATCATAGAGACCAGAAGTGGAAGCACAGAGATGTCAGGCAACTTGCATAAAATCACACAGCTCCTAAGTGGAAGCATAGAGGCCTCAGACACCGTGTCTAAGGTTACTCAGCTCTGAAGTGGAAGCAGAGAGTAGTCAGGCAAGTTGCCTAAAATCACAGAGCTCAGATATGAAAATACAGAGATGTTTCACATCTTGTCTACCAATCACAGAAGTCAGAAGTGGAAGCACAGTGAGGTGAGGCAACTTGCCTAAGATCACCCAGCTCAGAACTGGAAGAAAGAGAGGTCAGGCGACTTGACTAAAAGAACAAAGCTCAGAAGTGGACACAGAGAGGTTAGCCAACTTGTGATGACCACACAGCTCAGACAAGGAAGCACAGGGAGGTCAGGCAACTGGTCTAAGATCACCCAGCTCAAATGAGGAAGGGAAGTCAGGCAATGTGCCTAAGATCACACAGTTCTGAATTGGAAGCACAGAGAGGTCAGGCAGCTTGCCTAAGATCACACAGCACAGAGGTAGAAAAACTGAGAGGTTGGCAACCTGTCTAAGATTAACCAGATGAGAATTGGAAGCATAGACATATCAGGCAATGTGCCTAAGACCACACAGCTCCTACATGGGAGCACAGAGAGGTCAGGCGACTTGTCTCTGATCACACAGCTCACATGTTGAAGCCCAGAGGAGTTGGAAACTTGCCTAAGATGACCGAGCTCCGGAATGGAAGCACAGTGAGGTTAGGCAAGTTTGCCTATGATCACACAGCTCCGAGGGGGAAGAACAGTGTTCTTGCAACTTGCCTATGATAACATAGATTGGAAGTGGAAGCACAGAGAAGTCAGGCAACTTGCGCAAGATCACACAGCTAAGATATGAAAGCACAGAGATGTCACTCAACTTGACTAAGATCACAGAACTCAGAAGTGGAAAGAGACAGGTTAGACAACTTGCTGAAGATCACACAAGTTAAACATGAAAGCACAGAGACGACAGGCCACTTGCTTAACATCACCAAGTTCAGATATGGAAGCACAGAGAGGTTAGTTAATCAGCCTGAGATCACACAGCTCCTAAGTGGAAGCATACAGATGTCAGGCAACTAGCCTAAGATCATACAGCTCCAATATGAAAGCACAGAGGTGTTACTCAACTTGAGTAAGATCAGAGGGCTCAGAAGTGGAAACAGAGAGGTGAGCCAAATTGTTATGACCGCACAGCTCAGACATGGAACCACAGGGTGGTCAGGCAACATGCCTAAGATCAGACAGCTCAGAAATGGGAGCCCAGAGAGATCAGGTCACTTGCCTAAGATGACAGAACTCAGAGGTGGAAGCACAGAGAGAACAGGCAACCTTTGTAATATCACAGAGTTTCGAAGCAGAAGCACGGAACAATCAGGCAACTTGGGTCCAATCACACAGCACTTAATAGGAAACACAGGAACGACAGGCAACGTGCTTAAGATCCCAGAGCTCAAAAATGGAAGCACAGGGAGGTTAGGCAAGTTGCATTAGATCACTCAGCTCTCAGGTGGGAAAAGAGCGAGGTTCTGCAAATTGCCTGTGATCATAGAGATGAGAAGTGGAAGCACAGCGAGGTCAGGCAACTTGCCTTAGATCACACAGCTCAAATGCGGGAGCATAGGGAAGTCTGGCAACGTGTCTGCGATCACAGAGTTCCGAAGTGGAAGCACAGAGGGGACAGGATGCGAGCCTAAGATCACACAGCATAGAGGTGGAAAACCTGAGAGCTCTGGAAACTTGCCTAGGATTGAACAGATGAGAATTGGAAGCACAGAGATATCAGGCAACGTGCGTAAGACCACACAGCTCCTACATGGGGGCACAGAGAGGTCAGGCGACTTGTCTCCGATCACACAGCTCACATGTTGAAGCCCAGAGAAATTGGAAACTTGCCTAAGATGACCGAGCTCACAAGCGGAGGCACAGTGAGCTTAGGCAAGTGTGACTCTGATCACACAGGTCCTAGGTGGAAAAAGAGAGTTTCAGCAACTTGCCTATGAGCAAATAGATTGGAAGTGGAAGCACAGAGCAGTCAGGCAACTTGCACAAGATCACACAGCTAAGATATGAAAGCACAGGGATGTCACTCAACTTGACCAAGATGCCAAAGCTCAGATTTGGAAGCAAAGAGAGGTCAGACAACTTGCTAAGATCACACAGCGCAAATGTGGAAGCCTATGGAAATCAGGCGATGTGCCTAATATCACACAGTTCAAACGTGGAAGCACAAAGAGTTTATGCAACTTGCCTTAGGTCATTCAGCTCCTATGTGGAAAAACAGGGAGGTCCTGCAACTTGCCTATGATCATAGAGACCAGAAGTGGAAGCATCGAGATGTCAGGCAACTAGCGTAAGATCACACAGCTCCTATGTCGAAGCATAGAGACGTCAGACAACGTGTCTAAGATGACACAGCTCTGAAGTGGAAGCATAGGCAGGTCAGGCAGCTTGCCTAAGATCACACAGCACAGAGGGGGAAAAACGGAGAGGTCTGGGAACTTGCCTAAGATTGAACAGATCAGAATTGGAAGCACAGTGATATCAGGCAATGTGCCTAAGACCACAATGCTCCTAAGAGGAAGCCCAGAGATGTCAGGCAACTTGCCTAAGATCACCAAGCTCAGATATGGAGGCACAGAGAGGTTAGGTAATCAGCCTGAGATCACAGAGCTCCTAAGTGGAAGCACAGAGATGTCAGGCAACTTGCGTAAGATCACACAGCTCCTAAGTGAAAGCATAGAGGCCTCAGACACCGTGTCTAAGGTTACACAGCTCTGAAGTGGAAGCAGAGAGTAGTCAGTCATGTTGCCTAAGATTACAGAGCTCAGATGTGAAAATACAGAGATGATTCACATTTGGTCTACCAATCCCACAGCTCAGACATGGAAGCACAGAGAGGTTCGGCAAGTTTACCTATGCTCACGCAGCTCCTAGCTGGAAAAACAGAGTACCTGCAACTTGCCTATGATCGCATAGATTGGAACTGGAAGCACAGAGAAGGAAGGCAAGCTGCAGAAGATCACATAGCTCAGATATGGAAACACAGAGATGTTTCCCATCTTGTCTACCAATCACAGAGCTCAGAAGTGGAAGCACAGAGAGGTTAGGCAACTTGCCTAAGATCACACAGCTCAGAAGTGGAACAAAGAGAAATCAGGCAACTGGACTAAGATCACCAAGCTCAGATATGGAAGCAGAGCGAGGATAGCCACCTTGCCTATGATCACACAGCTCCGACATGGAAGCACAGGGAGGTCAGGCAACTTGGCTAAGATGAGATAGCTTCGAAATGGAAGAACAGAGAGATCAGGTCACTTGCCTGAGATGACACACTCAGAGGTGGAAGGACAGAGAGAATAGGCAACTTTTGTAACATCACAGAGCTTCAAAGGGAAGCACGGAACGCTCAGGCAACTTGGGTCCGACGACAGAGCTCTCAATTGGAAGCTCAGAGATGACAGGCAACTTGCTTATGATCATAGAGCTCAAACATGGAGGCACAGTTAGGTTAGGCAACTTGCCTGAGATGACAGAGCTGAGAAGTGGAAGCCCAGATAGGTTGTGCAAGTTGCCTTAGGTCACTCAGCTCTTATGTGGAAACACAGGGAGGTTCTGCAACTTGCCTATGATCCTAGAGATCAGAAGTGGAAGCACAGAGATGTGACCACATGCGTATGACCACAGAGCTCATGAGTGGAAGCATCGAGACGTCAGACAAGCTGTCGAAGGTTACACAGCTCTGAAGTGGAAGCACAAGGTAGTCAGGCAAGTTGCCTAAGATCACAGAGCTCAGATATGAAAATACAGAGATGTTTCACATCTTGTCTACCAATCACAGAAGTCAGAAGTGGAAGCACAGTGAGGTGAGGCAACTTGCCTAAGATCACCAAGCTCAGAACTGGAAGAAAGAGAGGTCAGGCGACTTGACTAAAAGAACAAAGCTCAGAAGTGGACACAGAGAGGTTAGCCAACTTGTGATGACCACACAGCTCAGACAAGGAAGCACAGGGAGGTCAGGCAACGGGTCTAAGATCACCCAACTCAAATGAGGAAGGGAAGTCAGGCAATGTGCCTAAAATCACACAGTTCTGAATTGGAAGCACAGAGAGGTCAGGCGACTTGTCTCCGATCACACAGCTCACATGTTGAAGCTCAGAGAAATTGGAAACTTGCCTAAGATGACCGAGCTCACAAGTGGAGGCACAGTGAGCTGAGGCAAGCTTGCCTATGATCACACAGGTCCTAGGTGGAAAAAGAGAGTTTCTGCAACTTGCCTATGAGCAAATAGATTGGAAGTGGAAGCACAGAGCAGTCAGGCAACTTGCACAAGATCACACAGCTAAGATATGAAAGCACAGGGATGTCACTCAACTTGACTAAGATCACAGAGCTGGCAGTGGAAACACAGAGAGCTTAGACAATTTGCCTAAGATCACACAACTTAAACATGAAAGCACAAAGATGTCAGGCAACTTGGTTAAGATCACCGAGCTCAGATATGGAAGCACAGAGAGGTAGGTAATCAGCCTAAGGCCACACAGCTCCTAAGAGGAAGCCCAGAGATGTCAGGCAACTTGCCTAAGATCACCAAGCTCAGATATGGAGGCACAGAGAGGTTAGGTAATCAGCCTGAGATCACACAGCTCCTAAGAGGAAGCACAGAGATGTCAGGCAACTTGCATAAGATCACACAGCTCCTAAGTGGAAGCATAGAGGCCTCAGACACCGTGTCTAATGTTACTCAGCTCTGAAGTGGAAGCAGAGAGTAGTCAGGCAAGTTGCCTAAAATCACAGAGCTCAGATATGAAAATACAGAGATGTTTCACATCTTGTCTACCAATCACAGAAGTCAGAAGTGGAAGCACAGTGAGGTGAGGCAACTTGCCTAAGATCACCCAGCTCTGAACTGAAAGAAAGAGAGGTCAGGCGACTTGACTAAAAGAACAAAGCTCAGAAGTGGACACAGAGAGGTTAGCCAACTTGTGATGACCACACAGCTCAGACAAGGAAGCACAGGGAGGTCAGGCAACTGGACTAAGATCACCCAGCTCAAATGAGGAAGGGAAGTCAGGCAATGTGCCTAAGATCACACAGTTCTGAATTGGAAGCACAGAGAGGTCAGGCAGCTTGCCTAAGATCACACAGCACAGAGGTAGAAAAACTGAGAGGTTGGCAACCTGTCTAAGATTGACCAGATGAGAATTGGAAGCACAGAGATATCAGGCAATGTGCCTAAGACCACACAGCTCCTACATGGGAGCACAGAGAGGTCAGGCGACTTGTCTCTGATCACACAGCTCACATGTTGAAGCCCAGAGGAGTTGGAAACTTGCCTAAGATGACCGAGCTCTGGAATGGAAGCACAGTGAGGTTAGGCAAGTTTGCCTATGACCACACAGCTCCTAAGTGGAAAAACAGAGTTCCTGCAACTTGCCTATGATCACATAGATTGGAAGTGGAAGCACAGAGAAGTCAGGCAACTTGCACAAGATCACACAGCTAAGATATGAAAGCACAGAGATGTCACTCAACTTGACTAAAATCACAGAACTCAGAAGTGGAAACAGAGAGAGGTTAGACATCTTGCTGAAGATCACACAACTTAAACATGAAAGCACAGAGATGACAGGCCACTTGCTTAACATCACCAAGCTCAGATATGAAAGCACAGACAGGTTAGTTAATCAGCCTGAGATCACACAGCTCCTAAGTGGAAGCATACAGATGTCAGGCAACTAGCCTAAGATCATACAGCTCCAATATGAAAGCACAGAGGTGTTACTCAACTTGAGTAAGATCAGAGGGCTCAGAAGTGGAAACAGAGAGGTGAGCCAAATTGTTATGACCTCACAGCTCAGACATGGAAGCACAGGGTGGTCAGGCAACATGCCTAAAATCAGACAGCTCAGAAATGGGAGCCCAGAGAGATCAGGTCACTTGCCTAAGATGACAGAACTCAGAGGTGGAAGCACAGAGAGAACAGGCAACCTTTGTAATATCACAGAGTTTCGAAGCAGAAGCACGGAACAATCAGGCAACTTGGGTCCGATGACACAGGACTTAATAGGAAACACAGGGACGACAGGCAACGTGCTTAAGATCCCAGAGCTCAAAAATGGAAGCACAGGGAGGTTAGGCAAGTTGCATTAGATCACTCAGCTCTCAGGTGGGAAAAGAACGAGGTCCTGCAAATTGCCTGTGATCATAGAGATGAGAAGTGGAAGCACAGGGAGGTCAGGCATCTTGCCTTAGATCACACAGCTCAAATGCGGGAGCATAGGGAAGTCTGGCAACGTGTCTGCGATCACAGAGTTCCGAAGTGGAAGCACAGAGGGGTCAGGCAGCTAGCCTAAGATCACACAGCATAGAGGTGGAAAACCTGAGAGCTCTGGAAACTTGCCTAGGATTGAACAGACCAGAATTGGAAACACAGAAATATCAGGCCACATGCCTAAGACCACACAGCTCCTAAGGGGAAGTCCAAAGTTGTCAGGCAACTTGCATCAGATCACCAAGCTCAGATATGGAAGCACAGAAAGCTTAGGTAATCATCCTGAGATCACACAGCTCGTAAGTGGAAGCCCAGAGATGTCAGGCAACTTGTGAAAGATCACACAGCTCCTAAGTGAAAGTATAGAGACGTCAGACACCGTGTTTAAGGTTACACAGCTCTGAAGTGAAAGCAGAGAGTAGTCAAGCAAGTTGCCTAAGATCACAGAGCTCAGATATGAAAATACAGAGATGTTTCACATCTTGTGTACCAATCAGAGAAGTCAGAAGTGGAAGCACAGTGAGGTTAGGCAATTTGCCTAAGATCACCCAGCTCAGTACTGGAAGAATGAGAGGTCAGGCAACTTGACTGAAATAACAAAGCTCAGAAGTGGAAACAGAGAGGTTACCCAACTTGTGATGACCATACAGCTCAGACAAGGAAGCACAGGGAGGTCAGGCAACTTGCCTTAGATCACACAGCTCAAATGCGGGAGCATAGCGAAGTCTGGCAACGTGTCTACGATCACAGAGTTCCGAAGTGGAAGCACAGAAGGGTCAGGCAGCTAGCCTAAGATCACACAGCATAAAGGTGGAAAACCTGAGAGCTCTGGAAACTTGCCTAGGATTGAACAGATGAGAATTGGAAGCACAGAGATATCAGGCAATGTGCGTAAGACCACACAGCTCCTACATGGGGGCACAGAGAGGTCAGGCGACTTGTCTCCGATCACACAGCTCACATGTTGAAGCCCAGAGAAATTGGAAACTTGCCTAAGATGACCGAGCTCACAAGCGGAGGCACAGTGAGCTTAGGCAAGTGTGACTCTGATCACACAGGTCCTAGGTGGAAAAAGAGAGTTTCTGCAACTTGGCTATGAGCAAATAGATTGGAAGTGGAAGCACAGAGCAGTCAGGCAACTTGCACAAGATCACACAGCTAAGATATGAAAGCACAGGGATGTCAGGCAACTTGGTTAAGATCACCGAGCTCAGATATGGAAGCACAGAGAGGTAGGTAATCAGCCTAAGATCACACAGCTCCTAAGGGGAAGCACAGAGAGGTCAGGCAACGTGCGTAACATCACACAGCTCCTAAGTGGAACCATAGAGACGTCAGACGCCGTGTCTAAGTTTATACAGCTCTGAAGCGGAAGGACAGCGCAGTACGGCAAGTTGCCTAAGATCACACAGCTCTGATATGAAAATACAGAGATGTTTCCCATCTTGTCGACTGATCGCAGAGCTCAGAGGTGGGAGCTCAGAGATGTTAGGCAACTTGCCTAAGATCACACAGCTGAGAAGTGGACAAAAGAAAAGTCAGGCAACTTGACCAAAATGCCAAAGCTCCGATTTGGAAGCAAAGAGAGGTCAGACAACTTGCTAAGTTCACACAGCGCAAATGTGGAAGCCTATGGAAGTCAGGCAATGTGCCTAATAATACACAGTTCAAAAGTGGAAGCCCAAAGAGCTTATGCAACTTGCCTTAGATCATTCAGCTCCTATGTGGAAAAACAGGGAGGTCCTGCAACTTGCCTATGATGATAGACATCAGAAGTGGAAGCATGGAGATGTCAGGCAACTAGCATAAGGTCACACAGCTTCTATGTTGAAGCATAGAGACGTCAGACAACGTGTCTAAGATGACACAGCTCTGAAGTGGAAGCATAGGCAGGTCAGGCAGCTTGCCTAAGATCACACAGCACAGAGAGGGGAAAACGGAGAGGTCTGGTCAGCTGCCTAGGATTGAACAGATCAGAATTGGAAGCACAGTGATATCAGGCAATGTGCCTAAGACCACACAGCTTCTATGTGGAAGCCCAGAGATGTCAGGCAACTTGGCTAAGATCACCAAGCTCAGATATGGAAGCACAGAGAGGTTAGGTAATCAGCCTGAGATCACACAGCTCCTAAGTGGAAGCACAGAAATGTCAGGCAACTTGCGTAAGATCACACAGCTCCTAAGTGGAAGCATAGAGACGTCAGACACCGTGTCTAAGTTTATACAGCTCTGAAGTGGAAGGACAGCATAGTTGGGCAAGTTGCCTAAGATCACACAGCTCTGATATGCAAATACAGAAATGTTTCACATCTTGTCTACCAATCACAGAGCTCAGAAATGGAATCTCAGAGACGTTAGGCAACTTCCCTAAGATCACACAGCTCAGAAGTGGACGAAAGAGAAGTCACGCAACTTGACTAAGATCACCACGCTCAGATATGGAAGCACAAAGAGGTTAGCCAACTTCCTTATGATCACACAGCTCTGACGTGGAAGCCAGGGATGTTAGGCAACTGACTAAGATCAGGTAACTTATAAATGAAGGCACAGATAGATCAGGTCACTTGCCTAAGTTGACACACTCAGAGGTGGAAGGACAGAGAGAATAGGCAACTTTTGTGACATCGCAGAGCTTCAAGGAGAAGCACGGAACGCTCAGGCAACTTGGGTCCGATGACACAGCTCTTAATTGGAAGCACAGAGATGACAGGCAACTTGCTTATGATCACAGAGCTGAAACATGGAAGCACAGTTAGGTTAGGCAACTTGCCTAAGATGACAGAGCAGAGAAGTGGAAGCACAGAGAAGTTGTGCAGCTTGCCTTAGGTCACTCAGCTCTTATGTGGAAAAACAGGGAGGTCCTTTAACTTCCCTATGATCCTAGAGATCAGAAGTGGAAGCACAGAGATGTCAGGCAACATGCGTATGATCACAGAGCTCATGAGTGGAAGCATCGAGACGTCAGACAAGTTGTCTAAAGTTACACAGCTCTTAAGTGGAAGCACAAGGTAGTCAGGCAAGTTGCCTAAGATCACAGAGCTCAAATATGAAAATACAGAGATGTTTCACATCTTGTCTACCAATCACAGAGCTGAGAAGTGAAGCATAGACAGGTCAAGTAGTTTCCCCAAGATCACACAGCCTAGACGTGGAAAAACGGAGAGGTCTGGTATCTTGCCTGTGATTAAAAAGATTAGAATTGGAAGCCCAGGGATGTCAGGCAATTTGCCTAAGATCACCAATCTCAGTTATGGAAGCACAGAGAGATTAGGTATCAGCCTGAGATCACACAGCTCCTAAATGGAGGCACAGAGATGACAGGCAACTTGCCTAAGATCCTCATGTCAAATATGGAGTCTCAGAGAGGTTATGTAATTAGCCTGACATCACACAGCTCCTAAGTGGAAGCACAGAGAAATTAGGCCACTGCCTAAGATATCCAAGCTCAGAAATGGAAGCACAGAGAGGTCAGGCACCTTGCATAAGATCACACAGCATAGATGGGTGATCCAAAATCCGAGGCATCAGGCAACTTGCCTAAATCACAGAGCTCAGAATTGGAAGCACAGAGTGTTTTAACAACTTGCTAAGATCACTAATCTCTTAAGCGGAAGCATAGAAAGGTCAGACAACTTGCCTAAGATCACACCAGCAGATGTGGAAGCATAGAGAGGTTAGAATGGTTTTCTAAGTTGGGTGCAATCATACAAATTACAGAATGATCTGTGTTGTTTTCAATGCAAACCATGCAATATGACCGTAATCCACATCTGTGCCGTAATAGTAATGCCAAAGAAGCTGAAGTTGAATGATTCTATGATGACCTACAAGAGCTTCTATATCTAACACCATAAAAGATATCCTTTTCACCATAAGGAACTGCAGTACAAAAGTAGGAAATCAAGAGATACCTGGAGTAACAGGCAAGTTTGGCCTTGGAGTACAAAATGAAGCAGGGCAAAAGCTAACAGAGTTTTGCCAAGAGAATGCACTGGTCATAGCAAACACCCTCTTCCAACAACACAAGAGATGACTCTACACATGGACATCACCAGATGGTCAATACTGAAATCAGATTGATTATATTCTTTGCATCTGAAGATGGAGAAGCTCTATACAGTCAGCAAAAACAAGACCAGGAGCTGACTATGGCTCAGATCATAAACTCCATGCTTCCAAATTCACTTAAATTGAAGAAAGTAGGGAAAACCACTAGACCATTCAGGTATGACCTAAATCAAATCCCTTACTGATTATACAGTGGAAGTGAGAAATAGATTCAAGGGATTAGATCTGATAGACAGAGTGCCTGAAGAACTATGGATGGAGGTTCATGACATTGTACAGGAGGCAGTGATCAAGACCATCCCCAAGAAAAAGAAATGCAAAAAGGCAAAATGGTTTTCTGAGGAGGCCTTATGAATAGCTGAGGAAAGAAGAGAAGTGAAAGGCAAAGGAGAAAAGGAAAGGTATACCCATTGAATGCAGAGTTCCAAAGAATAGCAAGGAGAGATAAGAAAGCCTTCAGTGCAAATAAATAGAGGAACGCAATAGAATGGGAAAGACTAGACATCTCTTCAAGAAAATTAGAGATACCAAGGGAACATTTCATGCAAAGATGGGCACAATAAAGGACAAAAATGGTATGGACCTAATAGAAGCAGAAGATATTAAGAAGAGGTGGCAAGAATACACAGAAGAACTATACAAAAAAGATCTTCATGACCCAGATAACTCACCTCTGAGTCAAATCCTTGTGATCTCGGTGATCACTCAACTAGAGCCAGACATCATGGAATGTGAAGTCAAGCGGGCATTAGGAAACATCACTAAGAACAAAGCTAGTGGAAGTGATGGAATTCCAGTTGAGCTATTTCAAATCCAAAAGATGATGCTGTGAAAGTGCCACACTCAATATGCCAGCAAATTTGGAAAACTCAGCAGTGGCCACAGGACTGGAAAAGGTCAGTTTTCATTTCAATCCCAAAGAAAGGCAATGCCAAAGAAAGTTCAAACTACTGCACAATTGCACTCATCTCACATGCTAGCAAAATAATGCTCAAAATTCTCCAAGCTAGGCTTCAACAGTACATGAACTGAGAACTTCCAGATGTTCAAGCTGGATTTAGAAAAGGCAGAGGAACCAGACACAGCTGTGTCTCCCTGCATATGGGCTAAGTGTCTTCAGTCGTGTCCGACTCTTTGAGACCCTATGGACTGTAGCCTGCCTGGCTCTTCTGTCCATGGGAATTCTCCAGGCAAGAATACTGGAGTGGGTTGCCATTTCCTTCTCCAGGGGATCTTCCTGATCCAGGGATCGAACCCATGTCTCTTAAGTCTCCTGCATTGGCAGGCGGGTTCTTTACCACTAGCGCCACCTGGAAAGCCCCAGAAGTGAAAGGGATAATCCACCAGGCTCCTCTGTCCATGGAATTCTCCAGACAAGAATACAGGAGTGGGTTGCCATTCACTTCTCCAGAGGATCTTACGATCCAAGGATCAAACCTGGGTCTACCTAGGTCACAGGCTTGTTCTTTACCTTCTGAGCTACCAGGGATGCCCCTTCCAAATGGACTCCGCCCTTTCAGGCCTTTTAGCCCTGCAGGTTCCCGGCCCTTAGTAGCCTCTAGACCCTTCCTCTTCCCATCTTCAGACCTTGGCCTCCCCTGCTCTTTAAGTTCTCACCCCTTCGGATGCCTTAATTGCCTGGACATTCCACCCTCCTCTCCCAGCCTAAGGACCCATCTCATGGTCTCTGCGTCTGGAAGGCTACTGAAGCCGTGTGGCCGTGGGATGGTTCATGGTGAAGTCCAGGCCTTGTGCTCTGGCTCCTAGGGCTGCTGGCTGGGCCATGCGGGACCACTACTGGATTTGGTAGTGGAGGACTGAGCTTAGAACCAAGGCTCGGGGCTTCGGCTGAGCTGTAGAAAGGTACTGCCTGGTGGTGCCGGCCTCGTGGAAGCCTAGCGTCTGCTCTGTCACCTGGCTCCTAGTTGGGGCTGGGGCTTCCAGTGTCGTTCAGGTCTCCGGAGTTGGAGGGGGTTGGGGTCTGGGCGAGTCCTCAGATCCTACCCCCTGACCTGACCGCCTACTTCTCTTTGCAAAATAAGGGAATGTGGAATCAGACCGCGGGTGGTTTCTACCGAGAGGGACTGCAGAAATCCAGAGAAGGCAAGGGTGAAACAGATGGAGTGAGAGAAACAGGAATTGAGGGATATACACCTAGTGACACAGAGACATTAATGGAGACATAGAGATGGAGGCAGAAAGAGACATATAAGAAGGTGTGTGAGGGTCAGAAATGCAGGCGGGAAGACCCTTAGGATCAAGTGGAGTCCAAGGCGGCAGAGAAACCGAGGTGGGAGTGTAGAGTTCTGAGCTGGGTTGAGGGGCTGAACCAACAGAGAATGGTCAGGCCAGGCCTCCCCAGGCTGCCTGCCCACTTACCCTGTAGCTGAGCAGCCTCAGAGAGGCAGAGAGGTGCCCTAACTGCATCCTCTTTCTTCCTCTCTCTCATTTCTAATTTAATCCCATCTGTTTCCAATAGGGGTCACAGTGGCTCTCCCACAGGTTCTTCCTCCCTGCCTGAGACCCATTTCTGCCTCTATCTGTCTTGATCCATCTCTCAGCTCTCTGCTTTGATTTCTCTGGTTGGTGGCTCTCACCCTCCCTGAGTCCTGGGGTTTGTCATCCCTCTGTCCGCTTGTGGTGGGAAAGGGAAATACTTGATGGATGGAGTTAGAGATGTGGACATAATCAGGGAAGAACCACGGGGTCCAGCCCTGTCGATGGGGTAGGAAAATCCCTCTGTCCACTTCCTCAGGCAGAGACCCTGAGAGGCTAGGGAAAGAGAGATGGGGAAATCAAAGACAGACAGCAAAGAGAAGATAGGGAGAGGCACATAGATACCAAGCTAAAGAGAAGCCCAGTTTACAGAGACATTGAAGGAGAGATGGAGATGCAGAGAAGAAGATTCCAAGAAAGAGAGAAAAAAAAAGTAGTACACGTTAAAAAAAAAAAAAAGAAGGAAAAGAGGAAGTGAAAGTGAGGAGATAGAGACAGAGATTGGGAGAGACAGATACAGCAGAAAAAAAAAGAGAAACTGAGGGCCAGAGAAAGTCAGAACAAGACAAAGAAGTGGAATGAGAGCCTAGAGAGTGAGAGAAAAAGTAAGACAGGAGAATTGGGTGCACCCTTACCCGGAGTCTGGGAGTTGCTTGGTCTGAGTATTCTCATTTCCTCTGTTCTTTTACTGGCCATTGGAAAATGCGGCCTGGATGGGCAGGACAGCCCTACGAGCTCTACCCCCACTCGTCCCAGGGCCCAGAGGTGGGTGGGAGAGCTGCTTTCCCCAGGGATACACCTTCAGAGATCTGTGCTCTGATGTTGGAACTTGGGGACCATCTCAAGAAGCGCATTTAGGGCCAATTTAGGGAGCTGACTAATGGGGGCCATCTCCAGGTGAACTGCAGTGTCATTGGATTACCTACAAATCTGTAGAGGAGGACGGATGTGCCAGTGATCACTTTGTTGGGGACAGTGGAGCCTTCCTTTCCTTACCCCCATTATGCATATGAGGAAACTGAAAGTACAGAAAAGGTAAAGCAACTTACCCGTGCTTATACAGCCTGAAAGTGGCAAAAAGAAAGTGAAAATGAAAGTCGCTTAGTCATGTCCAACTCTTTGTGACCCCATGGACTATACAGTCCATGGAATTCTTCAGGCCAGAATACTAGAGTGGGTAGCCTTTCCCTTCTCCAGGATCCAACGCTGGGATTTATAGTCTTCTTTAGAATGTGAAGAGTTTCAGAGAGGTCATTTGCAACATAATTTCCAGGACAACTCCTTATCTGTCATAATTACTGGTGTCATTTGAAGGTTTTCACAGGCCATAGCAACAATTTCTGAGCGCCCTTTGTTATAATAATAATTTCAAGGACAGCCTTATCTCAATGGAGATTAAAGTTGTCAACAATCCTGGGCATTCTCAAAGGGCTGGGGGATTTGGGGATTCGAGACAAAGTTTCCCAACTGAGCACCTCACCACATCAGGTGGTGCAAACTGTTTTTATGATGCAGAATGGAAGCTCTTCCTCTACAGCCAAAGGACAGGAGAGCATCTCCATTCCTTCTTAAATTCCTTTAGTTAATTATAAAGGTAATTATCAGGCTGGTCTCTGGGAGTTTCCTCAGTGAGCATTAGAAAGAAAAAACAAGACTTCCCTGGCAGGTCAGTGCTTAAGACTGTGCTTCCATGGCAGGGGGCACAGGTTCGATATCCCTGGTTGGGGAACTAAGATCCCTCATGCCGTGAGGCGTGGCCAAAAAGAAAAAAAAAAAAGGAAAAACAAGCCCATGAAGCTAAATTTTTATTGCAAAATACAAAGAATAGGGCCAAAGAGGAGTTTTTAAATCTTTCAGTGAAATAATAAACAAAAAGAAACCGTGTTTCCTAATACTAAAGGAAATTTCCATTTTAATGTGCCACACCAAACCCTATTAGTAATCTCAGTCCACACCCCTCATTTCCCACAGGTTGTAGTCTTAACCTCTGGGCGCTTAGAGAGTACATGGGGAGAGTGGCCTGCCCTTGGAGGGAAAGTCTTCACACAGGCATCTTTTGAGATGTGCCAGATCCTGAGGTCCTCAGCTGTTGATCCATGCCTGATGCTCTTGCTTTGTCCCTCAAATTGGCTATCAGGCTCCTCCAGATCTAAATCTCCTGAATAAATCTGTATCCCCCTCCCAGGCAATAGGAAATATTAATTGCTTTTTCCAGCCTTAATGGAAGCTTAATGGTTTTGTGAGCCCCACCTGCTAGAATAACATACAGACATGTCTACCCCAAAAGGTAGCTTCAAAACACAGTAATTGACAAAAGATTAACAAGCAATCCAATAGAAATAGAAAAGCAAGCAAGCAAAGGATGTGGAAAAACACTTTACAAAAGAAGAAACCCAAGTAGCCAATAACATATGAACATATGCTCATGGTAAATCAGAGAACTGTGTCTTAAAATAGCAAAATGTTATTTCATCACTCAAACAGGCAAAAAAAAGCCCTTAAAATCCAAGAGTACTAAGTGTTGCTAAGGATTTCTGGAAACAATGGGTCTCATTCATAGTTCATAGGAATGTAATGGGTACACCAATCATTTTGGAAAGCTATTTGACAGTATCTACTAGAGCTGCCTATATGCACACCCATCACCTTGTGCTACCATTTCTAGGTGTACACCTAACAGAAATGTGCACAAATGTTAGCCAAAGACATGTACAAGAGTATAGCAGCTTTGGATTTGTCTGGTGGTACAGTGGATAAGAATCCACCTGCCAATGGAGGAGACACAATTTGGATCCTTGGTCCAGGAGGATTCCATATGCCTCAGAGCAACTAAGCCCATGCACTGCAACTACTAGCCCGTGCTCTAGAGCTCGTGAGCCTGAACTACTGACCTGCAAGCTGCAACTACTAAGCCTGTGCACCTATAGCCTATGCTCCACAATGAGAGAAGCCACCACATTGAGAAGCCGGTGCACTGCAACAAAGAATAGTCCCGCTTGCTGCAACTAGAGAAAGCCTGAGCACAGCCAAAAATAAATAAAATAAATTTAAAAAATTATTTTAAAGTATCTGTCAAGGAAGGCTATTTAATTTCATAGTAGGTCTTGCTTCTGGTCAACTAGCTCACTTCTCCTATTAGGTGTAAAGTTTTTTAGATGATTCTCTTGAATTTTCTAATAACATCAATGGCTTCAACCAAAGACCATCAGGAATTCACCAATAGTTAAAATTGGGTCTATTAGCTCATCACACTGAGGGAGAACACACATCGCAGAGAAGCATGGGGCATCTCAGTTAAGGGAGTTAGAAAAGTTGTCACAAGATTTGAATGTGTGTTAGATATGTTTGTGTTGACTCTTGTGATGTAACAAGGGCTGCTTAGTGGCATTTAAGACTGGACAGGCTCTGTTGGCCAAAAACTCCACAGGCAGTTACCAAAAACAAGATAATGATCATTTGTCCTTGTAATAGATCCTGGACATAGTATCCTAGGTAACCCAACCCGGACCATAGAAACATGTCCTATGGCCCAGCTGGTCTCTTGTAGACAGCCCAGTGCCTTTTTTTTTTACCCTCATCAGAAATTGTTCTATTGACCTGTAGTATTTATTTAAAGGGCAGCAGAAGCTGTCCACCTCTGGAATCGTCAGTTTCCAGAGAATTCCTAAAAATCCTCGGTTTGAAGCCTATTAATAAGGTCTTTTCCACTGAGACTCATGGGAAGTTTCCCTTTGATTATGCAGACTTTGTTGAAGTGGATATTTTAAAAATGCAGCTTGAACCTATTAGGGAGATATCTAGAGGTATCACATGAGTCTTTAGTCTCATTGGCCTGTAAGAGGGTAGGATTCGAGGTGAAATGACAGAACAGAGTGGGGCAGTCTGTTATTAACACAAAAGTAGCTAACTAGAGGTGGTCCCCAGAGGGGTTAGAGCTCATTGCCATTAAGGCTAATGGTAATGCTTTAGTCCCTGGAAGTTTGAGAGTTAGGGTTAGAAGTCTGTTGATTTTACTTTCCAAATTCCATTAGGTCTCTCCACTTTTTCTGAAGATTATAGGTGATAATGGCTGCAGAGTTTCCGGGGAAGTTAAAACTTTACAGAGTTTATCTAATACAACACTGTAAAGCAACTAAACTGAAATTAAGTTATATTAAAAAAAACTTTATGGAGTTTTAAAATACATTATTTAGGTGTAATGCCTGTCCCTGCTACTGAAGAGATAAGTTGAGTTGGGAATTACAAAGGCAATCTATTTTCCTATCCTTAGAGCAAAAAGTCTCTGGCCAGTAGGAAAAGTGCAGTTCACCTGGAAAATAAACCACAACCAGATCTTGCTCATAGCCCTTTGTATGTGTGCTAAGTCACTTAAGTCATGTCTGACTCTTTGCGACCCTATGGACTGTAGCCTGCCAGGCTCCTCTGTCTATGGGATTCTCCAGGCAAGAATACTGGAGTGGGTTGCCATGCCCTCCTCAGGGGATCTTCCCTACCCAGGGATTGAACCTGTGTCTCTTACATCTCCTGCATTGGCAGGTGGGTTCTTTACCACTAGTGCCACCAAAAGGGCCTCAAGCTGTTGGTTCCTATCCACACCTTACATTTTCAGTCTTTAAGAGCTTAATGGTTGTTAAGAGCTGTGATGTTCAAGGGAAACATCTCAGCAAGACCCATCAATGTTGGTCCAGTGTCAAGGCTATTATGAAGCATTTTTGCTAACTTCCACTCTTGTGGTGATCTCAGGTGTCAATTGGAGAAAAAAAACACACAACATAAAAGTAGTGAAAGTGAAAGTCACTCAGTCATGTCCGACTCTTTGCAACCCCACGGGCTATGCAGTCCATGGAATTCTCTAGGCTGGAATTCTGGAGTGGGTAATCTTTTCCTTCTCCAGGGGATCTTCTCAACCCAGGTATTGAACCCAGGTGTACTGCAGTGAGTTGAGTTTTATTCAGTGACTTAGAGAACTGGGAACGGTTTCAAAGAGGCAGGGGGCGGGGGAGCCAGTAAATGTATAAATTTTTTGGCTGGAAAATACATGTGGTCATGCATGCACCTTGGTAAAAGATTGCTGCTAATCACACACACACACACACACACACACACACAAAACCCCACCATATCTCAGTTAAGTGTTTTACTGCTTATCTATGGGAAGATGCAAGAATCTGGTGTCTTTGAAATTCTTCCCTAGATATGCATCTTAGTTGTCTAGGGGCCCATATATACAAAACAAAGAACGTTTCCCACTGAATTCCTTTCAGGGTGTACTTGTAGGTCAGTGACTGCAGTGGCTAAAGATTTGAGCCTTTTAAAATTTGAATTGTGGGCTACATTCTTTATTTACACAAGTAATGCAAAGCTATATAGAAATTCTTTCATTTGTTATTCGTTTTGAGAAAGGTTGTGTAGTGAATATGAAATTATCACTGTGAAAGGCTAGTTACATTTCCCTATGAAAGGAGAGGGGAAGAATTTTGTCTGCAGGAAAATGAAATTTGACATAATATGCTCCAAAGAGAGTTATTACAGCTGATTTAAACATTAACTCAGGCCCTTGAAAATTTTATCATGGCATGCTATTAAAAAGTCAGCACTTCTTGGGGGATTCCCTCGTGGTCCAGTGGTTAAGACTCTGAGCTCCCAATGGAGGGAGCATGGGTTCTATCCCTGGTTGGGGAACTAAGATCCCACATGCTGTGTGTCCAATAAATAAAATAAAACAATTTTTTAAAAAGTCGGCACTTCTTAATCCTCAAATACAGAAATGAAGAGGAGGGTGTTTCCTTTGTTAAATAGAATGACCTCTCTCCTTTAGGTGGATAAAACAAGCAAGCTCTTCATGTAGTTTCTGCCCTTTTTTCCTAAGGAATCTCTCAAATTGATGATCTTGTTCATAACAAAAGTTTCTCAAGGTGGCTACTTCAGTCTCAAATTTTTCCTGGTAAAATTATGCCACTTAGAGAGATAAACATATGTGTTGACATTACAGTGAGAAAACAGGAATGAAGCAAGTGCTTGGCCTGAAAGGGGCACAGTTTCAGACTGAGAACATCTCCTAAGAAATGCAGTGTTCCATAAAGGTGGTGGTTGTGTGACGATGTCTCCAGAGTTTGGCCAAAGGCCAATTATCACTGATCATGGACCAGGAATAAATACCCTCCTGATTCTGGGTGGATGAAACTAAACAAAGCAATTCCCAGGGAAACAGACAAGACTGAGGAAAGTTCACATAAGGTAGTTTTTTTTCCAATTTATTTTTAGTGGTAAAATACACATTACATGAAATTTATCTCCACCATTTTTAAGTGTACAGTTCGGTGGTATTAAATGCATTCATAGGAATGTCCCTGGTGGTCCAGTGGTTAAGAATCTGCCTTCTAATGTAGGGATGTAGGTTCAATCCCTGGTCAGGGAACTAAGATCCCACAGGCCACAGGGCAACTAAGCCTACACACCACAACTACTGAGCCTGAGTGCCTCAACTAGAGAGCCTGCAGGCTGCAACTAAGACCTGATACAGCCAAAAATAAATAAATAATTTTTAAAAACACATTCAGGACTTGCCAGGTGGCCCAGTGGTTAAAAATCCACCTGCCAGAAACAAGACAAGGGTGCCCACTCTCACTACTACTATTCAACATAGTTTTGGAAGTTTTAGCCACAGCAATCAGAGAAGAAAAAGAAATAAAAGGAATCCAGATTGGAAAAGAAGAAGTAAAACTCTCACTGTTTGCAGATGACATGATCCTCTACATAGAAAACCCTAAAGACTCCACCAGAAAATTACTAGAGCTAATCAATGAATATAGTAAAGTTGCAGGATATAAAATTAACACAGAGAAATCCCTTGCATTCCTATACACTAACAATGAGAAAACAGAAAGAGAAATTAAGGAAACAATTCCATTCACCATTTCTTGATCAGCTTGTGATGTGCGACAAATAGTGTATTTCATATGACCACTGGTTTTGACCAGCTCAGTGGTTGGACAGAGAAGAAGCTCCAAAGCACTTCTCAAAGCCAAACTTGCACCCAAAAAGGTCATGGTCACTGTTTGGTGATCTGCTGCTGGTCTGATCCACTACAGCTTTCTGAATCCCGGCAAAACCATTACATCTGAGAAGTATGCTCAGCAAATCAATGAGATGCACTGAAAACTTCAACACCTGCAGCCAGCGTTGGTCAACAGAAAGGGCCCAATTCTTCTCCATGACAACGCCTGACCACACGTTGCACAACCAACACTTCAAAAGTTGAATGAATTGGGCTACGAAGTTTTGCCTCATCCACCATATTCACCTGACCTCTTGCCAACTGACTACCACTTCTTCAAGCATCTTGACAACTTTTTGCAGGGAAAATGCTTTCTAAGAGTATGGCAAATCCTGAAACAAGGGTTTTTATGCTACAAGTATGTGTGTGTTAGTCGCTCAGTCATGCTGACTCTTTTTGACCCCACGGACTGTAGCCTGCCAGGCTTCTCTGTCCATGGGATTCTCCAGGCAAGAATACTGGAGTGGATTGCCATTCCCTTCTCCAGAGGATCTTTCTGACCCAGGGATCAAACCCTGGTCTCCTGCATCACAGGCAGATTCTTTACCATTTGAGCTACAGGGAAGTCTGCTACAAGAATAAGCAAACTTATTTCTCATTGGCAAAAATGTGTTGATTGTAATGGTTCCTATTTTGATTAATAAAGATGTGTTTGAGCCTAGTTATAATGATTTAAAATTCACGATCTGAAACCACAATTACTTTTGTACCAACCTAATATTTACCTCTGAAGTTACCTTTAGCAAGTTTGTTTCTTCATGTGAATTTGAGTTATTAATTTGGTGTCCTTTTTTTGCCACGTGTCATGCAGGATCTTGGGCTTCCCTTGTGGCTCAGCTGGTAAAGAATATGCCTGCAATGTGGGAAACCTGGGTTCGATCCCTGGGTTGGGAAGATCCCCTGGAAAAGGGAAAAGGCTACCCACTCCAGTACTCTGGCCTGGAGAATTCTGGCCTCTCACAAAGAGTCAGACACGACTCAGCGACTGTCACTTTCACTTTCACATGCAGGATCTTAGTTCCCCTACAAGAAATCAAACCCAAACCCCACTGCATTGGAAGTGTGAATCTTAACCACTGGACAGCCAGGGAAGTCCTAGACCTGTTCTTATTTTATGAGTGTAGTATTAGCAATATATAAGAAATTTTCATATTCCTTTGATTACTTTTGTTTCCTCTCATTTTCCCCCCTATTCCATTTGTTCTTAGTCTTTCTGTTTTGTCCCATTGGTTATTCTTTTTTTGGTTGTTGTTCCATTAGTTATTCTTAAATTAATTAACTCAGTGCTTTATACATACTTATTGAACTCCTATTATACTCTAGGTTTGGGGATGCAGTGGTGAAGAGATTGAAGACTATCCCCGTGAAACTTACACTGTAGTTGGGGAGACAGTATATAAAGCATTATAGAGGAAATATGATGAAAGAAATTGATAAGTGCTACAGTGGAAAATAAAGCAGACCTAGACACAGAGAATTTGAGTTAGAAAGATCAAGGAAGGCCTCTATGAAGGGGTGATACCTAAACAGACCAGGATGAAACAAAGGAACAAGCCACATGCAAAATGAATAGCAAATGCAAAGACACTGAAGTTGGGAACATGCTCGGCATGTATGAAGAAAAGAAAGGAGACCAGTGCAGGTACAGAGGAAATGAGGGGGACAGTGGTAGGATGGGAGGTTAGAAAGGTAACATGGGCAAGATCTCACAAGGCCTCATGGACCATAGGCTTTATGTGGGTACATGGACTTTAGCTTTTATTCTGATGGGAGCTAAGAGGAGGGAATGCTGAGTACATAGGAACATTAATTAGAATAGGGTCCCTCTGGCTGCTATGAGGAAAAGAAACTATCAGGGGGCAAGGAAAGAAGCAGGGAGGCTGGTGAGGTGGCTACTGCAAGGGTCCAAATGACACACGGTAGTGCTGGCAGTGGAGGCGAAGAGAAGGGGTTGGATTATGGATCTATTTTAAAGGATTTCCTCAGAGACTGGATGTGGGGGTGAGAAAAGAGAGGCATCAAGGATGTTTTATGGTTTTTAAAAGAATGAAATAATGCCATTTGCCACAACATGGATGGACCTAGAGATTATCATAGTAAGTGAAGTAAGTCAGAGAAAGACAAATATCATATAATATCACTTATATGTGGAATCTAAAAAAAATGATACAAATGAATATTTTACAAAACAGAAACAAACTCAGATCTCAAAATCAAACGTATAATTACCAGAGGGGCTATATGGGGGAAGGTGGTAAATTAGGAGATTGGGATTAACATACACAAATTGTGTGTGTGTTTTCAGTCACTGAGTTGTGTCCAGCTCTTTGCAACCCTATGGACTGTAGCCTACCAGGCTCCTCTGTCCATGGCATTCTCCAGGCGAGAATACTGGAATGGGTTGCCAACCCCTCCTCCAGAGGATCTTCCTGACCCAGGAATCGAACCCGTGTCTCCTGCATCTCCTACATTGGCAGATGGGTTATTTATTGCTGAACCACTGGTGAGGCTCTACATACACATAGACAACTAATGAGGACCTTCTGCATAGCACAGGGAACTCTATTCAATATTCTGTAATAACCTATATGGGAAAAGAATCTGAAAGAAAATAGACATATACATTCACTTTGTTGTACACCTGAAACTAATAAAACATTGAAAATCAACCATACTACAAAAATTTTTTTTAAAAAAGGATGCTTTATGGTTTTTGATCTGAGAAGCTGGGTGAATGATGGACCACTTATGGAGATGGGGGAGACTGAAAGAAGGATCGAGAGTTTGTTTTGTTTTTGTCTTTGCAGTGGAAGGGCAGGCCTTGTAAGACAGTAAATCAACGGTTGGAGTTTGGGGAAGTTAACACTGAAATGCTTATGAAATACCCAAGTAGAAATGTTGAGGAGGCAGTTGGAGTTTGAATCCCAAGAGGCCTGGGCTAGAGGTGTGAATTTGGGAGTAACAGTAAATACAGGCTATTTTAAAAGAATCTGACTGGGATTCCCCTGGTGGCCCAGTGGTTGAGAGTGCATCTTGCAGTGCCGGGGACATGGGTTCCATCCCCTGGTCAGGGAACTAAGATTCCACATGCTTGGAGGTAACTAAGCCCCTGCACCACAATTAGAGAGCCCGTGTGCCAACAGCTGAGACCAGATGCAGTCAAATAAAAATTTTTAAATAAATAAAATAAAATAAAAAGAATTAGAGTGACAGAGCTCTGGAGGAGCTCATACTGGCAATCAAGTGCTCCAGCCTGAGGCCAGACAGGCTGTTTCCACTCAGTCATGAGGAAGTACAATCCTCCCACCTTCCGTGGTCCTGGAAGGGAGAAAAAAAGAAAAATCCTAGCAAACGGCAGGAATGACAACCACAGAGAGCCAATGGGCTTGTTTTTATGTTTTCACTTCTGCAAAAGTCTATCCCCATCCCTTGTAATTGGGGTTTGATTCTTAGCTCTCCACTCCCCCCGCATGGCTTGACTCCATCTGCAATCTGTCTCCTAGAGAATGCCTCAGAATAATTGGTCCCTTGATGGCTCCCTTGAAAAGCACCACTCAAGGTATTTGGGGGGGTTGCTTTGGGGGAATTTGGGGGAAGGAAGGGAGGTAGATGTGTCTGCTCATTAGACCATTTTGCCACACTCTCCCAGAAGGCTTCAAAATACAGCGAATGAGAACATGTCCCACTGTGCTTCAGGCTCACCAGCCTTACTTCACTTCCTTGAACGTGCCATGCTGCTTCTCCGCTTAAATCTTTTTCTTGCACAGTTCCCTCGCCTGAAATGCTCTCCCCCTATACACATCTCCCTGTGTAACTCCTCCTGGACATTTAGAGCTCAGCATAGATACCCTTTCTCAAGGGGAATTTTCCAAGCCCCCTCCCCCACTATGGGTGGTAGACCCTCTTACCACTGGGTACTTGGCAACTCTGGTGTACAGGCTAAATTTGGTTGAGTACTGCCAGACAATTGCCCAAAATGGCTGCTCAAGCCCAGACTCTCACCAACAGTACATGGAGGTCCCTGTATCTCCACAAGACTGCCAAATTTCATGTGATTCAGTTCTCTTAATTTCTTCCAGTACGATGGATATAAAGTAATATGTCATTTTTTAAAAATTGCACCTCTCTAATGATTAGTAAAATTGAGCATGTCTTCACATGCTTGATAACCTCATGGGTTTCCTCTTGTGTGAGCTGTCTATTCCTATCCTTTGCCCATTTTTCTTTGAGGCTCTTATTTTTTTCTTGCTGTTTCTCAAAGTCACTTTTATATTCTGGATGTTTAATCTCAGGTGATTTCAGCTATAGCAAATAGATATTTGCTGTTTCATCTGTTAACTTTGTGTATAGGGTCTTTCATTAAACAGAAACTGTAAATTTTGATATGTACATTGTCATTAACTTTCTTCCTTGTGGTTTGTGCTTTTGAAGTTTTGTTCAGGAAGTCCCTCCTCATCCCTAGGTCACATAGTATATTTTTCTAACTTATAGTGTTTTCTTTTACATGAAAATCTTTAAGCTGTCCGGAGCTATTGTTTGTATATGGTGTGAGGACTCCAGCTTATTTTCTTTCAGTTTTCCATACACCATCTTACCTTTCTGTCCTTAGAACACATCCTAATGCCTGTTAAGTCAAGTCTACTTTCTTATCTTTTTCAGAAATGATTTAGCGCTTCACAAATCTTTATTCTTTTTTTTAAATTCTTTTATATAGATATTTATTTATTGAGATATAATCACATACATAAGATTCATCATTTTAAAGTGTACAATTCAATGGTTTTTAGTATATTCACTAAGTTGGTCACCCATCACCATTATCTAACACCAGAACATTTTCATCACCTCAAAAAGAAACCCTGTACTTATTTGCAGCCACCCCTGTTCCCTTCGCTTCTCCCCTCAGCCCCTGGCGACTACTAATCAACTATCTCTATGAATTTGCTTATTCTGAGCATTTCACATAAATGGAATCACAAATTATGTGAATTTTTATGTCTGGCTCCTTTTCACTCTGCATAATTTCAAATTTCATCCATATTGCAACATGTATCAGTACTTTGTTTCTTTTTATGGATGAGTAATATTCCATTTTATGGATATACCTCACTTTGTCTATCCAGTCATCAGTTGGTAGATATTTGAGTTGTTTCTATTTGGGGGCTATTATGAAAAATGCTGCTTCGAACATTCATGTAAAAGTTTTGTGTGGACTCTTTATAATCATTATTGAATAAGATTTATTGATTTTCCTTAAAATGTTCAGCTGGGATTTAAATTAAGATTATATAGAAATTATATAGTAATTTGGATGTAACAGAAATAGTTATAATATGAAATAGTTTCATCCAAGAGAATGAAACATGTCTTCTTTTATTCAGATTATCTTTTGTGTAACAATATTACCACAAATTTCTCAGCTTAAAACATTAACTAACAGTATCTGTGGGTCAGGAGTCAGGGTATGGTTTAAGTGGATTCTTTGCTTCAGTTCAGTTCAGTCACTCAGTCGTGTCCCACTCTTTGTGACCCCATGAATCGCAGCACGCCAGGCCTCCCTGTCCATCACCAACTCCTGGAGCTTACTCAAACTCATGCCCATCGAGTCGGTGATGCCATCCAGCCATCTCATCCTCTGTCGTCCCCTTCTCCTCCTGCCCTCAATCTTTCCCAGCATCAGGGTCTTTTCAAATGAGTCAGCTCTTCGCATGAGGTGGCCAAAGTATTGGAGCTTCAGCTTCAACATCAGTCCTTCCAGTGAACACCCAGGACTGATCTCCTTTAGGATGGACTGGTTGGATCTCCTTGCAGTCCAAGTGACTCTCAAGAGTCTTCTCCAACACCACAGTTCAAAAGCATCAATTCTTCAGCACTTAGCTTTCTTCACAGTCCAACTCTCACATCCATACATGACCACTGGAAAAACCATAGCCTTGACCAGATGGACTTTTGTTGGCAAAGTAATGTCTCTGCTTTTTAATATGCTATCTAGGTTGGTCATAACTTTCCTTCCAAGGAGTGTCTTTTAATTTCATGGCTGCAGTCACCATCTGCAGTGATTTTGGAGCCCCCAAAAATAAAATCTCACAAAGTTGAAATGAAGGTGTTGACCAGAGCTACAGTCTCATCTGATGCTCGTCTGGGGAAGGATCTGTTTCCAAGCTCACTCAGGTTGTTGGCAGAATTCAGTTCATTGCAGTCATAAGACAGAAGGCTTCAATTTCTTGCTGGCTGTCAGCTGGGGTCACCCTTAGCTCCTAAAGGCCACCTTCTATTCCTTGCCAGGTGAGGTTCCCCAAAGTGGTCAATTGTTTCATGAAAGCCAACAAGGGAGTGGGAGTTGCCTCACAAGCTGATCATTTCCACCTCATTTTTAACATGATTATGTACATGTAATCACATTCATCTGTTCACCTTTGGACACACACACACTCAAAGGGAGGGGACTACCCAAGGATGAGAATACAAGGAGACAAGGATCATGGGAGCCATCATAATTGTGTGTCCATTACACCATCCCTGAGCATATAATCTTCAGGTTCATAAGGGGATGTGTGTAAGGATTTGGGGGCTTCCCAGGTGGCTCAAGTGGTAAAGAATCCGCCTGCCAATGCAGGAGTCACAGGAGATGCAGGTTTGATCCCTGGGTCGGGAAGATCCCCTGGCAACCCACTCCAGTATTCTCTTTTTTCCTCCAACCAGGTTTATTAAACTTAACAAAATTCTATATACAAGGTGACCTAAACCTGCTGCTTCAAAACATGATAGTTTTCTTAACTAGTATTTTGATAAGTCAATCCATAGAGTGTCAAAAAGCAGCCTACTCTAAAATTAATAGAAAAGTGCTCAATATATATCACATGAATGGTCTAATTGTTCTATAAGATAATTAACATAAGGTATGACTGAGTCCCTGTGACAGGCTGCTGGAGAACTGATGCGAGATGTCAAGAGGCCATTTTGTGCACTGCCACTGTGATGCCGTCGTGTTTCTGGATCATAATGTTCCCATTATCTGATTCTAAACACACCACAGGAATATCAGTGGGGTCTGAGGTTAGCTTAGCTGCTTGCTGGGCTAGAACAGATATCACCCCAGCATGCTCATCTGACAGGGTTCCACGGCAACCTAGATTGAGTCCTTGTGAATCTGTGCACAGGACTCCAAAATGGATGGATTCTTCATTGTGTCCTCCAAGTGCTGCGCTAAGATAGCCTCCATCCCACTGTGTGTCACCTCCTTCTTTGCCATGGGTTTCAGGTGCCCCTTGGTCCCCACTCCAGTATTCTCGCTGAGCAAGAGTTGGACACGACTGAGCACGCACAGTAGAAGCAGTTAGAATGGCTTAGATATACTCACAGCAACACAAATGGATCTTTCTTTTATTCACTTTTGATTTAAGTCATGTTACCATACTTTTAAAATTCCAACCAAAATGAAAATACCTTTAAAAAATCTGGTTATAATAATGATACATATTCATTGAAACTTTTTTTCAGATAACAGAGAAAAATCTAAAGGAGAATGTGACAAAGCATCTGTCATCTCCCCCTGCACCCACAATAACCACTGATATGCCCTTCCTGTCATTTTTCCCCCTATAGATACAGAAATTTTACCAAAGTTTTGTTTTGTTTGCTGTATCATTTTATGTGGCTTAAAATCCTTTTGGAATAATTTATGAATGAGATCGATCTACGTATCTATGGAAGACAAGTAGAGACAACAAAATAAAGACAGAGACAGGAGGAGGGTTGCAGAGATGAAGGGAGAGAAAGAATAAGAGGCAGGAAGAGATAGATGGGAGGGGAAGACAGAGAGACCTATGGGCATATAAGGTCAGAAAGAGAAACAGAGCAATGGAGAGATGAAGATACTGGAAAAGAGACAAGGAAAGGATATAAAGGAGCTTTTATTGAGCTCCTACTAAATGCCATTTTTTAAAAGTTTTTTAAAAATTGAATTTGTTATGACATTGCTTTGTTTTATGTTTTGGTGTTCCGTTAGGAGGCATGTAGGATCTTAGCTCCCTGATGAAGGATTGAATCCATAGTCCCTGCATTGGAAGGTGAAGTCTTACCCACAGGACCACTAGGGAAGTCCTCTAAATACCCTTCTTATTAAACCTTCAAAGCCACTCTGGGAGACAGTTACTAGTAACCGCTTTATGCAGGTAAGGGACAGCATCTTAGAATGGTGAACTAATTGAAGTCATCACTCTGTAAAGGCCATGGTCCATAGGCCATCTGTAACTGTTTATCCAATGAACAAAATAGTATATCTCCTCCCCAAGAAGCGGGGCGGCAGGGGGGACCAGACCCTCATTTCACTCCACTGAGTCATTTTTCCTGCCTGTCTGCTGAGGCGACAGCAAAGTCTGTTGCTCTGGCAACTGGCCTCCGATTGCCATGGCAACCGCCATCAAAGGCTCCAGCTCATCACCTTGCCCCTCGGGCATCTCCTTGGCAACGGGCAGGATACGGAGGCTGAGGGAGCTAAAGGCTGCGCTTGCGTAGAGTGACAGGATGGGATGGGCAGGGAAGGGCAAGATTCCTCAGCCTGCGCAGCCGCAAAGCACCGCAGCGGTGCGGGGTAGCTCAGGCGCTGCGCACTTGCCAGTCAGTCCGCCTGTCCGGAGCCCGGCTCGCTGGGGCAGCATGGCGGGGTCGCCACTGCTTCACGGGCCGCGGGCCGGGGGCGTCGGCCTTTTGGTGCTGCTGCTCTTGGGCTTACTTGGGCCACCCCGCACTCTCTGCGCAAGGCCGGTAAAGGTGCGACCCGGGTCGGGCACTGGCGGGAGGGGGTGGGGGGGGGGTGGGGGGATGCTACAGGCGAGGATCGGTGCCTGGCCGCTGGCCCCTTATCCTCGCTGGCCCCAGTTCTTGGGACCTGTGGAGAGATCGGCCATGGGGGCCTGGGGTCCAGCCTCCAGTCTGCGCCCAGGCCATGCCAGCCTCCATCTCTTGGGTGTGCGGGTGGCAGTATCTGGGGGTCGTCTGGCCGCCGCGCCCTGCCCGCACTAGGCGCTGGGCCCGGCCTTGCCCCGCCCGCCGTCTGTGGCGCTGTCCACGGGCGTAGCACACTGGAAGGCGAGGGATGCGGACCTCGGTCTGTGTCCGAAAGATGTGATGGCAGGGATATGAGTGCGTGCTGTCTCTGTGTGTTTCTTTTGATGTAAGTGTGTGATGCTTCTGTGTGTGACTTTTCTCAGTGTGACACCGGTGTGTTTGTGATTCCTGTGGTGATGGAGTGACTTATGGGTGTGTCTGTGTGTTTGGGTGTGCGCCTGTGTGATTGTCTTTTTTGTTTGAGAGGGAGTGGTCTTTGCATCCCCTAGGTGCACATCCCATTTCAGTTCTGTTGAACTGAGAGACTGGGATTTTGTATATGTGTTGATGAGACTCTTTCTTTGTGGAGCTGTGTCATTGTGGAGAGGAGCCATGATGTCGCTCTCTGTGCAGCATTATGTCTTTAAGTGTGGTGCGTGCTCTTGCATCTACATGGCTTGGCAATTGTAACTGCATAGCATTGGTGAGTATGAATGTTTGCAGCCCCCCCCCCCCCCAGACCTCCAGTGTGGATGTGGCAGCGTTGGGTTGCATATTTGACATCTCAAGGCTTGTCAGTCCAAGTAGTGTGTGTGAGACCACAATTGACGTGTGTGATTCCCTGGGGGATCTCAGGGGTGGTGGCCATCAAGGGCACTTGGAGCACATCCTCCTCTAATGAAGAGTTCAAGGCTGCATACAGCCTTGCATCCTATGCATCAAGGATGGCTTTTTTTAAAAAGTATTCTTTATATATGAGAATATATCTAAATATAGTATATATACAGTGTAAGAAATAATGATAAAATAATCCCTTTGTGTACCCATTACTCAGCTTAAGAAATCAAACATGATCAATAGTTAGAAGCCCCTGGGTGCCTCTTGCCACAGTAGCCTCTCTCTTCCATAATCATTATCCTGTATTTTCTGTTAATTGATCCCTTACTTTTGTTTGTAGCTTATCATCTACGTCTGTATCTCTAAACAATATGTTGTTTAGTTTTTCCTCACAGAGATGGAATTATACTGGGTGTCTGGCTCCTGGTAGCCACTAGGGGTCACTAGGAAGTCATCAGGGTATCTGGTTGTAACAGGCAGTCTGCAGTGGAATTCTGGAACTTGCTTTTTTTTTACACATTGGTTGTGAGATTCATCCACATTGAAGTATGTGGCTATAATTATTTTTATTACTGCATAATATTTTACACTATGAGTATATCATGAGTGTATGAGTATATCATGATTTATAGATGCATTTTCAATATGCCGGCAACATTTTGGTTTCTAGGCGTTTTATTTCCTCCCTTCACTTTTATGCTGTTATGAACAGTTCTGCTGTAATTTTTCATGAACCCTTGTCCAGTAGTATATGCACAAAAGCTACTCTGGGGTGTAACACCCCAGGAGTGGGGCATACATGTGCATCTTTCAAGACATTGCCAAATTGTTCCTCAACGTTATTTTGACAGTTGCGTTCCCAGCAGCAATGAATAAAAGCTTCCATTTTTTTCTACATCCATATCAACATTTGATACAGTCAGACTTTAATTTTGGCAGTCTTTTGCACTCCCCCTGCATAGTGTATCTCATTGGTGTTTTAATTTGCATTTTCCTGATTACTAATGAGGTTCACTAGTTTTCATTTGCTTAGTAACTGTTTTTGGTTCCTTTTTTGTGAAATACTTGATCATCAGTTTTGCCCATTTTTGTATTAATTTGCTTTTATCTTACTGCTTTTTAGGAATTTTTGGTATATTGGACACTGTTCCTTTATTGATTATTTGTGTTACAAGCATATTCTCCTACTCTGATTTTACTTTTCATTCTTTTTATGGTGTCTTGGGATAAAAAGAAATTCTTAGCTTGATGTAGTCAAATTAATTTTTTCCCTTTCCATTGATCCCAAATTTGGATCATTTGTTTTTCCTGCACAATTTACTGAAGTTGTTCCTGTCCCTCACAGCTCTGCAGTGTCCCCTCTGTTGTAGCAAGTGTCAGTGTGTGTGAATCTGTTTCCAAGCTCTGTTCAATTCTGTTTCTTCCACTGCATTGAATCTGTGGTTTAACTTGCCCATTCAAATTTTAATTTCATTTATTTTTCTAAATGTGCTGTATGTTTCTTTTTCAAATCTTCATGGCCATTTAATGGTCTTTTGTTCCTTTCTAATACTTTTGATATCTTTTATTTCTTTAAACTTACTGAAATTGCTTCAAAACTGCCTGAACTGAACATTAGTCGCTGGGTAACTTATTTTACAGATAAACTTGGATATACAAATGATATATGTATACAAAAGATATATAAATGATATATGAACACAGTTATTCATTACGACATTATTTATAAGAATAGAAAAAGATTGGAAACATCCTAAATGTTTATCAGTTGGACTGGTTAAATAAACTATTGTACATTCATAGGAGACGGATTCAAAGCAGAAGAAAGCAAGGATCGAAGACAGAAAGGATGCTTTTAGGGTAGGATCTAGACATAGATTCCAAAAAAACAAGCAGAACAGTCTGCTACCTTTCGGGTAAAACAAATGGACAGTTAGGAATCTGTAAAATGCAAATATTGGTTCCTATTGTCCACAACATTAATATAGAAAAATCCATTGCTGTCTTATCTACCGTCTCTATTCCTATAAAGAAACCTGGTCTTCAGCAGCCCCGGGGGGCAAGGTGTGAGTCACTAGGAAATCGTTGGCGGGGGGTGGGGAGGTGGGGGTGAATCTAGGGGTCTTCGGTGGCCCTAAGTGTGGCCAGAGATATTTGTGGGTCTCCATTGGCCTTAGGGGTGTCTACTCATATTTGAGGACCCACGGCACCTTTGGTGGCATCTAGGGATATTTGAGGTCCGCGGAGTCCTGCGGATTGGGAGTCCCTGGCCGGGCGAACTCTGAAGACCTCCCCCCTCCAACCTGTCTTCCCGCAGGAGCCCCGCAGCCTGGGCGCAGCCTCGCCGCCCTTGGCTGAGGCCAGCGCTCCCCGCCGCTTCCGGCGGGCGGCGCCGAGGGGAGAGGCTGCGGGGGCTGTGCAGGAGCTGGCGCGGGCGCTGGCGCACCTGCTGGAAGCCGAACGGCAGGAGCGGGCGCGGGCTGAGGCGCAGGAGGCCGAGGATCAGCAGGCGCGCGTCCTGGCGCAGCTCCGGCGCATCTGGGGCGCACCCCGTACCAGTGACCCGGCCCTGGGCCTAGAGAACGACCCCGACGCGCCCGCCGCGCAGCTCGCCCGTGCCCTGCTCCGCGCCCGCCTGGACCCGGCGGCCCTGGCAGCCCAGCTTGTCCCCGCCCCTCCCCCCGCCGCGGCGCTCAGACTCCGGCCCCCAGTCTACGACGATGGCCCCACGGGCCCCGATGGCGAGGACGCCGGCGACGAGACGCCAGACCTGGACCCCGAGCTGCTGAGGTACCTCCACGAAGGGTGGTCGGGGGCGGGCGCCATCATCCTGGGAGCAAGGGGCCGAGGAGCGGCGGAGGGCCTTCTTCACAGGGTGGAGGTGCGAACACCTAGGTCCTGGGACCCTAGGTGGGGGCAGAGGTGCCTGGCTGGCTCCCTTCGTCCGAATGGCTGGAGTGAGAGGCAGGGATACCTGTCTCCAGAAAGAGGTGGGAAGCCTGAGTGGTAGGAGGCTGCCAGGTCCCCGAGAGGTTAGAGGTACCGGCGCCCTCCAGGTCCTAGGGCCGAGGCGTTGACTCACAGACACCCCCCTCACTGCAGGTATTTGTTGGGTCGGATCCTAACGGGAATCGCCGACACCGAAGCCGTCGCTGCCCCGCGTCGCCTCCGCCGCGCCGCCGACCAGGATATGGGCCCTGAGCTACCCGCTGAGGGCGTGCTGGGGGCCCTGCTGCGTGTGAAGCGTCTGGAGACCCCCGCACCCCAAGCGCCGGCGCGCCGCCTCCTGCCCTGAGCACCGCCTGGATCCCGTGCACCCTCCTGCCCAGGACACCCTGCCAGCTCCCGCCAGCCACAGTTGCTGCCCTCGAACCCCAGGATCCCCACCCAACCCCACAATAAATATGATCTGAAGCAGTTATGTACTTGTTTGTGTGAGTGGCAGTGTCTAGGGGGCCTGTGGAGTAAGTGGTGATGGCTCTCCTTAGACAATGGAAGAAGAGCCCCAGCCCTTGGTCCAGCACTTTTAAGACAACCCCCACCCTGCAGTCTCTGCCTCTCCTCCCTGGGGAGATCTCCATGTGGGCAGTGGCAGTGCCTACCAGATTTTGTGCCCTGTTTCTAGGCCTCAGTTGGGAATGGGGAGCCCAGAAGTCTTTGAGGGCCACTTTCAGCAGCATCTTCTCGGAGTCCATCCCAAGGACCAAGCTGTTTGTGAGGCAGGTGAATACAGCTTGGACAGTCCTGGGATGTCCACTTGCACACATGAACTCCCTGATGTGGGGAGGGGGCTTCCTGAGGGAAGAGAAAGGGAGTGGGCTGCTGGCCAGGAGTCAGCCCTCCCAACGCTGTCACTTTCTGGGCCTTCAGATCATTGAGAAAATGTATTCAAGGTAGGAGGATAGGATGAATTTTGTTAGCTTGATATGTAATGTTGAAATATTTAATTATATATTAATAGTATAGAGGCCACTCTTATTGTTCTGTTACCCCAGCCCTGAACATATTGGGAGTCAATGTGGTGGTAACTGGTGTGCACTGGCTATTCCCTCTGCCCCTAATTATCCACAAGATTTTGCTCAAATGTCACCTACTAAGGCTTTCCTTGACCTCCATGTCACTCTATTCCTCCACCTGCCTTTACTACATACCCTCATGTCCTATCTACAAGGGCAGGGATTTTCCATGTCTTGCCTCTACATCTTCTGTACCCAAAGCAGGGCCTGGCACATAGGGGTTTCCCCCACATTTCTTGAATGGAAGAATTCTCACAATTCAATAACATTCTCCCCACCCAGTCTCATTCCCACCCACATAACACTTGGCATGGAGGCAGTTTTGAAACCTAAGAACACCATTTATTTGTGCACAGAATCTCTCAACTTGATATAACACAACCAACACTATGTTCCACACTGCCAAAAAGCCCATCACCAAAAGAAAACCTCCCCAGAAGAAGAGACACCCAGTGTCCCACACAGCTACTTGCTGGTAGTGGGGGCCATGTGAAGGAACCATCACCCTGGTCTGGGGGAGGGTCCACTTTTCTAGACTTAAGACCTTCAGGCCACAGAGCAGCCACAGTGGCACATGGCTTTCTGGTGCCGGCCTTTATCCCCACCTGGCCCTGCCGTGGCCTCTTTTGCCATGGCCTCCCGGACCCTTTGGATCTCATGGATGAGTAGGGAAAAGGCCTCCACCACACCCTGGCGTGTCTTGGCTGAGGTCTCTATGAAAGGGGCCCCCCAGCTCTTTGCGAGGGCTGCAGCAGCGGCATGAGCATCTCCAGTGGTGGTCACAAGGTCACATTTGTTGCCCACAAGGACAAGGGGCTGGGTGTGGTGTGGGCCCCAGGTGGCCCGCATCTGCTGCAGCTGGGCTAGAGATGAGGGGTCATCGAGGGCGAAGACACCCAGCACACCATCGCCAATCGCCAAACACTGGTCACGCAGGGCCTGATGAGTGGCCTGCCCTGCTGTGTCCAGCACATTCAGAATGCAGCCTCCGTGGTCTAGGGCCATCTCCTTCCAGTAGGAATCCTGGATGGTGGGGTCATGATCTTCCACAAAGCACTGGTTGTTCAGCTGGATGGTCAGTGCACTCTTTCCCACACCACTTGCGCCCACCACCACAGCCTTGTACTCGGGCAGCTTCTTGCCTACACCCTTGGAGGGTGCCCCCCAAGCCCTGTGGCTCTGCTCCCGGGATCTAGGGCTCCAGGTGCCCAGGCCCAAATCAAACATGTCAGGCTTTGTCGGCTGTGCCATGGCTCCAAGTGGGCAGCTCAGGGAAGAGATGTGGACAGCAGGCTCTGCAGATGAGAAGAGAAGAAAGACAGTGGGGGTGGGGGGTTGGGAGATTAGGTGAGACCATTTAGGGACAGCCAGGTGTTATTGAATCAACATTTATTGAGTGCCTGGTGTGTACCAATCACCTAATATAGTATATACATTATTCATGTTGTCTATTCTCTCTTATTCCCCTTTACAACATAAACTCTGTGAAGGCAGGGATTTTTAAAACACCTTGATTAATTTATATACTATAAAGTTAACCTAAAGTGTATAATTGTTTTTTAAATTCATTCACGGAGTTGTGTGACCATCACCGTAATCTTAGAACATTTCCAGTCACCTGGAAAAGATACCCCCTGCCCATTAGCAGTTCCTCCCCATTCTGGAGGGACGGCAGGAATTTCATCAGTTTTGATTTTGGATCATGTCAGTGTTGGACCCCAGCCCAGGATACTGCCAGTCACAGTTTGTGCTGAGCAACATTCCTGCCCCAGGAGTTTATGTTCTAAAAGAAGAAAACATCAAGAGGGAGGGAATATATGAATACCTACCTACGGCTCATCCATGTTGATGTATTGAAGAAACCAACACAATATTTTAATTATCCTTCAATTAAAAATATATTTTAAAAAGATGGAAACAATAAACCAAAGAATTAAGCAAATTATGAAGTCTGTTAACCATAATCATTGGAATTTAGTCTTTATTACTTATCCAACATATAGCTATTGAGAACCTACTGTGTGGTAAGGACAAAGAGGTGAGGGAAAAGAGATTAACAAACCCTGGCCCTCCCGAACGTGACTTTCTAGTCAGGAAAACAGACAACAAAGATAAATCAGTAAGAATGCTTCAGTAATAGGTGATAAGCAGGGAGAAGGTGCTTAGTTAATGTTAGGCATTTCTATTATAATTTAATTTTCATTCACTAATTCGGGGACCTTCCTGCATGCCAGGCATTGTGATGGGTGTGGAGATGGGAGGTAGGGTTGGGGGCAGGAGGTGTGGGGGTGGTGAAGTGGCTGAGAACAAAATAAAGTCCCTGCCCTTGGGAGGATTCTGGAAGTGAGAAAGAGACAATAAACAAGATAAGCAAGTAAATTACCATGCAGTTAGAAGACGAGGAGCACACAGCAGGTGCTCAATTAGCGTCGACTATTAATAGAATGTCACCATTAACCCATTCAATACACATCCCTGATCTTGGTTTGGTGTGTGGCCTCAGGATATGCATCATAATGGTTGAGGCTCCAAGTCTCCCCGGAAGCCCAGGGGCAGTGGCAGCTAGGCGGGATGGGAGAATTCTGTGGCTTTTGGGATCCAAGGGTCAGAGTTGGGGTGGAGGGGAAGGTTCCAGGTGGAGATCCAGCTGTGGGGCCTCAGCCCAGAGAGGATCCCTGGAAAGAGCTGTGGAATGTGCTCTTCCGCTAGGAAGGGGGACCTGATAGGGAGAGGTTAGCAGAAGACAGAGCTCTGGTGGTCCCGCCACCCCCACCCCCGACTCCGGTTGCGGGACAGAAACGGAGAGATCCGATCTTGAGGATGGGCTCAGGGGAGGGGGCCAGCCAGGAGCCAGGGCAGCAGTGCAGGCCGTAGGGGACCTGTATGAGAGCAGAGCGGGATTTGGGGATGTTCTGAAGGCCAGCCTGACAGGGTTTTTGCTGAGGGTTTGGAGGCAGGGGACGGGGTGCAGGCGGCCGGAGAGGTGGCCGCTGTCACCTGAGACAGGGCCGGGTGCGAGGGACCTTCGCCCTGGGCAGGGGTCACCGGGGCTGAGACTGCCACGCAACGAGGAACCGGAACTGCGAGGCTTGGGAAAGTGAGTGGCGGTGACTGACCCGAGGTCACACAGACCATTGCAGGGTGGCAGGGGAGTGGGGAAGCAACGGTGCCAACTGCCAGTGGAGGGTGGTCGGGGACCCCTCCCCCCAGGCATGAACCGCTTGTGTCGCCTCCCTGACCCAAAAAGGAGCAGGGGTACGGGAGGGGCATGTCCACCCAACGGCAGTCCCTTCCATCTCCTTCCAGGATGGCCCGGGATCTGCACCACCTCAGTTAGGCATCCCCTGACTAGCCCAGGAGGCTAGCCCTGCGTGGGGCTGGGAGGGGGGCACACCCAGTTTCACCCCAAAGCCGCTCTCAGCCTGCACCTTCCCGCCCAGCTCCCAACTCCCCGTTCCCCGCCTGGGGCCTACACCCTCACCCAGGTCCGTACTCACGTTCTCACAAAGGCGGCCCGGAGGTTGCAGAGACGGAGATTGCAGGTCTCTGCGGAGGGGAGGCAAATAGGGGAAACTGCCCTCACACCTGACCTCGGCCACACCCCCACAGCCTTAAGTGGAAGGACCGCCCAGGTCGGTGTGGGGGTGGGGGGCAGGGGGAGACCTGGTGCCCCAGCTCACCTCAGTTCCAGGAAGGCCGGTGGCGTTGGGACCCCAACCACTGCTCTGACAGGGAAGGAGATGCTCCCCCAGGTCCCAGAGGCGGGATGGGGAAAGGGAGGAAGGGAGTACACATGCGCATCAGGCTGCCCTCAGGCCCCTCTGCTGGCGCGCACCCCTGACAGTTCAGCGCTCCCAGGTGGGTGTGCCCGGAGGTATTCTTGAGGTGTGCTGTAAGCGCTGACCACTCTGTGTACCATGTGCATCCTGCTGCACCTCTTCTTTACCTTGCCCCCACCTGGGACGTGATTTTGTGTGTTTAGTGTATGGGAGGGGGTTGTTACATTTTTGACCTGAGTGTCCTGTCTTTGCGAAATGTTTTGTGAGGGCCTCTCTGAGGCCTGGGAGCGTGCGCTGCCTCAAGCAGGCGTTTTGATAGCATAGGAGAGAGTTGCATCCGGTCCTGAAGGGAGGAGAAAGTTGCAAAGCAGGGGTTATTCTGTAAAGGTCAAAAGGACCTGATTTGAGATAGATATGTGCCAAGTTACATTTCCCAGACTCCCTTGCAGCTATGGCTGTCATGTGACACAATTCTGACCAGTGAAATGTAAGCAGTTGTGGAAGGGGGGGAAACCAGAATGCTCCTTTAAAGGGGATGACTGAGCTGACCAGCAGCCCATTTTCCCATTCTCTTTTCTTGATTGGGTGAGGCTCTGATAGTCATGTTGGGAGCATGAGGGTGGCCATGAAGAAAAGTCCAGGAAACATCAGCCTGGACTCCTTTGAGTAGCCAAAGCAATTCTCATTACGTAGGGGAAATAAAACAGCCAAATTATCCTCCAATTCCCCACCCTTGGTCAGTAGTAGATACTCCTTCCCCCAGGAAAGCTACCCATGACCATCAAATCTAAGCATGGTAAACCTGGACATTGTTCCCCCCTCTCCACCCCCACAATCAAGACAAAAAAACATATAGGAGGCCTAATGAGGACACTTCATGATCATTTTTCTCACCTTCCCAGCCCAGGGTGTAGCTGGACTAGCTGTGAGCCTTCTATTTCTAAGGCAGGTGCTCCTTTTCTCATAGAGTTCACCATTTAACCTCTTATGGAGCCAGTTAATAGAGCTGCTTGCTCTATTGTCAGCTAATTTGGGGGGGGGCACTGGTTGAACAGGGGGTTGACCTGATAAAGACCCATAAAGACCCACACCTTCATTCCTTCATCACTCATCAGCTCTGTTGGCCAGAAGGGTGGGCTTCTTTACTCACTCAAGATTAAAAGCTTTCTCCAGGTGTTGTAATAGTTTGTACTTTATTGCATATGCAACCCTGCCACACTACAGTTGATTCTCTTGCCCTCCAAAGTAGGTTTATATCAGGCCCCTTTGGGGTCACTGAGCTGTGCTCCCCTTTCCTTTTGCAGCAGAGTAGATAGAGTCCCTTGAGCAGGTAGTGGGCAGGGAGAGATACACAATCGATGACCACAGTCTTCATACAAGTACGTACACTTAAATCAGCACCCTGTGGGAGTTGGAAAGGGTCTTCAGGATGGGATGAACTAAGGCTGGTCTATCTTGGGACTCTGAAGGTAAGGGAGCACATCCTGGGATTTAGTCTGAGTGGGGCATGTCTTCCCCAAACTTGTTCTGGTGGGCGATGTTCTTCACCGCTAGGAGATCCTGAGAAGGAGGCAAGAGAGGGGAGGTAAAGTGAGCACCCCTCTACCTCAGCTAGGAGGCAGCCCCAACTCCAGCCCTCAACCACACTGTCTCTTGGCCTATCCCACATGCAGAAGGGTTTCCATTTGTCCCTTACCCAATCACAAAAGGTGTGTGTATAGGGGAGGGAGTGTGAGTGAGTGTGCACACATTAGAGGGTCTGTCCAGGGCCCACCTTGTGGTGGACATAGGCCTGACAGTGGTAACACCAGGCAGACAGGTCGGCATAGCTGAGTACTAGTGGGTGTCCTGAGCCTTCATGGTGTTGGAGCATATGGGCACTGATGTAACGACCGCAGTAGACCTGAAGTTGGGGAATGAGTGTCGGGTGGAGATTAGACCCACCTAGGGTTTGCTCCTGGGTCAACCTCCACCCCACACTCTTCTTCAGCTGCATACCTGATAGCAAGACAGACACACCCAGTTCTCCTGGAGTGTTCCACAGTCCTGACAAGGTTGGGTCACGTTCAGCCCTGTCTCAGGTATGGGGCATACTGCTGCCAAATGGGGACACCAAAGCAGTGGTCTCACTGCATAAAACATGACCTGGGGTGGGTAAAACTGAGTAAGCTAGAGACTCCATCTCCCCATTATATGTTCTTATAGCACATACTCCTAGGTCGAGGCACAAATGGGTGTGAGAAGGAAGCCACCGACGTTCTAGCCTCTCCCTGAGCTCACCTGGTCAGTGTCAGCATGATCTCCAAAGACCTGCAATGGCACTGACTCATTCATGTCTTGACCTCCAGCTGCCTCTCCTAGTAGTCCTTCCTCTTCTGGGGGCTCCTGTACACATGGAGAGGAAAGAAGTATCTAGGAGGCCTGATCCTCATCCCTTCTTCCCCTTACCTGGGTGTGGTGGGCCTTACCTGAGTCGTGCTATCTAGGTCCAATACTCTGAGATTCCCCGTCAGCTTACTAGGGGATGTCTCGACTGTGGCTCCTTGCACGGGTAAGGCTGGAGGAATCCTGTTTTCAATGCATGAGGCTGGAGGGTTTTGGATCAGCTCAGCTCCCCCTGTGGCCCCCTCTGAGATGGTCTGGTCCAGTGCAGCTCCTTGTGTGGCTGTGTCTGAAGACTGGCCCTGAGTAAGTTCTACTGGAGCTGTCTCTGACTTGGTCTGATCTGGAGTGGACTCTTTCACAGATGCTTCTGAGGCGGCCTGTCCCATGCCTGCTTCCAGGATGTTCCCTTCCACTGTGGTTGTCACACAGGCTGACCCAGAACTGGCTGGTTGGGATGCCTTCTTGGTGATCAACTTAGAACTGGAGAGTCCCTCTTTGTTTCTGCACTCTGGAACCATGGGAGGGAGATCCTTGAATGTGGGTGCTATCCCTCCTCTCACCTCTGATCCCTGCCCTCCCCTGAGCCCCCATCGCCCCCAATGCCCCATGCCCACTCACTCATGACCCGCAAACTGCGCCAGTATCTTCGATGGACTTGGATGGTTTCAGTAATAGACGCCTGGGCTCCTGATAGTGGGGGCCGCAGCCGGGTCAGCAGGGGCAGTGGATCCCCAAGGAGGGAGCGAGTGCAGGCGGCCATGGACTCTGAGATGGACGTCAGGTTATAACCACCCTTTGTTAAGGAAAAGAGGAGGGAAAGGTATGATGGGGTAGTCCTCAGGGAATTCAGGAGACACAATGTCTTGCCTCCCAATCTCCCCTTGGGCCCTGAAAGTCTGGAGGGTGGGTACTGGGGACAAGTAAGTAGAACCCACATGTGTCAGATGAGCAGCACCCACTGTGTGAGATGGTTGTGAGGGTGATAAACTTGTGATATAATGTGCAAGATAATATTAACCACAATGACAGCACTAATGGCAACAATAGTAAGAGCTAATGTTCATCAAGTGCTTGCTATGTACTAGACCCTAGTTTTTTTTTGGCCGAGCCTTGCAGCACAAGGGATGTTAGTTCCCCAACCAGGGATCAAATCCATTCCCTGCAGTGGAAGCACAGAGTCTTAACCACTGGACCACCAGGGAAGTCCTAGACCCTATTCTAAGCTCTGAATCCTCACAGCCACATGGACCAAACTGGTGCAGGAACCTGCCTCCACAGTAATGGGAACCCCTGAACCCACCTACCCAGAAGCCCCTATCCTGCCCTGGTATAGGAACAACTGATCTTTCTTTCTACATGAACCTCTGTCCTGACCTGGTAAGGGATCCCCTGTTTCTCACACTCTATAGGAACCCCAGTCTCTGCTTTTGTTCCCGATAAAGAAACTTTGGCTCAGAGTGATTAAATGACTTGTCTGAGATCCTAACAGCTGGTAAGAAGTAGCGCTGAGGTTGAAACCCGGGCTACCGGAGGAAAGAGTCTACCACTCCGCCCTGCCACAAGCAGGCCTGGGCACATGGGGGGACATCTTACTAGTCAATTAATCTTTCTGTGACTTTTTGTCCTCATCTGTAAAGGAGCAATAATAACAGCACAGAAGGTTGCTGAGAGGGTACAACTAACATATGAACAATGAGTAACAATAAGCTACAGCTCTTGTACAAGGCTTATGACGTCCCAGGCACCCCTCCATGATTAGCCAGCCACACCTTACAGATGAGGATACTGAGGTACACGGGGCAGGGGCACTGAGTAATTTACAAAAGGTCAGTGAACTTCCTTTGTCCTGGGATTTTGTTGGATGCAGCTCAAGCAGAGGTAAAAAGCATAGACTTTGGCGCCAAGCTGCTTGGGTCCAAGCCTGGCTCTGCCATTGTTAAATATGTGATCTCTGGCTAGTCACTACAGCTCTCTGTGTTTCAGCTTCCCTGATCTTGAGAGAGGAAAATGATAAGGTCAGCAGACCTTACCTACAAGACTGCTTTAAGTAAATGCATTAGTTACACATGTTAAGTGCTGAGAGAAGTGTCCTGCACATAGTGAGTACTCAATTAAAGTTGCTCATGCTGGTGTTACTAATGCCCAGTGTGTGCCCACAACCCTAGGTGGGGACACCCAAGTCTTCCCAACCATCCTCCGACCATGGGAAGAGGGACTGAGAGAGTTACCTCCAGGATTAGGATGATATGGCCATTGGCCAAGCCCATCAGCAGGTGGGTGAGGTGGGCATAGCCCTCAGGCGACACCTGGCAGCCGCCCAGAGGATCCCCCCGGGCAGCGTCGAAGCCAGCTGAGACCAGCACCAGTTCTGGATTAAACTGAGGCAGAGAGAGAAGAGACATACTGAGCATGAAGGAGGGGGCACGGGGACTTAGTAGCTCAGGGAGACCCAGAGACATGGAGACAAGGACAAATGAAAACAGGGTGATGCAAGTCAGAGGGATGGAGACATGGGACCCGGAGCCCAAGAGACACAAGCCCAGAGCCCTGAAAATAGGGAGGGCAGGACAGGAGACACAAGAGAGACTTGGAGACATGGACATATCAGACACAGATTTTGAGACACAAGATACAGAGAGATGTAGGTGTGAGAAATGGATGGACAGGGACACAAAGCAAAACTGTAAGCTGTGGAGACTCATGTCAAGAGATAGTGACATGAAACAGAGAGATTATGTTCTCACATACACACCCAAGGGTAAGACCAAGAGGCAAACACTCCCCTCCCTGGATAAAACATGGGACACATGTGTACAACACAGGGTTTTATACACAGTGCTAAAGAGAGGTACACACATGCTTCCATCATAGAAGATGACAACAAAAGTGCCACACACAGATGGTCACATACAGCCACACACAATCAGATAGTCTCATACAAACTGGACTATTCATGGTAAGAGTCACACATACACACACACACATAATTTCTCAGAGGGAACAGTAATCCACAGCTACTCCTGCACCAACACAATTATACACATCACCACCAAAGTCAAAATAGTCATACATGCTGTTGCACCCACAGGAGATGGACACTTGCACACAGTCACACACATACTATTTCAAGAGTTACGCAAACACAGAAGGTAGTCACAGCCACTGTGCACAGACATACATACACATCTGAATATGCATGTCTGCACAGAGGTCACAAAGATGGCACTCACATTCATCAACCCTCAGAGTTAGTCATGCATACATGATTTGTCACAGACATACATGGTTTACACATGGAGAAGAGAGTTACCTACAGCCACTCAGTGTCAAGCAAATACATATTTATATATAGGCCATAGGAGACAGTTGGAGAGATGACTGTCATAGAGAGAGCAATGTGCAGTGATGTACAATATCACAGCCATCACACAGAGCAATGGTAGTGACAAACAGCTACCCGCAGAGTCTCACACATACTCGAACCCCTCAACACCATGCAGTTCCATAGAGATGGCAGTCACACAGGGCCACCATCACACAGAGACCAGCACTAGTGATGGTGTACACATGGGACATGTTCACAACCAGGCACACTTCCAGGCAAGATTACTCTCACACAGCCAGAAGTCCTCACAGTTACACACAGAAGGCAGTCACAGACAGACACTGCACAGACATACCCAAAGGCCATCACACAGTCATATCCTCTCACCCAAAGCCATCACTACTGTCACCCACAGGCCCTCTCACAGGATCAGTCACCTGTAAGTTGGACACATGCACACTCACTACCACATAGAGTCTCATCACGTGCACCCTGAATCATACCTCATAAGCAATGGGAAGCACCAGACGATGCCAGGCAGCCAGGTAATCAGCATCACCCATGCGGGGCCCATTCCAGGCCACATTGACAGTGAATCCTGTGCCCGTAGCTTTTCCTATCCGGGTACTGGCACCCTCATTCCCCACGGGAAAGAAGGTACCATGATCATAGCGGTGCAGAGAAATGTATAGCACACTGTGGGGACAGGGTGGGAAAGGGGGACACAGCTGGTTAGCAAGGTGCCCTTGAGGCATGGCCTGCCCACCTCCCTGACCACCCTCCAGCCCCTGCCCCAGCCCCTCACCTGGGGTCCTCCTCAAATATGTGCTGAGTTCCATTACCATGATGGATGTCCCAGTCCACGATCAGGATCCTGAGGAGGGGACAGCACCTTAGTTACCTGGCAACACTGGTTCCTTGGGGGAGGGCAGGGGCTACACCTCTGGAGTCTGTGTGTCGGGACATTTACCACGGGTGGCAGGACCCTGAGTCCCTGGGGAAAGCGCTGGGTGGCAGGCTTGTGGATCCTATCTGAGTCCTAAGGGCTTCACTGTGGGCCAGAGCAAGTGCTCAGGGCCAGATCCTGGGCCCCACATGGGTAAGTGCCATGGTCCTTTTGAAGTAAGCACCAGAGGTTGGCCCCTGGGTTCTGCTAGGATAGTCATCAAGGGCCAGATTTTCTGGGGCAGGGGACCCTGGATTCTGTTTGATAAGCACCTGCATGCCACAATCTGGGGATCCCATTTGGGTCAGGCCCCAGAGGCTAGATCCTCCTTGGTCCTTTTCTGGAAGTGCTGGGCAACTGGACCCTGGGGTGTTTCTGGGTAACTTTGGGGGCTGCATTACAGTGAATGCTGAGTAAGCACTGGGCAGTGGGGGCAGGGAGCCTTACCGCAGCGCATGCCCACTGATGGCCTGGGCATGGCGAGCAGCCACAGCCACAGAATTAAAAAAACAGAAACCACAAGCTGCATCCTGTTCTGCATGGTGGCCAGGAGGTCGCACTACAGCAATGCCATTCAAAACCTGGGGGAGGGGCAGGAAGCAAAGATTAGACCACCCACCCTCACCACTTTCCCTCCCATTTCCTCTCTTCTTCCCTGTCTCTTGTCCCCCTACTATTCCTCCACCAGCTGCTAAGGCTCCTCCCCACCGCCCTGTAGGCCCCATCCCCCTGGATGCACTTCCCTGTGAGCAAGGCCTCTGGCGAGCTGGAGCTGGGGTCCCCTTCCATTGCAGACTGCTCCCTAAGTCCCCTTTCCTCAGGCTTGGCCCAACTCTCAGAGTCGCCTCTTTCCCGCCCCCCTGCCCCCAGGACTTCCTTGCCAGGAGCCCAGGGTCCCCTCCCCAAAGCTCAGGCACCTCTCCGGCCAGTACTGCCTCCACCAGGCGACAGGCGGCGCCTGCAGCCAGCTGTGCGCAGGCAAAAGTGCTGGAGCAGATGTAGATGGAGTCATAGTTGGCACCCTCGCGGCGCAGCTCCCGGGTCTTCATCTTCTCCGTAGCCCGCAGACGTTCCAAGTGCTCAGCACTGGAGGTACAGAGGGGGCACTTGAGAAGACAGCCAGGTAATTCTGTCCCCTCCACATCCCTCCGCACCCCGTGTCTTATAACAGCTCCATGTATCAGAGAGGCAAGCCCAGGCTCCACGCTCTGAGGCCCATCCTACCCTGGCCACGTGGGTCTGACCTGTGGCAGGTGAGCAGCTCAGCATCTGTAGCGGGTCTTGCGGGCAGGGCGTGGCAGCGCTTGGCAAGGCCCTGTTCATCCAGGTGATGCATGATACAGTGGATGCGCTGGGGCATTTCAGGATGGTAGCTAGGAGTAGGGGAACAGAGGCAGGGCTTAGTACTGAAAACGGGGGTCCCTCCCCACCTCCCACTTAGCCTGGCTCTCTGACTGCCTACTTATCCCACAAGTTGTAGTGGTCCATCATCCGCTGGTCATAGACCAACCCCGTGCGAGCCTGCAGCACCGGCCACATTGGAATGGAGAGCTCAGGGGACCGTGGCAGTCCCTCTTCCTCCTTCTCTTCCACATCATCCTTCTCCATAGTGTCTTTTTCCTCCAGGGTCTCAACTGCAAGGAGAGGCTACATTCACCCTACTCCCTTATGCCACCCCCAACCTAGATCCCTGTAATACTCTGGAACGAGGTTTACCCAAACCTAAAAAGGGGTGGGAGGCCTGAAATCAGGGCCCAGTGAGAGAGAGGGCCTGACCCCCCGCACCCAGCAAGGTAGCCCAGGAAGGTCAGAGTGGGGTCTGAAGAGAAACTCCTCCCACAGCTCATTCCCTGCCCAACCCCTGACCCAACACACTCCCTGCCACCTACCTGATCTCACAAGGCTCTCCCAGAAGGGTTCAAGGGCTTCTAGAGCACAGGAGAGTGACACCTGGGCACTGGGGGTCAAGTGAGGGTAAAATGTGACCAACCAGCCCCTGAGTGAGCAGTGAGGGGCCTGCTTCTCCCCTCCTCCCCCTGGGCTTACCTTGGGCAGGGGGCACCAGGACACTCCAGTATGGGACAAGGGTCACCCAGAAGGGTGTGGAGGGAGGCGCTGACACCTTCAGCCAGAGAGCGGAGATTATAGCCACCCTGGGAGGAGGGCAGGAAAGAGCCAGATGTTACCAGAGAAGAGCATGAATGACACTGGGGTGGTGCTGGCTGCATGTCAAGGCATTTGAAGGGTGATTTCATTTGCTGAGCAAATAATCTGAGGTGGTTACCACTATTATGATGCACCTCTGACATAAGGGAAGCAGAGGCATAGGGAAGTTGAGGGACTTAGGTGAGGTTGTCCAGCTAGTAAGTGGAAATGCTGGGGCAGGAACTTCTGCCAGATTTGAATGTTGTTCTTTTGTCTTCCAGGATCCATGGGCTGAAGTGGAAGTGAGTCACTCACCTCCAGTGAGAGGATCAGCTTGCCTTCTGCAAGACCCATGAGCAGATGGGTGAGCTGGGCGAACCCTGCTGGAGTGGCGGCCATCTCACCCTGGGGGGGGACACGGAGGGTCAGCCTGGCTCCACGGGGCCTCCTCCTGCCCTCCCGCCATCCCCGTGTACCTGCCTTACCTTGGGGTCCCCTTGGAGGGCATCAAATCCAGCAGCTACCAGGACCAGCTGGGGCTGGAACTGAAGGAGGAAGGAATCACATGAGGCCACCTGCTCTCATGGCTCATCCCTCAACATCACCTCTGCCCCAGCACACCCCAGAGCCCCAGGACCTCAAATGCGACTGGCAGGAGGACGTGAAGGAAAGCGGCGATGTAGTCAGCATCTTGCATCCCCACCTGCAGACAGGGAGGCATGATAGGGACGTGCTGCTATCTGCTCTGAAGGGCAGGAGTGGGTCTCACTTTGGGGGTGAAGGGTGGGCAGACACTGACCTGGTTCCAAGGCACGTTAATGGTGTATCCCTGGCCTTGGCCTAAACCTGTGGTGGACCAATTAGAGGCCTTAAGATGGGGCCAGAACCGACCCTGCTCATAGCGGTGGATGGAGAAATAGAGGACACTGGAGGCAGAGAAAAAAAAGAGGTGCAGGGTTCAGTCAGTACTCCCCAGAAACCTCCAACCCATAGTTACCAAAGTTGACTTAACCACTCATTCATTCTCTCATTAATTTCCCCATGAATTTTTAAATTCATATATTCATTCTTCCATTCAGTTGCCAAATTATTCATCCTCCCATCCATTAATTCTTCCATTTATTTACCCATTATCTCACTCACTCATTCATTTGGTCTCTTACTGAAATTCCTCCCACAGTAAACACTGCTGCCCCTTTCAGTGCCCATACAGTTCTACCTCTGAGACCCCGAGAGCTATCAGGTCTATTCCACCCCCAAGGGCTCCTGACCCCATGGGGGACTCTAGATCATGCCTGCTTACCCACCTGCCTCTGTTACCATGGTAGTGACCACAGAACACTATGACACCGGAGGCCCATAGGGGCATGTGGCTCTTAGTGGGAGCCAGGTAAGGCTGAAAAGAATGCCAGGCAAAGCTAGGGAGCTTTGTATTTTCACTGAAGGAAGTGGGGAGACTCGGGAGCTATGTGGGGCTGGAGTAGGGATGCTGGCTGGGGCTCCATGAGGCCAGTGAGGGGGCAATTCCTTCTCCAATACCTTACAGGCCACCCCTATCACTTCTGTTTTCTAGAGAAAGCACTCAGAGCAGTGAGGAAGACTGACACAGGACAGATACTGAAGTCACAATGGTATATGTTCTGATAGTAAGCCCAGTAGGAAGGCTTGATTCTGACTGAGGCGATCAAAATGAATATCTCTCATCCATCCTTCTATCCATCTGTTCATTCACTTCCTGCCTTGTTCCAGAAAGGATTTAAGGCAGCATTTTTTTCTATTTTAGGAAAAGGCAAGAAATAGTAGTAAACAATGAATTTAGGCAAACTTAACAGTCACATTTTAATAAATGTTCATATTGTAGTTGTGAAATTAAATGCAAACTGGAATAAAAGGATTTTTGAAATAGAAGAAAACTATCTTGGAATTGGGAGATGAAGTCCATGCAAAAACTCTGGTCTTGAGCAGATGGGGGGCGGTTATTATTTCACTTTTGACTCTGATAGATAAACATACAGTAGAACATAAAGATTATCATCAGGGAAAAAAAGGAATAAAGAAAAGATCTGAAGAAAGTCCAAGTTTATAAAACAAACAGAAGGAGATAAAATAAGTTCAACTGGGAATTCCCTAATGGTCCAGTGGTTAGGACTCTGTTCTCTCACTGCCAAGGGCCTGGGTTCCATCCCTGGTCAGGGAACTAAGATCCCACAAGCTGATGTGTAGCCAAAAATAAGTAAATAAATAAGTTCAATCAACTTCCAGTAAAAGAATGGTAGATTAATAGCACAGGTTTACCTCCTCACTCCCCTACAATCCTATCAAAAGATAGTAAAGATATTTTAAACAAGAATCAACAGTAGGAAAACAGAGAGTGGGAGAAAGGACGTCAATTAGAGACTTCAACAAATCCCTGGAAAGTTGTCTGAGGATCCAGGGCCCCAGTGAGCCCTCTCCCATACTGAACATGTTGGGAGGATATCCAAGACAGTTTGAAGTTTCCCTTCTGGAGAAGTCAAGCACAGATCTAGGTCAAGGCACTCAAAGTCAATTCTGTCACTGAATGAGAAACTCATCAAATTAATTTTTTTCCTTTTAACTACTAAGTTTTAGTTTATTAAAGGAATTCTTGTTAATTTTCTTAGGCATGATAATAAGATTTCCTTAGTATGATTAGTCATTCTTTTTGTTTTAATAAATGCCTTGGAGGCAACAGCTGTATTCTTCTCTGGATATATGACTGACTATATGTATAGGTATGAAGAACTATGAATATATTCAGTACATTCTTCCTTATGAATAAGAATGTATAAATGAAAAAGAAATCTATCTATGACCTTCAATCATCCAGCTTCCTATCTCTGTCACTTAACGCCATCAGGAAGTGAAGTGAAGTGAAGTCGCTCAGTTGTGTCTGACTCTTTGCGACCCCATGGACTATAGCCTACCATGCTCCTCCATCCATGGGATTTTCCAGGCAAGAGTACTGGAGTGGGTTGCTGTTTCCTTCGGATAGTTCTTAAAACATTGTTATGAAGACAAAGAAAATAAGTAAACTAAAGCTTAGTAGAGCATAGACACAGAGAGCAAGAAAGTGATCTTGGCGATTAAAAGAATTCATAGACACACACTTCAACAGGAAGACTGTTGAATTAGAAGGTAAAGTTGAGTAAATCTCCCAGGACACAGAGCAAAAAGAAAAAGAGACAGAAGACATGAGATAAAAAATAAGAGATACAGAGGATCAACCCAGGAAGTCTAACATCTGACTAACAGAGAGACCAGAGAGGACACAGTAGAAGAAATCATCAAAATCTAACAGAAAACTTCTGAGGATTTAAGAAAGGTGTGAATATTCTGATGTAAAATGTCTACCACTGGTAAGTAGAATCAGTGGTGAAGTGAAAATTTAGGTCACCAGGAAGAACCTAAAACCTTCCAGAAAGGAAAATATATTGGAAAGGAATGAAATCAGACTGACATCTGGACATGTGCCAGCAACACTGAATGGCGGAAAATAACAAAGCAATGTCTGGAGAACCACCAGCCTAGATTAGATAAAGTGCCACAGGAATGCAAGAGCCCTTTTTCAAGGGAGAAAGTATAATTTATGCAATCAATTCAATAAAAGCCCACATAAAACATCCTACAGATGTGCTCAGAGAAGTATAAAATTATATATTTACCAGACTATTCACTGTAGAACTGTCTGTAGTAGCAAAGACTGGGAAGCACTGTAAATGTCCTAGGATTAAATGACCAAAGGTACAGCCATACCATGGAACATGGTAGAGCCTTACAAAGAACAAGATGCTTTTCAGAGGTACTAACATGGAGAGGTGCCCACACCATACTGTTAAAAGCAAAAAAGCAAGTTGCCAAAGAAAATGTAGTAGTAGTATGTTATTAATAGTAATAATGATGAATATTTGTATATCTACAGGAAAAATTCAGTTACTTTTGAGGTGATGGGAATTACAGGAGAGTCACTGCTTTAGACATTTTGATATTATTTAATTTTTTTTTTTGGCTGTGCCATACAGCTTGTGGGATTTCAGTTCCCTGACCAGGGATTGAACCCCAGCTGTGGCAATGAAAGCCCAGAATCCTAACCACTAGGTGACCAAGGAACTAACTCCCTTTAATTTTTTAACAAATAATTGGAAAACAGAGTAGTATTTTGAGGTTCACTTCAGCTCCTGGGTAAATTGGTGAATGAGTTCTCCAAATACCTGTGGACTCAAATCTTGTCTCTTCAACTTCTCTGTACGACCTCTTAACCTGTAAGCCTCAGTTCCCTGATCTGTAAAATGGGGACCCCAATAGCCCCTGCCTCAGAGTGAAATTCTGAGAGAGACAGCAGACATGCAGAGGGCAGCCCTGAGCCTATTCCCAGGACAGGTCCAATCAATGAACATGAATGCCTTCCCTTCCCTCTGGGGCACCTTCTGGCTGTGCCTGTAAAGGTAGGGGGTGGCTGGGAATCTAGCATTTGGGGTAGTACTCTAGCATCCCGGCATACCTAGGATCTTGGTCAAAGGCGAACTGTATTCCCTGACCATGGTGCACATCCCAATCCACGATAAGGACCCTGTGAATGGGAGAGAAAGGGGGCCACTATGTAAGATCAAGGGAAGAAGTGCCCAGACCAGGACACCCCACCTCCTATCACCCTCATTACACCCGCCCTGCTGCTTGCTGCTGACCTCTGAATATCATGCTTCTGTTGAGCATAACGGGCAGCCACGGCCACGTGGTTGAACATGCAATACCCATCCATGAGACTGTGCTGGGCGTGGTGTCCAGGAGGCCTGAGCAGGGCAGGGAAGGCCACAGATTGCTGGTGGTGGGGTTCTCCTCGGCAGAGATGGACTCTTCCTGCTCTCTACTCCTGGACCACCAACTCCCTCAGTGCTGATGCCTGCACAGCTGCCAGGAACTGAGTACTTGGGGCCCTCAGACCCTCACCCCTAGTCTACTCTTCTCTCTCTGAAGGAAATTTGAAAATGCTCATTAAAATGATCAATGCATACACCCTCATACCAAGTCCTTCTGCTCCTGGGGACTTAGTCCACAACCTATATAACAAAAAGGGTGAAATAACATGTTTATAATTGGATGATATTTGTTGCAGCATTTTTTTGGAAACAGCAATTGATTGGAGAGAACTAAAATGCCCAATGGTAGGGGCTGGTTAACTTACTGCGTATTTGTATAATGGTGTTCTACACAGGTCTAGCCTATACACTGTTAAAGAAAAAAGCTTTCCAAGATATAAAAGTGAAAAACACATGATACAGGGAGTGTATTGAATGCTACCACAATTTGTGGCTAATAAAGGGGAGGAGGGCTTCCCTCATAGCTCAGTCGGTAAAGAATCTGCCTGCAATGCCAGAGACCCAGGTTTGATTCCTGGATTGGGAAGATCCCCTGGAGAAGGGAATGGCAACCCATTCCAGTATTCTTGCCTGGAGAATCCCGTGGACAGAGGAGTCTGGCAGGTTACAGGACATGGGGCTGTAAGAGTTGGGCACAACTGAGCAACTAAAACCAAAGGGGAGGGAGGAAAAAAGCTACATCTTCTGCATTTCATCACTTCTGGGGTGCCAAGGATGATAAGATGGACTGATTTTTTCACATGCCAACAACAAAGCAGGAAATGATGCCAAAGGAATTCTGAGGCATTACTGTTTCTAAGATGCATCTGAATTCCAAGATGTTACAAATATGAAATAATATATATCCTAGAATCAATAAAATATGGTATTTATCCCACGAATAGGCACAGACTGTTTCCAGGAGGACACATGAGTCATTGGTTATAGTGATTACCTCCAGGAGAGGAAGCAGGGGTCTGGAGATGGGGTGAGGGGTAGGGAGGACTTTCACTTGTACCTGACTGTCAACCTTTTTTCATATTTGATTCTTGAACCATGTAAATATACTATCCATATCACTACCTTTCACATTTGAGAAAGGAATTTTTTTTTAATGTAAAAAGCCAAATGCCAGTGGGCCCTACCTGATGATGGCCATGCCATTCCGGATCTCAGCCTCCAGGACTGCATCCACCAGCCTGAGGACAGAGCCTGAGGCCAGGCAGGCACAGGTGTATGAGTTCTGGAGAAGACAGTGGGGAGTCAGAGAGGGGAATGAGGGAGAGAGTGGCCACTCAGCTACTCCCTCCAGGGTGGTGTGGATGTGGGAATGGGGAATCCCAGGATGGCCACCACCCTCTGCCCTCACAGTTCTCATCCATACCGGATGCAGATAAACTGAGTCATAGGTATCTGCTAGGACGTGGAGTTCCCCCTCGTTCATGTACTGGGTCGTTTCCATCAGATCAATGTATTCTAGGCTGGGTACATAGATGGGGGATGGGAATCAGGGGTCCGCCTCCCTCCCTGGCCCTGAACCAGGGCCCCATACCCTCCCCAACTGAGTCCTCCATTCATCAAACCCCTGGACAAGTCAGGCCTCCTCACCTGTCAATGTGGGAGATAGCTGGGGTAGAGGACACCTTCCGTGCTCCTTCCCCAGTTTGTCTCATTTCTAGTAATATCCTTTGTCCTCTGCTCTGGCCATATCAGATCTTACCTCCAGGCCTTTGGCCAGACTGTCCCAGCTGTCTGGACCTCCCTCTCCTCAGCCTTCTTCATTGGACTCATTCTTTTTCTCTTCTCAGCTGATACTCGCTCTGACAAGCTAACTTTCCTTGAGACATACCACAACAGGCCTCTTATTCTGGATTCCTTCAGCCCCGCTGGGGGAACCCTCTGATCATTCCATCCACATATCCATTGTCTGTTTACACATCAGATTATAGTAACAAAAAGAGCTCACCAGGGACTGATGATATGCCAGGTACCATTCTAAGTACATATCACACCCTCCTTATGTTTACTAGCTCCCAGGTTACAGGCATGACACTGAGATTCAGAGAGGCTCAGTGACTTGCCCAAGTGACATTCCTTCTCAAAGCATTGGGCCAGGGGCAGCTGCCTCCCCATCCCCTACGAGGCTCCTAAACCTTCACCTGTGAACCAACATCAGCTCCTCCTTTTCGGCGAATCGGGCCTAGGGAGACAAGAGAGAGACAAAGGGCTAAGGCTCTGCTCTGGCTGTGCCCGGGTCCCTCCCTCAGTCACTGCCTTCCGCCCAGGATGCTGGCTGGGGGACTCACCTGAAAGGACACACAGCGGTCCAGGAGGCCCTCCTGGATCAGTTGCTCCTTGATGGCATGGAGCCGCTCTGGGCCTTCCGGGAAGCTGGGTTGACAGAGATACAGATATATGACACTGGTGAGCACCACATCTGCCCCATCTGCCCTTCCACGGCTGCTGACCCGTGAAACTGGAGTCACCTCTGGCACCTGGTGGCTCTGTTCTCACAACATATCCAGAGCGTGACCCTCTCCTATCACCTCCAGTGCTGCTACCATAAACTCTGGTTTGGGTTACTGCACTCAGCTGGCCTCCTGGCTTCTGCCTCTGCTCCCCCAGCAGTCCTTTCTCTGCACAGCAGCCTAGACATTGGTTAAAACTCAAATCAAGTCACGTCCTTCCTCTACTCAAAACCTTCTCCTGGCTCCCATCTCATTCAGGGTAAAACCCAAAGTCCTCCCCATGCCCCAGAAGTCCTGTGACCATCTGCTCCCATCACCTCTCTGACCCCCATCTCCTATTGCTTGCTTCTACACCGGGCTCCTCCATATTCCTTAATCAAAACCAAGTTTCCACTTGCTCTCCTTCCTGCCCAGGACAACCTTCTCCCAGATGTCTCTCTAGTTCACTCCCTTACCTCCTTCAGATCTCTGCTCAGATAATGAGGCCTTACCTGATCATATTTAAAACTGAAGAGTCCCCTCCACTGCACTTTCTGCTACTCTCCCTCCTGCTTCAGCATTTCTCCATAGCACTTCTTCTAACATACTTTGTTAGAAGTTTTGTTTGTTTGTTGTTTGTTTACTTTGTCTCCCTCCTCTACAATGTAATCTCCACAAAGGCAGGAGTTTTGTTTGTTTTGTCTACTGCCTGTCCCTAGTGCCTCTGGAGATAGATATGTATTTGGTAATGAAGCCTTTTGCCATCTGGAGTCTTCTACTGGAAGAGGGGCAATAGAAATTAAACTGGTAAACAAACACTTAGGTATGTTGTTTTTAGTCACTAAGTCATGTCCGACTCTGCGACCCCATGGACTGTAGCCCTCCAGGCTCCTCTGTCCATGGGATTTCCCAGGCAAGAATACTGGGGTGGGTTGCCATTTCCTTCTCCACATAAGAATAATGGACAGAACAATGGCATGGGTTAGGAATATCTCAGGTGTGGGGAAAGGGGAGTGGCCAGGCAAAGCCCTCTCCAAGGGTCTCCTTGAGATCTGAATGTTAACTGGGAGAGGAGGCTGAGATGAGAGAATGTCAGGCATATTGGAAGAACAGCAAGGGGATCAGTGTGCAGGAAGTGAAGCAAAGCAAATGAGGGGGAGGATTGGCTGACGGGGTCATGGAGGTGATATGGAACCAGGTCACGTGGAACACTGAGGGCCAGGATGAAGAATTTAAACTTTACCTTCAGGGAAACAGTCTGTCCTTGAAGGACTTTAAGAGAGAGAACATCATCGTATGTATTCTTTTAGGCTGCTGTGTGGAAAACAGGCAGTAGGGGTAAGGGTGGAAGCAAGGAGGCCTCTGCAAGTCTAGGTGAGTCATAATGGTAGTGGCAGTGGAGGCAGCAAGGACAGGTCAGATTCTGAATACATTTTGAACAAAGCCAAAAGAATTTGCTGATGGATTGCAACATGTGACTGAATGGGAAGTGTAATTCTTCCATTTCAGCACAAAGGTCCCTTCTTCAAGGAAGCCTCCTGAGAACCCTGGATACTAGTCTAAGGTCCTCTAATAAACACTCTTGAAAGCCCTGGTCTTAGGTCCTCCTTCATTAAACACCTCACATTGCTGATGGCTACTTCGAGACCTGTTCTCCTACTTACCTGTCAGCTCCCTGTCTGTCTTGTCTGACACATTTGTATCATCATCTCTGGCACACAGTAGGCACTCAATAAAGGTTCACTGGCTAAATGAAAAGAACCCATTCGAGCCTGAGCCCCATCTCCCTAAATCATCTGCTTCCAGTCTCTAGGCTAGATTAAGAAAGGGTTCATTCTTGCTAATGGGCTCTAAGTGCATATATTTGTATAGTTTGGGTATGGCCTGGAGGAGCCAGCCTCACCTGTCATCCCAGAGGCAGTGGAATTCATTTAGCTGTTCATCGAACACCAAGCCAGTGCCAGACAGTGTCCTGGCCTCCAGGTTCAGATCCTGTGAGGAAAAAAATGGGAGAGACTGATGCACTGAGGGCCTGAATCAGTGGGAACATCCCACACAGTCCAGGATGGAGAACCTTAGGGTTTTGATTGTCCCAGGAGGCTAAATTGAGGCCAGGCCCCTCTCACCAGCCCTTGCAGTCCCACGATTAGGTCTTGCTCGGCTGTTTGGCTAAGCTTCTTCATTCTGCCTTTCTTCTTTACCTCCGCTAGATTGGGGCTGGAGCGGAGTATGGCACCCTTTTTAACACCTCGCTTCTGCCAAACAGAGAGAAAGGTTAGAGTCCAACGCACAGCCCGCTGCTCCCCCTCCCCCTCATCAAGGCAGGTTGGGGGGCCTCACCGAGGTAATGCTGGAGTCGTGGGTGGGGGAGTGGGGATTGTGCCTACTCCTTCGCTCCTTGGGTGTAGTGGAATCCTGACCGGTGGAGGTCATGGTTGGGGAGACTTCACCCCTGACGCGGTCCTGGGGGGGTGGGGTGGAGGTAACTGTGAAGGGGCCCGAACACCCTTAAGACCCCACATCCCAGCCCCTTCCCAGACCCCGCCCCCTACGCTAGTCTTCCCTTGTGCTGGCTCTTCCCCACCGCCTTTTAAACTCCGCCTCTCAAGGCTCTCTCCCTCCAACAGGGTGTCCGTCCTACCTTGTCCCGCCCATCCCACTAGGCTCCATCCCTTTAACACTATTCTTTCTCCTTTCAAAGTCTTGCCCTTTAACAGAGCAATTAACCCCCAAGCTCAGTCCGTTCTCACCGCCCCTTCCGCTCTATCAACCCTTTCATTCCTCAAAGCCTCGCGCAGACCCCACCCCTTCGCAAACCTGCCCCTTCCAGCCAATCTCCCGAGATAATCAGCACCCTTTCACTCAGCCAGACCCAGCCCCGGCCCCGACTCCACCCTTAACGATTCACGTAACTCCACCCCTTATCGGGCCAGCCCAGCACCTACTACTTGGCTATATCCTGACCCTAACGTTTCGACTAGCCCAGCTCCTCAGGGGACTGCCTCTTTCCCTCCAACAGGCCCCACCCCCTACCCAGGTCCAACCCCTAGCGCTTCACCAAGCCCCTTCCAGCCAGTTCGAACCGCCTTCCGCTGGCCCCTCCTCCTTCTCGCCGCCATTGGCACCGACCAATCCCTTCCGCTCCACCCACCGGGTGCAGCCCCTTTCTCAAACTCCGCCCTTGCCTGGAGCCTCCAAATTCCTGACAACCGCAGGTGCGTGATCCCCTCTTTTACACTGGGCCTGTCTCTCACAGACCGCCCCGATTCCGCCCACACAGGGGATCTTGCCGCGCCGCCGCGCCCCTAGTGTGGGCCACACCTCCCGTGGATTCACTAACGGCTAATCTACCTCTCTGCGCGCGACGCTGGCTGTACTGCGCCTGCGCGAGGCGCGTGCCGGCGGTTCGACCAAGCGCTCGGGCTCAAGCCCGACCCTCTCCCAACCACCAGTGCTGTCGTTCTATCGGCCATGGCCGCCGTCCCTCATTCCTGGTCCACTTACCTTAGGAGCCCTCCAGACCCGCGCCAAAACAACTTACCGTTCGATGACTCAAGAGTGCAAGCAAGCAAACAAGGGCGTTAGGAAGGGGCGCTTTCTCACCTCCCGTGGCTTCCCGCGCGACGCGCCGTAATGACGTAGCCCGGGCGGGCTGGTGGTTGTGCCTGGAGAGCGTTGGAATCTGGACAAGGCTGGTGGCGGCCAAAATGGGAGTGGTGATGATGATAAATGTGAGGATTTTCTGAGTTCATGTTCACTAAGAACACAAGAAACATTCACCAAGTGTTAGGTATTAATATTCTGCCGCGAAAATGAATGGTGGAGCGGAAGGAGTCTTGGTAGGGGCAAATAATTGTGATAATAGCAAGTATTGTGTGACAGGCATTGTCATAAGCCACAGTACTATGAGGGAGTTCCTTGAGGCTGCTTTGCAGATGAGGAAACTAAGGTTACGTGACTTAACCATGTGACCTTGGGCAAGTTACTGAACATCTCTGTGCTTCAGTTTCCTCATCTGGAAAATTGTGATAATGATAGTGCCCAGAGACAGAATGGACCTCAGGAGGGGAGTGTTTATTTGGGTGGTGGCCCTCCACAGGGTCACTTCTGCTCCCATGCTGTAATAGAAAGTGTGTGCCGTAGGGGGGAGTTGCCCCTGTGCACCCCATCCCCAGCTACCTCACATCGCATGTCTAAATGTCAGCCCCACAGTAAGCCAGTTTGTCCTCCTAATCTCCCTCTCTCATTCTTCACCATTTCCTACCGGGCTGTAGGCTGGGGTGGGAGAGATAAGCGGTCTGAGGTTCAACATCGCTTACTAACAAACAGATTGACAGCCCCATTGCCCAGTAGCTGGGTCCTCTGACCTTCTTGCAAACCCCAGTTCAAGCCTTCTCGTCCCTTACAGTCTTTTCCTACCTGACCATGTGTTTTGTCCCAGTGGAAGAGCGTTACAGCCTTAAGACCTTTAAGCCTCTGCATAGACCAAAGAAAGCATGTAGACAGTGATACACCCTAAGGACCATTTTGAGATTGTGATGCAGGGTAAAAGAGTAGGGAGTCTTGTAAAGGCCAAGGCCCATATTTTTCTGAATAGTCAGAAGAGAGATTTCTCTAGAGCTGATGTTGGCAAACTTTTTCTACAAAGGGCCTGATAACAAATATTTTAGGCTTTCCAGGTCACATATGGCCGCTGTGGCATTGTCTTTCTTCCTGTTCTCCTTCCCTCTCTTCCTTCCTTTTCCTTTCTTTTGGTTCCCTTTCTTTCTTTTCCTTCTTCTCTCCCTCCCTTCCCCTCCCTTTCTCTTCTTTATGTTCTTTTTTCTCTTTAAAAGTGTAAAAACAGGTTGCAGTCTGGCTTTGGCCTGAAGGTCACAGTTTGCTGATCCCTGCTGTACAGTGTCAGTCTTCGGTTTCCTTTATCTGGCTGGGATTCTTTTACAGGATGAGTGCAGAGGTTCCATGTTTCCTGAGGATTGGTATTCCTCTTGTGTGAGGTGTGAGGATAGGGATTCATAGAAAAGGTCAGGTTATTTCTGCTGTTCTGTACTGGGTCAAGCAAATGTTCCTGGACAGAATGAGGATAGGGATTCCTATAGTTTCTGTAGTGGTGTTCCTCTATGAAACTAGGCAGGGGTTTCTATACAGGAAATACCAGTTGTTTCTAGGGAACTCCAGGCTACACATTCCCATACAAATTCAGGATGAGGCTCCATAAACTGCATTATGACAGGTTCCTATAAAGAGGTGGTTGTGGTTGTTTAGTTGCAAAGTTGTGTCCAACTCTTGTAGCCCACCAGGCTCCTCTGTCCTTGAGATTTCCCAGGCAAGAATACTGGAGTGGCTTGCCATTTCATTCTCCAGGGGATCTTCCCCTGCTGCTGCTGCTTAGTCGCTTCAGTCGTGTCTGACTCTGTGTGACCCTGTGGACTGTAGCCCACCAGGCTCCTCTGTCCATGGAATTCTCCAGGCAAGAATACTGAAGTGGGTTGTCATGTCCTCCTCCAGGGGATCTTCCCAACCCAGGGATCGAACCCTGGTCTCCTGCATTGCAGGTGGATTCTTTACTGCCGAGCCACCAGGGAAGCCCATAAAGAGATTATGTAGCCCAATTCAGGGTCAGCACAGGTTTTTCTGTAAAGGTTCAGAGCTGTGTTCATACAAATTTAGGATTAGGTGTTCATGTCCAGATTCAGTCTAGACTGTTATTAATTGTGCTAAATTATGTTAGCTGCTGTAAAACCTAGAATCTCAGAGGCTTCACAGATGCATGTTTATTTCTTACTCATACAAAATCCATTGGGAATCTTTATTACTGGTTATTCATGGACCCAGGCAACTTCATTTCACAGCTCTGCTCTCCTCTAAGCCCTTGGAATCCTCACTATTCAGCTAATAGATGGGGAGAGAGTCGAAGATTCTTTGAGAGAATTTTTTGGATGAAGTCTGAAAGTGTAGTATGTCAATCTGCCCACATTCCATTGGTCAGAGCTCTGTCACATGCCCATATCTAATTATAAGGGAGGTTGGAAAAGTGAGTGAGCCTAGGAAGAAAAGGAACAGGTTTGAGAGCATACAGCAGTGCCTGCTACAGGATTCTATATACTCCACAGAGCTATGCTGTCCAATATGGTAGTTACTAGCTACACACTGAGCCCTTGAAATGTGACTGTTCCAACTTGAGATGTACTGTAAGTTTGGAATACACACTGAGTTTTTTTTTAATTGGTATAAATAAATATCTTGATAACATTTTTGGGGGGGTGAGCTGTGTCATGGGGGATATTAGTTCCCTGACCAGGGATCAAACCTGAGACCCATAAAGTGGAGAAAGCGTGTGAGTCAGTCATTCAGTCGTGCCTGATTCTTTGTGACCCAGTGTACAGCAGCCCACCAGGCTCCTCTATCAGTGGGCTATTTCAGGAAAGGATACTGGAATGGGTTGCCATTTCCTTCTCCAGGGGATCATCCTAACCCAGGGATCGAACCTGGGTCTCCTGCAGTGCAGGCACAATCTTTACCGATGAAATTACGAGGGAAGGCCCCCTATAGTGGAAGTGCGGAGTTCTAACCACTGGACCACCAGGAAAGTCCCAGCAATAGCTTTTAAATTGATTAAAATAATTTTATTTATTACTGACTGTGCTCAGTCTTCATTGCAGTGTGGGCATTCCTCTCATTGTGGAGAGCAGGAGTAACTCTAGTTGTGATGCTTGGGCTTCTCATTGCAGTGGCCTCTCTTGTTGCAGAGCACAGGCTCTAGGGCGTGTGGGCTCAGTAGTTATGATTCCTGGGCTCTAGAGCACAGGCTCAGTTGTGGTGCTCGGGCTTAGTTGCTCCGCAGCATGTGGGATTGTTCTAGATCAGGGATGGAACCCATGTCTCCTGCATTGGCAGGCGGATTCTTTACCACTGGGCCACCAGGGAAGCCCCTATATCGATTACATATTGAAATGAAATACCATTGGTCCTTGAACAAAATGGATTTCAATTTGTGGGTTCACTTGTATGCAACTTTTTTTCAATACATGCTACTGCTACAGGATCCAAGGTTGGTTGAATCTGTGCTTAGTCGCTCAGTCTTGTCTGACTCTGCGAGTCTATAGATGTGAAACTGCTGATGTGGAGAAACCAAATATAGAGGACTGACTATAAAGTTATACATGGATTTTCACTGCTTGGTGGTGTCAGTGCTCTTCCCCCTTGTTGTTAAAGTGTCAACTGTACTCAATTATAGTGGGTAAAGTATAAAATATATCATTTAAATTAACGTCACCTGTTTTTCTCTCTTTTTAATGCAGCCACATGAAAATTTAAAATTATACATGTGACTAGAATTGTATTTCTTTTGGACAGCACTGCTATCAAGAATTCTCTTTAATGTATCAGGACAGGGGTTCTAGTGGAGGTAGAGAGGTTTCTCTACAGGGTCAGGTTGTTTTGTCTGAGGTCCGGAGAATGACCCTATTATCTGGTAAGACAGGTTTGTAGAAAAATATGAGGATTGGAAACATTGTAGAATGAGAGGGAAGGATGTGAAGGCAGATTAAGCGTGGCTGTTCCTTTAGAGGCCAGAAGGGTGGTTTTCTGTAGAGGGTCAGGCCAGAGGATCAATCATAACATACTGAGGCCAGGTATTTCTGCATGGGATCAGAGCTGGGTGGCCAAAGACGCAGATCGAGAGACTCTTTGAGGGGTTAGGCCAGGGTTGGTTTGTTTGCTTGCTTGCTTGTTTTTCATTTTGTTGGGGTATAGCCAATTAACAACAATGTTATGATAGTTTCAGGTGAACAGCAAAGGGACTCACCCATACATATACACATATCCATTCTCCTCCCAACACCCCTCCCATCCAAGTTGCCACATGATGTTGAACAGAGTTCTCTGTGCTACAGTACGTCCTTGTTGGTTATCCATTTTAAATGTAGCAGTGTGCATGGTAAGTTGCTCCAGTGTTGTCCAACTGTTTGCAACCCTGTGGACTGTTGCCCGCCAAGCTCCACTGTCCATCGGATTTTGCAGGCAAGAATACTGTAGTGGCTTGCCATTTCCTACTCCAGGAGGCCAGGGTTCTTGTACAGACTCAGGACAGGTGATCATGGTGATTCAGATTCTGGATTGTTTAACAAGGTCGGAGCAGAAGTTCCTGTGCAGGATAGATGTTTTTATACTGGTTTATTTCTTGGATGTCTCTCAAATCAGAGGTTCCCTTTGAGTGTGAGAGCAGGGTTTTCTGTACCAGCTCAGGACACAAGTTCCTGAAAGGACTCAGAGGGTAGTCCCACGCAGCATCAGGACAGAGATCCTGTGCAGAGGTAGGACACGGTCACCTTCACAGATTCAGGTGAGGGTTTCTTCTGTTGGCTCAGGACAGTGGCTCCTGTAAGGGGCAAAAGTGAGGCTTCTGGGACAAGGCCGGGGAAGGGGCTGTCATAGAGAGTTACAGGGCTTCCCGTGTAGGGTCACAGGGGTGTTTCCACAGGGGGAGGTTAGGAGTTCCTGGAAAGGAACCTGAGTCAGAGATTCCTATAAATGAGTCAAGTTAAGGATTTCTGTGGAGAGTCAGGATAAAGGTTTTCTGCCTAAAGTCTGGTTAGAAGTTCCAGGATAGTTATAGTCAAGGCCTCCTGTAGAGAGTCATGGCCCTGGCGCAGAGGGTGAGGAGGGGAAGCCCTCTATGGTGTCTGGGAGGGGGATCCTGTGCAAAGTGAGGCCATAGGTGGCTGCATAGGATGAGATATGGGCTTAAAGTTGAGGGTTAGGACAGGTGTCCCTGACACAGGGTTTCCTGTGTAAGTTCAAGACTGAGGTTCATGTTGAGAGTCAGAGCATGAGTTCCTGCATGCTCTGCATGGTGGGTTGTGAGATCAGGCTCGTTGTGCAGAGTGACATCAGGAGTTGTCCACCTTGGAGGCAAGGGCTTCTAAACTCAGTCTGGATTTTCTGCACTCACTAGATTTTCTATTGAGTGAGGTATTTTGAAAATGCCACCTGAAGGCAGGGCTCCAGTACATTATGAGGACAGAGGTGTCCTGTCCAAGGTCAATATAGGATTCCTATAAAGAGAGTGAGGCTTGGGAAGAGGGTCAGGGCAGGCATTTCTGTTAGGGGTGGTACAGGGACCTTCTTTGACTGGGAGTTCCAGATTGCTAGCAGGAGTAAGGCAGAGGTTCTTGTGCAATGGGAGGCCAGGGGTTCCTCCTGTGCAAGGTGAGGGCTGCTGTTCCTGTCCAGAGTCAGGCTGGGTTTCCTGTTGATAATTAGAAAAAGGGATTCCCTTAGAGTCCCAGATCTAGGTTTCTGTACCGGGCTTGGGCAGCCATTCTTATAGCTGGTACGGACCCGGGTTCCTGAGCAAGGTGGGGCCAGGCACATTTCCACACAGGTTCTGAGAGGGGTGTCTGTTCAAGATGAAGACTAGGCCTCCTCCAGGCTGAGAGGGCTGGGGTCCTGTGGGGGCAACCAGGCTTTTACAGGGCCAGAGCCCTTGTGGACAGTTCCTGCAAGGAGTGTGTGGACCACTCTGATTCTCACATGGGCTAGTGTGGTGACTGCTCTGAAGGGGTGCTGCTCTGTTCAGGACAGCTACTCACCCCTACTGTGTTCAAGATGTGTGGGCCCACAGTCCCCGCCTTGGGGCTCCAGGGGAGAAGCTGTACAGAGAACCAGACCAATTAAGTGTGAGTAAGACTCACTATACCCACTCCAGTATTCTTGCCTGGAGAATCCCAGGGACGGCAGAGCCTGGTGGGCTGCCATCTATGGGGTCGAACAGAGTCGGACACGACTGAAGCGACTTGGCAGCAGCAAGACTCACTGTGGTGAAGGGAGGGTCACCCATCTAAAATCCACTCCTTCAACTCAGTGTAGTCAGGGCGAGTTCTGAGCCTAGCTTTTCATTAGTCAAATGAGCATGAATGCAGTTTCTTCAGGCTTTTTTTTTTCCCAGGTGTTCTTGAACTAAGGTGGCTGAAGCCTCTCAGCTGTTGCTGACCCACAGTGAGCACTCAGTTAAAGGTGCTGCTTTCTGTTAGGAGCTGCTGGAAAGCCTCGGCCAGCTGTGGTGAGCCACTTAACCTGTCTAGTTTAGGATGTCACCTGACTGCTCCTGTGTAAAGGTTTGTTAAATGGAAGTACAGGTTCCATGTTCAGGGAAGCAGTTCACCCTAGTGAGTAGGTAGGTGTGTTGGGGCAGGAGCTGGTACTGTGGGGAGCTCCCCAACCTTCAGGGTCTAAATATCACCCCCAGAGGGCACTTTGTCCTCCTAATCTCCCCCGCTCATTCTCTACCGTTTCCCACAGGGCTGCAGGCCTATCTGGGTTGAGAGAGGTAAGAGCTGAGTGACAGAAAGGCCCATAGACAGCCTCACAGTCCTGCACTGGCCTTCTGACCTACTTGACAGCTACCATCCCCCCTCCCTTCCTCGCTTTCCTGTCCTCAGATGTCTGATGTCCCTTAGAAGAGGGTTCCTAGTTTACACCAACTAAAACTGATGGCTCAGATGGTAAAGAATCTGCCTGTAATGCAGGACACCCGGGTTCGATCCCTGGGTTGGGAAGATCCCCTGGAGAAAGAAATGGCAACCCACTCCAGTATTCTTGCCTGGAGAATTCCATGGACAGAGGAGCCTGGCGGGCTACAGTCCATGGGATTGCAAAGAGTCAGACACAGCTGAACAACTAACACATACATTGTCAGCCACTCGGAGACACTGGGACATGGCCCACGCCACACGATATGCTCACACACATACAGACTTACACAGAAATACTGTTGTCACCAGACCCACAAAGACATTCTAAGACTCAGACCCTCACGGTCCCACTGCTGTGCCTCACACACCATCATATAACAGTTCTCGTTCAACGTTCCGAAATGTGTATGGATCCACTTCTGTGCCCAGCGCACATGCCGTCATGCTGTCTCAAAGATCACCCCACTGGTGCACAACCCCACACGTTTACTCAGCACATGCTGCCGCTAACACACTTCCACATACTTCACACATTCACCCCTGCCCAGCTTTTCAAGGACATCTGGAGTCACACACATCATGTCACACAGCCTCATCCCTAGCGCTCATTGCACACCAGCTCCCGCCATGATGTGTTGGTACACGTGCTGTCTCATACCACCTGGACACTGTCACACTCAGTTTCACATGTACCATTACAATTGTGGAGCCCCATGTGCCATCTCCCATGGTCACACATGGCAGCCCACAGTGTCATGAAATAATCGTGGACACAGATACACACACACCCCCCAGTCCCACACAGACTCACATCTCTATTTTCAGGACTCTGGTGGTTTTATTTTACAGAAGCTTTGAAGGTCCAGCCCAAGGCTTTTCTAGGTCCCAGAAGGTTGGGTGGGACACACTGCTGGCTAGAAATGGGGAGGGAACACCAGACCCTGCCCTGAGGCCATGCTCTGTACCCTCATGAGCTGAGCAGGGTCACCACAGTGGTGGTGGTGGTGAGAGGTACAGGGCCTTTGGGGAAGGAGCCTGTGGGTGAGCCCAACAGGGGTCCTGGGAATGGCATGATATGGCTAACAGGCCCTGACAGCACTACAGGGCCCAGGCCTTGGTAGACATGGGCGGTACCAGGTGGGCCCAATGTCAAGCCTGAGGTCACCTCCCCACAATTCCCGCTACTGCTGCCCCCAGCCACCACCATGAAGCCGCCAGATGGTCCTTCTGCTGCTCCTGTAGCTCCTAGGCTGGATCCCCATTTTTTTTCCCCTTTCCCAGATGCCTTGCGGTTTCGAGTCTCCTTACCATCCTTCCTCAGGGTCAGTGGTCGGTTCACCTGCCAAGAGGGAGGCCATGGCTGTTTCCCAGCTCCACATCTTGCTCTATGACTCCTCCAGGGATGACCAATTCACCCCACTTCTAAGAAGAGAGAACTTATTCAAGGATCAGGGAATGTGCCCCTGATATGACAAGAATCCTGAAGTTTTCAGACTGTGAGTTTGGGAAAGCCTCTCAGGTTGATGGGAGCTGCCCCTGGTCTAGGGCAGGGCAGGGGAGTGGAAATAAGCTGATGGCCTAGGGAGGAGGTAACAGGTGGGAATCAGGAGAGAGGGTGGAGGGGTGAGGGAATGAGGGATGGAGGAAGGGTGAAGGAGGAGGAAGGAAGGAAATATCTAATGGAGAAGGGAAGGGGGAAGGGTGGAGGGGAAGGAAGGGAAATGGGAGGAAGGAGAGGAGGGAAGCTCCAAGGGCCCTGGGTCACCTGGTGTAGCTTGTAGTAGAGGCCGCAGGCGTTGCACACAGGGTCCCCGCTGGCATTTCTCCGCCACAGTGTTGTGGTGGTTGTCTGGCAGTTGGTACACTGGGTTCCTGCCCTTTTGCTGACAATCTGGGGGAGAGAGCAAGTAAGCATGGACACACTGCTGGGTGGAGGACCAAAGGGGTGAGGGTCAGGTTGAAGGCAGGGTTTGCTTCAGGGAGAGGGCTGGAGTTTCTGTGTGGGTGAGGACAGGGCCTCCCTGCCAGGATAGGCATTTGGGGTATTTTATGGGGCACTACACAATTTTCATGTAACTTTGGCCATCCACTGGAATCATTATGTGAATTAGAAGTAATCGTGATTCCCCCGCATCCTAGCCAGTTCAACCAACACATCTGAGGAGGGTTTCAATCAATCCCTAGTGGTTCAAAGTGCCCCAAAGTGATCCCAGTGTGACGCAAAGGAAGAAAAGTGCAGGGAGAGGTTAGGATTCCTGCTTGCAGCCTATGTTGTTTGGTCAAGGATAAGAAGTACTGTACAAAGCTGGTTTCCTGGGTGGATGGGGAAGGAGTGGAGCATGTGGGTTCTTATAGATCATCAGGACTGGGATTTCTGTGCAGGTTGAGAACAGCAGGGATGGCAAGGCTTGGTGTTACCAGGCGCTTCTTGGGTCGGATGAGGGGCCTGTTCTGCCCATTCATCTTGTGATAGAGGCCACAGGCATTGCACAGGTAGTGACCTGTCCTGTCCCGCCGCCACAATGGTGTCGCCGTTGCTCCGCAGTTCACGCATTCTCTGGCCTCTGGTTGGGTAGACGGAGGGGAAGAAGGACTTAGTCTCAAACCAGCTTTCCCTTGGTCACCCCCACCAACCTCAACCTCCCAGTCCCTTTTTGAGAACCTCACCACAAGGGGTTAGGGGCAGAGTTCCACGAAGCTTAGGGGAGGAATAAGGTGCTGGATTGAGGGGGCTCCCAGTGGGAGAAAAGTAGGCATTAGAAAAGTCAGGACCCCCGTAGGCACTGCTAGGGACTGGAATTGATGAAGGTGGTGCAGTCCCCAGTGTCAAGAGGTCTGGACTCATCCGCTCCGTCTTTAAGGTCTCCAGGAAGCTGCTTCCCCCTTTCCCATCCAGATCTTCTGAGGCCTGGGGAGAGGAGTCCTCACGGGTGGGGCACACAGTTGAGGCAGGGTAGAGCCCGGTCTTGCCATAGGCCCAGCTAGCATATGGTGAGCCCCCGGGGATCCCCTCCATACAGTTGATCAGTGGGTACACCTGAAAGACTATGGGGGTATGGGAAAGAAAGAGGAAAGAAGAGAAACAATCAGTCTAAATTCATCTTACTTTCAGGGTCTAATGATGCCCAAGAGCCCCAATATGGTGACCAAGTTTCCATGCTTTGAACGGGTGACAGGAAGAACTGCTGGCGTTTGAGTGACTCCAGTGTTCTGAGCCCTAGTGGTTGCTCTGTCCCCTGACCTCCAACCATTTTCAAATGAGCTTTGAGGATGACTTGTTGGGATTTGGAGCCGCATATATTACCTGGCAACTCCTGCCACTGTCTACTTCCATCATTGATTCCCGGTATGGCTACCCCAAGAGGGCAGGTTGGGGAGCAATGGCATTCCCAGATCTGGATATGACCAGGAGTCAGTACAGACATGTGAAGCCTTGTCCCATTTTCCAGAATTGACTCTTTGAAGGATTCTGAGTCTCAATGGCAACCTTGACAGCACAGAGCCAGTGCCAAGATAGCCACCCAAAGAAGTTACCTGGGGAGTGTCTGTAGGCCTCAGTGTCCCTGTAGTAGGCCAGTGCGGCAGCTGCAGCCGTGGCAGTGCTGGCGGCAGTGGAGGAGGCTGCTGTATCCAAGCCCTCAGACCCGGGGGGAAAGAAGACCCCCGATTCTGGTGGTGAAGATACCAAGGCAGGGTCCATAAACTGGGGTAGGGGCTCGGAGGTCCCCAAGGCCCCGAGGCCAGGGAACTCCATGGGGCCTCTGGGGTTTGACCTGTGAGGACAGGAGGGGTCCTCAGACGTAGAAACGCCCCTCTCCCCTCTCTATTCCCTCTTCCTCCTTTCTCCTTCCTCCCATTCCATTCCCTCAATCCTCTTATCCCCCTTTTCCACCTCCCTAGTACTCTCCTCTTGCCTCCTCTGTCCACCCTCATCTCTCCCTTATCTTCCATTCAGTTTTCTTACTCCCTATCCTGCCTCTTTCCCCTTCTTCCTCTTATCTTTCCTGTCCTCCTTTTCTCTCCTTCATACCCTCCTTTTACTTCTCTTCTGTTTTATCTCCTCTCCATTTTCTCTCCCCATCTCTTCTTTCTCCTCCTCTCCCCCTCTTCCTTCACTTTCTACTCTTCCTCCTCCTTCCTTCCTCCCTGCTCTCTCTTTTTCCCTTCTTCCTCTTCCTCTCCTTCTTTTCTCCCTGGTCCTCTATCTCTTCTATCCTTCCATCTCTTCCTCCCCTTTTCTTAGCCACCTCCCCCCTTCCCCATTCAACAACTGCTTCACTCCTCTTTCCTTCTCCTCCTTTGTCCTCGCCTCCCCTCTTTTGTCTTAATCATTCTCCTTTGCCTCCCTTTCTGCTCATCTCTTTCCCCTTCTCCTCATTTTCTCCTCTCCTCCTCCTCCACTTTCTCTTCTTCCTCTACCTCCACCCCCTCACCCTCCTAGGAATGTGTAGGTGGGGTGGGCTGAGCTGCAGAACCAGAGTCCCTTGAACTCCTTGGTCATTCCCCAGACCTTGGGGTTCAGCCTCCTGTCTCCCCAACTTCATCCCTATCTGTTACATCTTGCCTTCTGACTTTCTCAGAAACCCCATGGTTTCCGGCTTGACTGTCCCCTCCTCCACCTCCGTTGAGTGTGCAGACAGAGGGCCCCCTCAGTTCCTCCCTGTTTCATGGGGGGGTCAGTAGCCCCACTGCTTATCTCTGCCATCCCCGCCCAACTTTTGAAATCACCCCAAGGCCTGTGGCTTCCTCTGAGGAGGGGGACAGGTGGGAGGTGTTCCCTCTGCCTGTACCCTGTCCTCTGGGGAGGTCTGCCATAGTTCTGCTTTCGAGTTCGTTCAATCCCCACCATCCCCAGGCCTTAGTTTCCCCATCTGCTGGATAGGAGGTGATGACAGGGGTCTTTGCCCCTTTCCTCTATTCTTCTCTGTGTGTATCTCTTGTCTCCTTGTGTCTCTTTTCCCCAACTCTGCTTCTTGTCAAGTCTGGCTCTCTGTATTTCCCTCCCATTTTTCTATGCTACCATGATTCATTCGTCTTACACTCTCTGTGCTTTTATAAATGTCTGTTTTTCCTCCTCCCTTTGTCTCTCTTCCCATGTCTCTGATTCTCTTTCCATCTTTATCTCTCCTTTATCTCTTTTTGTCTCTCTCTTTCTTTGCTCTCTATATTTTTCTGTTTCTCTTTTTCCCTCTCCACTCATCTCTCTGAATGTCTGTATATCTCTCCCGCTCTGTCTCTTTCTGCTTGTTTGTCTCTTCCTTCGTGTTTCTCTCTGGGTCCTCTGGCCTTATTTTAATGTCTTTCTCAATGTTCCCAAACCCCTGATCATACCCTTCTGCACACAACCCCAGTTGAGGAGTCAGGAAACCTACCCCCACCCTTGACTTGCCCTGTGAATCTGAAAGCCTTGGTCTCCCTGTCTGTAGGGTGAAGTGACAGAGATAAAGAAGACCACCTTCCCCTGCCTAAGTGACCCATTGTATTGCCTATGTAGACAGGCTCACAGCTGGGCCCTGGGTTGGGGTTGTGCTGGGAAAGAGACAGGCCTGTCATTGTACCCACCATCAACCTTCTCTAGGCCCCAGGGCACCTTCTGTCTTCTCTGGGGACAGTGTCTTGCCTCCTCATCTCCAACTCCATCTCTTTCCTCTCTGTCTTGGCATGATTCTATCCTTGAGTCTCTCTCTGCATTTCTATCTCACTGTCCTTTTCTGCTCCTGAATCTCTCCCTCTTTCCCGTCTCTCCATCTCTCTTACTCTTCCTTTGAGTCTCTGTTTTTCTTCTTTCTCTTCATGTCTCTGTATTTTGCTCCTTTTCTGTCTCTCCTTCTCTCTGTTTTTTTTCCTCCTTTTTCTCTGTCTCGATTTGTTTCTTACTCTTTTTGTCTCTGTTAACCACTGTACATTTATCCCCTCATCCTCTCCTCACCAGCACCCCCCAGTCTCCTTCCAACCCCACTGCCCCTGTCCCTACACCTTGTACCTTGGCAGGTCCAGGACTGCCCCCCCCGCTCTGGCAGGGGCCCACCCCCCCCCCCCCCCCCCCCCCCCCCAGTTATCTCTCTGGACAGAGATAAAGTTTATCTCGAGGCTGGGGGATATGAAAACTCCTTATCAGCTGCCCCACTAGAGTAAGTGCTGCCCCAACGGGTGGCAGGCAGCTGGCCGGCCCTCAGCTCTCCCTCTGTCCAGCCCCTCACCCCAGGTAACGTCCCCACCCCAGCCCTCAAGGGAGGGTCCCTCGGGACTGAAGGGAGTACAGATGGGATCTGGGGGCAGATGAGTCTTGGGAGAGTCTGAGATGGAGTTGGAGGGTTAGATATGGGGTTAAGGAGTCAGGGGTTTGGGGGACAACTATGGAGTTTGGGGTCAACAAATGCGAGTTTAAGAAGCAGTGAAAGGTTTGCTTGAAAAGTCACATTTTGGGATCAGAAATAAGTTGGGAAGGCAGAATCAGGGTTGGGGATCAGAGGCAAAGTTTGAGAGAGAGGGAAAGTTGAGAAGTTGGAGCTATAGTTTAGGGGTCGGGGTGGATTCTGAGAGTCATGGAAAAGTGTGAGGGTCCAAGGGTTTTGCTGGAGCAGAGACCGAGTTATATAGGCAGGCAGAGGTGTGTCTGATGACTAGAGATGGCTTATAGGAGCACAGGATGAGTTTGAGAATAGAGATACAATTGGAGTGCAGAAAGATTGGGTCCAGAGAGGGCACCTAGGGGGACAGAGAAATATCGGGATGCTAAGATGGGGTTTAGAGAAGGCAGACAGGAGGATTCATGTGACAGAACAGATTGAAGGGGTGGACTTGGTGTTTGGAGTGATGAAGACATTTTTATGCATAGGCAAGGAGTTGGGAGAGAGAAATGGTTTTAGGACATCAGAGAGAAGTCACAGGGAACAAGTACAGGATTTGAGAGGCAGTGATGGGGTTTAGAGCATGGAGCTAGGGTTTGGCAGTCCAGAGACAGGTTTAGGAGGTCAGAGAGAGAATTGGCAGAGACAGGTGTTGTGGAGTAGGCAGGGGCTTCAGAGCAGAAATAGGTGTGCGTGGTGGTGGGCACAGAAGTAAGCCTTTGTGGTGAATTCAGAGACAAGTTTGCGTTAGTGAAAGTCATATTTGGGGCAGAGGTTAGAATTTGGTGGGATGAAAGCATGTTTCGGGTCAGAGGTGGAGTATGGTGGGCAGAGTTAAGGGATCAGGAGAGCATAAATATCTTGGAAGCAGTGGATGGGAGTCAGGGCAGAGAGAATTGGGTTTAGGGGGCAGATTTGGGGTACAGATGGGGGTTGGAAAGATAGAGGTGGTCTGGAAGAGCTGTCAGGGGATTCAGGGGTGGTAGACACTTTGGGGACCAGTGGTGGGTTGGGGAGCCTAGAGCAGGCTGGAGGAGTAGCCTTGAAGTAAGGGGCAGCAGGCCCAGGGTTTGCCTTGCTGGGGGCTCTTAGGGGGCTGAGACTGACCTGGGCTGGTTGGTGCGGAGGGTTCAGCTGCTTTGGGGATGTGACGAGCTCAGTGTGATCCCAGGGGGTGTCCAGGCTGGCCTTGGCCTTTGAGGCTCCCTTCCTCCTTCCCTCCCTCCCTCCCCTCTCCCTCCTCCCTCCTCTCCAGGGAGTGGCTGGTGCCCCAGTGGGTGGGGCAGGCCAGGGGAGGGGGCGGGCCCCCTACTGGTGGGGCACCTCTTGGGCAGTGGGGCCTTCTTCCACCCCACCTGCCCACCCTGTAGATTCTTGGACCCTGTTTGACTTGGGCTTCTGTGGGCTTCAGTGTCCAGTCAAACAAAAATGGGCTGAAAGCAAGATAAAATGAAAATAGCAGATATGGTTTCATGATCCCGCTGGGCTTTTCAGTGAGTTTTACAAACGTAAAGCCCCTACTGTGTGCTTAGCCAGGTGAAGGCTGGCCCCCTATGTATGTGTCTTCCTGGCCAGAGGGAGAGAAGGGCTGTGACTGTACCCATTTTGCAGGTGATAAGAATGAGGCTCAGAGAGGTTTGGTGGGAATTTGAATCAAGATGTTGGTGGGACATCTTCAGGACCCAGGCCCACCCCGGGGACCAGGCCAAGACTGGCGGGAAGCAAAGGCACATTCACTCAGCGCCCCACTGGGGCTTACGCCAGCTCTGGCCTGCCCTGGGGCAGCAGATAAGTCTTATCAGATGGAGGCCAGCGTGGCTGTTGGCTCCGCGGTGGTAACAGGCTGTCTTGGGCTGGGGGGGCGGAGCTGGGGGGGCACCCAGGGACAGTGGCCTCAACTTCTTGCCCGCCATGCGGCTTTGGAGGCGGGAAACAGGTGGGACTAGGGGTTGGTTCCTCTGCAGGTCCTTGAGTACGATAAAAGGGGAAAGGAAGGAGGGAGGGATAGAGAAGGGAGAGAGGTAGAGAGATGGGAATGACGAGACACAGATAAATAGAGAGAGAGACAGAAAGAGACGTAGAGCTGGAAGGAGACAGAGAGAGGGCACAGAAAGGAAGGAGAGACAGAGGGGTGAGAGACGCACAGAGAGGGGCAGAGACAGTTAAGGACAGACAGAGGCTAAGAGAAAGGAAGACAGGTAGAGATGGACAGAAGGTACAAGATAAAGCCTGAAAGTGACAGAGGCCAAGGATACAGGTGGAGAAACTGAGAAGGGAGAGAAAGATGATACAGAGAAGGGGAGGACAGAGACACAGATTCAGCAACAGAGAGTTTGAGAGGAAGTCATGAGACCCCAAGTAGCAGCCTGGCATATGCCCTGGGTAGGTGGTGCCAGGGTGGGTGGGATGGGAGGGGATGTGGACTGATGCAGACCCGTGTGGCCTGTGGCCTGAGAGGGACCTCCAGAGAGCCACTGGGTCCCTGTGCCACCTTTTTATCCTGTTCTCCTTCCCCCAAATAGTAACAATGGGGACAACAACCACTGTCTCATTGCTGACACAGACCCGTGTCCTGTTCTGAGCGCTTTCCCCATGTAAAATCATTGAATAAACATGTAAATATAGCTGTGAAACTTGGGTCCCTGTAGGGCAGGGGGTAAGACTAACCAGCCATGGCCCTGGGACTCCACAGGCCAGGGAGTTCCCTGGTCCACCCATTCTATGGATGAGGTGACCGAGACACACCAGGGGCAGAGGGCAAGGATGAGTAGGCTCTGCTCATTCACTGGCCCACCCCAGAGGGATTTTATCATCCTCATCTTACCTGTCTGGGCCTCACTGTCCTCATATGCAAAATGGAAGATTTGAGGAGGAAAGGAGGCTATTTATTGAGCTCCTGCTCTGTGCCCTACTCTGTGCCAAGCCCTTGTCAGTAACAGAGAGGACAAAGACCCCTATGACTCAAGTGATGATTTCAGGACATCCACTCTGGAGCTGGCCCACCCTCATTTATGGGCCACCCTTACCACTGACTGGCGTGTGGCCTTGGGCAGTTACTGTCACCTCTAGACTTCAGTTCCTCATCTGAAAAGATGGGGTACTAGCGGCCACTCCACAGGGTGATTAGAGCGACTCAATGAGACTTTATCCATTAAGTGATTTCAACTCATTTGATGCTGAAATCTCAATAAATGTTAAGTATTCTTATTTATTCATTGAGTGCCTACTGTGTATGAAGGATGGTATTTGGCCCTATTTTATTAGCACTACTTCTAATGCTAGTACTAATGCTAGTAATATGCTGATACCAATACCAGTACTAATTCTAATTACTAACATTCTAATATTGATACTAGCACTAATGCTAATTTTAATAGTGATACTAATAATGTTTATTATTAGTAGTAAGCATTAATAGTAATGGGCTTCCTGGTGGCTCAGATGGTAAAGAATCTGCCTGCAATGCAGGAGACCCAAGTTCAATCCCTGGGTTGGGAAGATCCCCTGGAGAAGGAAATGGCAACCCACTCCAGTATTCTTGCCTAGAGAATTCCATGGACAGGGAGCCTAGTAGACTACAGTCCATGGCGTCGCAAAGTCAGACACGACTGAGTGACTAACATAACGTAACATAAATAATTATGCTAATTCTAATCTAATACGAGTACTTTATTAATATTCATACTAATTCTAGAACTAAATTATTATTCATTTTAATTCTATCAACGACTCCAGTGACTAATAATAATAATACTAATTCTGATACTAACATTTTTCCTAGCACTAATATAATAACCACAGCAGCATTATTTGCCAAGCCACCCCAAGCACTGTGCTAAATGTTCTCCATGCATCATTTTTATCCTGATCTCACCAATCCTTATGGTGTAAGTGCATATAATTGCCCCCATCTTCTGGACTGGGAATAGGTGCAGAGAAATGAAAATATTCATCCAAGGCCTTGGGTTCTTTCTTGTCTCAGCTCTGACTGATTTGCTGCCTGATTCCTGGGTAGGTCAATCTCTGAGCCTCAGTTTTTTTGCTTGGAAAATGGGTATAATCATGGAACCCACCTCAAATGTTGTTGAGAGGCCACTCAACACAGGGCCTGCCTGCACATCATAAATGGTAAGCTCTGTAGTAGTAACTCTCTTCACTGTTATTAGAAATAGCAGGTGCAGTGTTGGGGTAAGGTGGGGAAGTCTGCCCTCTTCAGAGGCAGACAAGGGTTTGGCTGCTGGACTCACAGCCCATTTCTTCATAACTAGAGTGGAGAAAGGGTTCAGAACGGAAGTAAAGCGTGGGGAGTGGGGGCCTCAGAGCTCTGCCTCCATCAAGAACCAAAACCCTGAGGCTCTGAGGCCAGGCCTCACCCCATTCCCTCCCCCATCCCTGTGGAGGGGGCACAAGCCCAGAAGTCTGTGGTGACAGTTCAGCCAGCAGGGAGGCAGCTGGGAGTGGGCAGATAAGGGAATCGCCAGGGCCAGGCCAGGCTTTGGGGGAGCCCAATGAGGGCGGGGGTGGGTGTCTGGGCCAAGCATCCTTTCCCTCAGGCCTCCATTTGAGACTCAGCCCCAACGGCCTCTCTTCCTCTCTCTTCCCAGAAGCCTTCCCTGACTGGTTCCCTCCCTCCTGGCATCTTCTGGGGCTCCAGAGCTTGGTCCAAGCCCATGGCATTTGGACTATTCTTGTCTCTTCCAGACTGTGGAGTCCATCAGGGCTGGGACGAGCCTGACTCCCCCCCGTGTCAGTAGCACCTGGAGAAGCGTCAACCAAAGTCGACTAAGGAATCAGATGTTTGCCTTAAAACCACACTATTTTGTTTTTAAGAGAAAACTATAAGAGATACTATAACAAGCACTCACCTTTGTCAAATGTTAATATTTTGCCCTATTTACTTCAGGTCTTTTTTAAAAGAAATATATTACAGATACAGTTGATACCCTTGCACCAATTTAACTTCATTTCCTCCTCTCCTTCCACTACCTTGAATTTGGTGTTTATCTTTCTCATTAATGTTTTGATGTTTTACATTGCATTACTGCATATGTATGTACCCATGAATAGCAAATGATACTTGGGAGTTTTGGCCTGTTTTTGACCTTCATACAAATTAAATCATATAGTATGTGCTTATTTTGCTCAGCATAATATCTGTGAGATTCATCCAAGTTGTTGTATAGCTCATTTTTTTTTATTGAGATGTAATTCGCATACCACAAAATTCACCCTTTAAAGTATACATTTCAGTGGTAAGTAAATTCACAAGGTGGTACAACTGTTAACCACTTTTTGATTCCAGAACATTTTCATCATCCCATAAAGAAACCCTGTGCCCATTAGTAGCCATTTCCCTTTCCACTTCCCCCTCCCCACAGCCCCTAGCAACCACTAATCTACTTTATATCTCTATGGAGTTGCCTGTTATGGACATTTCATATAAATGGAATCATATAATATGTGACCTTTTGTGTCTGGCTTCTTTTACTTAGCATAAAGTTTTCAAGGTTCATTAATATTGTAGCAGAGAAGGCAATGGCACCCCACTCCAGTACTCTTGCCTGGAAAATCCCATGGACGGAGGAGCCTGGTGGGCTGCAGTCCATGGGGTCGCGAAGAGTCGGACACGACTGAGCGACTTCACTTTCACTTTTCACTTTCATGCATTGGAGAAGGAAATGGCAACTCACTCCAGTGTTCTTGCCTGGAGAATCCCCAGGGACGGGGGAGCCTGGTGGGCTGCCGTCTATGGGGTTGCACAGAGTCAGACACAACTGAAGCGATTTAGCAGCAGCAGCAGCATGTTGTAGCATGGATCAGTACTTCATTCCTTTTTAGGGCTGAATAACTTTCTATCACATGAAAACTTCATTCCGCTATTCATTCATCCAATTAGTGAACAGTTTTGGCTGCGTGAATAATGCTACTATGAACATGTGAAAATTTTTATGTGGATATATATTTTCAGTTCTCTTGGGTGTGTATCTAGGAATGGAATTGCAAGGTCCTGTGGTAATTCTCACTTCAGCTTTTTGAGGAACCTCAAAGGTATTCTCCAGAGTAGCTATATGAAGGTTATACATCCTCTCCAGCACTTGTTACTGTGCTCATTTTTGATCCTAGTAAATGTGATATGGTATCTCATTATGCTTTTGATTTGCATTTCCCTGATGGCTAATGATATTGAGCATCTTTTCATGTGTTTGTTGGCTTTTTTTTTTTTTAACCATACCATGAAGCCTGCAGTATCTTAGTTCCCTGACCAGGGATTGAACCCAGGCCCCAGCAGTGAAAGCACTGAGTTCTAACCACTGGACCACCAGGGAATTTCTGGTTGGCCATTTGTATATATTCTTTATAGAAATGTCTGTTCAGATCCTTTGCCCATTTTATTTGGGTTGTCTTTTTATTTTTGAGTATTAAGAATTCTTTGTTCTGGATGCTAGACCCTTATCAGATATGTGGTTGCACATATTTTTCTCTTATTTGTGGGTTATCTTTTCACTTTCTGGAGAGTGTCCTTTGAAGCACAAAAGCTTTTAGCTCTTTTTTCCTTGGATGCATCATGCAACTTGTGGAATCTTAGTTCTCTGACCAGAGGTTGAACCCAGGACCTTGTCAGCGAGAACATGGAGTCCTAACCACTGGGCAGCCAGGGAATTCCCAAAAGTTTTTAGCTTTGAAGAAGTCCAGTTTATTTATTTTTCTCTTTGTTTGCTATGCTTTAGGTGTCATATGTAGGAAACCGTTGCCTAATCCAAGGTTGTGAAGATTTATGCCTAGGTTTTCTTCTAAAAGTTTTATAGTTTTAGTGCTTAATATTTAAGTCTTTGATCCATTTTGAGTTACTTTAATGTGAAGTAGAGGTCCAGTTTAATTCTTTCCAGCTGTCCCAGCACCATTTGTTGAAAAGACTATTCCTTCCCCCATTGAAATGTCTTGGCACGCTTGTCAAAATCAATTGCCCATGGTGCATAAATTTATTTCTGGACTCTCAATTCTATTCCATTGATCTGTATATTATATTTATCTTTATGCTAATACCACACAGTCTTGATTGCCATATGATGTAAGTTTTTAAATTGGGACATGCAAGTCTTCCAACTCTGTTTCTTTTTCAATAGTTTTGTAGCTATTCTGGATCCCCAAAATTTCCACTTGAATTTTAGGGTCAGTTTGTCAATTTCTGCAAAGAAGTAAGCTGGGATTCTGATAGGAATTGCACTAAATTTGTAGATCAATTTGGGGAGTATTGCTATTTTAATGCTATGAAGTCTGTAATTCATAAACGTGATGTGTTTTTATTTAGGTATTCTTAATTTCTTTCAACAATGTTTTATAGTTTTCAATGTATAAATCTTGCCCATCTTTTGTTAAGTTTATTACTAAGTATTTTCTTTTTCTGATGCTATTGTAAATAAAATTGTTTTATTAATTTCATTTGTGGGTTTTTCTTTGCTAGTGTATAGAAATACAATCAAGTTTTCTATGATCTTGTGACTTACAACCTTGCAGAGCTTTGTTGTAATGGCTTTGTTGTGGGTTCCTTAAGATTTTCTGTGTACAAGATCATGTTATCTGCAAATAGAGATTGTATACTTCTTTCTTTCCAATATGGATGTCTTTTATTTCTTTTCCTTGCCAACTTAACCAGACTAGAACCTCCAGTACAATACTGAAGTGCTGAGAGGGGTTATCCTTGTTTTGTTCCTCATCTTCAGGAAAAAGTCTTTCACCATTAAATATGATGTTAGCTGTAGATTTTTTTGTAGATGCCATTTGTCAGGTTGAGGAAGGTCTCTTCTATTCCTAGTTTTTTGAGTGTTTTATGTTTTTGTTTTAATTTATTTTTAATTGGAGGATAATTGCTTTAAATGTTGTGTTGGTTTCTGCTGTACAACATGTGAATCATCCATTGTTGAGTGTTTTATCATGAAAGGGGGTTGAATTTTGTCAAATGCTTTTACTGTATCTATTAAGATCCTTTGGATTTTGTCTTTTATTCTATTAATATGGTATATTACATTAATTGATTTTCACATGTTGAACTAATCTTACATTCCAGGGATAAATCCTACTTGGTTATGGTGTGTAATCCTTTTATACATTACTACATTCTATTTACTAGTATTTTGTTGAAGATTTTTGCATCTATATTCATAAGTGATATTGGTCTATAGTTGTTTTTTCTTACCTCGTCTTTGTCTTGTTTTGGTATCAAGTAATGATGACTTCGTAAGTTCATTCCCTTTTATTGCCAAGTAGTATTCCATGGAATGGATATACCATATTTTGGTTAACCATTCATCTGCTGGTGGACATTTGGGTTGTTTACAGTCTTTTCTTTATTACAGCAAACCTGCCACTTACAAACTCATATGTCTCTCTGCACACACATGTGGAAGAGTTTTTTCCTGGGGCAGGGGATATCAGTCTATCCATCCTTCCACTTCCCCACCCATCTATCCATCCACCTGTCCACCTACCCCTTTATTCATCTATCCATTTACTCCCCTTCCTTCCTTCTTTCTTCCTTTCCATTATTCCTTTCCTTCCATCCTTCCTTTGTTCCTTCCTTCCTTCCATAAATCATCTATCTCTTGGCACATAGCATCTGGGTCCAAGGCAAGTTATTTTTGTAAAAAATAGGCAGGAAACCTGCTACAGCTTTTGGCAAAGCCTTTCATGTGCTAAAACTCACATCCTTAATCATCCTCTGTCCCCAGCATTTTGGGGGCTCCCTGGGAGTTTACTCATAGGGCATGGCTAAACTACCATCTGGAGACCAGAGTCCACAAGACTAGGGGCTCCCTCACCTTAAAGAGAGTCTCATATGTACTCCTTCATCCATCTCTTATTTGCCTAGGTACCTGTACTCTCCCCTTTCCTCTTTGCCTGCCTCATTCACTGGTTCCTCCTCTTGTTTCAGAACTCTAAGTGTCCTTGGATCTCTTCTCTAGTTGACATTTTCTCTCTTGGTGAACTTATCCAGTCTCTGTCTTCAGAGTATCTCCAGAATCTAACCACTTTTTACCACCTCTCCCACCAGCACCAGTGTTACTCATCTGAACCACTGCAGTAACCTCCTCCTCAGGGTCCCCCAGCTTCCACCCTCAACCTTGCAATCTGTTTTCCTCAAAGCATCCAAAGGGAGCTTGTTAAATCCTAAGTCAGATCACAGCTCTCCTCTGCTCATGACTCTCCTGTGGCTCCCTTGTGACTCAGAGCAAGAGCCAGAGTCCTCTCCATGGCCCATGAGGACCTGCACCATCTGTCCCCCCAACCTCTCCCACCTCACCTCCTGCCACTCCCCCCACTCTGCTCCTCTGTACTAGCCTCTTCACTGCTCCTCACAGACTCCAGACCCCTGCATGTATCAGGGCCTTTGCACTGGCTATCCCTTCTGCCTGCTATGTTCTTCCTGTAGCTATTGGCACAGCTCCCTCCCTCATCTTTTCAGGTCTGGGCTAAATTTAGTCTTCTTTCTCAGTGAGGTTTCCCTGACCATCCTATTACATATTGGAAAATGCTTCAGTTTTTTTAATCTATTGCCACTTTTCCAAAGAACCTATCATCCTCTTAACACACTTGATATTTTCCTTACTTAATTTTATTTCTTTTCTGTCTCTCCCACTAGAATGGCAGCTCCACAAAAATAGATAAGTTTATCTCTTCTGTTCAACACTGTCTTTCCAGTGCCTGGAACAGGCCCAAGCACACAGTAGGTGCTCAATGTATGTTTATTGATTGACTGAATCAGTAAATGGTGGGGGAAGAGGACAGAAACAGAGAAAATTTGTTCTTGTCCCATCTGTCTCCTCTTGTCAGGAGCAGAGCATCAGTTGAGATGAGTCTGAACCTACCAGATCCAAACATAGAAAGTGCCATATTCCACAGGGCTGAAACCAGCTAAGGTGCTCCAGGAGGAGGTAGTATTATCTGGGCTGGCCCTTGAAAGCCCCATGGGAATCACAGAGATCTTGGAGTTCAGTCAAACCAGTTGGCTGGAATAAACAGCAGGCAGCACTTGGCAGGAGTGAGCTGAATCAAAAAGGATGAAAAGGATAAGCTTACTGACAAGGGGAAATTTATCAGGGGTCTTGAATCCCAAGGTGATGACCCTGAATTTGGTCCTCAGAGATGTCATAGCCCCTGGTCACTGACCCCCAAATAGCTCAGAGACCTTATATTCTAGAAAAACAGCCATATATAATGCTGAGACAGTAATAATAAAGAGCTCATGTTAATTGAAAGTTATTTATTGGGGCAGCTTGGATAGGGGACTCTCAGACATGTTGGTCCCAAATCCACCTCAGATCGCCCAGCAAAATGCATAAAGTGCCTGAGTCCTCAGTCGTTAGAGGTTTCTGGGCCTGGGTGAGGGTTTGCAGGAAGGAAGGGAGGGGGTGACGTGGCAGGGGGTAGAATGGCAGAGCACTAACCTCCATCATGAGGAGATATAGTTGGGACACCTCAATCAGGTTTCCGTCAGGTTCTCGGAAGTAGATGGACATAATGGGTCCTTTTGCCCCTGTTCTGGGGACTGGACCCTCCTCAATGACATCACAAGCCTGAAGTGGGAGGAGAGAACAAAAATCATTCATTCACAGTCCATGTTTGAGACCAAAATTTCATCCTTTACCGTGGCCTAGAAGATCCCTGTATCTTTCACATTTCATTTCCTACCATTCTCTTCTCCCTCACTCTGTTCCAGCTACTTAACAGCTGTATGACCTCAAGCAGAGTACCTAACTGCTCAGCACCTCAGTTTCCTCATCCATCAAATGGGGATGATAATGTGCCTAGTAAGTGGCAGAGTCAGAATTCAAACCCAGGCAAGTCTGGGCCAAAGTCCATACCTTTAACCCCTATGCTTTACCCACTTTACTTCCGAGCCAGACTTCACTGATATTTTCCAAAAGAGTCCAGGTCAATTTGCACAAAATAGATTTAATACCTCAATCTGTGTTCCCCAAAAGGAGAACCAATGTCCCCTTCACATGAAATCATCTTAAGTATTACAGGGATGCTAAATTAAATTATAGTGAGTCAAAAAAAATTACAGTGAGTCAGAAATTATTCCCTATTCAGTCCTCTTTCAATCCTCCTGATTATATCAAGAAGAAAGTGTCTGGTGGATGCAAAGTCCTTGATACCTCTCTAACCAACCTAATTTTGTCAAGCCCAGAGATTGGGGGAAGCAGAAGTGGCTAGAATCTAATGACACTGCAATGCTTTTACAGCTGTTTGTTTTTTATAATTGCCTCCCCTTTATGCCAAGATATGATGGGTTTCCACTTACTTGGTTGAATATTTTCTTTTTACACAAATGTATTTATATAAATAGAGTTTAGGTATACTGTTTTCCACAAGGGTGATGTAAAGTTTTCTTTTAAAATACATTTGTTTATGGGGAAAATTATGTCCATGATAATGAGTAAACAATGGTGTGCAAACCTTATCTGGATGTGATGAAACCTGTTATGTCTGAAGTTTGAGTCATGCTTCTGTTTTCATTGCATCTGTAGCAGCTTTCTCAAAAGAAGATGGAAGTCTGACTCACCTTGAGGCACTGGACCATTTCCTCCAAATGCATCTTTGTGATCAGACATATATCCAGGGAGCCAGGGACCAGGTGAGTGGCTTTGGGTTCAAATTCCTTTCCCACCTCATGGAGGTTAAATTTCTGGTCTCCAAAACACAATGCTTTGTGGTCTCCCTGTTTGGGGGGAGAAAACAACCTAGAACTAAACCTCCAAGGTGAGTGTGAGGCACAGCCCCCTATCTACCCCAACAAGGTTAAAAAAGAAATAGAACAAGGCTTTGATGAAAAATAGCCACTTGGTGCCCCACTCTTATCTTGTTCCCTAGAGGCAAATGGTTTCAATATATGTATGTGTTTCTTCTGGAAATTATTTCCATACCTCCAAATAATATGTTGATACTATCCATGGCAGAGACTATAATCTGCCTGCTTAATATACATTTCTCCCCTTTTTCTTTTAAACACAACCCAAGTTTCAGTGGGATCCATTGCACACCCAGCTTTAAAAACCTGCATTTCCCAGCATTCCTTGCTGGGCAGCCATTCCACAATGAAATGTTAGCAGAGGCTGTGAGCCATGCTTCTGAAAACCTTCCCACCCCACTGAGCTGACACTTTTTGCCTACTCATTTCCTCCTTTCAGCCACTGCCCACACCCTGCCTGCCTACCTCTAGACTGATTGTTGAATGAGAGAAAGAGAAAACTCTATTTTATTTAACCCACTTAGCTTAACCCAGTTAAGTTTTCTCCCACGTGCCTCCAAACACAGTCCCTAACTGACGTGCCACTATTTCTTGATTTGGCAACTTCAGACATTTTCTATCCTTTTCCTGCTATGATAAATGAGAATTTAGCTCATCCACAATACTACCCATCCCAATAGAATTCTGTCTTCGGTTTTAGCTCCTCTTTTGATTCCTTTACAATTTAAAAATAACCCACTTGCACCTTAATGTTTTGATGGATGAACATAGTATCTCATTGACCCAACTATCTTCTTCATCTTGCCTCTTTCTCCTGTGCCGGTCAACTTCTGCCATTTTTATTTATTTATGTATTTAATGGCAAAATATTTTAATTTTTTATAAAGCTATTTCCCTCAATCCATAGACACTACACAGAAAAGAATCTGTATGCGTGTGTTCTGGTTGAGCAGGAGGATGAGACTTCTGCCATTAAAAAAAATCACTTTTATAGTCCCTTCATATCACCATGGTGGATACTACATTCATTCTATCAGAAAATGACTTTATTTAACTTGAATGATAGTTCAGCTGAGTATAGAACTTGAGGTTGTAGGTTATTTTCCCATAGCCTATTATATGTGGCTTCATTGTCTTCCTGAATCTGGTATTGCTGATAAGACGTCTGATGTTAATCTGTTTTTCATTTCTTTTATATATGATGCATCCACCCGCCACTCTTGAAGCTTTTAAGACTTTTCTTGATCCTAGATGTACTGAAATTTTACTCCAGTGTGTCCAGTTACCAAGGACTGAGGCTTCGTATGCCTATTATTGTTGATGCATGCAGGGCCCTTCTCTTGTTTTATTTGTATACTTAATCTCTTTATCTCCAGTCTTCATTCCTGGCCCCAACATAAGCAATGATTGTAATGTGTTTGATGTTCATTCTTTGGTTTTCATAAGTTATTGTAAAAGGTGTATTATTGTTTTATGTGTGTATGTTATAAATGGTACTGTGCTATAGACATGATTTGGCTTCGCCATTTTCATTCAGCATGATCTTTTTAAGATCCGTCCACCTTGCTGTGTATACATCCAGTCTGATACTGCATAATTCTATTTTTATTTATGACATTCGATGTTGGAGCTTCCCAGGTGGTGCTAGTAGTAAAGAATCCGTCTGGCAATGCAGGAGATCCAAGAGACTCGGGCCCAGTCCCTGAGTTGGAAAGATCTCCTGGAGTAGAAAATGGCACCCTACTCCAATACTCTTGCCTGGAGAATTCCATGGGCAGAGGGGCCTGGCGGGCTACAGTCCATAGGGTTGCAGAGTTGGACACAACTGAGAGACCAAGCACACAGCACAGAGCACACATTCCATGTTAATTTTACATTTTTTTTACCCTGTTTGCCATTCATGGGCCCTTTCCATTGAAAGCAATCAGTGTCTCTGCATCTCCCACTTTGGGAGTTGTTCCAAATTCTCAAGGATTGTATTCAATCTCTGGAAACCTTTTTACCTTGAATCTGTTTTTCTTGGGGACGTTCCTTCTCCTGACCCAAACTGGACTGATTGTGTTCTAGGTATCTTTCTGGATCTTCCTCTTAGGATCCACTGTTTCCTGACTTTGATGTCTTATTCCTGGATTAATCACTCATTTTGATAACATATTCTCAAGTAATTTTGAAAGCAAGTAGGCCAAGCTTCTGAGTCTTTTTATTAATATGTCTAAGAATGTTTTATTCTACACCCATCTTGATTAATAATTTGTCTGGTCATAGAGATCTAGGTTGAAATGTTTTCCCTCAGAATCTTGAAGTTGTTCTTCTGTTGTCTTCTGGTCTCTGACTCTTGGGAAATCTGAAGTCTGCATATTTCCTTTTCATTTGTACTTGAACTACTTTTTAACCTCTCTGAAAACTTCTAGGGGCTTTGTATTTATTTTGATGTTCTATAATTTCTTAGGAACATATCTAGGTGTAAACATGCTGGATACTCAGTTAACTCTTTCCATATAAGGACTGGAAAGTTCTCTCACATTATTCTGTGGTTATTTCTTCCCTTCCTTTTTCTTCACTGAATAGTGAAGTCCCACTATTCAGAGTTTGGAATCTCCTCCACTGGTCCTTTCTAAAATTTTAAATTGTGTGTGTGTGTTTTGGAGTTTTAGGCTACTTTTTAAAGTAGTATAATCAGGGAGGTGGGAGGGGGGATCAGGATGGGGAATACATGTAACTCCATGGCTGATTCATGTCAATGTATGACAAAACCCACTGCAATGTTGTGAAGTAATTAGCCTCCAACTAATAAAAATAAATGAAAAAAAAAATAAAGTAGTATAATCAAATTTTACCCCAGCTGCAGTTTGGCATTTGGGGAAGTTGTTACCTCAAAAGTCATGACCTCCATGCCCAGGATCTTGGAATAAAACATAGTGGTGTCTTTGAGTCTCTTTACTGTCATCACAATGTGGTCAAGCCTATGGATAAGACACAGGGAAGGGGTCCAATTGTCCCTCCATGACTAAAAAAAGAAAAAAAAAGAGTCAAAAGAGACCACACTGCCACTGGTCACACCCATGTTTCCTGTGTTTCCTTCTCCCCACTTCCCCTCACCTCCCTAGTGACTATACTTCCTTCTACCCCCATTCCAAGGGGAAAGTCCTGGGAGAAATCTTCAGTACTTATTGCTCATGTGTGGATTCACAAGAGTCCATGTGTCTGCTATGACCACCCTCCACTGTTTTCTTATTCTTTTCCTCCTTCCAGAGGGATAGAGGTGAAGATAGGAGAGTTGAGACAAAAAACTAAACTCTTCTTTGTTTTCCCAGAGCTGGAATTCATCTCTTTTATAAGAAATGATAAGACACAGAGGAGGCCCACTTCCATGAGTACAAAACCTTTATTGGCCAATTTAAAACTCAGTCCCTTCCTTTATCACTCCACAGTTAATCACAGACGACAGGACAAGAAGGGAGCATCTCAGATGCAGTGATGTTTCTGGCATGTGTGCCTACAGATCAACACTGACACGTAGGGGGACGGCACACCTCCCTACCACTCATTTCCTGCCTTCAGCACACCTCCCACCAGATCTTTCTCTTGATTCGAGTTCTTTAGTAATTTGTATGTTTACATTACATCTGCTACAGGATTATAAGATGCCTATGCACCATAAATTGCAGAGTATAGTGGTTAAGAAAAATATTGTGGAGCCAGACTGATATCTACTTACTCTTTGGGCCGAGAGAGTTTGGTTTCCACTTCTGGAAAATGGGTATGATTTTTTAATGTGTTTTATAGTACTGTTGTGAACAGCTTTTAAAAAAAATGTTGGGAGGAATTCCCTGGTGGTCCAGTGGTTAGGACTTGGTGCTCTTACTGCCAGGGCCTGAGTTCAGTCCCTGGTTGGGGAACTAATATCCCACAAGCTGGGCAGTGTGGCCAAAAAAAAAAACATCTTACAACAATGCCTGATAGCAAGTGCTATAAGAGTTGAGGATGATGATGTTGTGGTCATCTTGTTAAAATCGAGACTCTGTACTGTGACCCTCAGTCTTTGCAACCTATTTATTTATTTTCACTGCATCAGTTTTTAGTTGTGGCACTTGGGATCCTTCATTGTGGCTCATGGGCTCCAGAGTACATGGGCTCTATAGTTGAGGCGCCTGGGCTTAGTTGCCCTGCTGGCATGTGGGATCTTAGTTCCCCCATCAAGAATTGAACCCGTGTCCCTGCATTGCAAGGCAGATCCTCAAGCCCCGGACCATCAGGGAGGTCCCCTCATTCATTGCTCTTGGATTCCAAGCCACATTGTCCTTTGGCCTGTTCCTCATAAGGGCCATCCTTGAACCTTTAGCCTCGGGGCCTTTTGCACATGCTAGTATCTGTCTCCCTGATTAGAATATAAGCTTCATAAGCGTAGAAATTTCTGTTTTGTTCCCCACTGTGTCCCAAACAGCTAGCAGATGTTCTATAATATTTGTTCAATTAATGAATATCTACTATGATAATTAGACCCAGTGCCTGGCACAAAGTCTGGCTTATGTTCTTTTTTTTTTTTTTCCATTTATTTTTATTAGTTGGAGGCTAATTACTTTACAGCATTGCAGTGGTTTTTGTCATACATTGAATTAGCCATGGATTTACATGTATTCCCCATCCCGGTCCCCCCTCCCACCTCCCTCTCCACCCGATCCCTCTGGGTCTTCCCAGTGCACCAGGCCCGAGCACTTGTCTCATGCACCCAACCTGGGCTGGTGATCTGTTTCACCCTAGATATACATGTTTCGATGCTGTTCTCTTGAAACATCCCACCCCCGCGTTCTCCCATAGAGTCCACAAGTCTGTTCTATACATCTGAGTCTCTTTTTCTTTTTTTGCATATAGGGTTATCGTTACCATCTTTCTAAATTCCATATATATGTGTTAGTATACTGTAATGGTCTTTATCTTTCTGGCTTACTTCGCTCTGTATAATGGGCTCTTTGGATAGCAGCCATCCTGACTGGCGTGTAATGGTACCTCATTGTGGTTTTGATTTGCATTTCTCTGATAATGAGTGATGTTGAGCATCTTTTCATGTGTTTTTTTGCCATCCGTATGTCTTCCTTGGAGAAATGTCTGTTTAGTTCTTTGGCCCATTTTTTGATTGGGTCATTTATTTTTCTGGAGTTGAGCTGGAGGAGTTGGCTTATGTTCTATTTACTCTGTTCTATTCTGCTGTGTTCAATTCCCTTTCAAACCATTACGTATTTTTTTTGTATTTTTTTCCCCATTTATTTTTATTAGTTGGAGGCTAATTACTTTACATCATTGCAGTGGTTTTTGTCATACATTGAAATGAATTAGCCATGGATTTACATATATTCCCCATCCCGGTCCCCCCTCCCACCTCCCCCATTACATTTTTTTAAAAAAAAACCAATTACATTTTAAACAATTGCTTTCACTTGAGCCCCAGCTTTAAAAAAAAAAAAAAAACTGTGCTTTTCTATTTTCACAGTGAAGGAGGCATTAGGAAAGTTCTTGAGTTCTGCTGTTTTCATGGATAAAGAGTATCCATATGCAAACAGAAGCCGTAGAACTGGGGAAATGATTGACATTTGAGCTTCATTGAAACTAATGTTCTATGTATTAAAAATCTTATTAACCTTTTGATGTCTGTAGGATTGATAATAGCACTCCCTTTTCAATCCTGATATTGGTATTTTATGTTTTTTCTCTTACTGAGAAAACAGAATTTACTAATAGTTTATTAATCTGTTCAAAGAACCAATTTTTGACATTAATTTTCTCTGTTGTATGTTTTCCATTTCTCCAGTTTCTGCTCTCTTTATAATTTCCTTCCTTCCACTTTATCAGGGCTCAATTTGCTGTTCCTTTTCCAGGATATGGAAGCTGAGGTACTTGATTTTCAAGTTTTTACATCTATACACATTTAAAGCTATAGATTTTTCCTTGAGCACTGCTTTAAACTGCTTTAGTCACATCCCCCAAATCTGATAAGTATTTGGAAATCAACTAACTCCTTCCATTATTTGATGCCCTATTAGCTCACTTTCACCCCCCAATTCTGCTTTGCAGATGTGGAGCTCCATCCTTGCAAATTCAAGGATAAGCAAAGCTGGCTGTCTTGAGGAACTGGAAGAAGGCCCATGTGGCTTGGAATTGGAGAGTGAGTGATACAGGAAGAGGGGAAGGCCAGGCCAGATCATGCAGGGTTTTGAGATGAGGTTAGGGAGGCTGGTTTTTAAAAAGATGACTGAAGAAAAAATGCACAACCTAAAAGTTGTTGAGTTATGTTATATTTCAGGACTTGACTGAGGACTGAGGACAGTAGCCCAGGAGACAGCTACTCAGATAGCTGAGGAGCTGCTCCAAATAGGTAAGGGAGGACTCTGGATATACAGGAATTTTTGCTGAAAAAAAAACCCATGTAGTCAAACATCAAAATATTACTGCTAATCACAAAAAGCAGCCTTCTCAAGTTAATGATTTTAGCACTTTTCCCTGTATGGGAGGATGCAAGAGTCTGGGCTCATTGAAATCTTTTCTCAGGTATGCATCTTTTTTTTTTTTTTTTTATGTATTCCCCATCCCAGTCCCCCCTCCCACCTCCCTCTCCACCCGATCCCTCTGGGTCTTCCCAGTGCACCAGGCCCGAGCACTTGTCTCATGTACCCAACCTGGGCTGGTGATATGTTTCACCCTAGATAATATACATGTTTCCATGCTGTTCTCTTGAAACATCCCACCCTCGCCTTCTCCAAGAGTCCACAAGTCTGTTCTATACATCTGAGTCTCTTTTTCTGTTTTGCATATAGGGTTATCGTTACCATCTTTCTAAAGTCCATATATATGTGTTAGTATACTGTAATGGTCTTTATCTTTCTGGCTTACTTCGCTCTGTATAATGGGCTCCAGTTTCATCCATCTCATTAGAACTGATTCAAATGAATTCTTTTTAATGGCTGAGTAATATTCCATGGTGTATATGTACCACAGCTTCCTCATCCATTCGTCTGCTGATGGGCATCTGGGTTGCTTCCATGTCCTGGCTATTAGAAACAGTGCTGCGATGAACATTGGGGTGCACGTGTCTCTTTCAGATCTGGCTTCCTTGGTGTGTATGCCCAGAAGTGGGATTGCTGGGTCATATGGCAGTTCTACTTCCAGCTTTTTAAGAAATCTCCACACTGTTTTCCATAGTGGCTGTACTAATTTGCTCAGGTGTGCATCTTAACTGCCTAGGGCCAGTATTCTTAACTGCCTAGGGTATTTCTCCTAAATGCCCCCAGGGCGCATTATTGGGAGGCAGCTGCAGTGGCTGCTGGCTTGAGGCTTGGTAACATTCATTGTTTACTTGGAATAGCAGGCACCATTCCCTTTCTTCTTTTTTTGTTTTAATGTTTTTTTTTCTTTTTTTTTCCATTTATTTTTATTAGTTGGAGGCTAATTACTTTACAACATTGCAGTGGTTTTTTGTCATACATTGAAATGAATCAGCCATGGATTTACATGTGTTCCCCATCCCGGTCCCCCCTCCCACCTCCCTCTCCACCCCATCCCTCTGGGTCTTCCCAGTGCACCAGGCCCGAGCACTTGTCTCATGCATCCAACCTGGGCTGGTGATCTGTTTCACCCTAGATATACATGTTTTGATGCTGTTCTCTTGAAACATCCCACCCTCGCCTTCTCCCACAGAGTCCACAAGTCTGTTCTATACATCTGAGTCTCTTTTTCTTTTTTTGCATATAGGGCTATCGTTACCATCTTTCTAAATTCCATATATATGTGTTAGTATACTGTAATGGTCTTTATCTTTCTGGCTTACTTCGCTCTGTATAATGGGCTCCAGTTTCATCCATCTCATTAGAACTGATTCAAATGAATTCTTTTTAATGGCTGAGTAATATTCCATGGTGTATATGGCTCACCATTCCCTTTCTACAAGCAAGACACTTAAGCTTACTGTGTGTCAAGCTCTGTTCGAAGCACTGCATAAAGCATAATCCACTTTATTTCTCACAACCAAATATATGTCTATATGTGTATTACATATGTAAATATATATAAACTAGAATGTCCAAAATACTATAGCCTCCCTCCAGCCTCCTCCACAGGGACGGCTTCTCTCTTCCTGCAAAGTCCTCTTCAAGGTCTCCTTCAGGGTGCCAGTGGCCCTTGGAATTCTTTTAGCAAACCTCAAGAGCAGCGCTCTTTCCTGGCCGCTCCCTATCCCGCCCCACCCCAATGGCCCTAGCTGGACCAGCTCCTGAAGCCGCCCCTAGGGAGAGCTGAGCTGAGTGGCTGCCCACTCCTGCAGACCTGCTGACAGTCTGCTGTGTGTTAGAGCAGGGGCTTTCTATGCCGCTCTGCTGCCCCCTGCTTGTCTTTGAAAGAGGAAAGAAGAAGGAAGAGGGTGGGAAAATGAATGAAAGCACACCGGGATAGCCACATAGAAGGGAAGCGGGTTGCCAGGCCCAGCTGGGAACTCTCAGCCTTGCTTGCCGGAACCCATGCCGCAAGACCCCCAGGGGCCACCCCATTCACCTTGCTTCTCCAAAGTCCAACTCCACATCCTGGCTGGCAGCCTGGAGTGCAGATGGCGCAGTGTGGTAGGCTAAGTGTCTTTGCCCTCAGCCTCCAGATAGCCCTCTGGTTCAGTACCTGCAGATCAAAGGGCAGGAATGGAAGGGCCACTGACTAGGGACTGCTGGTGTTAACAGAGGTAGACGGTGCAAGTACAAGGACTCCGACCTAAAACACAGGGCCTGGAAAGTGAAAGCCTAAGGTGTCTTAGCCAGCTCAGACCACCATAATATAGTACTATAGACAGGGTAGCTGAAAGACTAATTTATATTCTTACCTTTCTGGAAGACGGAAGTCCAAGATCAGAATGCCAATATGGTTGGGTTCTGATAATATCTGTCTTCCTGGTTTGTAGATGGCCACCTTCTTGCCAGGTCCTCACATGGCAGATAGAAAGAACAAACTTTCTGGTATCTTCTTCTTTTTTTAAAGTTCCCTGACCAGGTACAGAACCCGTAGCCCCTGCAATGGAAGTGCAGAATCTTAACTGCTGGACTGCCAGAGAAGTCTCTCTGGTGTCTTCTTATATGGGTATTAATGCCATCTTGGGGCTTCCCTGGTGGCTCAGAGGTTAAAGCATCTGCCTGCAATGCGGGAGACCTGGGTTCGATCCCTGGGTCGGGAAGATCCCCTGGAGAAGGAAATGGCAACCCACTCCAATATTCTTGCCTGGAGAATCCCATGGAGGGAGGAGCCTGGTAGGCTACAGTCCACGGGGTCACAAAGAGTCGGACACAACATGACCTCATCTAACCGTAATTACCTTCCTAAAGCCCCTAATATATCACATTGGGGGCCTCAACACATGGATTTGGGGAGAGAGACACAAACATTCAGTCCACAATTAAGGATTCCTTTGTAATAACATAGAAAAACTACCCATCCTGAAGTTTGGGGAGGACCTTTATTGTAGGGTGTGAAATCTCTGATCTATTTAGAGTGTGTCTCCCAAGTGTGAGATCTTTGATCTGTTTGGGAGTCTGTATCTGGCGTATGAAGTTAGGAACAGTCTGAGTTAGAGTATAACTACACTAATTTATAATGAATCTGTTTCCAAGCCAAGATCTTGAAGCTATTAAATGTTCTCTGTCCCAGGGTGTGAGTTTATGAATGCTTTTGGGGTGTGAGCTCTGAAGTCCTCCCCTTCCCATCCCTTTCTCAACCCCATCCTCACCCTCCACTGCTGAGAGGGAACATTCATCAGCCCCATTGCTGTTCACCTTACCCTGAGCTGAGTGCCCTTTCTCTTGTTAATGACCTGTCTAGCCCCTGGGGCATGTGAGTTTCAGATTCTTGTACCTTCAGATCTTGTACACCCTAGATACCCACTCAGACAGACACACAAATGCTTTGTGCTGTGCATATTGGTTTTGCTTAAGATTTTCCTTTATGAAGGATTACACATGAATATAGGTTTGTATGGGCTTCCCAGGTAAACTAGTGCTACAGATCCCACCTGCCAATGCAGGAGACATAAGAGATGCAGATTCGATCCCTGGGTTGGGAAGATCCCCTGGAGGAGGAAATGGCAACCCATTCTAGTATTCTTGCCTGGAGAATCCCACGGACAGAGGAGCCTGGTGGACTATAGTTCATGGATTGCAAAGAGTCGGACACAACCGAAGAGACTTAGTACACAGCACACATAGGTTTGTATAAAAGATTCCAAGAGTACATCCAGTATATGAACTACACTGGTGATCCCCAGCTCCACTCTCCAAAAATGACCACTGAAGTCAGTTTCTAGTGTTTCCTTACACACACACACACACATATGCAGAGTCACCATAACCATCTCCTACCTACTTTTCCTGGTCAACAGCATGTCCCGTGGAAGGCATCCCCACCTCACAGGTAGTTCCATTCATTCTGTATCATGTTAGGTGGGTGCTCTGAGATACAGTATAAACCCCCACCATTTGTTTTACTCTGCAACTATCATTGGCTAGAAATGGACATTTACAAGGTTTTCCCAGCTGTTTGCTCCTGCCAGTCTTGAGCACACAGCTCTGTGCATGTGTGTGCACGTTTGAGTTAGAAGTGTGATTGCTGGGTCAAGGGTTCGTTCATTCAGTGGACACCTTATGAATGGGATCTGTGTACCAAGCACTGTTCTTGGCACTGGAGAGACATCAGAGAATAAGACAGATAAGACAAATGTCCCTGCCCACATGGACCTGACAGTCTAGCTGGGGAGGAGGGTGTCCAATTTTTATTTAGATGTTTCACAAGGTCTTGGGAGGTTTCACTCTCATCAGTGGTGCCTTTATTCCACTGCTGTCTGTGGGGTGGGGTCTGCAGCAGGAGGCAGGCTGCCTTGACCTTTGCTCTCTACAAGACCTGCAGGGGCTGGGGCTGGGACTATCTGTTTGGGGGTGTGGGTGTGTGCATGTGCATGTGGCCAGGGATGGGGGATATGGAAACTGCATGGTCTACTAGAGAGAGTGAGAGGAAATAGGGATACAAGAGACCCCTTTATGGTGTTGGAGGGAGCTGAGAAGCAGACCACCCCCCCCCCAGCTCACACCCACAGAGGGTGTGCTGGAATAGCAAGGCTAAGGAATCTAGTACCGTCTCAGAACATAGCATTGGGTGATCCGTGTCTGGACACCCTTGGGGTCACAGAGACAGGGGTGTGATCATCCTGGAGTCGCACAGGGTGGGGTGTGAACACTCCTGGGGCCACATAGACAGGAGCGTGATGCCCACATGAAAAAGCATACACTGTGAACAGGCTTAGTTACTCAGATGGAGGTCTGGGCTTTCCAGAAGTCCCACACACTGGACATTGCATACTTTTGGAGTCACACAGAGTGGAGTATAGACACTTCTGGGGTCAGATTGGCTAGTGTGTCGATATGGTTGCAAACAAACTAGACTGTGGATGGTCCTGGGGTCAGACAGATTGGTATGTGTACACTGCTGAGCTCAAACACGCTAGGGAGTGGATACTCCTGAGTCACCTGGACTGGTTAGTAGATATTCATAGGGTTATACATACTGGGGTGTGGACATCTCTGAGGTCAGATAGCCTGAGGCATGGACACCCTTGGATTTGCACCGATTGTAGTGTGGAGCCTCTAGGGTCACTCAGACTGGGATGTGTGCTTCTAGGATCAGACAGCCTAAGGTGTAGGCAACTGTGAGGTCACACAGAGTGGGTGTGGAGAGACATGGGGCCACAATGATGGGGGTTTGGACACTCCTGGAATCACATAGGCTGGAGCATGGACAGATATGAGGGTGCTCAGAGGCATGAATAGTCCAAGGGTCACAGAGGGTTTGGGACACTCTGGAAGTTAAACACACTGGGGAGTGGACACCTGAAATCACACATGTTGTGGACTGAATTCTCCTCAGGTTGCACAGACTGGAGTGTGAGCATCCATGGTGTCCCACAGAGGCGAGGACACTCCTGGGGTCATAGTGACTGAGGCTAGGACAGTCCTATGGTCACATAGGCTGTGTTATAGACATCAGTGAAGTCTCAGTGAAAGGTACAGATGTTCTTGTGGTCAAAGAAGTGATGAGTTGGTACCCCTTGGGCTAGGGACTGAGGGTGTATACTCCTTTGGTCACACGGAGTGGTTAATGGATACTCCTCAGTATAGACTGGGGAGTGGACTCTGCTGAGGTCACAGGCTGTGGTGTGTGTGGCTCTGGGGTCACACATATGGGTATTTAGACCCTCATAGGGTCACTCATATTGGGGAATGGACATTTGTGGAGTCACACACAGTGGGGAGTCAACACTTCTGGGTTACTCATATAGGGTTTGAACACTCAGAATCTCAGGGACTTGGATGTGAACACTGCTGGTGTGACACAGCTTTGGGGGTGGGCACTCCTGGGGTCACACATACTCTGTGCTGTGTGCTTTGTTGCTCAGTCATGTCTGGCTCTTTGCAGCCCATTGGACTGCAGCCTGCCAGGCTCCACTGTCAATGAGATTTTTCAAGAAGCAAAAATATTGAAACGAGTTGCCATTTCCTTCTCCAAGGGATCTTCCTAACCCAGGGACTGAACCCATGTCTCCTGTCTCTTGCATTGCAGGTGGATTCTTTACCCACTGAGCCATTGGGAAGCCTGAATGCATATTAACTCATTGTGTAGATGGGATTCTCCAGGCAAGAATACTGGAGTGGGTTGCCATTTCCTTCTCCAGATCTGTGGGGATAACTTATTTCCCACCTCTTTTGCCAAGACATTTTGAGGATGAAGTGACATTCTCAAGTTAAAACTGCTTCGTAACATGAAGTACAAGGCTGAAGATTTTTCCTAAAATTCAAAGCACAGAACTGGTTGGTCCAATGGCGTGGCATGAGGAGCTGGGAGAGTGGACACCAAGTTTGTAATCATGGATCTAACTGTGTGACCTTGAACAATTCACTTGCTTGGCCCAGCCTGAGATTCCTGGGGACCACACCCATCTGACAGGGAGTCATGGCGACAGATGGCTGTCCCCAAAAGTCATGCTTTATCTTCCCTAGTGTTGAGCTACTGCAAAGCAGCTGCCCAGGTATAAACTACATTTCCCACACCTTTTGCACAGGAATGGGGTCATATTGAGAGGGTAACAGGCAGGAAGGCCAGGGGTCTCCAAATGGAGGAAATAGGCTGCAAGTGTCAGACATTTTTATCTCTTTAAGCAGCAGGAGGAAACAAACTAGCAATATTTTTTCCTTCTCTATACAAATTTAAAAGGAGGTTTCTCTTAAAATACTGTGTTGCCATGACACCTGGTTTCACCTGAAGCTAACTATTCTCAAACCTTGAGTTAACCAATACATTTTTCTTATGGAAATGTTTGTCTTAAGCTATGTTAATGTGCTATGCATTTACCCCAGACTCTGTCTTCAAGTCAGGTTCAAATGGCTCAGAACCTACTTGACAAACCAGTATGTTATACTCAGATATTGTTCCCCTAATCTATGTAAACAAACTATTTGTATGGTAATCTGCCCTTCTACAAGATTCAAGTCAATCGTTTTATGGCCTGGGATGAATCATCTGGTGCCAAAATTAACACAAAATGCAATTTATGGATGAGGGGCCTGGTGCCATTCTGAGTTTGTTTGTTTTTTTTTCTTCAGCTAAGACAGCAAAAGAGATGATTTATTGTACACGTTACATTCAGCCACAACTGAGAAGAGAACTAGTCCATAGTTATCACAGGTCCAGGGCAAAGGACCAAAAGGGACGGCTTTGATACGAGCAAGGTAGGTCTCTCAAAGGTGGTCAAGGCGATCAGAATGGCCATAGATGTTCCAGATCCATTGAGAAGTTCTAGATAGTAGGCATGCAGTCCACAATTTGTACCAGCGTCCCTGGCCTCTGGCTTCCCTTGTTTCTGCTTCTGTGGCTTCCATGGGTGTACAAGTTTACTTGGACCTCTGCCTCATCTTTCTTCTTTTGCGCTTCAGCCTGCGCATTCGCTTCTTCCTCCACTTCGCTCTCATGGCGCAGAGGTTTCTCAAAAGATGGCGCTAAGGCCGAGAGCCATTCTGAATTTTAAGACATTCCTTTCTTTTCATTAACAGACTGCTAGTGACTATATAACATCCAGCTGAAGACTAGCAGGGGGGTACTCTTTCTGCCCCCTTCTGATGCCTATGTCAGAAGCTTTCTCTATTTCCTTTATACTTTAATAAAACTTTATTACACAAAAGCTCTGAGAGATCCAGCCTCGTCTCTGGCCCCAGATTGAATTCGTCTCCTCCGGAGGCCAAGAATCCCGGCGTCTTATCATTCAGCCACAACCTTTCAATATGGCCAGTCCTGCTGAATGGAGCTTGAGCTAAAATGATGTGTATACTTAACAAACAGTCATGTTTTCTTCATGTGACTTTTGTTCATCTTTTGGAGGTCGAGAGGCCCAAGAGAGGGAAGTCAGTTTATAAGGAGCCTGGGGTCCTCTGCCACTACTTGGAAGTCCACCTATGAACCAGGAAGACAGGTATTAATTTGTGACGTTTATTATTGTGTGACATCACTGGCATTGGGGTGTTGGTTTGTTACTGTGGAGAATTCATTCCTGAACACACACACAGTGCTGTGTGGATTGAATCCTCTGTTGAAATGGGCTCTGCAAGCTGAGGAGCCCATGGACAGGGCAGCCTTCTTCCCTGAGACCTCCTGGCTTCTAGGAGCTGCTTGTCCTTCTTTTATAGCAGACACAGCTCTGGCCAGCAGGAGGGGATAGGAGGGCATTTGCATCTCCAAGTTGGACACCAGCTCCACCGCTAGGGGTGGAGTGACCCTGGACATTTCTGGTGGCTGCTAACATTTTTTGACTCGTGGCCCCATCACTCAGCTGTCTTCCTTCATGGTCATAATGCCACCTCCTTTGTATGTGCATCTCCTCTTCTGTCTATCTCAAATCTCTCTCAGGCTCCCTCTTATAAGGACACTTGTGGTTACATTTAGAGCCCATCAGATAATCAAGATAATCTCCCTGTCTCTAGATCCTTCACTTAATCACATCTACAAAGTCTTTTTTTTTTTTGCCATGTAAGTAATTGTCACAAGTTTCAAGAATTAGGAGGTAGATAATTTTCTAGGGCTATTAGTTAGACTGGGTTTCCCAGGTGGCGCTAGTGGAAAAGAACCCACCTGCCAATGCAAGAGACACAAGAGACATGGGTTCGATCCCTGGGTCGTGAAGATTCCCTGGAGAAGGGCATGGCAACCCACTCCAGTATTCTTGCCTGGAAGATCCCATGGACAGAGGAGCCTGGTGGGCTACAGCCCATAGGGTTGCAAAGAGTCAGACATGACTGAAGCAATTTAGCAAGCAGGCATGCATTAATTAGCCTTCAATAGTTGAGGATGGCAGAAAGGAGCCCTTGGGGGAGTGACATCTTGGTTGAAATCTAAAGGATATGAAGTTAACCAAGCAGAAGAAGGGGAGACAGAATGTGCCAGCGACATGTGTCAAGCTCTTGGAGATGAGAACAAACAATGTTTTTTTATTTACAGAAAAGAAAGTCAAATTTATTTAATGAAAACTAGAATTAATAAAAATTAGCAAATACACACACACAAAAATATACACACAGCAGCAGCACTATGTATTGACTCACAGAGGGGAAAAGCAGTGGTCCAAGACCACTCAACATGGCTTGTCAGTTAAAGGAAAAAAAATCCGCATGTGCACACACACACACACACACACACACACACACTCATGCACACTCACACACACACGCAGGCCCACAAAAAACAACAAAAAAATAGAACTCAGTATTTTTCAACAGTACACTCAATCTACAACAAACAGATATTCAGAATTACATTACAATCCTTCCTTTTTTAATAAAAAAGATGCCCATCTTGGGTGTAAATATCTATATTTTTCAGCGGTTTACTGTTGACTTTTTTTTATTTTTTTTTAGGTTTTTTTTTCATTTATTTTTATTAGTTGGAGGCTAATTACTTTACAATATTGTAGTGGTTTTTGTCATACATTGACATGAATTAGCCATGTCCACCCGATCCCTCTGGGTCTTCCCGGTGCACCAGGTCCGAGCACTTGTCTCATGCATCCAACCTGGGCTGGTGATCTGTTTCACCCTAGATAATATACATGTTTCGATGCTGTTCTCTTGAAACATCCCACCCTCACCTTCTCCCACAGAGTCCAAAAGTCTGTTCTGTACATCTGTGTCTCTTTTTCTGTTTTACGTATAGGGTTATCATTACCATCATTCTAAATTCCATATATATGTGTTAGTATACTGTAATGTTCTTTATCTTTCTGGCTTACTTCACTCTGTATAATGGGCTCCAGTTTCCTCCATCTCATTAGAACTGATTCAAATGAATTCTTTTTAATGGCTGAGTAATATTCCATGGTGTATATGTACCACAGCTTCCTTATCCATTCGTCTGCTGATGGGCATCTAGATTGCTTCCATGTCCTGGCTATGATAAACAGTGCTGCGATGAACATTGGGGTGCATGTGTCTCTTTCAGATCTGGTTTCCTCGGTGTGTATGCCCAGAAGTGGGATTGCTGGGTCATATGGCAGTTCTATTTCCAGTTTTTTAAGAAATCTCCACACTGTTCTCCATAGTGGCTGTACTAGTTTGCATTCCCACCAACAGTGTAAGAGGGTTCCCCTTTCTCCACACCCTCTCCAGCATTTATTGCTTGTAGACTTTTGGATAGCAGCCATCCTGACTGGCGTATAATGGTACCTCATTGTGGTTTTGATTTGCATTTCTCTGATAATGAGTGATGTTGAGCATCTTTTCATGTGTTTGTTAGCCATCTGTATGTCTTCCCTGGAGAAATGTCTGTTTAGTTCTTTGGCCCATTTTTTGATTGGGTCATTTATTTTTCTAGAATTGAACTGCAGGAGTTGCTTGTATATTTTTGAGATTAATCCTTTGTCTGTTGCTTCATTTGCTATTATTTTCTCCCAATCTGAGGGCTGTCTTTTCACCTTGCTTATAGTTTCCTTTGTTGTGCAAAAGCTTTTAAGTTTCATTAGGTCCCATTTGTTTATTTTTGCTTTTGTTTCTAATATTCTGGGATGTGGGTCATAGAGGATCCTGCTGTGATTTATGTTGGAGAGTGTTTTGCCTATGTTCTCCTCTAGGAGTTTTATAGTTTCTGGTCTTATGTTTAGATCTTTAATCCATTTTGAGTTTATTTTTGTGTATGGTGTTAGAAAGTGTTCTAGTTTCATTCTTTTACAGGTGGTTGACCAGTTTTCCCAGCACCACTTGTTAAAGAGGTTGTCTTTTTTCCATTGTATATCCTTGCCTCCTTTGTCGAAGATAAGGTGACCATAGGTTCGTGGATTTATCTCTGGGCTTTCTATTCTGTTCCATTGATCTATATTTCTGTCTTTGTGCCAGTACCATACTGTCTTGATGACTGTGGCTTTGTAGTATAGTCTGCAGTCAGGCAGGTTGATTCCTCCAGTTCCATTCTTCTTTCTCAAGATTACTTTGGCTATTCGAGGTTTTTTGTATTTCCATACAAATTGTGAAATTATTTGTTCTAGTTCTGTGAAAAATACCATTGGCAGCTTGATAGGGATTGCATTGAATCTATAGATTGCTTTGGGTAGTATAACCATTTTGACAATATTGATTCTTCCAATCCATGAACACGGTATATTTCTCCATCTGTTTGTGTCCTCTTTGATTTCTTTCATCAGTGATTTATAGTTTTCTATGTATAAGTCTTTTGTTTCTTTAGGTAGATATACTCCTAAGTATTGTATTCTTTTTGTTGCAATGGTGAATGGTATTGTTTCCTTAATTGCTCTTTCTGTTTTCTCATTGTTAGTGTATAGGAATGCAAGAGATTTCTGTGTGTTAATTTTATACCCTGCAACTTTACTGTATTCATTGATTAGCTCTAGTAATTTTCTGGTAGAGTCTTTAGGGTTTTCTATGTAGAGGATCATGTCATCTGCAAACAGAGAGAGTTTCACTTCTTCTTTTCCTATCTGGATTCCTTTTACTTCTTTTTCTGCCCTGATTGCTGTGGCCAACACTTCCAAAACTATGTTGAATAGTAGTGGTGAGAGTGGGCACCCTTGTCTTGTTCCTGATTTTAGGGGAAATGCTTTCAGTTTTTCACCATTGAGGGTAATGCTTGCTGTGGGTTTGTCATATATAGCTTTTATTATGTTGAGGTATGTTCCTTCTATTCCTGCTTTCTGGAGAGTTTTGATCATAAATGGATGTTGAATTTTGTCAAAGGCTTTTTCTGCATCTATTGAGATAATCATATGGTTTTTATCTTTCAATTTGTTGATGTGGTGTATTACATTGATTGATTTGCGGATATTAAAGAATCCTTGCATTCCTGGGATAAAGCCCACTTGGTCATGGTGTATGATTTTTTTAATATGTTGTTGGATTCTGTTTGCTAGAATTTTGTTAAGGATTTTTGCATCTATGTTCATTGTTGACTTATTTTTAAATATATTAGTGTTATTACATATATACATCTTGTATTTACATACATTACATACATACATCTTGTATTTAATAGCCTTTCCTTTTATTTACTTCATGTGTCTAGCTTCCACCTACCACAAGTTTTTGGTTGGTAGGCAGACAGGTGCCTTATTCTCTGTGAAATTGAATGCAATGGTTTTAAACACTGGCCAGAAAATATTTGATTGCCATTTCAACACATGGAAATAGTTACATTGATGCCTAAATTGCCGTTTTCTGCAAAGAGCTGTGCAATGCTGGTGTCAAAGACTAGGCAGTCACTGTTCATAATGGCTGTTGCAATTCCCTTATGAATAGATCAAGGAGTGGCTTCCCAAGCCAATTGCTGCCTATGTGCTTTTAGCTCAAGTTGATAAGCAAACTTTTCAGCTTGCTCGGGTGTTCCTATCAGCTGTACAATTACAAAGAATTGCTGGTGACCATCGTAGTTTTCCTGTTTCTCCAAGACTAACATGAAGTGAAAGCCAAAACAGGACTGCATCATCACCCAGTCAACAGCACCAGGAAGATTAATGTCTGTAGCAAGGAAAACTATGTCCTCTCCCTGCAGGGTTGTGATGGACTCATGGTCATACATAAAATGTGGCACAGCAGCGTCCAAAGAGCCTTGCCATTTACAGGCAACACCAGGGAATGGACAGGAACAAGGTCTAAACTCACAGAGCTCTTCGTGGTCTGCTTTTTCTGTGTATGGCAAATTATTTCACATCCAGAAGAGGCGTATTTACAAGGGAAAAGTACTGAATTGGCCACTTTCTCCATAGCCAAGTTGCGAGTGGATCCTAATGGGCTCCGGCAAGTCAGACAGTGTGTGAGCTTTCGGCAACAGTTGTGACAAACAAGACGGCCACTCTGACAGGGAAGAATGGGTGGTAACACATAATCAAAGCAGAATGGACACTCATAAAAGACTCGCCAGGTCATTGTTGGCCGCAGGGGTGCCAGTCAGGGCAGGCATGCTCTGGGAGGACAGTGCACACATTGAGGTTCCAGTAGGTACCGCTGGTGCAGCCTTACGACTCATTTCTGTGGGCAGAGAGTGAACCTCAGATCTCGGTCCTGGCTAAAAGGTTCTCTGTTGCCAGCGCCAACAGCCACCACCGTGAGCAGCGCCAAAGCCTCTTCCCCAGGCCAACACCAAGAGGACACACTGGGTCGCTGCTGTCACTCGACAGTGTCCCCCTCAATGGCTGCCCCAGCTCTCCCTGGTCGCCACAGTTTTGCACATCATTGAACACCGCCATGCGCTCCCACTAAATAACACACACGATGACGGCAGTCGTCAGGAGGCGTGACCTCGCGCGTGCTGGCAGCCGGAAGGGGACTGAGAACAAACATTATTTTTAAAAGTATGTTTATTTATTTGGCGGCCCCGGGCCCTCGTTGCATGACAGGGAATCTCTGCTCTTCATTACGGCATGTGGGATCTGTTTAGTAGTGTCCTGTAAAATCAAGTTCCCTGACTGGGGATTGAACCCAGGACCTCTCCTTAGAGCAGAGAGTCTTAGCCACTGGACCACCAGGGAAATCCTAAGCACAAACAATTTCAACCTGGGGAAACCAAGCCGTTTAAGGTAGCAGACCAGCCTGTCCAGCAATAGGCACATCGCCAAGACCCAGGTTAGCCCAGCCAGGCAGAGGGAAGAGAAGGAAATAGGCAACCTGGCAATATCCTGGTGCAGCTCCATAGTCGTGTGTAGTGGACAGGCTGAGGGCTGGCCTGTGCCTCTCACCAGACCTGGAAACTTGGGCCGCCAGCCCCTACTCACGCACTCAGGAAGGCAGGTCTCTGGACCACAGTGTCCCCCCAGCACAGGTCAGTGAGGACTGACAGTGGTTAAAGATACTGGCTTCTAGAGTTGGGTGACCTGGGACCCCTGTCAGGATGGCCTTGTGCAGTTTACTTATCCTCTCTGAAGCCCTCTCTTCCCTTTCTTATACTCCAAGTAGTAGGTGTTTGCAAATGTTAGTAATTATGAATACCAAGAGATATTATGAGACTTGGGATATTTCAGGGGAGAGAGGTAAGAAGAATGCAGGGCCTCTAGGTCTGTATTCAGGGCGCCAGAGCTCACTTCCTCTTTTGTAAGCTGATTTGGTCTCTTTTTTGGTCTCCAGTGTTCTTGCCTGGAGAATCCACATGGACAGAGGAGCCTGGTTGGTGACAGTCCATGAGGTCACAAAAAGTTAGACACGACTGAGTGACTAAAACTTTCACTTTCACATTGGGTGTGTCCACAGGGTGATGTCTTGGAGGTGGTTCTATATCTGTGCCCCAATGCTTGAGGTCTCTGAGTTTCTTTGGGATGTTTGTTATTGGTACAAGGATTATGAATTGTTTTTTAGTCAGGGTCCAGGAAATGAGGCCTTTTAGCTGTTTGAGAATATGAGTTGTCTGAAGGGTATGAAGCATCTGAGTTCTTTTGCACGTGTGTTCCATGCCATAAAACCCCTGTCACTTAGGGTATACTCACACATTTGGTGGTTTCTGTGTAAGGGTGTGATGCCTGTGACTAATAAGTGGTCTGTTAGAAATTGGTCAGTTTTATGTCTCAAGTTGGAATTGTGTTTGCCAGTTGGTTTCCATGAAGTTTGTGAGCCTGTTTGATATCTGTTACCAATTTAGGAGATTTCTGAAAAGTTCTTTTTGGTGTTCTGTGTTTAAGGTGTGAGATGTCTGAACTCTCTAGGTGAATTCAGACTCTCTGGTGACTATGTCTAGGCTGCAGGGACTCTCTGGAGACATGTACCCCATAGTGTGAAATCTCTGGGCTATTTTGGATCCTGGTCCCAACATAGGAGGTCTGTGAACTCATGGGTATCTATGTTCATGGCCGGAGGTCTCCAAATTTTTTTCTGATCTTTGTCCAAGTGTGCGAGTTCTCTGAGCTCTTTGGGATCTGGGTCCCTGGATGTGAACATTTTCAGATTTGGGGATCTATATGTAGAGTGTGAAATCCCTGTATTTTTTTGGGTGGGAGGTTCTGTGTCACATGATGGGACTTCTGAGCCATCTGGGATATGTTTCCAGGTATGAAGAATCTGTTTCTATGGACAATCAGTATTAAGGGTATGATGTCTCTGACCTCTGTTCTGTTTCTAAGGGGTGGGATCTATTTAGCCATCTGTGTAACTGTGTGAGATCAACTGTCCATGGATTGGGGTTCCACAGTGTGAGACCTCTGCGATGTTTGGGGATTTGTGTCATGTCCTCTGAACTGTTTTGTTGAGCTGAATCTCAGGGAGATGAGATCGCTGAGGTGCTTACCACCGGTGCCCCTGAGTGAATTGCTTGAGCCCTTAGGGGGTGATGCGTTCCTAGGATGTGAATAGTCAGAGCTGTCTGGGGTATGTGTTCAGGTCTGAAGGTCTCTGATGTATTAGGATTCTATGTGACAGGATGTGAGATCTCTGCTTTGGATTTTCTCTGAATTTGTGAGGTCTGTGAGGTTGGCAGGAGTAGGGGGTGGAGTGAGTGGACCCGGTCCAAAGCTTGAGGCCTCAGAATTGTTTTCTGCTTTGCCCACAGTTTAAGACAAATGAGCTCCTTGGGAGTCTATGTTTCAGGGTGTGAGGTCTCTGCAGTGTTTCTGAATCATTGTCCCAGCCTATGAAATCTCTGAGTTTCTTGGGAATCGCTGTCCAAGGCCTCAGAATCATGTTCTGTGTCCAAGTGTGTGAGGTCTTCATGCTTGAATAGTCTGGTACCAAAGAATGAGATTGTTGAGGTGTTCATAGTTCTTTTTGTTGCAGTGTAAGTTTTCTGGGCTGTTGGAGTGTATTTTCTGCATGCATGTGAGGAATTTGTGCTTTGTGGGGCGATGTGGGTCCAGAGTTTAAAGTTTCTTAACTTTGCGGAAGTCTCTGTCAAAGATGTGGGAACTCATAACTCTTATGGGTCTAAATCTTACCACATGAAATCTTTGAGCTATTTGGCAGACGTTTTCATGTGTGAGGTCTTTGATGTTTGTGTGGGTCTCAGCTATAGGAATGAGGTTTTTTTTGTAAAAACAAATATTGGATTATAGTTGTTTATCACTAGCTTATGGGCTTCCCTGTGGCTCAGCTGGTAAAGAATCACCTGCAATGCAGGAGACCTGGGTTCGATCCGTGGGTTGGGAAGATCCCCTGGAGAAGGGAGCAGCTACCAAATCCAATATTCTGACCTGGAGAATTCCATGGATTGTATAATCCATGGGGTCACAGAGTCAGACACAACTGAGCAACTATAACTTTCATGTACTTTTACAGAGCCTCAGCAGAGTGAAGCCACAGTGTACAAGGAGCCTGGGGTCTTCTGCCACTACTTGGAAGTCCACCTGTCAACCAGGAACACAGGTATTAGTCTGTGATGTTTATTATTCTGTTGCACCACTGACATTGGGGTGTTGGTTTGTTACTGGAGGAGAATTCATTCCTGAACACACACACAGTGCTGTGTGGATCGAATCCTCTGTGGAAATGGGCTCTGCAAGCCGAGGAGCTCAAGGACAGTGCAGCCTTCTTCTGGGAGGGCCTCCTGGCTTCTAGGATTTGGTTTTCCTTCCTTTATGGCAGACACAGCTCTGGCCAGGGGGTGGGGATGGGAGGGCATTTGCATCTCCAAGCTGGACCCTGCTCTGGGCAACACTGCTGGGGGCAGAGTGACCCTGGACATGGAATGCTGTTCTTCAGAGACTAGAGATGAATGAGGTGCTGGTGTTATATAGCCTGCTTGGCTTTAATAATGGGCTTCAGGGTCCATCTAGAGTTGGGAGAGTTCAGCCACAACTTTCTATACATACATTAAATATAACTTTGATTTCACTAAATGCCTCCAGCAGTGGATTTCTTCTTCTTAGAATGAAGGCACTTTCTGTTGTAAATGAGACCCATCATGCTCCTTCCCACCCCCACCACTGGATCCAGTGCTTCTCCTAGGACAAAGCCCCTGGGGCTAGTGGGGCAGTGGGCAGGGGTCCCCCAACTGGGCCACCTTCAGGGCCATTTGATGTTCTTATGATACAGCCCCACACAATATGCTGCGATAGTTCTTGTTTAGACAGTATTATTTCTACCCCAAAGGAAATTCCTGCCAGAATTCCTAGGCAGTTCCATGGTTGGGGCTCTGCTTTTTCACTGGCAAGGGGTGTGGTTCAATCCCTGATCAGGGAATGAAGATCCCCAAAACCTTGCAGCAAAACCAAAAAAAGAAAAGAAAAATGCTCTCTTTCCACCAGATGCAGACATTTAAACCACGTAAGCTCTGTAGCTCTGTTTCCTTGTTTATAAAATAGACATGCTAGAACCTAGCCTGGCCATTTCAAAGGGGTAGTTAAGAGATTATCTGAAAGGGTTTTTTTTTTTTCCTTCAGTAAAGCATTCTTCTCCCTGCAAGTAACAGAAAGTTCTATTAGAGTGCCTTTAAGTGGGAAGGCTTTATTTTCTCCCATTACCAGAACATTTGAGGTTGGCAGTCATAGGCTCAATGATACTGTAAACAGCTTCGAATATTTTCTCCATCTTTCACCTTGATCATCTTTAAGCACACTGACTTTTATGTTTTCATGTTTATGCCTTGTGGTCCCAAGATGGCTACTGTACCTCCAGCCCTCACATCTATATCCAATCTTGGAAAAAGGGATCAGAAAAATGGCTTTCTAATAGGGCACTGTCTGGTTGAGTCTTCCAGCTTCTGGTGGCTGCTAGCATTTTTTGGCTTGTGGCCCCATCACTCCAATGTCTTCCTCCATGGTCACAATGCCACCTCCTCTGTGTGTGCATCTCCTCTACTATCTATCTCAATCTCTCTCAGGCTACCTCCTATAAGGACACTTGTGGTTACATTTAGAGCCTGTCAGATAATCAAGATAATCTCCCTGTCTACAGACCCTTCACTTAATCACATCTACAAAGTCTTTTTTGCCATATAAGTGAACAGTCACAGGTTTCAAGGATTAGGAGGTAGATAATTTTTTAGGGCTATTAGTTAGCCTGGACTTTCCGGGTGGCAGTAGTGGTAAAGAACCCACCTGCCAATGCAGGAGACCTAAGAGATGTGGGTTGGATCCCTGGGTCAGGAAGATCCCCTGAAGAAGGACATGGCAACCCACTCCAGTATTTTTGCCTGGAAGATCCCATGGACAAAGGAGCCTGGCAGGCTACAGTCCATAGGGTCGCAAAGAGTCAAACACAACTGAAGCGACTTAGCAGGTACACATGCGTTAATTAGCCTTCCACAGTTGAGGATGACAGGAAGGGGCCCTTAAGTAAGTGACATCTTGTTTGAAATGTAAAGGATATGAAGTTAACCAAGCAGAAGGGGAGACAGAATGTGCCAGTGATATGTATAAAAAGCACTTGGAGATGAGAACAGTCAATGTTTTTTTATTTATAGAAAAGAAACTCAAATTTATTTAATGAAAACTAGGATTCATAAAATTAGCAAATCCAGACACACAAAATATATACAAACAGCAGCAGCACTATGTATTGACTCACATAGGGGAATATCAGTGGTTCAAAGGCACTCAACACATCTTGTCAGTTAAAGGGAAAAAAATCCAAACACACACACAGGCACATGAAAAACAAAACAAAACAAGAACCCAGCATTTTTCAACAGTACCCTCAATCTACAGCAAACACAAATTCAGAACTCCTTTACAATGCTTCCTTTTTTAATACAAAAGATGCTCATGTTGCATGTAAATATATCTATATTTTTCAGTGGTTTACTGTTGACTTTTTAAAAATATATTAATGTTATTACATGCAAATCTTCCCTGTATTTAACAGCCTTTCCTTTGATTTACCACCATGTGTCTAGCTTCCACCTACCAAAGGTTTCTGGTTGGTAGGCAGACAGGTGACTTATTCTCTGGGAAACTGAATACAATAGTTTTATTTTTTTTTTTATTTATTTTTTTTATTTTATTTATTTTATTTATTTATTTATTTTTTTTATTTTTATTAGTTGGGGGCTAATTACTTTACATCATTACAGTAGTTTTTGTCATACATTGAAATGAATTAGCCATGGATTTACATGTATTCCCCATCCCGGTCCCCCCTCCCACCTCCCTTGCCACCCGATCCCTCTGGGTCTTCCCAGTGTACCAGGCCCGAGCACTTGTCTCATGCACCCAACCTGGGCTGGTGATCTGTTTCACCCTAGATAATATATGTGTTTCAATGCTGTTCTCTTGAAACATCCCACCCTCGCCTTCTCCCAGAGTCCACAAGTCTGTTCTATACATCTGAGTCTCTTTTTCTGTTTTGCATATAGGGTTATCGTTACCATGTTTCTAAATTCCATATATATGTGTCAGTATACTGTAATGGTCTTTATCTTTCTGGCTTACTTCGCTCTGTATAATGGGCTCCAGTTTCATCCATCTCATTAGAACTGATTCAAGTGAATTCTTATTTTTTTTTTCATTTCTCTCTTTTATTTTTTATTTTTTAATTTTTATTAGTTGGAGGCTAATTACTTTACATCATTACAGTAGTTTTTGTTATACATTGATATGAATTAGCCATGGATTTACATGTACTCCCCATCCCAGTCCCCCCTCCCACCTCCCTCTCCACCCGATCCCTCTGGGTCTTCCCAGTGCACCAGGCCCGAGCACTTGTCTCATGTACCCAACCTGAGCTGGTTATCCATTTCACCCTAGATAATATACATGTTTCAATGCTGTTCTCCTGAAACATCCCACCCTCGCCTTCTCCCAGAGTCCACAAGTCTGTTCCATACATCTGAGTCTCTTTTTCTGTTTTGCATATAGGGTTATCGTTACCATCTTTCTAAAGTCCATATATATGTGTTAGTATACTGTAATGGTCTTTATCTTTCTGGCTTACTTCGCTCTGTATAATGGGCTCCAGTTTCATCCATCTCATTAGAACTGATTCAAGTGAATTCTTTTTTTTTTTTTTCATTTCTCTCTTTTATTTTTTATTTTTTAATTTTTATTAGTTGGAGGCTAATTACTTTACATCATTACAGTAGTTTTTGTTATACATTGATATGAATTAGCCATGGATTTACATGTACTCCCCATCCCAGTCCCCCCTCCCACCTCCCTCTCCACCCGATCCCTCTGGGTCTTCCCAGTGCACCAGGCCCGAGCACTTGTCTCATGTACCCAACCTGAGCTGGTTATCCGTTTCACCCTAGATAATATACATGTTTCAATGCTGTTCTCCTGAAACATCCCACCCTCGCCTTCTCCCAGAGTCCACAAGTCTGTTCCATACATCTGAGTCTCTTTTTCTGTTTTGCATATAGGGTTATCGTTACCATCTTTCTAAATTCCATATATATGTGTTAGTATACTGTAATGGTCTTTATCTTTCTGGCTTACTTCGCTCTGTATAATGGGCTCCAGTTTCATCCATCTCATTAGAACTGATTCAAGTGAATTCTTTTTAATGGCTGAGTAATATTCCATGGTGTATATGTACCACAGCTTCCTCATCCATTCGTCTGCTGGTGGGCATCTGGGTTGCTTCCATGTCCTGGCTATTAGAAACAGTGCTGCGATGAACATTGGGGTGCACGTGTCTCTTTCAGATCTGGCTTCCTTGGTGTGTATGCCCAGAAGTGGGATTGCTGGGTCATATGGCAGTTCTATTTCCAGCTTTTTAAGAAATCTCCACACTGTTCTCCATAGTGGCTGTACTAATTTGCATTCCCACCAACAGTGTAAGAGGGTTCCCTTTTCTCCACACCCTCTCCAGCATTTATTGCTTGTAGACTTTTGGATAGCAGCCATCCTGACTGGCGTATAATGGTACCTCATTGTGGTTTTGAGAAAAGACAGCCCTCAGATTGGGAGAAAATAATAGCAAACGAAGCAACAGACAAAGGATTAATCTCAAAAATATACAAGCAACTCCTGCAGCTCAATTCCAGAAAAATAAATGACCCAATCAAAAAATGGGCCAAAGAACTAAACAGACATTTCTCCAGAGAAGACATACAGATGGCTAACAAACACATGAAAAGATGCTCAACATCACTCATTATCAGAGAAATGCAAATACAATAGTTTTAAATACTGGCCAGAAAGTGTTTGCCATTTCAACACATGGAAATAGTTACATTCATGCATAAATCGCCATTTTCTGCAAAACGCTGTGCAATGCTGGTGTCAAAAACTAGGCAGTCACTGTTCATGATGGCTGTTAAAATTCCCTCATGAATAGACCGAGGAGTGGCTTCCCAAGCCAATCGCCGCCTGTGAGCATTTAGCTCAAGTCGATAAGCAAAATTTTCAGCTTGCTTGCGTGTTCCTATCAGCTGTACAATTGCAAAGAATTGCTGGTGACCATCGTAGTTTTCCTGTTTCTCCAAGACTAGCATGAAGTCAAAGTCAAAACAGGACTGCACCATCACCCAGTCAATAGAACCAGGAAGATTAATGTCTGTAGCAAGGAAAATTATTTTCTTTCCCTGTAGGGTTGTAACGGACTCATGGTGATGCATCAGATGTGGCACAACAGCATCCAAAGAGCCTTGCCATTTACAGGCAACACCAGGGAATGGACAGGAACAAGGCCTAAACTCACAGAGTTCTTCATGGTCTGCCTTTTCCGTGTATGGCAGAGTTAGTTCACATCCAGAAAAGGAATATATACATGGGAAAAGTAATGAATTGGCCACTTCCTCCATAGCCAAGTTGCGAGTGGACCCCAATGGGCCCCGGCAAGTCGGACAACATGAGAGCTTTGGGCGACAGTTGCGACAAACAAGATGGCCACTCTGACAGGGAAGAATGGATGGTAACACATAGTCAAAGCAGAACGGACACTCAGAAAGACTCGCCAGGTCGTTGTTGGCCGCAGCGGTGCCAGTCAGGGCAGGCACGCTCTGGGAGGATGGTATACACGTTGAGGTTCTAGTAGGTACCGCTGGTGCAGCTTCACGGCTCATTTCTGTGGGCAGAGAGCACGCTTCGGACCCTGGTCCTGGCTCAAACGCGTTTCTTTGCCAACGCCAACCGCTGCCACCACCTCTTCCTCAGGCGACCACTGAAGGGACACTCTGGGAAGCCTTTGTTGCTCAGGAGTGCGCCTCGCAGTGGATGCCCCAGTGCCCTGGCCGCAGTTTTGCACGTCATCAAACCCCGCCCCCCACGCCTGCTAAATACCACACACTAAAGAGAGGCCCTCTTAAGGAGGCACTGCCCGCGCACCGGCGGCCCTGAGGCGGCAAGAACAAACAATATTTTTTAAATTATGTTTATTTATTTGGCAACCCCGGGTTGAAGTTGCATGACAGGGTATCTCTGATCTTCATTGTGGCATGCAGAATCTCTTTAGTTGCATCCTGTGAAATCTAGTTCCCTGACTGGGGATTGAACCCAGGCCCTCTCCTTAGAGCAGAGAGTCTTAGCCACTGGACCACCAGGGAAATCCTAAGCACAAACAATTTCAACCTGGGGAAACCAAGCCGTTTAAGGTAGCAGACCAGCCTGTCCAGCAATAGGCACATCGCCAAGGCCCAGGTTAGCCCAGCCAGGCAGAGGGAAGAGAAGGAAATAGGCAACCTGGCAATATCCTGGTGCAGCTCCATAGTCGTGTGTAGTGGACAGGCTGAGGGCTGGCCTGTGCCTCTCACCAGATCTGGAAACTTGGGCCGCCAGCCCCTACTCACGCACTCAGGAAGGCAGGTCTCTGGACCACAGTGTCCCCCCAGCACAGGTCAGTGAGGACTGACAGTGGTTAAGATACTGGCTTCTAGAGCTGGGTGACCTGGGACCCCTGGCAGGATGGCCTTGTGCAGTTTACTTATCCTCTCTGAAGCCCTCTCTTAAGTACTCCAGGTAGTAGATGTTTGCAAATGTTAGTAATTATGAATACCAAGAGATATTGTGAGCCTTGGGATATTTCAGGGGAGAGAGGTAAGAAGAATGCAGGGCCTCTAGGTCTGTATTCAGGGCGCCAGAGCTCACTTCCTCTTTTGTAAGCTGATTTGGTCTCTTATTGGTCAAGCTGGTTCAAGTTGGCTTCTGTTACTTGTAAACAAAAGCATTTTATCTGATAAAGGTTTTTGTTTTTACTTAGAGAATTAAGAAAAATTTTAAAGTGGAGAGTGTTGTGATGAAAAATTTAGCTGAAGTTCAGCAGTTTTTTGTTTTTACATTTTGCATTTCCAGCAGGCAGAATGATGCCCTTACCCCTCAAAGATGTCTCAGTCCTAATTCCCAGAACCTGTGAATATATTAGGAATTCCCAGGTAGCACTAGTGCCACAGATCCCATCTGCCAATGCAGGAGATGTAAGAGATATGGGTTCAATCCCTGGGTTGGGAAGATCTCCTGGAGGAGGGCATGGCAACCCACTCTAGTATTCTTGCCTGGAGAATCCCATGGACAGAGGAGCCTGGTGGGCTACAGTCCATAGGGTCGCACAGAGTCAGACACAACTGAAGGGACTGAGCATGCATGCACATGAATATGGTACATTATGTGGTAAAAGAAAAATCAAGGTTTCATATGGAATTAATGTTGTAAATCAAGTGACCTTAAAATAGGGAGAGTATCATGGATTATCTGGTGGACCCAGTGTAATCACAGGGGTCCTTCAAAGTGAAGAGGGAGTCAGAATCGATAAGATGGGAGAACTCAGCTGAAGTTATTAGCTTTCAAGATGGAGGAAGTAGGTCAGGAACTGAGGAATGAAGGGGCCTCTGAAAGCTGGAAAAGGCAAGAATACACAATTTCCCTTAGAGCATCTAGAAAGGAACACAGGCCTGCTAACGCCTTGATTGGAGGCCAGTGAGACCCGTGTTATGTTCATTGCCAAAGCCATAGCCACCATTGAGCAATCTGTGCATCCCACATGTGGGCTCCTCAGAGCCAAGCAGCACAGCCCAGATCTAGCCTACTCCTTCCTCCTCTCTCCACATTGTAGACAAATAGATAAAATTTGTGCCTGGCTGTTCTGGGCTGAACTGTTTTCTTCCCAAATTCAGATGTTGAAGCCCTAGTCCCCAGTTGCTCAGAAGGTGACCGTAACTGGAGATATGGCCTTTAAAAGGATGGTTAAGTTAAAATAAGGTTGAGTGGGCCCTAATCCACTCTGATTGATATCCTTTTAAGAAGGGCAAGATTAGGACAGCAAAAACACAGAAAGACCAGGTGAAGACACAATGAGAAGGTGGCCATTTGCAAGCCAAGGAGAGAGGCCTCAGGAGAAACTAACCATGCCAGCACTTAGATTTGGGGCTTTTAGCCTCTGGAATTGTAAGAAAATACATTTCTGGTGTGTCAGCCACTCACCTGTGATATTCTGTTATGGCAGTCTGAGAAGACTAATACACTGACATTGCCTGCTACTTTGCTCCAAAGAAACAACTTCTGTGTGATAATAATTTCAAAATAGGTTCTGAGTCCGTTCAGTTCAGTCGCTCAGTCGTGTCTTGACCCTTTGCGACCCCATGGACTGCAGCACCCCAGGCTTCCCTGTCCAGAGGGCTGATTTAATTCCTCCAAGATACTTCATTTTCAATGTCTTATAACTTCTCAGCAAACCTGTGAATCTGTGGCAGATCAGAATGGTGCTTATGACTCCTCATTTGACAGAAAACACAGGCCTATGGGGAACATAAGACTTGACCAAAGTCACACGTTTGCATATGGCTCTCCGGACACCAGCCCTAACATGGCATAGGAATGCTGAGATTAGGGGCCTAGAAATACATCACTCTGTCTAGAACAGAGTCCATCACATCAACAGTTTTCTTCTGGAAGTATCACATTTGATTTTGGCCCTGATCTCTAAGATGTCCTTATCCTGTTGTTCAGAGAGCCTTTTTAAAATTTATTTTATTTTATTTTATTTTAATAATTATTTATTTATTTTTGGCTGTGCTGGGTGTTCATTGCTGTGAGGGCTTTCTCTAGTTGTGGTGATAGAGGACTACTCTCTAATGGCAGTGCGTTGGCTCCTCATTCCAGTGGCTTCTCTTGTTGCAGAGCACAGGTTCTAGAGGTGTGGGCTTCAGTGGTTGTAGTACATGGGCTTAGTTGCCCAAGAGCATGTGGAATCTTCCCAGACCAGGGACAGAATTCGTGTCTCCTGCAATGGCAGGTGGACTTTCAACCACTAGGGAAATCCAAAAATATGTAGTTTTATATTGAGTTGATTTACAACGCTGTGTTAGTTTCAGGTGTACGGCAAAGTGATTCAGTTATATATTTACATATATTGATTCTTCTTCCAATTCTTTTCCCATTTAGTTTATTAAGGTTATTGAGCAGAGTGAGACAACATTTTATATTTAAAAAAAAAGCATTGAAAACCTTTTTTTAAAAATTTGTTAATGGTAATTTGATGAACACAAAATCAAACTGAACCCTTCCTGGCTCTCCCTCACTAACTCAAGGTTATGAAATTTTCATGGATTTTTAAAACACATTCATATTAATTAGAATATAACTCAATTTTAAAATGAGGATCCAGCTGCCAATATTGCTATTAGGTCATTTTTTAAGTTGAGAAAACATTCACCAATCATACTTGGGCTTACAGTTGCCTGTGCGATGGTGAGGTCAGTGGGCATGCAGGGCCCTCAGACATCACCTTGCAAGCCAGGTGGAGAAAGGCTCCAAGGACCTGCCTGAGAGCCATTGCTCCATGTTGGGTGAGAAGAATGGGGAAGCTAGTTTCAACCTTCGAGCTGGCATTTGGCAGACACTTGACTGCATTTCTCCATGACCCCTCATGTTTGCAGAGAACCTGGTTGGAAGGTGAAAGTGAAGATGGAGTAGAAGTGGTTGCCCCAGCATGTCCCAAACTCCAGTGCTTCCAGGGTTCAGCATTTTCATGAATGAAGCCAGATAGGCAGTGGTCTCTGGGGGCACTGGGGACCCCATGTCTCATCTAGAGGGGCAGCCACTACCCAGCTCTCATATATGGCTGCTGTACAGGTGGCCAGATCTTCTGATATCTCAACAGAAACCAGATACTGCAGTCTAGTAGAGGATCTTTTACTAGTTGGTCACTAGTTAAAATTTTCAAAATCCTTTGCATCCGATAGACTAGTGGGCAAAAGATTTGAACTGGCCCATTACAGAAGAGCTGCCCAAATGTTCTATAACCATGTTGGAGAGGAAAAGTTAAAATTTTACATAACCTTCTATTCCTTCTTGTCTCTATAACTCAGCTTGCTCCTTGCAAAGTCTGGATCACGTAGGTCACATGGTCTCAGAAAGTGGGGACTTAACAATACTAGGAACTGGAGCTTATCTCACTCACCCTTGTCCTGCTCTTTGCAGTTGCCCAGCCCCTGCAAACCTGCTTAATCATGCCTGTGTAAAGGTCAGGCATCCCCCTCCCCATCTTGACTGCTGTTCCCACACATGCGAAACCCCTTAGTTTAAACCAGCCTATTAACAGCTAGTGTTGCCCACTATAGTCTGTCTATAAAAACTCTGTAACCCCTTTGTTCGGGGCTCAGAGCTTGGAGTGTTAACTCCTCTGGGCCCGCTGGCATAATAAACCTGAGTTCTCCAACTCTCCGAGTGTGGTGCTTGGTTTCTCAAGTACTGGTTTCTGCAACAATGTGAAAGGTGTTCAACCTCATTATTCATTAGGGAAATGAAAATTAAAACTAAAAGAAGAACTTCACTTCACATCAGACTGGCAAAAAAGAAAAAATATTTTAATGTAATTCTTTCTACACTGTTGGTGGGAGGGCCAAATGAGGCGATCACTTTGGAAGCCATTTGAAATTCTTTAGGAAAGATTAAAGGGATACATCCTCTATGACCCAGAGATGACACTCTTTGCTGCACACTGGGTGGACTGTGTACCCAATGGAATGCTACAGTGTGATGAGGAGGAATATTACAGCTACACGCAACAACACATATGCATCTCATAGACATACAGTTGAGAAAAAGAAGCAAGACACTAAAAATACCTAATGTATTAGTTCATTTATATCCTATTCAAAATATGCAGAGCTAAACTCTGTCTTTATGTTCACACATGTGAATGGTAAGGAAAAAGAAATGCAAGGCAATCATGACCACAGAAGTCAGGGGAGTGGTTCTATCTGTAGAGAGAGGACCATACACTTGGGAAGTGTCCCACCAAGGGTCTCTGTCGTCCTGGCCATGCTCTATTTCAGTGGCCAGTGACTATAACCTGTGAGCAAAGTCTTTTCTGCTGCCTGTATGTGTATAGCCATGAGCTACAAACAGTGAAAGTTTTTACCTTTTAAAATTATAAAAAATGATTTAACAACTTTTGTGATACATGAAAAATACAGGAATTTCAAATTTCAGTTTGTGTGAATAAAGTTTTATTGCAACAGCCACCATCCTTCATTGACCTATTGTCTATGGCTACTTTCATGATAATGACACAGTTGATTGGTGTGACAGAGACCATATGGTGTCTTGCAAAGCCTCAAATATTTATTATCTGGTCCTTTACAGAAGAATTTACTGACATCTTTTAGCTCTATTTCTTCACTTAACAGGCAGTTTCGTTTGTGTTTATACTGCTGTGCAGTATAAATCTGATGAAACCCATTGTGTGTATGTGTGTATAAGTATGTGTGGTGTCTGGTGCCAAGGTATGGGGCAGGCTTGTCAGGCATCCTATATATATAGGGCCTGTCCTGTATTTATTTTGTCCATGTCCCTGCATTGCCTTTGTCAGGATACCCCAAATCCTGTATATAGTTTTTATTTCAGCGTTGAATTACAAAAACTGGACCTGTGTGTCTCTCGGCAAGAATACTGGAGTGGGTTGCCATTTCCTTCTCCAGGAGATCTTCCCACCCAGGGATCAAACTCCAATCTCTTGCATCTCCTGTATTGGCAGGCAGATTCTTTACCACTAGCGCCACCTGGGAAACCCACAAAAACTGCACAGTTGGAGCCATTTTTCTGCCATAGTAATTGGTTCTTTGCCTTTTCCCTTGTGTCCCTCAGCATGTGGGATCTCAGTTTCCCTACCAGGGATCAAACTTGTGCTCCCTACATTGGAAGCATGGAGTCTTAACCACTGGACCACAAGGGAAATTCCAGTATTTGCTTCTTAAATCGCTAACAGGGCAACACTACTGAAAATCATACCTCCCCAAATAAAGATCTGGAAAATCTCTTACAGTTGCTCCTGCAGATTTGAGGGAGGAAAGACCAAAAAGGGTGGCTAAGAATGAAAAATACACACTGCAGAAAGGAAAAGGCTGTTTTGTGGGCAAAGTCTCAAGTTGTGACCAGGTAATCACTGTTTAGATATAACTTCAGCTGTGTGCACGTGCTTGGAAAATCAGCCAGCCAAGAATAGCCTCACCCCAGGGACTATATTTGTGAGACTTGGCACATCAACGACAGGCCCAAGCTTCAAAAAGTGGGCAAACCATCTGAACAGGCAAATTACAGAAGACATTACAAATGTCCAATAAATGTGGAAGATGTTCAACCTCATAAATTGCAGAAAAATGCAAATTAAAACCACAATAAGGAAGGTCACATAGTATCAGATAGTAAAAAGAAAAGAAAAAAATTCAAGATAATTCTTTGTGCACTGCTGGTGGGAGTGTAAAATGATTGAAGCGTTTTGGAAAACCATTTGGAATTGAAAGGTTTCTGCTGAGCTGTGAAAGACGCTGGGATTCTTGGCCTCCAGAGGAGAGGAATTCAATCCGGGGCCAGTGATGAGGCTTGATTGCTCAGAGCTTTTGTGTAATAAAATTTTCAGTTCAGTTGCTAGTTGTGTCTGACTCTTTGTGACCCCATGGACTGCAGCATGCCAGGTTTCCCTGTCCATCACCAACTCCCGGAGCTTGCTCAAACTCATGTCCATCAAGTCAATGATGCCATCCAACCATCTCATCCTCTGTCATCCCCTTCTCCTCCTGCCTTCAATCTTTCCCAACATCAGGGTCTTTTCTAATGAGTCAGTTCTTTACATCAGGTGGCCAAAGTATTGAAGTTTCAGCTTCAGTATCAATTTTATTAAAGTATAAAAGAGATAGAGAAAGCTTCTGACATACACATCAGAAGGGGGCAGAAAGAGTGCCCCCTGCTAGTCTTTAGCAGTAAGTTATATACCTACTAGCAGGCTGCTAATTAGAGAAAGGAAATGTCTCAAAACTCAGACAGTGGCACCAGGCCCCTCACCCACAACATGTATTTTGAGATAACACTGGCACAAGGTGAGTCATCCCAGGCCATAAAATGATTGACATGTATCTTGAAGAAAGGCAGGTTTCCAAGCAAATACATAGTTTCATTAACACAGATTAGGAGAACAATTGTATGAGTAAAACATACTGGTTTGTTGAGCCATTATCGGTTCTGAGTTCTGAACCAACTTGAAGAAAGACAGAGTCTAGGGTAAATACATAGTTCATTAACATAGCTTAAGAAAAACATTTCCATAAGAAAAACACATTGGTTAGCTGCAAGGTTTGAGAAAAGTTAAGTTCAGGTGGAACCAGGTGTTGTCATGGCAACACAGAATTTTAAAAGAAACTTTTTAATTTTGTATAGAGAAGGGAAAAAAACACTTGTAGTTTATTTCCTCCATTTGGGGGCCTCTAGCCTTCCTGCCTGTTACCCTCTGAAAATCATTTAAGAAAGTTTAAATATACGCGTTTTCTGTGATCTAGAAATTCCGCTTCTCCAGGCACACTGGAGAAAGGATAAACAAACTGTGGAATAATCCACCGAATAAATTATCCCTGGGTGACAAATGCCGAGTCCTAAGAGTCAGGCAGTCAAAAATCCTCCTGAATACTAGCCAATCAGAGACAACCCCACGCTTCTATCCAACAGCCAAATCAGCAAGTGCTCACTCCCAGAGCCTGTTCTAAAGTGGACAGTTGAGAGCAAACTTACTCCAGCCATTGCAGGAACAGGCTACAAGTCCATTGATGCCTCCACATTCCTGCTTCTCATGTCTGCCATCCCTAGACCTCAGCTCCTTTGAACCTTCTCAAAACTCTGGCTTCATTCGGGAAATCTGTGCCTTATAAAGCACAGCTTTCTCTCACAGGTAACGTGAAGTTCACCTTATTTGAACAAAGCTAGTGGAGGTGACGGAATTCCAGCTGAGCTATTTCAAATCCTAAAAGATGATGCTTTTAAAATGCTGCACTCAATATGCCACAAATTTGGAAAACTCAGCAGTGGCCACAGGACTGGAAAAGGTCAGTTTTCATTCTGATCCCAAAACAATGCCAAAGAATGTTCAAATTACTGTACAATTGCACTCATTTCACATGCTAGCAAGATTATGCTCAAAATCCTTCAAGCTAGGCTTCAGCAGTACATGAACCAAGAACTTCAGATGTACAAGCTGGATTTAGAAAAGGCAGAAGAACCAGAGATCAAATTGCCAGCATGCACTGGATCATAGAAAAAAGCATGGAAGTTCCCCCAAAATCATCTACTTCTGCTTCATTGACTACCCTAAAGCCTTTGACTGTGTAGATCACAACAAACTGTGGAAAATTCTTAAAGAGATGGGAATACCAGACCACCTTTCCTGTCTCCTGAGAAACCTGTATGCAGATCAAGAAGCAACAGTTAGAACCAGATGTGCAAGAATGGACTGGTTCAAAATCAGGAAAGGAGTATGTCAAGGCTGTATATGGTCACCCTGCTTATTTAACTTTATGCAGAGTACATCATATGAAATGCTGGGCTGGATGACTCACAAGCTGGAATCAAGATTGCTGGGAGAAATATCAGTAACCTCAGATATGCAGATGACACCACCTTAATGGCAGAAATCGAAGAGAAATTAATGAGCCTCTGATGAAATTGAAAGAGGACAGTGAAAGAGCTGGCTTAAAACTCCACATTCAAAAAGACTAAGATCATGGCATCCAGTCCCATCACTTCATGGCAAATAGATGGGGAAAAAATGGAAACAGTGACAGACTTTATTTTCTTGGGCTCCAAATCACTATGGACAGTGACTGCAGCCATGAAATTAAAAGACGCTTGCTCCTCCAGGGAAAGCTGTGGCAAAGCTAGACAGCATATTAGTAAGCTGAGACATCACTTGGCTGACAAAGGTCCGTATACTCACAGAGATGGTTTTCCCAGTAGTCATGTACAGACGTGAGCATTGGACCGAAGAAGGCTGAGCACCGAAGAATTGGTGCTTTCGAACTGTGGTTCTGGAGAAGACTCTTAAGAGTCCCTTGGACTGCAAGGAGATCAAACCAGTCAATCTGAAAGGAAATCAACCCTGAATATTCATTGAAGGACTGATGCTGAAGCTGAAGCTCCAATACTTTGACCACCTGATGGGAAGAGCTGACTCATTGGAAAAGACCCTGATGCTGGGGAAGATTGAGGGCAGGAAGAGAAGGGGATGATAGAGGATGAGATGGTTGGTTGACATCCTTGACTCAATGGACATGAGGTTGAGCAAACTCTGGGAGACAGTGAAGGACAGGGAAGCCTGGTATGCTGCAGTCCATGGGGTCTCAAAGAGTCGGACACCCTGAGTGACTGAAGAACAAGGTGGATTTTGGCTCTATCTGTTTGTAATAATTTTTAGTGGTTGCTGTAGGGATTGCAATGAATATACCTAAGTTTTCCGTCTTTTTGGAGTTGATATTTTAGCACTTCAGGTAAAATGTAGAAGTTTTGCAACCAGGTATCTGCCTTTACCCTATGTTCTGTTATATTGTCATATGTGTTACATCTGTATATTCTGAAACATCAACAGACAATGATAACATTTTGCTTAGAAAAATCATTCATATTTTAAAGTATTTATGAGGAAAAAAACTGTGTTTTATGTTTACCCAGATATTTACCATTTCTGTTGCTCTTCCTTCATTCCTGAACTTCCAAGTTTCCCTCTGGTGTTATTTCTCTTGATCATTTCTTGTAGAGCAGGTCTGCTGTTGACAAGTTCTCTTAATTTTCTGTCATCTGAGAATGTATTTTGTTCTCAGTTCTGAATGTCATTTTTGCTGATTAGAAGTCTGGGTTGACTGTTACTTTCAAGACATTGTTCCACTGTCTTTTGGCCACTGTATTTCTGATGAGATATGTGTTAAATTTGTATCCTTTTCCTCCTCTGAGTAATGTGTTGTTTTTCTCTAATTGCTTTCCAGATATTTCATCTTTTGTTTTTGGCAATTCGATTATGGTATTTTTGACATGATTTTCTTTCAGTGTATGCATCTTGGAGATCATTGCATTTCTCACGTCTGTTAGTTTATTTCTTTCACCCAAGTCGCGGACAATTGTCCTGTTATTTCTTCAATATTTTGTGCTTACCAGTAACATCCTCTGTTTCTTAGACTCCAATGACATGAATATTAGACCTTTTGATATGATCCTGTAGGTTCCTGAAGTTCTGGCCACATCTTTTCAATATTTTTCTTTTTATCCTTCATATTGGATAATTTCTATTCACTACATCATTACAGTAGTTTTTGTCATACATTGAAATGAATTAGCCATGGATTTACATGTATTCCCCATCCCGGTCCCCCCTCCCACCTCCCTCTCCACCCGATCCCTCTGGGTCTTCCCAGTGCACCAGGCCCGAGCACTTGTCTCATGCACCCAACCTGGGCTGGTGATCTGTTTCACCCTAGATAATATACGTGTTTCAATGCTGTTCTCTTGAAACATCCCACCCTCGCCTTCTCCCAGAGTCCACAAGTCTGTTCTATACATCTGAGTCTCTTTTTCTGTTTTGCATATAGGGTTATCGTTACCATCTTTCTAAATTCCATATATATGTGTCAGTATACTGTAATGGTCTTTATCTTTCTGGCTTACTTCACTCTGTATAATGGGCTCCAGTTTCATCCATCTCATTAGAACCGATTGAAGTGAATTCTTTTTTTTTTTTTTTTTTTTTTTTTTTTTATTTTTTATTTTTAAATTTTTATTAGTTGGAGGCTAATTACTTTACATCATTACAGTAGTTTTTGTTATACATTGATATGAATTAGCCATGGATTTACATGTACTCCCCATCCCAGTCCCCCCTCCCACCTCCCTCTCCACCCGATCCCTCTGGGTCTTCCCAGTGCACCAGGCCCGAGCACTTGTCTCATGTACCCAACCTGAGCTGGTTATCCGTTTCACCCTAGATAATATACATGTTTCAATGCTGTTCTCCTGAAACATCCCACCCTCGCCTTCTCCCAGAGTCCACAAGTCTGTTCCATACATCTGAGTCTCTTTTTCTGTTTTGCATATAGGGTTATCGTTACCATCTTTCTAAAGTCCATATATATGTGTCAGTATACTGTAATGGTCTTTATCTTTCTGGCTTACTTCGCTCTGTATAATGGGCTCCAGTTTCATCCATCTCATTAGAACTGATTCAAGTGAATTCTTTTTAATGGCTGAGTAATATTCCATGGTGTATATGTACCACAGCTTCCTCATCCATTCGTCTGCTGGTGGGCATCTGGGTTGCTTCCATGTCCTGGCTATTAGAAACAGTGCTGCGATGAACATTGGGGTGCACGTGTCTCTTTCAGATCTGGCTTCCTTGGTGTGTATGCCCAGAAGTGGGATTGCTGGGTCATATGGCAGTTCTATTTCCAGCTTTTTAAGAAATCTCCACACTGTTCTCCATAGTGGCTGTACTAATTTGCATTCCCACCAACAGTGTAAGAGGGTTCCCTTTTCTCCACACCCTCTCCAGCATTTATTGCTTGTAGACTTTTGGATAGCAGCCATCCTGACTGGCGTATAATGGTACCTCATTGTGGTTTTGGGAAAGACAGCCCTCAGATTGGGAGAAAATAATAGCAAACGAAGCAACAGACAAAGGATTAATCTCAAAAATATACAAGCAACTCCTGCAGCTCAATTCCAGAAAAATAAATGACCCAATCAAAAAATGGGCCAAAGAACTAAACAGACATTTCTCCAGAGAAGACATACAGATGGCTAACAAACACATGAAAAGATGCTCAACATCACTCATTATCAGAGAAATGCAAATACAATAGTTTTAAAAACTGGCCAGAAAGTGTTTGCCATTTCAACACATGGAAATAGTTACATTCATGCATAAATCGCCATTTTCTGCAAAACGCTGTGCAATGCTGGTGTCAAAAACTAGGCAGTCACTGTTCATGATGGCTGTTAAAATTCCCTCATGAATAGACCGAGGAGTGGCTTCCCAAGCCAATCGCCGCCTATGACCATTTAGCTCAAGTCGATAAGCAAAATTTTCAGCTTGCTTGCGTGTTCCTATCAGCTGTACAATTGCAAAGAATTGCTGGTGACCATCATATTTTTCCTGTTTCTCCAAGACTAGCATGAAGTGAAAGCCAAAACAGGACTGCACCATCACCCAGTCAATAGAACCAGGAAGATTAATGTCTGTAGCAAGGAAAATTATTTTCTTTCCCTGTAGGGTTGTAACGGACTCATGGTGATGCATCAGATGTGGCACAACAGCATCCAAAGAGCCTTGCCATTTACAGGCAACACCAGGGAATGGACAGGAACAAGGCCTAAACTCACAGAGTTCTTCATGGTCTGCCTTTTCCGTGTATGGCAGAGTTAGTTCACATCCAGAAAAGGAATATATACATGGGAAAAGTAATGAATTGGCCACTTCCTCCATAGCCAAGTTGCGAGTGGACCCCAATGGGCCCCGGCAAGTCGGACAACATGAGAGCTTTGGGCGACAGTTGCGACAAACAAGATGGCCACTCTGACAGGGAAGAATGGATGGTAACACATAGTCAAAGCAGAACGGACACTCAGAAAGACTCGCCAGGTCGTTGTTGGCCGCAGCGGTGCCAGTCAGGGCAGGCACGCTCTGGGAGGATGGTATACACGTTGAGGTTCTAGTAGGTACCGCTGGTGCAGCTTCACGGCTCATTTCTGTGGGCAGAGAGCACGCTTCGGACCCTGGTCCTGGCTCAAACGCGTTTCTTTGCCAACGCCAACCGCTGCCACCACCTCTTCCTCAGGCGACCACTGAAGGGACACTCTGGGAAGCCTTTGTTGCTCAGGAGTGCGCCTCGCAGTGGATGCCCCAGTGCCCTGGCCGCAGTTTTGCACGTCATCAAACCCCGCCCCCCACGCCTGCTAAATACCACACACTAAAGAGAGGCCCTCTTAAGGAGGCACTGCCCGCGCACCGGCGGCCCTGAGGCGGCAAGAACAAACAATATTTTTTAAATTATGTTTATTTATTTGGCAACCCCGGGTTGAAGTTGCATGACAGGGTATCTCTGATCTTCATTGTGGCATGCAGAATCTCTTTAGTTGCATCCTGTGAAATCTAGTTCCCTGACTGGGGATTGAACTCAGGACCTCTCCTTAGAGCAGAGAGTCTTAGCCACTGGACCACCAGGGAAATCCTAAGCACAAACAATTTCAACCTGGGGAAACCAAGCCGTTTAAGGTAGCAGACCAGCCTGTCCAGCAATAGGCACATCGCCAAGGCCCAGGTTAGCCCAGCCAGGCAGAGGGAAGAGAAGGAAATAGGCAACCTGGCAATATCCTGGTGCAGCTCCATAGTCGTGTGTAGTGGACAGGCTGAGGGCTGGCCTGTGCCTCTCACCAGATCTGGAAACTTGGGCCGCCAGCCCCTACTCACGCACTCAGGAAGGCAGGTCTCTGGACCACAGTGTCCCCCCAGCACAGGTCAGTGAGGACTGACAGTGGTTAAGATACTGGCTTCTAGAGCTGGGTGACCTGGGACCCCTGGCAGGATGGCCTTGTGCAGTTTACTTATCCTCTCTGAAGCCCTCTCTTAAGTACTCCAGGTAGTAGGTGTTTGCAAATGTTAGTAATTATGAATACCAAGAGATACTGTGAGCCTTGGGATATTTCAGGGGAGAGAGGTAAGAAGAATGCAGGGCCTCTAGGTCTGTATTCAGGGCGCCAGAGCTCACTTCCTCTTTTGTAAGCTGATTTGGTCTCTTATTGGTCAAGCTGGTTCAAGTTGGCTTCTGTTACTTGTAAACAAAAGCATTTTATCTGATAAAGGTTTTTCTTTTTCTTTTTTTTTTTACTTAGAGAATTAAGAAAAATTTTAAAGTGGAGAGTGTTGTGATGAAAAATTTAGCTGAAGTTCAGCAGTTTTTTGTTTTTACATTTTGCATTTCCAGCAGGCAGAATGATGCCCTTACCCCTCAAAGATGTCTCAGTCCTAATTCCCAGAACCTGTGAATATATTAGGAATTCCCAGGTAGCACTAGTGCCACAGATCCCACCTGCCAATGCAGGAGATGTAAGAGATGTGGGTTCGATCCCTGGGTTGGGAAGGTCTCCTGGAGGAGGGCATGGCAACCCACTCTAGTATTCTTGCCTGGAGAATCCCATGGACAGAGGAGCAGGTGGGCTACAGTCCATAGGGTCGCACAGAGTCAGACACAACTGAAGGGACTGAGCATACATGCACATGAATATGGTACATTATGTGGTAAAAGAGAAATCAAGGTTTCAGATGGAATTAATGTTGTAAATCAAGTGACCTTAAAATAGGGAGAGTATCATGGATTATCTGGTGGACCCAATGTAATCACAGGGGTCCTTCAAAGTGAAGAGGGAGTCAGAATCGATAAGATGGGAGAACTCAGCTGAAGTTATTAGCTTTCAAGATGGAGGAAGTAGGTCAGGAACTGAGGAATGCAGGGGCCTCTGAAAGCTGGAAAAGGCAAAACTACACAATTTCCCTTAGAGCATCTAGAAAGGAACACAGGCCTGCTAACGCCTTGATTGGAGGCCAGTGAGACCCGTGTCAGATTTCTGACCTCCAGAGCTGTAAGGTATTAATTAGTGTTGCCTTGAGCCACTAGGTTTGTGCTGATTTGTTACAGCAGTGATAGGAGACTCATACAGCATCCTTTTATTTTTCTCCTCTTTATGTCATTGAAGAGAAACTCAACACCTTTAACTTCAACTAAGATATGTAGTATAAGCCCGCTTGTGTAAATTACTTTTATTTCTCTTTCTCTCTGTACCCACCAGTCTTGCCCTCCATCTGTGTACATGTGTAGAAAAACATGGTGAGAGAAAATGGTTATTTCTTAGTGGTGAGACTTAGAATAATTTTTTTTTTATTTCTAGACGGTTTTTGCTTGTTTTAATTAGAGGATAATTGCTTTACAATATTGTGATGGTTTTTGCCATACATCAACATGAATCAGCATTAGGTATACATGTGTCCCCTCCATCTTGAACCCCCCTAGAGTGATTTAAAAAAAAATGTTTCATCTTTGTGCTTCTTTGCACTTTGAGGGGGGCATTTTTTTGTAATGAGCAGGCATTATTATCATTATTTTTAACCAAAATGATAAGGTCATGATTATTCATGTTCATTGCCAAAGCCATAGCCACCATTGAGCAATCTGTGCATCCCACATGTGGGCTCCTCAGAGCCAAGCAGCACAGCCCAGATCTAGCCTACTCCTTCCTCCTCTCTCCACATTGTAGACAAATAGATAAAGTTTGTGCCTGGCTGTTCTGGGCTGAACTGTTTTCTTCCCAAATTCAGATGTTGAAGCCCTAGTCCCCAGTTGCTCAGAAGGTGACTGTAACTGGAGATATGGCCTTTAAAAGGATGGTTAAGTTAAAATGAGGTTGAGTGGGCCCTAATCCACTCTGATTGATATCCTTTTAAGAAGGGCAAGATTAGGACAGCAAAAACACAGAAAGACCAGGTGAAGACACAATGAGTAGGTGGCCATTTGCAAGCCAAGGAGAGAGGCCTCAGGAGAAACTAACCATGCCAGCACTTAGATTTGGGGCTTTTAGCCTCTGAAACTGTGAGAAAATACATTTCTGGTGTGTCAGCCACTCACCTGTGATATTCTGTTATGGCAGTCTGAGAAGACTAATACACTGACATTACCTGCTGCTGTTGCTGCTGCTGCTAAGTCGCTTCAGTCATGTCTGACTCTGTGCAACCCCATAGATGGCAGCCCACCAGGCTCCACCATCCCTGGGATTCTCCAGGCAAGAACACTGGAGTGGGTTGCCATTGCCTTCTCCGTGACATTACCCACTACTTTGCTCCAAAGAAACAACTTCTGTGTGATAGTAATTTCAAAGTATGTTCTAAGAGGACTGATTTAATTCCTGAAAGATACTTTATTTTCACAGTGTTATAACCTTTCACAAACCAGTCAACTTGTGGCAGATCAGAATGGTGCTTATGACTCCTCATTTGACAGAAAACGCAGGCCCATGGGGCACATAGGATTTGACTGAAGTCCCATGTTATCATGTGGATCTCTAGGCGCCGGCCCTGAACATGGCATAGGAATGCTGAGATCAGGGGCCAAAAAATACATCACTGTCTAGAACAGAGTCCATCACATCAACCGTTTTCTTCTGGAAGTATCACATTTGATTTTGGCCCTGATCTCTAAGATGTCCTCATCCTGTTGTTCAGAGAGCCTCTTTAAAATTTATTTTATTTTATTTTAAAAGATTTATATTTATTTTTGGCTGTGCTGGGTCTTTGCTGCTGTGAGGGCTTTCTCTAGTTGCGGTGAGTGAGGGCTACTCTCTAGTGGCGGTGTGCAGGCTCCTCATTCCAGTGGCTTCTCTTGTTGCAGAGCACAGGTTCTAGAGCCTGTGGTCTTCAGTGGTTGTGGCACATGGGCTTAGTTGCCCCATGGCATGTGAAATCTTCCCAGACCAAGGGTGGAATCCATGTCTCCTGCAGTGTCAGGTGGACTCTCTACCACTGGACCACCAGAAACATCCAAAAAATGTTATATTATATTGGGCTATAGTTAATTTACAATTCTGTGTTAGTTTCAGGTGTACAGCAAAGAAATTCAGTTACATATTTACTTATATTGATTCTTTTTCAAATTCTTTTACCATTTAGGCTGTTAAAGAATATAGAGCAGAGGAGACAGTCTTTTTTAAGTTAAAAAAAGCATTGAAAACCTTTTTATAAAAATTTGCTAATGGTAATTTGATGGACACAAAATCAAACTGAACCCTTCCTGGCTCTCTCTCACTAATTCAAGGTATGAAATTTTCATGGATTTTTAAAGCATGTTCTTATTAATTAGAATATAGCTCAAATTTAAAATGAAGATCCAGCTGCCAATATTACTATTAGGACTTTAAGTTGAGAAAACATTCACCAATCATTCTTGGACTTTATAGCTGACTGTGCAATGGTGAGGTCAGTGGGCATGCAGGTCCCTGGGGCATCACCTAGCAAGCCAGGCAGAGAAAGCCTCCAGGGTCTGCCTGAGAGCCATTGCTCCATGTTGGGCACGAAGAATGGGGCAGCTACGTTTGACCTTGTAATGGGCAGAGAGCGGCAGGGTAGGGGAACCCGGGAGAACTGCTCTGTGACGTGGCTGCTGGTCTCGTCTTTTACGGTGATGGGATTTGTATTTGGGTTGTCTTTAGCCAATCGTTCTGACTCAGAGTCCTTCCTGGTGGTGCACACCTTGTTCAGCCAAGATGGATGCCAGTGAGAAGGATTCTGGGAGGTGGTCGGACATGTGGTGTCTCCTTTTGACCTTTCCTGAACTCTTCCAGTTGGTGGTGGCTTATTAGTTCTGTGTTCCTTACCAGGACCTCCTGTCATAAAACAACTCATGCAAATGGTTACTATGGTGCCTGGCCAGGGTGGGCCATTTCAGTCAGTGTGCTTTCCCTAACAATTTCATTGGTCTTTATACCACTGTGCAGTGTAAATCTGATGAATCCCACTGTGTGTGTGTAGGTGTCTGTGTGTGTGTGTGTGTGGTGGGGGGGTTCTGGTCCAAAGGTAGGGAGCAGGGTTGCCAGGCATCTTATATATACAGGACATATCCTGTATTTATTTTGTGCTATGTCTCTGCATTGCCTTTGTCAGGATACCCCAAATCTTGTATTTAGCTTTTTTCCCCCTTATTGACTTACCAAGACTGGATGTGCATGTCTCTCAGCAAGAATACTGGAGTGGGTTGCCATTTCCTACTCCAGGAGATCTTCCCAACCCAGGGATCAAACTCCAATCTCTTGTGTCTCCTGCATTAGCAGGCAGATTCTTTACCACTAGCGCCGCCTGGGAAACCCATAAAAACTGCACAGTTGGAGCCATTTTTCTGCCATAGTAATTGGTTCTTTGCCTTTTCCCTTGTGTCCCTCAGCATGTGGGATCTTAGTTTCCCACCAGGGATCAAACCTGTGCTCCCTGCATTGGAAGCATGGAGTCTTAACCACTGGACCACAAGGGAAATTCCAGTATTTGCTTCTTAAATTGCTAACAGGGCAACACTACTGAAAATCATACCTCCCCAAATAAAGATCTGGAAAATCTCTTATAGTCGCTCCTGCAGATTTGAGGGAGGAAAGACCAAAAAGGGTGGCTGAGAATGAAAAATACACACTGCAGAAAGGAAAAGGCTGTTTTGTGGGCAAAGTCTCAAGTTGTGACCAGGTAATCACTGTTTAGATACAACTTCAGCTGTGTGCAGATGCTTGGAAAATCAGCCAGTCAGGAATAGCCTCACCCCAGGGACTATATTCGTGAGACTTGACACATCAATGACAGGCCCAAGCTACAGAAAGTGGGCAAACCATCTGAACAGGCAAATTACAGAAGACATTACAAATGTCCAATAAATCTGAAAGGCGTTCAACCTCATAAATCACAGGGGAAACTCAAATTAAAACCACAATAAGGAGCATAACATAATATCAGATTGTTAAAAAAGAGAGAAAAGAAAAAAATTCAAAGTAATTCTTTGTGCACTACTGGTAGGAATGTAAAATGATTGAAGCACTTCAGAAAACCATTTGGAATTGAAAGGTTGCTGCTGAGCCGTGAAAGATGCCAGGAATCTTGGCCTCTGGAGAAGAGGAATTAAATCCATGGCCAGTGACAAGGCTTGATCTCAGAGCTTTTGTGTAATAAAGTTTTATTAAAGTATAAAAGAGATAGAGAAAGTTTCTGACATAGACATCAGAAAGGGGGCAGAAAGAGTGCCCCTCTGCTAGTCTTTAGCAGGAAGTTATATACCTACTAGCAGGCTGCTAATTAGAGAAAGGAAATGTCTCAAAACTCAGAGAGTGGCACCAGGCCCCTCACCCACAACATGCATTTTGAGATAACATTGGCACAAGGTGAGTCATCCCAGGCCATAAAATGATTGACATGAATCTTGAAGAAAGGCAGATTTCCAAGCAAATACATAGTTTCATTAACATAGATTAGGAGAACAATGTATGAGTAAAACATACTGGTTTGTTGAGCCATTATCGGTTCTGAGTCTTAGGCAGAACCAACTTGAAGAAAGACAGAGTCTAGGGTAAATACATAGTTCATTAACATAGCTTAAGAAAAACATTTCCATAAGAAAAACGCATTGGTTAGCTCAAGGTTTGAGAAAAGTTAAGTTCAGGTGGAACCAGGTGTCATCATGGCAACACAGAATTTTAAAAGAAACCTCCTTTTAATTTTGTATAGAGAAGAGGAAAAAATCTGACACTTGTAGTTTGTTTCCTCCACTTGGGGGCCTCTAGCCTTCCTGCCTGTTACCCTCTCAGAATCATTTAAGCAAGTTTAAATATACTCGTTTTCTGTGATCCAGAAATTCTACTTCTTCAGGCACATTGGAGAAAGGATAAACAAACTGGAATAACACACCCAATCAATTATCCCTGAGTGACTAATGGCCAGTCCTAGAGTCAGCCGGTGGAAAAATCCTCCTGAATATCAGCCAATCAGAGACAACCCCATGCTTCTACGGAACAGCCAATCAGCAAGTGCTCACTCCCACAGCCTGTTCTAAAAGTGGACAGCTGACAGCAGCCTTACTCCCACCATTGCAGGAACAGGCTACAAGTCCACTGATGCTTCCACATTCTTGCTTCTCATGTCTGCCATCCCTAGATGCCCAACTCCTCTGAACCTTCTCAAAACTCTGCTTCATTTGGGAAATCTGTGCCTTATAAAGCACAGCTTGCCCTCACAGGTAAATGGAAAGTTCACCTTAAATGAACAAAGCTAGTGTAGGTGATGGAATTCCAGCTGAGCTATTTCAAATCCTAAAAGGTGATGCTGTTAAAGTGCTGCACTCAATATGCCAACAAATTTGGAAAACTCAGCAGTGGTCACAGGACTGGAAAAGGTCAGTTTTCATTCCAATCCCAAAGAAAGGCAATGCCAAAGAATGTTCAAATTACTGTACAATTGCACTCATTTCACATGCTAGCAAGATTATGCTCAAAATCCTTCAAGTTAGGCTTCAGCAGTACATGAACCAGAACTTCCAGATGTATAAGCTGGATTTAGAAAAAGCAGAGGAACCAGAGATCAAATTGCCAACATGCACTAGATCCTAGAAAAAGCATGGGAATTCCCCCAAAATTATCTGCTTCTGCTTCATTGACTACCCTAAAGCCTTTGACTATGTGGATCACAACAAACTGGAAAATTCTTAAAAGATATGGGAATACCAGATCACCTTACCTGTTTCCTGAGAAACCTGTATGCAGAAGAAGAAGCAATGGTTAGAACCAGACATGGAACAACAGACTGGTTCACAATTGGGAAAGGAGTACGTCAAGGCTGTATATTGTCACCTAGCTTATTTAACTTATATGCAGAGTGCATCAGGCAAAATGCTGGGCTGGATGACTCACAGACTGGAATCAAGGTTGCTGGGAGAGAGCTCCAGTGGCGCAATCGGTTAGCGCGCGGTACTTATAAGATTGCTGGGAGAAATATCAATAACCTCGCATATGCAGATGATGCCACCTTAATGGCAGAAAGCGTAAAGAAGCTAAAGAGCCTCTTGATGAAAGTGAAAGAGGACTTTGAAAAAGCTGTCTTAAAACTCCACACTAAAAAAAAACTAAGATCATGGCATCAGGTCCCATCAGTTCAGTTCAGTTCAGTTGTTCAGTCGTGTCTGACTCTTTGCAACCCCATGAACTGCAGCACGCCAGGCCTCCCTGTCCATCACCAACTCCTGGAGTCTTACCCAAACCCATGTCCATTGAGTCAGTGATGCCATCCAACCATCTCATCCTCTGTCGTCCCCTTCTCCTCCTGCCCCCAATCCTTCCCAGCATTAGGGTCTTTTCCAATGAGTCAACTCTTCGCATGAGGTGGCCAAAGTATTGGAGTTTCAGCTTCAACATCAGTCCTTCCAATGAACACCCAGGACTGATCTCCTTTAGGATGGACTGGTTTGGTCTCCTTGCAGTCCAAGGGACTCTCAAGAGTCTTCTCCAACACCACAGTTCAAAAGCATCAATTCTTCAGTGCTCAGCTTTCTTCACAGTCCAACTCTCACATCCATACATGACTACTGGAAAAACCATAGCCTTGACTAGATGGACCTTTGTTGGCAAAGTAATGTCTCTGCTTTTAAATATGCTATCTAGGTTGGTCATAACTTTCCTTCCAAGGAGTAAGCATCTTTTAATTTCATGGCTGCAATCACCATCTGCAGTGATTTTGGAGCCCCAAAAAATAATAGTCTGACACTGTTTCCACTGTTTCCTCATCTATTTGCCATGAAGTGATGGGACTGGATGCCATGATCTTAGTTTTCTGAATGTTGAGCTTTAAGCCAACTTTTTCACTCTCCTCTTTCACTTTCATCAAGAGGCTTTTTAGTTCCTCTTCACTTTCTGCCATGAGGGTGGTGTCATCTGCATATATGAGGTTATTGATATTTCTCCTGGCAATCTTGATTCCAACTTGTGCTTCATCCAGCCCAGCATTTCTCATGATGTACTCTGCATATAAGTTAAATAAGCAGGGTGACAATATACAGCCTTGACGTACTCCTTTTCCTATTTGGAACCAGTCTGTTGTTCCATGTCCAGTTCTAACTGTTGCTTCCTGACCTGCATACAGGTTTCTCAAGAGGCAGGTCAGATGGTCTGGTATTCCCATCTCTTTAAGAATTTTCCACAGTTTATTGTGATCCACATGGTCAAAGGCTTTGGCATAGTCAATAAAGCAGAAATAGATGTTTTTCTGGAACTCTCTTGCTTTTTCTATGATCCATCGGATGTTGGCAATTTGATCTCTGGTTCCTCTGCCTTTTCTAAAACCAGGTCCCATCACTTCCTTGCAAATAGATGGGCAAAAAATGGAAACAGTGACAGACTTTATTTTCTTGGGCTCCCGAATCACTGTGGACATTGTCTGCAGCCCTGAAATTAAAAGACGCTCGCTCCTCGGAAGGAAAGCTATGACAAAGCTTGACAGCATATTAAAAAGAAGAGACATCACTTGACTGACAAAGGTCTGTATACTCAAATAGATGGTTTTCCCAGTAGTCACGTATGGATGTGAGATTGGACCATAAAGAAGGCTGAGCACTGAAGAATCGATGCTTTCGAACTGTGGTGCTGGAGAAGACTCTTGAGAGTCCCTTGGACTGCAAGGAGATCAAACCAGTCAATCTGAAAGGAAATCAATCCTGAATATTCATCAGAAGGACTGATGCTGAAGCTGAAGCTCCAATACTTTGACCACCTGATGGGAAGAGCCAACTCATTGGAAAAGACCCTGATGCTGGGAAAGATTGAGGGCAGGAGAAGGGGATGACAGAGGATGAGATGGTTGGATGGCATCTTTGACTCAGTGGACATGAGTTTGAGCAAACTCCAGGAGACAGTGAAGCACAGGGAAGCCTGGTATGCTGCAGTACATGGAATCGCAAAGAGTTGGACACAACTGAGTGAAGAACAAAGAGGATTTTGGCTCTGTTTGTAATAATTTTTAGTGGTTGCTCTAGGGATTACAATGAATACACCTAACCTTGTACAGTCTTTTTGGAGTTGATATTGTAGCACTTCAGGTAAAATGTGAAAGTTTTGCAACCATGTAGCTCCTTTACCCTATGCTCTTCTGTTACATTGTCAAGTGTGTTACGTTTGTATACTCTGAAACATCAAGAGACAATGATAACATTTTTGTTTAGAAAAGTCATTCATATTCTAAAGCATATATAAGGAGAAAAATGGTGTTCTGTGTTTACCCAGATATTTACCATTTCTGTTGCTCTTCCTTCATTCCTGAAGTTCCAAGTTTCCCTCTAGTATCATTTTTCTGTATCATTTCTTGTAGAGCAGGTCTGCTGTTGACAAATTATCATAATTTTGTCATCTGAAAATGTATTTTGTTCTCAGTTCTGAATGTCATTTTTGCTGATTGGAACTCTGGGTGACTGTTAAAACCAAGATGTTGTTCCACTGTCTTTTGGCCACCATATTTCTGATGAGAAATATGTGGAATTTGTATCCTTTTCCTCCTATGAGTAATGTGTGTTTTTCTCTAATTGCTTTCAAGATACTTCATCTTTTGTTTTGGGCAATTTGATTATGATATTCTTGACATTATTTTCTTTGAGTTTGCGCTGCTTGAAGATCATTGCATTTCTCAAGTTGTTAATTTATGTTTTTCACCCAAGTCGGAGATGATTTTCCTATTATTTCTTCAATATTTTTCCTTACCAGTATCATCCTCAGTTTCTGAGACTCCAATGACATGCATATTAGACCTTTTGATAATTTCCTGGAGGTTCCTGAAGTTCTCACTACATTTTTCAATATTTCCTTTTTGTTCTTCAAATTGGACAATTTCTATTCACCTATCTGCAAGTTCACTGACTCCTCTGTCCTACCTATTCTTCTATTGAGACTATCCAGATAATTTTTAAATTTCTAATGTTGTATTTTTGGGTTCTAAAATTTCCACATGGTTCTTTGTTATAGTTTCTTTATAGTTTTTACATACTCTGTAGAGTATTAAAAAAAAATTATGGTCTTTAAAACAGGTGCATGCATGCATGTTAAGTCACTTCAGTCATGTCTGACTCTTTGTGACCCTGTGAACTATAGCCTGCCAGGGTCCTCTGTCCATGGGATTCTCCAGGCAAGAATACTGGAGTGGGTTGCCATTTCCTACTCTAAGGGATCTTCCCAATCCAGGGATCAAACACACATCTCTTGTCTCCTTCATTGGTTGGGGACTACCTTACCACAAGTGCCACTTGGGAAGCCCCTTTAAAACTTATTTATCTTCCAAAATCTTCTAGCATACCATTCATTTCTGGTGTGTTTACCTTTCTTCATGAGAAATAGTTGGCATAATTTCTCTTTAAAGTCTTTTAAAAAGGTTTTGAGAATTCTGACATCTCAATTTTTACATGTTGTTATCTGTTGTCCAGCCTCTGAGAATTGACTGCATTTTCTTGGCTCTTTGTATGTATAGGAAGTTTAGGTGATATCTTGGATATTTTAAAGATTGTGTTGTTTAGACTCTAGGTCTTTTTAATTTCCTGAAAATAATGGTTTGTTTGTTTTACCAGACAATCCACTTGTTTAGGTTCAAACCACAAGTTTTATCTCCCCTTTTGTGGACTGTAGTACTCAAAGCTTTGCTATCCTTATGCACGTACAGCTCAGGAGCAAGCCTGAGACTTGTGTCAGTTTATATGTGGAATTGGAGGATTCCTTTCTCTAGCTGTCTCTTCTGTGGAATTTCCCTCCCCATTCTGCAGCCTTTAGGAGCCTGTATTCTTGGTTCTCTGGCCAGAATTGTGTCATTTCTCTTAGATATTTAGCTGCCTACAGTGCTGCCATATGGTTCTGGAGTGGGGCCACCATTCGGGGCAAACCAAGAAAGAAAAAAGAAAAAAATCCTCAGAGATTCCCCCCACTACTCCCCCACACTCTTCAGATTATGGTTGGGTAGTGTGGTTCTGGGTGAAAGATCCTTATACTGTTGGAAGTTCATTCTAAAGAATATGTGATCTCTCAGTTCTTTGGAGACTTTATTTGAATTAGAATTTATTTTACCTATTTGGGCACCTGTAGCAAAGAATTTGAAAACTCTGGATTATGTGTGAGTGTCTCTGTCCAGTGGGTGAGGTGTCTTGGAACCACTGGTTTCTGTGTCCAATTACCTGAGTCCCCTAAGTTGTTTGGGGGTATATTTCCAAGTTTTAAGTCTCTGTTCCTTGCAGGGGTGGTGGTATCAGTTCCAGTGTGTGATATTATCAATTTATTAAAGTACTATTTCCAATGACTGAAGTCTCTAAGCCATTTATAGACTTGAATCCCAAGGAATGAGAGCTCTAAGGTGTTCATAGTTCCTATATTTGAGTGTGAGGTCTCTCAGTTGTTTTTGGTGTCCAGATCTCAGAATGTAAATTCTAAGAACACTTTTGGCATCTGTCTTGCATGGTACAAGGTTCCTGAACCATTGGAGGTACATTTTTAAGCACAATATATCTGTTATTTTTGGAAAATCTCAATTCCAAGGTTGATCTTCTGTGCCTTATGGTATGTTGTATCTGAGCTCTTTTGGAATGTGTGTCCAGGCTGTGACAGATTTTAAAAATATATGTATTTTTCTCAAGAATTGAAGTCTTTGAAATGTGTGAGGTATTCTGCCTCACGGTGTGAAGTCACTGAGGCATTGGGGTGGGGATGTGGGTGGGGGGTGAGGGCTCTGTTCCCAGAAATGAGGTCTCTGAGCTGTTTGAATTACAGTGTCCCTGGGTGTGTTCCTAGCGGCTCAGACAGAAAAAATCTGCCTGTAATACAAGAGACCCAGGAACGATCCCTGGGTTGAGAAAATCCCCTGGAGAAGGGAATGGCTACCCATTCTGGTATTCTTGCCTGGAGAATCCCATGGACAGAGGAGCCTGGTGGGCTACAGTCCATGAGGTCACAGAGTCGGACACAACTGAGTGACTAAAATGTTCACTTTCACATTGGGTGTGTTCCACAGTGTTATGTCTTGGAGGTGGTTCTATATCTGTGCCCCAACGCTTGAGGCTTTTGAATTTCTTCAGGATATTTGGTAATGGTACAATAATTATGAATTATTTTTTAGTCAAGGTCCAAGAAATGAGGTCTTTTAGCTGTTTGAGGATATGGGCTGTCTGAAGGGTATGAGGCATCTGAGTTCTTTTGGGTGTGTGTTCCATGCCATAAAACCCCTGTTTCACTTAGGGTATACTCACACTTTTGGTGGTTTCTGTATAAGGGTGTGATACCTGTAACTAATAAAAGGTCTGTTAGAAAAAGGATCAGCCTTATGTCTCAAGTTGGAGTTGTCTTTGCCATTCGGTTTCCATGAAGTTTGTGAATCTGTTAGAGATCTGTAGGAGGTTTCTGAACAGTCTTTGTTTTTTTTTTTTTTTGGTGTTCTGTGTCCAAGGTGTGAGATGTCTGAACTCTCTAGGTGAATTCAGACTCTCTGGTGACTATGGTTAGGCTTCAAGGACTTTCTGGGGGACCTGTAATGCATAGTGTGAAATCTCTGGGATATTTGGGATCCTGGTCCCAACACAGGAGGTCTATGAACTCCTGGGCATCTGTGTTCATGGCCTGATGTCTCTCCATTTGTTTCCTGGCCTCTGTCCAAGGGTTCGAGTTCTCTGAGCTCTTTAGGGTCTGGGTCCCAGGATGTGAACTTTCTGCAATTTGGGGATCTATGTTCAGAGTATGAAATCTGTGTGTTTTTTCGGGGGGAGGTTCTGTGACTCATGATGGGAATTATGAGCCATTTGGATATGTTTCCAGGTGCGTGAAGAGTCTCTTTCTATGGACAATCACTGATAAGGGTATGATGTCTCTGACCTCTGTTCTGTTTCTAAGGGGTGGGATCTATTTAGCCATCTGTGTAACTGTGTGGGAGCACTCTTTGTCCGTGGATTGGGGTTCCAGAGTGTGAGACCTGTGAACTGTTTGGGGATTTGTGTCATGTCCTCTGAACTGTTTTGCTGAGCTGAATCTCAGGGAGATGAGATCGCTGAGGTAGTTGCCATCCATGCCCCTGAGTGAATTGCTTGAGCCCTTAGGGGGTGATGCGTTCCTAGGATGTGAATAGTCAGAGCTGTCTGGGGTATGTGTTCAGGTCTGAAGGTCTCTGATGTATTAGGATTCTATGTGACAGGATGTGAGATCTCTGCTTTGGATTTTCTCTGAACTTGCGAGGTCTGTGAAGTTGGCCAGGAGTAGGGGGTGAAGAGAGTGGACCTGGTCCAAAGCTTGAGGCCTCAGAATTGTTTTCTGCTGTGCCCACAGTGTAAGATTTCTGAGATCTTTGGGACACTGTGTCTCAGGGTGTGAAGTCTCTGCAGTGTTTCTGAATCATTGTCCCAGCCTATGAAATCTCTGAGTTTCTTGGGAATCGCTGTCCAAGGCCTCAGAATCATGTTCTGTGTCCAAGTGTGTGAGGTCTTCATGCTTGAATAGTCTGGTACCAAAGAATGAGATTGTTGAGATGTTCATAGTTCTTTTTGCTGCAGTGTAAGTTTTCTGGGCTGTTGGAGTGTATTTTCTGCATGTGTGTGAGGATTTGTGCTTTGCAGGGGGATATGGGTCCAGAGTTTTAAGTTTCTTAACTTTGTGGAAGTCTCTGTCAAAGATGTGGGAACTCATAACTCTTATGGGTCTAAATCTTACCACATGAAATCTTCGAGCTATTTGGCAGATGTTTTCATGTGTGAGGTCTTTGATGCTTGTGTGGATCTCAGGTACAGGAATGAGGTCTCTTTTATAAAAAAAATTATTGAAGTATAGTAGCCTTATCTTTAGCTCATGGGTTTCCTTGGTGGCTCAGTGATAAAGAATCCATCTGCCAGTGCAGGAATGAGGGTTCAATCCTTGGGTCAGGAAGATGCCCTGGAGAAGGAAATAGCAACCCACTCCAGTATTCTTGCCTGGGAAGTCCCATGGACAGGAGAGCCTGGCAGGCTACAGCACACAGAGTCACAAGTGTTGGACATCACTTAGGGACTAAAACAGTAACATCAACAAAACAACAAATAGTTGCTTTACAATGTTGTGTTAGTTTCTGCTGTACAAGCAAAGTGAATCAGCTATATATATATATATATATATATATATATACATATATCCCCCCTTTTTGGATTTCCTTCCCATTTAGGTCACCACAGAGCATTGAGTAGAGTTCCTTGTGCTATTCAGTAGGATCTCAAGAATAAGGCTTTTTATTTATTTCTGGGTTCTGTTTGCAGGGTCTGGGTCTCTGAGGTATTTTTGTGAGTGTGTCATGCCATGGTGTTACACCTTTAAGGTGTTTCAGGGTCTGTGTCCTGACTCATGAGGTCTCTGAGCTGTGTCCAGGGTCTTAGTTCCCAGAGCTGTTCCAGCCTTTGTGTTTCAGGGTGGGAGGTATCCAAGCTCTTTGGATTCTGAGCTCCATATGGTGATATCCTTGAACCATTTGGGATGTGAAATCTCTTTTCCTTTCAGATATGTCAGTCCCAGGATGTGATGTCTTTCTCCTGTTAGAGATTACTTTCTTTCTTTTTTCTATTTAATTAATTTTTTGGGGCCACTCTGCATAGCATGTGGGATCTTAGTTCCCCAACCAAGGATGGAACCCATGCCCCTGCATTGGAAGCATAGAGTCTTTTTTTTTTTGGAAGCATGGAGTCTTAACCACTGGATTGCCAGAGAAGTCCTCTTTCTTTTTTAAAAAATAATTCAATTTATTAAAATATAGTTGATTTCCAATGTTGTGTTAATTTTTGCTGTACAGCAAAGTGAATCACTATATATTACTATATATAGTTATATATATATATTTTTTTCATATTCTTTTCCATTATGGTTTATCATAGGATATTGAATATAGTTCCCTGTGCTATACAGTAGGACCTTGTTGTTTATCCATTCTATATATAATAGTTTGCATCTGCTAATCCAAACTCCCAATCCATCCCTCCCCTACCCCCTCCCCCTTGGCAACCACAAGTCTGTTCTCTATGTCTATGAGTCTGTTTCTGTTTCATAGATAGGTTCATTTGTGTCATATTTTAGATTCCACATATAAGTGATATCATATGGTATTTGTCTTTCTCTTTCTGACTTACTTCACTTAGTATGATCATCTCTAGGTCCATCTGTGTTGCTGAAAATGGCATTATTTCATTCTTTTAAACAGCTGAATAATAGTCCATTATATATATATATTATATATATGTATATATATAAGATATATATGTATCTCCATTCATCTGTCAATGGACATTTAGGTTGCCTCCATGTCTTCCATATCTTGGCTATTGTAAATAGTACTGCTATAAACAGAGATTAGGGCTGCATGTATCTTTTTTTTTTGCATGTATCTTTTTTAATTGGAGTTTTCTCCAGATATATGCCAGGAGTAGGATTGCTGGATCATCTGATAACTCTATTTTTTAGTTTTTGGAGGAATCGCCATATCATTTTTCTATCGTGGCTGCACCAATTTACATTCCCACCAAGAGTGTAGAAGGGTAGGGATTACTTTCTTGATTATGATGCCCCTGCCCTATTTGGGGTCAGTTTCCAAAATTATTTATGGGAATGTGTCACAAAGTAGGACATCGCTATTCCCTTGGCAGGTCTCTATCCCAGAATGTGCAGTCTTGGAAATGTTTTAGAAGTCTGTGTCTAGTGTATAAAGTCTGTCAGGTGCTGTGTACCCATGTCTGGAGATCTTTGAGTGGTTTGGGATTCTTGGTTTTAATGTGCAAGTTGTTTGAGGTCATGTGCATCCTGAGTTTTTGGATGTCAGATTTTTGAGTAAGCTGAGTTTTGTTTCCAGGCATGAGGTTTTTGATTGTTTTGGTGATCTCAGTTCCAGAGAGTGATGTGTCTACATTAGGGTCTGTGTCCAGACAGTCAGGTCACTGAGTTGTACAAGTGTCCCTTTTCCAAGGCATCTATGTTTTTTGAGTGTCTGAGTTCTTGGGTATGAAGTCTCATAGGCTACTTGTGGTTTATTTCTAGGGTTTGAAATCTTCTATTTTTTCATTTAACTTGTGTTTTAAGGTCTCTGAACTGTTTCCAGGTCTGCGTCCAAGGTATGAGGTCTCTATGTTGTTGTGAACTTTGTGTCTTGTGTTTTGGGGTGCCTGAGATATTTGGGCCTTTGTAACAGAGGGTTATATATCTGCAGTGTTTTGAAACCTCTCTTCCAGGGTGTGGGGGGTCTATGAGTATTTGGATGTCTGTGTTCCTGAGTATAAAGTCTCATTAGCTGTTTAGAGATCTGTTTCTGGAGTCTCAGGTTGCTGTACTATATTTATTTATTTGGTCATGCTGCATGGCCTAAGGATCTTAGTTCCCCCACTAGGTACTGAACCTGTGCCCTCTGCAGTGGAAGTGTGGAGACTTAACCACTGGACCACTGGGGAAGTCCCCGCTATTCTATTTTTTGGTTATCTGTCTTGTCCCAGGGTGTGAGAGTCTCCTGAGTTGTTTGGGAACTTATGTGCAGGATGTCACCTTTTTTAGCTCCTTGAGGTCAATATCCTAGGGGGTGTGATCACTGAAGTGATTATGATTTGGGGCACAAGATTTGTATCTGAGTTGTTTCTCTGAGCTGTATTGGTATGAGGTCTCAGAAGACTTTGCAGGGCCAGTGCTCATCTCATGTCTTTGAGCATTTTTTTTTCCACTTGCATTCCTAGTAGAAGAGATGTCTGTTGTTTTTTTTTTTAATTCTTATAGATGCTGGCACATAAATTCACACTTCCATCAGTGGCATCAGGGGAACGAATGCCTTTTTATGGGCCAGGGATCTGCAGCTGGGGGTTGGATCCCTTAGCATGGCTCTCAACAAGATCATTAGGCTAGGATGCTCTACTGAGGGACATTTGAGAGGGGAGACGGGGAATGGAACATGGGCAAGGGGAGGAAGATATGAAAGAGAGGGGGCATCTTTAGTTATGTCAGCGTGAATCGAAGTGTGAATGATCCTTAGAGTATTGACATAAAACAGCTCTTTTTAGGTCACACACACAAAGAGCGTGAGGTTTGGGAATGAAGTTACTGACAAGACTCTGCACCTCCGGGACACTCCATCGCGCGATGCAGAGATGGAACAGTCCGCTGTGGGAGGTACCATGGAGGTGGGTGGGTAGTGTACTTTGGAAGAAACCACTTCATGTCTGGGGACACGAAATATCCCGCGCGTGTATCGGCCCCTTCCCCAAACTGAGAATAGCGATGCCCTGACCGACCTCGGCCCCGGGGGCCGGGGTAGGGTAAACTCCACCCTCAGCCACCGCCACGATCTTATATTTAGTCCCGCTTGAGTTGGCTACCGCCTCTAAGCAACAGCGGGGTGGGTGGGGTGGGGTGGAAGGTCGTGGAGTGGTAATTGGATCCTAGATGAGGAGGGCGGGATCAAATCTTGCCCTGAGCTTTGATTGGCCTCCGCGAGATTGCCTACAGAAGCTCTTCCAGGGTACCGAGGTTTTCTGGAATCCCTTAAAGGCTACGAGCCCGGGGTTCACCGACTGCGGGATGCCATTGGCTGCTGGTTTGGCGCAGGCGCTATGGCTCCCGGGTTGGCGTTCGGGGTTGCTGAGGCAGGGCTTTGGCTACTGGAGAATGTAGGTTCGAATCCCATCTAGGAACTTCAGTTTGCGCACCTGTAAAAGAAGCTGGTATTATTGGCTGGCACAGAATGTGTCGGGTAATCTTTTCTATTCTCTTTTACCTGTTGTTTCTCTTTTTAGAACAATGCTTATTGCATCCCATTATATTGATTTCAGGATCCACTCACCATTCACAACAGCAACTGAGAAAAATTCTTCTCCAGGGTTCCTGATATCACTGTATTAGGCTGCCTTTGTAGGTCTGAGTCTGGCAGAGAAGGTTCAAGGCGATCTCATGATCCTCCTCCAAGCCATTCCCTCCTCCCCCGGGAGAGGATGACTTGGACGTTTCCTACCCCTTCTGGACCAGGCCTGACTCGGGGTGTGTGGCTGTGTGTGTGTGTGTGTGTGTGTGTGTGTGTGTGTGTGTGTAGGAGTTAGGGTGAGGGGCTGGGTCATAAATTGACTAGAGAGCGATGCATGATTTCACGCTCTAGGACAGAAGGATGTGTGACAATTAAAGGAGAATTTTGAAGGGGAGAAAGACAACTCAAAGGAGTAAACTTTGATGATGGGATTTTAAGCATAAGGCAGGGAAGGTGTTTGGCTGAGTGTAAGTGAGTAAGAGGAAAATGGTTTTTAAGTCAGTCGACTTATTACATGCTGTGTGCATTTTGGAGGACGGTGTTCAGAATGTGAAATCTCACTGCTTGGAATCTCAGTTCAAGGTATGACGTCTATGGGCCTACAGTGAAGTCTCTCAGCTGTTTTGAGGTTCTTGTCACAGGGGTTGTGGTTTTCCAGACGTTTGTGGATCTCTGTCTAAGGGTATAAAATCTCTAAGCTGTTTGAGGGTCTTTGTCCTTGGGTAAGTGGGTTTTTTTTTCCCTTAAAGTTGAATTCCTTTTTTTTTTTTTTTGGCATTTCTTTGACTACTAGAGGGACATAATGTTGTTTTCTGAGCTTGTGGAACCATGTATTTAAGGTTTATAAATTCCATTCTATGTCCTTTGATTTTTTTTCCTTTAAAAAGCTTATTTTAATAATCATTTTAGACTTAGAGAAAAATTGCACAAATAGCGCACAGTTCTTGTATACCCTTTGCCCAGCTTCCCCTAATGTAAAGCACTTAAATAAAGATAATACCGTTTTAGAAGCAGGAAATGAATGATACTATTGTTCTTGAGCTGTTCACCTATTTGGTGTGTGTTCAAAGTGTGAAATATCTGAGCATTTTGGACCCAGAGCTCTCTTAGTTTTCCTGTCCCATACTTGATGTTTCTGAGCATTTGGTTTCTGTTTCTAGATGCTAGGTTTTTCATCTTCTTGGTGGTCTTTGCCCCAGAGAATAAAGTTTTTGACTTATTAGGGGTCTCTTGAAGGCACGTCTTCTCTGAGCTGTTTAGGCTTCTGTATTCAGGGTGTGAGGTCTTTGAGCACTTTGAGGATCTATGTCCAAAGCTGTGTGTACTCTGTTACTTTTTATGGGTCTTTATCAGAGATTCTGAGGTTAGTAAGTACTTTTGGGTTACATGTCTAGGGCAGGATTCTTCAACCTCAGCACTGTTGACAGGTTTTTTTGGGGGGGGATATTGCTGAAATTTATTACATAAGTGAAAACTCAAGACCATGAATCTTAAGATTATGATATTCTACATGAATTTCCCCCAAATCAAGAATAAGTGGATAGCATAGGAAACTTTACTCAATATTCTTTAATAACCTATATGAGAAAAGAATCTGAAAAAAGAATGAATATATGTATATGTATAACTGAATCACTTTGCTGTACACTTGAAATTAACACAACATTGTAAATCAACTATACTCCAATATAAAATAAAAATTAAATTAAAAAATAAATAAAATGTGTGAAAGGAAAAAAACTGTTTTAAGCCAATGTGAGTAGATTTCTGTTATTCATAACAGAATTAAATCAACCATTAAACTTAAAAATAATAAAAAATAAAGAATACACAGAAAAAAATAATAATTGGATAAATAATACATTTTAAGTTGAAATATAATTGATCTACAACATGATGTTAGTTCCAGGTGCATAGCAGTGATTTGATATTTCTATACATTACAAAATGATCACCACACACTATTGACATTTTGGATTGGAAAATTCTTTATGGAAGGTGTTGTAGGATGTTGTATTCATTTGCTAGAGCTGCTGTAAAAAATAGCACCACATCAAGGGCAGGAACAGAGAAACAGATGTAGAGAACGAATGTGTGGACATGGGAGTGAGGGGGAGTAGGATGAATTAGGAGAGTAGCATTGACATATATACATTACTATGTGTAAAATAGCTAGCTAGTGGGAGCCTGCTGTATAATGCAGGGAGTTCAGCTCAGTCTGTGATGACCTAGATGGGTGGGATGTGAGTGGGGTAGGAGGGAGGTCCAAGAGGAAGGGGATACGTGTGTGTGTGTGTGTATATATATATATATATATATATATATATATATAGCTGATTCACTTCATTGTACAGCAGAAAGTAACACAACATTGTAAAGCAACAATAAAAATTTAAAAATAGTATCAAAAACTCGGTATCTCAAACAACTGACATTTATTTTCTCACAGTTCTGTAGGCTGGAAGTCTGAGATCAAGGTGTGAGTCCAGTTGGTTCTTTCTTGGGGGGTGAGAAGGAGAATTTGTTCCATGCCTCTTTCCTAGCTTCTGGTGGTTTGCTGGCAGTCTGACATTCCTTGGCTTTTGCTGCATCACCCCAATCTCTGCCTTCATCTCCACATGGCATTCTCCCTGTGTGTGTCTGTGCCCAAATTTATCTTTTTATAAAGACACCAGTCATATTGCATTAGGAGCTCACCCTACTGCAATATGACCTTGTCTTATATTTGTAATGACCCTATTTCCACATAAGGTAGCATTCTGAGGTCCTAGGGATTAGGATTTCAACATGTGAATTTTGAGGGACACAATTCAACTCATAACAGATGTTTAGCATGGGAAAGAAAAGAAAGGAGGGAGAGAGAGAAGGAGCAGTCCCCAACATCCAGAAGTTGTCCTGGCACCCACAGGTAGGCTGTTATTCTCTTATTAGACATAAAAAATCTCATAGAATACTAACCTCAGACAAGGTTATTCTGAGACCATGCCAAAATGAGACAAAGCCAAGCCATGTTATAATGTTGTCTAAGCATAGGCAAAAACAAGGTCACTGTGCCATCCACATGATACCAAACATGCCTCTCTCTTGGTTAAAATGAGTCGGCCCTTTGCATCAGGTAGCCAAAGTATTGGAGCTTCAGCTTCAGCATCAGTCTTTTCAGTGAATATTCAGGGTTGATTTCCTTTAGGATTGACTGGTTTGATCTCTTTGCAGTCCAAGGGACTCAAGAGTCTTTTTAGCACCACAGTTCAAAAGCATCAATTCTTTGGTGTTCAACCTTCTTTATGATCCAACTCTCACATCCGTACATGACTACTGGAAAAACCATAGCTTTGACTATACGGACTATACGGAAGAGCTGACTCATTGGAAAGGACCCTGATGCTGGGAAAGATTGAAGGCAAAAGGAGAAGGGGGTGACAGAGGATGAGATGGTTGGATAGCATCACTGACTCAGTGAACATGAATTTGAACAAACTCCAGGAGACAGTGGAGGACAGAGGAGTCTGGCATGCTGCAGTCCATAAATTCACAAAGCTGGACATGACTTAGGGTCTGAACAACAACAACTTAGTTAAAATGAGTGACTGCTACTTCTCTATCAATTTCAGCATTATCCTTACTCTAGGCTGCCTTCCCCATAGATTTAAAGGCTTATTGAGATACCAAATAATAAATCTGCTCTCACTTTGTGACAGCATCCAATCTAGAGTGAGCCTGCAGTTCCTTAGACCCTTCCCTAAACCACTCAACTGAAGCCCAGATTCTATGATCTGGGATCTCTCTGGTCTAACTCCCTCTTACCTAGATGTCCCATGGTTCCCCACGTTCTTCCTCACTGCAATGAGTAATAAACCCAACTTGTTTTAACTACAGGTATGTTCCTGGGGGTGGGGGGTCTTTGGCTAAAGGGCAATGACAAGCAGCATCTTTGATCTCCACCTTCTAGATGCCAATAGCACCTCCACCCTCCCAGCCTTGACAGCCAAAACTGTCCCTAGATGTCACATATGGTAGCTCAGACGGTAAAGAATCTGCCTGCAATGCTGGAGACCCGGGTTTGATCCCTAGGTCAGGAAGATCCCCTGGAGAAGGGAATGGCTTACCCACTCCAGTATTCTTGCCAGGAGAATCCCATGGACAGAGGAGCCTGGTGGGCTACAGTCCATGGGGTTGCAAAGAGTCGGACATGACTGAGCAACTAACACTTTTACTTCACTTTCAGACCCTGTTTTAGAGTCTGGAACCCCTAAGTCCTGACTGGATGGTAGGAGAGTCTAACTTTTTGAATCATCTTTCTAAACCTTGATTTACTGAAGTTTTAAAAGACTTAGCTCTGAGTCAATAGGACAATATACAGTCCATACATCTACACTCCCCTGACTTCTGAAAGCAGAATTCAGGGGTAGGGGGAGGAATGCAATCCAGGTAAATGCCATCTCTGGTCAGGGGCCAGTGTGGGTCTGAGATTGTCTCAGTTGGAATGTAGGAGTAACATGCACATATCATTTACTATAAATGTGTATTGGATTCAAGAAAGAGTAAATAAATACTCACCAGATTTGTGTCTCCATCTCTACAGAATTCACAATTGTACTTCACTTGTTCACTTGAGAACAGACATAATTGACTGTATACCATGGGGCAGGGCTACACAATGAAGAAAAAACATTGTTCTTCTTGTGAAAACTGTAAATCTGGTTATAAGACAGACAGGTTTGTGCATTTATGCAGGAGGTTAGGTTCTGAGCTCTGGAGAAAGGCTTTGGGAGAGGGTGCAGAGGCTTAGGGGGCTTCCCAGGTGGCGCTAGTGGTAAAGAACCCACCTGCCAATGCAGGAGAATGTAAGAGATGTGGGTTTGATCCCTGGGTGGGGAAGATCCCCTGGAGAACGGTATGACAACTCACTCCAGTATTCTTGCCTGGAGAATCCCATGGACAGAGGAGCCTGGTGGGCTACAGTCTACAGAGTTGCAAAGAGTTGGATACGACTGAAGTGACTTACCACACATGCACACAGAGGCTCAATGAGTCAAAGAAGCCTTAAGACAAATTTTTTAAAATAATTGAAACTAAATGAAAATGAAACTAAAACTCCCTAATTTGTGGAATGCAGCAGAGCAATGCTTACTTAGTTGTTGTTCAGTCACTAAGTTGTGTCCGACTCTGCAACCCATGGACTGCAGCACGCCAGGCTTCCCTGTCCTTCATGATCTCCTGGAGTTTGCTCAGACTCATGTCCGTTACTCAGACTCACATCCAACCATCCCATCCTCTGTTGCCCCCTTCTCCTTCTGCTCTCTAGGGAAGTTTAAAAGGCATTTTGGCTTCTGCCTTGCTCTTTCTGGGATCTCTTGCTCTAGTGGAAGCCATCCACCATATTGTGAGGATACTCAAGCAGCCCCTTGGGGAGACACCTGTACCACATAACTGAAGTATCTCAGCCAAAAGCCAGCACTAATTCATTAGCCATATAAGTGATCCAACCTGCAAGTGGAGCTTCTGGCTCCACTCCAGCCTTCAGATGACTGCAGTCCAAGAGATTCAAAGCCAGAACTGTGCAGCCAAGCTTCTCCTGAGTTCCTGACTCCTCAAAACTGTGTGAGATAATTAACATTTACCATTGTTTTAAGCTGCTAAATTTAGGGGTAATTTGTGGTGTTTCTGAGTTCTTTGAGAGTCTCGGTCCAGGGTTCCAGAGTCCTGAGTTTCTTGTAACCTGTATGCATATCTGTATGTTTTAAGCATTCTGTGCTTCACATTTTCAGGTCTCTGATCTCTGGGTTTTCTCTCTCTCTATGTTTTAGATGTCTGAACCAATTGAGGATCTAGGTCTAGAATTATGGGAGTTCTGGGATGTTTTTCTGTTCATGTCCAGAATGTGATCATAACTACTTGGGATTTGTGATCCCAGGGTATAATGTCTCTAAAATACCTTGCATTGGAGTTCAGGATTTGAACTTTCTGAGCCCTCTGGCAGTCTGTGTTCTGGGTGTGAGGACATTGAGGCCTTTAGGAGTTTGTGTCTCAGATTTCACAGCCATGAACTCTTTGGAGGATACATGCAGGTTTTGTTTGTTCTTTGAACTCTAGGGATTTTTAGGGCCCAGAAAGAGATATCACTGAGGTGACTAGAGTCTGCATCCAGGGTACTGGGTGTCAGAACAGTTTGGGGCACTGAGTTCCTGGATATGAAGTTTCTGTGGTGTTTGAGAGTCTGTGTTCAGATATTAATATGACTGATTTTGAGGGCAGGGGGAATCTGTGTCCTAGGGTTTCAGCCCCCTAAACTGTTTAAGGGTGTTGTAAGTTTCCTGTGCTGTTGTTGGATGTATGTTCCAAATGTGTGGGATCCCTGACATGACTGTGGCTGAATGTTGCAGTATACAAGGTCTCTCTCTGTTCATAGGTATATATACCAGGGTGGAAGTTATCTGAGCTCTTTGAGTGTGTGTCTGAGATCATGAAGTCTCTCTGATCTATTTGGGTGTTGTTTCCCAGGATGAGAGACTTCTGATTTGGTTGTGGGTGTATATTCCAGGATGTGAGTTGTCTGATTTATTTGGATGTGAATGTCTAGAGTGTGAGGTTTCTGCTCTGTTGTGGGTATACATCCAATAATATAAAGTTTTGGTCTGCTTATAGGTATATATTTCAGGGTATGAGTTCTCTGATCTGTTTGTCATTGTATGCTACAGAATTTGAGGTCTCTCTTCTTGGGTGTATGTCAAGGGTATGAAGTCTCTGATCTATTTTGGGGGCTTATACCCTTGTTGGCTCAAGTAGTAAAGAATCTGCCCACCAATGCAGGAGACACAAGAGATTCAGGTTTGATCCCTGGGTCAGGAAGATCCCCTGGAGGAGGAAATGACAACCCACTCCAGTATTCTTGCCTGGAGAATCCCATGGACAGAGGAGCCTGGCAGGCTACAGTCCATAGGGTCACAAAGAGTCAGACACGACTGAAGTGACTGAGCATGCACCCTTGGATATTAGAGCTCTGATCTCTTTGTAGGTATATGTGCCTATGTATGAGCTCTCTGATCTGTTTGTGGTATGTGTCCCAAGATATGAGGTCCCTGGGCTCTTTGTGGATATATTTCCCTGGTTATTATATTTCCCAGATTTCTTGGTGTGGTTTTCTGAGGGTATAAGTACTCTGATCTGTTTGTTAGGTGTGTGTTGCATGATGTTAGGACTATTCTATCTGAGGGTGAATGTTCCAGAGTGTGAGGTCTCTGCTGAGTTTGTGAGTGTGGGTGTGAGGTCTCTAAAATGTTTGTGGGTATGGTTCCCAAGATGTAAGTTCCTTGAAGTCTTTGTGGGTGTATGTTCCCACAGTATGAAATCTGTTATCTATTTCTGGGTGTATGTCCCAAAATGAGGTTTCACTTCTCTGTCCCTATATATGTCTCAGTATATAAGATGAGACATATACCAATACTCTTGATGGGTATATGTCAAGGATATGGGTGTATGTCAAACTCTCTGATATTTTTGTATTTGTATATCCCAGGGAATGAAGTCTCTGATCTGTGGGGTTTTTTTTGGGGGGGTTGCATAATGTGAGTTTTCAAGTATGTCTCTGATCTCTTTGGACATGTGTATCCCATGGTATAAAGTGTCTGAGCTCTTTGTTGGTGTATATCCCAAGTGTGAGGTCTCTGATATGTTGGGTGGTATATTTCCAAGAATGTAAGGTCTCTGATCTGTTTGTTGCTGTACACTAGTATGTGAGTCTGTTTTCCTTGGTGTATGTCGAGGCCTGTTTATGTGTATATTTCCCAGGTTATGAGGTCTCTGATCTGTTTCTGGGTGTATGTCACAGAGTAAGAAGTCCCTGATCTGTTTGTCCACAGAAGTCTCTGTATGTAAGGTCTCTGATCTTTTCATGACTATATCAAGAGTTTGAAGTCTTTCATCTCTATGGTTATTATTCCCAGGTGTGAGGTGTGATGTCTGTGTTGTGTTTGTGACTTTCTGTCTTGGAATTTTAGGTATCTGGGTTGTTTCTGCAATATCCCAGGATGTGATGTCTGCTGTTTCATTGTGTGTGTAGGTCTCAGTTGTGAGGTCCTGATCTGTTTATGGGTATATTCATCAGAATGGGAGATCTGTGATATGTTTGTGGGTGTCTGTCCCAGAGCATGAGGTCACTCATTTGTTTGCACATGTAGGTCCTAGGATCTGAGATCTTCATGTCACTATAATACCAGTACGTGAGGTATCTTTCATGAGTGTATGCCAAGAATGTAAGTCCTCTGATATGTTTGTGAGTTGAATGAACCTAGTTGTAAGGTTTCTTTTTGCCTGTGGGTTAGGTCTCAGTGTGTGAGGCCCATGAGGTCTTTTGGGGTGTAGGTCCCATGGTGTAAGGTTTGGGGGATTATTTAATGGTTTATGAACTTGTGAGGGTTATGATCTTTTTTGTCATTGTATATTTAAGGGTGTGAGATCTGTGACTGTTTGTCATTGTATGTTCCAATATGTGAGGTCTCTCACATGGGGGTATGTGAAAAAAAAATGTAGTCTTTGATCTATTTGTGGTTGTATGTCCCTTGGTGTTCTTGATGTCCCTTGATGTTCTCCTCTATTCCTGTTCTCCTCTATGCCTTTCTCCAGAGAGAGAGGTAAGGTCTTTCATCGAGTGACAGTATATGGCCTGTGATATGAGGCCTCAAATTGATTTGTTGGTATAGTCCCAGGATATGCACTCTCTCCTCTCTTTTGAGTGATGTATTCCAATTTGAGAGGACTCTGCTTTGTTTCTGGATGTTTTTCCCAGTATATGGGGTCTCTGATCTGTTTGTGGTGGATACTGCAGGATTTGAGTTCTTTGGTATATTATGTTTTTATGTCTCAGGTTGTGAGGTTCCTATTCTCTCTGTGGATGAACATCACAGAAGGGGTTATCTGATCTGTTTGTGTTTGTCAAGGGTGTAATGCATGATCTGATTGTGCGTTTATGTCCCAGGATGTAAGGACCACAGCTGTTTGCAGGTATTTGTCCCAGGATGTGACGTCTCTGATCTGTTGGGTTATGTTTGTCCAGGGGTGAGATTTCTAATCTGTTTTAGGGTACATATTCCAGGATGTAAGGTCTCTGATCTCATTGTGGGTGTAATTCCCAGGATTTGATTGAATGATTCTCTGATCATTTGCGAGTTTCTCTACCTTTTAATAGGTGTACATCCCAGGCTGTCAGTTCTCTGATCTTCTAGGAAAATTATTTCCCAAGATTTAAGATTTCTTTCTTTCTTTTTGGCTGTGCTGGGTCTTTGTTGCTGCATGCAGGCTTTTCTCTAGTTGTGGCAAGCAGGGGCTACTCTCTAGTTGCAGTACACAGAATTTTTCATTGTGGTGGCTTCTCTTGTTGTGGAGCACAGGCTCTAGGGCACTCAGGCTTCAGTAGTTGTGGCTTCCAGGCTCTAGAGCACAGGCTCAGTAGTTGTGGCTCATGGGCTTAGTTGCTCCATGGCATGTGGGATCTTCCCAGATCAGGGATTGAACCCATGTCTCCTGCATTGGCAGGTGGATTCTTCACCACTGAACCACCAGGGAAGCCCAGGATTTGAGATTTCTATTTTGTTTGTGGGTAGATATGAAGTCTTAGATCTCTTAGGCTGTGTATGACCAGAGAATGTAAGGCTTGTGACCTCTCCGTGGGTCTATAGACAGAATAGACAGAGGTCTATTCTCTGTTCATTCCTATGTTTCAGTATGTGATGTCTGCTCTTGAATTTTGTCAAGGATGCAAGTGCTCTAATCTGTTTGTTTTGTATTCCAGGACTTGAAGACTCTGATCTGCTTGGTGGTGAATATCCCAGAGTGAGGTGTCTGAGCTCTTTGTATGTGTATGTCTCAGGGAGGGAGGGTTGTGACGGGTTTGTGGGTATATATTGTAAGGTTTCAGATATGTTTAGAAATGAATTCCATGGAGAAGGGAATGGCAACCCACTTCCAGTATTCTTGCCTGGGAAATTCCATGGACAGAGGAGCCTGGCAGGCTACAGTCCATGGGGTCGCAAAGAGTCGGATATGACTGAGCGACTGACACTTTCTGAGGGTGTGACAGTGACAAAATAGGTCTCTGCCCTCCTGGAACTGACATTCCAGGGGAGGAAACAGACAGTCAACAGAATTGAGAATTAAGGGATGTAGAGTTAGACCATGATCAGTGCTCTACATAAAGCAGAGAGGAGGCCTATGAGGCTAAGGAAGTGATGACATTTGAGAGCCTTCTCCCTGAAGTGGAATTTATGATTGAAAGCATGGGCTGGCCCTCACCTGTCATCAAGTCGTTCCATTCTGGATGATGGCACCAGTTAACAGTGACCTGTTGGTTTCCTCCACCAACATCAGGTTAAAGACAAGATATAATTTTCTGAATTTTCCCATGTGTATAAGATCTATTTCTCACCCTTAATCATTTACCATTTAAAAGCTGGTGTCAACCTTATTTTTTATTCTTTGTAATATTGGGGGAAGTAAGATTTTATCATTGTCTTTGTTCTTCTACTTTCTGGTTTTTAGAAAATAATCTTCAGAAACATTTTTTTAATATTCAGATACACATCAATTCAAGAAATATTTTTCAAACACCTATTTTATATAAGGGTTTAATACCTTATAGGTATTAAGATATTAATAGGTAATACCTTACAGGTATTAAGGTATATAGGTATTAAGGGTTTAGTACCTGCTGCACTTGAATGGGCATATAAAATAGGAACTAAATGTGATGAAGTGGAGAAGGTAATAAGGCCCATCAAGGCAGTTCAAGTAATGTGAGGCTTATAGGCTGATGGTCACAGGAAAGAGCAATTATTTACCCTCACTTTTTTTTTTAAATTGAGGGGTCAGAGAATCAGGGTGGAATTTATGGAACCAGTACTATTTGAACAGGACTTGTTTTTTTTTTTTGATATGTTAATTCTTCAGAATTCAGAAATGTATATTTCTTGTTGCTGGAATGAAGGTGCTATTCTTTGTTTTTTTACTACTTTAAAATATCAATAGTTTTAAAAATATGCTTAAAATTTAGACTTGTTTAGAACTTCTTACAGTGTTGTAATTTGTCTGCATGCTCATAGCTATTAATAAATAACCCAACAGTATTTACTAAGAAAAAAAAAAAAAGAAATGAATTCCAGAAGGTGATGTATCTGAACTCATTTTGAGTGTATGTACCAGGCTTTGAGAGCTCTCACATGTTTGTCAGTATATGTGCTAGTGTGAGAATGCTAATCCGTTTCTAGGTGTACCACCCTACATGTGAGGTCTCTGAACTCTTTGTAGGCTTATGTTGCAGGATTTTAGGTCTATGATTTCTTTATGGCTATATCTTCCAGGTTTTTAGGTCCCTGATCCATTTGTGGGTATATAAATCACATATGAGTTCCCTGATTAGTTTGTGGGTGTGTGTCTCCCAGGACATCATGTCTCGACTGATCTATTCATGTACATCTCTGTTTAGCTGAATACTGGCGCTCAGTAATATCCACGTCTCAGTCCCTAGGGAAAGTGTTAGTCATTGGGTCATGTCTGACTTTGCAATCCCAGGCTCCTCTGTCCATGGGATTCTTTAGGGCAAGAATACTGGAATGGGTTGCCATTTCCTTCTCCAGGGGATCTTCCTGACCCAGGGATTGAACCTGGGTCTCCTGCACTGCAGGCAGATTCTTTACCATCTGAGCCACTTGGGAAGCCTGTGACTATATTAACTTTCTGGCAGAAGGGACTTTGCAGATGTGATTAAGTTAATCACCAGGAGGCTGGGAGTTTATCCTGGATTATCCATGTGGGCCCAGTGTGTTCACTAAGGTCCTTACATGTGGGAGGCACGATGATGAGAGTCAGAAATAACACTGTGACAATGCAGGCTGTCTAAGAAGGTGATGTAATGATGGAAGCCGAGTTGGAGAAGGAGATTTGACAGCTGAAACAGAGAGAAGAGAGATCAGAGAGACATTTGAAGATGAAACGCTGCTGGCTTTGAAAATGGAGGAAGGGGCCATGAACCAAGGACTGGAGACAGCCTCTAAAACTGGAAAATGAAAGGAAGTGCATTTTCCTGGAGCTTCCTGGAGTGAAGTAGCTCTGCTGACAACTTGACTTTATCTCTGTAAGACTCAAGTTTAGGTCTCTGACCTATAGAAATGTAAGATAATAAATTAGTGTTGTTTTACAATACCAAGATTTTAGTCATTTGTTATAGGAAACGAACAGTGTCCTGAGTTGTGATGTCTCTATCTGATTGTCAGTGCCCATCCCAGGATGAGAACTCCATTATCTATTGGTGAATGTGTGTCAGATGGTGTAAGGGTGTGCCCCCAAATATTTGGTCTCTGAGCTGTTTGTTCCTATATGTCTCAGAATGGGAAGTCTCCAATATGTTTGTATGTTTGTGTCATAGGACCTCAGTCTTTGAGCTGATTCAGGATGTATGTCCAGTATTTGAGGTCTTTTTGGGGGGGGGCATCGTGCTACTTGTGGGATCTTAGTTCTCTGACCAGGGATTGAACCTGGGCTTACAGCAGTGAAAGCACAAAACCTATAACCACTGGACCGTCAGGGAATGCCCATAGTATATGAGCTCTTTAATAAGATATCTGGGGTTTGCATTCCAGGTTATTAGGTCTCTGGTGTGTTTCAGAGGTATTTCTGATATTAATGAACTTTCTGCTCTTCTCAGTGATATATCTACCATAATATGAAGTCTCAAGCCTATTTTGTTATGAATATCTAGAGTGTGAGGTTTCAAAGAGCTCATTGTGAGTTTATGTCCCTTGGTCTGAATCCTCTGATCTCTTGTGAGTACTTTTGCTTGGCTTTGAGCTCTCTGATCTCTTTGTGGGTATATGTCACTAGATATTCGTTCTGTCATCTATTTCTGGGTCTTTTTCATAGCATGTCTTGTCTCTGATGTTCTTGTGTGTATCTGTTGCAGGATTTGAGATCTCTGATCTAGTTGTAGTTGTATATGGTCTCTGAAGTGTTCTGGAGTATATCCCATGATGTGAGTCCCCTGATCTGTTTGTTGGTATATTTCTCAGAGTATGAGGTCTCTGGTCTCTTTGAAGGCATAGACTGCAGGGTTTGAGGTGTGTGGTCTCTTTGTGGTTACGTGTCCAGGTTGTGAGGTCTCTAATCTGTTTGTTGAGGTATATCCCAGGGTGTGAACTCTCTGATCTCTCTGTGTGTTGGGTGGGGGGAGCAGTACATGTCTAATGGTGTGAAGATTCAGATCTGTTTTCTGGTAAGTGAACCGGGTTGAAAGGACTCTGATGTGTTTGAGGGTGTTTTCCCAGGATGTGAGTTCTTTGATCTGTTTCTGGACACAGATCTTAGGACATGTGGTCTCAGAGCCCTTTGTGGGTGTACATCCCAGGTGTGAGTTCCCTGAGCTGTTGGAGGGTGTATATCCTAGGGTGTTAGATACTGATACTTTTGGTGTTATTTGCAAGCATATGAGATTTCTGATATGATGCTTTTGAACTGTGGTGTTGGAGAAGACTCTTGAGAGTCCCTTGGACTACAAGGAGATCCAACCAGTCCATCCTAAAGGAGATCAGTCCTGAGTGTTCATTGGAAGGACTGATGTTGAAGCTGAAACTCCAATACTTTGGCCACCTGATGTGAAGAGCTGACTCATTTGAAAAGACCCTGATGCTGGGAGGGATTGAAGGTGGGAGGAGAAGGGGGTGACAGAGGATGAGATGGTTGGATGGCATCACCGACTCAATGGACATGAGTTTGAGTAAACTCTGGGAGTTGGTGATGGACAGGGAGGCCTGTCATGCTGCAGTCCATGGGGTTGCAAAGAGGCGGACATGATTGAGTGACTGAACTGAACTAAACTAAACTGAACTGAACTGAACTAAAACATATGATGGGATGAGAGGTTTATTATGTGTTAAAGTGTGTATATCCAAGGTGTGAGGTTTCTGAGTTCTTTTTGAGTGTATATCTCAGAGTTGAGGTCTCTGATCTGTTTGCAGGTATGTGCCCCAGGATTTGAGCTCTCTCATCTCCTTGTGGGTGTATGTGCCAAGATTTAAAGTATCTTTAATCACTCTGGGAGTATGTTCCAGGATACTCTGACATATTATGGGTTCTTATTGTTGGGTAAAGTAACTTAGCAGCAGTAGCAGCATTGTTGGGTTTGAGGTCTCCAAGCTATTTTTGATGGTATTTCTCAGACGAGGTCTTTGATCCATTTGTGTGTGTATCATGCTAACTGAAGTTTTTTTTTTCCTTGTCTCTTCTGCTTATTAGGCAAGGGTATGAGGTCTGTTTGAGTGGGAGTATGTGTCCCCAATTTGTGAGGTTCCAGACCTGTTCCATACACCTGTTTGTGGGTGTATGTCCCACGATGTACATCTCTCTGCTCTCTTTAGATGTCTGTCTGAGGGTTGGAGGTCTCTGATCACTCTCTAGATGTGTGACTCTGGATGAGGGATGTGAACTATTTCTGGTGTATGCCCCAGGGTTTTAGTTCTCTGACCTTTTTGTAGGTGTGTGTTTTGTGATATGATGTCTCTAATTTTGAGTGTCTGTCTCTGCTGACTTAAAGCCTTCTAAAGATGTCTAAATCCTTGTCCAATGTCCTCAACCTTGAAAACTATGAAAATGTGACCTTACATGTTAAAAGGTACTTGGCAGATATGATTAAATTAGGCATCTGCTTTTTAAAATGTATTTTTAATTGAAGTATAGTTGATTTACAATGTTGTGTTAATTCCTGCTGTGCAGCAAGTGATTCATTATACACATATACATTCTTTTTATATTCTTTTCCATTATGATTTATCGCAGGATATTGAATATAGTTACCCATGATATACAGTAGGACCTTGTTAAATTAACCGTCTTGAGATGGGGAGATTTTCTTAGATTTTCTAGGTGGGTCCAGTGTAATCACGAACATCCTGAAATGAGGGGGTTGTTGTTATTCAGTGGCTAAGTTGTGTCCGATCTTTGCAACCCCATGGACTGCAGCACACCAGGCCTCCCTGTCCCTTTCCATCTCCTGGAATTCACCCAAGTTCATATCTGTTGAATCAGTGATGCCATCCAAGCATCTCATTCTCTATCACCCTCTTCTCTTTTTGCCTTCAATCTTTCCCTGCATCAGGGTCTTTTCCAATGAGTTGGCTGTTTGTATCAGGTGGCCAAAGTATTGGAGCTTCAGCATCAGTCCTTCCAGTGAGTATTCAGGGTTGATTTCCCTTAGGATTGACTGGTTTGATCTCCTTGCTGTCCAAGGAACTCTCAAGAGAGGGACAGAATGGTTATTGTCAGGAATGGAAATGACAAAAGCCAGATCAGACACAGCGATCTGATTTGAAGATGTTTGTGGGTATATGTCCCAGCTTGTGAAGTCTTTGAGTTGTTGATGGGAGTCTGTATTAGGCTATGACATCTCTAATTGTTTGTACGTATGTGTCCGGGCAACCGATAGGCCCCAGCAAAGGGCATGTGCCAGGGAGCCCTAATCGAGGAGAAGATAATGAGAGAAGCAGAGACAGAGAAGGAGATGTGATGACCCAGGCAGAGATCAGAGAGATTTGAAGATGAAGTGCTTATGGCTTTACAGGTGTAGGAAGGGGCCCAGGACCAAGAATGCAGGTAGCTCTGGAAACTGAAAAAGGCAAGGAAATGGATTCTCTTTAGAGTCCCCAGAAGGAAGACAGGTCTGTTTACATCTGATTTTAGGACTGACTTGAAGACCCACTTTTGGGTTTCTGACCTACAAAAATGTACTATAATAAATAAATGTGTGTTTTTTCATGACACTAAGATTGTGGTGATTTGTTAGAACATCAATAAGAAATGGATACAGTGTCCTGGGTCATGACACCTCTATCTGGCCATCTGAGGATGTGAGCTCCATGGTGTTTGTGAGTGTGTGTCTGATGGCAAGGGTCTTAGATCTGTGTGTGTGAGTGTGTGACCCCAGGCGAGAGGTCTCTGACCTGTCTGAGAGTGTGTGTCCCCCTAAAATTGTGGACTCTGAGGTTTTTGTGGATGTATGTCTCAGAACATGTGGGCTCTGATCTATTTGTGAGTGTGTGCCCCAGGACATGAGGTCTCTGTACTGATTTTATGTGTACATATGTGAGGTCTCTGAGGTGTCTGTGAGTTGTGTTTAGGTTGCTAGGTCTTGAATGTTTCATAGGTGTTTATGAAATAGGAGATTTCTGATTAATTTGGTGATGTATGTATATATATTTACATATACACATATACTTACATATACACATGTAGATGTATACATATACACATATGTATGTATCTCTGATCTGTTTCAGTGTGTATATCCAGGTGTGGGGCTTTCCTCATGGCTCAGCAGGTAAAGAATCTGTCTGCAGTGCAGGAGACATAGGAGAAGCTAGTTTGATCCCTAGGTCAGAAAGATCCCCTGAAGAAGGAAATGTTAACCCATTCCAGTATTCTTTCCTGAAAAATCCCATGGACAGAGAAGCCTGGCAGGCTACAGTCCAAAGGGTTGCAAAGAGTTGAACATGACTGAGCAACTGAGCACAAAAGCACATACATCCAGGTGTGAGGTTTGAAGCTCATTATGGGTGCATTTTGTATGGCTTAAGGTCTCTGATCTTTTTGTGGATCTGTGTCCCAAGATATGAATCCTTGGAACTCTTTGTGGGTGTTTTGTGAAGATGTCAGGTATACAATCAGCCTCAAGCTGTTTCTCCTAGAATGTGAGGTCTCTTCCTTGATTGTGGGTGTGTGCTGCGGGACTTGAGAGCTCTACTATGTTTGTGAGTGTATGTCTTGGTTTGCAGAGAGTCTCTCCTCTGTGTGTGGGTACATTTGTCATATGAGGTATCTGTTCTGTTTTCACCTTTCTATCACAGAATTTGTTTCTGGTTTCCTTGTGTGTGTTTGTCAAGGATGTGAGATATCTTCTATTTGTGGTTATATGTTTCAGTTTGTGAGGTCCCTGCCTTGTTTGTGGGTAGATGATGTGCACAGAACATGTGCCTCACTCCTTTTTTGGATGTATGGCCAAGGGTTGGAGATCTCTGACCTCTTTGGAATTGTATGGCACGGCTTTGAGCTACTTATTGGTATATGTCTCAGGATGGGGTGTTTTTAATTGTGTGTGGAGGTATATGTGGGGTTGTTGGAATAAAGGTCCCTGAAAGATGTCCATGCCCTAATCTCTGGAACAAGTCAAAAAGTCCTTTGTAGATGTGGTTAAGTAATCATCTTGAGATGAAGGAGGTTATTCTGAATTTTCCAGGTGTGCACAGGATAATCACAAGGGTCCTTATAGGAGAGAGGCAGAACAGTCGGTCAGGGAAGATGTCAGATGTAATGACAGCAGTAGAGATCAGAGAGAGAGATTTGAAAATGAAACACTGCTGGCTTTGAAGGTGGAGGAAGGAGTTACGAGCTAAGAAATGCAAGCATCTTTAGAAACTGGAAAGGGCAAGGAAACATTTGATTCTCCCCAAGGGCCTCCAGGAGTGACACAGCTCTGCCAACAACTTGGGTTTAGCCCTTTGAAACCCATTTTTTTGGCTTCTATAATAAAATGTGTGCTGTTTTATGACACTGAGATTGTGACTTGTTACAGCAGCAATAGGAAATGAAAACAATGTCTCAGGTTGCACTGTCTCTATCTGATTGTCAGGGCACATCCCAGGGTGTAAACTCCATGATCTGTTTGTGAATGTGTGTCTGAGTGGGAGGTCTCTGATCTGTGTGCGGGTGTATGAACCATGTTGAGAGGTCTTTGAATGTTTGAGGGTGTGTGTCCCAGAACTTGTGGTCTTACAGCTGTTTGTAGGGATATGTCTCAGGATGTGAGGTCTCCACACATTTTTTTGGTATGTGTCCTTGCATATGAGGTGTCTGACCTGATTTAGAGAGGACATTCCAATATCTGAGGTCTCTGCAATGTTTGTGGGTTGCATTTCAGTTTGTTAGGTCTCTGATCTAGTTGGGGGGTATTTCTGGTGATATGAGGTCTTTGATTTGTTTGATCATGTGTTTACCAGAATGTTGGATCTCTGATTTATTTAGGTTTATATGTCCAGTGTGTGGGGGAGTCCAGAGCTCTTTGTGGGTGTGTGTCCTTGACTTAAGGACTCTGATCTGTTTGCTGGTATGTCTTAGTATATGAGCTCTCTGATCTGTTAATGGATCTATGTTGCAAGATATCAGGTCTCTGCTGGTGTTTTCTTAACCTGTAAGGTCTCTGATTTGATTGTGGTTGTGCATTGCAGGATTTAAGGTCTCCATTTGTGGGTCTCAGGTACCTATGATCTCAACATTGTTTGTCAAACATATCCCAGGATTTGAACTTTCTGATCTGTTTGTTATATTTGAACCAGGGCTTGAGGTTTCTGATCTATTTGTAGGTATGTGTTGCAGAGTTTGAAGTCTGTGGTCTTTTTGTGACTTCATGGGAGGGTTGTGAGGCTCTAATCTGTGTGTGGATGTATATCCTAGGATTTCAGGTCCCTGATCTGTTTGATGATGTATGTCACATGTGAGGCCTCTGAACTGTGTTTGAGGTCTCTGATCTGTTTATGGCTACATGTCCAGGTGGTGATGTCTGTAATCTCTTTGTTGGTCTATGTCCCAGGATGTGAATGCCCTGATCTGTTGGTAGGTAGCATCTGATGCTATGAAATGTCTGATGTGTTCACTGGCCAGTGAACCAGAGTGTGAAGTCTCCTACCTATGCCGAGATGTTCTTCCAGGATCTTAGTTCTCTGATTCATTTGCTTTCAGCATGCTCTAGGAAGTATTCAATCTCTGAACTCTTTATGGATATTCATTTCCAAGGATATGAGTTCTCTGTGTCATTGGCGTGTGCATATTCCAGGTTGTCAGATTTCTGAGGTTTGGGGAGGATACTTCCAAACTTACGAGATTCCTGGTTTGTTTGCCTAGATAGACAGATAGATAGATATATGTCTGTGTTGATGCGAAGAGCTGACTCATTTGAAAAGACCCTGATGCTGGGAAAGATTGAGGGCAGGAGGAGAAGGGGACAACAGAGGATGAGATGGTTGGATGGCATCACCGACTCAATGGACATGGGTTTGGGTGGACTCCAGGAGTTGGTGATGGACAGGGAGGCCTGGTGTGCTGCGGTTCATGGGGTCGCAAAGAGTTGGACACGACTGAGTGACTGAACTGACTGACTGATGTCTATATTTATATACTTATCTGATCTGAAGGTATGTACTTCCCAGGTGGCACTAGTGGTAAAGAACCCACCTGCCAATGCAGAAGACATAAGAGACGTGGGTTCGATCCCTGAGTCAGGAAGATCCCCTGGAGGAGGGTGTGGCAACCCACTCCAGTATTCTTGCCTGGAGAATCCCATGGACAGAGGAGTCTGGCGGGCTACAGTCCATAGGGTTGTAAAGAGTTGGACATGATGCAGAGTTGGACATGATTGAAGCAACTTAACACACACACACATGTCTATGTCTATGTACTTATCTGATCTAAAGGTATGTGTGTCTAGGCTGTGAGGTTACTGAGCTCTCAGTGGATTATTTTCTTTGTTTTGAAACCTCTGACCTGTTTGGGAGGAATGTCCTAGAATATAAGCTCTCTGACCTTTTAAGTGGTATATGTTGTAAGATCTCAGGTCTATGACTGGTTTCTGGCTCTTTTTTCCTAGCATACAAGATCTCTGGGCTTCCCTGGTGGCTCAGTGGTAAAAGAACCCACCTGCCAATGCAGGAGACACAGGTTCAATCCCTGGGTCAGGAAGATTCCCTGGAGAAGGAAATGGCAACCCACTCCAATATTCTTGCTTGGAGAATTCCATGGACAGAGGAGCCTCGTGGGCTACAGTCCATAGGGTTGCAAAGAGTCGGACATGACTTAGCAACAGAGCAAACAAGCAAATGAGGTCTCTGACTTGATGGTGGGTATATATTGCAGGATTTGAGATCTCTGATTTGTCTGTGGGTGTCTATCTCAGGTTGTGAGTTCTCTGATCTGTTTGTGGATGTGCATGTCAAGGTGCCATGTCTCTGTACTCATTCTGGTTGTATTTCCTGTATGTAAGGTAGTTTCATGCTGCAGGATTTGAGGGCTCTGATCTCATTTTGGTGGTATTTCTCACGTAAGGTCTCTGATCTGTTTGTGAGCGTTTATCACAGTATGTGAGTGCCTGAACTCTTTGTGCAGGTTTATCAAGGGTGTGAGATCCATTTAGCTCACTGCTATGTGTCTTGTTTGTGGTTTATGTCTAAGGATGTGTTTCTCTTGGCAATTTGTGTGTGTGTCCCTGATGGTAAGTTTAATTCCAAGTGATTGAGGATGCCGAGCATTTTGGTGGGTATGTGTTCCAAAATGAGTGTCACTCTGTTCTTTTTGGATGTATATTACAGGGTGGGAGGTATCTCATCTATTGGGAAGTGTGTGACTCAGAGCGTGAGGTCTATGAACTATTGGTGCATGTTTGTCTTTGGTGACTGAATAACAGCCCCTCTAAGAGGTCCACTCTCTAATCCCTGGAACCTATACTTATGTTACTTTATATGGCAAAGGGGGCATTGCAGGTATGATTATGTTAAGCATCCTGAGATAAGGAAGTTATCCCAGATTACCAGATGGGCCCAGTGTAATCACAAGTGTCCTTATAGGAGGGACACATGAAGGTAAGAGTCAGAGAACACAATGTAGTGACAGAAGTGGAGTCAGAAAAGGTAACATGATGACATAAGCAGAAATCAAAGAGACATAGAGATATAGATAGATAATAAAAAGAAAGAGAGATTTGAAGATGAAACACTGTTGACTTTGAAGATGGGAGGAAGGGGCCAGGAGCTTGGGAATACGGGTGGCCTGTAGGAACTAGTTTCTCCCTTAGGAACTCCAGAAGGAGACCAGCTCTACTGCCACCTTAACTTTTACCTTGTAAGACTCCTTGCCAGTCTTTGATCTGCAGAAATGTAAGATAACAAACTTGTTTTATGACAGTAGGATTGTGGTGATTTGTTACAGCAGCAAGTTCTGAGAAGATGAAAGGCCTGCATCTTCAAGAAATGGAATAGGAAATTCCCTGGTGATCCAGTGGTTAGGACTCCATGCTTTCACTGCTGAGGGCCTGGGTTCAATCCCTGGTTGGGGAACTAGGATCCCCAAAGGCTGCACAATGTGGCCCAAAAAAATTAAAAAAAAAAAAAGGAATAAATGTAGTCTTCTTCTCTGGAAGGAAAGAGAGAAGGAAGGAAGGTAGGAAGGATGAGAGGGAGGGGGGACGAGAGGGAAAAGAGAATAATACAATGTCCCAGGTTGTGATGTCTCTGTCTGGTTTTTAGTACACACCCAAGAACGTGAACGCCATGATCTGTGAGTGTGTGTCTGCTGATGGAAGGTCTCTGGTTTGTGTTCGAGTGTTTGAACCAGGGTGTGAGGTCTCTGTTGTCTTTGATGTTGCATGTTCCAGAATTTGTGGGCCCAGCTGTTTTGGAGTAAGAGAGGAGCCCTCTGATCTGACTTTGTGTACAGGTCCCAGGATGTGAGTTCTCTCTGAACTGTTGAGGTATGCATGCTCAGGGTGTAAGGATGCTGAGCTCGTTGTGGGTACATTTCCCTTTGATTGAAACCCCAGATCTGTTTCTCTGATTATGTTCCAGGATGTGAGGATTCCTGAACTGTTTGTTTGTCTCAGTTTTGTGGTGAGAGGCCCCTGGTATGTTTACTGGTGAATGAAGCAGGGAGTGAATCCAGGTGTATACGCCATCATGGGAATTCTCTCATCTGTTGGTGGGTACTTGTCTGATAGTGTGAAGTGTCTTGTCTTTTCATGGGGGAATGGACAAGAGTGTGAGGTCTCTGATGTGCCTGACGGTGTTTTCCCAGGAGGTGAGTTCTCTGATCTGTTTCTCAGTGCATGTCCTAGGATATGAGGTCTCTGGTGTTTTGTGAATGTATAATACATCCCAGAGTGTGAGATCTCTGAGCTGTTTGTGGGTATTTATTCCAGGTATCTGATGTCTTATGGGGATAATTTAAGCATTTTTTACTTGTTTGATGGCATATATGCCATTAAGTGAAAGTCTTATCTATTAAAACCTCTCTATATCAATATTGATATCACTATAGATAGATTAAAGTGAAAATGAAAGTGTTAGTCACTCAGTCATGTCTGACTCTTTGCAACCCTTTGGACTGTAGCCCGCCAGGCTCCTCTGTCCATGGGATTCTCTAGGCAAGAATACTGGAGTGGGTTGCCATTCCCTTCTCCAGGGGATCTTCCCGACCCAGGGATCGAACCCGGGTCTCCTGCATTGCAGGCAGATTCTTTACCATCTGAGCCACCAGGGAAGCCCAGTTAGACAGAGATATATCCAGGATGTGAGATTTCTGAGTTCATTCTGGGTGTGTGTTTTGGGATGTGAGGCCTCTGATTTGTGGGTGCATATCCCACATTGACAGCCCTCTGAGGTGCTTATGGGTGTATTTCCATGCACTTGTTTTGGGGAGGATCTCTGTAGGTATGTATCCCACGATCTGAACTCTCTGATCTCCTTGAGTCAGTGTGCCCAAAGATTTCCAGTGTCTGTATTTATCTGGGTGCATTTATCAGCATGTGAGGTCTGTAACCTGTTTGTCAGTTCATGTTGCAAGATTGAAGGTCTCTGGTGTGATTTGGGTTGTATTTCTCAGACTGCGTCTTTGATCTTTTGTGTGTGTATGCCACATGCAAGTGTGTCATCTCTTTGGGTGAGTTTGTAAAAGGGTATATGAGGTCTGTTTCATTTGAGGTTATATGTCCCAGTTTGTGAGATCCCTGACCTGTTTGTGTGTGTATGTCAGAGAATGTGGGCTTTTTTCTGCCCTTTATGTGTGTACATATCCCAGAGTTAGAGGGGGTCTATATTTATGGGTCCTAGAATGTGGGTCCCTCTTTGGGGGGGTTTATCCCAGGATGTCAGGTCCCTCTTTTCTTTGTGGGTGTATGTCCCAGAGAGTGCATTCTCTTATATCTTTGTGGGTCTGATTCTCAGAGTGTGAGGACTCTAAGAATTAATTGGTGAATGTTCCAGAATACCCAGCTCTCTCATCTTTCACAAGTATGTTCCCAGGGTAGAAGGTCTCTGAGGTATGTAACTCCAGATGTGAATTCTTTGAGCATTTCATGGGTGTATGTACTGGGATGTGAGGCCTCTTTTTGTTTGTGTGTGTATATTCTCTTTGGTTGAATAATAGATCAATGTCCTCACCTTATTCCTAGAACTTTTTAATGTATTATCTTACCTGGAAGAAGGGACTTGGCAAATATGTACTAGTAAGCATCCTGAGATTGGGGCAGTTATCCTGAATTACCTTGGAGGATCCAGTATAGTCACCATATGATCTTTATATGAGGGAGGCAGAACCTTCAGTATCAGAGAGGATGAAGTAACTGTGTTTATTGAGACATGGAGGGCTATGTTATGACAGAGGAAAGTCACAAAAAGTGATGTGATGGCAGAAGCTGAGGTGAGAGAGATTTGAACCTACAAATGCTTGGATCCTCTGTCCTCTTTGTGGGTTATGTCACAAAATGTGACGTCTACAATCTTTTGTATTTGCTGGATGTATTCTTCAGCACAGGGAGTATCTAACTTGATTGTGGATGGGTGTTGCAGGATTTGATGTCTTCGTTTTATATCCTCCAGGCTGTAAGGTCTCTGATCTTTTTGTCAATGTACACCCCAGGACTTGAGCCCTCCCATCTATTTGTGGATGTATTCCCCCATATATAAGGACCAGTATGTTTCTGTATATGACTTGTAGGTTTTTATGTATCTGATCTGTTAGTGAATGTCCAAGGATGTGAAGTCTCTGAGGTGTTTGTGGGCATATTTCCCAATACATGACTTTTTGGGGAGCTCTTTGTGGATGAGTATTCTGGAATGTGTGTCTCTCTCCACTTTGTGTGTCTATTTTGCTGAGGGGAAGTCCCTGATCTGTTTGCTGCTGTCTTCCCAGATTTTCAAGTCACTGATAGGTTTTGGGTGTCCGTCTCAGGATCTGTTATCTGTATCCTCTTTGGTTTCAGGCATCAAGATGTGAGGTCTCTGATTTGTTGTATGTTCCAGGATACAAGGTTTGTGAATGGTTTGTAGGTGTGTTTTGCAGGATTTCATGTCTTTGATCTGTTTGAGTGTGTGTTCTAGGATGTAAGGTTTCTGATCTGTTTCTGTGTATATTTCCTAGCATGTGAGGTCTATGAACATTTTGTTACTCTATGCCGCAGGGTGTGGTAGCCCTGATATCTTCATGTGTATTGTCAAACATTCAGGGTCTCTTAATTTGTTTCTTGCTGTTTGTTCCAGGATGTGAAATCCCAAGCTGTTTGTGGATATATGTCCCATGCTGTGTGGTCTCTGACCTATTTCGGGGTGCATGTCCCAATGTTTGAGGCCTCTAGTCTGTGGATGTGTTTCCCAGGATTTTAAAGTATATTTCCTAGAACGTGTGTCTCTCTCTGGCCTTTTTCAATATATGTCCCAAGGTGGGCAGTATCTGATCCCTTTGCTGTGTACATTCCATGGTATATGCTCTGTGTGACGTTCTGTGTCTTAGGGTCTGAGGTCTCTGTTGTGATTATGGGTGTATGTCCAAAGACATGAGTTATCTGACCTCTTTGGGGGTTTATGTCCCAGGATGAGAGCTCTTTCATCTAGTTCTGTGTGTATTTCCAGCTTTCAAGGTCTCTTACTTGTCTGTGGGTGTATGTCCAAGGGTGTGAAGTCTTTGATCTATGTGAGGACCCATGTCCCCAGGTGTCACATTTGTTTGTGGGTGTACTTCAACAGCTCTAGTGTTGGTGTGTCTCAAGATGTGAGGATCTATTCTAGTATGCCCATCAACAGTGTGTAGTGTCTCATCTGTCTGGGGCTCTGTGTCCCAGATCACAAGGTTTTAACCTGTCTTTCTTGTCCTAGCATGTGAGGTCCCAGGGTGTTTTGGGTTTGTGTTTCAGGATTTGAGTCTCTGGTCTTTTTGTGGGTGTGAGTCCCTCATCCATTCTTTGATTTATTTCCCAGGATATGAGTGCTCTGATCTGTTTGTAGATATGTATCCCAGGGCTTCCCTGGTGGCTCAGCAGTAAAGAATCTACCTGCCAATGCAGGAGATGTGGTTCGATCCCTGGGTCGGGAAGATCTCCTGGAGAAGGAAATGGCAACCCACTCCAGTATTCTTGCCTGGAGAATCCCATGGACAGAGGAGCCTGGCGGGCTGTAGTCCATGGGGTTGCAAAAGAGTCAGACATAACTTAGCGACTAAACAACAAATGCCAGCATGTGGCATGCCTGTAGGTTTATGTGCAAATGTTGCAGGGATTGAGGTCTATGATGTTTGTGGTCTATGTCCCTGAATGCTGTTTCTCTGAAATACTTGTAAGTGTGTGTCTCAGCCTGTGTGGTTTTTGATCTTTTTGTGAGTATGTCACAGGATGTGAGGTCTGGTCTTTTGGGGCTTGTATTTCCTAGAATTTGAATTCTCTGAGCTGTTTTTGTATGTATGTCCCAGGGTGTGAGTTTCCTGATTTGTTTGGGTGTGTGCGTCCTGCGATTTGAGGTTATTCGATGTTCTACATCCAGCATATTTTCTTTGAATTATATTTTAGGGTCTATATCCTAAGTCTCAGAAGGATTTCTGAATTCTGGATTTGGGGGTTCTGAGCTCTTTCTGGTCTACATTCCAGGGGTGAGTTCACTGTGTTTTTTGGGTGACTGTCCTAGAGTCTGTGGTCCCTGAACTCTTTTGGTTTGAGAGTTTCTTGACCTGCTTGGGACATATTTTCAGGCCTCTTCTTTTTGGGAGGCCTCAATCCCAGGGTGTGAGCTATCCAACTCATTAGGGATTTGTTCCCAGGTCAAGTTCTGTGAGCTTTTAATGGGGGGATGGGGGGTTCTGGTTAATGAGTTTTCTGAGCTATTTGGAGGTCTTTACTAAGTGCATGAAATCTCTCAACTCTGTGGTAGTTTCTGTGCAGAGTATGACATTTCTGAACCATTGAGAAGTCTCTGTTTAGGGGTGAGGTGGCTGAGCTGTTTTGGGTGTCACCCCCTGAACTGTTTTGAGCCCACGTCCCAGGGAATGAGTTCTTGCTGATGTCGGGGATTTTGTCTTTGGGTGCAATATTGAGGGGCAGTTTCTGGATATGTTTCCAGAGTTTGGGGTCTTTCTAGTGCCTCAGGCCTTGGAGGTGCTTCACCCTCTGTGTCCCGGAGTGTGAGATCTCTGAGCTCTGTATCCCCTTGCTGTTGAGGTCCCTAACTGTTGGGGTGTGTTTTCAAGGGTGAGGTAACTCCTGTTGGAGGAGCCTCCATCCCAGGGAATGGGGTCCCTGACTTGCTAGGTTTCCAGGGTTTGAGGTCTCTGAGAGGTTTGGGGTTCTGTCAACAATTTATGGTGTCTCTTGGGTGTTTTGGGGTTCATATCCTGGTTGTTACGTTTCTGAGCAGTGTAGGGGTCTGTGTTATAGGGCATGATGTTCATTAATTTTGAGCATTTTGGCATTGTGTATCTGATATGTGAGGTCTCTGGCCTGTTTGCAGGTCTGCTTTCCAGGGCGTGAAGTTAATAAAGTCTGAGGGTTTTTGTCCCACAATGTGAGTTGCTTGTTTGTGGGCATAGGGAGCCAGGATGTGCTGTGTCTGAGCCGTTTTTGTGTTTGTCTCCCAGGATAGAAGTTCTCTGATGCAAGGTCTGCAAGCTGTTGTGGGTCCGTGTCCCAGTTCTGAGGTTTCTCTGCCATGTGGGGCTGACTTTGCCCAGAACGTGAGGTTTCTGGGCTGTTTGGTGATCTATGTCCATGAGGGTCAGGTGTCTGAAGTCTTCCTGGATACAAGTACAAAGTGCAAGTTCCCTGAGTGCTTTTGAGGTCTGAGTCCAGGGTGTGCTATTTCTCAATCATTTGGCAGTCTGTGTTTTTTTGTTGGGGATGTTAGCCTAGGGTGTGAGGTTTCTAAGCTGTTTGGGGTCTGTGTCCAGAACGTGTGGCCTTGGAGTTTTTTGGGTCTGTATCACAGGACATGAAGTCTAGAAGCTGTAGAGGATCCGTGTCCAGATTTTCAGGTCTCTGAGCTCTTCTGTGAACTAGAACATGAGGCCTTTGAGCTGTTTGCAGACGTGTCTCAGTGTTGAAGGCTCTGAGCTGTTTGGGGGGAAATCTCTGTCCAATTCGTGACATGTCTGAACAGGAATCTGTTGAGTGCGAGGTTGCTGAGCTGGTTTAGTGCCTGTGTCTCAGCAGATGTGGTTTTGGTGTGCCCTACCATCATGTTTGGGATATGAGGTCTCTGAACTGTTTGCCCATCTTTATCCCAGTTTGGAAGTTCTCTGAGAAGTTGCTGGGTCTTTATCCTTGGTTGTGAAGTCTATGAGTTTTGTGGGGATCTGAAGTCAGACTTCCAGATCTCTGAGCTCTTTGGGTATGTGAGCTCTAAAGCATGAGGTCTCTGAAATGCTTCAGTCTTTCCTAGGATGCCCTGACTCTGAACTGTTTAGAGGTCTGTGTCGGAAGTTGTGGGGTCTCTGAACTGTGTATAGATCTGTTTCCCAGGGTCAGAATTTTCTGAACAGGGTCTGTTTCTGGGCCATGGAATCTCTGAGTTCTTTGGAGTCTGTGTCCAAGACATGAGTCTGAGTTGTTTGTGGCACTGTATTCTAGGGAACAAGGCCTCTGGAATGTTTAGTGCTCTGTGTTCCAGGGTGTCTCAGTAACTCAGGGGTCTGTGTCTAAAGTATGAGGTTTTATAACCAGTTAGGGATCTATGTTCTCTTGGGTGTTTGGGTGGTCCATGTCCAGGGTTTCAGAGCTCTGCTGTTTGGGGTGCAGGGGTCTATCTGAGGCTGTGAGGTCTCTGGGCAGTTTGGGATTCAATGATCAGGGGTGAAGGCTCCGAATATTGGGGAACAGTATCACAGGTTGTGAGGTCTCTGAGATGTTTATGAATCTCTATCCCACAAATTGGATGCAGCATTTGTAGCCTCAGGGTTCTTTGGAAGTCTTGTGTCCCCTAGTTTCAGTGCAGCATGGGTTATATCGGGTTCGTGTCCAGGTGGGATTGCAGAGCTGTAGGGAGATGTGTCCCAAGGTGTGAGGTCCCTGAGGTCCAGGGTCAATGTCCAGGGTATAAGGTCTATGAGCTGTTTGGAGGCCCGTGCTTAGGTGCCAAGATCTCTGAGCTGTTCAGGATCCTGTGGCCTGTGTGCAAGGTCTCTGAAATATTTGGGTATCTGTGTCACAGCATGTGTGGTCTCTGAGCAGAACCAAAGGGCATGGGTTCACATTCAGGTTGAAGGATGATGAAGACAAGTATGTATACTTGAAACACCATCTCTTTCTTCTGTTTTATACCCTGGCACATATAGGTGCTCAATAAATATTTGCAGAAAAGCTTCCCCCAGCACATACAGACTTTTCTCTTTGAATGTAGTAGGCAGGCTTCAGGCTCAAAAGTTTGAAAAGCATGGAGGATCCAGCTAGAATTGTGTCATATGTATGGCCAGTGATGATGGTTTGTCCATTTCAACAGCAATGGATTTAGTTTGCTTGTTCAGTGTATGATAACATTTAAGTATAAAGCCAGCTTATTTTAGGTCAGCATGTATGCAGACGATGGTGCAAGTGGTGCACTGCAGAGAATGTTAAATGGCTGAGGTTGGAGGACTGCATTCCTGGGCACCCCTGCTCCCAGCCTCTCATCTCCCCAACCCTCACCTACACAAGGTCTTCAATCCCCACACCTTGGTTTTTTCAGTCAATAACCTGTTTTATTGACGCCCATTCCCAGACTGGGAAGGCCAAGGGGATATACAAGAGGAGAATCAGATTCAGTCCAAGCCTGAAGGTCAGTCTGGGGGTGGGGAGCACAGACACACAGACGGACACAAAAACAGACACACAGATCTGGCATCTGCTGGCAGGGCACACAGTCTCACGTGGGGACACTGTGCACAGGTAGTCAGGGAAGGAAGGCTTTCTAGAGAAGACCTCACAGGGGAAGCAAGGGATGAGGCAGCCATCAGCGCCTTCACCTTTTATACATTTGTGGGCAGGGAACTGAGACCAGAGGACCCAAGGTGAGTGCAAAGGGCTGGGGGGTTAGGAGGCGGCAGGGGCTTCCCCTCACCTCGCCACACCCTGGTGGGTAAGCCAGCCCCACCCCATTCTTGGTCTGCGCTTTGCCTTCTGCCACACGGGCCCTTTCCTGGGATCCACCTCCATAGTTTTCAAGGCTTCCCTGAGACGATCCACGTGGACCAGGTGCTCAGCCCAGTGCCTGGCACCTCCTCAGCACCCCATCCATGCACGTTTTGTCTAAGTGCTGTCTACAGCCTAGCTGGGTCTCAGGTCCAGCTCTGGGTGCTATCAGCAGTCCTCACACTGCAGGTTAAGGGCTTCCAGCATCCTTTGAGCTCCAGAGCCCTGGGCACCTTCGAGCTGTTGCAAAGGCAGAGCTGAGTCCCAGCTCACCTTAGTGAAGTTGCTCAGTCGTGTCCGAATCTTTGCGACCCCATGGACTACAGCCTACCAGGTTCCTCCGTCCATGGGATTTTCCAGGCGAGAATACTGGAGTGGGTTGCCCACCTTAAGGACAGGCAAAATCTGGGCTGCCTCTCACTGGCCAACAGGCCATGGGCATCCACTCTCCTCTAGTGGCATGTGGGTGTCTGCTTCTCAGAGGCACAGCTCTGAAAAGGAGAGCCTACAGCTGTCAGGCCAACACCAGCCAGCATGCAAGCACGAGCAGGACCCAGCCACAGCCTGCAGCCCTTGAAGACACCCCCCCCCCTTTCACTAGCACATTTCTGTGGTGGGGGGGGGGCGAATGGGCTGGGAATCCTGGGCTCTGGGGTCAGCCTGTCCTGGGAGTGCTTCCTCACACCCTTGGGGCAGTAGGGAGAGGGCCTGCAGCAGACCCTTCAAGCTCTGGCCAGAAGCAGGTGCAAAAACAAATGTCTCCACTTTGGGTATGGGCTGGGGCTCAGCCCTCGGACCACCTTGCTAGGCCATGAATCCCAACTACAGAAAGTCCTGGTGTTGAAAAATCACTTCTGAAGGTGGGCAGGGGTTTGTAAGTGCAACCCATGGATGGGGCTGGGACAGGGAGAGGGGACTCCTGGAGTCCGTCCTCCCCATGGCCATGCAGCCCTGAGCAGGGGGCAGGCGGAGGCAGGCAGGAGGCCCTGGCAGTCATTCTTCAACAGGAGGGCAGCAGTGGGTGGGTGGGGTGGGCAGCTTTTCAGGCCCCCCTGGTCAGTCTGGCCTCAGACTTCATGGGGCTAGAAGAGGTATTTGCGGCAGGATTCAGTCCCACACTTGCATTCAATGCGGACCCGCTTCTTGGGAGAGCCGGGGAGCCCAGCCAGACCAAAGTTGGAGTCCATGCGTGTGCTCTCCATGTCCACGGGGTCCACTGTGGAGTCACAGCCGGAGGGAGGTACTTGTTAGACAGAAGGCCAAGATGGAGGGGTCCCGCTGCCCTTTTTACCATAGGACCCAGGGGTCTGAGGGGTGGGGAGCAGGTCTGAGATGTGAGTCAGGTAGCGGGTCATGGGGTTGGTGGTTTCAGGCAGGGGCCAGGGCTTCCACTAGAGGGGTGTTCAGGTGTTAGGAAGATGGCCAGGGAGTGAGGGTTCTCGGAGGAGGCAGGGAGCTGTCAGGGGTGGCTGAGAGGGTTGTGTCAGACAGAGGTCAGGAATGGAGGGTCACCTGGGCATCCAGAGGGGCATCTGAACTCTCCTGCCAAAGATTCCCCTCGAGTGTCTCAGAGGTGGCTAGTTTGTCAAGAAAGGGACTGGCTGGAGGCCTCAAGGGTGTCCAGAGGCTTGGAATGAGGAAGGTCAAAGGGGGTTAGGAGCAGTGAAGGTTGGGGGACTGGGGAAATTCAGACAAGATTGCAATCAGGAGGAGTGTCTCAACTCTTGAGCCAAACATCCTCCCCCAGGAGCCTTAGGAGAAGTTGGTATGAGGGTCTCAGGCTTGGGGTCCAGTGGTTAAGAATGAAGGGATCCCCAAAGGGTAGGCATGAATCCAGGAGTCCAGATAGGAGACTGGGAGTGAGGAAGAGCATCTTAAAGCTCCTTGGGGAGGGGTCCTCATGTCCCATGCCATTGTGTGTCCCTGCCCCCACTCCCCTGCCACCCCCACCTTGCATGTTGTAATCAAAGGTGAGCTCCTCGCCTGCCCGGATGGTTCTGGTGGCAAAGAAAGCAATGCGGGGCAGCCGCTCATCAAGGTTGTCTATGAAGACGTTGTACACCTGGAGGTTGGGGTCACACTGGGCAAAAAAAAAAACAAACAAAAAACGGAAGGAGGGTGAGGAGGGGCCCCAGCCTGCTCCTCCCAACCCCCTGCCCACCTGCAGGTACCCACACTGTGGTTGACAAAGTGGGAGATGTTGCCGTAATAGGCGGCGTCCACAGTGTACACATCCTCCACGTAGTCCAGGTCGAAGAGGTAGGTGGCACCCTGGCGGTCATAGATCTGGCCCCGCCGCTCTGCCTCCTCTGAGGTAATGATCTGGGGAGAAGGCCATAGGGGAGGGAGGTTGGCCCAGAAGGTTCAGGAAAGCCAGCACAGCTCCTGACCCCCAACCTGGCCCCCTGGAGGAGAACAAGGGAGCAAAGACGCACCCCTGTGGCTGGCTCAGCAGCAACACACAAGGGCTACCAGCCCTTCTCAGGCCTCTGGAGAGTATGGTGAGTCTCTCGATGGTAGGTGGAGGCCGGCCACAAGGTCCAGGAGTGAGAGAGAAACCCCCTTAGTGAGAGACCTACATCAAAGGTGAGGAAGAAAAAGACCCAGGGCTGAACAGAGAGGGGCGGGGAGAGTGGGAGTGAGAGGCTGATCCAGGGCAAGAGAGCCTGAGGCACTGAAAGACCCAGCACAAGAGAATCAAGCCAGTGCAGGTCGGTGTGTGTGCACTGTGTTCTCAGTCGTATCCAACTCTTTGCAACCCCATGAACTGTAGCCCGCTAGACTCCTCTGTCCATGGGATTCTCCAGGCAAGAATACTGGAGTGGGTTGCCATTCCCTTCTCCAGGTCTTCCCAACCCAGGAATCAAACCCATGTCTCTTATGATTCCTGTACTGGCAGGTGAATTCTTTACCACTGTTCCACCTGGGAAGCCTATGCAGGGCAGTGCAGACAGCAAAAAGCACATAGTGAGCAAGAGAGGCCTGGGGGAAAGGGAGACTGAATGAATGAGAGAGAGACTCAGATGCCAGAGCCAGAGGCAGAGTTAGACACACAGAATCTTAATGCAAAGGTCCCGGGTCCAGAAAAAAGGCCAAGACCCCAGAGAGTCTGATAGCACACACACACACACACAGACACACACACACACACACACACACACACACACACACACACACAGACCACCTCACTGAGGTCTAACATTGTGCACTGCCAACAGCTGGTATTTAAGACAGCAAGAAGCATATCCTCCTCCCCAGCTGGGTCCCCACCTGTCCTAGTAACTGGACCACTATCCTAGCCCAGCCGGTCCTTGCCTCCCAAGTGCTGGCGACAGACTCCCCACCCCAACCCCCGCCACACACCACCCCTCCTCTCTATCCCTCGTGTCCCCTCTTCCTGGCCAACCACAGCCTTCTGGTAATCCCCGAACATGCTGCCTCTGGGTGAGGTCCCACCAGTAGCCGAGACTTCCCCTTCCTCAGCCTGGGTTCCCCTAGACCAGGGTCAGCCTCATTCTCCACTCCTGGGTTCTTGCTGCCTATCAGCCACAGGTGTCAGCGCAGTACGCGGCTGACCTGCAGCAGACACCTGTCGCGTATTCCGCTCTCTAGCTCGGAGCCCTGACCTCTGTCCAGCATTGGTTCTAAAGGCAGCTCAGGTACTCTCTTTTTGCCACATCCCATCTTCCTTTCCTCTCCCTCAGTCAGAGACCACCGCCCACCACTACCCTCCTTCCACACTGGACATAAGCCTGAGACCCACCCCACCCTCCTTTCTTGCTCATTCTCAAGCCAGCCTGTGACCAACCTCTGTTTTCTCTAGCCTCCTCCCTGCCCCCTCCATCATCACCTCCAGCCTCTGCTCCCTGCTGAAGGCTGATCAACAGCCCCCTTAGAAGACGCAGGCTTATCCCTTGGGCCATGCTGCTCACTGCCCCATACTCCAGCTCCATTCCTTGAGGAACCTGGTTTCCCCATCCCAATTTTTGTTTGTTCACTCATTCATTCAGTGGATTTTCATGGGGCCTACCCTGTGCCTGGTCCCAGTACTCAGGAGTCACAGTTGGGTTGGGGAGACACAGGACCAGGCTGGTCCTGGCCCTCGGGGGTCATTGGCGGGAGAGTACAGGGACCAGGCCCGGTCTAGCCTTAATGGATCACAGTCTAGTTAGTGCTTAGAGCTTGAGGGGCAGTGGAAAAGAGAGATACCATCTAAAGGGAACTGCAGATCACAAAAGGGCTTTGACCAGATTGAAGAGTGGGGACTCTCTCCTGTGGGACAAAACAGGAGTCACAGAAGCACTTTGAGTAGGAGTACATCAAGGTCAGCCTCCCTCCACCTCCCAGGGAACACACTCTTCCTTCTGATGTCAGCTCCCACAGATGTCACTTATCTGTGCAGCCTTCCTGAAGCTCCCGCTCCCCACCCACCACCGCCTCTAGAAGCCTGGGATCAAAGGGCAGCCTCTCCTGGGCTCACAAGCAGACCAGGTAGTGCCTGGGCTGGTTTTTCCCTTTGGGTCCCTCCCCAGCCAGACGGAATGCCCACCTCCTCCCCAGTTTCTGTTTTCCTGTCTGTTCTTCCCCTACTTGCTCCCTCAGTCTCCCCATGAGTGAGTCACACTGCAGACCCCGCAGGGCACAAATGGTTCCTTCTCGCTTCTTTTCAGCCCCACTCTGTAAGGGTTGGTCCACCCCGAAAACTTGAGACTGAAACAGTCCATGTCCCTGCTCCCTACCAGGGTGACTGGGGAAGATAGATGGGCTAGAAGCTGGCAGCCAGGAAAGGATTTTGATGGGAATGGGAACCAGAAGACTCAGAAGCCCGTTGCTGCTCTGCCCCCTCCCGGATATGGGATCCTGAATGTTCTCTCCCTGTGCCTGTTTTCTCAGCCAAATCAAACAAACAAACAAACAAACCCAAACCACAACACTCCACCAGGTCTGGCAGGACACCAGTTTTAGACATTTGGGCCCACTTTACTAGCATGGTGACTCTGAGCACGTTACTTCTCTATGCCTCAGTTTTCTCATCTGTAGAATGGAGAGCACAATAATTCCAACTTGACATGGGCTGTTTTAAGAATCCAACAAGTTCAGATATGTGAAAGGGGTTTCTGTTTGTTTTCGTGTTAGGAGTGGCTGAGTACTGTAGCTTGTCAAAATCTAACAGGCTCCCTTTTTTGTGTGCCCTTTCCCAAGAAAAGAAAATCTTCTGCTAATTAAATGATAATATGCCATCATTTAATTAAACTAATTAAAGTGAGGTTCACCTTCATTTCAGAGTTGAAAAAAACATGAAGAAAGTGCATGTTTCAGAATGGATAAACTAGGCTATGTTCTCTGGTGGGCTAGGGTGGTGATGTTTCGATGAACGTGGAAGCACAGCTGGTGTGGGGACTGACAGAGCAGAGGTGGAGAGTGAACTGGGTTCCAGAGTGGAGGGGGTCAGGGGTATGCCCCCGATTATGTAACACCCAGGAGGCCAGCACCACACAATCAAGTAAGTTAATATTTCTGCAAAATGACGAATATGCACACCAAGTGGGGTAAACACACTACAAATAGGCATATATCTGGTCTGGTTGACTTTTGCAGACAGGTAGGCTACAGAAATTTTTGATTTCTGGGCATTTTGGATGTTCTGAATTTTGTTTGTTTTTTTTGTTTGTCTTTTAGTTCTACCACTTTATTGCTACTGATCCATCTCCCTCCACCCTTGTCATGTAACACGTAATGTGAGCATGTCACACACATGCTCAGTCATGTAACTCCATGGACTGCAGCCTGCCAGTCTCCTCTGTCCATGGACTTTTCCAGGCAAGAATACTCGAGTGGGTTGCCATTTCCTTCTCCATGAATTTTGGACTATAATGGCTAACGTTGTTTGAAGACTTACTGTGTACTGAACTCCAAATGCCTCGCACATCATAACTCACTTTAGTTCTTGGAACAAGTCTATGCGGTGGGTGCTATTATCATTCCCGTTACACAGATTAGGAGACTAAGACAAACATATTAAGTGACTGCTGATGAGTGGTGGAGCTGGGATTCAGCCTCAGGCACCCAGACTCCTCTTGAGCCCTCTGCCATGCTGCCTTGTCAGAGTGGGATGCAGGGGGATGGTTTTGGACCTGGCCATGTTTGGGGGCCTGTGCTGCCATCAGGAGGCCCCATAGGTCTAAGGATGTCAGAGGTGGGCCTGGAAGTCACTGAATGTGGCAGGAGGGAAGCCAAGAAATATCTTGAAGAGAATGTGGGAAGAGTGGGGATAGGGAATGAGAGGGTCCCCAGTAACTGCCATGTTTATAGCATGGAGGAGTAAGGACGCTAAGGAAGAATGGTGTGAAAAGAGTCAGGCTTGTGGGCCCTTGGGGTGCCAATGAGCTGAAGACTGTTCCCCCTCCTCGCCTGTCAGCATCTTCCTGTGCTGCTGACAACTCCTCCAGAGACGGCCAGTGCAGTGAAGCTAGGTACACCCCTGTTCTGGACTTCCTTAGGACCGCTGAGTCCTGTGGGTATGGATACCTCCTCCCCTGCATGGCTACGACCCCTCTGGGGTGTGACATCTCTTCCACACTGTTGCTCTCCCTCTAAGACCTGAATATCTCTACTGGAGTGTCAAGGCTCTGAGGGTGTGGACACTTCCTCCAGGCTGTCAGAGCCTCTTTGGTGTACACCTGAGCTTCTTGACTGTCACTATCCCACTGGGGTGAGGACACTTCAATTTCCTGACTGTCAGGGCAGCGTGAGCATGCATACTTCTTAACTCGGACTGCCAGGGTCCTTTGGAGAGCTTGCCCTCTTCCTTGGGTCGCGCTGGGACATAGACACCTCTTCCTACAGACTATCAGGAACCCTCTGAGCTGTGGCCACCTCCTCCTTCCTCTAGACTGTCAAGTCCTTCGACACTTGGACATTTACTCCACCCGACCCCCAGGAATGTCTGAGGTGTGGATATCTCTTTGTTCAGACTGTCAGGGTCCTCTGCAGTGTGGACTGCTCAGTCTCTAGACAGCTTCTGTTCCCCCCACCCCCTGGGGCTATGACCCTCTCTATAGTTCCCCAGGGCTTCCCAGGTGGTGCTAGTCATTAAAAAAAAAAAAAAAAACCACCTGCCAATGCAGATGTTAAGACATGGCTTCAATCCCTGGGTCAGGAAGACTCTCTGGAGGAGCGGCATGGAAACCCACTCCAGTATTCTTGCCTGGAGAATGCCGTGGACAGAGGAGCCTGGCAGGCTGCAGTTCATAGGGTCAAAAAGAGTCAGAAACGACTGAAGCAATTAAGCACACACACATAGTTCCTCAGAACAGGAGCCTCTCCTTTTCATCACTGTTATCACTATAGCCAATGCTGTCACCTCCCAGCTGTATCACACCCCTAAGAGACCCACAGAAATACAGAGGTGTCTGGGGCTGTCCCTGTGACAAGGTACACTCATGGATTTAAATGGTCATGGTCCAGGGATGTTAAATGTTCCCCAATGCATGAGACGGTCCTATGTAACAAACAACTGTCTCACCCCAAATGCCCACCGCAACCCACTTCAGAACTTGCTGTTGCAGACACCTGCTAGTTATTCACCCAACCCCCTTTTGTTTTCCACTTGGGCATATGGCTGAATCATGCTTCGCAGCTGCCTTTGAACTGAAGTAAGGCCCATGACTCGGTTCCAGCCAATAGGTGTGGGCAGACACGATATGCACCGCATCCTGGCCCAGCCAATTAGAGACCTCCCCTTCTGCCCCCCTCAGCCCACCCACCAGGCAACACTGAGGATCAGAGGCAGCTCTAAGACACGGTAAAGGCACAAGAGGGAAAGAACCTAGGCGGCCATGCCATTTGGGTGGAAGGATACCACCCAAATGCCCACGTAGACAGTTACAGGAGCAAATGGATTGAGAACATGTGAAGCCCCTAAGATGTTGTCTGGCATGCAGAGAGCCTGCCTAACACAGCATCAGTTTTGCCCCAGTGTCCCTGCAGTGGCTAGAGGGGGAGGTAGCCAACCTTGGCCCTGCTTCCCGCCCAAGGCAGACTCTGTTCCTTTTGTGCAGATTAGTTTTAAAAAAAAAAAAGTGCTCCTGGGCAGACACTGCCTGGTGATAAGCTGGACCCTCAAGAAATGAGAAGAGGAAGTGCCTTTTCAGATGATGCAATCCTGTGCAGACCACGTGGCCTGTTAAAAGGAATGCTGCCTGGATCTCAGTTCCCGCTTACCTCTTTGCTAGGTACCCTTATGAAGTCAACCCGGTTTGAAGGTATTTCAACGTGCCTTTAACTACCAGTGTGGAATATGTGCCCCTGCCAGGATGTCCCTCTCACACTCAGGTTACCCCCTCAACCTTTCCCCCAGGGAAAGCAGGAGAGCTTTGGGCATACAGCGGGGAGAGGCAGGCACTCAGGGTGGGAACACACAGTGGGGAGAGCCATACACACCCACCCAGCCCTATCTCCCTACCTCTCCCACGTACTCCATGACGAAACTGTTCTTGCGGATCTTCTCCAACGTGCGGACACCCCAGCCACGTCCATCATCCGTGCGGAAGATGCAGAGGTCGTAGCGGATGCCCTTCTGTACCACGCGGTTAGGGCAGTCATAGCCACAGCGGCAGCGGGAGTTGCACTCGTAGATGGGCAGCCCGGCTCGCAGGCGCACCTGGCCCTGGTCATTGTAGGCAAACTTGTGCAGTGATGCCCCAGGGCAGCAGCCTCCGGCTGGTGCCCACAGACAGTCCTGGCACTCACAGCCCACAGCCACCTGGTTGAGGGTGATGCCCTCACCAACACGGTACTCGTTGATGTACACGAAGGCCCGTGGGGGGCCATCCAGGTCTACTTCGTTCTCCACGGTGATGCGTCCCAGGTGGCTACGCTTGGCATTGAGCTCCTGCTCCCAGCGCTGCAATGCCCGCCTCTGCTTGGCCTTCTGCACCAGGTAGTTGGCCAGGCTTGGGTCCAGGTGCCGGGGTGGCTTCGACCGGTGGTGCCGCCGGAGCAGCTCCCTTTCCAAGTCCTTGTGGAACTGCTTGAGAATGCGCACACACTTGAGATTCTGTCGTGGTTCCCAGGTGCTCTCGGAGTCTGGATACCCACGCCATTTTACCAGGTAATACTCCTGTTCCTGGTGGGGGGGCGTGGAGAAGGGGTGGGGGCACTGTAAGTGACAGATGAGACCCTTGGGCCAGCTCTTGTGGCACTTCCATCCCAACGCCTGTGGGCAACACCCAAACTGCTCCTTTCCTAGAATGACTCTTTGCAGTGATTAAAAAACATGGGCTCTCAGAGTGAGGCTCACTAAGTTCAAATCCCTCTCTTCCCCTTACTATCTGTCTAAATCCAACTTTTAATTTTATCTCCCAAACCTATTCCCTCCTGCTAGCTGTTCAGCCTCACCTCTCAGAGTCATCTTTGACTCCTTTTTCTCACACTCCCCACATCCACCCTCAGGAAATCCTTCAAGCTACACCCAGAATCCTACACTTCAAATCTCTGTCACCACCCTCATTGCTCGCCTGGAGTGCAGCAGCAGCCTCCTCACTTGTCCCTCTGCTTCCACCCTCACCCCTAGGTCTATTCTCCACACAGCAGCCAGAAGGATCTTTTCTTACTGAGAGGCACTACGGGATAGAGTTTAACTACACAGATTCTACAACTAAACACGTTGAGTACACATCCTGAATCTGCCCCTCCCTAGTAGTGCAGACTTAAACTCAGGCAGTTATTTAACCTCACTGGGCCTCAGTTTCCTCATCCTGTGAATAAGAAAAAAAGAGCAGATATTTGTCTAGCATTCATTATGTAGAAGGTACTGTTCTAAGCAACTTATATGTATTATTAGCTAATTTAACCCTCACAACTCTATATAAGGTAGATACTTCTAATTATCCCCATTTTATAGATGAGGAAAATGAAGTACAGAGAATTGGGGTAAGTTTTCCAGGGTTACACAGCCTGGATGTGAACTGAAGCATGCTGGCTCCAGGCTGTTCTCTTAACTGTCCGGCCATTATCTACTCCGGCAACAGTAACAGTTGCTATTTTACAATGTTGCCGGTGGGATTAAACTAGTTTCTTTTTTTTTTAAACTAGTTTCTAAAAGAAAGTGCCTGGCACACAAAGTGCTCAAAACCATTCAGTTCAGTTCAGTCCCTCAATCCTGTCAGACTCTTTGTGACCCCATGGACTGCAGCATGCCAGACTTCCCTGTCCATCATCATCAAAACCATTAGCTATCATTATCTCCACTCCTGGGCTCAGCATCTCAATCTTTGCAATTGGTTTGTATTCAGAGGGAGGTGGGAGGAGAGATTTATTTAGGGATTCTTTCTGGCTCTTGCCCTTCTCGGAAAGCCACTTGGTTTTCCCACCTGTAAAATGGAGATGATAAGAGGGCCTACTAATCCTACGTTTTTAAGATCAGAGGAGAAAACTGCTTTTGGAAACAGATGTGGGTAATGGGGGAGGAGGGGGGCAGGAAGCCAGCTTCCTTGAGTCACCTCTGCCCTGGCCACAGTCACCCCAGACTCACGCGGATCTTTTTGTAATCGCACAGGTACTCGACTTCAAAGTCATAGAGGTTCCTCTTGGAGACGCCAAGGGCAGGACAGGAGAGCTTGGCCAGGCGGCACAGGTCCTGTAGCTGATTCCAAGAAGATTTGCAACACACACTGCAGCCTAGAACAAAGAGGGCCAGGAAGAACTATTGCTGGGCATCCTGGTGAGGCCAGGGGTCAAAGAGGACCCCAAATCATCCCTGGGACTTCCAAAGGACTACCTCAGAGTCAGTGAAATTTAATCCACAGGCCTTCCCAATGCTAAGACCCTTCTACAACAAAGATGTGCCACTCCCATCTACCCCAGTGCCCACTGTCCACGGCTTACCCCGGAGCAGCAGACTTCTAAGTGGTTTCTGCTGCATGGATCGGATCGTCCTAAAGGAATCTATTCCCCACCCCTCCTCCGGAGCTTCCAGCTCCCTCTATATCATTCTTTAAACTGCCTGCAAACCTCCTAGGAGTTCAGGACCTAACTGTCATTCTCCCCACTTTGCAAAAGAAAGAGAAAATCCCCATCTCAGTAGGGTGCACTGTCCCATGGTGGGTGGGTAGGGATGGAATTAAAGCCTCCAGGGCACCAGACAAAGGCATTAACTGGAAAGACTGGTCCACAATCTCATCCGTAACTCCTGGTGCCAGATGTTTTAGAATCCAAATTCCTTTTGGGGGATTTTACAAGTGTAGTTCTAGGTATATCCCCTACATTCCCTAACACAGCCCTAGTGTGGTCAAGGGCATCAAGCCATAATCAAACACATTAATAGTTCTGCAGAAAAAGTGAATTTTCACACTGAATAAGAGAAAGATGAAAGATAGTGGCAGTGATAGCCTAATTTTGCCACTGAATGACACCAAATTTAAGCTTTCAGGGCTTTTTAGATTTTGGAATTAAGAATAAGAGATTGTGGAGTGGTATTATTAGATTATAGGAATCGTCCCCAAATGATTCATGTGGGTGCCTTAAATCCATAAGATATATTTTTTCAGGCTGCATTTTGATTTCGTCTCATTCATATTTCTGTGAAGGGTAAAGCTCGCCCAAAGGAGTGTGCTCTGAATTCAAGAACAAACAGAACAAATAGGTTAGTGGAGGGTGGGGAGGGCTACCACAATTTTTCAGGACAGATTTTTTAATTTAAAAGACTTCTTTTGGTTCAAGGCATGTTCTTGATTGCTATGCTTTAGAAGCCATTTTATGAAATCATTTCACAAAACCCTTGTTCCAAATGTAATCAGTCCTCATCCTACAAAACCCTTGTTCCAAATGTAATCAGCCAGTCCTCATCCTGTTTCATCTTTTTAAAATGTTTAATATTTTCTACCTTCCATTACAAAACCCGAAACTCATGGTGAAATACTCTAGATGTCAACCTACAAATGTACAAGAGCTTTGCAAAATTATTACGTGTGCATTTCCACCCCTCCTCTTAGACAGGCCTAGTGGAGACTCTGCCTGTACCCACGCCTTCCTTTCCCTATGATGCCTCTCCCTTGCAAACTTGCATTTGAAGCCCCAACTAATGTGATCCCAACTCACATATACTGCTGTCTCCGCACTGACCACAGGTGGACTCTCCTACCCTCAGAGCTCCCCCTCACACCTGTGGAACCCATCCTCCCCGCAGCTTCCCTCATCCAGAGGGGCCCACCTTCCCCAACACACTGAGTCACCCCTCTTTGCCTGCGCATGAGGGAGCCCAGCTCTCCCATTAGGAAAGCCCTTTTCCCCTCTTCCTGGGGGAGTTCTCTCTGCCGCAAATCCTTCCCCCATCACGCTGCGAGCAGATATCCTCCCCCTGAAGAATCCCCTGTCCCCCAACTCTGAAAAGGAGGTCCGTCCCCTTCCCTCCCCTCCCCTTCCGGCGTCTCGCGTGGACACCAAGAGGGTAACGGTCACCGGCGGCCAATTTTCCCGCGCGCGGGCGCGGCCTCCCTCAACAAGCCCCCGCGCGTGCGCGCGCCGTCCGATCGCAATATGCGGCGCGCGCCCCCCTCTCGCGTCCCCACTTAGCCCCGCGCCCGCCGCGTTCCAAGGCACGCGCCCCCTCCCCTCAGCCCCGCCCAGCCCCGCGCGCCAGGCCCGCGCGCCTCGAGCCCCAGCCTTCTGGCACCGACCTTCCGGCTCCCGGCCTGGTGGCCTCGGACGCCGGGGGCCCCGAGTCCGCGACACCACCCCTCCAGCCCACCCAGCCTGCCAGCGGGCCCGCATCGCTGCCGCCACTGCTTCACCTTTTAAATTTTCCGCCATCTTTCCCCACGGCTAACGACATTCGGGCCTAACCGGCCTCGCGAGAAGAGAGCTCGCGCGGGCGTGGCCGAGAACGCGCAGCCTATTGGCCGCGCCTCGCAGCGAGCAGCGCCTGCGCGGACCAACCGGCGAGCCGTGACCGGACCCCTCCCAGCCACCCGGCTCGGTCCCGAAGGCGGGTGCTCGCCAGTGTTTTGCGAGAGTGCGTCTTGGGGGGCGGCAGCGGCAGTGGCAGCAAGGGCGGCTGAGGTTGCCGGAGGCCCTGCCCGCATGCCGGTCTGTCTGTCACGCTGTCAGCCAATCACGTTGTCAGCCAGCCGCGAGAGGGGATTCTCCGTCCTGTCAGACCCCCAATTACCTCCGTCAGTCAGTCCGTCACCATATTTTAACCCCAAGCAGACCGTGACTCCCCAGGTGGACTACCGCCGCATACAGCTGCTCGGGCAGTCACCCGACTGAAATCCATCACCGCTACCACTGTCTCATCAGACCCCCGCCCGCCATTCACGCTGTCAGTCTGTCAGTAGCAGGATCCATTCTTGCTTTCAGGCCAGCTGCGAGGCCCCGGAGGCAGACAAACGGCGTTGACAACAGCTATGCTGCTGTCAGCCAGCCTGTCATTCCCTTAGACTGTCCCTTCATCACACCATCAGTCTTTCCAGTAGCCAGGCTCTCCATCTACCCTGGCCCTGGGAGCAGCCCCGAATTCCCTGGGGGAAATCATCTCACCACCGCCCAGGAAGCCAGCTGGGCCCTCCGGCTGGCTGTGATTATGTCAGGACAGGCTGTCATTGTCACCATCGAATGTAGCCCTGTCGTGTGGGCTACACTCTCCACTGTCAGCTGGTCACTCCGTAATTCTCTCAGGTTCCTCCCCATTCATGCCAGGATCAGGCAGTTTATTCCCCCAGAGCAGGTACTCACAGCAGCTAAAGCCTCCAGGCCACCTGTCAGTGGCCAGCAATCTGTCATTTCTCAGGCAAGGCATACTCTCCATTGGTCGATAAGTCAACATTCTCTGATCCCCGGGCCCTTTAGGGTGGATGTGATTCTGTCTGCGGACAGCCATGGTTTCAGGCAGCTACACTGATTTTTCAGTGGGCGAGCTGGCCTGTGAATCATTCAGTCTGCCCCTTGTATCAGTCAACCAGGTAGCCATTCTCAATATCTGACTGATCACACGGTCTGTCAAGCATGCTGTGATTTGTTCACAGTAGACAGTCAGTCACTAGATATAGTTGCCTATCAGGTAGCCACAGAGCTGTCCCATCAGTCAACCTGAAATTCCCTCAGGGTAGACCTCCTTTAGGGGCTTCCCAGTGGCTCAGTAGTAAAGAATCTGCCTGCCAAGGCAGGAGATACAGGTTCAGATCCCTGGGTTGAGAAGATCCTCTGGAGTAGGAAATGATAACCCACTCCAGTATTCTTGCCTAGAAAATTCCATGGACAGAGGAGCCTGATGGGCTGCAGTTCATGGGGTTGCAAAGAGTAGGACACGACTGAGCAACCCTTCACTAAAGTGTGGGAACTTAGGCAGTTTCTTCATCTGTAAAAACCTTTGGATGAGATCTCCTTTACACACTCCCAGACAGTGTGACATCCACACACACCCTCCGGTGTGATTCCTAGCAATAGTCAGCCGTTCACAACATCCGGCTACCCAGGCAGGCAGCAACAGCATGGGTCATCAGTCAGTCAACCTGTAAATCCCTCAGGAGGCTGCCTCTCTTTTGCACCATCAGGTCATCAGCCCCAGCCAGTCCCAAGCAGACTGTAATTCAGTCAGATTTTAAGTAGCTCACGGTGTCAATAAACCATGCTGTCATTTCCTCAAATTGCCCCTCTCCCTGATGCTCCACGCTTTATGTAGTCAACCAAATGGTTATTCTGTGCCTGCCAGTCCAACTGTGAGCCAGCTGGAGAAATGACTGGTCAGGATGAGGTTCCATTAGCCCCTGCTTGCCATGGGTGGAACAGTTAACAGTGGAAGTCTCACCGTGAATTCTTCTTCTCTCCCTTATTACTTCTAGAACAGTCAGATGCTGGTCCTCACATGACCCCAGTCTCCCCAGGCAGGCAGGACCATCCCACTCCTAGGAGCCAGGAGGCCTGTCCAACCCACAAAAGTAGTTTAAGGCATGAGCTCTTTCTTTTTCTTTTCTTTTTCTTTTTTTGGCATGACCTCTTGCTGCCTGAATCTGGGGAAGATGTAGTGGTTTACAGGTGTTGGGGACCATCCCTCAGTCTTCCTTAAATAGGATAGTATAGTGGGTAAAGGCTTGGATTTTAGAGCCCAACTACCTTGGTACAGTCCAAGCTCAACCCTTCACTAAAGTGTGGGACATTAGGCAGTTTCTCCATCTGTAAAACCTTGGATGAGTGACCTTGGGGTGGGTATCTCTTGCTCATCTGGGAAATGAATCTTTCTGGGCTAGCACCTTTTTAGGAGACCTCAAAGTAAGAAAAGACCCTATTATTACTGTGTCCTACACCCAGCTGCTCATCTGTTCACTCAGCATTAATTTAGTGCATACTCTGTAGACTACTTCTCCCAGTGCAGGGCCAATACGAGATTTTATCCTTTCCACAAGTTTGACTGGCTTTTAATATAAACCTCACATTGGAGTGTACCACACATACAGAAAAACAAGGAGACCATGGGTGGTGACCCCATGTAATGAATTTCACAAATGAACATACATGTGGAATCGGAATTCAGGTTAAGAAACAACATTGTCAGCCAGGGCCCTAGAAGCACTCAATTGTTTAACATCTCCAAAATCAGACTGTCTTAAAAGCACTGATGGGTCATAACTTAACTGAAAGTACTTTTTTTTTAATCTTTTTAAGTGATATATAGAATAATGGTGCATTGTATAATCAGTGGTGACTCAGGATCAGCGACACCCAATAAAAAAATGGTAACAACAGCAGAAACAGCATCTCATGTTTATAAATGCCTACAAGGAGCCAGGAACTTTGCAAACACTATCTACTTTCATTCTTGTCACAACCCCATGATTACAGTAAGCATCTGTATCTTCATTTTAAAGACTGAAGAAACTGAGACCCAGAGAGGTCAAGCAACTTCCCCATAGTCAACTCTTTTACCCCACATCTGTGCTTGCTCTAGCCAATGCTCCTGGGGATTCAGAGGTTGTGTGATGTAAGGTCTTTTCCAGGATAAAGCCTGCCCAAAGCGTTATGGAACTCTGGATTTGGCGGGGGTAGAAGTGATATGACAGGCCCTTCCTAGACTCAGTGCTTGCCATGGGAACCCAACCAGGGTGGGGTAGGGAGGGGAGTAAAGGATGAAGAATAATGAAAGAATTCAAGGGAACCAAGGACTCCCTCCTTCTCCAGCTTCCATGGCTGCAGGGAAATTCTTAAGGGGCAAAGTCAGCTCCTACTCCTTACACCTCCACCCTCCTCTAACCCCTTAAGCTGCCCTTGGATGGTTCAGAAATTCTTGCACTGATCTTGCAGATGGAAAAAGTCTGCCCCCTTTGAATTCCCCCTCACCTTTATTTTCCTCCCCGCTCTCTTCCTACTCTGAAGGTAGGAAACCTGAGATCTTGTATCCACCAGGTTTCAGAAATGGGAAGGGGTAGACCCCTCTATTCTAGGCTTTGATGTACAATAGTTTCTAATTACTCCCTTGGAAACAGCTTTGAACACCAGGGACAGTTTTGAGTTGGGCCTTTTTCACCCTCTGGAGAGCAAGTTATAGAGGAGGAGGGTGACCCAGTAGGATGCCAGTTGAAAATAGGTTACATATTGTTGCCCCCATTGTATAGATGAGGAAACTGAGGCTCAGAAGTGAGGCATCTTGCCTGGGATCTAGAGCAGATCTATGTAATTATTAAATCTTTGCCTCTTTCATTGCCATTGGCCAGGACTTAGATTGCACTGGGAACCAGGCAAAATCAAATTTTGGCATTGAGAGGGGAATCCTGCCCAGCAGGATCCTAGTGTCGGAGTTGTGTGGATGGAGAGTGGGAAGTCTGATCATTAGAGTGCTCTCTTGATCTAATACTGTGTTGATTGCACCTTTTTTAAAATAAGTATACAAATAACTCTCACTCATTCACCACATTCAGCCTCACACCAAGCTTTTTCCTATCTCAGGGCCTTTGCATTGGCTGTTCCCTCTGCCTGGAAGGCCTTTCCCTCTAAATATTCACATGGTTGATTCCTTTCTCTTTAGGTCCAGCATAACTGTCACCTCCTCCAAGTGGCTTTCCCTGAACTCTCCATCCTACCATCACTTCCCCTCAGCACAACATAGCTCTTACCACGATCTGTAACTCTTTTTGTTTTTATTTAATTCCTTGTTTCTTGTCTATCTCCTGACTGAGAATGTTGACCTCACAAGACCAAGAACTTTTGTTGTTTGTTTCCCATTGCTTTATCCCCAGCCCCCAAGGTAGTGCCTGGCAATAAATATCTGTGAAAAGAAGGAAGGACAGAAGGAAACAAGAAATACAGACTAAATGACCAAGGGAACAAATGAATGAATAAATATATATATGTAAGGCTAAACAAATGAAATGGGAGTAAAAGGGACTTTAGGGGAAAAGGACCCCAAATTCTCATATTTGGTAGGTAAAGAAACTGAGATTTAAAGAAACAAAAAGACAGTTATTTTATTTTTGTTTAAAAATCCTTGAATGAGGAGAACTGAGACATTTTATATAAAAAGGTCCTTGGCTATTGCTAGGGTGAGTGTGTGTGGGAGGAGGCCAGTCAGAGATAACAGCATTGAAGGGGGGGGGTGGGAAAGATATGGGGCTTGGGGGCCTGGAAGTTAAGTGGAGGGTGGCAAGGAGGGCTGCCAGGGGAGCCCAGCACAGAACAGTGGAGGTGGTGGTGATTTAGTCATCCCATTCATCATCATCGTCATCATCACCGGCCTGGTCCTCCCCTTCGTCTGGAGGGAGAGAGAAAAAGTGGAACTCAAGATGGGTAGGAGGGTTCAAAAGCCCTGGAGAGAGGAGTTACTAGGGTCTGGGAGGTTGGGATTACTAAACCCTGGGGCCTGAGATCTCCCACTTGGAAGTTAGATCTGAGGTCTGTGTGTTGGATAAAGGGACCTCCTAAGAGGAGGGAGAGTTGGGCAAGATAGGGACTATAGCTGGGGTCTAGGTTCTAGTTGGAGTCGAGGTTAATATTATTATCAAAAATGTGTGGTTAGTTGGGGTATTATTGTCACACAAAGGGTTAATTTTAACAGGCTTGTCACTCAACGGAGTGGATTTAAATATTAGCAAAGGTGGAGGAAGTTACAATGTTGTTTTTTCATAGTGGGTTAATGTTAACATTGTTGACACAGAATGGGGTTAGTGATGATGTCATGGTCAAAAGATAAGGTTTGTTATAATTCTGGCATATGATGGATTCCTATTGATCTGTGAACAGACTCGGGGGTTGATGTCAGTATTATTGTCAAAGCTGAACTTTAATTATATTATTGTCACACAGTAGGTTGAGGCTAATACTCTCTCTTTCTCTGCCCTGCTCAGTTGTGTCCGACTCTTTGTGACCCTTTGGACTGTAGCCCACCAGGCTCCTCTGTCCATAGGATTTTCTGGGCAAGAATACTGGAGTGGGTTGCCATTTCCTCCTCCAGGGGATCTTCCTGACCCAGGGATCGAACCCATGTCTCCTGTGTCTCCTGCATTAGCAGGCAGATTCTTTATCACTGAGCCACCTGGGAAGCCCTGAGATAATAGTATCCTCATATAATTCTCATTTAATGACAAAGTTGTTGACACATTAGGGGCTAACTTTAACACTATTGTAAAAGATTGAATTAGTTATAATATTGTCACTTAATGAGTTAATCTTTTGACACATGACATTAGAGTTAATATTAGTGTCAAAGAAGGGGTTCTTTATAATATTATCATCACATAGTGGGTTAATGTTAATACTATTGAACATATGGGATTAATGTTAATATTGTCAATGAGAGTTAATCATATTACTGTTACATAATGACAGTTAACACTGTCAAAAAGAGACTGGTACAGATTCATGTTCATTCTCTCATCAACAGATGGGACTAATTGCTGGTGGCTGTCGGGGGTGTTTTTAGGTCAACACTAGCTGGGAACCAAGGCCACAGGTCCTGGCAGGATGGGCTCTGAATGGCAGGCTCACAGGGAGGATGAACTCTCACCAGAGGAATGTATGGCTTTGCTTCTCTTCTGCATCACATGCATCAGGGCACCCACCAGCCCCTCTGAGCTCTGAGGTGGTGGCTGCAGTGCTGAGCTCTCTGGGGCCCCAGGGGTCTGCAGCAAGAAGGATGCAGCAAAGAGGGCTCAGGGCCTGTGAGAGGAGCACTTCTCCCCACCCCTTCATCATTCTTTCTCCTCCCACATACTCTAGTTGCCTTGAAACTCACCTCTGCCCACCAACCTCCCAACCCTATCAGTGAACCCCCAAATCATGGGACCCCCATCACTCTCAGCCCCAGCCCCCTGCCATCCTCACTTGCACAGCACACCCCAAAGTCCCAGTTCCCCAATCCTCCATCACACTGGTCCTCACCTTGTTCAGCTGAATTCCCTGCCGGATTTGATCCAAAAGTGCCCCCCGACCCCCACCAGGGGCCGGGCCCCCCACAAGCCCCAGAGAAGGAGGGGGTGGGGGAGGGATTGGTCCATCCCCAGAGCTGGGTGGTGGCGGTGGTGGTGGCGGTGGTGGCGGAGGCATGGGCGGCCCACCCCCAGCTCCAGAGGGTGGAGGGGGCGGTAGCACAGAGCGTCCAGTGGCTGGAGGGGGTGGTGGCGGAGGGCCCCCTCGGCCCGGGGGTGGGGGTCCCCGGGGAGTTGGTGGGGGAGGAGCACCTCCCGTAGGTACAGGGGGCAGAGGGCCAGAGCGACCCTTGTTACTCCCCACAGTTGGGGGCCGGGGGGGCTGGTTCCCTCCTCGGGATGGCGGTGGGGGCGGTGGAAGTGGCTCTGAGGGGAAAGACAACACATAGCTGTTATTATAGTTTTCTTCAGAGCCTCAGTTTTGCTTACTTGTAAAATGGGTACCCCAACCAACCAACTCCCGATTCAAGCAGTATAGAGGTTTCTATGAGGACTGAGAGCCTGCAAAGTATTTCTTAGAAATCAGCTACCAGGGTTGGAGAAGAAAAGGGGGTCCAGAAAGGGGGGGCTCACCCTGGCGCCTCATCTCCTTCCGCACAGCTTCCATCCCACCCTGGTTCTCAATGAAGTCATAGATAAATTTGGAGGTCTCAGCATCGGTGAGCTGGGCATCACTGATTCCTGCCCTTGAGAACAGGCTCCGCAGATCTGGGTCCAGGTTGTTCACCTTCCCAGGAGGAAAAAGCCCCGGCAAGGGTCGGGGAATAAGGTGGGGAGGGGAGGGGCACAGATTATCAGGGGGTCCACCCCAGAGAGGGATCTGAGAGGAGGGTGGGAAGGATGGGGTCTGGGGGGTAGATCTGGAGCTGTGGACTATGGAAGGGTAGGCAGGAGTTGAGTGGAGTCCAGGGGACTCTGGAGTTACTCACGTCAAATCCATTCTGGGGGTCCCACCCCACGTGGCTGACATGTCTGAAGGAGGTGAGGAGACCCCAGTGAAGCGCCATGGCCATTCCTTCCCTCCCTTCCTAGTGAAGCTCTCTTGCCCTCCCCTGCCCAGAGGGACTCTCAGGAGCCAGAATTAATGAGTCTTAAGTGAATGAATGAGTGAGAGTAGTAGTTATGGAACTAAAGAGGGTTCACAGTTTGTGGTGCCCATCTGTCTGCCCATCCCTCTTTCCACCATCCATCCACCCATCTATTTGTCCACCTAGCCATTCACATTCACCTGTCAGACCACTGATCTATATATATTTGTCTCCCCACTCATCTGTCCACACACATTTATTTACCCATTTGTCCACCAATCTGTCCTAACCCACACTTGTTCATCCACCCATCCATCTACCCATATGTCCATCTTTCCATTCATTCACTCACTGACTACCCATTCAATCACACACTTCTTTGTAGCCACTGAATTGTCCTTCATCCACATATGTGGCAACCTATCCATCCCCATCCACCTTGTATGTGAACCCATTGGCCTGTATGTCATTCTGTCCACATACTCATCCACTCACCCACCCATCTACCTACCCACTTCCCATTTATCCATCCATTCATTCTCCAACCCAACCATTCATTCATTCATCCATCTATCTATCTACCCATCCATCCATTCACCCACCAGCCCGACCAGGGAGGGACTAGGTCAAGTGAAATGCCTAGGGAGCAAAATTTAAGGAGGCACCCACTCTTGGAGTCATGGATTATACTTGGGTGATGTGGTGGAGAGTGAATGCCTCTGTAAAATTTGCAATCTTGATGCCTTTGGTATCTCTCCCTAGTCCTAGCTTTGCACTCCCCCGCCACCCATCCACTCATCTGCCTACTCTCTCACCTACCCATCCATTTTTCCATCCTTCCATTCACTCAGCTCTCTTCCTATCCACCTGCTCATCTGCTCCCCCACCCCCAGGATCCATGGGCCCACTGGAGAGAGGTTCTCACTTGAATCCACTGGGTGCGCCAATATCAGACTTGCTGATCTTTTTCTTCCCTGAGCGTTTCTTATCACTTGGGCCAGGCCCAGGTGCTGGGAGCGAACGGTATCGTGAATTCGTGATGTCTGGGTTCTGGATGTCCACTGTCACCAGCCCCAGAGACACTGGGCTGGCTGCTGGGCCTGTGGGGAAAATGGGTGACTGGGCTATTGACCCATTTACCTACCAACCAGAGCATAAGAGTTAGACAGGAAGACGGTTGGGGGAATGTGTGTTAGATGATCATGGAAGGAGTGGGTGAGGGGTCCAAGTAGGTTTACGGAGAAGTGGGTGGGTAAGTCCTGCACACCATCCATACATTCACTGATTCATTAATTAATTTACTCGCACTTAAGTATTGACTCATTTATTCACTGGCTCATTGACTAATTTGTTAAATTATTCGTTCACTCATTCAATCATTGCTTTCTCCACTGATTGAAATTTTGTCACTTATTCATTTATTCACTGTTGAATTCATTCCATCACTCATTCATTAATTTACTCAATCATCCATCCATCTATTCATCCATTCACCCACATACCCATTCACCTACATCTATACACCCACCTGTACATCTACATCCTTCCATCTTCATGCCCTCATTTAACCATCTGTCCACCACCAATCCATCCACCCACACATCTATCCACCTATTCATTCACCTGTTTATCACTGCACCCACCCATCTACTCATTTATCTACCCACGCCCCACCTGTGTATCTATTCATTCCCCCACTCCTTCCATGACCATCTAACACACTGATTCCCCCAACCATCTTCCTGTCTCTAACTCTTATGCTCTGGTTGGTAGGTAAATGGGTCAATGGCCCAGTCACCCATTTTCCCCACAGGCCCAGCAGCCAGCCCAGTGTCTCTGGGGCTGGTGACACCTGCCCACCCAGAGACACAGGGAAGATTCAGCACTCACCCCCTTGGTCTCCACCTGGGTGCGGGGGCAGGGGTGGGAGCCCTCCTCTTCTCTCTGGGAAGATGGAATGGATAGAGAACTATCACAACTCTGCCTCAGTTTTCTGTGCTAGCCCCTTATTACTCCTCCTTGCACTAGAGGACTCACCTTCACTGACTGGCGCTGGTGGAGGCGGGAGCTGGCGCCTGTCTGTGGAGAGACAGGAAATCAGAATCAGGAGAGGGGCTTTTCCAGCTCCCCACTCTTGCCCTCACTTCTGCTCAACCTCTTTCCCTTCCCCAAGGCCTCCTTACCCCCGCTTTGCCTCTGATTCCGTTTTTGTATCTTCTCCTGCACCAGGTTCCGGAAGGCCTGGGCCTCGCCCTCGTCTGCAAAGTTCAGCCCCGCTTGGCAGTCCTGCACATGCCTGGGGGGTCAGCTGCCTTCCAGACCCCCCCCACACACACCTTTCCCCTCTCCTCCTTGCACCCCAACTGAGGCCCAGGGTTCAGGTGGTCACTTACATCTCCAGCAAAGGTGTGGAAAAAGGGGGTGGGAGCAGAGTAGACCAGCTGTGAGTACAGCTCCTGTTCCCACAGCAGCCGGCCAGCCTGGAGAGGGGGAGCACACTGGCACCGAGGCACGCCCTGGGTGGCGGGCCTCTGTTTTCCAGATAGGGAGCGTGGTATACAAATTTGGGGCCCCAGAATCTGATTTGGAGATTTCCAACTCAGAACCGGAGAGTTGGGAATCTAAGAGTCAGATGTGGGGGATTAGGGTACAGTATGGGAGTCAGACCCTTCAGCGAGAAACTTGGATTTGGGGTCCAGATGTGGAATATGAGGGCTTGAATTTGAGGATTTTGGACTCTAGTTCTAGGAAACTGAGTCCATTCAGAGAATCTGTCCCAAATGCCCCCACTTTTATGGGGGCCTTCATTAGGGTGGGTAGGGTTCCAGTATTAGGAGTTGGGATTGAAATTTGAGGTTTAGATATACAGACTTGGGAAGGTTTTTTGGAGGGGGTTGAGCCAGTTTGAGCTTTGTAGAGCAGAGTTATGAATTGGGAGTTTGGTCAATATTTTTTGACCCTGGGATCTTGATGTGGTTCTATTGGATCTATATCGGTTTAGTGGGATGAATTTGGGGTTTATGCTTGGAGAATTTAGGTTAAGTGTTTGTGGAATAGGTTTTTGACTTAGGAGCTATCTCAATATTTAGGTGATTAGGAGTTTTCATATAGGAGTTCTGGGATCCAATGCTGTGGGCTTAAAAGGACAGATTTGGGGTTGAAGATTCAATGGCATACTTAGGTTTGGGATTTGTGGAACATATTTATGGCTTAGAAGCTAGGCAAAATTCTGGAGTTCAGGAGTACTGATGGGAGGTTTCTGAGACCTAAAATGTGGAGTTTCGAATAGATATGAGGTTCAGGTAAAAATATGGAATGTATATACATATGTGTGTGTGTGTGTGTGTGTGTGTGTGTGTGTGTGTGTATAGTTTGTGGAACAGATTAGATTTAGGGGGTATACTAATATTGGGGGTTATAGATCTTGACACGAAGACTCTGGGGTCAGTCATCACAGGCTTAGAAAGACAAACCAAAGGTTGGCATCTGGATGAAGTCTTTGGTTCTGGGGTTCAGGGGGTTCACTGATCTGTCTGAGGGCTCTGGGTTATGGACACAGATCTGGGTTTATGGGTTGAAAACTGGGTTGTCTGTCCAGTGGTGGGGGGGTGGGGATCACCTGAAGGCCATAAAGGCGGATGAAGTAAGACTTCTTGGGGTTATCCTTCACGAAGCACACAGCCCCACAGTGTCCCTTGGTCCAGTGCTCAGCTCCAGGGGGCAGCGCCAGGTACAGCTGAACAACCGCAGTGGCCAGCGTCTGGGAGGGGAGAGTAGGACTCGTTGGAATCCAGTCAGGGGGAGCCAGAGGGTCTGGGAACCAGACCTGGTCCTTTCTTGCCTGTGGCCATCATGGCTCCAAAGGAAGAGCCACAACCAGAGTGAAAGTGAATGAACACTGAGTTCTTCCTGGGATTGGTGAATGGGGGTAAGTGGATTCTGAGAGGAGATGATGGAGAGGAAGAGGAGGAGAAGGAGAGGAGGATGGGAAAGATGAGGAGAGAGGAAGGGGAGGAACGGAGGAGAGGGAGAGGATGGGGAAGATGAAGAGGACGAAGAGGAGGAGGAGGAGAAGAGGAGGAGAGGAAGACAGGGAGGGCCAGAAGATCCCCAGCTCACCCAGCACTTCCGTCCGAGCATCTCAAAGAGTTGTTGGTTCTCATGGTCCTGGAGGAGGGTGGACGGGATGTTCTGCTGCCCCCCTTGTCCTCCGCGGCCCCCAGGCCTGCCTCCTGAAGGGCCCCCACTCATGGTGCCTCCTGCCCTTGTCCTCTCCGGCTGGGCTGAGTGCAGGGTAAGAAGAGGAACTTCCGCAGTAAGCGGGGGAACAGGAAGTGCAAAAAACCACAAGGGAAACAAGTCCTCTAGGGGCCCCTCAGTAGGCCTGGCCTCCTCCTCCCTTAGACTGGGGCCCTCCTCCATTTGACTGGTTAGATCCATCTTTTGGACCAGGTTTTGTCCTCCTTTCTTATTCTCTGGGGCCCATCTCCCTCTGACTTGCTTGGACCCTCCTCCCTCTGGCTGACTGGCAGTGAGGGATAGGCCACTGCAGCATTTCTGCAGTGCTACGGGGGGCAGTCATGGGCTGAGTGGCCTTCTTCCTCCCCAAAGCATCCAGTTAGTCTGGGCCCAAGGTCCAAGGCTCTGGTGCTGAAGGGTTATTGCACTAAAGCTTTTCCTTTAATTACATAGCAAGCACCTGGGACCCCCACCTCTCCCTTGAGACCCCAACTCGCTCACACCTGGCTCAACTTCCCCATCCCTACCACACCATCTCATTTAACTGCTGTTGCTTCTGAACTTTTGAAAGTGTGTAATCTTTGGAGTCCTGTCTTTACCCCCACTCAGTATTCTATGTTTTATTTACTTATTTAGGCTCTTTGCGGTACACGGGCTTCTCTTGTTGCAGCACAAGGGCTTCGCCTTGTGTTTGGGATTCTCTTGTGATGCGAGTGCTTAGTTGCCCCTTGGCATGTGGGATCTGAGTTCTTTGAACCAGGGATCAAACCCACATCCCCTGCATTGGAAGGCAGATTCTTAACCACTGGAACACCAGGGAAGTCCCTCAACATTCTATTGTTATCTAACAAACATTCATGTAGCACTGAACATGTGTGCCAGGCACTCTTCTGAAATATTGACTTATATAAATCCTCCTATTGGCCTGGGGTACATACTCTATTTTTACCATTTGATGGAGGGAAACTGAGGCCCAGAGTGGTTAAATGATTTCCCCAGTAGCTCCGAGCTAGCATGCCAGGCAGGTTGGTTAGTGTGCACTTTTCATCAAGATGCTACACAGCCTGCTCTGTTACTAAGATTCATATTTGCCTGTAGCAGTAGTTGTTACTGCTATATAGCATTCTGTTGTGTTACTATGCGTGCGTGTGCATGCTAAGTCGCTTCAGTTGTGTCTGACTCTTTGTGACCCCTTGGACTGTAGCCTGCCAGGCTCCTCTGTCCATGGGATTCTCCAGGCAAGAATACTGGAGTGGGTTGCCATGCCCTCCTCCAGGGGATCTTCTTCCAACTCCAACAGGGATTGAAGCAGCATCTCCTGCATTGCAGGCAGATTCTTTACCACTGAACCACCAGGGAAGCCCACATTGTGTTATTAGACAATTTGTTTATTCATATTCTCCTGTTAACAGATATCTGACCTGTTTCTGGCTTTCGTGGTTGGCAGCAACGCTGCCTTGTTCGCTCCTATATGCATCTCCTGGTCCAAATAGGCAAGCATACTCTCAGGAGGGGAATCGGGGCATTGGAGGGCTTGCATAGCTCTAACTTTGACAGACTGTTTCCCCAAGAGAATGGCAGCTTGGTCCCCACTCCTCCCTGGAGCTATTTCCTATTTGGAGATGTGAAGATTTCAGGTACACATACAGCAGCTTGAGGGGAGCTAAGCAAATCTGGGGTGTGTCTGGCATTCCCATATACCTGAAGGGAAACAGCACATGTCAACTTGGGACCCACAGTCCTACCTGGAAACCTGTATGGCTCCCATGCCTGCAGGTGCCAACCTTCTCTCCTAAGCCAAGGCTCAAACCCACTTGTGTTAGTTGCTCAGTCGTGTCCAACTCTGCAACCCCATGGACTGTAGCCCACCAGGCTCCTCTGTCCATGGAATTCTCCAGGCAAGAATACTGGAGTGGGTAGCCATTCCCTTCTCCAGGGGATCTTCCCGACCCAGGGATCGAACCTGGGTCTCCTGCATTGCAGGTGGATTCTTTACCATCTGAGCCGCCAGGGAAGCACCATCAAAGCCACTACCAGTGTGGCAATTTCAACCTCCTTCCCTCCTTTCTCTGCTCACCAACCAGCATATGGTGCTTCCAAGTCACCGGGCAGTTTCATACCTCCTGGTCTGGAATCCCTCCAGCTTGTCCACTAGGGGAAGCACCTGTTTTTTCCTTAGAAAGTCACTGCATTCACTCATGTTGACATTGTTTGTTGAGCTCTCACTGTGTGCCAGGCACAAACTAGACACTCAATAAGTGTTTCTTGAAGGAATGAGTGAGGGATTAATATCTAATTTGATATTTTTCTAAGTGCCTCACACTTATGTACTTATTTCACATGCACAGACGACCCCAGGAGGTGACAGCTTCAGCTGTTTCCATTTTACTGATAGGGAAGCAGTGGCCCAGAGTATCTTAGCTAAGTTGCCCGAGGTCACACAGCTTGTGAGAGTTGAAGCTGAGGCCAGTTTTGTGAGAAATGGTTCCTAAACTCTAAAATGTCACATGAGTCCTGGGATTAAATTCTTCTGCTGCTGCTAAGTCGCTTCAGTCGTGTCCGACTCTGTGCGACCCCATAGAAGGCAGCCTACCAGGTTCCTCCGTCCTTGGGATTCTCTAGGCAAGAACACTGGAGTGGGTTGCCATTTCCTTCTCCAATGCATGAAAGTGAAAAGTGAAAGTGAAGTCGCTCAGTTGTGTCCGACTCTTCGAGACCCCATGGACTGCAGCCTACCAGGCTCCTCCATCCATGGGATTTTCCAGGCAAGAGTACTGGAGTGGGTTGCCATTGCCTTCTCTGATTCTTCTGCTACTTTGGTCTTTTGTTTTCCTTCTTTCTCTGCTCCTAGATCTGTCCCCTTTAAGTCTATTTCAGGATGTTTTAAACCTCTGCTACACTTGCTGGTGATTTTGTAAATTAATATGTAAAAGTTGTATATTTCATGTTCTTACTTCTAAGGAGCAGACAAGTTTAAAATTTCTATTTTTCTCCAAATAAAAAAACCTAGGTAGATTTATTTTTATTACTTTTGTCCCTAATACAATGAGTTTCCTCAGCCTGGAAATACAGTGATTCATTAAGCATTTTATGATCATTTTAAATCTTATTCAGATTATTGAATTGCTCTGTTGGCCTGCATTAATAATTTGGAGCTGGTTTATTTTACTGTTATGTGTTCCTTTTGACGCTTGCTTCTCTGCACTGGATGACAGTATTTGGTGAGGTGATGACCTCAAAGGTAATTTGCTCACCTGGGACTTCAAATAGATTAAAAAAAAAAACCCTAATCAAGCTTTTCCAGTTGTTCCCAGCAGGAAAGTGGATTGAATACTTACCACACAAGTCAGTCCACGGCAGCAGACGTTCTACCTTACTTCTCAGTAATCCAGTGAATACCCAAGAACTCCCAAGAACCATAAGCCCAATGACTTGGACCCACCTGATGCTCTCCCATCAACCCCACTCTGCCAAGCTCCTAGGGATCACCAGATGGAGAGATATTTCCTGTTTATATCTTGTGCATATTTTACTTTATTTTGAGGGGATATTGCTTTTTTTTTAATGTACACCATTTAAAAAGTCTTTTTGAATTTGTTACAATATTGCCTCTGTTTTATGTTTTGGTTTTTTGGCCAAGAGGCATGTGGGATCTTAGGTCCCCAACCAAGGATTGAATCTGCACCCCTCCACTGGAAAGTGAAGTCTTAACCACTGAACCGCCAGGGACGTCTCAAGGGAGGGGGAGCAGGGGCATCCGATATTGCTTGAAGATCCCCATTGCCATGCCTAAGTCCTGAGTAGGTAATAAGACACTGTCAGTGAGAAGACATGAGGGTTTTCTTCCACACCCTGGTCCTTCTCCCCCTTCCTTCCTGCCCCTTGTGGTCCTCCCTACCCTTGACTGAGGGGTGTTTCCTGGGACTAGCTTAAGGAAACAGCAGTTCCCAACCCTCGGATACAATGCACCCTTTCCATAGGAAACATTTTGGGAAGCCTCTTTTTACCACCGTAGAATGACATTCATAGATGTTACAAGTCTTGGTGGTGTGGGGCCATCCCCCAGCATCTCAGGTCCTTGCCTGTTCAATGCCAAAACATCCCCATCATTGTGATAATCAAAGTCTGCCTACCAGGAATTCCCAAAACACACTCCTAGGGCAGGCAGGAACTAGACTCTTGTCTGTCTTGTTCACTGCCATATCCCCACCACCTAGCACAAGACCCTGCATGCAGAAGCTCAATCAGTATCTGTTGAATAATCACCACATGGTCTAGTTACCTATGCTGTGACTTATTGCCCTCTTCCCACTGCCCACCCCCCTCCTCTCTTCACCTCCCTGCCTGGGGGGAGGGAAGAAAAACAGCTTAGAATGTGCAAGAGCCAGACCCTCCCATAGAGATGTCTACACTGTTCACTGATGCTACAGCCAAAGGGATGTTTTAGGAGAGGGGCTGATTTCTAGTCCTGGTTGGGGTTGAGTGAGGACAGGGCATGCACAGAAAAGCAGAGACGCCTGTAGAGATAAGAACTGCTCAGTGGATACAGCCAGATTCTCTAGCCTTACAACCTGACTCTGGCACTTATCAGCTGTTTAAGGTCTGGTAACCTCTCAGTGCCTTAGTTCTCTCATCCATAAAGTGGATAACAATAGCAGTTAAGACTGTTGTGAAGATTTAAATGAGATAATTCATGTCAATTGACGAGGACAGAGCTTAACATGTTATAATTATGAGTTGTTTGTTTTCATGAAATGGCTGAATAACTTGGATAAAGGCACCATCCTTCCCTCAGCCTAGCATTCTCCCCACTCCTGCTCCAATCCTCTTCTCACCCTCCTCCATTAGACATTCAAGTCCCACTGCCATTGGTGGATATTTAGAGACCCAGCACATGGCCATCTTCTCTCTGCCCTTCCCGTATTTTTCCGTGCTGCAAAGCCCATCTCGGAGATCCACTGTGTGGGCCCAGTCACACTCTTCTAGGGCCCTTCCCCATCAACCTCGGAGGTCCCACCCACCACGTTTCCTGCCCTACTCCTCTCACCTGCATGGGAAAACACAGTGCCAGCCAGCTCTCTCCTTCCCTTTTAGGTTTGCGCTACTCATCTCGGACCAGCCAGGCAGCCAAAGGTCCCCTCCTAGTCCTTACACTGATCACAGCCTCAGAATCACCACCAACTCTCCCTAAATGGGTACTTCCTAACCCCTACCCCGATCTGTGACCCCAACTGTCTATTTCCCACTCAGTGACACCAGAAGGGTCCACAATCGAGTCTGTGTGAGACTTAAGACAGTCCACCTTCTGGTCAGTGGGTCCCAAGGGTCGCCCACACCTTTACAGTGTGAGCCCAGGGGGGTTAGCGTTGCAGTCTGGAATGGACGACTACGGGAAAGGGGAGGAACGCAAAATGGAGCAGTCCGTCCAGGATCGTACCACTGTGGAGAGGGTGGCTGTCTTGCAACATACCATTTTGCTTGTGGGGGAGGGATACGATGGCTGCCTCGTTCTCTAATGGAGAGTGGAGTGTCGCAATCCTGCTAGTCCCAAGATCTCCTGATTCTCACCCACTTTGGGCAAGCCTCTCTCTGGCGTCCCACCCTCAGCCTCTCTCGTATCAGCCATCTTAACTACTTTCACCACCCGCTCCATTCCTTAATTTCATAGCCGGAATACATCGGAGCTGGCAATTGGCCTACGGGTGGGGCGAACAGGACCGCTACGGGCTCTGATTGGTCGATGACCGAATTCTCATCCTTGCTATTCTTTGAAGCTGCACGGGTTCAGAGAATAACATGGCCCCACCTCCGCTCCCGCGCTTGGGGCTCCCATTGGTCATGGTTCAGGGACATGCGCAGTGGATGCCAGACCAGTGTGCTGAGCCATTTAAGGCGGCTTTGAGGATTTCGGGTGGTGGGTTCGAATACTGCCCCAGAGGTTCAGATTGCTCACGTGTAGAAGGTGGTGTTTACTGCTGGAGGGTTAATAAGATCACACATCAGGACGCCTGCTGTACTGGGTGATACAATTGTAGATTCTGTAACTCACCCACTAGGGTTTTGGGTGGGCTTCCTTAAGTAGCTCATTTGGTAAAGAATCTGCCTGCGATGCATGAGACCCCAGTTCGATTCCTGGGTCGGGAAGATCCGCTGGAGAAGGGATAGGCTACCCACTCCAGTATTCCTGGGCTTCCCCTGGTGGCTCAGCTGATAAAGAATCCGCCTGCAATGTGGGAGACCTGGTTTCGATCCCTGGGTTGGGAAGATCCCCTGGGAAGGGCTACCCACTCCAGTATTCTGGCCTGGAGAATTCCATGGACTGTATAGTGACTTTCACTTTCAGGGTTTTAAGTGCGTGTGCCAAGTGTTTCTGCAACCCTTTATTCTCTAGGTTACTAAAAATAGAAAGCGTTCTATGGGTTTAGGAAAACTCTCAGAAGTCCTGTCTGAGAAGGCCTAATGTTCCAAAACCATCACTTTGCACATTGAATACTGTGTAAAGTGTATTCTCTTAAACACCTTTTGTCAAAAGCCTTGCTGTTAGGGCTTTCAACTGCTGTAAACTTGTTGCTGAAACTCGGCCTCTGTTCACCGGTGCCAAATAGGAACAAGGAGACAGAGTTTTGGGTGAAGTAGAAAAGAATAGCTTTTTATTGCTTTGCCAGGCAAAGGGGGCCACAGTGGGCTAATGCCCTGAAGACCATGTGACCCACCCTGGAGGGGGTAGTGAGGAGTTTTATAGTGTTCAAGGAGCAGGGCGTGATCAGCTCGTGGACAGTTCTTGGATTGGTTGGCATCAAGGTGAAGTTTCAAGCATCATCAACTTCTGGTTTCAGCCAGTCTAGGGTCTGTGTTCTTGCAGTCAGCGGTTTTCTTCTGGTGGGGGGTGGGGTGGGGTGTCTGCTTCCTGTAAAAACAACTTAGGAATGTGTATCAGGCCTTTATCTATGTCTTTCAGGGAACTGGGAGTTTGGTGATTCTGTTATGTGGCAGAATTATAGTCTAAATTGTTACCAGTTCCTTAGCCCAACAGCTATTCTTTGTTTCTAAATCTTATTTCCCAGTCATTGACTCAAGTCAGCATTTTACTTTAAAAGACAAGGCCATAGAGGCTTGAACACAGTTCCAAACTTTGTATCGGTTTTGTCAGGAGTAAAGTTAATGATTTTAGTACATCATATTCAAAGACTACAAGATGTCACTCTGCAATTTATAGTCTTGGGAGAGCCAGACACCCCACTGTACCCATCCTGAGAGGCCTCAGGAACCAAAACTGCCAACATCTTAACATTGGACTTCCAACCTCCAGAACTGAGAAAATATATTTCTGCTGTTTAAGTCAACTAGTCTGTGGTACTCCATTATGATGGCCCAAGCAGATAAATACAGATGGCTGCCAACATTCCTCCCTTGTCTGTTGTTATGTCCTCTGGCAATGGGACTTTGCACCTCCCCATTCAGAGGTGGAGTCTATTTCCTCACCCCTTGAGCCTGTGCTTTGGCCAACAGCATGCAACAGAACTGCCATCACGTGAAATCTAGAGCCTAGGCCTCAAGTGACCTTGCAGCATCTGTCTGGGCCCTAGTGCAACACTGCGCTGAGCCCTCCACATGAGGAAGCTGGTCTGGAGAATAAGAGGGAGTGGACAGAGAACCAAAGCACCCCCACTGACAGCTGGCACCAACGCCGGACATGTGATCAAGGCCATTGAAACTTCCAGCCCAGTCTATCCTCCAGTCCACTGCAGCAACATGGTTGAGCAGAGGGAAGTCCAAGTGTGGAACTACCAGCTGATCCCAGCTCAAATTGCCTACCTACAGGATTGTGAGCAAATACACTGTTGTAATTCAAACCTGCTATGTTTTACAGTCCTTTGTTTTGAAATAGTAACCAAGCTGACACAACATTCTTCTCTCCCTGGCTAGGGCTGAGTGAACCTGACAATATTCCTAAAGGGCAAATTCTGTTTGGGCAGCCAAAGGACCAGTTCTTGTCCCTAGGCCAGGGAGCTCCCTCACACAGGCAGAGAAGACATTCCAGGCTCGTGACTGGGAGCTTTCCCCAGATCCAAAGTCACTAGTCTATCACTACTTCTGTCTCTTAATGTTTTTGATTATCAAATGTTTATGTTGGGGAAAGATCATTTTACGTATTACTGAAGTATATAATCTTATAATATTTTGGTTCATGATGAAAATCAATCATGCATTTATTAAATTTTTAACAGAAAATCACTATATAATCCTACAACTTTCAAACAACTCACTGTTTATTATTATAGTCACTCATTATTATTTTAAAACACACAAATAGGGAGTTCCCTGGTGGCCTAGTGGTTAGGATTCCAGGCTTTCACTGCCATGGCCTGGGTTCAATCCCTGGTCAGGGAACTGAGATCCCACAAGCTGTGCAGCATGGCCAAAAACAAAACAAAAAAACACAGTCAGCTGTTATGAAAAATGCACAAAAATTGCCTGGGTATTTTAATATATTTACCCAAGCTATTACAGAATTCTTTCCACTGCCAAGAGTAGTTAGATTTTTTTCACTTGATTTTAAACCAAATTCATTTATAATAGCCAGGACATGGAAGCAACCTAGATGCCCATCAGCAGACGAATGGATAAGGAAGCTGTGGTACATATACACCATGGAATATTACTCAGCCATTAAAAAGAATTCATTTGAATCAGTTCTAGTGAGATGGATGAAACTGGAGCCCATTATACAGAGTGAAGTAAGCCAGAAAGATAAAGACCAATACAGTATACTAACGCATATATATGGAATTTAGAAAGATGGTAACAATAACCCTATATGCAAAACAGAAAAAGAGACACAGATGTACAGAACAGACTTTTGGACTCTGTGGGAGAAGGTGAGGGTGGGATGTTTTGAGAGAACAGCATCGAAACATGTATATTATCAAGGGTGAAACAGATCACCAGCCCAAGTTGGATGCATGAGACAAGTGCTCGGACCTGGTGCACTGGGAAGACCCAGAGGGATGGGGTGGGGAGGGAGGCAGGAGGGGGGACCGGGATGGGGAATACATGTAAATCCATGGCTGATTCATGTCAATGTATGGCAAAAAACACTACAATATTGTAAAGTAATTAGCCTCCAACTAATAAAAATAAATGGGAAGAAAAACAAATTCATATTGTTAATCTCCATCAGCAACTTGTTGGCATTGTGTGAGAGGAAATCCCTTCGTATGACTTCTGCCAAACTTTCAAAAACATTCTCTAATGAATGTTATTAAAAAGGTCTTTTATTTCTCTGCCCAAATGAGCACTGAATTTCAGGCTAGGATTTTCCATGCCACATTTTGATTAAGCAGTGAATAGGTTTGTTTTTGATCAACATAAAGGCTTACATGCTAACAATACTGTCTTGAGATATAAACTCTCAGCTTCCAGCCTTTAGATTCCTCAAATTTATTCCCTGTGGTCAAGTGACATTTTTCATTCAGGAAAATGACATCATAGTAATCCTTGTAAAACCTTCATTGAAATAGGAAACTGAAACACATTCCCACTTGACAGAGGAAAAGCTGAACCACAAGGATAAGAAGCCTCTAGAAACTCAGCTAATGCTATGAGATGGCTCTTCTCAGACAAACACATGTGTGTATATACTTTACAGGCACACTCACACGGATAGATGTGTGCATATTTGTGTGGATGTAGAACCATAGATTGGTCAGGGGCCTCAAGGGGTAAAGCCTAATTTTGTGGACTGATCAAAGTGATTGGACACCCCATCCTCGATACCAAATTATTTTAAAATAATTCAATGAGGATTTCACAGAAGAGTTTGAGATTCCATCTTAGGCAGGAGAGGAACACCTGTAAAATTTATAGACTGTATTAGATCTGTCCAATCAGAATTCATTTATTCAAGAAACATTTTTATTAAGATATAATTGACATATAACATTATATTAGTTTCAGGCATACAATATAATGATTGGATATTTGTATACATTGAAAAATGATCACCACAATAAATCTAGTTACCATTTGTCACCATATAAAATTATGAAATGTTTTTTCTTGGGATAAGAACTTCTAAGATTTACTTTTTTTTTTCCATTTATTTTTATTAGTTGGAGGTTAATTACTTTACAACATTGCAGTGGTTTTTGTCATACACTGAAATGAATTAGCCATGGATTTACATGTATTCCCCATCCCGATCCCCCCTCCCACCTCCCTCTCCACCCGATCCCTCGGGGTCTTCCCAGTGCACCAGGCCTGAGCACTTGTCTCATGCATCCAACCTGGGCTGGTGATCTGTTTCACCCTAGATAATATACATGTTTCGATGCTGTTCTCTTGAAACATCCCACCCTCGCCTTCTCCCACAGAGTCCACAAGTCTGTTCTATACATCTGAGTCTCTTTTTCTGTTTTGCATATAGGGTTATCATTACCATAAGATTTACTTTTAAGATTTTACTTTTAGCAACTTTCAAACATGCAATACAATATTATTGACTATAGTCACCATGCTGTACATTATATCCCCATGACTTATTTATTTTATAACTGGAAGTTTATACCTCTTGACCTCCTTTGTCCACCCTCCAACCTCCAGTCCCTCTGGCAACCACTTATCTATTCTCTGTATCTGTGAGTTGAGTTTGGTTTGGTTTGTTCATTTTGTTGTTTAGATTCCATATATAGGTGAAATCATACAGTATTTGTCTTTCTCTGTCTGACTTATTTCACTTAGCATAATACCCTTAAGGTCCATCCATGTTGTTGCAAATAGCAAGATTTCATTCTTTATGGCTGAGTAATATTCCATTGTGTATATATGTACCACATCTTCTTTATCCATTCATCCATCGATAATCACCTAGATTGTTTCCATGTCTTGGCTATTGCAAATAATGCTGCAGTTAACAGAGGCGTGTATATATCTTTTCAAATCAGTGTTCTCGTTTTGGAATTGCTGGTTCTAATTTTAATTTTTTGAGAAACTTCCATATGTTTTCCATAGTGGCTGCACCAATTTACATTCCCACGAATGGTGCAGGAGAAGGGGATGACAGAGGATGAGATGGTTGGATGGCATCACCGACTCGATGGACATGGGTTTGGGTGGACTCCAGGAGTTGGTGATGGACAGGGAGGCCTGGCGTGCTGTGGTTCATGGGGTCGCAAAGAGTCGGACACGACTGAGCAACTGAACTGAACTGAACTGAACAATAGTGCACAAGGGTTCCCTTTTTTCCACATCCTCACCAACACTTGTTCTTTCTTGTCTTAAAAAAATTTTTTTTTTTTTGGTGGAATCTTAGTTCCCTAACCAGGGATTGAACTCATACCCCCTGCGGTGGAAGGACAGAGTCTTTTTTTTTTGTTTTTGGAAGCACAGAGTCTTAACCACTGGACTGCCAGGGAAGTCCATATTTCTTGTCTTTTTGATGATAAGCACTCTGACAGATGTGTGTGAGGTGGTATCTCATTATGGTTTTGACTTTGCATTTTCCCTGATGATAGTGATGTTGAGCATCCTTTCATGTACCTGTTGGCCATCTGTATCTCTTCTTTAGAAAAATGTCTATTCAGATCCTCTTCCCATTTTTAAATTGGATTGTTTGGTGTTTTGCTATTGAGTTGTATAAATTCTTTATATATTTGGATATTAACCCCTTATCAGATATGTAATTTGCAAATATTTTCTCCCATTCCATAGGTTGCTTTTTCATTTTGTTGATGGTTTCTTTGCTGTGCAGAAGCTTTTTAGTTTGATGTAGTCCCACTTGTTTATTTTTGCTTTTGGAGTCAGATCCAAAAAATCATTTCCAAAACTGATGTCAAGGACTTACTACCTTTGTTTTCTTCTAGAAGTTTTATGGTTTCAGGTCTTACATTTCTTCAATCCATTTGAGTTAATTTTTGTGTGTAGTGTAAGATATTGTTCTAGTTTAGTCTTTTGCTTGTGGAAATCCATTTTTCCCAACACCATTTATTGAAGAGACTCTCCTTTCCCCATCTTATATTCTTAGTTCCTTTGTTATGAATTAATTGAGCGTATATGTGTGGGTTTATTTCCGGGCTCACTATTCTGTTTCATTGACCTATGTATCTATTTTATACCACAATCAAGTTAGGTAACACACTCATCACCTCATAGAAGTTACTCTGTGTGTGTGTGTGTGTGGTGAGAATATTTAAGATCTACTCTCTTAGTAAATTTCAAGTATTACAATACAGTAGAGTTAATACCACCACACCACTGTACATTAGATCTCTAGAACTTATTCATCTCATAATTGGACATTTGTACCCTTTGACCAATATCTCCCCATTTTTCCCAGTGACCCCTTCCCTCCCTCCAGCTCCTAGCACCCACTAACTCGTTCTAAAAACATCATTATAGCATTGTGTCTTTTAAAATCCAGTTAATGGGACTTCCCTGATGGTCTAGTGGTTAAGACTCCATGCTTCCAATGCAGGGGGCTCGGGTTCAATCCCTGGTCGGGGAACTAAAATCCCACATGCCACGTGGTGTGGCAAAAAAGAAGAAGACAAGTTCTAAAATCCAGTTAACTATGCTTCCTAAACTCGGTTAACTCAGCAAAAATGAAGGATTTCTGAGTCTCAATAACTTGATTCTATTTTAGGCACCGAACTGAGCATTTCCCTGCTCGAGTAGATCTGATCTGGTCACTTGCACACAGGGAAATTTAGGACCTTAAACACCAAATCTACCCTTTTATTAGAACATGAATCTTCAGCCGGTGAGGGGAGGTGATAATTAAACCAACCAGAGCACCATCAACCTCACTTTCTCAAGTCTCATGGTTAGGTTTCTGGAGTGTGTCCTTGTAGCCATGAATTCGAAATTTCAGGATGAGTTTCCCTTTTGGTCATTTCTGAAACAAAATTATTTGCCATCTGATGGCCTGCAACTATAGTTACCATCTACTGGTTTGGTCAGTTGTCACCGATAGCTGAACACTTGATGCCTTCTTGGTTCACCCTTAGTTGACTCAAGTTTGCAGAGCCAAAGTGAATTGGATCTCAGACTGAATCCTTGCCCCCATATAACAGCTCTGTCCCAGGTTTAATACAGGGGATTGATCTGATGAATTACTCAGACATCTCTACTCCCCAAGATGTCTCTTGAACATTTGTTGTTCAAAGTGTTCTGCCTCATACGTTATATACATTCTCTCCTTTTACCCTCACGACCAACCCACAAGGTAGCTACTTTTGTCCACATATTACTAATGAGGAGACTGAAATTCGGAGAATTTAGGGGACCGGTTTGCTAAAGGTCACAGAGCCAGTGCAAATAAAGCTGAGCAGTGTCTTCTAAAATGTAGCCCCCAGTTCCCCTGTCCCCTCACCTCATTCATCTATCAAGCTCCCAGTGATCCTTTGGATTTTAGCTGAAACATCTCTTTCCTTCCTTGACACCCTGAGTTCAGCTTCTGTGCTTCTCCTGTGGGCTCCCGGGGCCCCCAGACTTACCCCATCATCCCTCCTCTGTAATCCCTAAGTGGCCAAGAGATTTGTGGCTTGATTTTACAGTTTTTAAGCATGTAGGAGATGTTTAAGAAATAGCTGTAGGAACTTAGAAAACAAACTCATGGTTGCCAAGGGGAAGGGATAGTTAAGGACTTTGGGAAGGTCATGTACACACTGCTATATTTAAAATGGATAACCAACAAAGACCTATTGTATAGCACATGGAACTCTGCTCAATGTTATGTGCCAGCCTGGATGGGAGGGGGTTTGGGGGAGAATGGATACATGTGTATGTATGGCTGAGTCCCTTCACTGTTCACCTGAAACTATCACAACATTGTTAATCAGCTATACCCCAATACAAAATGTTTGGGGTCTTAAAAAATAACAAAATAAAATTTAAAAACAGGAATGTGAAAAAAAAAAAAGAAATAGTTGTGGGATGAGTAAATAAATGGATATGTGAGCAGGCCAATCCCCAGGTTTCCACAAAACACCATCATCTCCCATAAGACACAGTAAGCCCAGTGCTGAACCCTCTAGGGAGATGTACAGAGATTAATGAGTTCGGCCTTTGTGGTTTTACTGCTAGTTAGAGAGACAATTCAGAAAACAATGTTTGGTAATGCAGTGTTCTCTGAGCTAGAGATGGAGTGGATAGAGGCCAGCTGAGGCAGGAAAATCAACTGATGTCATTGGCAAAGAGGCAAACAGGAGTCTGGTCCATCCAAATTCATTTCTCAGTCCAAATATGAAAACAATCACATGAATATAAAGCATGAACTTGGGGGGTGGGGTTTCCCTGGTGGCTCAGTGGTAAAAATCCTGCCTGCCAATGCAGGAGACACAGGTTCAGTCCCTGGTCTGGGAAGATCCCACATGTCATGGAGCAACTAAGCCCATGCACCACAAGTATTGAGCCCACACTCTACAGACTGGGAGCTGCAACTACTGAGCCCACGTGTTGCAACTACTGAAGCCCATGCACCCTAGAGCCCATGCTCCACAACAAGAGAAGCCACCACAATGAGAAGCCCACACACCACAACTAGAGAGGAGCCCCACTCACCACAACCAGAGAAAGCCCTCACAGCAACAAAGACCCTGCAAGCCATAAATAAATAACATTTTTTACAAATATTTTAAAAAATTATGAAACTAAAAATAAATGAATAAAATAAAATTAATTAATTAAAAAATTATGAACTGGGGAATCAAGTTTATGGTCAGATGTGGATGAATAGGCTAAATACACTCTTACCTGTGAGTGATATATTATCTATTATACGGTGTGTGTGCGCTCAGTCGTGTCCAACTCTGTGCGATCCCATGGACTGTAGCCCACCAGGCTCCTCTGTTCATGGGATTCTGCAGGCAAGAATACTGGAGTGGGTTGCCATGCCATGCCATGCCCTCCTCTAGGAGATCTTCCCTGACCCAAGGATCAAACCCAAACTCTTTAGTCTCCTGCATCAGCAGGTGGATTCTTTACCACTAGCACCACCTGGGAAGCCCTTATCTCCCACACAGATGAGCAATTCTTAAATTGTCTTTGATGGTATTTGTTTGACACAAGTAATTCTTGTCATTCAACATTTTTTCTTTTTTTTTTTTTTCTCTTTTGGTTCTTTGTATGGGCAAAGAGGAGACATGAAGACTACCCCAGACCTGATCCTAGCCTGCTGGTGAGTCGCTGGCTTTCTGGTTTGGGTGACAGCTGCAGATAAGTCTCACTGCTCCTCCTGCTTGCCAAGGCCCTACGCCCTTCATACTCTGGTAAGAGAGAAGAAATCAGTGCCTCTGAGCCAAGGCAGAAGCTCTTTAATTTGCAACTGCCATCACCTTTTTCAGAGTGACCTCCTAATAGGTGCCTCTTGGCAATGCCTGGGCTTAAGAAGAGATTCCTGCTGCCACCTTCTGGGAAAATGAATAACTGAAGTCAATGTTTGATTGGAATTCAAGGGGAAACTGAATTGGGATCTTGCTGAAGATTCATCCTTTTGATTAATTCCTTTACTCACCATTGGACCTTTGTTTGATATCTTCACAGTAGAAATAGCATCCATTTCAGGCCTTAATCAGCCAACTCATTCAGCCTCTCAGTTCTTCAATGATTCTGAAGAGATTAGAAGTTGTTTTTCAAAATATTTATTGAATACCTTTTTGCATATGCCAGTTTGCCAGGCAATGCAGAAGGATAATGAAACAGTCCTGGCCTCTCTTCTCCAGAAATTTCTCATTGAGAAAAGGGCACAGGGGTACAAGATACAGGACAGAACTGAGGTGAACTGATACAGGTAGAAAGTTATTTCCCTTTAACATATTCTGACCAGAGACACATATTTTTTTTTTAATTAGTTGGAGGCTAACCACTTTACAATATTGTAGTGGTTCCTGTCATACATTGACATGAATCAGCCATGGATATACATGTATTCCCCATCCTGATCCCCCCTCCCACCTCCCTCTCCACCTGATCCCTCTGGGTCTTACCCAGTGCACCAGGTCCGAGCACTTGTCTCATGCATCCAACCTGGGCTGGTGATCTGTTTCACCCTAGATAATATACATGTTTCAATGCTGTTCTCTTGAAACATCCCACCCTCGCCTTCTCCCACAGAGTCCAAAAGTCTGTTCTATACATCTGGAGACATATATATTTTGAAAACAAGGTGAAGAAAGGGTAGAAAGCAAGGAATGAGGCCACCAGAAAACAAAATTTAATGGAAGCAGTTGAGATGAAATCCCACATAGTTAATTAAACAAGGCCCCCTTAGGCAAGAGTCCAAATTTTCCTACATTGTATTTTTTCTGTCATTATCATCATCATTTTTTTTACTGTTACATTACATGTTATTTACTTCTTGGCAGCTGCTGCCTAAATAATGTCTTGGTAGCTGCCCCTGGCTCTGATTCCTCTGTATCCAGAATTATTGTTCCTTTTTCTGTGTGGGGACACAGGAGAAGGATAACCCTGGGCTACATAGCTGAAAACAAATTGAACACATAAATTCCACTTTCTTAGAAGTCCCCTCAGCCCTGGGAGGGAGGTTGCTGCTGCCCCCAGGACACTTTGGTAGGGCGCTGGGTACCTCCTGGCTCAATTTCTTCTTCTTTTCCCATTTCTTCTTCACTTTACTCCTCCAAGATTGTCTCTTGTCACTTCATTTAAGCAATGGCACAAAACCAAACTTTCAGCTATTATTGCTATTTTTCCTATTGTTCTTTTAGCAGGATCCAGTCTTCGGCAAAGTTTGCCATTTTTTAGAGAAAATATGGAGACTATTGGTGACTTTTTTATAAATGTTATCATTTATTTATTATAAATTTTATGCACATTTTAAAGTATAATTTAACATGGACTCTAGTCAAATTTTTGATGGACTAATGAATCTCCTCCTCCCCTCCACCCAAAACAGGTATGGCCATGTATGTACACATGTGAGAGGGGGTAGATGTTGGCCAACTTTCAATTTACCAAGTTAGTGCTCGCTTTGGCAGCACATATACTAAAATTGGAATGATGCAGAGAAGATTAGCATGGCCCCTGTTCAAGGATGACGTGTAAATTCATGAAGCATTCCATACTTTTTTCTTGTATGTGCCATTAAACCACCTCCTGATGAGATGGGGGAACATTCTTTCTTTAATTTTGAAATTGTATTTGGAATTTATTGTTGCTGTGTACTAAGAGCTTGGCCTAAATAAAATCCTACAAGGTATATTCACAAAAAATTTTTTTTCACAAGTTAGAACCTTAGCAATCTAACAGAGCCTCAACTTCGAACTATTCTTGCCATTTTTTTGTGAAAAAAGAAAAAAATTTTTCACATTAGGAAAAAAAGGAGAAAGGACCTAATCTCAGAATCTAGCCATGTCATCTTCTGGAGTTCTAGAGATCCAGAGAAGAAGCGAGAATGGAGGTGAAGATGTCAAAGACTGAGCAGGAAGGAGAGAAGAAAAGTAAAGTAAATTCCACTTTTCCAGATCTTGTAGTACCAAATCATCTGCCAGAAAGATAAAGGAAATAAGCCTGGGGGGTAGTCATAAAACTTTGGAAGATCTTTTAAGGGAAATGGGAATTTCTTCCCAAAGGCAAACAAAAGATCTTTTGGATAGTATTAAGGCCCAACAGCACCTGTGATCCCTTCTTGTTTAAGAAATTTCTGTGGCTGCACCTCACTGTTTATTGGTGATGATTTGGAGGGAAACAGAGAGCACAGACACCATGGCCTGGAAAAATCTGATTTCAAGTCAAGAAAATGAAATATTTTGTTGTGAAGAACCCTAGAAGAGCATCTCACAATTCTAATAGCAGGTCCTTGAGGAAGTCACCAGTTTTGGTTCAGAGAACTGTGGTGGCTGCACCATGCCCTCGGCCCTGGTTTCTCATCTGGTTTATCTTCCCAGCACACACTGTGGTTGGTGTTGCCATGGCTTCTAGGGCAAGATAATAAAGCCCGTCTGTCTCCCCTGAGTCTGTACATGTATTTTATAGCTTCATCAAGGTGTAATTTACATATCATCAAATTGACCCATTGTAAGTGTACAATTCAATGGTTTTTAAATAAATTGACAGAATCATACAACTATCATCATGAACCAGTTTCAGAAGTTTTTCATCAAATCCAAAATTTCCCTCAAGCCCACCTGTAGTCACTTCCCATTCCCGATCCCCAGCCCTAGACAAGTCCCTGTGGAAACCATTTCTGGACATTTCACATAAATGGAATCCTACAATGTGTAGGCCTTTCTGTCTGGCTCCCTTCACTCTGTATAAGATTTCTGAGGTTCATCAATGTTGTAGTATATATCAGTATTTTGTTCCTTTTTATTGCTGACAGTAATCCATTGCTTGGATATACCATGTTTTGTTTATCCATTCACCAGTATTGGACATATGGATACTTCCTAGACTTTCATTATTATGAATCAGTTCAGTTCAGTTCAGTTGCTCAGTTGTGTCCGACTCTGTGACCCATGGACTGCAGCACACCAGGCTTCCCTGTCCATCACCAACTCCCAGAGCTTGCTCAAACTCATGTCCATCGAGTCAGTGATGTCATCCAACCATCTCATCCTCTGTCGTCCCCTTCTCCTCCCGCCTTCAATCTTTCCCAGCATCAGGATCTTTTCCAATGAGTCAGTTCTTCGCATCAGGTGACCAAAGTATTGGAGCTTCAGCTTCAGCATCAGTCCTTCCAATGAATATTCAGGACTGATTTCCTTTAGGATTGATTGGTTGGATCTCCTTGCAGTCCAAGGGACTCTCAAGAATCCTCTTCAAAACCACAGTTCAAAAGCATATTTATGAATAATGCTGCTATAAATAATGGACTTCCTGGGTGGTCCAGTGGTAAAGAATCTGCCTGCCAATACAGGAGACACAGGTTCGATCCCTGGTCCAAGAAGATTCTGCATGCCACAGGGCTGTTTGCCATTACTAGAGAATCCTTGAGTAGCAATAAAACTAAGACCTAAGGCAACTAAATAAATAAATAAATAGTAAAAAAAAATAGGTTAAAAATATTCACATACAAGTCTTTGTGTGAACATATTTTTATTCTCTTGAGTAGATTCCTAGGAGTGAAATTGCTGGGTTGTGTGAGGGTAGCTCAGCTGGTAAAGAATCTGCCTGCAATGCAGGAGACCCTGGTTTGATTCCTGGGTTGGGAAGATCCCCTGGAGAAGGGCATGGCAACCCACTCCAGTATTCTTGCCTGGAGAATCCCCATGGACAGAGGAGCCTGGTGGACTACAGTCCATGGGGTTGCAAAGAGTCAGACATGACAGAGTGACTAAGCGCGACAACATGATTAGTTTATTAATAAATTTTCAAGAAACCTGTCAAACTTCTTTCCAAATGACTGTACCATTTAAAATTCCCATCAGTGATGCATGAGGGTTCTAGTTTCTCCACATTTGTGTCAACACTTGGTATTATCTGCCTTTTTGGTCATAGCCATTCTAAAGCCATTTGGAATGTAGTAACATCTTATTGTGGTTTTAATTTGCATTTCCTTACTGACTCACGATGCTGAGTATCTACATTTTCATTTGCTTATTAGCCATTCTTATACCTTCTTTGGTGAAATGTGTACTCAAATCCTTTGCCAATTTTTAAATTGGCCTGTCTTCTTACTGAGTTTGAAGAGTTCTTTGTACTTGCCAGATATAAGTCCTTTATCAGACATGTGATTTGAAAATATTTTCTTCCAGTCTATGGTTTGTCTTTTTTTTGAGAAATGTTTGTTTTATAATATTCATTGGAAATACACTGGAAGAGTATATATCAAGTCTTCAACGGTGGTTATTCTGGAGCAATAGAAATTTTAGGTAGTAAACTCTTCTTGCTAAATATTTCTGTAATTAATTTTTTTCATTTTAATGGGTATTACTTTTTTATTTTTAAAATTTATTTTTAATTGGAAGATAATTGCTTTACAATGTTGTGTTGGTTTCTGCCATACAACTACATGAATCAGCATAAGTATACAGATGCCCCCTCCCTCTTGTACCTCCCTCCCAATCCCCACCCCATCTCACTCCTCTAGGTTGTCACAGAGCACAGGGTTGAGCTCCCTGTGTTATACAGCAATCTTATTGCTGTATTCCCATTAGCTAGCTAACTTTTTTATTTTTAAAAAACAGGAAATGCTTCATAAATTTGCATGCCATCTTTGTGCAGAGGACATGCTAATCTTTTCTGTATTGTTCCAGTTTTACTATACATATGTGCTGCTGAAGCAAGCACTGTCTTTTTATTTTCTTAACCATGTCTTTTGAAGTACAAACATTTTAAATTTTTTTTTTGTCCTTTAAAATTTATTTATTTTTTATTTTTATTTTTTTATTTTTTTCCCATTTATTTTTATTAGTTGGAGGCTAATTACTTTACAACATTGCAGTGGTTTTTGTCATACATTGAAATAAATTAGCCATTGATTTACATGTATTCCCCATCCCGGTCCCCCCTCCCACCTCCCTCTCCACCCGATCCCTCTGGGTCTTCCCAGTGCACCAGGCCCGAGCACTTGTCTCATGCATCCAACCTGGGCTGGTGATCTGTTTCACCCTAGATAATATACATGTTTCGATGCTGTTCTCTTGAAACATCCCACCCTCGCCTTCTCCCACAGAGTCCAAAAGTCTGTTCTATACATCTGAGTCTCTTTTTCTGTTTTGCATATAGGGTTATCGTTACCATCTTTCTAAATTCCATATATATGTGTTAGTATACTGTAATGGTCTTTATCTTTCTGGCTTACTTCACTGTGTATAATGGGCTCCAGTTTCATCCATCTCATTAGAACTGATTCAAATGAATTCTTTTTAATGGCTGAGTAATATTCCATGGTGTATATGTGCCACAGCTTCCTCATCCATTCGTCTGCTGATGGGCATCTAGGTTGCTTCCATGTCCTGGCTATTATAAACAGTGCTGCGATGAACATTGGGGTGCACGTGTCTCTTTCAGATCTGGTTTCCTTGGTGTGTATGCCCAGAAGTGGGATTGCTGGGTCATATGGCAGTTCTATTTCCAGCTTTTTAAGAAACCTCCACACTGTTTTCCATAGTGGCTGTACTAATTTGCATTCCCACCAACAGTGTAAGAGGGTTCCCTTTTCTCCACACCCTCTCCAGCATTTATTGCTTGTAGACTTTTGGATAGCAGCCATCCTGACTGGCGTGTAATGGTACCTCATTGTGGTTTTGATTTGCATTTCTCTGATAATGAGTGATGTTGAGCATCTTTTCATGTGTTTTTTTGCCATCTGTATGTCTTCCTTGGAGAAATGTCTGTTGAGTTCTTTGGCCCATTTTTTGATTGGGTCATTTATTTTTCTGGAGTTGAGCTGGAGGAGTTGCTTGTATATTTTTGAGATTAATCCTTCGTCTGTTGCTTCGTTTGCTATTATTTTCTCCCAATCTGAGGGCTGTCTTTTCACCTTGCTTATAGTTTCCTTCGTTGTGCAAAAGCTTTTAAGTTTCATTAGGTCCCATTTGTTTATTTTTGCTTTTACAAACATTTTAAATTTAAAAGATGTCCAATTTATCAACTTTTTCCTTTCACTGAATTATCTTAGTACATTTGTTGAAATAATTGACCATAAATGTTCAGTTCAGTTGCTCAGTAGTGTCCGGCTCTTTTCGACCCCATGGACTGAAGCACACCAGGCTTCCCTGCCCATCACCAACTCCCAGAGCTTGCTCAAACTCATGTCCATTGAGTCAGTGATGCCATCCAGCCATCTCATCCTCTGTCATCCCCTTCTCCTCCTGCCTTCAATCTTTCCCAGCATCAGGGTCTTTTCCAATGAGTCAGTTCTTTGCATCAGGTGGCCAAAGTATTGGAGTTTCAGCTTCAGCATCAGTCCTTCCAGTGAATATTCAGGACTGATCTCCTTTAGGATTGACTGGTTGGATCTCCTTGCAGTCCAAGGGACTCTCAAGAGTCTTCTCCAACACCACAGTTCAAAAGCATCAATTCTTTGGCGCTCAGCTTTCTTTATAATCCAACTCTCACATTCATATATGACTACTAGAAAAACCATAGCTTTGACTAGATGGACCTTTGTTGGCAAAGTAATGTCTCTGCTTTTTAATACACTGTTGTATTGCATGGACTTAGTTGTCCCGCAGCATGTGGAATCTTCCTAGAGCAGGGATCGAACCCGTGCCCCCTGCATTGGCAGGTGGATTCTTAACCTCTGGGCCACCAGGGAAGTCCTCTAGTGGTTATTTTTAAAAGGATGTCTTAGGATACTATTTTCTACATATAGTACCATATTGTTTATGAATGAAGATAGTTTTACTTGGTGGTGGTGTTGATTGTACTAGCTAGAATCTCCACTACAGTGTTAAATGGAGATGGCAAGAGCAGACATCTTCACCTTATTCCTGACACTAATGAAATGATCTTTTCATTCATTTCAAATAAGAAGTTTTAGCGACTTCCCTAGTGGTCCAGTGGTTAAGACTCCACACTTCCAGTGTAGATGATGTGGGTTCAATTCCTGGTTAGGAAACTAAGATCCCACAGGCTGCAAGGTACAGCCAAAAGAAAAGAGGCTCTATGCAAAGATATTTTGATGATGCTTGCACAGTGACAAGTTTGTTAAAAATATCTTTTTCCATTTTATGTTAGTATTTAGAAATCATTTTAAGAATTGAGTATTAGTTGACTTCTGCAGCATAAGAAACAGCCCCAAAACGTAGTGACTTAAAACAGTAAACATTAAATTACTTCCCAAGATTCTGTGGGTCAGCTGGGTGGTTGTTCTGGTGTAGGTAGGCCGACTCAGTTGGTGTTGGAGGGTACCAGATGGTGTCACTCACATATGTGGCAGTTGGCAAGCTGGTAGGTATAAAAGAGGCCTCTGCTGACCTGGTTCACCTCATTCTGGTAGACTAGCCTGGGTTTAGGGTTCCCAAGAACAGCATATGTAAGCATACCTCAAGCCTCTGCTTCCTCACATTTGCTACTGTCCTATGGGCCAGAGCAAGTCCTAAAGTAGCTTAGATTCAAGGGGTGAAGAAATACTCATCTCTTGATGGGAGGGGCTGTGAAGTCACATTACACAGGAGCATGGAAGCAGGGAATAGTGGAGAATTAGGGCCTTTTCCACAATCTACCACACATAGGTTTGATTTCTAACCATTAAATACTTAGAGGCTTCTGGGTGTCACTTACATTGATTATGAATTTTGTTTGTCAACAAAGTGTCCAGATATAAAACCTATAGTTTAACTAAACTATCATTGATTATGCTTTGCACAAATTAATTTTTCTTCAAATTATCTGATCTTAAGTATGAGGCTGAGTTGGAGCATAAAGAAGAGACTGCTAGGTGTTCTCTCACTTCCCTCTAAGGTCTCATTCTGATCAGAGGTAACCATGGACCATTCATGACGCTGAGAAAACAAAAACCTGCACTTCAGAGGCAAACTGTGAGGCTAATTAGGGCATGCAGATGGGGCTGAAGCTTCCAGTAACTTCACCCTAAGGCTCACATGGGTGTTGGCCTGAACTCTCATAGGACTCTCAGCATTCAGTTCTATGGTAGTAAGAAATACTCTTACTTTGCAAGGTGCAGTGAAGCTAAAGAACTTACCCTTGGCTCAGTTGGGTATTATATAAATTATTTTAAGAACTGTGTGGCAGGTTGCAAGAGCAGAACCACACACAACACTCACCAGCTGGACTGAGGGTGGGCAAGGGTCCAGAGAGGCTGCTGGCTCAGGTGCGTTGTTGAGCAGGAATGAGCTGTGGTTGGCCTTGGGCTGCTCAACCAACCAGAAGAAGTGGCTACTGCAGGCGGCCCACTAGCAGTTCGAGACCACCCTGATCATTTTTTTCCAAGAAACCAACATTCCCAACAGCCACCACTGTTGCCAGATAACGTGTACCCCTAGCAAACCCCTGCCACGTCACCAAACTTCCCTGAGGGAAATCAACAAGAACTCAATAAATGGAGAGGTATGCTGTGTTCCATGACTGGAAGACTCAATGCAGGAAAGATGTCAGTTCTTCCCAAATTGATCAAAATTTTTACTGCAATACCTATCAAAATCCCAGCCAGGGTTTATGTAGTTTTAGACAAACTGATTCTAAAATCTATACAGAAGGACAAAGGAACGTGTGTGTGTGTGTGTGTGTGTGTGTGTGTGTGTGTGTGCTAAGTTGCTTCAGTCACGTCCAACTCTTTGCGACCCTATGGACTGTAGCCCACTAGGCTCCTCTGTCCAGGCAAGAACACTGGAATGGGTTGCCATGCTCTTCTCCAGGGGATCTTCCTGACCCAGGGATCAAACTAGCATCTCATAAGTTCCTGCATTGGCAGCTGGGTTCTTTACCACCAGCACCACTAGGAAGCCCAAAAGAATTTAGAAAAGGAAGAACAAAGTTGGAGGAATCGCACTACTCAATTTTAGGAATTTCGTTAAAACTACAGTATTCAAGACAATGTGGTATTGACAAATGTTCAGACACTCAGACCAATGGAGCAAAAGAGAGGGTTCAGAAATAGACTCACGCAAACGCTGACTTTTGACGGAGTTGCCTAAGAAATTCAGTGAAAGCAGGACAGTCTTTTCCAAAAGTAGTGCTGCTGCTGCTAAGTTGCTTCAGTCGTGTCCGACTCTGTGCGACCCCATAGACGGCAGCCCACCAGGCTCCGCCATCCCTGGGATTCTCCAGGCAAGAGCACTGGAGTGGGTTGCCATGTCCTTCTCCAATGCATGAAAGTGAAAAGTGAAAGTGAAGTCGCTCAGTCGTGTCCGACTCTTAGCGACCCCATGGACTGCAGCCTACCAGGCTCCTCCATCCATGGGATTTTCCAGGCAAGAGTACTGGAGAGGGTTGCCATTGCCTTCTCCAAAAGTAGTGTTAGAACAGTTAGTAATCCATGTGCGAAAAATGAATCTTGATGGAAACCTCAAACTTTAGACAAAAATTAACAAAAGCAGATTATAGAAATATATGTCAAACATAAAACTATCAAACACTTAAAAGGAGACATGGGAGAAGATCTTGGTAACCAAGGATTAGGGGAAGAGTTCTTAGACTTGACATTAAATACCAGATCCATAACAGAAAAATGATTAAATTCGACCTTACCAAAATTAAAAACTTTTGCTCTTTGAAAGACACGGATAAAAGAATGAACAGAATGAAGTTATGACTAGGAGAAAGTATTTGCAAATCACATGTCATGCAAAGAACTTGTATTTGGAATATGTAAAGGACTGTTGAAGCTCAACAAAAAAAAGAAGCCCAGTTTTTAAAATGGGGAGAAGATTTGAATAGATATGTCAGCAAAGAGAATATAACGTGGGATATGACACATAAAAAGATGTTCAAGGGACTTTTCCAGTAGTTAAAAATTCACCTGCCAAGGCAGGGGACCTGGATTCTATCCCTGCTCTGGGAAGATCACACATGCCACAAGGCATCTAAGCCCGTGGGCCACAACTACAGAGCCCAAGCTCTAGAGTCTGAATGCAACAACTACTGAAGCCCACACACCCAGAGCCCATTCTCTACAAGAGAAGCTGTTGAAAATGAGAAGCCTGTACACCACAATGCAGAATAGTCCCACCTGCTGCAACTAGAGAAAGCCCATGAGCAGCAATGAAGACCCAGTTTAAACAAAATTAAATTATAAATTTTTAAAAAATTGAAACTACCCTAAAAACTATGACCATGTGTATGGACAATATAAACTACGTATCTGTTTTAAAAAAAGATATTCAACCTCATTACCATGAAGGAAATGCAGATTACCACCATGATGGGATGTGCTATGTGCTGTGCTTAGTCGCTCAGTCGTGTCTGACTCTGTGTGACCCCATGGACTGTAGCCCGCCAGGCTCCTCTGTCCATGGGATTTCTAGGCAAGAATACTGGGGTGGGTTGCCATGCTCTCTTCCCAGAGATCTTCCCAACCCAGGGATCGAACCCAGGTCTCCCACATTGCAGATGGATTCTCTTACTGTCTGAACCACCAGGGAAGCCCAAGAATACTGGAGTGGGTAGCCTATCCCTTCTCCAGGGGAACTTCCCAACCCAGGAATCAAACCGGGGTCTCCTGCATTGCAGGTGGATTCTTTACCAGCTGAGCTACCTGGGAAGCCCCCTGTGATGGGATACACACGTTCTAATCAATAATTAAATAATACTGACAACACCAAATGCCAGCAAGAAGATGGAGAAACTGGATCACTCATATATGCTGGTGGGAAAGCAAAATGGCACAGTCACTCTGGAAGCTTATATTCACATGAAAACTAGTGCATGTGGGGAGAACAAGATGGCGGAGGAGTAGGTGGACATGGAGTACATCTCTCTCCACGGATACATCAGGAATACACCTTCAGACACAGAAGTGCATGCAGAACACCAGCTGAGAGCAGACAGGAGTACCTGACCAGTGGAAAAGAATATATAGAACCACACAAAACTCAGTAGGATGAAGGAACTAGGGGGGGAAAAACAGGAGTGTTAGTAGGACTGGACCTGCCCTCGGTGGGTGGGGGAACTGAAGCAGGGGTCCGATCCCCACATCGGGGCAATTGTCTGAGTCAGAGGAGAAACATTTAAGGCTGAGAGTGAAACAGCTGATCTGTGGCAGCCTAAATGGAATGAGAATCAGACAGTCCTTGCCACAGCCATACATACCCCAGACGGCAAGTGGCTGGGAGCTGGAGTTTAGGGATTGTGGAGCAATCCCAGGGCGAGGGCTGCTGTTGACTGCGGAGAGACGGATTGAGGGGATGTGAGGGAGGAGATTGTGGTGGGAAATGCCTGTGGAGGAAAGCCAGGCAGCCATGGAAGCAAGGCGATACTGCTGAGTCACGTGTAGGGGGTGGAGCCATCACCATAGCCTCTCTCCCCCCACATGCCAGCATTGGCAGCTGAACAATAGAGAGGCTGGCCCATCAAACACCTGACACACTGAATATATAGAATATACATATATACATATAGGATATATGTATACTCTATATACAGAGTAGGACCCCACCCTGGGTGCCCCTTTAAGTGCCTGACACACCGATCTACAGAGTAGAACCCCAGCCAGGGGGGCCCCTCTATGTGCCTGACATGCTGAGCAACAGAGAAGGACCCCAGGTAAGGAAGCCCTCTAAGTGCCTGAACGGGTGGAGCTACAGTGAAAGATCCGAGCAGAAATAAATAAAAAAGAAATGAAAGAAACAATAGTAATGATTAATAAAACTAAAAGCTGGTTCTTTGAGGAAGATAAACAAAATTGACAAACCTTTAGCCAGACTTATCAGAAAAAAAGAGAGAAAATCAAATCAATAAACTTTGAAATGAAAAAGGAGAGGTTAAAACAAACAATGGAGAAATACAAAGGATTATAAGAGACTGTTATTAACAACTATATGGCAATAAAATGAATAACCTGGAAGAAATGGACAGATTCTTAGAAAAGTTCAATCTTCCAAGACTGAACCAGGAAGAAATGGAAATTATGAACAACCCAATTACAAGCACTGAAATTGAAGCTGTGATCAAAAATCTCCCAAAAAACAAAAGCCCAGGACCAGATGGCTTCACAGGAGAATTCTATCAAACATTTAGAGAAGAGCTAATGCCTATCCTTCTAAAACTCTTTCAAAAAATTTGCAGAGGAAGGAACACTTCCAAACTCATTCTACGAGGCCACCATCACCCTGATACCAAAACCAGACAAAGACAACACAAAAAAAAAGAAAACTACAGGCCAATATCACTGATGAACATAGATGCAAAAATCCTCAACAAAATTTTAGCAAACAGAATTCAGCAACACATCAAAAAGCTCATACACCATGATCAAGTTGGGTTTATTCCAGGAATGCAAGGATTCTTCAATATATGCAAATCAATCAGTGTGATACACCATATTAACAAATTGAAAGATAAAAACCATATGATCATCTCAATAGATGCAGAAAAAGCCTTTGACAAAATTCAGCACCCATTTATGAGTTAAAACTCTTCAAAAAATGGGCATAGAAGGAACCTACCTCTCAACATAGTAAAGGCCATATATGATAAGCCTACAGCAAACATTATTCTCAATGGTGAAAAACTGAAAGCATTCCCCCTAAGATCAGGAACAAGACAAGGGTGTCCACTTTCACCACTATTATTCAACATAGTTCTGGAAGTCCTAGCTACAGCAATCAGAGAAGAAAAAGAAATAAAAGGAATCCAGATTGGAAAAGAAGTAAAGCTCTCACTGTTTGCAGATGACATGATACTGTACATAGAAAACCCTAAAGATAGTATCAGAAAATTACTAGAGCTAATCAGTGAATTTAGCAAAGTTGCAGGATACAAAATCAATACACAGAAATCACTTGCATTTCTATATACTAACAATGAAAAATCAGAAAGAGAAATTAAGGAATCAATCCCATTCACCATTGCAACAAAAAGAATTAAATATCTAGGAATAAACTTACCTAAGGAGACAAAAGAACTGTGTACACCAGAAAATTATAAGACACTGATGAAAGAAATCAAAGATGACATAAACAGATGGAGAGATATTCCATGTTCCTGGGTAGGAAGAATCAATATTGTGAAAATGACTATACTACCAAATGCAATCTACAGATTCAATGCAATCCTTATCAAATTACCAATGGCATTTTTCACAGAACTAGAACAAAAAATTTCACAATTCATATGGAAACACAAAAGACCCCGAATAGCCAAAGCAGTCTTGAGAAAGAAGAATGGAGCTGGAGGAATCAAGCTTCCTGACTTCAGATTATACTACAAAGCTACAGTCATCAAGACAGTATGGTACTGGCACAAAAACAGAAATATAGACCAATGGAACAAGATAGAAAGCCCAGAAATAAACCCATGCACCTATGGGTACCTTGTTTTTGACAAAGGAGGCAAGAATATACAATGGGGCAAAGACAGCCTCTTCAATAAATGGTGCTGGAAAACTGGACAGCTATGTGTAAAAGAATGAAATTAAGAATGCTTCCTAACACCATACACAAAGATAAACTCAAAATGGATTAAAGACCTAAATGTAAGACCAGAAACTATAAAACTCTTAGAGGAAAACATAGGCAGAACACTCGATGACATAAATCAAAGCAAGATCCTCTATGACCCACCTCCTAGAGTAACAGAAATAAAAACAAAAGTAAACAAGTGGGACCTGATTAAACTTAAAAGCTTTTGCACAGCAAAGGAAACTATAAGCAAGGTGAAAAGACAACCCTCAGAATGGGAGAAAATAATAGCAAATGAAACAACTGACAAAGGATTAATTTCCAAAATATACAAGCAGCTCATACAACTCAATACCAGCACTTTTAAAAACAGCTAGAACATGGAAGCAACCTAGATGTCCATCGACAGATGAATGGATAAAGTAGTTGTGGTACATACACACAATGAATATTACTCAGCCATAAAAAGGAATGCATTTGAGTCAGTTCTGATGAGGTGGATGAACCTAGAACCTATTATACAGAGTGAAGTGAGTCAGAAAGAGAAAGATAAATATCATATTCTAATGCACATATATGGAATCTAGAAAAATGGTACTGAAGAATTTATTTACAGGGCAGCAATGGAGAAACAGACATAGAGAATAGACTTATGGACATGGGGAGAGGGGAGGAGAGGGTGAGATGTATGGAAAGAATAACACGTAAACTTCCACTACCATATGTAAAATAAATAGCCAACAGGAATTTGATGTATGGCTCAGGAAACTCAAACAGGAGCTTGGTATCAACCTAGAGGGGTGGGATGGGGAAGGAGATGGGAGGGAGTTTCAAAAGGGAGGGGAGATAGATAGATAGATAGATAGATAGATAGATAGATAGATAGATATAGATATATACCTACGGCTGATTCATGTTGAGGTTTGACAGAAAAGAACAAAATTCCGTAAAGCTATTATCATTCAACAACAACAACAACAAAACTAAGGTGAAAAAAAAACACTAGTGCATGAATGTTTATAGCAACTCTAAGCATAATTTTCCAAAGCTTGAAACAATCCAAATATCCACAAATATATAAATGGATAAAAAAAGTATGGTGCATCCTTATAATGGAATATTAATCCAATATTATTGATACACAGCACGACTTGAAGAAATCTCAGTGTCATTATGTTGAATGAAAGAAACCTGTCTGAAAAGGTTATACTTCCTGATTGAAAAGGCAAAACTCAAGTGATGGGAAAAGATCAGTGATTTATAGTGGTTGGGATTTTTTTTTTCTTTTGGCTACACTGTGTGGCAAGTGGGATCTTAGTTCCCCAGCCAGGGATTGAACTTGTGCCCTCTGCATTGGAAGGGTAGACTCTTAACCACTGGACGACCACGGAAGTCCTTACAGAGGGTTGGGGTGAGGGTAGGGTGCATCTAGAAAGGGATGGTACAAAGGAGTTGTGGGAGCTGATGGAAATATTTTTTATCCTGATTGGTATAGAGCTCACAAAGATATGTAGTAAAATTCATAGACTTGTACATTAAAAGGATAAAAGTCCATTTTGTCATATGATAATTAAAACAAAACAAAAGACACAACCTTTGTTCTGAAGAGTACACAGATCAGTCAGAGAGCTGGAGTTCTAGTCGTGTCCTACACTGTATAACACAGAAGTCACTGACAGTGCAGTGAGAGCACAGAGCAAGGAGATTATCACGTGAGGGGGTAGAAATCAAAGAAGGCCACCAGAGAAATGACACTTCTTTGATTATCAGGCAGCTGTTGAATATATTTTCATGTGTATTTTGACCACTTATGGTGTTTTAAAAAAATAATTTGTTATCCTTTGCTGATTAAAAAATTTTGAATGTTCTTTTTTCAGTTTATAAGAATTCTTCATGTATTAGTGATATTAACTCTTTGACTTTTATTTCTGTGTATTTTTCCATTTACTTCCCTTTTATTCAAGTGTTATAAGGTTTGTGATAAACACAATTTTATTTTTGAGCAAGGAGAAGAGTAGATGTTTTTATTGATCTTGAACCCCTTATGGACCTTCATGTTGGGCAACCTGAAGGATGGGTGGACCACCCCAGGTCCTCTTGTTCACCCCATCTCTCCTCCAATGCTCATTCCATCCACCTCCTTCTCTGACTGTCTCCCACTGGCATTAGCGATAGAGGAGTGCCCCACATCCATCCTTTTAGTGATGCTGGGGCCCCCTCACCACAGGATTCCTTATCACTTTGATAAATGAAGGAATCCCTGCCCCTCTCAAGGGATGTAGTCACCCTGTTGGTTTTCTGGGGGGTTTCTAGTTCACATCATTGCTCCACTCAAGCACACCCACTTCTTTGACCCTCTGCCATCTGCTCCAGCAGTCCTGCATTTCTAGTTCATGTAACATAAGGCTTTCTCCAACCTTCACAGATGGCAGTGAAATTTCAAAGGGGTAAGGATCTAAAGAAAATCCTAAAAAGGTTTTTTTTTAAAAAAAGGACAGATTAAATTCATGAGAATAGGACCAAAGTGATGTTTCATTTCTCATTCAATTGGATGGTAAGATAAGAGCTATTTGTTCATTGTTTCTCCTCTGATGTATGCAGTCTCCAGAGCAGTGCCTGGCACCTAGTGGACACTCACTCAGTAAATAATTGTTATACAACTTATTGGAGTAGTAGCTTGAAAAATAGTTTTAATCTAGATCTATATCACAACTCAATTAACTAGTAGGACAAAATATAGTTATGATTGGACAAATAAGGATGTGATGATCAATGCCCACCAACCTGAGGTGGAAAATATACCAAAGAATGTACTCTCAGCTAACAGGAAATAATATGAGGAAGTAGTGGGATGCAAGGGTCACAAAGTGAGCAAAGAAATTGGTATAGAATGCTGGTATAGATAAACAAACACTGACTATCAAAAAACATAACAGTAAGGACTTCCTTAGTGGTCCAGGGATTAAGACTCCAAGCTCCCAATGCAGGGGGCCCAGGTTTGATCCCTGGTCAGGGAACTAGATCCCACATGCCACAACTAAAGATCCTGCATGCTGCAACTAAGACCCAGCACAGCCAAAAAAAAATTAAATATTTTTAAAGTGTTTAAACAAAGTTCAGTTCAGTCGCTCAGTTATGTCTGACTCTTGGTGACTCCATGGACTATAGCACGCCAAGCTTCCCTGTCCATCACCAACTCCTGGAGTTTGCTCAAACTCATGTCCATTGAGTCGATGATGCCAAAGGTAACAAAAGGTAACAGTAATTATACACTTTAAATTTTTGATAACTTTTGATAACAAGCTAGATATTAAATTACCAAAAATATTAACAGGAGAGGTTGGAAGAAGAATGTCCTGTGATGTGGTTTTGGTTAAATTGATTCCTCGGGCTTTTAAAAATCAGACAATAGAGATATTGATTAATTCTAGTCATTTGTAGAAAAAAGTAGGCTTTAGTTTGTTAAGAATTCTATGTAAACATTAAAGTAATAGGAATAGAAAATACAACTTCCAAGTCACTGAGGAAAAAAAAAAGAGTGAAAACCCCTAAATCAATCCAAGAAGTGAAACAAATGTTCATATATATTGATATTTTGTTATAAAAATATCTATATCCACATATGGGTAGATTAGGGCTTCCTGGTGGCTCAGTGGTAAAGAACCCAGCTGCCAATGCAGGAGACGAAGGAGACACGGGATTCGACCCCTGAGTTGGGAAGATCCCCTGGAGGAGGGCATGGCAACCCACTCCAGTATTCTTGCCTGGAGAATCCCATGGACTGAGGAGCCTGGCAGGCTACTGTCCATAGGGTTGCAAAGAGTTGGACACTACTGAAGCAACTTGGCCGGCACACATGTTAATTAAATAATGCCTAAAAGTTATTAGGCTTGAGGAATAGGATTGGCTTGTTTAGGCCTTTACTTTTGGGATAATTTTTGGAATTCAAACTTGTGAGTAATGATCATAATATGATTGGAGAAATAGTATATAAAACTGTAGAAAATCATTCTGTTTTTATGAGATATCAATATTATTCATGCAGAAAATGAACACACCTAGAAATTTTAAATGTAATTTTATATGAAGGATAAAAGTAAATGACTTTTTCATGTATAATCAATGCTGAAAGCTCAGCTTCTCTGTATGTGAATGCGTGCTAAATCACTTCAGTCGTGTCCAACTCTTTGTGACCCCATGGACTGTAGCCTGCCAGGCTCCTCTGTCCATGGGATTCTCCAGGCAAGAATACTGGAGTGGATTGCCATGCCTTCTCCAGAAGATCTTCCCAACTCAGGGATCAAACCTGGGTCTCCTATGTCTCCTGCATTGGCAGGTGCATTTTTTTACCACTAGCACCACCTGAGAAACCCTCTCTTTACACTGGTGCCAAATCAAATCTCTGAGACAGAGTTTGGGGTAAGGAGAATTAGAAAAGAATAGCTTTATTGCTTTGCAAGGCAAAGGGGGCCACAGTGGGCTAATGTCCTCAAAACTGTGTGTCCTAACTTAGGGAAGATAGTGAGAAGTTTTATAGTAATCGTTCAAGAGGGCATGGTCAGTCATTGTATGTTATGTATAATATATTACATATTATGTATTACATGTTATATATTATATATGTGCATAGTTGCTCAGTTGTGTTTGATTCTTTGCAACCCCATAGACTTTAGCCCACCAGGCTCCTCTGTCCATGAGGATTCTCTAGGCAAGAATACTGGAGTGGTTTGCCACGCCCTCCTCCAGGGAATCTTCCCAACCCAGGGATGGAACCCAGGTCTCTGGCACTGCAGGCGGATTCTTTACTGTCTGAGCCACCAGGTAAGCCCATATTATATATTACATTATATTATATACAATATAATATATATTATGTAAATCATATTACATATTATATAACATATATTGTATACCATATATCATTTATTATTATTATATATTATGGGTTTCCTGGGAGCGCAGATGGTAAAGAATCTGCCTGCGGTGCAGGAGACCCAGGTTTGATCCCTGGGCCTGGAAGATCCTCTGGAGAAGGGAATGGCAACTCACTCCAATGTTCTTGCCTGGAGAATTCTATGGACAGAGGAGCCTAGTGGGGTACAGTCCATGGGGTTGCAAAGTGTCAGACATGACTGAGCAACTAACACATACATACACATTATATATTATATTATATATCATTATATATAATCGTATACAATAGGTACAGTCCTAAATTATGCAAATCAAGCTGATAATGTTGGATATAGTGCTAGAAAGTTAGGTTGAGATTTGAAATATTTATTTTATGTTTCTATATTTTTAAATTTTTCACTATAATTTTCACATTTTAATTTAAAAATTGTAATGTATACATTCAGAATTTATCATTACTGGAAAGCTGCATATTATATAATAGTGCAAAAACCACTACAATATTGTAAAGTAATTAGCCTCCAATTAATAAAAATAAATGAAAAAAAAATGCATACAGAAATTAAAAAGTACAATTCAAAATAATGTGTACAAATGAATGCAATTTTATAAAATTATATTTATGTAGGGCTTCCTGGTGGCTCAGTGGTAAAGAATCTGCCTGCTGACATAGGAGACATGGATTCAATCCCTGATCCTGGAAGATCCCTCAAGCCACCAAGTAGCTAAGCCCTTGTGCCACAACTATCGAGCCTGTGCTCTAGAGGCCGGGAGTCACAACTACCGAGCCTATATTCTGCAATTACTAAAAGCCCACATTCCCTAGAGCCTGTGCTCCACAACAAGAGAAGCCACCACAATGAGAAGCCTGGGCATTGCCACTAGAGAGTAGCCCCACTCACTGCAACTAGAGAAGAGCCTGTGTAGCAAGGAAAATCCAGCACAGTCAAAAATAAGTAAATAAATAATTTTTAAAAATATACTTATATAAATACAAACATGGAAATTTAGAAATACATAAACATGTAAAGTACAGAAATGAGGAACTATTTCTAGGATGTTGGGTTTGTTTGTCATTTATTTCTACAACGTAGTTCCTTCTTTTCAGGAAAACTTGCAAGCCAAGTGGATGACCTAAGGATAAACGAAAACATCACTTCTGGAATGAAAGTAAAAGAAATAGGAAGCAATGGAAGGTATTTAATGGGATGGGAAAGGGCTCCCATTCCAATATAAATGAGAAAACCTCAAGACTAAGCTGAACTCCCTCCACTAAAGTGCATGCATGCACACTTTCTCTCTGTGAGCACTGTATGGTGTGCACTGATGAACTGATGGAGAACATCTTACCAGGCCATTGGGGACTTGCCCCAAATAGCTATTTCCCACTTAGTTGTTATTGTTGTTTAGTCGTTCAGTCGTGTCTGACTCTTTGTGACCCCATGGACTGCAGCATGCCAGGCTTCCCTGTCCTTCACCATCTCCCAAAGCATGTTCAAACTCATGTCCATTGAGTCAGTGATGCCATCCAACCATCTCGTCCTCTGTCATCCCCTTCTCCTCCTGCCTTCTATCTTTCCCAGCATCAGGGTCTTTTCCAATGAGTTGGCTCTTCACATCAGGTGGCCAAAGTACTGGAGCTTCAGCTTCAGCATCAGTCCTTCCAGTGAACATTCAGGGTTGATTTCCTTTAGGATTGACTGGTTTGATCTCCTTGCTGTCCAAGGGACTCCCAAGAGTCTTCTCCAACACCACAGTTCAAAAGCATCAATTTTTAGTGCTCAGCCTTTTTTTATTGTCCAACTCTCACATCCATACATGACCACTGGAAAAACCATAGCTTTGACTATACAGACCTTTGTCAGCAAAGTGATGTCTCTGCTTTTTAATATGCTGTCTAGGTTGGTCATAGCTTTTCTTCCAAGGAGCAAGTGTCTTTTAATTTCATGGCTGCAGTCACCATCTGCAGTGATTTTGGAGCCCAGAAAAATAAAGTCAGCCACTGTTTCCATTGTTTCCCCATCTATTTGCCATGAAGTGATGGGACCAGATGCCTTGATCTTGGCTTTTTGAATGTTGAGCTTTAAGCCAGGTTTTTCACTCTCGTCTTTCATCTTCATCAAGAGGCTCTTTAATTCTTTTTCGCTTTCTGCCATAAGGATGGTATCATCTGCATATCTAAGGTCATTGGTGTTTCTCCAGGGAATCTTGATTTCAGCTTGTGCTTCATTCAGCCCTGCATTCTGCATGATGTACTCTGCACATAAATTAAATAAGCAGGGTGATAATATACAGCCTTGACGTATGCCTTTTCCAAACTTGAACCAGTCAGTTGTTCCACGTCTAGTTCTAACTGTTGCTTCTTGACCTGCATACAGGTTTCTCAGGAGACAGGTAAGATGGTCTGGTATTGCCATCTCTTTAAGAATTTTCCAGTTTGTTGTGATCCACACAGTCAAAGGCTTTAGCATAGTCAATGAAGCAGAAGTAGATGTTTTTCTGGAATTCCCTTGCTTTTTCTATGATCCAACGGATGTTGGCAATTTGATCTCTGGTTCCTCTGCCTTTTCTAAATCCAGCTTGTACATCTGGAAGTTCTTGGTTTCACATACTGTTCCCACTCAGTACACCTGGCCTAGTGCACTGGTTCTCATTCAATGTGGGCCTGGGGTAGGATCTGAGAATTTATTTCTAACACGTCCCCAGTGATGTGGCTGCATCCTCGCTTTGAGACCCTCTGGTCTCATGCCTGGGTTGGCAAACAGAGGAGGACACCCAGAGACTGGCAAGCTTGTGAGACCTGCAACCTCAGGGCTTAGTGGCTAGGACCCTCCTCCACGCCTTTAGCCTCCAGCATTTCTTGACAATTTGGGGAAATTGCAGGGATCTAACGTAGGGTTAACTCGTATCAATTTACAAAGCCTAGGTCGAGTAGAAATGGAATTCTAGAAGATGTCTCATCAGACTTTCCAGCTTAGGCTTCAGATTTATTTCAGATTCATCAAAGGAGAAAGACTGGCAGTATTGCCGAAGTGAGCGGGTTTTCCACAAACACTGCAGCAAGCAGCTCCCTTCCAAATCACCAAAGGACTCTGCTTCGTTTTTTTCGGACGTGAAAGGCAGGCGAAGAGGCAGTGTAGATGGGGCTAGGGGTGAGGAATTAAGAGTTTCTTGGCATTTCTGGAGCAACATTGCCACCAAGAGGAAAATGTAACAAAGCCTCAAGCCACGTGAGCAAACAAACGGAGGCTGTTGTTCAGCTGCTCAGTTGTGTCCGACTCTTTGCAATCCCATGGATTTTGACACACCAGGTTCCCCTGTCCTTCACTATCTCCTGGAGTCTGCTCAAACTCATGTCCATTGTGTCGATGATGCCATCCAATCATCTCATCCTCTGTTGCCCCCTTCTCCTCTTACCCTCAATATTTCTACAATACGAGAAAGAAAGGAATGCTTTGGTGGAACAGAAAATCCAGAAGTCATGAATGACTGACTCAGAAGCCAAATTGAAGATGATCCCAGTGATTTGTCGATGGGACAATCTGAGCATCAACAAGGTTGCAATGGTTTGAAATACATGAAATATAAACCTGGGTTTTTGTTTTGTTTTTTTTTTTTTCCCCTGCATCATGTGGTCAGTGGGATATGTTTTTCCACCAGGGGAACCTGTGGTCCCTGCAGTGATAGTATTGAGTCTTAATCCCTGGACCACCAGGGAAGTCTTGGGAAACAGCTCTTTATGTTGGAAACTAATAAATATAGGGAAAGAATCAAGTATCAATTATTGATCCTGTTTTTCTTATACAAGCAAAGAGTTTGGGGGCGGGGAGATCTTTTTATAAATATATTTGGGCTAATAAGTGGAAGAATAAGAGAATCAAAATATTCTACTTTGTCACCCCTTTGTAAATAAATGGATCCAGTCACTGCCCATCAATGACTTGTGACATCATAAAAAGAGACAACCAACAGTATGTGCCTAATTATGGGGGCGCAAAGCATCCACACTGACAAACCTAGACAGTGTGTTGAAAAGCAGAGACATTACTCTGCCAACAAAGGTCCATATAGTCAAGGCTATGGTCTTCCCAGTGGTCACATACAGGCTTGTGAGAGCTGGACCATAAAGAAGGCAGAATGCCAAAGAATTGATGCCTTCAAACTGTGGTGCTGGAGAAGACTCCTGAGAGTTCCTTGGACAGCAAGAGATCAAATCAGTCAATCTTAAGGGATATCAACCCTGAATATTCATTGGAAGGACTGATGCTGAAGCTGCAGCTCCAATACTTTGGCCACCTGATGCGAACATCTGTGGTCATCTGATGCCAACAGCTGACTCATTGGAAAAGTCCCTGATGCTAGGAAAGATTGAGGGCAGGAGAAGAGGGCATCAGAGGATGAGATGGCTGGATGGCATCACCGATGCAATGGACATGAACTTGGGCAAACTTCGGGAGATGGTGAGGGACAGGGAGGCCTGGCATGCTGCAGTCCATGGGGTGGAAAAGAGTTGAACACGACTGGATGACTGAACAACAACAATAAAGCATCCATATGAAGCCATCCTGAATATATATTAAAAAATCAGGGTAATGTGAAGGCTGAATGGATATTTGAAACTATTTAGGATTTCTTATTATTTTTTTAGATGAGAAAATGGTATTGAGGTTAGATTTTCTAAAGAGTCCTTATCTTTCAGATACACATACTGACCTATTGTACATTAAAAAATATGATGTCTGAGATTTGCTTCAAAATAATCTGAAGGGTACATAGTGGATGGGATATATAGATGATTGGCCATGAGCTTATGAATTTTGGAGCTAGATGGTGGTACAGAATGTTCATTTTGCTGTTCTCTAGACTTTTGTGTAAGTTTCTAATATGCCCTAATACAAAGTAAACATAAAATTATGGAAGGGCTGGAATTATGCCTTTTATAAGCACAGTGCCCTTAATTCAGATCTAGCTTTGAATACACTCTTAGCACATATTCTATTTATATAATTTGTATACATACAGCTTGTATGAAATGGGACTTAATAAAGTTGTAGATGGCCTAGTTTCATACAATCCTGAGTCATCTCACAATTTATGAGTCATTTCCCAAATCCATGACACCTACTTCTTGTTAAGGAAGTAGCAGTTCAACCCATGTTTAGCATTTCTTTTTGCTGGTAAACACATGCATGAATTCATGTGGTACTGCATTTTATATGTATTTAATACATGGAATTATTGTATGTACATGAGGTCTAGTAAATACAGTCAGAGGGTCTCAATATGCCCTGATCCATTTCATAGTGAATTGCATGTCCGAATCCTTTTTTCTGCCACTTGTGAGAAATGAAGCTTCTCTATCAGCAGTGTTAGCTGTTAGTGTTACTTAAAACCCTGCAATGACTCCCCACTAAATAAAGAACACATTCTGTCCTTTAACAGTAGGAATGCCTTCTTCTCTTACATCTACTTCTGGTTTCATCAGCTGTGGCCAAGCTGGCAGGAAGGTACTCAACACGCAGTGAAGAAGTCATTGTAACCTGGACCACAGCACCGAATGGGGCCCACTTCTTCCCAGGGAACAATGTGATTGACAGCCATTTCAAGGCTTCCAGAGCTGGGTTTGAAGCCTGTGCTGAAAAGATGTAGCACAGAAGGCCTGTGACTGCTGTCCTTAGGAAAGCCTGTTTGAAAATTTGGACATTGGTTAGTGTAAGAGACTGAATTGTGCCCCCACCCCAAATTCCTATGTTGCAGCCCTTCACCCAAAGTGATTGTATTTGGAGATAGGGCCTTTAAGGAGGTAATCAAGGTTAAATGAAGCCTTAGGGGTGGGGTCTCACCACCTAATGAGGCCATAAGGGTGGTGTCCTTAGATGAAGAGCAAGTTCAGTTCAGTTCAGTTCAGTTGCTCAGTCGTGTCCGACTCTTTGCGACCCCATGAACCGCAGCATGCCAGGCCTCCCTGTCCATCACCAACTCCCAGAGTCCACCCAAACCCATGTCCATTGTGTCGGTGATGCCATCCAACCATCTCATCCTCTGTCGTCCCCTTCTCCTCCTGCCCTCAATCTTTCCCAGCATCAGGGTCTTTTCCAATGAGTCAGCTCTCCGCATCAGGTGGCCAAAGTATTGGAGTTTCAGCTTCAACATCAGTCCCTTCAATGAACACCCAGGACTGATCTCCTTTAGGATGGACCGGTTGGATCTCCTTGCCGTCCCAAGAGACTCTCAAGAGTCTTCTCCAACACCACAGTTCAAAAGCATCAATTCTTCTGCGCTCAGTTTTCTTTATAGCCCAACTCTCACATCCATACATGACTACTGGAATTCCCATCTCTTTAAGAATTTTCCAGTTTGTTGTGATCCACATAGTCAAAGGCTTTAGCATAGTCAATGAAGCAGAAGCAGATGTTTTTTTCTGGAATTCCCTTGCTTTTTCTATGATCCAACAGATGTTGGCAGTTTGATCTCTGGTTCCTCTGTCTTTTCTAAATCCAGCTTGTACATCTGTCACTTTACTACTTGTATTGCTGCCAGCTCCTCAGATGCAGAATGCTTACTTTAGTCATCACTGTATTCTCAGTGCCTAGAAAAGAGTAGGGTCCCAGTGTCTGCTGAGTCATTGGTGGGGGTTGCTTAAAACAAAAGAAATTTTGGGAATTCCCTGGCTGTCCAGTGGTTAGATACCCATGCTTTCACTGCCAAGGGCCCAGGTTCAATTCCTGGTCGGAAACTAAGACCCACAAGCCATGCAGTGCTGTCAAAAAAAAAAGAAAAAAAAGAAAAAAGAGAAAAAAACCAGAAGTTATTTTATAGTTCTGGAAGTTAGAAGTCTGAAATCAAGGTGTTGGTGGCAGGGCCATGTTCCCTCTGAAGGCCCCAGGGGAGGGACCTTTCTTGCCTCTTTCAGCTTCTGGTGGGTTGCCAGCAATCCTTGGTGGCCCATAGCTTGCAGACTTATCACTCTAATTTCTGTATCCATTGTCACATGGCATTCTCCCCGTGTGTGTATTTCTGTGCCTCTTCTCATCAGGATGCCAGTGACTGTAGTCAGGGCTTGCCCTAATCTAGGATGACCTCATCTTAACTCACATCTTAATTACTCCTGCAAAGACTGATTTCCAAATAAGGTCACATTCACAGGTTAAGACTTGAATAAACTTGGGTGGGCAGGGGAACACAATTCAACCCACAACACCTTGTTTCAGCTATATCAGGATGCCTCACTGGTCAATGCTAATGATTACTGACAATAATTTCTAATTTTCCCTGAGTACTTGCCATATTGTGGGCACTTGGCTAAGTACTTAATGTGCATTATTGCATATGATTCTCTCCCTCCACCATAGACACTATTATTATACCCATTTAATTGATAAGGAAACTGAGGCCTGGTGAGGTGAAGCAACTTGTCGAGTTTCTCATTCAGTTAGTGGTAGATTATAATTTCCAAAATTATGGAAATTATACAGGTGGTAGACTATAATTTTAAAAATTATGAAAATCATACAGATTTCTCCAGACCACCTTACCTTTCTCCTGAGAAACCTGTGAGCAGGTCAAGAAGCAACAGTTAGAACTGGACATGGACTGGTTCAAAATTGAGAAAGGAATACATCAAGGCTGTATATTATCACTCTGCTTATTTAACTTATATGCAGAGTACATCATGCAAAATGCTGGGCTGGATGAAGCATGAGCTGGAATCAAGATTGCCTGGAAAAATATCAATAACCTCAGATATGCAGATGACACTACCCTTATGGCAGAAAGCGAAGAGGAACTAAAGAGCCTCTTGATGAAGGTGAAAGAGGAGAGTGAAAAACCTGGCTTAAAACTCAACATTCAAAAAACTAAGATCATGGCATCCAGTCCCATCACTTCATGGCAAATAGATGGGGAAACAATGGAAACAGTGACAGACTTTATTTTCTTGGGCTCCAAAATCACTGCAGATGGTGACTGCAGCCATGAAATTAAAAGACACTTGCTCCTTGGAAGAAAAGCTATGACCAACATAGACAGTGTATTAAAAAGCAGAGACATTACTTTACAGACAAAGGTCATTATTGTTAAACTATGGTTTTTCCAATACTCATGTATGCAATGTGAGAATTGGACCATAAAGAAGGCCGAGCATCAAACAATTGATGCTTTTGAACTGTGGTGTTGGAGACTTTTGAGAGTCCCTTGGACTGCAAGGAGATCAAACCAGTCAATCCAATCCTGAAGGAAGTCAACCCTGAATATTCATTGGAAGGGCTGATGCTGAAGCTGAAGCTCCAATACTTTGGCCACCTGATGTGAAGGGCCAACTCATTAGAAAAGACCCTGATGCTGGGAAAGATAGAAGGCAGGAGGAGAAGGGGGATGGCAGAGGATGAGATGGTTGGATGGCATCACTGACTCAATGGACATGAGTTTGAGTAAACTCTGAGAGACAGTGAAGGATAAGGGAACCTGGCATGCTGCAGTCCATGGAGTTGCAAAGAGTCAGACAAGACTGAGCAACTGAACAGCAACAACATAATTTCCGAAAATGGTCGCAGCAACATTTCTGGCCCCACGTGCCTTTCCAGAACCTTGTCGCTCCCCATCAAGAAGCAGAACCTTTTTCTTCTTCTGAACCTGGGCAGAACTTTGTGACTGACTCAATGAATAGGTTATAGGGGAAGTGACACTATGTAACTTCCAAAACTGGTCATGAAAGGTACAACTTCCACCCGCCTCTCTCTGAGTCCTTGGCCTTGGAACCCAGCCATCATGCTGTGAGGAAGCCGAAAGCAACCACATGGAGAGGCCTGGGCTACAACCAGCATCAACGTCCATCCATGTGAGTATAGGAGCCTTCAGATGACCCGGGCACTGGTCTTCAAGTCTCCAGCTGGGGCTGCAGACAAAGAGGAGCAGAGACAAGCCATCATCACTGATGTAACCCTATGGGGCTGTCCCAGAGCTCTGTGGCCAGTCCTAGGGTGGGGGGTTGGGGGACAGGGCCTGGCGAGTAGATTGTTCCTGCTGGCTAGTGTGGCATTTCTTTCATAGGATCTTATGAGTCCAGGAGAGTAGAATGGTGGCAACAGGCTGATTTGGGGTGACTTTCAGTTATGTTGTTTATAGGCCAAGTTCAAGGCTCCAGGCCTGAACATTCAGTGCCAGCCCTTGTGCTTGAGCTGCATGTGTATCAGCTCTCACCATGACTTTTTCATGCCTCCAGCCTAGGGCACCTAAAGATACAGAGGTGGTGGCAGGTGCCTTTACCTAGTATAGTGTCCAGAGCAATCATTGCCTCCACAGGCTCTGCACCAGGTATCAGGCAGTTCTCTGGGCCATGTCCACTCTCTCTAGGAACTTTCAAGACAATTGCCCCACAACTCCAGTCAGGTCTCTTGGCTCATCAATGTGGTGACATCATGCTCCTCCAGGTGGGTCTCAAGCCCTGCCAGATGAAGAAAATGGCAACCCACTCTAGTATTCTTACTGGAAAATTCCATGGGCAGAGAAGACTGGAGGTTTACAGTCCATGGGGTGGCAAGATGAAGAATGGACATTCTTTAAAACAAAAACAAAAACAAAAACTTCCCTGATGATTGAGTGGTTAAGGGTCCACCTGCCAGTGCAGCTCACACAGGTTTGATCCCTGGTCCAGGAACTAAGATCCCACATGCCATGGGGCAGCTAAGCCCGTGTGCCACAACTACTGAGCCTATGCACTCTAGAGTCTGTGCTCTGGAAGAAGAGAAGCCACTGCAATGAGAACCCTGCACACAACTAGAAAGTAAACTCCACTTGCTACAACTACAGAAAGCCCACTCCTAGCAATGAAGACCCAGTGTGGCCATAAATAAATAAAATTATTTTTAAATGAAATTTATGTATTTATTATTATTATATATTATTTTTATTTATTTATTTTAGGTCATGCCATGTGGCATGGGGGAATCTTAGTTCCCCAACCGGAGATTGAAGCTGTCCATGCCCTGTGCATTGAGAGTGTGGAATCCTAACCACTGGACTGCCAGTGGACTGCCAGTGGCACTCTCCCTCTGTTCAGGGGAGTCCAAGAACAGACATTCTTTCTACAGCTGAGACTTCTCACTCTGCCATGGGCACCATGCTTTCCTCCACCCCAGTGAGGATGTGTTGAAGGTAGGGGTGCAGTCAAGTTTGCAATAGATCTCATTCTAGGAATGCAGTGATCATTGTTTAAAGAGTTAAAGAAAAGACATGGCTAGAAGTTTTCTTATTCTACATTTATGATATAAAATTCCAAACAGAAAATTTAACATGACCAGAAAATGAAGTATTTTTGTTCACATTTCCCCATGTACTCTGTGTAAGGTTTGCTGTTGTAGGTCTTATCAGCAAAACACAGAAGTATGAGGAATCATTGGAGGCCAGGATTTATGGGCAGCCCAATGGATGATGCGATGTCCCAAGTAAGATGTAACCAGCACTAAATAAATGGTATTAGGAAACTGCAGAGGCAAGAGCTCTACATTTTCCAGTACAAACAGATTCTAAAGAGCCATGGTATTGTGAGTAATAATGGCGTTGCCACCATCTTGTGGTAGGAGATGAAATTAGCCAGGAATGGCACTGTGAGAAAATAGAAAATATATATTGTTCCTACCCCCGATTCCTGACACAGAGCTCCTGAACACCTTGTAAATTCCTACATGACAAGAGCACTAGCAGCCATGTATCAACATGAATCAGCCATAGTTATACATGTTGATGTATGGCAGAAACCAATGCAACATTGTAAAGCAATTATCTTCCAATTAAAAATAAAAAACAGAAACAGAGCACTAGCAACATCTTTTATTCTACTGAGTGACTCTAGGTAGATCTGGATGGCTCCTGGATGGGGGCTGGTCACCAGAAAGACCACACCATAGTTAGAAGCTTGAAATTTTCAGCTGCACCTTCCGTCCTTCAGAGAGGGGAAAGGGCTGAAAATGAAGTTAATAATTGATCATGCCTACGTGAGGAAACCTCCATAAAATTTCAATAGCATCAAGTTCTGGGAGCTTCCCGGCGGGTGAACCATCCACATACAAGGAGGGTGCTATACCCCAGTGTCACAGGGACAGAAGTTCCTGCACTAAGTAGTCTCCCAGACCTCACGCTAGGTTATCTCTTCATCTGACTGTTCATCTGTATCCTTTATTATGTCCTTTAATAAACTGGTAAACATAAGTGTTCCCCAGAGTTCTGTGAGTTGCTCTAGCAAATTAATCTAACTTGAAGAGGAGGTCGTGGGAACCTCTGATTAGCAACCAAATCAGACAGAATTTGTGGGTAACCTGGGGACCTACTACTTGCAATTGGCAGCTGGGGTGGGGTGAGGGGCAGTCTCGTGGGGCTGAGCCCTTAACCTCTGGGATCTGATGCGTTCTCCAGGTAGATAGTGTTGGAATTGAGTTAAATTATAGGACACCCAGCTGGTGTCATAGAGAATTGCTTGATGTGGGGGAAAAAACCCCACACATCTTGTGTTAGAGGTGTTGTGAGTGTTCTGTGTGAGTAGTATAGGAGACACATTGGAAAGAGAAACACAGAAGGAGGTGGAAAACTTGGTTTTTCCCTACATGGAAGGTGAAGGATGTTTTTTTTTTTTTCCTTTTTAGGCACATTTGACAAAAAAGAACATAAAGAACATAAGGAGATGGCTCCTGGACCTGAAGAGGAAGATGGAGACTGGAAATACAAAGATTATTCAGGTGTATTGACTATACAATAAACAGATACCTAAATATCTCTTTTTGAGAACTTACTGTAGAGCACAGGGAACTCTATTCAGTGCCTCATTGTGACCTAAATGGGAAAGAAATTTTAAAAAGAGGGGCTCTGTGTATATGTAAGGCTGATTCACTTTGCTGTACAGTAGTGTAAAGCAACTATATTCCAATAAAAATACCTCTTCTCTACACTTTTTTCTAAATCCTCATCAATAAATCATAATACCACATATGGACCCAAGATTTTCAATACACTTTTAATTCAAACTATTCATATAGATGGAGACATTGCAAAAATATTTGTCTGTGGCCCCAAATACCTTAGAGGCAATGTGGTAGGCAGCCTCTGAGATGGTCCCCAATGATCCCTGCTTCCTGGGGCTCATGCACTTATATCATCTCTTCCCCTTGAGCGTGGCCTAGATTTCCAGAGTCACTTCTAACAAGCAGAACTAGGCGAAATGATGAGGTAGTACCTCCGAGGTTAGTTTATAAAAAGACTGCAGCTTCTGTTAGGTACACTCTCTCCTGCTGGCTTCCACTGTCCCTGCTGCCACCCATTGCCTTTCCCTCCCTCAGCTGGAGCCCAGCCAATTATATGAAGAAGTACAGGCTATCCCGTGAAGGCAACGTGTAGGAGAGAGGCCTCGGAGGGGCTAGCTGCAAGAGGCACAAACTAACACACCAGATACACTGTGTGGTCTCTTGCCCAACCTCCATTCATTCATCCACAGAGGCCCCCAAATTGTCAGATCATAAAGGCAAATTCCCAATCATTGCTGCCACCGATGGACAATAACTTGGTTACAATAAGCCCAAAACAAACATTTAACAGCCAGCGGGGCAGGCAGTATGGCCTGGCCTTGACTGTCTATTTTTCTTTTCATCCCTGCAAGGAGCAGGGCGATATGCGGTAAAACTTTCTTTTTCCTGCACTATTGTTATTGACTGCCGCTGGAATAGCCTTCCTATAATGCTACACTTATCTCTGTGTTTTCCTTCTCAAGAACCCACAGTGGCTCCCTCCCTCCTGTAATCACATGGATTCAGCTGATCATTTCCTCCTCTTCTGTGCCAGCCAGCCATCTGTCCAAATATGCATTGAGGCCGCAGCGCTCACCAGGCATCACAATCATCAAAAGCAAGGCCAGGGGTGACCTCTGCTCTGAGTCTGCATCGCTGCATGGGTTTTAGGGGTCACTGGGAAGGCTGTTTTCCTGAGGGCAGAGGTTTTATCTGTTTTGTTTCTTGTTAAATCCTGCTGCAGTGCCTTGCACGGTGTAAAGGCTCAGGTAGTACATGTCAAAAGAATGAATGAACTGACTCCCTAACCCTCAGCTGGGTCCAGAGGAAACTGACCCACAGAGTGGAGAGGTGACTGGCTCAGGACCATGGATTAAAAACCTGGGGCCCCACTCACTCACCCAGCGGCTACCTGTTTCTTTCCCAGCCCTCTCCCTGTACCACCAAGACCCCCTTTCAAGGAAGCCCTGGCTGCAGTTGTCAGCTCCGCAGGGTGGGCCTCAGGTGATGAAAGCCACCTCCCTGAGGTCAATCCATGCCTGGGCCAGCCCACATCTGATGACCCATCAAGGCCGAGACATAAACCCCCATGGTTTCCTCCTGACAGGGGTCACTTTGATGGGCAGCCCTGGCTCCAGAGCTCCTCTTTGGGACCACCCAGCCTCTGTAGGGCCTTCATCACAGATCAACTGGCCCTTCCCCTGATCCCACTTTCTCCTGCTTCCCTGCACAGGAATGAATTCCCTAATAAACATGTTATACCCCAAACTCCATCTCAAATTCTTCTTTCAGAGAACCTCCCTTCTGACACGGACTATTCTCCAATGGCCCAATAAAATGCCCCAGTGATCCCAGGGTCCTTAACACTGCCTCCAGTTCTACACCAGTTTGGGGGAAACAGGTGAATAGAATAGCTACCTCGTTTATCAACTAAATGGAGATGTCTAACTAGTTGAAAAAGTCAATGTATTTAAAGCTCACCTGAGAATACTGGAGGCACATGATGCAAAACAAAAGGTGCAGAAAATGATGGTGTGTACTTCACTGGTGCTGAGTTGTATTAAACTCAGTCCAGTGCTCGCTTCAGCAGCACATATACTAAAATTGGAACGATACAGAAGATTAGCATGGCCCCTGCGCAAGGATGACATGCAAATTCGTGAAGCGTTCCATATTTTTATGAAACTCTTCTGACTTCATTAAAAGAGAACTTTGCCTTAAAATAAATAAATAAATAAATAAACTCAGTCCAACACAAGAAGGCAGGTGGGATGGAGCGTGAAAACACAGGGATGGCTTTTATTCAGAACACATCTCCATGTGGTTCTGATGGAACTGAAAAAAACCTAAAAGCCCAAGGGAACAGCAGATGGACTGCACTTTTCTGGATCTGGGAAATCAGTCTTCCGAGAGCTCCTGAAACATGTAACATGCTGTGTAGCTCAAGAATCGTGTCAAACAGGTTATTTTAGCTTAAGACACGCTTAACAATGAGGAGTAGAAAGCAATGATACTTGATGCTTGAATAATCTCTCTGATGCAAGAATGAATAAGACAAGATCAATCCTGTCAGGAAACTAGAGCATCACCCGGGACAGGTGGGGGAAACAGCCTCAGAGAATTCAGCCCAAACTTCATTTAGGGTGGTAGGAGGACCCTGATGTCTTCGTTTTTAGAACTGAGTGCTAATTTCTAATCACTATTGCATCATGGTCTGAGAATATGGTCATTGAAAGTTATTTTTTTAAATAACTTGAGGGCTTCTTGTGGTTCATTAATAGAGTAGTGCACATCTTTTTTATTCAGACGAGGTTGTGAGGTAGAATTTGACCACGAGTGACTTCTCATTTTGAATAAAACCTGAAAATGGACCTGGAGTGGGGGATGTTCATAGATACAGAGAGCAGATTGGTGGTTGCCAGAGGTGGGGTGGGGGCAAAATGGGTGAAGGGAGTCAAAAGGTACAAACTTCCAGTTATAAAACAAATAAGGGGATATAATGTATCACATGGTGACTATAATACTGTAATATAATAATACTGTTAATAATACTGCGTTGCATATTTGAAAGTACTCTTAATCGCTTCTCGGCCTTTTGGCTAAGATCAAGTGTAGTATCTGTTCTTATCAGTTTAATATCTGATACGTCCTCTATCCGAGGACAATATATTAAATGTTACAGCATACTAACACATATATATGGAATTTAGAAAGATGGTAATGATAACCCTATATGAAAAACAGAAAAAGAGACACAGATATACAGAACAGACTTTTGGACTCTGGGAAAAGGCAAGGGTGGGATGTTTTGAGAGAACAGCATCGAAACGTGTATATCATCTATGGTGAAACAGATCACCAGCCCAGGTTGGATGCATGAGACAAGTGCTCGGGCCTGGTGCACTGGGAAGACCCAGAGGGATCGGGTAGAGAGGGAGGTGGGAGGGGGGATCGGGATGGGGAATACATGTAAATCCATGGCTGATTCATGTCAATGTATGACAAAACCCACTACAATATTGTAAAGTAATTAGCCTCCAACTAATAAAAATAAATGAAAAAAAATAATAAATAAAAAAAAAGAAAGTACTCTTAAAAGTTCTCATCACAAAAGAAAAATTATAACTATATATGGTGATGGATGTTTACTAGACTTGTGTGATCACTTCACAATATATACAAGTATCAAATCTTAATGTTTTATTATATTTACATCTGAAACTAATATAGTATGTCAAGTATACCTCAATTGAAATTTTAAAAGAACATAGGACTTCCCTGGTGGTCCAGTGGTTGAGAATCTGCCTTGCAGTACCCGGGACTTGGGTTTAGCTCCTGTTTGGAAAACTAAGATCCCATATGCCATGGGGCCACTAAGCCACAATGAAAGATCCCACATGACATAACAAAAATTCCCCTGTGCCACAACTAAGACTGACACAACCAAATGAATAATAAATACGTATTCTTTTTTTAAAAAATGGGCCTAGAGTAGTCAAGAACTAATATGAATGTTAGACATTATACCTGTGGCCACTCATATTCACTGCAAGAGAGAACACCAAGGCCATGAGAGTACCCTTCTTTAAGTCCAGAGGTGAGGAAAACAGGTAGACCACTTCCTCTATTTTGCTGCATTTTCCACTAAACCTAACTGCAGGCCTATTTCATTTTTAAATGTCTAGCATGAAGACTGTTCAACTTAATCCAGCCATATGGAAAAGTTGACAAGGATTCAATTGGCTGTCTTCTAGTTCTTTAGCTGACAGTCTGGTCTGTTATATGGACTATAAAGACTCGTGACTACTATATTTTCAATCTTGATCATGCTCTAGATCAATAAAAAGGGTCATTTTTGACTGCTTAATGATGTTTTCCTTAATTTTACCTTGAATTTATATTGCAACTACTATTTTCTCTGTCTTTACTTTTCTCATACATTTTTGCTTAGTTAAAAAAAATCTTTCTGAATTATTTTGATATAGACATTATTTGATTTTTGAATTTTTACTCAATCTGTGTGCCCAATCTGTATGCCCTTGTCACTTAATGTATGGAATTTAATCCATTAATATTTATCCTCAGAATTTTAGTTCCGTGTTGTTTTATGTTTTCAGTATTTTTTATGCCTTTCTGGTATTTCCTTCTTGGTTTACCTTTTGTTACAGAATCATTTCTGTTTTTCAAGTGATGGTAAATTTCTCTCTCCTGTTTTTAATTCAACTTATGATTATCTCTAAGTCTTTTTAGAAAAATACTTTGTTGAATCTACCTTTATCTAATTATCCACAACAGAAGTGAAGGATATCTATTCATTTCTTCTCTCCTCTGTGAATGGAGTGTGATCGCTCCTGTGGTCATACAGACATGCATTTGAATGCTCCGAGTCACACAGATTGGGTACAGGCACATCTGGGGTAACAGCTGGGATGCAGAGTCCCATGAGTCACACACAGAGTAATTTAGAAACAGGTCAGACAGACTGAGTATAGTCACTCCTGTATAACACAGACTGTGGTATGAACACTTCTGGAGTCATATAGACTAGGGTATTGATATGCTCAGGTCAAAAAGGCTAGATGTGGACACTCCCGGGTACATATATCCTGAGGTAGGGACGTCCTGCAGTCACAGACTGGGGTGTTGACACTTTGGGGGTCTACAGACTGGAGTTTGGACACTTGTGTTCATTAAGACTGTGCTATGGAGACTCCTTGGCTCACACACAGTCAGGTATGCATGATGGGAGTGTCCATATTCCAGCCTGTGACTTCACTAGAATCTACATTTAGCTCTGTGAATGGTTTGGTCCACATTGCAATCTCCCACCCCATTATATCTGATTGTAGCCTGTATTTCACCAGTAGTAACCACTTTGAAGTCCTTATAAGTTCAGTAGTTTTTATCCCCAGTATTTGAATTCAGACAAGAAGGCCACTAATGCTAGAGTATTTACCATAAGTCCTGGTTTGAAGTTTTACCAAAGGGGCACAGATGGTGAAAGACATAACAATAATCCAGGTTCAAGGTCAGAAAATAGGGCATGGATGATAGACTAATTACATGCCAGGGTCTGTGCTCTAAAACAAGAGTGTTGATGGTAAAATGATTAACTGTGTTTAAAGTCAGGCCAGAGGGTCAATAACAGTAGTTTCCTTATCAGAGGCCCCAGTGGAAGGCAACACCACCAGAGGGGAATTGACAGTGGAAGAATTAACAGGGACTGTGGTTCAAAGTCAGATAAGAGGAGCGTTGATGGTAGAAGAGTTAACACACAGGGTTCAATAATAATAGACCAGAAAAACCACTGATGGTGGAATAAAGAGACCCAGATTTAGGGTCAGATAAGAGAAGCTATTTTTTTTAACTAGCTAACAATCATTCTGTTTGATTATATAGACAGAGCGGTGTTGATGTTAGAATAGTTAGCAAATGCTTGAATTCAGACTAGACAGGCATTAACAGTTAACAGAGGCCCTGGTTTAGGGTCAGTCCAGAGAAACAGAGATGGAGACAACATAATAAATATCTGGGTTTGAGGTCAGTCAAGAGGGGAATTCTAAAATAGTTCACAGAGCCTGGGGTTTGAATTCAGATTCCAGGAACACTGATATTGGAAGAAATAACTGTACCAGTTCAATGACAGACTCACGGGGCAGTCACCAGAAGATCAGGTTTGAGGTCAAGTCAGAGGGGAGTTAAATGGTGGCGCATGTAACAGAGGTTTGAGGATAGGCCTGGTATGGAGGGATTTAAATGGCTGTGTTGGATAGTTAGACAGTAGATCATTGAATCTGGAAGAGTAAACATTAGACAGGTGGGAGAGCAAGGATAGTAGAAAAGTTTGATTAGGAAGCAGGATGATATTGAAGATGGGATGACAATAAAACAGGCCCTGTTTTGAGAACAGACCAGGACACTGTCATAGAAGTTAATAGTGGACCATGTCCAAGGTCAGACTAATGGAGCATTGTGACTTATGTTAAAATGGCCTGGGTTCAAAGTCAGATCAGAGAGGTTGAAGGTTGAATAGTTCAAAAGAAGCCCAGGTACAACCAAGGTAGGAGTCTTAGATGAAGAATTAATAAGACGTCTGGATTTGATTTGATACCAGAAGGACCTTTCAGTTAGAATATAAAGGCCTAGGTTCAGGTCATGTCAGAGGAGCAGTGATGGCAGGATACTTAACAGACACTTCGTTAAGGTGGACCAGAAGGGCACTGATGGTGGAACTGTTAATAGAGGAGGTCAAACCAGAGAGGCTGGCATCTTAAAACAGTACAAAATTAGATCAGAGGAATTCATGTTGGAATAGTTAGCAGAATTCTCCACTCACAGTCAGACCAGAGGGCTGATGATGGTCGAATAGTTTATAGAAGTCAGGGTAGCAGCAGAATAACAAAAGCTCTGGGATTTGGTTGAATGTGAAGCCTATCATGTAGGATTAGTTAAGAAATTCTCATGTGGTATCAAATATGGTCTTGATGCCATGAGAGCCAGCAAAGTCTGAATTTGAGGTCATACCAGAAATGCCTTGATAATTCTAGAGTTCAAAAAGGCCCAGTCAGAGCAGAAAGCAAGGGATGGTGGGATATTAACTAGAGGGCTACATTCAAGTTTGAACCAAAGAACAGTCGGCAGAATTTCATTTCAAAATTAAGACCAGAGGGGTACTGATGATGGCGTGGTTAAGAGTTCCAGATCTGATGTCAAATCAGAGGCACAGTGATGATGGACAAGTTAACAGAGGCCCAGGTTTGACTAAGTTTATTTTTTATTATTTGTTCTTTAATTTCCCCTTAGATTGTAAGTCAAGAAAATCATGAAGATGAATTTAAAACAGAATGTCAACTCTGTTACTTCAAAATTTCACAAGGAGAAAACCCCCCAAGTCATGTATAACAACATCTATGATCAGTCATCTTGAATCCAGATGTAATAAAGAACATGAAAAATGTGAAGAAACGAAGGTGTTAGAGGAAAATGAGGTTCCCCCAAATGATGTTGAGGTTGATTAATCTTAGTTGAATCTGAGCATCTTTTTGGTGCTCCATACTATGCAGGAAAGAGCTAGCAGCAGGCCTGGAAAAGCCTGCTTCAATAGGGGTCCTTGGCTGGCATCTGGAAACTTCTGGGAAATTTCCACCACCCTCTTAACTGATAATAGTGATTTGATGTGCCTGAACTATTCACCCAAGCACTGCGGTTTATGCTAAATAGCTGCATTCTTTCAGGGAGTCTGGAAGTTGGGTATGTGCTAGGCAAGAGGGTACCTATGTGACCAGCCCCCAGTAGAAACCATGGATGCTTCCCTGGTTGATAACGTTTCACATGTGCTATCACACCTGAGGGAATTAAGGGTGTCCTGTGAGGCTTTGCTGAAAGACACCTTGGAGGCTTGTGCCTCGTCTCCTCTGGATTTGACCCCTGTGTGCCATTTCCCTTTGCTGACTGTGCTCTGTATATTTTTGCTGTAAAATCATAGCCGTGCATACAACCATATGCTGAGACTGAGAATCCTTCTAGCAAATCACTGATTCTGTGAACAGTCCAGCTCTCTGGACTATCACCACTATCTCATCACCATTTACTCTTAAGGTCTGTCAGATGGAACTACCAGGTACAAATGCTTCTGGCTGCAAGTAACCACACTGTCTGGTAACAGTGGCTTGGATGAACAAGAGGTTACTTTCCTCCATCTATAGGACTGCTGGTGTTAGTTCAACAGCTCAACTATGTTGGGCCAGGCTGGGGTCTCTGTGACTCTGTGGACTGAGCCTGAGGTCTCAAGGTGGTAGCTACACTTCCCATTGATGCATCTGGAGCCGGCAGCCTATGAAGCTAGTGGGAAGGGAGCAACTGGAGCAAAAGCCTCCTTGATATTATGGAACTTTGACATTTTCCGGGTGACTCAGGTCATTGACAAGGGATTTGGGTTATCTGTCTCCCTGCCTACACCCCAGAGTTTCTCTCCTCATTCAGTGCTCAGTAGCTCAGTCATGTCCAACTCTTTGTGACCACATGGACTGTAGCCTGCCTGCCAAACTCCTCTGTCCACGGAATTTTCCAGGCAAGAATATACTCAGGGCTCCTCTCAAATACTGAACATTACTCTGTGGTCTCTGAGCTATTCCAGGTCCTGAATTTGGGCCCTGGGTGGGCTTGGGAGGAGGTGGGAGTGGCTTGGGGTTTCTCTGAGGTGGAGAGAGATTACTCATCCCCTTCCTCCCACAACAGGAGCCATCATCTCAGCCTTGGGGTCCATGGTTGCTCTGCACTGCCTTGGCGCTCTCAGCATCTCTGCTCCCTACTTGCAGAAAACAACCAATGCAACAACAGGTATGGGGCTCACGGAGTGGCTGCCCCAAAGGTGGGGGGAGCCTAGGAACCTCAGCCTCTCTGAGGAGCAGGCGGAGTCCTGCAGACTAAAGGATGAAACCTCTGTGGTAGAAGCCAACATTCCCTACCTTAGCCCCTCTGCTGCTACCACCCCATCACTGCTTGCCTCAACTAATGCAGGGTCTCCTGACTGGTCCCCCTGCTCCTGCTCCCCTCCTTCAGTCTGTTTTCTCCACAGTGCCCAGGGGGATCCTCTCATAATGAAGTCAGACCATGCCCCTACTGTGTTCAAAATCTTCTGGGAACTCACCCCTCACTCAGCAAAAAAGTTCAAGTCTTCACGGTGGCTCCTAAAGCCCTCCAGCATTGGACCTGTCCAACCTTATCTCCTACCAAAACTTGATCCAGCTATACTGGCTTCTATGATGGTCCTTCTGGCAAACTCCAGCCTTGGCACATTTGCACTGCCTTTTCTAAACCTATAATATTCTTCTCCCTCACACACAGTGGCTCTCTCACTTCATTCAGGTATTTGTATAAATTTCACACTGTCAGAGACTCCAGGCTTCCCAGGTGGCTCAGTGGGTAAAGAATCCACCTGCAATGCAGGAGACACAGGAGATGCAGGTTCAATCCCTGGGTCGGGAAGATCCCCTGGAGGAAGGCATGGCAACCAACTCCAGTATTCTTGCCTGGAGAATCCCATGGACAGAGGAGCCTGGAGGACTACAGTCCATAGGGTTGCAAAGAGTTGGACACAACTGAAACAACTGAGCATGCACAGAGACCCCAGATAGCCAAAGCAATCTTAAGAAAGAAAAATGGAGTTGAATTAGGCTCCTGACTTCAAACTACACTACAAAGCTACAGTAATCAAAACATTATGGTACTGGCACAAAAAAACAATCAATGGAACAGGACAGAATGTCTAGAAATAAACTTACATGCCTATGGTCAATTAATCCATGACAAAGGAGGCAAGAATAGACAATGGAGGAAAGACAGTCTCTTCAGTAAGTGCTGCTGGAAAAACTGGTCAGCTACATGTAAATGGATGAAATTAGAACATCCCCTGAAACCATATACAAAAATAAATTCAAAATGGATTAAAACCTAAATGTAAGACCAGATACTATAAAACTCTTAGAGGAAAACATAGGCAGAACACTCTTTGACATAAATTGCAGCAATATCTTTTTGGATCCACCTCCTAGAGTAATGAAAATAAAAATAAACAAATGGGACCTAATTAAACTTAAAAGCTTTTGCACAGCAAAGGAAACCATAAACAAAACAAAAAGACAACCCACAGAATGGGAGAAAATATTTGCAAATGATGTGACCAACAAGGGATTCATCTCCAAAATATACAAACAGTTCATGTGGCTCAATATCAAAACAACAAACAACCCTTGGGATCTCCCTGGGGGTCCAGAGGTTCCACACTTCTCTTGCAGGGGGCATGGGTTCAATCCCTGGTTAAAGAACTAAGATCTAGCATACTGTGTGATGCAGCCAAACAAAAAACAAACAGGCAAAAATGAGCAGACGATCTAAATAGACATTTCCCCAAAAAAGACATACAGATGGCCAACAAACACATGAAAAGATGCTGAACATCACTAATTATTAGTGAAATGCAATTCAAAACTACAATGAGGTATCGCTCACTGGTCAGAATGGCTATTATCAAAATTCTACAAACAATAAATGGTGGAGAGGATGTGGCAAAAAGAGAAACCCCCCTACACTGTTGGTGGGAATGTAAATTGGTACAGCCACTATGGAGAACAATATGGAGATTCCTTAAAAAACTAAAAATAGAGCTACCATATGATCCAGCAATCCCACTCCTGGGCATATATCCAGAGAAAAACATAATTTGAAAAGATACATGCACCCCAGTGTTCACTGTAGCACTATTTACAATAGCCAAGACATGGAAGCAATCTAAATGTCCATCAACAGAGGAATGGATAAAGATGTGATACACAGAGTTTCCCTGGTGGTCCAGCGGTTAACAGTTCACCCTGCAATGCAGAGACACCAGTTCAATCCCTGCTCAGGGAAGATCCCACATGCCACAGAGTAACTGAGCCCTTATGCCACAACTACCAAGCCCACACTCTAGAACCCATGAGCCACAATTACTGAGCTCACATGCTGCAATTACAGAAGCCCAGGTACCTAGAGCCCATGCTCTGCAACAAGACAGAAGCCACCACAATGAGAAGCCTGCACACCACAACAAAGAGTAACCCCTACTTGCTCCAACTAAAGAAAACCAGTCTGCAGCAATGAAGACCCCCATAGCCAAAAAATAAAATAAATCTTTAAAAATAAGATGTGATACATATATACAATGGAATATTACTCAACCATAAAAAAGAATGAAATAATGCCATCTGCAGCAACATGGATGGACCTAGAGATTATCATACTAAGTGAAGTCAGACAGAGAAAGATAAATATCATATGATATCACTTATTTGCAGGATCTAAAAAGAACACAAATGAATTTATTAACAAAATAGAAACAGACTAATAGACTTGGAAAAGAAACTTATGGTTACCAAAAGAAAAGGTGGGAAGAAGGAATATTAATAAATTAGGAGTTTAGAATTAACATACATATACTTCTATACATAAAACAGATAACCAACAAAGACCTACTGTACAGCACAGGGAACTGCTACTCAATATTCTGTAATAACCTATATGGAAAAGAATCTGAAAAAGAATAGATACATGTATATATATAACTGAATCACTCTGCTGTACACCTAAAACTAACACAACATTGTACATCAACTATACTCCAATATAAAATAAAATATAAAAAAATAAATAAGGGTTTCCCTGGTGGCTCAGGGGTCAAGAATCTGCCTGCCAATGCAGGAGACACTGGTTCGATCCCTGGTCCAGGAAGATCCCCCATGCCGTGGAGCAACTAAGCCCATGGGCCACAACTAATGATCCAGTGCTCTAGAGCCCGGGAGCCACCACTACTGAGCCCATGTGCTACAAATACTGAAGACTGTGCCACAAGAGAAACCACATCAATGAGAAGTCTGCACACTGCAAATGAAGAGTAGCTCCTGCTCACCGCAACTAAAGAAAAGCCCACACAGCAACGAAGACCCAGCATAGCCAAAAATAAATAAAATTATTTTATAAAATACATAAAAAATAAATTTTACATGGTCAGGAACATCTGTGATCATGATACCAAAAAGAGCCTAATCCTCCCCACCCTCTTGCAACTCTATCCCCTATCCTTTCTCCTCACAACACTCAACTTTAGCTCACCCATTATATATTTTTGTTTATTATCTACCTGACTCCACTAGAATGTAAGCCTCACAAGGGCAGCGATTTTTGTTAGTTTAGGTCACAGCTGTACCCTCAGTGCCTAGAATAGTTACTGGCATACAGTAGGTGCTTGATAATGTCCATCCAATGCATCACTGTGTAAAACACGTTAAGTAGTGCCTCTGACATGGCAGATGTTCATAAATGGTTGTTGAATGAATGAATGAATCAATGTATGAAGGCATGAATGAGGCGGTGAACCTCACCCCATCTTGGGTCCTAGAGCTGCCCTATCCCCCATCTCACCCCCTGCAGAACTGGAAGCCAGCCATCGGCACAATCACAGGAACTTTATTTACAAATACAAGACTGGGGCAGGAGGTGGGTGGGAAGGTGAACGGTAGCAAGGCTGGAAGTCTCCTACTTCTGCTCCCGCCTCCAGACGATAACCATGCCACTAGCGTCGCTTGAAGCCAGCAGGCTCTCATCACAGTTAAAGCTGACATCCAGCACGGGCGCACTGTGGCCCTGCAGCTTGTTGACGGCGGCCTTGGCTGCCCGCTCCACATCAAAGAAATGCACGCACATGTCCTCACTGCCAGTCACTGCCCAGATGAAAGGAGAGACCATCAGGAGGTATCGCAGGAGGCAGTGGGGTGCCCTGCATGTGGAGTCTCTGAGGTGTCTGAGGTGTTGACGGATTTATGTCCAAGGTGTGAGGTCCCAGGGCTGGGGGCCCTGTAGTATACCAGCCCTAGATGGGAGGTCACCTAGCTGTGTTGGTTCTGTGTCCAGAGTGTGAGGTCTCTGTGTCCTTTGTTGGTGGGGGTGAGGAGGGGTCTGTGTCTCAGGCTATGAGGTTTCTGGGCTGTTTGGGGGTCTGTGTTCAAAGTGTGAGGTTGCTGGGAGTTTTTGAAGCCCAGGAAGTCAGGGCATTGGGGTATCCTGATATTTGAGCCAGAACAGCACCATCCCTGGTCCCCACTCCTCCCTGGCCACCCAGACACCCCAATCCCATGGGACTCACCCACACAGGCCCCCTGGCGGAAGGACATGAGAGGGCAGAAGATACTGCGCACAGGGTGTGAGCTCTGCTCAATGGGGAAGCTTCTCTTCAGCTGCAGGGTCCCCTCATTGTCCACCACTCTGAATGGAGGAGAAGACTGGGTCAGGGGGGCAGCATTAGCACCGGGGGAAACAAATGGTGGGCTAGCCTGTGTCCCCACCGCCACACCCAAGCTCCTTTCAAGGTTCATGAAATCTAGTTTTGAGACCACTGTATAAACGTATAAAGCATGGGCTAGAGTGCAATAGTGACCATTTGGAAGCTGTATCTGTTGATATATGTGGGAAACCTCTTCTGTTTAACTCACTAGTTCCTTTCTCTAAGGATCCCTAAGAGATCCTGGAGTTAGGACATGCACAAAGAGAGGAAACGGCTGACCAAACTACAGGACCCCTGCACTGTGGAACACCATGTGGCCATTCAAAGGAACGGACCCGAGCTACTCCAGGGAGTCTGGGGCATTTCCACAGCAGTTTGGTAAGGAAAGCTTTCTGGCATACAGCCCAGGCTGCAAACTGCATTAAGGTGACATAATTGTGTGGAGATAGTAAAACTCCCTGTTTCAAAAAGAAAAAAAAAAAAGGGAGGAAAGAAAGCATGCCACTGCTCTAAGGGCATGCTAAGTCACTTCAGTCGTGTCCAACTCTTTGTGACCCCATGAATTAGTAGCCTGCCAGGCTCCTCTGTCCATGGGATTCTCCAGGCAAGAATACTGGAGTGTGGAGAAAGAAATGGCAACCCACTCCAGTATTCTTGCCTGGAGAATCCCCATGGACAGAGGAGCCTGGCGGGCTACAGTCCATGGGGTCGCAAAGAGTCAGACATGACTGAACACAAATCTTAAATACTAATCTATAATTATTTGCAATCAAGATGGTTTTGTTTCTTTCCTATTAGAAATAAAGCTACTATAAATATAAAAAAAAAAAGAATACTGGAGTGGGTTGCCATGCCCTCCTCCAGGGGGGTCTTCCCAACCCAGGGATCGAACCCATGTCTCTTCTTACATCTCCTGTACTGGCAGGTGGGTTCTTTACCACTAGTGTCACCTGGGAAGCTCTAAGGGGGCTCTAATCCATTTTATGGCTCAGTTTGCTCATCTATAAAATAGATATGATAATAGCACCCACCTTATAGGGTTTTTGTGAGGATTAAATGAGGTGATATGTATAAGGTGCTTTGAACACAGCCTGGTCCCAGTAATTGCTATGAACATGCTGGCTACTGCTATTACTATTACTTCTTCTATTGCATTACTGCTCCTATTGATGTTGCTGTTATCATATTATTAGGAGACCAGATCTCCACCCTCAAGGGAGTTAATCTCCACCCTCCACACCTCAGTCTGCTGGGAAGAGAAAGCTCTCATGCCAGTCTGACAGAGGGGACAGGCTCCCCACCTCCAGGTGGCACAGAAAGGAGACCCACCTGTAGAGCAGCAGCTTGTTGAGGCAAGCATTGATGAGTAGTGAGGGGTCCCGGGCCTCACGGCTGACCCAGGAGCGGGCAGAGATGCTGGTCACGGGGCTGCCCTCGTGCACCACCAGTCGCTTGGCTTTGGTCAGCTTCCCTGTGGCAGCAGAGAGGAGGCAGAGGTGAGTGCTAGGGCTGTGCACCAGGAGGGTGGGAGTACAAGCACCCAGATACAGGCCAGGGGCCTGCCTGTGCGTGCTAAGTTGCTTCAGCTGTGTCCAACTCTTTGCGACCCTATGGGCTGTAGCCTGCCAGGCTCCTCTGTCCATGGAATTCTCCAGGCAAGAATACTAGAGTGGGTTGCCATGCCCTCCTCCAGGGGCTCTTCCCAACCCAGGGATCGAACCTGCATCTCCTGCAGCTCCTGCATTGCAGGATTCTTTACCACTGAGCCACCAGGAAAGTCCGGGAGCCTGCCTACCTGTGGCCATGTCAAAGAGGAAGGAGAAAACACTGCCGCGGTCATCACCCGCCCAGAGAAGTCGGCCAGGGGCATCAAAAGACAGAGCGAGGACACGGCCCGTCAGCTTGCTGGAACCACCCTTCACTTTCTTGCCCGTGGAGATGTTCATGACATGCACATTGTGCTTGGCATTCCCCACCTGTGGGTGAAACCCACATACCATCACCCTGCTCCCAGCTAGTCCTCCTTCCTTGAGGCTGCAGTTGATGGGACTGGCTGATCCCTTATGCGCTTTCATTATAGGAGGGTGGGTCGGGAGACTGCAAAGTGACCCAGGCTGGTAATCCTCCCCAGCTGGTTCCTCTTGCAATTTGACCAGAACAGACAGCTGCTCCCAGAACTAAAGGGAACTGTCTGGTCTTTCTTGGAGTCTTCGACTAGTCTAGGACAGAGGATCCCAGAGCACGGACTCACGGGGCCAACTCCCCCTACTCCCTGCTCAGGGCTGGGCCAGACTTTTCATTTCCTTCCCCTGCCCTCTGACTCTCCATCCAGGTCAGACCACCAAAGAGCTGCCACTGAGACAAGGTTTCCAACCAGTAACCTTGCTCCCCAGCCAGCAACCCCTGCAGCTGGAAAATGGTAGGACTACTGCTGATGGGGCCGTGACCCTACCCACAGACTGCCCCATCCCCACAGTGAGCCCACCCCAGTCCAAGAACTGAGACCCCAGTCCTGCCTTGTTTCCCTCTGAACCTGGCCAAAGGAGGATGGAGGTGATGGACTAGAGGGGACTCCTTATCCTCATTCCCTGAGACACGCCCTCCCGGCTTGGCATCCCTCCCTTGGCGAGGGGGCGCCCTGGAGCCTGACCACAGTAAGGTTGTTGTTGACCGGCTGGAAGGTGCAGCAGAGCAGTTCGGCGCCGTCAGGGTCAGGGATCTCCCGGATGCAGCGGCCATCCTCAGAGGCCCAGATGCGCATGGTGGCATCAAGGGAGGTGGACACAAGGATGTCATTGGAGAGAGACCAGGCAAAGTCGGAGACCCCGCGGGTGTGGCCCCGCAGCACTCGGAGCACGGTGGGCGGGGCAGGTACCAGCTGGCACAGTGAGATGCTGCCATCAAGTGAGCAACAGGCCAGGCGGTGCCGGTCATCATTGGCGAAGCGCACCCTGGGGACTGCAAGGCCAAGGAGCCATTTGGGAGAGTCAGCATGCTCACCAAGTGCTTTCATTTATGGAAGCTTCTGACCTGTAAGCTAGGGCCAAGATCCACTGCACCAGGCACAGTGGCCTCAGCAAAGGGCTTTCCTTGGCTGAGAAAGAGAGCGGGAACCTGAAAGGCCCTCTGCCAAAAACTCCCTAAATCTTGGCAGGTACCTTATGGACTGTAAATGCTTTCTGTAGTGTGAAATGGCTTCCACATCTCAGTTAGCACTTTCTAATTACCAAGGTCTTGGCAGTTTGCAAAACCCACTCTGCCCTTTGCAAAGGGATTTCTCTGCAGCAGAGGCTTTAAGCGCCTTCAAGTGACTCTCGACGCCAGAAGCCAAGTGCTCTTTTAAGCCGCTCAGTTCTTTTATGGTAAATAAAGTAACCAAGGCTTTGCAGATCACTTTGCAGAGGGCTTTTAGGTTTATGGAAAGTTTGATGTATGGGAACCGTCCCATTAGAGGTGGACCCAAGACTCTGCATTCCAGAAAAGGAGGCACTGGGTTGCTGTCAGTTTGGGCAAATGCATGGTGATGGGACCCGCCATCCACTGGCTCACCTGCCTCATCCACGTGCTGGTCAAAAACATGGTACATGCCCGCAAAGGCATAGTTCTCGCTCAGCGATGTGTCCCCAGCCATGGCTCGACTTGCTTCTGCCGCTGAGGTGGGCACCACGCTGCCTGGGGGCCTAGGCCCCAGTAGGAGTGAGGAGTAAGAGAAGGGAGGTACTAGCGTGTGGCCTTTCATTGTCCCGTGGCCCCTCCCCTCCTCACAAACCTCTTCTTTGAGCTGACCCTGGTGCATACCTGTCCTCATAGACAGCACGGTTCATCTGTGCTTGCAGTTGGTAGGAGCCACGGCTGACAGAGCGGCGGTGCCCACGGGCCCCCAGGGCCCGAGGATCATCTTCGAAGTCCTGGCAACAGAGGGTCAGAGTGGGCACACCTTGCAAACAGCCTTCAAGAACCTATAAGATCTAGAGTCTTCAAAATATATCCAGAACCATGGGAACTTCCTGGCGGTCCAGTGGTTAAGACCACACTTCCACTGCAGGGCATGGGTTCAATCCCTGGTTGGAGAACTAAGACCCCACATGCCAGAACCAGATTCCTTCTCACCCCTTCCAAAGCCACCACTGCTGGCACTACTGTGGTGGCCTCTGCATTAGTTCCCTTGCTCTTGCCCCGCTCAGCAGATACTCAACAAATGTTCTTTGAACAAAGAATGAACACTTTTCCACCAGAAAACCACTTGATTTAGTTTCTTGCCTCATTCAAGTCTCAGCTCAATTATCACCTCCTCAGAGAGGCCTTCCCTGATCATCTCCATTAGAAACAGCTTTTTTCTGTCCCCCACACCAGTCCCGTTTCATTCCCCAAGTCTGCTTTATTTTTCCACATCAGCACTTCTCACTACAAGCTGTGGTAGTTATTCACTTGTTTACCTGCTTTGCTACGTTTAGTGACCTATTTATTTCATTTATTGCCTGTTAATCAACCTATCTATCTTATTTGTATTTGTTGATTTATATCACACATTGTCTCTTTTTGCCTCCTGCTCATCCTAAGAGCCTAGAACAGTGCCTGGCACATAGCAGGTGCTTGACAAGTCTGTTGAATGAATAAATATGGAGGCAGGTAGTAAACACAGCAGGTGCATGGGGAGGAGCTCACCTCCATGCGGTCAAGGGTAGTGCGGCTGCTGCGGACGATGCTGTTGCTATAGGCACGAGCACTGCCTGGCTCAGAGAGGGGCCCGTAACGCTGGCCCAGCAGCTGCCCACGCAGCCTCAGGTACTGCCGACGCAATGCTGGAGGGTGCCCAGCTTTGGCATTCTCTCGCAGTAGCTGGCTGCGCCGTCGGATATATTGCGTCCGAAACTGTGGAAACGTTGGTGTGCGGTACGCGTTGTACCTGCGATGGCAGGAGGCAAGGCGGGCAGCAGGCACAGGACAGAGGGAGTCAATCAACTCAAGGGATAGGGAAGAAGAATGAGGTGTGTGTCAGGATGGCAAGTGATCAGAAGTGGTGATGAGGGTCTCTCTGGTGCTGTAATGAGGGTGAGTCCACAATAGTAATGGGCATGGCAAGAAGGTCCATGTGGGTACAATGGAGGCAGTCTGCAATTTTGCTGGAAGTGGTATGGGGTGACCGAGTCAGTGTAGACAATGGTAGAGGCCAATCTGACATGGTGTGGGAGTTAGTGTGTGCAATGGTGGGGGTCAGTATGGGATGGCGACGGGGTCAGACTGGGGAAATGACGGTGGTAAGAGAAGTCTGGAGGCAAAAGTGGGAACAGGATGTCACCAGCCTGGGCTCTATCACCCCCTCCCAAGGCTCTAATACCAGACGCTCTGCGCATGCCCACATGTGACTGCATTCTCCTAGCATGCTCTTTAACGACCCTCTCTGGCCAGTCATTCTCTCGGCGGGCAAGCCCCACACGCTACTACTGCACATGCTCACCTCCGGCAAGCCCACTCAGCCGCAAAAGGCAAGTTCTCTGCCCAGCCTCATTTATTGCCACTGCGCATGCACCACAGTAACTTCCGCTCTCACGAGCTCCAACCCCACGCCTCACCTCGCGTCTACTGCTAAGACCTGCTGCCACACCGCGGCCATTCCCTGGCCTCCTCTTCCGGCGTGTCCGCCCGCGGGAGCCTGCAGGACAAGGGCCTGGAATGTCAGCGTCTCAAGTGAAGAGATCTAGTTCCGCCCCTTCCGCCAGGCGATCGTTGCCATAGACACAGAGTCCCTCCAGTCCACGAAGTCGCGAAATCCCACCCGGCTGTTAACATGGTCACCACCCTAGTCCTGCCCTTCCCAGGCAGCGCCCGGGTGACTCATAGCGGCGATTCAGATCTGACCCCACCCTTCCCGGTCACCATAGCAACGCCCCTCCCCCCACCTAGTAATCCTTGTCGGCAATCCCCAATCATCTTGCCCCCTCCCACCCCACGCATTCCCTTCCAGGGTCCATGAGCAGGACCCGGGATCAGGGACCACCTCCGGGGCTGCCTCCCGCTCTTGAGGCTCCCGGGGCGGCCCTGAAACCAGTGTCACCCTTCTCTCCTCTCTCTCTCTCTCTCTCTCTCACAGGCTCCAGCAAGATGGCCGCCTGCTGCCAGGAAGAGCCGCCGAGCGTGGAGCAAGTCGATAGGAATCCTCCCCAGGGCGTGGGAGAAACCACGCAGGCGCATTAAGGAACAGGCACTTTTGGCACAAGGATGGAGGCTCCACCCTTTTAAGGTCTATTCACCCCCAGTCCCTAATGGCATTTAGGTACACAAGAACAACGTCCAGGGAGGACCGGGGCAGGGCAAGTATGCCAATTACCCACTAAAAATCAGAAATACTACTTTTAAAAAAGACTTTCTTTTGAAAAGAGTGGCATAAGCTGCTTTTCAGCAGTAAAATCTTCACCAAGCAAGATTAGAAGTGCAGAATAAAAAATAGTCACCCATGCAGAGGCCCCTAGAAAGTTCTCCAATTCTTAGGTGACTGATGGGCCTTCAGACATGCCCAGAGTAAGAAGAGTACTTTCTGTGTGTCTGTGATGGAGTGGCGGGGTGGGCTTGGATACTCCCAGGAAGCTTGGTCTGGGTGTCTCTAGAGATCGGAGACATGATTATGTACTACAAGCTTCGGGCTTTGGATCCCAGGAGGCCACCTGAATCATCCTTATTTCAACTCCAACAGGAAGTTGCATCTGTATTCATCTTAATGTGATCAGGTTGTACAATGTATGGAGTTGAACTACAATGTTTAGTAGCTTCCTGTTGTTGTTCAATCGCTCAGTCGCGTCCAACTCTTTGTGACTCTATGGACTGCAGCACTTCAGGCTTCTCTGTCCTTCACCATCTCCTAGATATAGAGCTTGCTCAAGCTCATGTCCATTGAGTGAGTGATGCCATCCAACCATCTCATCCTCTCTCGTCTGCTTCTCCTCCTGCCTTCAATCTTTCCCAGCATTGGCCTCTTTTCTAATGAGTTGGCTCTTTGCATCAGGTGGCCAAAGTATTGGAGCTTCAGCTTCACCATCAGTCCTTCCAATGAATATTCAGGGTTGATTTCCTTTAGGGTTGACTGGTTTGATCTCCTCACAGTCCAAGGGACTCTCAAGAGTCTTCTCCAACACCACAGTTCAAAAGCATCAATTCTTTGGCACTCAATCTTCTTTATGGTCCAACTCTCACATCCATACATGACTACTGGAAAAAACCATAGCTTTGACTAGATGGACCTTTGTTGCAAAGTAATGTCTCTGCTTTTTAATACGCTGTCTAGGTTTGTCATAGCTTTTCTTCCAAGGAGCAAGCCTATGTAAGGGCTTAACAGATCTTAACTGATACAGTTCTCAAAAAATGTTGTTCAGATTATTGTTTGTTATAAAAAGTGTTATTTTCACACTATTTATATAATAAAATAATCTGAACAGTATTTTTTAAAGCAACCTTAAATGAGCCAGATCCAAAAATGTATTGCCCTTTGTGTTCTAACAACCTCCCTTGTCCATGTAACTAAGCTATGGGTGGTCTTTTCAGGATGTTGAACACCATTTTGTTTCATGATTGCTAAAGAATAAACTATTTTGCTGCATAAACATGTAACCACTAACATTTATTGGACAACATGCTAGATACTGTTTAAGGTGATTTATATGTATTAATTTACTTAATCCTAATAACTGAATGTTGTGGGTCCCTTTACTGTCCCTATTTTACAGCCAAGGAAACCCAAAGCCCAAGGGTGACATTTTGTTGCACCAGACCACTATTTGTGGCCAGCACTGGGTTTACAGTTGACCCTTGAACAACACAGGTTTGAACTGTGTGGGTCCACTTATATGTGTTTTTTTTTTCCAAGAAATATTACAGTATTACATCATCTATGCTTGGTTGAATCCATAGATGCATAACTGTGGATACAGAGGACCAATTATGGGACTTGAGCATCTATGGATTTTATTATCCATGGCAGGTCCTGGAACCCATCCCCCACAGACACCCCTGATGAACAACTGTAATTGCCAGTTCTTTTTTTTTCTACCATAAAGAATGATACAACCAACGCCTTTCCTATTCTCCTTGACCCTCCCTGGACAGAACCCCACACCTTCGTCCCACTATTCAGCTTCTGTAGAAACGCTGTGGGAAGAAATCACAGGAGAGGCAGGAATAGCATGGAGATCTACTGTCTCCCTGCCAGAATTGTTTTGTTCTTGTTTTTTTACAATTCATGTTAAAATTTCAAAAATTATTTTAGAACTTCATTTGTGATACTAGATAAAACAACCTAATGACAGGGTCCTTATAAATATAAATTAACTATTTATGTGTAAAACATGTCTATAAGGACACCTGTTGTGAGAACATTTGCTGTCATTCCAGGAAGTAGTACAGTACTTTTCAGAAGGCATTACAACCTGGCCACTGCCACAGTCTCTGACAACTATGTGGTCTTGGGCTTAACCTCTTTGTGACTCAGTCTCCTTATCTGAAAATAAAAACTGCTTCATAGAGTTAGTGACAGGACTAAATGAGTTAATATTTGTAAAGCTTAGACAAGCATCTGGAACAGAGACTATATCCACTAAATGTTGACTACTGTTAGTTGTTTTAAAAAACTTTTCCCAATAAACAGATCCATCTGCCAGAGGTAAGTCTGATGCAAAAATAACAAGAATTAGAATGTCCCTGATTACCTCTTGCATTTATCTGCTCAGCATTTTTTCAATTTTTGTTTTTAAACATTTACACAGGGCTTCCCTGGTGGTCTAGTGGTTAAGAATCTGCCTGCCAATGCAGGGGACATGGGTTCGATCCCTGGTCTGGGAAGATCCCACATGCCACAGAGCAACTAAGCCCATGTACCTACTGAGCCCGCACTGTAGAGCCCATGAGCCCCAGCTACTGAAGCCCACACACCTAGAGCCCATGCTTCGAAACAAGAGAAGCCCTTGTTCGCTGCAACTAGAGAAAGCCTGTGTGCAGCAATGAAGACTCAGGACAACCAAAAACAAAAAAAAAAAAAGTAAATAAATTTTTAAAAAATCTAAAAAAAAAAAAATGTACACACTAATACTAGATAAAAAGGGGCTTCACTGGTGGCTCAGCAGTAAAGAATCCGGGCACGACACAGGAGGAGTGAGTTCAATCCCTGAGTGGGGACGATCCCCTGGAGGAGGGCATGGCAACCCACTCCAGTATTCCTGCCTGGAAAATTCCATGGACAGAGGAGCCTGGTGGCTACAGTCCATAGGGTTGCAGAGTCAGACACGACTGAAGTGACTGAGCATGCATGCACTAGATTAAAAATTGGTTTTGAGGGGCTTCCCTGGTGGTATAGTGGATAAGAATCCACCTGTCAATGCAGAGGATTTGATCCCTGGTCTGGGAAGATTCCACGTGCCATGGAGCAACTAAGCCCATGTGCCACAATTGCTGAGCCCACATGCCCTAGAGCCTGTGCTCCACAAGAGAAGCCACCACAGTGAGAAGCCCACACACTGCAACTAGAGAGTAGCCTCCCACTTGCCACAACTAGAGAAAGCCTGTGCAGCAACGAAGACCCAACGCAGCCAAAAATAAATAAATAAATTTTTAAAATGGGTTTTGAACAAGCTGCTAATAGAAGGCACTTTCAGTTTGTTGGAAGCTTGGAGAGAAAGGGGCAGAATTTATGTACATGAATGGCAGGCAGGTCAGTGGGTGGGAAAAGAATGATCTAGGGCCTGGGGGTATCAAGTCACCAGAAGCAGCTCCTGGAGGTTGTAAGTGACCTTGGTTACAATCATGGCATTTAAAAAAGCTCAAGTCCAGGGTGGACCACAAGTCCAACCCACTCTAACAGAATCTGGGGCTATTTCACTGTCAGAGTGACAGTTGAGGGTCCTAGCTGAAAGAACAAACAAAAACAGTTGGACAGAAAAGACAGGTAAGCCAGAGCTGCTTGAAGGTAACACCACATCACAATAGTAGCTTAAGTAATGGCAGAAACAAGCAGGGGCCATGTATTTTTTGGACTCCTTTCTTCATGTGCCTCCTGCCTATTTGGCCCCCAGAGTTTTTAACTGCAAAGGCGAGCACTGGACCACACTGGTTGTGCCGGCTTCTCATTACACAGGCTGAGATGAAACCTGAATTTGGGCCTCATCCTCGGGAACTAACAGAAGCGTGATTTGAGGGAAAGTCTAGATGGCTGGGGGGTTACAAGAGTGTGCTGAGAATCAAAGCCAGAGAATGAAATAGAAAGACCATGGAGATGACGTGTAACTGGCATGTAGACCCCAAGTTCTTATTCTCTTATCTCATCCCTGAGGTTTCTTCCTAAATTGGACAAGTGGGGGTTGGGACACAAGATCATAATTTAAATTTGACCATTTCCTGATGGGAAAATATTTGCCTCTGAAGCCAAAGTTCTCACAATCACCAAAGGCTTAATGGTGATAACTCCCCAATGCCTGAGTCAGAAACCAGATTCCTACACTTGGGAAAAGTCTCACAGACCACTTGAGCAGCCTCCAGCAAATTGCAATAGCCAGCTTTCCAACAAATAATTGTCAAGCCCCTGCTAGGTGCCAGGCACTGGAAAAATAACAGTAACTCAGATAACTGGGCTCCACTCTTGTGGAGCTGCCGTTCTAGCTATAAAGATAAGTGATAAATAAGATCATTTTTCAAACTGGTTTTTACTATCATTAAAATAGTAGTTTGGTTAGTGGTTCCCTGGTGACTCAGATGGTAAAGTGTCTGCCTACAATGCTGGAGACCTGGGTTCAATCCCTGGGTCAGGAAGATCTCCCAGAGAAGGAAATGGCAACCCACTCCAGTATACTTGCCTGGAGAATCCCATGGACAGAGGAGCCTGGTAGGCTACAGTCCATGGGGTTGCAAAGAGTCGGACACGACTGAGCGACTTCACTTTTCACTTTTGGTTAGCATTGCTGAGCGGTGGGGGAAGGAGGAAGGAGTGAGAAATAAATTTAAGCTTGCCACAACACTGTAAATCAATAGCATTTCAATAAAATTTTTAAAACAAAATGACCAAAAAAGTTAAGCTGGAACCTGAATGAAAAAGCAGCCAGATACATGAAGCCCTAGACAACGAATGTGTGGATAAAGCCGGTGAGGCCAGGTAGTGACTGATTCAGAGGAGAAATCACTTTACAGGGCTAGAACTGGAGTCACTCTGCTCTTACGATCTCAATTCCCTTTACCCAGTGGTGATTCAGGGCCAGACTGGGGGCCTGAGCAAGCCTAGACCCTGGATTTGGTACCTCAATCTCAGGTGATAGAGCTACATGGGCACAGCCATTGATTTGTCCCACATTTTTCTGTTAATACACTGACCTACATCTGGTTGCTTTTCAAATATTAAGCCATTCTTGCTTGGTTTTGGTGATAGCCTGCATTTACCAAGCTCTTACAATATCCATCTTATAGAACTGTCACAACAGCCCTAATGAGGTGCAACATTTGGCCCCACTTTGAAGATGAGGAAAGTGAACCCTTGGCTGGGTTTACTGCCCATGGCCACAGATGTAGAAAACATTAGAGCTAGCATTTGGAAGCAGGCAGGAAGTAGAACTGGACTAAGTTTCTTATCCAGGATACCAGAAAGCACCACCCCCCTGGTAACCAGCCAGCAGTGCTGACAACAGCATCCCATCCCTCTCCACCTCTCTATGTCCCCCTACCCCCACCCCCATATCAAGTCCCAAATCAGTTTCTACTCCTGTCTCTCTTCTGATCTTCTGCACTGGTAGATCAGCCATGAAATCTACAACAGCTTCCAACTGCTGTGAGAAGCTGACTGCTTAGGCCTCCTCCCCAACTTCATCCTGTCTTGCTCTTACTCTTATCTGGTTATGCTCCAGTTACACTGGCTTTCTCAATTTAAAATTGCACAAATTGTTCCTGAGATCTAGAACACGCTCTTCTGTGCATGCAAACACTTCTACTCATCCTACACTAATATTACTGATAGCAAGCACTTTGTGCCAGACACTGTTCCAAATATTTTATGCAGAAAACCTTCTGCATAAAATATTTTATACAACAACCCTCTGAAGTTGGTACTATTATTATCACATGTCACAGTTCAGGCAATGGAGGCAAAAAAATGAAATAACCTGCCCAAGACAGCATAGTCAGTAAGCGATGGAATTGGATTTACACCCAGGCCACCTGGCTCCACAATCCTTGCTCTTAACCACTACACTAACACCAATTCCCCAGTGACTTTGTGTGAGGTCCTCCAGTGTGGATTCATAACAATTTCTTTCTCTCATCCCACCCCGTTTGATCTATCAGCAAGTCCTGTCAGTCTACCTTCAAAACATATCCAGAATCTAACCTCTCCTCTCCACGTCCACTGCTGCTACCACCATTGCTGGCTTGGACTACTGTGGTGGCCTCCTCACTGCTTCCACCCTTGCTCTCCTTCCGCCCAAGCCTGTCCTCCCAGTAGTCAGAGGATCCTGTTACAATCCAAGGCAGCTCATGGCCCTGCTCTGCTCAGACCCATGCTCCATCTCTCTCAGAGAAAAAGTCAAAGTCCTCCCTGTGGCCAAAGCAGCCCTACAGGACCAGGCTCCAGCACCTCTCAGAACTCGCCTCCTGCCACTTGCCCCCTTGCTCACTCTCTTACGGCTGCACCGACCTCCTTGCTCTTCCTTACACACACCAAGCAAGCTCCCACCTCAGGGCCTTTGTGTGTGCTTGCTTTTTCTTCTGCCTCTAATTCTCCTCTTCCAGATGCCAAGAAAAGGCAAGGCTGAGATATTTGGCTGGTAAGGAAATGTGTCCTCATTCAATTCAAATGTTTGCTACTTACACAGATAGCAGAAGCGAGAAGAGCCATAGATGCCAGCTCATGTCCCTTGTACAGGGTAACACAGAAACAAAAAAGAGGCCAGATGACTGCAGCATGAGTGGTAGGACACTGTGGTGCCAAGAAGTTAGTGCATGCTAAGCAGTTCTATAACCTTAAATCAGGGGAGAGAAAGAACAGAAAGCCTCATACCTCATCAGAACCTTGGAAGAGGAGAAACCGTCTCATGGCAGCCTCTTTGGTAGACAGGGAGGTTAGTGAGATGGCCTTGTAGCCTCTTGTGCTCTGTGTTCCAAGGATTACAGGGCGTTCTGCCAATACTTAGATGAGCTTGCCTACGTGGCCTATGTGGAGACGTGCTACGCAGTCAAGAGTGCCATGCAGAACCATGCCCCTACCATTCTCCAATTTCCTCTCTAGTGTAAGGTCACTTCCTCTGAGTCACCTTCCCTAAACCATCTTGTGTAAGACCCCATCACTCTTCATTCCCTCTGCTTTGTTCTCAACACTTGCCACTTTTTAACATTACATCACATACCAATTTATTACTTTATTATCCATAGAACTCAATATGTGATTCCTAAGCAAAGAAATTTGTCATAGCTGTTGCTGTGTTCCTACAATTAGTATCTGGCACACATAATAAACACTTGCCAAAATTTACTGACTATACCTAACTACCAGACACTGGTAGGTGTTTCCCATGTCTGGACTCATTCACTGGGGATAATCCCCATCTTACCACTGAGAAGATAGGTTTCTAAGAGGTCCTGGGTTTCGAAAGAAGGAAGAATACCTGGTGCTAGGCAAAGGAATGGTCCACCTACCTGGAGAAGCCAGAGGGGTCCTGACAGCTGGGATTGGGGAAGGGGAGCAGGAAGGGGTTCTAGGACTCCTTGTGTTTTTTGCTTTTGTTTTTTGGCTATGCTGCATGGCATGCAGGATCTTAGTTCTCCTCAGTCAGGGATCAAACCCATGCCCCCTGCAGTGGAATCCTGGAGTCTTAACCACTGGACTGCCAGGCAACTCCCTAGGACAGGTATCTGGAAAATATTAATGTCAAATGTAAAGAAACAGAAGCTAGCATTTCAGGGTTTCTTGAGGCCCTTGGAACAGAGATGACTGTAACTATTCAGAAGGCTTTGGGGAACAGGGCAGGCCAACAGAAAATAGCTGACTAAATAGATGACTATAAGTCATCAACTTCCCACACCAATGTGAAGGTCTTACAAACCACACCACTCAGTTTTCTTTTGAACTTTTTATTATGGAAAATCTCAAACTCACAATGCATTGATTTAATGTACTTCCACGTACCTATCACCCAGTTTCCACAATTTTAAACACACTGTATTTTCTAAACTGAAGGTTCCATAAGCATTTGAGTGGTTTGAAGCCAACAGTCTTTGTTAAAATACAACAAACTAGGAAACATCAGAGCATTTTGCACATTTAATTAATTAAAACTTTCTTCCACTTAAATAAGACAAATGGCTGGACTGTATTCCCCCCTCTCCAAAATGTACTTTTTTAATGCAAAATGTACTTTTTAAATGCAAAGTTTAAAATAGAGACTGCAAGTTCTGTGCTTGGACAACTATTAAGTAGAAAGAGTAAAGAAAACTTCCTCAGTTTTACTTTAAGGAAGCTTAAAGTTGAATTTGCAACAGCGTATTAGAAATGTTTATGCAGAACATGCTACAGACCATTTTCAATTTTAAAAGCCTCAAGTTTGTGCTTTCATTGGTATGTTAAAATCCACATCCCATAGACTCTAGTGTAGTTCTCCATAACCAAACGCTAGTATTTCTGCAGTATATTGTATGCATATTCACATTGAATGGGAAAAACAAAGATTATGAAAAACTTCAGGTATTGTCACAAATCTTGAAAAAAAAAGCTTCTGGTTTTTCAGATCTCCGTGCACTTTGATTATAAGGAATCATGGCTTGTTAGCCTGGAGACGTGCAGGAGGTAGAAGAGGAATGCAGATATGCAGGAACTGTGCTTGTTTTGTCTCTAAAAGCAGGAGGGAGGAATATTGCCCAGTTATCTAATCAATATGCTTTCTAACATATCTTAAGTATTTACAGCAACTTATTTTAAAAACCTTTTAAAAAATATTTGACTGCCCCAGGTCTTACTTGCAGCATGTGGAATCTTTAGTTGCGGCATGTGGATTCAAATGAGATATACCCATTTGAATGCAGAGTTCCAAAGAATAGCAAGGAGAGATAAGAAAGCCTTCCTCGGTGATCAGTGCAAAGAAATAGAGGAAAACAATAGAATGGGAAAGACTAGAGATCTCTTCAAGAAAATTAGAGATACCAAGGGAACATTTCATGCAAAGATGGGCTCAATAAAGGACAGAAATGGTATGGGCCTAACAGAAGCAGAAGATATTAAGAAGAGGTGGCAAGAATACACAGAAGAACTGTACAGAAAAGATCTTTATGACCCAGATAATCACGATGGTGTGATCACTCACCTAAAGCCAGACATCCTGGAATGTGAAGTCAAGTGGGCCTTAGGAAGCATCACTATGAATAAAGCTAGTGGAGGTGATGCAATTCCAGTTGAGCTATTTCAAATCCTGAAAGATGATGCTGTGAAAGTGCTGCACTCAATATGCCAGCAAATTTGGAAAATTCAGCAGTGGTCATAGGACTGGGAAAGGTCAGTTTTCATTCCAATCCCTAAGAAAGGCAACGCCGAAGAATGTTCAAACTACCACACAGTTGCCCTCATCTCACACGCTAATAATGCTCAAAATTCTCCAAGCCAGGCTTCAACAATATGTGAACCATGAACTTCCAGATGTTCAAGCTGGATTTAGAAAAGGCAGAAGAACCAGAGATCAAATTGCCAACATCCGCTGGATCATTGAAAAAGCAAGAGAGTTCCAGAAAAACATCTATTTCTGCTTTATTGACTATGCCAAAGCCTTTGACTGTGTGGATCACAACAAACTGTGGAAAATTCTGAAAGAGATGGGAATACCAGACCACCTGACCTGCCTCTTGAGAAATCTGTATGCAGGTCAGGAAGCAACAGTTAGAACTGGACATGGAACAACAGACTGGTTCCAAATCGGGAAAGGAGTACATCAAAGCTGTATATTGTCACCCTGCTTATTTAACTTATATGCAGAGTACATCATGAGAAACGCTGGGCTGGATGAAGCACAAGCTGGAATCAAGATTGCCAGGAGAAATACCAATAACCTCAGATATGCAGATGACACCACCCTTATGGCAGAAAGTGAAGAAGAACTAAAGAGCCTCTTGATGAAAAGTGAAAGGAGAGTTAAAAAGTTGGCTTAAAGCTCAACATTCAGAAAACTAAAATCATGGCATCTGGTTCCATTACTTCATGGCAAATAGATGGGGAAACAGTGGAAACAGTGGCAGGCTTTTATTTTGGGGCGCTCCAAAATCACTGCAGATGGTGACTTCAGCCATGAAATTAAAATACACTTACTCCTTGGAAGCAAAATTATGACCAACCTAGACAGCATATTAAAAGGCAGAGACATTACTTTGCTGATGAAGGTCCATCTAGTCAAAGCTATGGTTTTTTAAGTGGTCATGTATGGATGTGAGAGTTGGACTATAAAGAAAGCTGAGCGCTGAAGAATTGATGCTTTTGAACTGTGAACTGTGGTGTTGGAGAAGACTCTCGAGAGTCCCTTGGACTGCAAGGAGATCCAACCAGTCCATCCTAAAGGTGATCAGTCCTGGGTGTTCATTGGAAGGACTGATGTTGAAGCTGAAACTCCAATACTTTGGCTACATGATGCAAAGAGCTGACTCATTTGAAAAGACCCTGATGCTGGGAAAGATTGAGGGCAGGAGAAGGGGATGACAGTGGATGAGATGGTTGGATGGCATCACCGACCCAATGGACATGAGTTTGAGTAAACTCTGGGACTTGGTGATGGATAGGGCAGCCTGGTGTTCTGCAGTCCATGGGGTTGCAAAGAGTCGGACACGAATGAACTGAACTGACCAGGGATGGAACACAGGCCCCGCGAGTCTTAGCCTCTGGACCACCAGGGAAGTCCCTGAGAAAGGTGTTTTGAGTTTCTTACACCCCCAAACCAGAATGTAGGGAAGGTGTAGGGTTATTACCACAGACCTACCCTTCTCTAAGTATGTCACCTCCAGTACCACTCAGTGAGGTCGATAGTATTATTCCCACTTTGCAGACATAGAACCTCAGGCACATAAAACTAAGCTAGGAAGCAGGGTCAGTGACTTCCATGTGGGGTGAGAGGGGAAATGTTTGGGATTTCTTCTGGACTTCAAAGTGAGCAGGGGGTGGGATGTCTATGAAAATGTTTGTCAAATTCATGGGGAGGGTAGGCAAGATCCAGGGCTTGAAAATACAAATACTTGTAGACCAAGGGTCTGGTCTTCACAGGTTTGGGGACACAGGTTCTCAAAGCACCTTTAAATGTGAGTTCAAGTCTCAGTGGGTTCTTGGGAAACATACACAGTAGTGAGATTCTGGTCAAACTGAAGACTAATAAGGTTTTAATAAGGGCTTTGAGTCTCACATCTATAAATTGTATTGATGAGTGATGCTGTGTCAAAGAAAACTGTCTCCTAGGCCCCTTTCCTTAGAGCAAGTAAACCAGAGGCTGGGCAAGACTGGATTACCTCAAGTTTATGCTCAGTTGTGTCTGATTCTTTGAGACCGTATGGACTGTAGCCTGCCAGACTCCTCTGTCCATGATTCTCCAGGCAATACTGGAGTGGGTAGTCAATTCCTCAAGGGGATCTTCCCAACCCAGGGCCACCTGGGAAGTCCAACATTCCTACACAGCACCTCAGGAAAGGCTATTTATAGTTTTTATGTCACTTAGGGGATCATTTCGTTGTAGAAATTTTGTGGTTACCAGACCCTGTCTCAGGCCACATTGGGAAGACACTGTACTTCCTGAGACATAAGGTGCAGAAGTGCTCCCCACCCTAGGCAATAACAGTGGGCCTCCCACCAGATTCCACTGCCTTAACTCCCTGGAGCCCAGCACAGAATGCCTAGTACTCAACTGGTAAGGAGTAGCTGTAAGGCCCCCTTTATCTGGTCCAGACAGGTCTCAGAAGTTCCCAAGTCTCCATCCACCTGGCAAAACAAATTCATGGCTAAGAGGTAGAGGACACAGGTCATCAGTACTGCAATTTTTCACAGTACAGTGACCCATGTAGTGGCAGCTTGGATTGCTGTTTATTAACACCACTGAAATAAGTGGAAAGCAGCAGAGCTTGGGTTTGAACCCTGGAATCAGAATCCAGAGGCTGTGCTCCTAGAATCCTGTTTTCAAATCAGGCTTGTCCTACCTCACAACAAGATGAGTTTACTAGACCTGCATCCACCCCCATTATTCAGGAGGAGCAGCTGGCACCACTATTTATGACAGGATTTAGTCTCCCATCCCCCACCAGATGCTTACATTCTCAGTACAATCTTCTAAGGAAGGCACCTAAGATGCTCGGAGGAGACAGGGAGATCAAAACTCCAGCAGACTTCCCAAAGCTGACACTGAGATTATCACAATGGGACCAAGAGACCACGTCAGGAAACCCAATTCCAGCCACAAGGGAATTTCGCTGATTCCCCACCCTTCCCACAGGCCTGATGTATGTATACCCAAAGCAGTCCCAAACCCAACTAAACTTTGAACTCAAGGTCTCTACCCTTTTGGCAGTCCCTGCCCACCTAACTGTATCCTTTTCTCAAAGTCTGCCTCTTGGCCTTCCCCTATTTTTAATTTGTAGTAAGGCTCTATACCTTAATTTGAGCAAGAAAAAAAGCACTTCAATATCGATTTGTTTTCAGGTTTCATCTTTTTAATCAACTCAGTGAAGGACATCCTAAACACTACATGAAACAACAGAATTTTTTTTCTTCCAGTTTAAAAAAAATGACATACACAAGTATTTCTTAGAAATTTCTATATAATCAAAGCAGAGATCTTGAGTAAAAAACACCTATAAGTTATCATGCTCTTTGTTTCTTACAGTTGGAAACTGCTTCCTAATCAGGATTCAACATGTGTACAGGTTTTTAAAATGTTTCTAGATGCGTATTAGTAAAAGAATCTCGCCAAACATTTCTTGTCAGTATAACCCTAAGAGCTGGAACTAAAACAAACAAACAAAAAACAAAAAAAAAAAAACTGGTAAAAAAGGAAGAAAGACTCTACAAATATCTTCAGACTTTGTCTTTAAATGGGAGAAAATTTTTAAAACAAAACAAAACAAACATGGAGCTTTCTGAAAGATCTTTAATAAGGTACCTTGGGAACTCAATTCATTAAGAAAAAAAACCAGGTTGGTTTAACTATAACAGATGTTTCAGTGCAGCTCCAAAAGTCTTTATAAATACAGTCATTTGGAGAGGTGGTCCTGGTCCTGGATCAGATTATTCCTTGTGTTTCTGAGAACAGTAAGAAGGGGGAGAATTGTGATGTTGGGAATATGCTGCTGCTGCTGCTAAGCCACTTCAGTCGTGTCCGACTCTGTGCGACCCCATGGACTGCAGCCTACCAGGTTCCTCCATCCATGGGATTTTCCAGGCAAGAGTACTGGAGTGGGTTGCCATTGCCTTCTCCAGGGAATATGCTAACATGCTTAATTCCCGGGGTTGATGAGGATGCTGAAAGGCTGGAAACCCCTCCATCTCTTACATGCTCAACAGGAGTAGATGATTATAGACAAGACAGGTGGCCCCCAACCCCTACTTCCATCAAAGCAGACAAGCCTTAACAGGCACCTGAAAGCAAGGGAAGCCTAGCAGTGGTTGTCAGGTGGGCCTGTTGAGGTATGCACATACAGGAGGAAATATGAGAGGGACAGGATAAGACTAGTGAACAGAGGTCTCTTAAATGGCGACACAGAAGTCTCACTTACATTAGGTGCACATACCTCATCTCAGTTGTCGTAATTGTCCCTGTAATTTCCTCCTGAGTAGCGGTCATAACCACCCTGGCTTCTGGGAAAAAACATACATAGTAGTATCACAGGAATGTATTATATACTCTGCAGTATTACTAAACACCATGATAAGTTAAACATGAATATAAAATAAACCTCAGTCATATGGTGTATAATATAGCATATTAAATATTACCACCATATATAATCAAGACAATACAATAAACATGTCACCATCTACTGCACATTGCAATCACATGACCTAACAAATTATTTACCAATGTTATACTTAACCCAAAATATTGCTTCATACTTGCTTTATAACTTCATTACAATTTGAAAACACTATTAGCAGCACAGCAAGGTATGTATGCTCAGGCAACTGAGCTTTTTAAATTTTTGAGCAAGAAACTGAGGTTTTAAAATTAAAAAAAAATTTTATTCATTCATTTGGCTGTGCTGGGTCTTAGTTGCTACACATGGCATTTTCAGTCTTTGTGGCACGTGGCATCTTTTTTAGTTGTGGCATGTAGGGTCTGACCACGGATTGATCCCAGGCCCCCTGCATTGGGAGTACAGGGTCTTAGCCACCAGACTACCAGATAAATCCCTAAGATGAGTTGTTAGGGAGAGGGAAGAAGCACCAGCATACCCTAACCCCTTGGTTACCCACCTGCCACCATAGTCTCTGGTCCTTCCATATCCATATCCGTATCCGAATCCATATGCTCCAGGTCGATTGTCATACCTGCCACTTCCATAGCCCTGGTCCCCACCACCTACAATAGGGAAGAAATATTTGTATGGCAATTGTCTAGATAATAGAATGCTAATAGGCAACTCTCCTCTATACCCCATGATCAAACTTACCAAGGAACTTACCTCTAGGGTAGCCACGACCACGTTCATAGCCCCCAAAGGCACCCCCTCGTGTTCCCCGGGCTGACTTGCCAGCGTGGTCTACACGGATCTGACGACCATCCAGAGACTAGGTGTGGGGAGACACAAGGATGGATGGGTTGGTGGTCAAACAGGGCAGGGGTGAGGTAGGAGTGGGCTGGGCAAGTGGGCAAAAGAGCCCAGAAATTCCTGCTGGGCACCAGGTTCTGGGTGCCATATTCCAGAAAAAGCTCCTTTGACCCAAATGGTTTTATCTGGGAGCTACAGAATCCCACAAAATTACCTGAATCCACCATGTTTCCCCTGCTACTACTTACATCTTGACCGAACTCAGGTTGAATTCTCCTCCCCACTCCTCTAAGCTGCCCGACTATTAGGGCTAGACAGACACCTCTCTTGGTCTGAGGCTTCAGAGTCCATCCCAGAAGACTCACGAGGTCCTCTCCGGGCCAGGCCCGCAGGTCTGCAGACTCTACTACCTAAGCCCAGAGCAGGTCAACCATCCACAGGTGGCTTCTCGGCCTCATGCAGGACCAGTCGTCGCCTCCCAGGCAGCCCGGCTCTGTCTGCCGCTGCCCTCCACCCCCTAGAACAGAAGGCAGTCACGCTCCTGTGAGTGGGCACCGCGGGGCTTGGTGGCCACGCTGCCCCAAGCAGACACAGAGGGGAAAACAGAATGGTCCAAGTGACAGATGGGAGCAGGGCCCCTATGCAGGTAGGAGACCTCACCTCTCCATTCATGGCTCTCATGGCATTTGAGGCATGCTCCGGATTGGTGAAGGTGATGAAGCCAAAACCCCGGGATCGCTGAGTCTCCCGGTCCTTGACGACCACCACTGGGAAAGACAGGGGAAAGAGCTAAGAAGACAAGTGGTAAAGGGTGTTAAGAATGGACCCTCCTTCCACTAAAACTCAATGGCAACTTACTGGGTTCTCAGTCTTAGCCCTAGGAACAAAGAGAGGAAAAGGGTAAGGCCTAGGGTTCTAACCTTTCTCTCCTGTTTCCTGAAATGCATGGGACCCAGACTTTCTTCCACAATCCCCCCATCATGCACCTGGCCCATTTCTCACCCTCAGAAATAGGTCCGAAGCTGCTGAAGTGGTCTTCCAGAGCCCGCTCATCAGTGTTGAAGTTGAGCCCTCCCACGAAGAGCTTCCCTTCTTCGGAAGACATGGCAGTAAATTCAAGTCCTGTGTTGAGGATATGGAGAATAGGAGAAACTGTGGAGATGGGAGAAAGAAGAGGCTGGAAAAGTGAGAAAGGATGAAGGAGAAGAGAACAGAGCAGAGAGAAGACAAAACAAGCCAAAAAAAAAAAAATACGGGGTAACTAAGCACAGACAAAGGCGAAAAAGACAGGAACCTCCGGAGCCGGCTCAGCGAGGTACTCTTTCCGAAGGCCACCTTCGCACATGTCCACACAATATCCCTTACCCCCACGCCCGTCATTTTGTACACCTGCGCATGCCCAGAACACACTTGCTGTCCCTTTGCGCCCACAGAACAAGATGGCGGCGGTCACATGCAAAAAGAGCGCCCCCCCCCCAATCCATCCGCCTCCGCTGTCGCATGATCACGGCCGCCAGCCCTTCCCGGCATTTCCTGCACTCAAATATAGCGCGCCAGGCTCACACCAACCAAAAAGTGTCACCTCCAAGCACGGAACCCACCCGACCCAGTGAAGCCCAAGCCTATGTGTCCTATGAGACCGTTACTCCTCACTCGCGCACCTCGCTCTCAATCGGCACAGCAAAATCAGTGAGACGAGGAACAGCCGCTAGGCAAAATATACGCTACTTACCTGGAAGCTAACAAGAACTCCGAAGAGAGAGCCACCACGGAGGAGCCGAGACTAGGGAGGCTGCCGCGCGGCAAGACGCTGATAAAGGGCACAGCGTGGACACGTCATGGAACTTCCGTCGCGTGTGCCGCCGTGCGCGCTCATTGGCTAAGGCCAGTGAGGCGGGGCGGGAGGAAGGGACAACCGCTTGAAGGGAGCGAGGCGCTGAGCACGCTTCGGGAAAAGGATGGGAGGTTTGTGAGGTTGATGCAACCTAACATCAGCATCTGCTCAGCCGTCTTCATCCCTTACGCTCTCACACCCGTTTCTGTCTCTGATATCACCCTTACCACCCTTGAGGTCACTTCCCTCATTGATTCTGACGTCTTTCTCTAGGTTCCTGAGGACGTAATTACTGTCCTCTGATACCCTTTCACCTTCTAGTCCTCTGAGCTCATACCCCCTCGAGGGCCCGATGTTTTATCTCCCCACTGGCCCTGACGTCATCACCATTCACAGTCCTTAACATTAGACATTCCTTAGTTTCTTAGCCCATGACCCTGATCCCTGCATTTCCTCCTCTGTGCCCAACATCTAGCCACCTGTTATGCGTGCGACTCTTTCCCCTTGTTTCTTCTCATTTATAACCTCAGCCCTTATCCTTACCTGACAGCTTCCTGAAGCCAGTTTCTCGAATTCCCCATCAATAGACCACCTGAGGTTACTTCTACAAAAGAGGATGCTTCAATCTTCAAAAGGAGTAAATCCCGATCCAACAGAATGATTTCTGCTGTCACTCATAGTTGCTGAGCCCTTGATCCACATAGAGGACTTTCACAGTAGGTAAGGGACAGAGTGTCTGAGCCCACTGCCCACAATTTGTTCTTGTCCGCCTTCTGAGTGTCTGAGTTACCTTTACAATGAATGGATTTGACAGACTTTTTGTTTCTGAGCTCCCCATCAAGGAAGAATGGGTTAGTTGCCCTCAGAGACTTGAAATATGTCATCCATAGAATGGACTCGTCCAGCCTGTTAAGGATCAGCACCCCAAATACAGACTAGATTTGTTAACTTTTGGGATACAGTATGGTGAAAAAGTGAAAGTGTTATTAGTCACTTAGTTGTGTCTGACTCTTTGCAATCCTGATGGACTAGGCTGCCAGTCTCCTCTGTCCATGGGATTCTCCAGTCAAGAATACTGGAGTGGGTTGTCATTACTTCTCCAGGGGATCTTCTCAACCTAGGGATTGAACCCAGGTCTCTTGCACTGTAGGCAGATTCTTTACTGTCTGAGGCACCAGGGAAGCCCCCTTACAGAGGACAGTTAGAATAGATTTACCCTAATTCCTAAGAGCCCTGGGATTTTTCAGAATGCTCAATGAGCATTGTCTTCTTCCTTAAAGTTACCAGTTGCATTAGCCCCTAAAAGAGAGCCAGTTTGTCCTTAGAAACCTTCAAGTCAGTCATTGAATTCTCTTTAACTATGAAAGTACTAGGTGGCATCTTCTTTTGATATAAAGCTGTTGCATCTACAGTGGAAATCTTGTTTGGTGTAGCCATGTTTATTAGTTATTTTAACTAGATCTGGATAAGTTGCTGCCGCTTCTACATTAGCACCTGTTACTTCAACTTGCACTTTTATGTTCTGGAGACAGCGTTTGTTAACACTCATGATCCAACCTCTGCTAGATTCAGACTTTTCTTCTGCAGCTTCCTTCACCTCTCTTAGGCTTCACAGGACTGAAGAGAGTTACGGCCTTGCTCTGGCTTAAGGGAATGTTGTGGCTGGTTTGATTCTTCTATACAAAGCATGAAAACCTTCTGCATATCAGCAGTAAGGCTGTTTCTCTTTCTTATCATTTATGTGTTCACTGGAGCATCACTTTTAATTTCCTACAAGAACTTTCCCTTTGCATTCACAACTTCAGTAACTGGTATAAGAGGCCTAGCTTTCAGCCTGCCTCAAATTCTGATGCACCTTCCTACCTAAGTGTAATCATTTCTAGATTTTGATTTGAAGTGAGGGACTCTTCCTGTCACTTGAACACTTTGAGGCAATTGTAGGTTTATCAAGTGGCATAATTTCAATATTATTATGTCTCAGGGAAAGAGAGGTCTGAGGAGAGGGAGAGGGACAGAAAGTAGGGCAGTTTGAACACACATTTGTCATTTAAGCTTGCCATCCTAGAGTCACAGATTATTGGTAACATCAAAGATCACTGATCATAGATCACCATAACAAATATAATAATAATGAAAAAGTTTGAAATATTGCAAAAATTACTGTAATGTGACACAGAGACAGGCAGTGAGCAAATGCTATTGGAAAAATGGTGTTAACAGACTTGCTGAATGCTGGGTTGCCCACAAACCTTCAATTTGTTAAAAAGAAAAAACAAAACCCATGATACAGAAGGAGACTCATAGACACAGAAAACAAACTTAATGGCTACCAAAGTAGGAGGGGTTATTTGGGAATATGGGATTAACAGATGCACATTACCACACATAAAATAGATAAACAACAAGGACCTACTATATAGCACAAGGAACTATATTCAATATTTTGTAATAAACTATAATGGAAAAGAACTGAAAAGAAAAAAACTCACAATATCTGTAAAGCACGATAAAGTAAAGCACAATTAAAATGAGGGATGCCTGTACTAAGAGTTGGGGGGAAGTCAGAAGTGGTTTGCAACACTTCCCTGGTAACTTGGCTGGTAAAGAATCCACCTGCAAAGCAGGAGATGCCGGTTCAATTCCTGGGTTGAGAAGATCCCCTGGAGAAGGGATAAGCTACCCACTCCAGTATTCTGGGGCTTCCCTGGTGGTTCAGATCGTAAAGAATCTGCCTGCAATGCATGAGACCTGGGTTCAATCCCTGGGTTGGGAAAATCCCCTGGAGGAGGGCATGTCAACCCACTCCAACCCAACTCTCCCTGGAGAGTCCCCATGGACAGAAGAACCTGGTGGGCCCCAGTCCATGGGGTCGCAGAGTCAGACATGACTGAGTGACTAAGCACAATAAACTATAATGGAAAAGAATTTAAAAAAAGAAAAATACTCACGATATCTGTAAAGCGCAATAAAGCAAAGCACAATTAAAATGAGAGGTGCCTGTATTAAGAGTTGGGGAGGGCAGAGGTGGTTCACAACACTTCCTCAGACAATATTTTCAGAGATGAGCATCCATACACAGGGCAGGAGGAGAAAAACTCATGACCAGTATGGACAGAAACCAGGCACATAGCTACAGCTTTCACTGATTGGTTGATCATGGAGCAGGAGGGGATGTGAAGCTTGTTGCAAAAGAATGAGAAGAGCTGAAGTGTCTTATGGCTCAGTCCATCTAAAGTCTATCATGCCTACTTCAGATCCATTGAAAAACCACAGCCAAAGGACTCAGAGGTTTTCTGCAGTAGATCCTGCCCACTATAATTCCTGTTTCTTGAGGAGATTTCACCAAGACAAACCTCCATAGGAAATCACAGATGAGTCAATGACTGGCATCCGGGCTCTACTGTCTCATAGTGGATCTATAATGCTGATGAAGATGACCTATTGCCAAGACAGAAACTGACCCCAAAAATTCTAGATAGATTTTTGAGATCAGCCCCACTGCCCTGCCATTCCATTTTCCAGGGGATCTTCCTGACCCAGGGATCAAACCTGGGTCTCCCACATCATAGGCAGACTCTTTCCTGTCGGAGCCACTAGGGAAGCCCCTGCATCCACAAAATGGACTTGTCTGACTTTTACCATATCCAGACTTCCTAGGATAGACATGAAGAGATTTCACATTGTCCACATATGCACTAGTTTTAGCCCTCTGAGAATCTGAGCCTCCATGCAAAAAGAGGTACTTATTTACCTCTCAAAGTGTCTGAGCTCTGATCACATTCTACAGTTTGTGACACATCATTATAGTTGTTCTATGCAGTCTCTTGTTTTACTTATTTTATTCCTGCACCCGACTATCATTCTTTCCTTCCCACAGTTAACTATGTTATTGAGTTTTATGTGTATCTCTTGGTGTGATTTCATATAAAATCGGTATTTTGTGTATATTTTTGATTAAAGTAAATGGTAGTGTTATTTTTTAAAACTTTCTTTTTCAACCAGATTTATGTTTTTAAGATCTATCTGTGAGAGTTCCCTGGCAGTCAATTGGTTAAGACTCTACGCTTTCGTTCATGGGGCCCAGGTTCGATCCCTGGTCGGAGAACTAAGATCACACAAGTTGCACCACACAGCCAAAAACAAACAAAAACGAGTGGAAGTTTTGTTGGGAATACACTGTAGTAATAGATTTGGGGCAAAATAATATATTACCTGTGGAGGTTTTAAGATATGTTCATAAACTCTATGATAGTGCCCCCATCAGGAGTTGGAGCCTAGTTCCCTTGCCCTTGAGGGTGGGCTGGACTTAGTGAGTCACTTGTACTGCACAGAATGAGCCTGTCACTTCCAAGACTAGGTCATAAAAGGCACTTAGGCTTCCTGCTCTCACACAGACTGCTTTCTCTGTGGGATGGTAGCCGGCAGATCAGGCAGCAGCCCTATGGAAGAACTGAGGCCTCCTGCTAACAGCTATGTGAGTGGGCCTTCTTAGAAGTGGAGTCAAGCCTTCAGATAACTGCAGCCGCCTTCCACATCCTGACTGCAACCTCATGAGAGATTCAAGGCCATAACACAGCTAAGCCACTCCCAGAATTCTTACCCACTGAAACTTAGATAATGTTTATTGTTTTAAGTTTGGGAGTAATTTGATACCAATACATAACTGACACATCATAAAATCTTCCCAGCAAAGAGCATGAAATGTCTTTATTGTGCCCAGCTTGGCATAAAATGTTCCTTTGTTCTTGAAGAGATTTCTAGTCGTTCCCATTCTATCTCCAGGCAAGAATACTGGAGTGGGTAGCCATTCCCTTCTCCAGGGGATCTTTCTGACCCAGGGATCAAACCCAGGTCTCCTGCATTGCAGGCAGATTCTTTACTATCTGAGCCACCAGGGAAGCTGCCTGGATAAGCCCTAGTTATGACTTTTTAAAAAAACATACACTGTTGAACTCAAGTAGCTAATATTTTACTATCATTTTTACATCTATATTCATAAATGAAATAGGTCTGTATTGTGTTGTATCTTCTTTATCTGGTTTTAGAATGAAGACTATACTAGCCTCAAAAAATGAGCTGGACAGCTTTTGCTCTTTTCCTATTTTCTGGAACAATTTGTATATTTGGGAATTAACATTTCCTTGAAAGTTTGATAAACTGTATCTGTAAAACCATCTGGGTCTGTGCTTGAAGCTTTTGTTAGAATGAGATAGAGTATATTTATCATTTCAATTTTTCTTAAAACTTGTTACAAGTTTTCAACTTATTTTTGTATTAATTTGAGCACATTTTAATTTTTCCAGAAACTTAAGCCTTCCATCTAGGTTTTACAATGTATTAACCTACCATACTTAGCCTTTTTTGTGTCTAGTTTCCCTTTTTTGTTCTGTATTTTGCATTCTTTTAAAGCAGTCTTGACAGAAGCCTATCAATATTTTCAAAGAACCAGTTTTTCATTTTGCTATTCTTTATCATTACTTTAAAAACTACCTTTGGCATTTATTTATTTCCTTCCTTACAATAATTCCTTCATGAGTCATGGAGCCATGGCGTTTGTTCCTTTGCTCTTTCTCCACCTCTTTTATTTGAACGCTTAGATGATTTATTTTTCAAACTTTCTTCTCTCCTGATGAATGTACTTAAAGCTATATATTTTCTTTTAATAGCTGACTTTTCTGTATCCCAGAGATTTTGCATGTAGTGTTTTTATTATTAAGTTCTAAATATTTCTAAAGCTCCCTTATGATTTCTTCTTTCACCCAGGGGTTATTTAGTAATGACAGTTTTCAGAAATGGGGGCCTTTTTTTTTTTTTTTTGGCCAGGCCATGTGGGATGTCAGGTCCTCTACCAGGGACTGAACCTGGTTCATGGCAGTGAAAGCCCAGAATCTTAACCACTAGGCTACCAGGGAACTCCTCGAGCCTTTTATTTTGTGTGTGCAAGAAATAGCTTTTCATTATTGCTAATTTTAGGGCTTCCTAGATAGCGCTAGTGGTAAAGCAGCTGCTTGCCAATGCAGGGGACACAGGAGACTGGGGTTAGATCCCTGGGTCGGGAGGATCTCCTGGAGGAGGGCATGGCAACCCATTCCATTATTCTTGCTGGGAGAATCCTATGGAAAGAGAAGCCTGGCAAGCTCTGGTCCATAGGATTGCACAGAGTCAGACATGACTGAAGCACCTTAGTACACTGCTAATTTTATTGCATTGTGTTCAGAGAACATGGTTAATATTGATACTTTTGAATTCATTGAGGCTTTCATTGTGCCCTCACATGGTCAATTTTTGTAATTAATTGTAAGCATAAAAGGAGTCTTCTCCATTTGTTAAGTGAAGGGTTATATAGGAATGTGTGTCATATACTTGAAATTATATGCCAAGCTTAAAAATGTATTGTTCAGGTCTCCTTACGAGAATGTGTTTATGGTAGACATATATTCTTTGCCAATGAGTATATATCCTTCTCTGTCTTTCATGATCTGAAATTTTGTTAGCTTTAGGATGTCTATCCCAGCTTTCTTTGAGCTTTTATTATTCTACTTTTTCTTCATACTTTCATTCTCATCAGCATCCCTAAACTTCGTGTGTGTATACTGTTGAACCTTTTAAAAAAATCCATTGAGGGTCCCTGTGTTCTAAGTATTTTTTGTACTGTTATGTTAAAACTTCTGATAGCTCATTTCATCTTCTCCATTTATAGTATGTTTCTATTTCTTTTCTATCATACTCATACCTAATATTTTGAGTCCTTTTTATATTTCTTGTTCCTGTTTTCTATTTTTTCTTATTTTAGTTATTTAAAATAGTCTTCATCCGTCTGTCCCAGTACTTCTGCTTCAGATACTGTGTATCACCCCGTGTGGTAGCCAGTCTCTGACATAGCCCCCAGTGATCTCTGCCTTCTGGTACTCACATCCTGTGTGGTTCTCCTCTGTGTTATACTAGGGTTGGCCTATGTGACCAAGAAAATACAACACAAACTGTATGCCATTTCAGAGCTTAAGTTATAGTAGATATTGCAGTTCTGTCATGGTCACAATCTCTTGCCTGTTTGCTGGGACCACATGTCCTGAGAAGCCTGATTGGAGATGCTTATGTGGGGAAGCCTCCCACTAACAGCTCTGTGTGGGCGATATTAGAAGTGGGTCCTTCAGCCAAGTCATCCCTTCAGCCAACTTCAATCCTGGCCGAACGTGACTGAAACCTCAGAAGAGACCCTTAGCCAAAACTACATGGCTAAGCTGTTCCCAGATTCCTGACCCTCGGAAACTGAGAAAATAAATGTTTGATGTTTTAAGCCAAGTTTGGCAGTGATTTGTTATACAGCAGTAGGTAACGAATGTGCGTGTATGCTCAGTCACATTCGACTCTTTGTGACCCTATAGATTGTAGTCCACTAGGTTCTCCTGCCCATAGAATTTTCCAGACAAGAATACTGGAGTGAGTTGCCATTTTCTTCTCCAGGGGATCTTCCCAACCCAGGAATCAAACCCACATCTCCTGCATTGGCAGGCAGATTCTTTACCACTGCACCACCTGGGAAGCCCATAGATAACTAATACGTCCAGTTTATTTTTCACTGGAGGTAGTTATACTGCTCAGGTGTATACATTACCCTGACGTGGCAGCTGTTCTGGCTGGTAACTGTATTCAGGGAATGCTGAAAGCCAGACTTGACTCTGGTTAATCACCTGGAGTCCAAGGGATAAAAGGATGTGCAGGGAGATGGGCCAGATGGTGGACAGTCCCAGCACCATGTTAGCAGAGCCCTCACTTGGATCTATGATCACATTACCCGACAATTCTGCTGGTAGAGTTTCATCTTTAAACCCTAAGGGGGGGGGGTCATTTCCCAAGTGGTACCACCCGCCTTTGTCTAGAGGGGGACAGTGAAGGAGCAATCACTCCTCTGGCTGCTCATTTCCTCTCCTCAGCAGGGTTCTTGACACCCTGATACTAGCCCTCCCCCCAGACACCTGGACCAGTGGTTTGGATGATTTCTGCAGTGATGGGGCAGACAAGGAAACATGGGGGAGAGGTAACAGCCAGAACTTAAATCTCCAACCTCTCCTGTATTTGCTGCCTCAGGCCATCCACCACTCAAAACTCAGGCCAGTTAATGACCACCTTCCAACTCCCCATGGGTCTTCATCACTGTGATGCAGTTTCTGGAACTCATATTTCTCTCTGTAGTTTCTTCAGGGAAGTTTCTGGGCAAGGGGATCAGTGTCTTGTGCTGTCTGCCACCTTGGCAGGAATCAGGAGTCCCAAATAACTTTGGAAACTAATAGAGATTTCTGTCCTTTAGGGTATCTGAGCCTCATGTTCACAGAAAGGACTCCTCTGGTCTTCAGAGATCCCAAGCTGCCATATACAGAATTGACTTGGTTGACCTTTCAAATAGCTAAGCTCATTGATCATGGAATATACCCAGAGGGTGTCAGCCAGTTACTGACAAAGAAGGCCAGATTCCCCCATATCTTGGATGGCCCCTGGGGCCAGGGTGCCTGAGCCCCTTATTTTCACTTGTTAGACCTACAGTCTTGGAGACCCTAGGCACAGAATGGTTTTGACCCTGCGCCTCCAGTGACTGAGCTCTCATCTGAGAAGGGTGGTTAGCTTACTCTCCAATACTGGGGGCACAGGGGTGACAGGAGCCTTTTAAATTATCCCTAGCTTTATATGGCATTGTTGTGAGAGAGATGAGAGGATGGCTGCCCTGATGCCCACCTGCCTGCATTGCCTAGCACAGCAACTTCTGGCCAGAATCTGGCACAGTGAGGCTACAACTTGAAGGACCCCAGTTACTTCACTCACCACCTGCCATGTCCTCTGTGGAGAGACAGCACTCAGCCTTCTGAGAAGGTAAGTGGGAAAAAAGGCCTTTTTTGGATCATTATCCTCCACATATGTAGGTGACTTCTTTTAGGGCCTCAGCTTTATTAGAGCTTGATATTTTTGTCTACAGTGATGGGACAGAGAAGACAAATACATGGTTTCCATTGCTGAAATGGTTAAGGTATCCATGAGCTGGAAACCCAGTTTAGTGCTTAGAGCCCTAGGCATGGCAAGGCTGTCCCCAAAGCATGTGACAAAAATAGGAACCTTAGACCCCTGCCCAGGACCACTAGCATTCATGCATAAGACTTACAGGGAAGGGTCTGGATCTTAGAAATGGTGACATGTGGAATGCTAGAGGTAGTTCATCCAGTGTTTCTAAGTAGCCCATACTTCCCAGTCTTTGTAACGAATCTTGCTCTTTCTGAGTCAGGAGCTCTCCCCCCCATCCCTCATTCAGGGGACTGTCCTAAAAACATATATTTACAGACATCATCCAGACCCTCACAGGCAGACAGATGTACCACAAAATAGCTTCAGGCCTCCTCAAGTGGTGTTTGACCTGGGCTCACCTTCTAGAATTGATTTATCAGTATCCATTCTCTTGTCACCAGGGAAGTGGGAGCCACCCTTCACTTGAAATGGGCAGTGTTTCAGCTCCAGTAGGTAAAGAGGCCCTGGGGGTTCCATTTACAACAAAAACCAGGGAGAAGGCAGATAAATACACAGACCACAGTGACTTTCGTGTGTGCAAAGTACAGTTGTTAAAATCAAAACAAGAAAAATGGAGAAAGGAGGCCGTGGTCTCCATGGGGCACTGTCAAAGCAAAGCCCCATACTCTCGGACCTGGGGAGAGAGGGTACTATGCTCCCACAGGTCTAGGGCTGGCAGGCAGGGATGTGGGGTCTCATGTGTAGGCCCTCTTGGCAAAGAATGGAGATCTGATTGGGGCTGATGGAGGGCCAAATGGAGTCTGATCAAGAAGGGGCGGTGGCCTCAGCTCCCTCCTCTGAGTCCCACATCTCTGACTGCAGGTAATCAGCGAAGAGAGCCTTGGCCCGGCGTAGGACGCGCCCCAGGTGGTGTTTTCGCACGAGGCGGTCAAAGTGCATGGCCAGCTCATTGTAATCCAGCCCATTGCGCATGATGTGGTCACGGTGCTCCAGCAGGATGGCGAGGCACAGGAAGAGCATGAATGGGTTCCCTCGGCCAAACTCCTGGGGTGGGGGCAGGCCCAGTGGGGGTGGGGGTGGCAAGGACTTCCCAGGGTCTTGTGGGGAGCCCACCTCTGGAATCAAGGGGGATCCAGCAGCCACGTCACCAGCAGGAGAGGCATCCTGGGTGGATGGTGGAGATGAGGAGGATGGGGAATCAGGGTGGGAAGAAGGGGAAAGCAGTGGGTCTGAGGAGTTCAGCAAGGGCTCAGAGAGAGACTTGGAACCAATGAGGGCAGCTGGGTAGGGCAGCTGGATCAGGGGGTCCCTCCTGGGGCCCATTCTACCCCTGAGTTGCTGGAGGTCGTCCAGACTGGCTTGCCTCAGAAGACGCCCCCCGCCACCAGGCCCCTGGCTGCTGGTGGTCAAGTGGTCAACAGCATCTTCAAAGGCACCACCTCCTCCACCGGCGGGCCTCAGCATGTGTCTCTGCCGCATGGGCCGTCCCCGGTGGCCCCCAAAGCCCATGTCCACCACTAGGCTGGGGGGGCCCACGAGCTCTACCTCGTGCTCAGGAGGGTCGGGGGGTAGTGAGCTCCAGGTGACCTCCAGCATGCGCAGAGCGTCGTCAAAGGCAAACTCGCGCTTGAGCTCAAGCAGCAGCCAGCGGTAACAGAAAAAGAGGTCATCAGCACCGGCTTCCTGCAGATACTGGTAGAAGTCAGGGTCCGCGTGTCGCAGCAGCAGCTTGAGGTGAGCGAATTTGGTGGCCATGGCACGACCATCAGGGTGGAAGTTCGCAGCCAGGCGCTTCATGATGCCACAAAAGCAGACAAAGGCGTGGCCCTCGTGGTCCATGACAGCTAGGATGGGCGAGGCCAGGTCACTCATGCCCTGGCAATAGGATACCTGCGGGTGGGTAACGGCATAGGTGGTGAGCAGGTCATGCAGAGCCCGCAAGTGTGGGCCATCCTCGGGCCCTGCGTAATAGGGGTGGGCCCGGTCAGTACGCAGCACATCCTTGAGGACTGTGCTGCGGATGAACTCCAGGTCCTCGGGGCTTGCTCGCTGGGCCCACTCGCTCTTGAGCTGCTCATACTCCCGGCTCTTGCGTTTCATGTAGTCCATCCTTTCTCGGCCTGTCAGCCCATCTGGGTATACATTCAGCAGGTATCGCCACACCACCTGGCCAGGGATGAAAGGGATGAGGTGGCGGGTCTACAGATGAGCTGCCACGCCCTTGTGTGTACCTATCACCACCCAGCCACCCTGGGCCTCTGCTCTCCTTTGGAAAAGCCTGCCTTCCTACAGATGCATGCACTGGAACACTTCCATACCATCCCCTGAGAGTGTGGCCCAGAGCATGCATCTCTTGAGCCATTCTTGTGTGCGGGCGTGCTGGACCTAATGAGTGATGGAGAAGGCTCACCTTTCGCAGGGAGGGCTCGACACCACCATGATAAATCCGCAGGCGCAATTCCTCAGGGCGGGAGAGCTGGCCCTCATGGTTCAGGTAGGTATGAAACTCTGCATCGCTCAGGGGTGGCTTGAAGGGCTTGACATCTTCCCCATATGACCAGCTCAGCACCTGCTGGACCTTAGACAAGGTGCGGCCCACCTGTGAAAGAAGGAGGGGTGGAGGGGGCACCACTTAGCTGGGTAGGCCAGGGGCAGGTGCCAACCGGTAGGCTCGGAATTGGGGGTGTCAGGGAGGCACTGCCCTCCAATAACAGCTGGGCCCTGGGGCTCCCTGAAAGCACCTGAGAGATGATGGACTGTGTGAAGGGCAGGGCAGCTGTCGTCAGTGATGACCGCTTCTCAGCCAGTAGCACATCGGAGCCAATGACATCCTTGGGGCTGATTATGTCCCAGTCTTCCAGCAGCGGGCCTGGGCACACAGAATGACATGGTATGAGAACCCCAGAGCTCAGGACCAGGTTCCTCTCCCTTTGAAGCCAGGCCACCCACAAGGTAATGAGCTACTTCACTCACCCTTCCTATGTCATCCTAATCACACAAAAAATAAAACCATGAATAATCTTCTGGTGGAAACAGTCTCACAGAATGGCAGATAGACTCTAATAGTAATATTTTAACAATATAAAGCAATGTTTACTGAGAGCACTATGTGCCAGGCACCGTGCCAGGGCTTAACATCAATATAAACAATAAGAACACTAGACAACACTTCCATAGGGCTGAGTGACAGGAAGTGTTGTGAGCTCTTTGCAAATGTTAACTCATTTACTATTCATACAGGTAAAAAATCTGCCTGCCAGTGCAAGAGATGCAAGAAAAGTGGGTTGGACCCCTGGGTGGGGAAGATTCCCTGGAGAAGAAAATGGCAACCCACTCCAGTATTCTTGCCTGGAGAATTCCATGGACAGAAGAGCCAGGTAGACTACAGTCCATGGGATTGCAGAGATGGACACAACTGAAACAACTGTGTATGAAGTACATACACACATGCACTCTCTAAATTGAGCACTATTATTATCACCAATCTTTCTAAGAGGAAACAGGCACAGCCAGGATTAGTATTAATAGTTGCCTAAGGTCCCATAGCGAGTGGGTGAAAGAACTGAAATTTGAAAGTCAGGCCCGAAGCTCAAGAACCCAAACCCTGAATCTTACCTTCCCACTAGTCCTCCTTCCACAACTGGTATAGACTACCATTACTCTCATCTTACAGACCATGACAAAAAGGTTGGAAGAATTAGTAAGTGGCCAAGGACATGGCAGGGCTGGGATCTTTATCTCATTCACCTTACTCCAGGGCCTGGGTAGATTTTAGCAAAAGTATCTGTGGAGCAGGTACGTCATGGATGTTACACAGAAGAGACTTAATGCTTAATTTTATTCAATTCTGGTCCTTGTTCTCTCCCTTCTCTCTCTTCTTTATTCCCCCTTGCATCTTTTCTGCCCACCTCAAGTGTCATGTGGCTTGAAGCATCAATGGCCACTTGAGTAAGTTTGAGAGACTCAAGAGATGTCCACCCTGGCACCACAGAACTGCTAAGCTGACAAGAGCAAAGACCAGTGGCTTTCCAACTCTATTATATGAAACAAATCAACTGGGATTTGTTCAAGCCACTGTCACTTGCAGGCAAATGCCATCCCTAAGCAACATTTCCATGAAGTCCACTGTACTTTCTCCCACGGAGCTGAGGGGGAAGCAAACCCTGGGCCACAAGTCACTGCTTCTCCCTGGATGTCCCACTGGGCACTGCAAACCTAATGGGTCCACAAGGGGAGCCCGAGATCCATTCGAGACATGACCTGCTCTTCAACTCTGAACAGTGTCTCTATCTCTTCAATTGCTTAAGCCCCAAACCTGAACAGACATCTCTCAACTTCCAGGGCCTAACTGTTGCCAAGACCCATGGCTTCTGCATGCAAAACATACTTCAATTCCACTTCTTCTCTCAGCTCATACCACGCCTCTCATCCAACCAGTCCCTGCTTCCCCTTTGCCCCTCCTTCTCCACTCTCTCCCAACAGATGCCAGAATGGTCTTTCTAAAACATGAAAACACCTAAAATGAATAAGATCACACTATTCAACAGGTAAAATGAAGAAGGTCACACCAGTAGTCTGAAAGACCAAAGAGAAAAACCTTTTTCAAGGCACAGAGCTAAAGCTTAATGATGAGAGGAAAGCAGAGAGACCTGGAGGGCGAGTCCAAGAGACCTGAGAGGCAAAAAGTAGGAAATGCAGGAGGAGAAAAGAGGTCAGGCAGAGACAGAATTACCAAGATATGAAGGAAAGTGTCCCTGAGATGAAGAAGTGGATTGACAAGTCTCAGATATGATCAATCAATGAATAGCATAGACCATGGGTCTCTCCCAACTCTTATTAATCTGCTAGCAAAATGCCCACATTCTAAGAATGAAGACAAACTCTTGCCAGCTTCCGAAGATAAAGAACAGGCTGCTTACAACTGGAAGAAGGTCAGACTGCCAAAGGGCTTCTGTTCCACAACTCCGAAAGCAAGATAATGACTTTCAGTATCCACGGAGCACTGACATGACAGGCCTGAGATCCAAGGGCCCCCATCCAGCCTCGTCAGTACATATCCACCACAACCAAAGAAAGAAGTTTCTGATTATTAGCATATATGTTACCCATGCACTAAAGAGGAATTAAAGAGCCTCTTGATGAAGGTGAAAGAGGAGAGTGAAAAAGCTGGCTTAAAATTCAACATTCAAAAAACTAAGATCATGGCATCTGGTCCCATCACTTCATGACAAATAGATGGGGAAACAATGGAAACAGTGACAGACTTTATTTTCTTGGGCTCCAAAATCACTGCAGATGGTGACTGCAGCCACAAAATTAAAAGATGTTTGCTCCTTGGAAGAAAAGCTATGACAAACCTAGATAGTGTATTAAAAAGCAGAGACATCACTTTGTTGACAAAGGTCTGTATAGTCAAAGCTATGGTTTTCCCAGTAGTCATGTACAGCATGTGAGAGTTGGACCATAAAGAAGGCTGAGTGCCAAGGAACTGATGCTTTGTCTCTGGTGCTGGAGAAGACTCGCAAGTCCCTTGGACAACAAGGAGATCAAACCAGTCAATCCTAAAGGAAATCAACCCTGAATACTCATTGGAAGGACTGACACTGAAGCTGAAGCTCTAATACTTTGGCCACCTGATGCAAAGAGCTGACTCACTGGAAAAGAGCCTGACTGAGGGCAGGAAGAGAAGGGGGCGACAGAGGATGAGATGGCTGGATGGCATCATTGACTCAATGGACATGAGTTTGAGCAAACTCCGGGAGATAGTGAAGGTCAGGGAAGCCTGGCATGCTGCAGTCCATGGGGTCGCAAAGAGTCGGATACAATTGAGCAACTGAACAACAACAACCCATGCACCTTACTGGAAGGGAACAAAGAAGTTGTCTAAGAAATGACTGTGAATGACTACAAGGGCTCAAAGTGGGTGGAGGAAGGCAAAAGGGAAGGTACATGGTGACAAGCCACAAGTTTTTAATATTAATATATAGTTAGACATAAAATGACAGACTGTCATTGGGAGTGTAATATTGTTACATTAGAATTCCTGAAACATAAGCGACTAACTCTAAAGAAAAGATAATGATAACCTGGAATTTAAAAAGAAAAAAACAATATTGCCTAAGCAAAGCCCATAAGTTAAGGGTTAGGGACCAGAAGAATGAGAATGAAAAGTGTTTCAAAGCTTTTATTTCAAGGGCTAGGGTGAGTGGGGGTGGGGGAGACTGGAGGGGAAAAGTGGTCAAAAGATTTCACTGTCAATTGTGTAAAAAAGCATAAATCCAGCTATGGAGTTTTTTTGAGAGACAGTAAAACTAGGTGACAAAGAAAGGTTAAAAATTGAAGAAATCTGAAGGTATACCTGGCAAACACAGAGAGCAAGAGCAGCTATATGAATGTCAGGAAAAGCACTACTCAAGACCGAAACATGACAAGAAAGACATTCCATGTTGATTTTTTAAAAAGAAAGAACCCATTAATAAAATGGGCAAAGGATTTCCACAAGCACAAATTCATCTAGTGGCAAAACTGGATCTGCACTGATATGAGACTATATCTAGTCTTTATGTAACCCACTAAGTATGAATATACACACATTTCCCTGAAGAAACATTCAAGTTTCATTGTAGGGTGCTGTCTCAGGCCCTGCTTGCAGTATTACACAATATGTGCTACAGGTACTACACCTCTTTATGATAAAATTGTTGAATCTCCCAAATGCTAAGTTACATATTCTGCCAATCAGAAATGTAATAGGTTTTTTTCTGAAACTGGGTAAAATTATTTTAATGTTTGTATGAAAGAATTCATATTTAAGAATAGTTAAGAAAAAGAAGAGCCCCCCCACCCCAAATTGTGGGAGGAATGCAATGCTTATCTTGGTAGAATATAATATAGAAAGCCCAGAAATAAATCCAAGTACATATACTCTGGTCTGGGAAGATTCCACATGTCACAAGGCAACTAAGCCTGTGGGCCATAACTACTGAGTCTGGGCACCACAATGAAAGATCCTCTATGATGCAACCAAGACCTGATGCAGCCAAATAAATAAAAATAAATTAAAAAAAAACTAGGTCCACTAATCACAATGTTGACTGAGTAGACATTTATATGTAAAAGACAAAATAATAAGTGTGTTAGAAGAAAATATAGGAGAATATTTGTATAAAATAGAAGAATATTTATTTTATAAGCATTGTGGATGGGGAAGATGTTCTAAAGAGGAGAAATTCAGAAATCATACAGAAAAAGATATATGTACAAGACTGCATGCAAACAGTTTTTGATAGGACCAAAAGAGCACCACAAACAAGGCCATAAAACAAAAAGATAAGCTTGAGGAAAAAAACCTGCAATACATATGACAGAAAGGGAATTCATATCACAAATGTACAGATTGATTCTGTCTAGGCTTGGGACTCTTCCAACTGAAGAGGTGACAGAAACTGAGTTCTTCCCAGAAAGGACTGGGCCATCTAAGTGATCACAACATGCCTGTCACTTTCACATTCATGAACACAATCCCAAGAATTCCATTAATAATATTTATAACAGTTCCATCAATTGGACACTTACCTATTAATGTATAGTATGATTTATGTTAAACACATACCATTTGTGTACATATACAAATACAAATATACTTACATCTCTCTATATGTGGATTAATATGTGTGTGTGTGTGTGAGAGAGAATAAAGGACCTGTAAGATTACAATCAAACTGATCAAAGTAGTTCCTGCAGGGCAAAAGATAAGTCTGTATTGCATGCTGAGTCACTTCAGTCATGTCTTTGTGACCCGATGGACCATAGCCCACAGGCTCCTCTATCCATGGGATTCTCCAGGCAAGAATACTGGAATGGGTTGCCATGCCCTCCTCCAGGGGATCTTCCCAACCCAGGGATCGAACTCATGTCTCTTATGTCTCCTGCATTGGCAGGAGGGTTCTTTACCACTAGTGCCACCTATGAAGCCTAAGGTAGGGGATCAAGATTAGGTACAGTGATTCCAAGAGAGAGACTTCATCATTATTTCCATTAAGGACAATGTATTTACTGGATAATTAGTTTCATTAGGGAATTCCCTGGCAGTTCAGTGGTTAGGACTCCATGCTTTCACTGCTGGGCCTGGGTTCAATCCCTGGTCAGGGAACTAAGATCCTGCAAACTGTGGTATGGAAAAAAAACAACTCCAGTCAAATTCCCATCAGTATCTTAATGAAATGATAAGCTAATTTTATTAAATGAAAAGAACAGTAAGTGCACAATAATATTCAGGAATAATTTTAAAAAGGAAAACATATCATAAAACTATGTGATTAGAACAACATGGAACTGGCTTAGGATTTAACAAAGAGATCAATATAAGAGAATTAGGAATTAAGAAACAAACTCGTGTATTTGCAGGAGTTTTGGAAATAAGACAATGGTACAAATAGAATGGAAATAACTGGAAAGCTGATTCTCTTTATAAGGTAACTTTTAAATGTCCTTTTGCCAAACTACTGGGTGTCTGTCTCGGTGTAATTTGCATTCCTCTCAGTTTGTGTGCAGTTGGGGTTTTCTTCACATGCTTGTTAGCAGAGCAGATTTTATTTCTTTACTGAAATAGTGCTACTGTGTCTATTTTATAGGTAAGGAAATGGAGGCTTGGGGACTTAGCTAAGTGACTGACACAGAGTAGCACACTGGGCTGCTTGTGCAGAGGTTCCTGTGTCTCTGGCTACCAGCCTTTTTCCATTTGTCTCTCTGCCTGTCTCAGTCACTGTCTTTCCCTCTGACTCTTGTTTGTCTCTCTCTGATTCTCTTTTTCTCTAATCTCTTTTTTTAAATAAGCCCCACATTTTATAGTCGAATGTTTAAGAGCAAGGACTCTTGAATCCAGTTCAGCCACCACCTGCGTTCAAATCATGCTCCTCCACTGACTGTCTCTGTTACAGGGACAGGTCCTGTCCCCTCTCTGAGCCTCAGTTTCCTCATCTGTAACATGGGGATAACGGTCATCCCTACTCTGTAGGATTGTTTTGACAATTCAGTGAATAAATACTATGTGTGTAGAATGGCCTCAAGTGTTTGACACATGTTAGCTATTTTATGTTATTATGACATCAATAAAATGCCTATTCAGGCATCTCAAATAGGCACTGTGAATTTCCTGAGACTGGAAACCATATCTTCTACTCTACAACTTTTTACTTTAAAAAAAATGTCAAATCTATGACAAAGTTAAAAAGATGAATACATTGACCATCCATATATCTTTCATCTACTTCCCTAACTGTTCACATTTTTTGCTGCATTTGCTTCATCTCATATTTATTATTTTGCCAAGTTATTTGCAGATATCATAACACTTTACCCCTTAATACTTGTGTTTTTCCCAAGAACAAGGATATTTTCCTTCAATAACCATGATACCATAACCATACCCTGGAAATTTAACACTGACACTATTATTATCTAATGTATGCTTCATAATCAAATTTTCAGGACCATGTCTTAATTTATCTGTGGGCTCCCTGGGACCAGTACAGTCAAAACAAATATGAGCACAGGGGAACAAATATGAGAAGACTGAAAGTGGCTGAGAGATCAAAGAGATCAATCAATGAAAATGAGTACAGGATGAGTGAATGAATAAATACAATTACCATGACTATAATCAGCATTATTATATTTACAATATTATAACTGAAACATATAATACTATAGCTCTATTGTTATACTGCATTCTGTAATTATCACTAGATTATATGCTATAATAAATATGATAATTATTGTCATTAGAGCTAATACTTTTTGAACATTCACTAGGCAGCCATGCACCTTTTCAGGCATTTTCACATGAATTTCCCTGTTTAATCTTCATGATGGCCCTAAGATACCATTATCTCTACTTTATAGATAAAGAAATTGAGTGCCAGTGGCCAAGCCAGGATTTGGACCTAGGATTCCTTGCTCCTTAGCCCACTGTGAAGGCGTGTGTTGTGAGGAGTGGAGTCATCCTATGGGGAAAGGGGGGTATCTCAGGGCAGTGCCCCCAGAGCACCGGGTACTCACTGTCCTCAGTGGGCCGGATATCTACACGCAGGTGCAGGTAAGGTTTGGAGGCAGTGGCGAAGGCTGTGCTGAGGTCCCAGTCAGACAAGAGTGAGAGGTAAGCTTCCTGCCCCAGCCGATCTCGGCCCAGGTAGCTGATACCAAAGTTCTTCTTCCTGGACAGAGGAAACACGGCAGCTTTCAGGGCCCCTGTGCCTGGGAAGCCTCAGGGACCATTTCCAAAAGAAGCCTGGGAAGTTTGTTTCACAAACACAGAAACAGATGCACATCTGCTTGTATCTGGAGAACACACTAAACTGGTACTGGGGTCTCCTCTAGGAAGGGTAACCGAGTAGTTGAGGGATGGAAGTGGGAAGAAAGTAGCCTTGTGCATAAAAAATAAAGCAAGCTGTATGGTTGTTATTTTTCACAACAGAAAATGTTTATGTAAAAAAGTCAAATAACAACTAACAACTTGTTCTTTAGATACACCAGTGCAACTCTATGCAAAGCATGTTGTGAGATAACTACTGTCACCATGAACGTGTTTAGTCACTCAGTTGTGTTCAACTCTTTGTGACCCCATGGACTATAGCCTGACAGGCTCCTCTGTCCATATAATTTTCCAGGCAAGAATACTGGAGTGGGTTGCCATATCCTTCTCCAGGGGAATCTTTCCAACCCAGGGATCAAATCCTCATTTCCTGTGTCCCCTGCATTGCAGGTGGATTCTTTACCTGCTGAGCCATTGCCAGAACCAACTGTCACCATGGAAACCCCCCCAAATACCCATCACTTTTGTACCCTTTGAGTTTGTTACCATGTGCATATATTCCTCCAAAATAACAATGATACCAAAATAACCATCACATTTGCCCCCAGGAGACACTATTTTTCATCTATCAGGTTGGCAAATTTTCTAATGTTTTTTAGTAACTAGTGTTTGTGAGGGTGTGAGGAAAACAGAAATTTTATGGGCTGCTGCTGAGACGGTAAATTGGTAGCACCTACCTGGAGAACATTTTGGAAACATCTGTTGAAACTTTAAAAAGTATACACCCTTTAATTCAGCAGTATCACTGCTAGGAATTTATCCTATGACTAGATTTTCCAAAATATGCATGTGGCTATTTGTTTATTGTGGGACTATTTATACTAATAATAACAAAACAAACAACCCTCCCTACCAAACAACAACAATAAAAATGCCAAACAACTGCTGTCAAGGTGGGTGGCCCACTGGTTTTGCCCCACACCCCATTACTCACCCATTCAAGTCAAAGGCTCGGATAAGGATGTGTTGTAACACATCGAGTGAAGTGATTTGGGGATCCACAGCAAAAGAGCGAAACTCAAGTGGCAAGAAGCTCTCACATTTCTGTGGAGAGAAGACATGGGGTAGGCCATCAGGGGTCACATCACCACACTGACATGGATGATATGGCAGAAGGTAAGGGTAGAGATGTGGCAGGGGCCAGATCAAGGCAGGGGTTCTGGGCCATGGAGAGAACTGGGACCCATAAAATCTCCAGCCCATAAAATTTCTCTGAGTGAGGGGGGAGGCTTGGGAGGGTTTGAGTAGAGGAGGGATGTGGTCTGATTCAGGATTTAACAGGACCCTTCTGGCTGCTCTATGAACAGTCCGTGGGAGACAAAGGAGAAAGCAGTGGTCCAGTGAGGAGGAGGCTACTGCAATAGTCCAGGTACCCAATCCTTCTTCTACATCCCCTCAAGGATGGTTGCCAAGACCACCATGTTCAATCTTTTGTTGTTCAGTCGCTCAGTTGTGTCTGATTCTTTGTGACCCCATGGACTGCAGCATGCCAGGCTTCCCTGTCCTTCACTATCTCCCGGAGTTTGCTCAAACTCATGTCCATTGAGTTGGTGATGCCATCCAACCATCTCATCCTCTGCTGCCCCCTTCTTCTCCTGCCCTCAATCTCCCCCAGCATCAGGGTCTTTCCCAATGAGCCTTGAGAACCCCATGAACAGTAATGAAAAGGCAAAAAGACATGTCCACATGGAAGCAACCCAGATGCCCATCAGCAGACGAATGGATGAGGAAGCTATGGTACATATACACCATGGAATATTACTCAGTCATTAAAAAGAATTCATTTGAATCAGTTCTAATGAGATGGATGAAACTGGAGCCCATTATACAGAGCGAAGTAAGCCAGAAAGATAAAGGCCATTACAGTATACTAACACATATATATGGAATTTAGAAAGATGGTAACGATAACCCTATATGCAAAACAGAAAAAGAGACTCAGATGTATAGAACAGACTTGTGGACTCTGGGAGAAGGCGAGGGTGGGATGTTTCAAGAGAACAGCATTGAAACATGTATATTACCTAGGGTGAAACAGATCACCAGCCCAGGTTGGGTGCACGAGACACGTGCTCGGGCCTGGTGCACAGGGAAGACCCAGAGGGATCGGGTGGAGAGGGAGGTGGGAGGGGGGACTGGGATGGGGAATACATGTAAATCCATGGCTAATTCATTTCAATGTATGACAAAAACTACTACAATGATGTAAAGTAATTAGCCTCCAACTAATAAAAATAAATGGAAAAAAAAATAATAAAATAAGCAGAAAAAAAAAAAAGAGACATGTCCAGCCTGGCCCTTATTAAACCGGTCTTCCACGCTGCAACCAAATCTAGCATGTCTATCTACAACACTCTCTTGCTTAAATCTCTTCGAAAGGAACCTCAGGATTCCCAAAGGGAGCTTTTTTGAACTTTACACTCTGGTACTACCAAACTCCCAGAAGTTACTCTGAACACATTCTGGCTCCAGGCCTGTGCTTGTGGACATCCCCCAGTCTGGAAGGTCCTTCCCACTCTTTAACTGGCTCACTCACAGCTTAAGTATCTTCTCTTCTTTGAACACCCAAACATCTATCTTTGAGCTTGCTCTATTACACTTAAGTGATCTGTTTACTTCTCTCAAGAGTCTAACTTCTTCTCATCACCACCAGTGCCACCACCCTAGTCTGAGCCAGTAACCACTTGCTGGAACTACTGCAACAGCTTTCTTATTCAAGAATAGAATACATGTCAAAGGCCCTTCACAATCTGCCCCTCTCTGACCTCTCCCATCCACCCCCTACCACTCTTCTCACTCTCTGGGCTCCAGCAACATGGAAACCTAAGGGAACATGCCAAGCTCATCCCCACCTCCCAGCTTTTGCCCTTGCTGTTCTCTCGGTCTAAAACACTCTTCCCCCCATGATATGCACATTGGTGACTCCTCTTTATTTGGGTCTCTGTTCCTTCAATACCTTTCTAGATATTTCCCTGCACGACCTTGGCTAAAGCAACATCCTAGTTCGGAATCTTTTTCGTTATCTCCCCATGACATTCACCAGTGTCTGAAGCATTTCCTTTATTTAGCTGTTTGTCTCCCCGACGAGTGTGTCTGCTCATCCAGTGTGGGGATTTGCACAAAAGTGCACTCTCAACACAATGTTAAAACGATGTCAGCGCCTCCTTTTCAGACAGCAACAACCTCCCTCATTTCTCAGGGCTCCACTCCATTGAGTCCCCTCCTCCAACCCTATAGCCCCTCCTCTCTACCCACAATCTCCTCCTATCCATTCCAGAGGGCCCTACCCTTCAATTTGTAATCCCCACGCCCTACCCTCTGCCCCCGCATTCCCAGGTCCAGCCTTCCCCCAGCCCCCACCCAAACCACCAATATTCTGCCCTCAAGCCTCTCCCCTCACGTAACACCCCAATTCTCAAGTCCCGCCCTCCATCCTAGGACAGCCACCACCTTCCCCTCTCCCGGGAGCTCTGGGCGGGCTGAATGACGGGCCACCAGCCTCACCTTGACTCGGACCCGCACCACCTCTCGCTCCTCCTCCTCAGCTGCCGCCGCCTGGGCTCCCCCACCAGGCGGGGGCGCTCCGGAGCCAGCCAAGTCCGAGGACCCAGAGGCCGTCGCCATCCTGCCACCACCCACCTCGGGGTGGCAGTTGACCGTTGCCCCCTACCCTTGTGCGCACGTCAGAATGCGGGCACCCGCGGCCCCACCTTGTGCCCTGGCGCAGGCGCAGAGGGCGCCACGCGACCCTACCCACCCCCCGCTTGGCACAGGGAGGAGGTCACCTCTGCGCTTGCGCAGTGTGCTGTTGCCAAGAGCCCCGCCCCCCAAAGCCGGGCATTGTGCGTCACTTGAGCCAGTGTGCAGGCGCTTACTGAGGCCCCGCCTCCCTCGTCCTTGATTTGGTCACTTTGCTTCCGGATTCACCTAGGTGTGTGCTAACGCGGCGACCTATTGGGGCGAGAAAAGTGGGCGGGGAAAGGAAGCTAATGCGCGATAACGTCAACGCCCCACGTCTGCCCCAAGTCGCCTGTGTCTCTGCTTAGAGATGACGTCATCTATTTAAATCATTTCAAACGAATCTGCTGAATGGAAGAATAATCCTTTTCCCACAATCTTTTAAAAAATAGCTTACACGTTATGAAAATTCACGGACCTGTACATTTAGACTTTTGCTGTTTCTGCCTGCATGTTATACTTTAATAAATAATTTACCCATAAAAGCCATTTGTATGCTCTGTGGACAAGTTTGCCTCTGTTTTTATTGAATCTTTACAACACGTTGAAGTCAGTCCTGTTATTAAACGGTGTGTGCCCACAAAATATCAGCTGAATACTGGACATATTTTAGACTCCTTTGAGAAAGTTTATGTACCACAAAATGCAAAAAGCCATTCTCATTTTACTGTACAACGTCTCTATGGTTTGGACAAAATACATGCTGCTCTTAAAAATGTAATTTGTAACCAAGGAGTCCTGTAAGGTACCTGGACTTCAGCTATTGCTGCAGTATTGTAGGATGTTACCTTTAATGTTACCTTTTAAGAGAAGTCTCCTTTTCTAAAACACTTCTTGTGGCACTGCCAGGTTTTCTGATGGAAACAAGGACTTTGAAAGTTGCTTTTCATTAAAATTATCATAGAGTGGAATGAGCAAAACATTAGCCTAGAACTTGGAATTTATCCTGAGGGCCCTGGAGCACAGGCTTATGATGTGTTCAGATGCCCCTGTCTTGGTTGTGGAGAAACCTCTGGAAAGAAATATACTGGAAGCAAGAAGAGCAAAAAGGAGGTCCTTGCCATAGTGCAGGGGAGAATTTTCTCTTTCATTTGTCCATTCTTCCATTCAACAAAGTGTATACCAGATAGTGTAAATATATTCATCTAATCTGCACAAAAATCCTGAGGTAGGTACTATCATTATCAGCATTTTACATATGAAAGCACTGAATGAAGGTCATGGGAAAACATGCTCAAGATCAAAGGGATAGTAAATAGGACAGAGAGAAGAGAGTGCAATGGACAGAAGGTGGGGCGGTGCCTGCTGTGCTTGAGGGAGAGCAAGGGCACCATCATGCCTTAAGTAAACAATGAGGTTAAGTGATGGATCTGAGGTGAGAAATTAATGCAGGGCTTTGGGTTAACAGTGAGGCACTTCTCAAAAAGTGACACTGTAGGCTCAAGCAGAACCAAAATTTAAACTGAAGTCCTGCTCTGCACAGGTCACCTGGAGCCCATCTACAGGTATCTGCAGGTTAATATGGCAATCTCCACAAAATTCCTCTAGTACCGATTTGTTTTATGACTGCAGGTCTTTGAGGTTAAAGACAGAGACTGCTGGATGAGCAATAGGGGTCTGTAGGGTGAGGGGTATCTGTGGGTACATAAGTGGTCTGTGGGGTGAGTAAAGGGATGTCTGTGGGATGGGTGATAAGATATGGTGTAAGTGATGGAAGCTCTCTGGGGTAATTGGGGATCTATAGGGTGAGTGATGGGGAATGTAAGGTAAATAGATTCTTCAAAGTCATTATGGGGAGTTTACAGAGTGAGTGATTGAGAGATCTATGGTGAGTGATAAGAGACCTATGGGATAAATGATAGGGCATTTTGTAGAAGAGTGATAAGGTTTGTGCAATACATGATGGGGGATCTATGAATGAGTCATAGAGTTGTACGTAATGGAAGGTCTCTTGGGGCAAGTGATGGGGTCTGTGGTGTGAGTGATGGAGGTCTGTGAGGTGAATGATTCTCTCCGTCAATGGAGCAAATGAAAGGCTGTTTGTGGGGAGAGTGATGGGTATCTTAGGAGTTAATGATGGAGTATATGGGGTAGTGGAGTGACTTTTGTGGGGGTCTCTGGTGTGAGCGATGGCAATCTTTAAGGTAGTGATGGGGTTCTTTGGATGAGTAATAAGGGGATATATGGAGTTAGTAATGGGGTATTTGTGGGATACCTGATCAGGAGATAAGAGGCTGAGTAAACTGAAGAACTTAGATTTGGAAAATTCTCAGCCTGACCATATTTCAAAACAAGAAAGGTTATATTCTGGAGAGAATGCCAAGGGTGTGGATGGACGATCATGCCTTAAAAGACTTTACAGATGTGATTCATGGATCTAATTAACCATCAGGGGAACCAGTGGGGTCAGTGATTGAAAGTTGTGAGGTCATAGGTTCGAGGTCTATGGAATGATGATGCTGGTCTATGGCTGAAAGGATAGTGGTCTGTGAAATGAGTGCTGGAAGGATCTATAGTGTCAGTCATGGGGCATCTTTGGGGTTAATAATTAAAGATCTCTCAGTATAGGGTCAAGATCTTTATTTCCTGATTAAGAGTTCCTCAATAGCCGGTGTTTAAGCCTAGTTCATCACTCTTTAGTTCTGCTTGCTCTTAGCTTTTGGGGCTTTGGCACCAGTATGCTCTGGGCATGAGCAAGTTGCTTTATAGAAGCCAGTATGAGGGGTCCAGGCAGTGCCAGCCACAAGGCATTCAAGAAGACAAAGTAAAACCAGAAGTAGAGTGGGTGGCCCAGCTCTCCGTGCTGGAATCCATCACGGTACTCTGTCAGGAAATAGAGCACATCTCCATATACCTGACCTGTGGGAGGTAGAAGGAGAAGGAAACTCTGTAAGGAGGAGGAACAATTCCAAGCCATTTTCCAAGTTATTAGAGCTCAGGATTCCCAAATTCAGAGACATAAAAGTTCTGAAATCACATGACTGAAGATTTGAGAAATCAGAAATGTGAGAATTCCAGAAATCAGAAGCTGAGACTTTCTGAACTCAAGAGTTCATGTCTCCAGAATTTAAGCTCAAAATCCTTTCATTCAAGACAGCTCGGGATTCTAGGACTAAAGAGAACTCACATTTCCAGAAAGCTAACAACATAAGAACATAAGAGGACTGAATCTCAGATGAAGGAAGCTCAGAATCTTGATTCAGAAGAATGCAGGGGTTTCCCACCATCATGGGCCACCTCATGTAACTGTAACCCTCATGAGAGACTTTGTGATGGAGTGGGAGGAGAAATGAACTCTCCTGGATTGAGAACACAGGCCTGGAGGGGCATGGCTGTTCCAAAACCTCAGGGAGTTTGTCATTCAGTCTGACTCAGCCCTGGATGGGCACAATTGAGAAGTCCCACCCACAGGAATGCCCCCATGTCTGTAGATCCCCCATCAAGCCCTCAAGCACCCATTGTGGGCCTTCTCCTCACCCCCAGAGACCACAAGCTGTAGGACAAAGCGGAGGGGTTGCTGGCGGAGAAAAGCGATCACCACCCACAGGCTGAGTGGTCCTCACAGGTAAGCCGTGATGGTCTCCATGCATATTATGAAGTTATCATCCCTGCAAGAGAAAGGATGGAGGGGGCACTGGCATTACTGTGCTCTACCTACAAGGCACCCCTTAATGCTCCCTGACTTACCTCCCCCCAAAACAATGCAGGTCCCCCTTGACAAACACTTACAGGATGTATCGGCTGTCTCCCTTGGCGTACTCTTTCCCTGAAGAAGACAAGAAACTTACATGAAGAACATCAGCAGGAAAAGGAAGTCAGACTTGTGACAGCCGAGGGCTCATATAAGAAGGCAGGCTTTATAACCTCCCCATGCCTCAGTCTCCTCATCTGTGAAATGGGGCAGCTGTTTTTATATGTATATAAGATAATGTGTGCAAATCTGACACAGAACATTAAGTGTTGCTGTGATTGTCTTGTATTCAATAAATGTTTGTGGAATAAAACCAGGCAGGTGTAAATGATGGAGTGAGGAAAGTAGCCAATGAGAGAAAGAGAGAGCTCGAAGGTGAACAGATAAGTAAATGAAAGAGTAAGCAGAGATCACTAAGGAAAAGATAGATTACCCAATATAAAAATAGACAGGAGACTGAAATAGGTTTTTCACAAAACCGGATTCTAAATGGTCAATAAACACATGAAAGGTACTTATTAATCACTAAGGGAAAGCAAATTAAAACCATAATGAGATATCACTCACATCCACTCGAAGGACTAAAATTTAATAAACACCCGGTCATATCAAGTGTTGATGAGGATGTGGAAAAACTAACTCTAATATACCGCTGGTGGGAATATAAAATGGTGCAGCCATTCTTGAAAAGTTTGGCAGTTTTTCATAACATTAAACACACATCTACCACAGGACCCAGATATTCTACTCCTCCACATCTACCCAAGAGAAACAAAAGCAGATCTTCACATAGAGACTTGCAGAAGAATGTTCTAGCAGATTTATTCATGAAGCCAAAAAGGAATACTGTTCATAACAGCAAAAGATTAGGGGAAATACCTATTAATACTGGAAAAGTCAAATAATTCTGTAACATTTATGCTTTCAAACTCTTCATAAACTTATGATGAGTGTCCTCATAAAAAAAAAAAAAGCAAAGTTCAGAAGCAAAGTTCATTTTAAAAAAAAAAAGCATGCTACCATTTATACAAAAGGAAAAATTAAAATGATGATGATGATGATGATAAAGTTATATGGCATGTATTATCTGCCAAACATTGTTCTAAGTGTCTTACATGTACTTGGGTATGACTATTATCCCTCTTCTACAGTTGAGCAAACTGAGGCTTATGTGTGTAATTTATGTGTAAAACCCTGAAAAGAAACATAAGCAATTATTTGGGGAAACTTGGTGGATAGAAGGTAGATTTTTACTGCATACCTCTAAATGGCTTCATTTTGGACCCATGTGAATATACATGCAATAAAAGTTAAATAAATTTTAAAAATTTATTTTAAACAAATGGAATAAGAGTTGGTGGGTAGGTAAACATCTAAGCCAATCCCTGTCCAGGAAATTCCCTTCCACAGCATACTCAAGAACCCAGGACTCACAGAGTTGAGATAAGATGGCTTGGTCTCCAAGAAGGTCCGCGTGGTAGAGGCTGAACCAGCCCTCAATCACCAAGTGAATGAACCCACATACTGCAAACCAGCACAGGGACAGTCTCCGCCAAGTCCCAAGTGGGACGACCGCAGCACGCCCTGACAATTGCCATGTGGTCACAACTAAGACTCCAGAGACGGAGAAGAGGCCAGCCAGGATATGCCAGGTGGGGCAGTCATTAGGCACAAAGTTGTCTAGTCTCAGGTGCTGAGGCCAGTAGGGGTGCGTGGGGCTGGCGTTGGTGGTCATGTCTTTGTAGGCTGATGGTGGTGTGTGGATATGTAGAAAAGAGAATTAAAAAAAAAAACCTGAACAAATACAAAGGCATAGAATGAGATCATAAAATCATATCCAAATAGTTTATTATGACAAGAAATGTAAGTGGACTCAATTAACTGATTAAGACTGACTCAATTAAAAAAATCTAATTATATACTATTTTAAAAACATGAACATAAGGCCACAGAAAAACTGAAAGCTTGTTCCTGCCCTCTGGGAGCCATATGATATGGTAGACACAGGAACCAGAACAGGTCCCAGCTCTCATTGATCTCATTGGGTAAGATAGGAACCAGGCCTAGTCTCTGCTCTCATTGGTCACAGTCTGGTGGTCAGACACAAGAATCAGACTAGGTCCCAGCCCTCATTGGTCATGCTCTGGCGAAGGAGACACAGTAACCAGGCCTGATCCCTGCCCTCAGGAGTTACAGCCCGCTGGGGGAGACACAGGAGCCAGGCCCGGTGCCATGCCTCCCAGGTCTGCTAGGGGAGATTTGCAAGGGTCACTGTCTTGCATCCTGCAACGTAAAGCTATTACCCTCCCCATAGTTCTGGAAACTGCAGGACAGACAAAAAAGATGACTAATCAGAACTACACCTTCAGGTTCAGTGTATGGGATTATCCGACCCCTCCCGAAATTGCTCACCCTGCAGCCAACCCGCAAAAAAGAGGAGAGTGGAGAGCAGGGGCCTTGCGCCGGGAGCTTAAAGAGGAGCTAAAGAGCTAAAGGGAGCTAAACAGGAGGGACAAATACAGAGACCACCCATCCGAACTAGAACCCTCTGGTTCAGCTGCCCGATGAGAAGGCAGATCTTTTGCAGTCCCGACAACCGCGCAGTAGCCGACCGCCCTGCGCAGGCGCGTCGGGGTGGTGAGGGTGGCAAAACGGCGGGGGAAGTGGGGATGGGGGAAGGGTCTCGCGCAGGCGCGCCGAGGGCTGGCCATTTAGCAATTCCGAGCTAAGGGATGGAAAGGCAGTTCAGGCGGAGGGCACTCACTCAACAGCGCGTTTGCAGCGGCCTCTCCCACAGGTTCCCGGGTCTCACTAAGATCGGTCGCTGGCTCCGAAATATCAATACTTCAAATCCAACCCCTCACAGGTTCCGCCTTATGGAACTGGCCAATGGAGGAGCTGGAAAGGAGGCCCTTGCTGCTCTCAGCCAATAGTTATTGTCTGTGTGCCGCCGACCCCGCCCTCACGCGTGGTACCATTTTTTGCTGCGGAGAAGCCACGGTTGGTGGGCGTTTTCAGCCAGAGGCCAATCTGTGGCAAGTCTTGGCTTCAGTTTCCCTAACCGCTTATCCATCCCATCAGAAATCGGGTGTTTACCCGCTGTTGAGTCAGCATTGCGTTGCCCTCATTTGTAAAAGCAGAGCAACCAAAACTTTCCCCAGATCAATCTTTAATCCTAACCTCCCAAATGGGCAAGGAAACAATACAAATAAGTCCTGGTGACTCAGCAGTAAAGAATCCACCTGCAATGCAGGAGATGAAGGTTTGATCCCTGGGTCGGGAAGATCCCCTGGAGAAGGGAATGACAATCCACTCCAGTATTCTTGCCTGGGAAATCCCATGGACAGAGGAACCCGCGGACTACAGTCCGTGGTGTTGCAGAGTTAGACCCGACTGACAGACACATCAGATCTTACTGCTACCTCCGCCTCTCCCTCAGGCCATCGCCATCCTGACTTCAAGTTAGAAGAACCAATCAAAACCCAAGTCCCTCAGCCTTGCTGACCAATTGACACGGAGGCCCTCAAACCCCCTGTGCCAACTCTTAAGAGTGAATTGAAACTCTATAACTCTAACCCAGTGGGCACCCAGACTATTCAGTCAGTCTCCAGACCCAACCCAGGCCTTCTATCCAATTAGAATCCACACCCCTCAGTCCTAAGGACCAATAGGCATCAACTCTTCATCAGTCTTGCTTTTCCTCCACTGTCCCTGTCAGGGCAACCAGTTAGAATGGGAATTCCTGTTTTTCAGCCAATTAGAACAATTAGAATCAGACCTCCCCCACATCCAGGTATACAATCTGTCCTGGTCCCACTCAGACCTAGCAGTGCTATCCTCAGGCTCATCATTCAATCATGAATGATAATAAATGAACTACAAACCAATCACAACCTCCCTCTTCATGGTTTCTAGCTTCCAAACCTTTATCCATGCTGTGTCCCCTTCCTAATTCATTTCTATTCCCCACTGAGCAGTGAAGAAAGAGGCTTTTGTATATTTCCTACTTTTATTTGATAATAACAAACTGTATAAAAAGGGACAAAGAAGGCGGGGAGGCCCTGGGTCTCCCCCTCTCTGCTTCCCCAAGCATCCCCCACCCCTAGGCCCCAGGAGGGACCACTCCCTTCCCGCCTTGTGGTGGGGTGGGGATTGAGAGGCATGGAAATGGTGTGTGTGTGTTTGTGTATGGGTGTTGAGGGGGGTCAAGGATGGAGAGAGGGTCAGGAATTAGAGGGCCTTCCCTCATCACCCATCAGAGCTGGCACCCTGAGGAGGGGTCTTGAGGGAGCTTGTGATGGTCCACAGATGTGTCTCAGCCTATTAGACAGTAGAAGATCCAGCATCCAAAAGTGACCCAGTGACTGGCCCAGCTGAGCTCTGACCACTTGTGGACCGTGTATGCCATGCCGTAGCCCTGTGGGAAAGAGGTGACGGTTGGTCCCACTCAGCAAGAATAAAGATCTCAGGAAAACCCATCCTTTGCTCAAGGATGTTTCTGTGACTCCACTGCAACCCTGAGTGAGGCCCCAGAGAAGAGATTGAGTGCATATGAAAGGTAAGCAGACTTAGTCTTTTTTCTTTTGTGTTTTCTCCTCTTTTAAAAAAAAAATTTAAATACGAGACAAGGCAATCCCACTTTCTGACCTGTACTCTCCCTTATATATAAAGAGTTCCTAGAAATTGAGTTTTTAAAAAGACAGACATTAGCAAAGGAGGTGAATAGGCCATTTTCAGAAAAGGAAAAAAAATGAAATCACGCTTAAACATATCAAAAGATACTCAGCCTCATGCATCACCTCCCTCCACTCAAACTGACAAATGTATCTGTGAAGTCTGAGAGGCACTCTGTTATTGTTGCGACAAACAGGATCACACACTGCTGGTGGGAGGGTGAAAAGGTAACTTCTCCATTGCTATCAAGACTAGATCCTATAGTTCTCTCTGCTCCTCTGTGAATCTACATAGATGTGACGTTATTACTTGCTGTAGCATTACTTACAATAGAAAAGGAGTGGAAAATCACCTGGGTGTTCACTGATAAGGGACAAACTATATTATGTAACAATGGAAAAAATGAATGAGGATACTCTGTGTCTTTTTTAAAAAAATTATTTGGCTGTGCCAAGTGTTAGTGGGAGTATGCATTATCTAGTTCCCTGACAGGATCAAACCGAGGCCCCCTGCATTGGAAGCATAGGGTCTTAGCCACTGGACCACCAAGGAAGTCCCTACTCTATGTCTTAATGTGGGAAGTTTTCAGGAATTATGTGAAAAAAAGCAACATGTAGCACAGTGTCATTCATGTGTTACCTTTAGGGTAAAAACCAGGGGGAGGGAATTAAAAATATTTTTATATCTGCTTATTATGCTTATATTTTAGAATAATAGTTCAATAAAATGAACAAAAGTGGGTACCCATAAGAGGATGGAAGTAAGACGGTAGGAATAAGACTTTCCTCTGAATATCTTGTACACTGTTTTTTGTTTGAACCATGTGATATGCATTAACTATTTTTTTTTTAGCTCTGCCTCGAGGATTGCAGGACCTTAGTACCCTGACCAGGGATTGAACCTGGGCCCCAGCAGTGAAAGTGCATGTGCTAACCACTGGACTGCCGGGGAATTTCCTGCATTAACTGTTTAATAAAAAACCCAAAATTTTATTTAAAAAGAAGCAAAGCCCAGATTTTATACATTCAACCTGAATGAAAAATCAAAAATTGTTTTTAATGACAAAATATAAAGTTTTATTTTCAATTAAAAATTGAACGAAGGAAATTCCTGGTGGTCCAGTGGTTAGGACTAGGTGCTTTCACTGCTGGGGCCCAGGGTTCAATTCCTGGTCAGGGAACTAAGATCCCACAAGCTGCATGGCATGGCCAAAAAAAAAAAAAAAAAAAAAGAAGCAAAAGCTGGATCCTGTTAGTGCCATATGAATAAACATTACTTTCAAATTGTTTTTCATTTAAAGAGGAGTAAAACCTGGAATGTGCATACTCTACCTGAATAAAAATAGTACATACATTTTAACATACACTTTTAAAGTAGAATCCAGGATTTGCACAATCAATATAAGTAAAACTATTTTTAACAAATTAAATAAAGAAAACTTGCGAGTTCTACCTAAGTAACAATATGATGAAATAATTAACTTTAAAAAAGGAAAACTCGGATTTTGTATTCTATCTAGAGAAAATAAATTTTATAAATAAAATAAACATATTTTGCACACTTCATCCAAGTAAAAGACCCAACAGTATCAATCAACCAGAGGGACAATGGGAGAGAAGGACAAAGGACAAGCTGGAGACACTAGATACAAGGTCCCCATGTCTTGTCCTCCACACCTTTGTTCTTATGGTTCCGATGAGCAGGTAGCACATCCCTGGGTGACCCCCAGCCCAGGGCCCCCCCCCCCCACCTTACCTGTTCCTCTGTGGTGTCGTCCACATCAACATCAAACAGGGAGCCCAGGTAGGCCAGGTGGAAGATGGCCAGGGCCCCAAAGAGCAGGTTTAAGGCTCGCACCCCCAGGCCCTGTGGAAGACAGATGGATAAGCCTGGCAGCTGGACCTAATCACTGTCCTCTAATCCCATTTGGGCAGGTGCTCCCAGGGTAACACTCTAGGCGCAGGAATAAGGATGTCCAGGGCAGTCTCCACCAGAGTATGAAAGAAATGGTTCTGATCCTCCTGTGGGAGCTCAAGGGGTATCCAAGGATGAGGATGCTGTTAGCTTGAGAACATCCAAATTGGGGGAGATTCAAGCATTCAGGCAGAGGAAGAAGAATGGGGGGTGGGGCTTTGAGTTGGGGGTTTATGGTGATAAACATTGGCTGTCTGGTTAGAGGCAAATCTGAAATTCTCCATACTTCTTGTTGCCAAAAGAATGAGAAAAAAAGACACAAATCAAAGCAAATCGCTACTATGACCTACATGGCCCACCTCTCCCCCTCTGACTCACTCTGCTCAAGCCATCCTGGCCTCCTCACTATTCCTCAAATATTTCAGGCACTCTCCCATCTCAGGGCCTTTACTCTGGTTGTTCCCTTTGCCTGAAATGCTCCCCTTCCTTACCTCCTTCAGTTAAAGAACTCAAAAGTCACTTCCTCACTTAAACTTGAAACGACTCACCCCTGATACTTCCCTCTCCCCTTCCCTTATGTATTTTCTCCTTGGCACTAATCACAATCTAACAAGCTACTACACTTTACTGACTTATTTTTTATTTACTGTCTTCCCTGTTAAAATGTTTGCCCCAGAGGGCTGAGATTTTGGTTTATTTTGTTCATCACTGTGTCTCCAGCACCTAGAACAGTGCCTGGTGCCAGGAGGTGCTCAACACATGTTCACTGGGAAAATAAACACTAGGTGGGTATACAGCAGTTGCTTGATACATTCTTATTAGAGAGATGGATGCCAGTGAATAGAGGTGAGGTTATGAACATGGTTCAGGACTGGAAGAGAAAGCTGGGCACCCTGAGACAGATAAAAGGTGGAAAGAGAAGTAATTTTTTTGGGCGGGGGGGGGGGGGAGTTGACCACATGGCTACCTAGGCTGAATCCTCACCAAGCGATGCTGGTGTGAACAGTCTGGTGGGCACCGTTTAGATAAGACACAGGCACTGAGAATCCGAGCCAGGCGCTTTCGCAGAACTAGGGCAGATGAGGGGGAGGGGAAGGTAAGACTGTCAGGTTAGCCTCAGGTATCAGTGGTTCCAGCCCACCACCAGCCAACACCAGCCACCCGTCCCATCTGCTGGGTTGGGTTCTGCACTCACCATGCTCCACGTAAGTGATAAATGCCAGGGACAGCAGTACTGCAGCCAGGTGGAAGCTGAAGCCCTGGGGTGGGGTTGGGGGCAGTGAGGTGAGTGAGCAGGAGGCCCCACCACCCCCACCCAGCTACCACCCTGATCCCACTCTGCTCTGCTCACGTGCAGGAGGGCACTGGCTGTATAGGTGACCAGCACGGCTGAGAAGGTCCCCAGGTGGAGAGCATTCTTGAAAACATCTACGGGGATGGGGGGAGAGGTGGGGCAACAGTCTCCTGAGCTTTTCCTCGGCCCTTCCTGGGGGGCCATTAGGGTAGGGTGAGGATACCCACAACCTCTCAGGGCCCCCAGGATGAAGTCTCTCTATAATGGCCTCCAATTTCACATTATCTAAACTTAGCTCCTGATTGTCCCTCCCAACCTGTTCCTCCTGTAGTCTTTCCAAGTGTAACCAATGTCAACTAAACCCTTCCAATTCATCAGGACCAAAAGCCTCATTATCACCTTTGATCTGCTCCTCCCCTGACTCCTATAAGCAAACTCTTAGCATATCCTGTCAGTTCCAGCTTTGGAGTTTATCACTGCTGCCCTCCCCAACACCCTGTCTTTCCTCACAATAGCCAGAGGATCCTGTTACAACCCAAGGCAGCCTGTGGCTCTCCTCTACTCATACCCCTGCTCTGTCTCTCTCAGAGAAAAAGCCAAAGTCCTCCCCATGGCCAGAGAGACCCTATAGGACTAGGCTCTGTCACCTCTTGGACCTCACCTCCTACCACTCATCCCCTTGTGCACTCTGCTTCGGCTCTACTGGTCTCCTCACTGTACCTCAAATGTGCCAGGTATACACCTGCCTCAGGGCCTGTGCACTGCTGTTCCTGCCATCTGTTACATTTCTCCCACATTTATTTGCATTGATTGCTTTCTCACCTCTAAGTCTTTGCTCAGACTAGCTCCTCAATGAGACCTTCTCTGGGTGATTTATTTAAAATTGCATCCACTCCCACCCACACATTCCTAACACTCCCAGATCATCTTCACCTTCTCTCTTTATTTTTCTTACCACAGCACATATCACCACCTGAACTACTGTGTATTTTTTAAAATTATACTGCTCCCCCAACAAAAATGTCAACTCCACAAGGACAGGAGTTGTTTGGGAGGTTTTTTGGTCCATACTATCTTCAACTTGTATGAATGTGAAAAGGGGTGTGGGTTGATGACTGCCAGCCCTCTTGGAGTGATGACTTTGTGACTCACAGTTATTTAGCCAATAAGACATGGGCAGGTTCCAACTTGTAACAACTTCCACCATAGACCGGGGCAGCTCCACATTCAGTGGCTTAGAGACTGTCAGGTCCCTGTGGGAAAAAGAGACACGCAAACTCATTTGGGATTTAACCCACCTGAGAGTCACACTTTTGTTCTTAGCTGTTCCCTCCCCTGGGAGCATCCCCCCCTCCTCCCTGACGCTCCTCTAGGCAGCACCCTGTGGGAGATGGACCCCCCCCCAGCCCTCCCCACCATTCCAGGTGATCCTTCTCCTCGGTGAAGCCAGCCCCTGCCAACGTGGCCGTGGCTTCGGACAGAAAGCCCACAAAGTAGTTGCTGAAGTGGAAGGAGACAGCACTCTCGTAGGCTCGCAGCCACCTGGGGGAAAAGGAGCCAGAGAGAGAGGCATCATGCTCAGGTCCAGGTGTGACACACCCCAGTTGCCAGCATCCCTGGCCCCACTCCGTAGACTCACCTTACCATGGTGCCCCTAGGGGTCAGGAAGGCAGCAGAGAAGAAAGGAAAGAGAGTCAGAGAGGCCCTGGAAGCTGGTCTGCGTTGTTCATCAACAATACAAACAGAAACGTGGCAGCAAAAGAGGTGAGAGTCATGCTATGATAGTCACACACATCCATCCTTCCATGCCCTGTTGGTCAGTTTCAGGTGGCTCAAATTGATGTGTGAGCTGCTCTATGATATGACATGGTCCCACGGCCTCACCTGGCCAGACATCCAGACCCAGCCACTGTTAGAGGCTGACCTCACAGCTACATGGGCAGACACACATACTATCAGACTCCCAGCTCTCTGACCAGATTCAGTGACCATAAGACACATGGAAGTCCTTTAATTAGGCTCAGAGATCATCAAGCACCCAGTTATGTACACATACACAATTCTACACTTAAGACAGTCATCCTGTCAGTTGTATAATCAGACATGGTCAAAGACAGGCAACATCTTCCACTGGAAAAAGTGTAGGTTCTGGATTCAGGCCTGGGATTAATGTCTGGCTGTAGTTGGGTGACAGTGGGCAAGTCATTCCACCTTTCAGAGCCTCATTCAGCATCAGACACAATCAGCGGCCAGTGAGGAGGGGAGAAGTTCATGTAATCAAAGAGCTGCGTGAAATCCTAGTCACACCAGGGGTGGATGGTCAGTCCTGCCCCTCCGTTGGACAATACTGAGGAGCCAGAGAAGGCAGATCCATTGGCAGAATCATCACAGACACACACACAACACATTACAGATCCATTCCCAGCCACAGTTAGAGACAAGCCAGGTTTATCCTATCTATTGATAGCCACATGTTCCCATCATAGACAACCGCACAGCCAGCCAGCCAGTCAGAACTCCAGTCCCACACAAGGAGTCCCTGGCTGACAGGCAAAAACCCACACACACTTCTAGCCAGTGTCACAGACAGGTCAGCATCCTGTCTGTGGATATGTTGGTCAGCTAACCAACACATATCTGTTGCTGTCTATTGCACTCATATAACTTGCTTCTAATGGTGGAATAGCAGAACAGATGGACAGACAGACACAGTATGTAATGGAGGATCTACTGTACATGGAGTTATAGGGCCAATCATGGTCAAACCAGAGCCTCAGACAAGCACTCACTCACTGGGTAGATGGTCGGACAGTATCAGACTCACAGAACCAGTCAGTTACAGACTATGCCCCCACGCCCCAGTCAGCCCCACTTGCCGTCAGCACCTGCCCTCATTTACCTGACTTTGCGTTTCTTGCTGTAGTAACAGAAGACAGACAGAAGCATTAAGAGACAAGCTCAGAGCTGGGGAGACCCCAGGTCCCTCCCCAACCCCCTCAACTGCTGGGCAGAGGCCTCGAAGGTTGTGCTCACTTGCGAAGGAGGCGGTCACCATCGAGGGGAATGAAGTACGGGAAGAGGTAGGGCCCCACACAGGTGGACAGCACAAGGCACAGCAGGGCCAGCGCCAGGCTCCGCGCTGCCTTCTGCAGCCATCGGCGGCTCTGTGGGGATCAAGGCTCCATGAATACTGCCTCAGGGTGGCTCCCATGGTCCCTGCCCACCTGTCCACCCAGGGCCTCACCAGCGGGCGACCTTGGACGGCCTGTAGGTAGCTGTGGAAGGATATCCAGGGCCCGAACACGATGGTGCCCACGAAGTAGAGGTAGCCCATGAACTCCACAGGCGAGGGCACTGCGCCCACTTCGCCCCTGTCCAGGTCGAAGCCCAGAGACACCGCCTTCATGGCCACGATCATCTGGGCCCCTACATGTGGTGCCCATGGTCAAGTGGATGAGAAGAGAGCAGGTAGCCATGGGGGGATGGGGGGATCACCAGGTGAAAGGCGGTAGGAAAGAAGAGTGCAGGGGTGGAGAGGTGGGCACAGGGTCAGACAGGCAGTGGAGCAGGTGGGCCCAGGACCGGCAGACGTTCTGACTCTATAGAGAGTCAGGCACGGACATGAGATGGGACAGACAGATGGGGTGGGGGAAGAGGCATGGTAGAGAGAAACACAGACGTGAGGGGAGTCTGAGGGCTGCGTGTCCAGTGAGCTAGGCAGATGAGGGAGAAGCATGGGGAAGGAAAGAGACGGGGGTGGGTTTAGGAGAGGTGGAGCGGGGCTGCAGGGCCGGGGCAGGGGACAGAGCCAGGGCTGCCTACCTCGCATCTTGTGCCATGTCACGGTATCCACCATGTGCATCTCACTGAGGAAAAAGGTGGTGATCTTGGCCCTATGACTCCCCTGGCCTCAGACACGGCAAAGGGGGGAAACCGAGGTGCAGAGAGGGCATCTTTTCCCTGCCCTGCACAACCTCATGGAGGAAGAGTTCTCCAGGGCTCCCTCCTCCAGGGGGAGCTCAAGTCCCACCTGTCCAGTGTAGCCCTTTGGAAAAAACAAGTCTCCCAGATTTCCACCGCCTCCAGAAACATCCTCTGCCCTCCCTGTCCTGGACAGTCTCATGAGGACTGTGAGACTGGGGACCCACCCACGCCCACCCACTCTTCTGCTGATGGTACAGGGATGAGGACTCACGCCCATACCCCATAAGCAGGTAGATGAGGATGGTGACGGAGAGGAAGACGCCCCGATGGGAAGAATGTCGGCAGAGGAACAGCACGAGGTAGCACAGGAGGCTGAGCAGCACGACCCAAACCATGTGCAGCTGGAAGAAGTGGTAGAGGCTGAAGAAGCCACCTGCCACGGTGCTTGCATGCTTCAGGTAGGATGGCAACCCTTTGGGTGAAAGAGAGAACATGACAGGGAATTAGAGGAGGGTTGGTAGAAGGGCAACCTGGGCAGAGTTCACAGCTCAGGCAAAGGCTTAGAGGTTGGAATGTGGTGGGATTGCAGGTGACACAAAGCAGGTTTCGGGGAGCTGGGGAGGTGGCTTGGGTTTAAAGAAAAGAGACATCTATAAAGGTTATTTTGGGAACCCTGGAGGAAATCTGAATAACTTATATTGGATAACACTATAGCATTGAGATTAAATTTCCTGAGGGGTGATGGTTGAGGCTATGGTTGTGGGGGGAAGATGTCCTTATTCTTGGGGGACACGTGCAAAAGGACTTGGGGTGAAGTGCAGCAGGTTATTCAAGTGATTCAGGAAGATGATCGAGCAATCAACAGAGCGAGCTAATGTGGCAGGATGTTGACAGTTGGAGAATCAGGTGATGCATATATGAGTGTTCATTGTACTATTCTTTCAACTTAGCTTTGCAGTAACTTTGAAATTTTTCAAAATGATAAACCTGGGGAAAAATAAAACATCCATTTAAGATAAAAGAACAAGAAAAAAGAAAGTGTAGAACTTCTGAGTCTCAGATTTCCAAAATTCTCAGCATCCTATAGGAACCTTGGGGACTTGGAATCTTATCTTTTAGATAAAGGCATGCCCTGATTTGTGGAAACATTTCAGAATCTTAGAATCCAGAAATCTTATTATGATTCTATAAATCCAGAATGCCAGCATTTTGGAAACATAGTGCGTGAGAATTTCAATGTATCAGAATCCCCAAACCCAGTAACATGGTACTTTGGGATACATGGTACTTTTCATAGCCCTGTGGCATGTGCATTTCAGAATTTTATAACCTTGGGATGTAGGCCTTTCAAGATCCCAAGAGTCAAGAACCTTAGCTTTCAAGAGTCCCAGAACCCAGGGATACTGAAAGGCATGGTTTGGCATGGCAGGATGAGACTTGGTGCATGGGGTGGCCAGGTTAGTAGGATGTGGGGTGGTAGAGTGAGGCTTAGCCTGGTGGGATGTGGTAGGCTGGACATATAGGAGCCTGGCTTGGCAAGATGTGGCAGAATAAAGTGGGCCTTGGTATGGATAAATGTGGCAGGTGTGATATGGCTTGGCGTGGTGGCCCATGGTGGGGCAGGCACTTACCAAGCCTCCAGAGGAGGCGGCAGCCAAGACAGATGGCAAGGAGCAGCCAGATCTGGTCAAGGCCCTGCTGGGCAGTAGGCAGGAGACAGTCCTGCAGGAGCTGCTGGAAAAATTCCTGGCGGCTGAAGGTGGCCATTGTGGACCCCCACGGATGGATGGACAGATGGATAGACCTGCCAAAGGAGGGACACAGAGGAGGCTAGCTGGGATGTCCATGGGGCAGATGATGCTCAAGGGATGGATTTGAGCACTCAGATTTCAGCTTAGGGTATGGCGGGGGGAGGGTGCGAGTGTCAGGTACATCAGACTGAGCCGCCCCTGTGTGTGTATGTGTGTGTGTGTGTGGGTGTCCCGGGTGCCCATACACAGCCTGTGACCTGAGGTGAATGAAGTATCTGTGTTCTTGTACACTGGGAACAGTCCGGGTCCGACGGTGATTGAATGGTGTACATTCTAGGCCCGTATATCAAATTGAGGGGCTCCCTGGTTTGCAAGGTAGAGTCACGCTGTGTGGAGGGCAGAGAGGGAGATCCTGTGACACTCGGGGACCGTGTGCATCTCTCCTTGAATGGAGGTTGGGGGTGTCCTGTATCCTCCGCGTGCCCCATCCCACCCCCACCCGGCCGCCAACAAAGCCCTTCCCAGGCCCGGGGACTGCAGGGAGGTGGAGATGGCTGTAAGGGACACGGCAGAAGGGGGAGTTGGAAAGGTGATGGAGAGGGGGCCCTAGCACACGCACTGCAGACCCACAAGGGGAGGCCGGCTCAAGATGCAACCAGGAGAGCTGAGCGTGCACCACCGGCGACCTACCTGGCAGTAAGGAAGCTGCGGTCCAAGGGGCTGGGGACGTGCCGCCGCCGCCGCCGTCGTCGCTGCCTCCTCCCGGCAGCCTCCCCCGCAGGCCGCAAGGCCGGGACCAGCTGCAGCTCTCCGGGCGGCGCGGTGAGCGGGCCCTTTAAATCCCGGGCCGGCCCGGTCGGCCAATAAGAGAACGGGAGCGGGGCGGGGACGAAGGAGGAGGGGAGCGGGAGGATTGAGGGAAGGAGCTGGAGGTTGAGTGGAGCCGGGCGCGGAGGACGTCGGCTCGCGGAACATTGGCTCCCGCAACTTTCCGACCTTTTAGTGTGCCAGTCCCTGAAGGGTCGTGTCGGGAGGTCTTCTGACCATCCAAGAACAAACCGTCCAATCACCAAATTCCTAAACCGTGGAAGTCAAGATGGGAAAGATGGGGGAGGGAGGAGAGAAAGCCCGCTCCTCCACTCATCCGCCTCGCCCTGAAACTGCCCACCCGCGCACGTCTTCGTGACACTGTTATGCCCCCGTTTCACAGATGGGAAAATAAACCGAGGTCTCTCCTTACCCATCCTTTGAGGGAACTATGGGAATTTCCAGCCATCCCCAGCACCAAAGACCAGCCAGAAACACAAGTACAGACCGTCACCTGGGAGCACGAATTAGGCGCCTATGCGTCCCCCTAGGGACTCCCGGTGAGTACTTAGCTTATCATTGAGACTGATTTGCAGGTTGACTTCCCCACCAGACTCACCTCTGCATTGAGGGTGACCCCAGTAAATATTGAGTGTTTCCTATGAACCAGGAGGCTAGTGCAGAGCACCAATTTCCCGGTGGCTCAGCGGTAAAGAATCCGCCTGCAATGCAGGAGACATAAGAGACTTGGGTTCAGTCCCTGGGTGGGGAAGATCCCCTGGAGAAGGATATGGCAACCCACTCCAGTATTCTTGCCTGGAGAATCCCATGGACAGACGAGCCTGGTGGGCTACAGTCCATGGGGTCCTAAAGAGTCAGATATGACTTGGTGACTAACTTACAGTGTCCCCAACAATGGTTTGAATTTGGGCTCTATCTGCACCAACTCTGAGGATATATGCAGCACTTGGTGTTTGCCTCTCCTTTCCCCTAGGCTGATGAAGGGACTTTTTCCAAAGGAGCGTTTACTGGGCATGGGTTGCAAATTTAGCTATCAAGTGGAAGAAAGAAGAAAGCTAAAGTCAAGCTGGACCCCACCCTGGCCTGAGGAGCTAAATCAAACAGGTTCTAATCAGATTAATGCTTGCCTGTATGGAGCTGGGCAAGCCATACCCATTCCCCAGGCTTCAATGTCCCTTTCTGTTAAACAAAATAGTGAGATTAGCACAAAATAGTGGGAAATACCAATGGCAATTGAAAAAAAAATGTATGTCTCCTCTCTTTAAAAAATGTTAACATAAAGTTAAATAGAGTTTAAACACACAACATATATTACAAATAAAAAGTATTTAAAATAATACTATACATAATAATATTTAATAAAGTATTTATTATTGTTGTTGTTCAGTCACCCAGTCATATCTGACTCTTTGTGACCCCATGGACTGCAGCACGCCAGGCCTCTCTGTCCCTCACCATCTCCCGAAGTTTGCCCAAGTTCATGTCCATTGCATTGGTGATGCCATCCAGCCATCTCATCCTCTGACACCCTCTTCTCCTTCTGCCCCAGCATCAGGGACTTTTCCAATGAGTCAGCTGTTCACATCAGATGACCAAAATACTGGAGTTTCAGCTTCAGCATCAGTCCTTCCAATGAGTATTCAGGGTTGATTTCCCTTAAGATTGACTGGTTTGATCTCCTTGCTGTCCAAGGGACTCTCAGGAGTCTTCTCCAGCACCACAGTTCAAAAGCATCAATTCTTCGGTGCTCAGCCTTCTTTATGGTCCAACTCTCACATCTGTACATGACTACTAGAAAAACCATAGCTTTGACTATAAAGGTCCATAAGTGGGTAATTTTTTCTTTTAATTAATTGTCCTCTCAAGCCAGTCACCTCTTTTGGGGGGGTCCAAAGGTATCAATTCTTCAGTGCTCCGTCTTCTTTGCAGTCCAGTTCTCATAACCTTAGCTTATTAGATTGGCAAAAACAAAAAAATTGCCAAGCCTCAGAATAATACCATTTTTTTCTCTCTCTCTCCTTCTCTTTTTCTCTCTGTATCTATCTATAATTTTTTCTTAAGTATTTGACCGTAGTTGCAGATGTGATGCCCCTTCAATTAAATTCAGTATGAATTTTCTAAAAACAAGGACGTTTTCTTACATTCTTACCAGCAGAGTATGAGGGTTTCGATTTCTCCACATCTTCTCAAGCACTGTGTTATCTGACTCTTTTGGGTCTAGCCATCCGAGTGGGTGTGCTGATACTGTTGTTTTATAGGAAAAGGAAATCCTGGGTCACGAGCTACCTTCCTTTATCAGGTCTTTTGGATTTCTTCCAATCTGGAACAACATCTCGCTCTTCCATTAACTGACATGATCTTGATGTTTTTGAAGAGCATAGGTCACTGCTTTGGAAGAATGTCCTTAAATTTGGGTTTATCTGCTGTTATTTCAAGATTAGATTTGGATTATGCATTTTTGGCAGAATTCCACAGCAGTGACGTTGTGTTCTCCTCAGTGTCTCCAGAATCACAAAGTATTTGTTAACTCATTTAATTAATACCAACTCAGACATGTTGGTATTAGTTTTGATCATTCAATTAAGGTGCTGTCTTTCAGGTTTCTCCACCAAAATGTGCTCTTTCTCCTTTGTAATTAACATTAAGAAGTATCTTGTAGGGACATACTTTGAGAATATGTATCTCTCCTATTTTCCTCTGAACTTCCACTCACCAATTTAGCATCCATTGGTGATTCTTGCCTGAAGCAATTAGTATTATGATGGTTACTACATGATGATTTTCTTTTATTAATACATGTATAGCCAGTCCCAAAGAAAGGCAGCGCCAAAGAATGTTCAAACTACTGCACAATTGTGCTCATTTCACATGCTAGCAAGGTAATGCTCAAAATCCTTCAAGCTAGGCTTCAACAGTACATGAACCGAGAACTTCCAGATGTACAAGCTGGATTTAGAAAAGGCAGAGGAACCAGAGATCAAATTGCCAACATTCATTGGATCATAGAAAAAGCAAGGGAATTCCAGAAAAACATCTACTTCTGCTTCATTGACTATGCTAAAACCTTTGACTGTGTGGATCACAACAAACTGTGGAAAATTCTTAAAGAGATGGGAATACCAGACCACCTTACCTGTCTCCTGAGAAACCTGTGTGCAGGTCAAGAAGCAGCAGTTAGAACCAGACACAGAACAGCAGACTGGTTCAAAATCGGCAAAGGAGTATGTCAAGGCTGTATATTGTCACCCTGCTTATTTAACTTATATGCAGAGAGTACATCATGCAAAATGCCAGGCTAATGAATCACAGTTCAGTTCAGTTCAGTCGCTCAGTCGTGTCCGACTCTTTGCGACCCCATGAACCGCAGCACGCCAGGCCTCCCTGTCCATCACCAACTCCCAGAGTCCACCCAAACCCATGTCCATCAAGTTGGTGATGCCATCCAACCATCTCATCCTCTGTCGTCCCCTTCTCCTCCTGCCCCCAATCCCTCCCAGCATCAGGGTCTTTTCCAATGAGTCAGCTCTTCGCATCAGGTGGCCAAAGTATTGGAGTTTCAGCTTCAACATCAGTCCTTCCAATGAACACCCAGGACTGATCTCCTTTAGGATGGACTGGTTGGATCTCCTTGCAGTCCAAGGGACTCTCAAGAGTCTTCTCCAACACCACAGTTCAAAAGCATCAGTTATTCGGCACTCAGCTTTCTTTATAGTCCAACTCTCACATCCATACATGACCACTGGAAAAACCATAGTCCTTGACTAGACGGACATTTGTTGGCAAAGTAATGTCTCTGCTTTTTAATATGTTGTCTAGGTTGGTCATAACTTTCCTTCCAAGGAGTAAGCATCTTTAAATTTCATGGCTACAATCACCATCTGTAGTGATTTTGGAGCCCAGAAAAATAAAGTCAGCCCCTGTTTCCACTATTTCCCCATCTGTCTGCCATCAAGTGATGGGACCGGATGCCATGATCTAGTTTTCTGAATGCTGAGCTTTAAGCCAACTTTTTCACTCTCCTCTTTCACTTTCATCAAGAGGCTCTTTAGTTCTTCTTCACTTTCTGCCATAAGGGTGGTGTCATCTGCATATCTGAGGTTATTGGTATTTCTCCTGACAATCTTGATTCCAGCTTGTGCTTCTTCCAGCCCAGCGTTTCTCATGATGTACTCTGCATATAAGTTAAATAAACAGGGTGACAATATACAGCCTTGACATACTCCTTTTCCTATTTGGAACCAGTCTATTGTTCCATGTCCCAGTTCTAACTGTTGCTTCCTGACCTGCATACAGATTTCTCAAGAGGCAGGTCAGGTGGTCTGGTATGCCCATCTCTTTCAGAATTTTCCACAGTTTATTGTGATCCACACAGTCAAAGGCTTTGGCATAGTCAATAAAGCAGAAATAGATGTTTTTCTGGAACTCTCTTGCTTTTTCGATGATCCAGTGGATGTTGGCAATTTGATCTCTGGTTCCTCTGCCTTTTCTAAAACCAGCTTGAACATCTGAAAGTTCACAGTTCACAGAATCAAGATTGCTGGGAGAAATATCAACAACCTCAGATATGCAGATGATACCACTCTAATGGCAGAAAGTGAAGAGGAACTAAAGAGCCTCTTGATGAGGGTGAAAGAGGAGAGTGAAAAAGCTGGCTTGAAACTCAACATTAAAAAAAAAAAAACTAAGATCATGGCATCTGATCCCATCACTTCATGGCAAATAGATGGGGAAAAAGTAGAAATGGTGACAGATTTTGTTTTTCTTGGGCTCCAAAATCACTGCAGATGGTGACTGCAGCCATGAAATTAAAAGACACTTGCTCTTGAAACCTAGAAAAGCTATGACAAACCTAGACAGTGTATTAAAAAGCAGAGACATCACTTTGCTGACAAAGGTCCATATAGTCAAAGCTATGGTTTTTCCAGTAGTCATGTATGGATGTGAGAGTTGGACCATAAAGAAGGCTGAGCACTGAAGAATTGATGCTTTTGAACTGTGGTGCTGGAGAAGACTCTTTTTTCCTTTGCATTTTCTTTTTTTTTTAATTAATTTATTTTAATTGGAGGATAATTACTTTACAATATTGTGATGGTTTTTGCCATACATCAACATGAATCAGCTACAGGTATACATGTCCCCCCCTCCCACCTCCCTCCCCACCCTATCCCTCTGGGTTGTCCCAGAGCACCAGCTTTGGGTGCCCTGCTTCATGCATCGAACTTGCACTGGTCATCTATTTTACATATGATAATGTACATGTTTCAATGCTATTCTCTCAAATCATCCCACCCTCACCTTCTCCCACTGAGTCCAAAAGTCTGTTCTTTTCAGCAATCCCACTGCTGGGCATACACCCCGAGGAAACCAGAATGGAAAGAGACACATGTACTCCAATGTTCATTGCAGCACTATTTATGATAGCTAGGACGTGGAAGCAACCTAGATGTCCATCAGCAAATGAATGGATAAGGAAGTTGTGGTATATATACACAATGGAATATTACTCAGCTATAAAAAAGAATGCATTTGAGTCAGTTCTAATGAGGTGGATGAACCTGGAGCCTATTATACAGAGTGAAATAAGTCAGAAAGAGAAAGACAAATACTGTATATTAATGCATATATATGGAATTTAGAAAGACGGTACTGATGATCCTACATGCAGGGCAGCAAAGGAGACACAGATGTAAAGAACAGACTTATGGAGAAGACTCTTGAGAGTTCCTTGGACAGCAAGGAGATCAAACCAGTCAACCCTAAAGGAAATCAACCCTGAATATTCATTGGAAGGACTGATGCTGAAGTTGAAGCTCCAATACTTTGGCTACCTGATGCAAAGAGCTGACTCACTGGAAAAAACTCTGATGCTGGGAAAGATTGAGGGTAAGAGGAGAAAGGGGCAACAGAGGATGAGATAGTTGGATGGCATCACTGACTCAATGGACATGAGTTTGAGCAAACTCCAGAAGATAGTGAAGGACAGGGAAGCCTGGCATGCTGCAGTTCATGGGGTCATAAAGAGTTGGACACAACTTAGTGACTGAACAAGCTGGAATTTTACTGGGAAAAAGAGCTTTGTCTTCTTCTCCATGTATTTATTCGTTTGCTTATTTGTTTCAGTATAAGACTCATAATTTACAGGTTAAAATTTTAAAATAGTTAAAAGTTATTATTGTTATGTAGTTATAAAAGTAGCTTGAGGTAAAATTTGCATACCATAAAATTCACCCGAGTTAGTTGTACAATGCAGTGGTAATTAGTATATATATAGGTTTAAGCAAAAATCACCAAAATCTAATTTTAGGACATGGTGATCACCCCAAAAGAAATCTTGTGACTGTTAGCATTCACTCCTTCTGTCCCTGAGCCCTAGGCAACCACTAATCTCTTTCTGGATTTGCTTATTCTGGACATTTCATATACATGAAGTCATACAATCACAAATCTTTTGTGTCTTGTTTCTTTCACTGAGCATAATTTTGAAAACTGTGATAAAATACATGTAACATAAAATTTACCATCTTAACCATTTTAAGTGTACAGTTCAGTGATCAAATATATTCACATTGTTGTACAATTTCAACACCACTATCCATCTCCAGAACTTTTTTCGTCTTTCCAAACTTAATCTCTATACCTACTAAACACCAACTCCTCCTTCCTTCTTCCCCCAACCCCTGGCAACCACCATTTAAATTTCCCTTTCTATGAATTTGGTTACTCTAAGTACCTCATGTAAATGGAATCATGCAGTATTTGTCCTTTTGTGACTGGCTTATTTCACTTAGTATAATGTCCTCAAGATTCATCCATGTTGTAGCATGTGTCAGAATTTCCTTCCTTCTTCAGACTGAATAATATTCTGTTGTATATATATGCCACATTTTGTTTATCCATTCATCCATCAGTGAATGCTTGAGTTGCTTCCACCTTTTGGCTACTATGAACACACACAGGTGTATAAATACCTCTCCAAGTCCCTGCTTTCAATTCTTTTCATATTGTATGTCCAGACATGGAATTGCTGTATCATTTGGTAATTCTGTTTTTAGTTTTCTGAAGAACTGCCATATTGTTTTGCACAGTAACTGTATAATTTTATATTTCCACCAACAGTGCACAGGAGTTCCAACAAGGTTATCCTCACCAACCCTTGTCATTTTTTGCTATTTTATTTATTTATTGTTATAGTAGTCATCCTAATGAGCATGAGGTAGTATCTCACTGTGGTTTTGCCTTGTAGTTCCCTAATGATTAGTGATGTTTATAATCTTTTCATGTGATTATTGACCCCATTTATATATATTCTTTGGTGAAATGTCTATTCAAGCCCTTTGCTCATTTTGAAATGGTTGTTGTTGTTGAGTTATAAGGGTTCTTTGTATGTTCTGGATACTAGACCCTTATCAGAGATATATGATTCATAAATATTCTTTCCCATTCCATGGATTGCCTTTTCATTCTGTTGATTGTGTTCTTTGATGCACAGTTCTTAATTTTGACATAACCAACTTACCTATTTTTTCTTTTGTTGCCTGTGGTTTTGGTGTCATATCCAAGAAATCATTACCAAATCCAATGCCATGAAGCTTTCTCCTCTGTTTCCTTGCAAGAGTTTTATAGTTTTAGACCATACATTTATATATTTGATCCATTGTGAGTTAATTTTTGTATACGATGAGGATCCAACTTCATTCTTTTGCATGTGGATATCCAGTTTTCCCAACATCATTTGTTTAAAACAATTATCATTTTTTATTTTAATGCTCAGATTTTTCTAGTTTTGGCCAGTGGGGTTCTCTTCAAGCTGGCTCCTCTGTCCTTTTGACACGTCTCCATCATTTTTTTAGCACATCTTTTCTTTAGAGCACATCAAGAGGTTTCAGGCTCATCTTTTACTTTCCCAGTCCTGGCTCTGGAGTCAGCCATTTCTCCCAAGAAGCTTGGATAATGGCACTTACAACACCAAGATCTGGGTACTAAAAGTGCTCATTTCTTCTTTAAGGTTGCTGACTCTAGGCCCTCTCAGTGGACAGAATTAGGATATAAATATAGACACATGTGAGTTATGAATCCATATATACACATGTTTGTAAATGCATACACACATCTATCTTTCTCCTTATACATTCAAATCCTTGAGTTCCTACTGACATCTACAATACCAATCCAACACACCAGAGTGTTTATCCGAGCCTTTCCCTTTTCTATTTGTAACTCCATTCTCCAATAGTAAGAAACCTGATTCTCATTAGCCACAAGAATTTTACTTATTTGCTCAGCCCTAAAATACACATTCAGTAGTTTCAGATTTACTAACCTGATTCACTGTGGAAGAGAAGTCTGCCAACTAGAGGTCAGTATTTTTTAAATAGTCCTTTTTTGTCTGTAGCCTGATGGATACCTGTTTAAAAGTTGCTTGGGTTTGGGACTTCCCTGGTGGTCCAGTGATTAGGACTCTGCACTGTCACTGCAGAAGGCATGGGAGATCCCCTGGAGAAGGAAATGGCAACCCACTCCAGCATTCTTGCCCAGAGAACTCCATGGACAGAGGAGCCTGGTGGGCTACAGTCCACGGGGTCGCAAAGAGTCAGACATGACTGAGTGACTAACATTTTTCACTTTCACTTTGGGGAACTAAGATGTTAAAAAAAATTACTTGGGTTTGTTCTTCCTGGTCCCCTTCAGTGAAGCTGCGTTTGAAATGTGATTAAGGTTCATTTGTTTCTGTCTGTTTTAGGATTTTCCCCCACCCTGGTTAACTTCATTTATTTTTTAAAGTATGTGAAGTATTAACATGGTTTCAAAAGTCAGAACTATATCAACAAGTGTGTTGTGACAACAAGAAATGTCATTTCTTTGTCCCATTCCTTCCAGCTGGCACCCACCCACCCCTCTAGGCAACCAGTTTCAATGCTTGATGGTTTAGCCTCCGTGTGTTTCCTTTTGGTAAAGGTAAGCAAGTTTACATGTGTTTTCATATATCATCTTCTTATTACACAAAAGGTTGCATACTATAGATCCTTTTGGGTACTTTGCTTTTTTTCCACTTAATGGTATGTCCTAGAAATCACTCCTCATCCATCCATAACTTTCTTTCTCTATCTTTTTGCAGCTACCTAGGACTCCATTATGTGACTATACCACAGTTTGTTCAACCAGTCTATGTATAGAAAATCGTACTGTTGCCAAGATTTTGCAATTATCAATCATGCTGCAGTGAATAACCTTGTGCATATGTATTTTCACATTGTTGGAGGTGTATCTTTAGGGCCAAATGCTGGAAGTGGGATTCCTAGGGTGAAAGAGAAACATGTGTGCATTTTTGTTAGATGTCATGTTCCCCTGCACTGGGGTTGTAAAAAGGTTGTTTAAAAAGCACAAAGAAGAAAAGCTGCTATTCACAAAAGAAACCAAATCATCTTTCTTGCAGCCATTCAATAGTCCATATTGGTTTTAAGATTTGAGGGATTTAATTACCCAAAGACTGGTTTTAACAGTCATTGAATTTCACTGATATTGTCAGGGCCTCTGCAGGTGGGTGCACCCTCCCCCACACAACCTGATGCTGCTATATAGAAGCTTCTTTCGCTGGTGGCTCAGATGGTAAAGAATCTGCCTGTAATGCAGGAGACCCGGGTTTGATCCCTGGGTCAGGAAGATCCCCTGAAGAAGGGAATGGTTACCCACTCCAGTATTCTTGCCTGGAGAATTCCGTGGTCAGAAGAACCTGGTGGGCTACAGGTCCACGGAGTTGCAAAGAGTCAGACATGACTAAGTGATTAACAGTTTCAGTTTGGGCTTCCCTTGTGGCTCAGCTGGTAAAGAATCTGCCTGCAGTGTGGGAGATCTGGGTTCGATCCCTGGGTCGGGAAGATTCCCTGGAGAAGGGAAAGGCTACCCACTCCACTATTCTGGCCTGGAGAATTCCATGGACTATATAGTCCATGGGGTTGCAAAGTAGGACACGACTGAGCTACTTTCACTTTCACGTCAATTTCATTTTCCAGAGGCAGCAACTGAGGTCACACATGACAAGTCACATGCAGGGCCATCTTGAAAGGTGATTTAAAAGCTGTCTGGGCTCTAGGTGATTTTAAAATTTTTATTTATTTGCTTATTGGTTACACCATGCAGCATGTGGACTCTTAGTTCTTTGACCAGGGATCGAACCTGTGCCCCCATACTTTGGAAGGCAGAGTCTCAACCACTGGACCTCCAGGGAAGACCCCTAGGCGGTTTTAGAGATTAAGTATTTGTTTCTTTGTGAATCCAAGATCTTCTAGAAAATCTAATTAAAGCCCTCTCCTTAGGAACACACTGAGAAAGAGAAAAGCAGCCCCCCACACCCAGGAGCTGGCCTCAAACTCACAACCAGAACCTGGTGTTCTCCTGTTGAATGTGATCAGTTTTGTAGCATATCTGCCTTAGACAAGGCCACTCTGCAGCTGCCCTAGATCGGGACACAAACAAGACCATGTCATAATCACATCTGAACACAGACAGAGCATGTGCATTGTCCAAGTCATAAAAATGACCAAGTGATCCCCTAACCTGGCTAATATGCTGTTCTTTACCAATTACAACTCACTTTAGTCTTCCCTCTTTCAAGATAAGATTTACTGACACCCAATCATAGAATAACTCCACCTCTAATCCAAAGCAAAACCCTGCTTCCTTAAACCCTCCTCCAAGTCACCTAACAGCAGCCCAAATCCTACAGGAAATCCTCTCTAGCACCCTCTTACTTAGACACCCCACAGTGTGAGCTGTCCCTTGTTGCAAGGAGCAATCAACTTGTTCAAGCACAGGTGTGAGGTCCTTTGACTGGAGGGCTTTGACTGCACTTAGAGATTTCACAGCAAATTCAAGGACTCTTTGGAACCTCTAGTCCATGGACTCTTAATTAAATGGCCTTGTGGCTAGAGTATTGGTCATGTCATTAAATAGTTGGAGAAAGTGAGGTCTAGACAGATGAACGGACTTCCCCAAGCCCTCCTCTGAGCTGGTAGCTGGGTGGCAACTGGAAACCATGGTGGCTGGGCCCAGGAAGGGATATATGTCCAGTAGATATGGGACGTGTCCCCAGGCCCATTCCGGCCCAGCCAGGCCCCAAGAGGAGGTCAGCAGCGCCCCCTACCCCCGGCACAGGCCACCGAAGTCCCAGCAGCACTCCCATGTGGTTGTGTCTGAAGGATGGCTTCTTACCCTCCCTGACCCAGCTTTCTCTCTGCATATTGGAACAGTAAGATCCCAGGTTGAGGCGAGGGATAAAGGAACCCCCACCCCTGGACTGCCCTCGAGGAATTTCAGGCAGAGAGGTATCAGCCCAAAGGGTTTCATCTTCCCTGGTCCAGCTGCTCTGAGTTGCAGAGCCTGGTCCCTCACAGTCACTGGAAGCATACCTTATTCCCATCTGTTTCCCTTCTCATACCTCCCTGCCTTTGCCCATGCCATGCCCTTTGCCTGGAATGCTGTTCCTCTACTTGTCATCCTTGAGCTCTCCTGATTTCCCTTCAAGATCCAGCTTGCTATCACCTGTGAGGTGTGGGGGTAATCGTTCCCACCTCTGCCTTTGGCACTCCCACACCTGGGCAGACACTCCCTTCATAAGCCTTATCACACAGGAGTGCCTGTCTCCCCACTAGGCAGGGCCTGCACATCTGTTCTGTCTGGGGTCCCCAGTGCCTGTGCTGGGCTGCTCTGGGCTTCCAGGGGGGTGTCCAGCAAGGACTGACTACAGGACTCTATCGAGCAGCCAACTAGTGTGGGTGAAGGAGGGAGGTGCTGCGGGCCTCTGTCTGCCCAGAGTTTGCTTGGGATAGGGCTGCCAAGAGGACCTTCTGGATTTATGGGGGTACTGAGGCTCCCTGTCCAGTCCTGTTGCCCTCAGCTTCCTGCTCCACTCCACCTGCTGGCTGCTACCTCTGTTCCTTCCAGAGTCCATGTGGGCTTCTCCATAGCTCCTGGCACCCCAGGGCCTCCTAGCACACTGTCCCCTACCCCAGGTCCCCCTGGTGCCCCAAGATCTGAATGCACTGATCTCATGTCGATCTGTTAAAGCTGTGGGCTTATGCTAACTAGGGCTTCCCTGTGGCTCAGCTGGTAAAGAATCTGCCTGCAATGCAGGAGACCCTGGTTCAATTCCTGGGTTGGGAAGATCCCCTGGAGAAGGGAAAGGCTACCCACTCCAGTATTCTGGCCTGGAGAATTCCATGGACTGTATAGTCCATGGGGTCACAGTAAGAGTTGGACACGACTGAGCGACTTTCACTTTCACTTTTGGCATCTGCATACCAACCAGCCATCTATGCATCCATCTCAGAGACAGATCCCACAAAGGCATCCTTTCTGAGATTTCAAGTCTTTTTTTCCTCTGAATTGCAGGCTGGACTTGACACGCATGTCTCCTTGGGACCTGAAGCAATAGCGGGCTGGTCACCCAAAGGTCTCTAGCCACACCGTCTGGGTTCTGGCTCTTTTGCTCAAACGTCGCCCCTGGCTTCCTAGGGCCAGGAATGAAAGGTTTCTGCTCCTCTTTCCAGAGTCATCTTCTGCCTCAGCCCTTCATCCACCTGACTTTTCTACCACAGTCATCTCTCTTATATCTCCCAGAATTCACCCATGCTGTTCCCACTTCCAGGAATGCCCTTTCTTCTTCTCTCTCTTGAGGCCTCTATAGCATTGATCACAGAGTCATGCATTAAAATATGCCTGTGGCTGTCTCTCCAGCTAGACTGTGGGCTGCTTAAAAGCAAGGGGGTGGACATGATTCATCTCTGTGTTCCCAGGGCATATGGTATGGACTGGATCCATAATAGTCTCCAGTTATGTGGGTGAGTGGATGGGTAAGTGGGTGAATGAATGAGTGGGTAGGTGGGTCACCAATGGGTGGATGAATGGGCGTAAGGCTAGGTGAGTGGTTGGGTGATGGGTGAGTGTATGGATGGATGGAAGAGTGGGTGATGACTGTTCTAGTGTTTTGACCTGCCCTATCTGCTTTCTGGAGCCTCCCCTCTGACCCTCCCACACAGAACTTCTCTGTAATCATCCAGAAGAGCAGACCTCCCTCTTTAGAAGGTTTTTTCCTCAGCATTCCCTGATAGCTCAGTTGGTAAAGAGTCCACCTGCAATGCAGGAGACCCCGGTTTGATTCCTGGGTTGGGAAGATCTCCTGGAGAAGGGATAGGCTACCCACTCCAGTATTCTTGGGCTTCCTTGTGGCTCAGCTGGTAAAGAATTTGCCTGCAATGCAGGAGACCTGGGTTCGATCCCTGGGTTGGGGAAGATCTCCTGGAGAAGGGAAAGGCTACCCACTCCAGTATTCTGGCCTGGAGAATTCCATGGACTGTATAGTCCATGGGGTCACAAAGAGTTGGACATGACTCAGAGACTTTCACTTCCTCAGCATTAGAAATTAGTGCTTGATGAATACACATCAACCTAATAACTTTGGAGCAGAATTGAAATGACAGGTTGACAGCTGGGCAGACAGAGCCCTCAGAGGAAGGGAACAGAAGTGCCTGGGAGGGCCATCTGCCTTGCATGGAGACCTAAGATAGGAAAGGAATTTCTTTTTCCTCTTGCACTGCCTTGGGGCTTCTAGATCCACTGTGTACTTGGAAGTCTCCCCAGAGACCTCCCCTTCCTATTGCCACACTGCCCTAAATTCCACCACTGGATCAAGTCATTTCCAATGAAGCTTTGCCTCTGCCATAAACATTCTCGATGCTTCTTGAAGACATTGACATTTTATTTTATTTTTATTTATTTATTTATTTATTTATTTTTATTTTTATTAGTTGGAGGCTAATTACTTTACTATTTTATTTTTATTTTAATATTATTTTTTGGCCACACTTGTGTGGGTTGTGGGATCTTAGTTCCCCAACTGGGGATCAAACCTGGGTCCTTGGTGGTGAAAGCATGGAGTCCTAACCACTGGACTGCCAGGGAAGTCCGGACATTGATAGTATAAAATACCTTTTAATTGGAGAAGGAAATGGCAACTCAGTCCAGTATTCTTGCCTGGGAAATCCCATGGACAGAGGAGCCTGGTGGGCTATGGTCTATAGGATCACAAGAGTGTCAGACAAGACTGAACAGCTAAAACAACAAACAACAACCTTTTATTCTGTCACAAGAGGCAGAATTTCTGATGGCTGAGAGGGACGAGGTAAGTTTACTGTGTAAGTCTGAGGCCCTCCAAACAGTGGGCAGAGAGGGGACTAAGTCTGCCAGTGATTTTATTTAAGAATTCAGTCATGGCCAATTGTAGTAGGCAGGCATTCCTTTTGTCGACTCAGCAGCCTTCCCCTCTTCTATTAAACACTATCCTCCATTTTCTTTTTGACAAGGCACCTCACTTCACCACAGCATGTTTAGTTCTAATGGGGCTAATAACCCCCAACCCTGCCCAGAGCTCCAAAAGTGGACCTGTGACTAGCCTGGCTGTTCAGAGCAATCTGTCATCCTGACGACAGGGTCAGGAATGAGCATGTGACCCAAGCTAGGCAACATGACCTAAAGCTGTGACTACAGAGGAAAAGGCTTCTCTTTCCCCCTTGGGTCTCCTACCTATTCAGGTGGAGGTGAGGTGGTGACCCCAGGAGTGGCCAACTGAGAGTAAAGCTGTCAAAGAAGAAGCTGAGCCCACTCCTGGTGAGAGGAGGAGTCCTCAGATGTGGGGTACAGGCCCAACACTAGCTCTGCCCAAGCCAGGTCTCTTCAGTTACCCAAGTAAGTCCCTTTTCCTTCAGCTGCTTTGACTTGGTTTTCTGTAACTTACAACCCACAGATCTCTGAAGAATACACCCACCTTTCTGCCCTCGCCTGCCCCAGTGAGATTCTCTGCTCATTTTCAGGATGGATGCTTGAGGTCAGAGCATGCCACAGTCAGGATTCAGGTCCAAGAATTGGCCATTGAGTCCATCCCCTCAGCCCTACAAGTTCCCCAGGCAGGCCTTGGGAGTGACCTGGACCAAAATCTCCTCCACATGAGACTTGAGCACCTGGGCACCTGGGCTCTTGGCCAGTTCTGTCTCTTATCCTATTGGGCAACTTCTTTGTTGTGGAGGGATGTGCCTTACCCCCTCTGGTCTGCAGTGCTTTATCTCTGAAAGCAGGGCCTGGGGTGAGGGAGAGCTTCAGCTCCTGGATGTTATGCTCTCAGAGACCATCTATTCTTCTCTAAAAGGTGGCTACAAAGGTCCTCAGCAATTCTCACCTCCAAAATGCCCATTGTGCAGATGGAGAAACCAAGGCCCTAAGTGGTAACTTCTCCCAGGGTGCCCCACACTCACCTGATGGAAATTCATCTTTCTTTGTGCTCCTTTCCCCTTTGTCCTCTGGGCCCCAGGATCCCCTGGTGGCAGCCAGGGGAGTGCCAGAGACTGCAAGCCAGACACATCTTCATAGGACAAGGATCTGACTCACCCATCCATCATGCAGGGAGCACTTACTGGGTGTCTTAGCCCGGGATGGAGCAACTGGGTCCTGCTAGGAAGGGGGCCCAAGCATCCTTTGTAAGATGTCTGCCATTGTAAGTTCTGCCAAGCAGACAGACCTAATGACTGGTAGCTGACATTTATTGAGTGCTTGCTCTGTGCTGGACTATTTAAAGAGCTTCTTATCCATTATTTTGGTTAATCTGCTCCAAACCACTGTAAGGCAGGAACCATATTACCTGGGTTTCATTGATAAGGCAGCTGAGGCTCAGTAGTTGAAATAATCTGCCTAAGAATAAAGCCATTCCTACTGGTGTCAACAGCCCAGCAGCCCAGGATGGCAACAGGATGCCAAACATCTTCATGTCCTGAATAAGCTCACCTCAACAGCCACTGTCCGAGATGGGAATGGGAAGCTTGCTGTGTCTTAGATCTGAATCAGAGCACAGCACTAAAGGTGGTATCAATGGAGGGGGGTCCCTCACCCCAGAGGGTCATTCCACATCCTCAGGGTGGGGGAGTATCACAGCAACCCCCCACCCCCACTATTCCACACCCTGTGTGAAGTACAGCCCCTCCCTCCATGAGCAGGGCAGAACCCAGGATGGCCTGGATTCAGCTCTGTCTCCACACTTCAGCCCTTGACGCTCATTTCACATGAATCCTTTCCCTCCCACCTCGGTGACCTCATCTGTACTATGAGCTGGTAGATGCAGTTTAAGGGAAATTTCCATAATGGTAATATCATGACTCATACACATAAAGAGTGAACACATGTCAAAGATTTTACTTAGGACTTTTATTAATGAGAGAACGGGTAAGATGTTACAATCAGCTCAAAGGAGAATCTGCATAATAGACATATATAGATAAATTTGCCAATCAATGTGCTAGGATATTTGGAATCATCCTTTCTACAGGGCAGAAATCAGTTGTATCTCGACACGACAAAACTCACTTGCATGTTTAATAATGGAACTCTGCAGATCTGTGCATGTTAACTCCTGTCTCTATAGAGTTTCAAAATGGTGCTGTCAGGGACAAGGGTGCTGCCCCTATGGATCAGATAAGCCATAAAGGCCCCCTAGACACACCAGTGTTCCATGGAAACAACACCTAAGAATAGTTCTGCCCCTTTAAAAGCCTTTCACAATTTTTCCTGAAAATGTATAGGGCCAAACTAGACATTGGCTGAGACTTTTTCCAGCTCAGAAGCATTCCTGGGTTGAGGCAAGTCCAGCCCCTGGGGTTATATCTTCTTTCTGACTCATCTATCCCTTCGCTTGTTTGCTTTCAAGATCTGGATGCTGAGGGGTGCCACTAGCTCACTTAGGGCATTTCTGGCCCCACTTTCCTCCTTGGCCAGGTGTCCCCGGTTAGGGCACAGCCTGCTCAGCTGAATGAAGGAAGGGGCGATTTCCTAGCTTCAGCTTTGTCCCAGGTAACAAGGGTGGAGAATAGCAAGATGGTCACGAATTCTGCTCGACCGGCTCTGCCAAAACCTGGGTTCCTAGAGAAAGCACCTTTCTTGGTTTCTCTTATAATCCCCAGCCAAGTGGAGGGGAAGGGAAGCAGCATGTCCATCCCCCACACAGATGCCATATGTGTGCCCCCAAAGAGACATGTGCACGAACACCAAGATCCAAGCTCAGGAGCATATCTGAACACTTGAGTATATGCTGTGCCTGGGCCCCTAGGGGTACACGTACAGACATTCCCTGACCCAGGCCCACATCCACACATGAAACCATGCACACACATGTGCATGGGCCCCCAGAGTTGCACAGGCACAGATAATGAGGCCCAGGACCATGGGCACAACTGTAGCCACACACACACACACAAGCACATTCATACAGGGCCTGTGGACCAATATGCCCCTGTGCACACACACATTCATGGGTGCCCGGAGGTCCATGTGCACAGACACCACAGTCCAGGCTCCTGTGCACTTGTACGTCCATCCACACCCACATGTGCATTCATGAGTCCCCCAGAGGACATAAGTACAGCCAGCCATGCCCAGGTTGATGGAAATACCTGCATCCATGCCCACAGACATGTCCAGCTCAGGCTCCCAGGGGTATGTGTGTCCTGACACCCAGGATCAGCCCCATGTGTGCACTTGGTCAATCACACTGGCAAATACCAAGCACCTGGGGTATATGAACACAGATGCTAGACACACAAGCCTGGGCCAACGGGCTCCCCTGCACCTGTATACTTACACACAGCCACGCGTGTGCACCCTGGGGTATACACTTACACACAGACATAGAAATACTCAGGCTTGCACCTGTGCGCAGTAGGGGTTTGAACTCAGACTCTCAGTCATAAGCACATCCTCGCCCATGTACACAATTGCTTTTCACAAGCATCCTGGGCAGGGTACAGGCCCCTGTGTCCCTACTGGGCTCATCAGTACCCTAGCACCTCCATGAAAATGCACACTTGCACCTGTGTAATGCACATGCACACCAACACCCAAACCAGCAAATCCTGAGTGCACTGCACGCCACATATGTGTGCATGTGTGAGCACTATAAATGTGCACTCCAAGGCATAGGCACACCCGGCACATTTGCATATAACTTCATATATGCTGGAATGCACACGTGTGCACACACACATACATGAAGGCACACGCACCCAATTACCCACAGAAGCTTTCATTCACCACCTCCTGTCTGGCAGGTAATTACTTTCAGCTCCTGGGTCTGGCAGAACTTTCTCATGAGATGAGGGCTGTGACTGATGATCCACCTCAGCTTTCACCAACTCCTGCCTTCTAGAGGGATTCAGACATTTGTCCTTAACCTTGGGCTGCCACCCAGCCTAAGATAACACCATTACAGCTACTCCCCCAAACCACAGCACCAGTGGCTCTAAACTGTGTATGTATTCCCTGGGAGAACAGCCTGGAATGAACCAGGTGTGGGTGGGGCTTTAGAAGGAAACATACAGCAGTTCTAAAAACTCCCCAAATAATTCTTACCCATCGTGTAGTGTGGCTGTGGGTGTCTTGTGGATTCAGTTCAGTTCAGTTGCTCAGTTGTGTCCGACTCTTTGTGACCCCATGGACTGCAGCACACCAGGCTTCTCTGTCCATCACCAACTCCTGGACCTTGCTCAAACTCATGTCCATTGAGTTGGTGATGCCATCAACCATCTCATCCTCTGTTATCCCCTTTCCCGCCTGCCCCCAATCCCTCCCAGCATCAGGGTCTTTTCCAAGGAATCAGTTTTTCGCATCAGGTGGAAAAAGTACTGGAGTTTCGGCTTCAGCATCAGTCCTTCCAATGAATATTCAGGACTGATTTCCTTTAGGATTGAAAGGTAGTTGATCTCCTTGCAGCCCAAGGGACTCTCAAGAGTCTTCTCCAACACCACAGTTCAAAAGCATCAATTCTTCAGTGCTCAGCTTTCTTTATAGTCCAACTCTCACATCCATACATGACTACTGGAAAAACCATAGCTTTGACTAGACGGACCTTTGTTGGCAAAGTAATGTCTCTGCTTTTTAATATGCTGTCTAGATTGGTCATAACTTTCCTTCCAAGGAGCAAGCGTCTTTTAATTTCATGGCTGCAGTCACCATCTGCAGTGATTTTGGAGCCCAAAAAAATAAAGTCAGCCACTGTTTCCATTGTTTCCCCATCTATTTCCCATGAAGTGATGGGACCAGATGCCATGATCTTAGTTTTCTGAATGTTGAGTTTTAAGTCAGCTTTTTCACTCTCCTCTTTCACTTTCATCAAGAGGCTCTTTAGTTCTTTGCTTTCTGCCATAAAGGTGGTGTCATCTGCATATCTAAGGTTATTGATATTTCTCCTGGAAATTCTTGATTCCAGCTTGTGCTTCATCCAGTCCAGCGTTTCGCATGATGTACTCTGCATGTGAGTTAAATAAGCAGGGTGACAATATACAGCCTTGACGTACTCCTTTCCCAATTTGGAACCAGTCTGTTGTTCTATGTCCAGTTCTAACTGTTGCTTCTTGACCTGCATACAGATTTCTCAGGAGGCAGGTAAGGTGGTCTGGTATTCCCATCTCTTGAAGAATTTTCCACAGTTTGTTGTGATCTACACAGTCAAAGGCTTTGGCATAATCAATAAAGCAAAAGTAGATGTTTTTCTGGAACTCTCTTGCTTTTTCGATGATCCAATGGATGTTGGCAATTTGATCTCTGGTTCCTCTGCCTTTTCTAAATCCAGCTTGAACATCTGGAAGTTCACAGTTCATGTACTGTTGAAGCCTGGCTTGGAGAATTTTGAGTATTACTTTGCTAGCATGTGAGATGAGTGCAATTGTGTGGTAGCTTGAACATTCTTTGGCATTGCCTTTCTTTGGGATTGGAATGAAAACTGACCTTTTCCAGTCCCATGGCCACTGCTGAGTTTTCCAAATTTGCTGGCATATTGAGCACAGCACTTTCACAGCATCATCTTTTAGGATTTGAAATAGCTCAACTGGAATTCCATCACCTCCACTAGCTTTTCTGTAGTGATGCTTCCTAAGGCCCACTTGACTTCGCATTCCAGGATGTCTGGCTCTAGGTGAGTGATCACATCATCATGGTTATCTGGGTCATGAAGATCTTTTTTTTATAGTTCTTCTGTTCTTCTGTGTATTCTTGTCATCTCTTCTTAGAATACCTCTGGTTAAGGAAGCTTCCATAAGCCTCTTATCCTTATCCATCAGAGGGCAGACAGAATGAAAACCACAGTCACAGAAAACTAATCAAACTGATCACATGGACCACAGCCTTGTCTAACTCAATGAAACTATGAGCCATGCCATGTAGGGCCACCCAAGACGGACAGGTCATGGTGGAGAGTTTCTGACAAAATGTGGTCCACTGGAGAAGGGAATGGCAAACCACTTCAGTATTCTTGCCTTGAGAACACCATGAACAGTATGAAAAGGCAAAAAGATATGACACTGAAAGATGAACTCCCCAGGTTGGTAGGTGCCCAATATGCTACTGGAGAAGAGTGGAGAAATAACTCCAGAAAGAATGAAGAGACAGAGCCAAAGCAAAAACAATGCCCAGTTGTGGATGTGACTGGTGATGGAAGTAAAGTCCAATGCTGTAAAGAACAATATTGCATAGGAACCTGGAATGTTAGGTCCATGAATCAAGGTAAATTGGAAGTGGTCAAACAGGAGATGGCAAGAGTGAACATTGACATTTTAGGAATCAGTGAACTAAAATGGACTGGAATGGGTGAATTTAATTCAGATGACCATTATATCTACTACTGTGGGCAAGAATCCCTTAGAAGAAATGGAGTAGCCCTCATAGTCAGGAGTGCTGCAGATTTTAGCCTGCGTTTCTCTGGGCTACCCCTCTCTTCTTTGAGCTTCAGAGTTCCCTTCAACTAGACAAGGAAGATGGGCCAAATTTCCCTTCTTTCATTTGAAATGCCTGCCGCCCTCCTCAATGGCCAAAATGAGTCTCCTGGAGTCAAATCTGAAACTGAGAGGCAATATATTAGTTTGCTCAGTGTATTAGGGCTGCTATAACAAAATACCACAGACAGGGTGGCTTAAACAGTAGACACTATTTCCTCAAAGTTCTAGAGGCTGGAAGTCCAAGATCAGGGTGCCATCTGAGTTGGTTTCTTGTGAGGCATCTCTTTCTGATTTGTAGATGGCCACCCCCTCACCATGTCCTCACATGGTCCTTCCTCTGTGCACATGCACATGGAAAGAACTCGCTGGTGTCTCTTTCTGTTCTCATAAGGCCCCCAGTCCTATTGGATTAAGATCAACCCTTATGACCTCATTTTAAAATGACTTTCTTTAACCTATCTTCAGAAATAGTCACACGAGGGATGAGGGCTTCAACATATGAATTTGTGTGTGTGTTAGTTGCTCAGTTGTGTCCAACTCTTTGCGACCTCATGGACTGTAGCCCACCAGGCTCCTCTGTCCATGGAGTTCTCCAGGCAAGAATACTGGAGTGGGTTGCCATTCCCTTCTCCAGGGGATCTTCCTGACCCAGGGATCAAACCCAGGTCTCCTGCACTGCAGGCAGATTCTTTACCATCTGAGCCACCAGGGAAGCCCTATGAATTTGTGGGACGACACAATTCAGGTCCTAACAGTCAACAAAGTGCTACCTTGAAGTGCAGCAGGATGGCTACAGCTCCTCCTTTTCCTCTGATGCATTCCTGAGATGTGTCTGTGCAGAAACCAGATGGAGAGGAGGAGTACCAACAGGCATGATCACAGCCCTTCTTGTAGACATAGAATTCTTTATTGCTTGTGAAGTAGTGCACTTAAAAAAGTCACATTTACTGAGGTATATTTATTTACATACAGTAAAATATCTCCTTTGTACCATACCAGTTCTCTGAGACTCGATAAACAAAAGCTAATTGGTTAACTGCCACTAGTAGGAAAGAAATTCTCTCACTCAAAATAGTTCTTTGTGTGGCCATGATGAAGTCAGCCTCTCCCTCCACTCCTAACCACCCGCTGGTGACCACTGATCTGTCTGCTATTCCCAGGCATTCCACTTTGCGCGTGCTCAGTCGTGTCTGACTCTTTGTGACCCTATGAACTGTAGCCTGCCAGGCTCTTCTGTCCATGGAATTTTCCAGGCAAGAATACTGGAGTGGGTTGCCATTTCCTCTTCCAGGGGATCTTCCCAACCAGGGATTGAACCCACATCTCCTGCATTGCAGGCAGATTCTTTACCACTGAGCCAACCAGGGAAGCCCTATAATTTTGCTTTTTCCAGAATGCCATATAGGCAGAATTGGACATTATGTAGTCTTGTTATTCAGGCTTCTTTCACTCAGCCTAGTGCATTTGAGGGTCATCTATGTTGGATACATCAGTAGTTTGCTAATCATTGCTGAGTAGTAAGTAAGGATGTATCAGCTTCTTTATTTGCCAGCAGTTGAAAGACATTTGGATTGTTTCCAGGTTGGCGTGATTGCAAATAAAGTTGTTATGGATATTTGCATATAGGTTTTTGTATAAACATTAGTTTTCTTTTTTTTGTATAAACATAACTTTTCATTTTTCTTAGATAAATACCTATGAGTGGGATTGCTGGGTTGTGTGGTAGGTGTATATTTCACTTTATAAGAAACTGCCAAACTACTTTCCAAAGTGACTTAACCATTTAACATTCTCACTAGCACCATGGGAGAGTTTCAGTCTCACCTACACTTAGTATATTCAGTCTTTTTAAGTTTTGCCTTTCTATTAAGTGTGTATAATATCTCACTGTGGTTTTAATTTGCATTTTTCTAGTGATTAATGATGGTGAGTGTTGTTTCACATGTTTATTTGCCATCTGTATATCCTCTTTGGTGCAGTGTCTGTTCTTTTGCCCATTTTGAAATTGGGTTGTTGGTTTTCTTATTATTGAATTGTGGAAATTCTTTATATATTCTGCATACTGCTCCTTTGTCAGATAACTCATTTTGAAAATATTTTCTCCAAGTCTATGGCTCATCCTTTCACTTTAAAAAAGAATTATAATTCATTGGAGTATTGTTGATTTACGATGTCATCTTTGTTTCAGGTGTACAGCAAAGTGGATCTGTTATACACATATATATATCCACTCTTTTAAAAAAATATTTATTTGGCTGGACTGGATCATTGCTGTGGCACATGGCATCTCTGATCTTAAAATAATTTTATGTATTTATTTTTGGCTGTGCTGTATCTTCATTGCTGGGTGGTCTATCCTCTAGTTGTGGTTCACTGGCTTCTTATTGTGGTGGCTTTTCTTATGGAGCATGTGCTCTAGGGTGTGCATGGGCTTCAGTAGTTGTGGTGGCTGGGCTCTAGAGCACAGGCTCAGTAGTTGAGGTGCATGGGCTTAGTTGCTCCATGGCATGTGGGATCTTCCCAGACCAGGGATCAAACCCATGTCTCCTGAATTGGCAGGCAGATTCTTTACCACTGAGCCACCAGGGAAGCCCGGGGGATCTCTGATCTTCATTGCAGCATGCAGATCTTTTTTTTTTTTTTTTTTTAGGAGCATGCAGATCTTTAGTTGCAGCATGTGAACTCTTGATTTCGGCATGTGGTATCTAGTTCTCTGATGAGGGTCAAACCCAGGCCCCCTGCATTAAGACGTTGGAGACTTAGCTACTGGACCACCAGAGAAATCTCTATATCCACTCTTTTTTAGATTCTTTTTCCATATAGGCCATTACAAAATATTGAGTAGAGTTCTCTGTGCTATGCTGCTGCTGGTGCTGCTAAGTCGCTTCAGTCGTGTCCAACTCTGTGCGACCCCATAGATAGCAGCCCACCAGGCTCCACCGTCCCTGGAATTTCCAGGCAAGAACACTGGAGTGGGGTGCCATTTCCTTCTCCAATGCATGAAAGTGAAAAGTGAAAGTGAAGTCGCTCAGTCATGTCCAACTCTTTGCGACCCCATGGACTGCAGCCCACCAGGCTCCTCTGCCCATGGGATTTTCCAGGCAAGAGTACTGGAGTGGGTTGCCATTGCCTTCTCCATCTCTGTGCTATATAGATGTATAAATAAGTTATCTATTTTATATATGTGTGTGTTCAGTTGCTCATTCATGTTCAACTCTTTGTGGCTCTGTGGACTGTAGCCCACAAGCCTCCTCTGTCCATGGAATTCTCCAGGCAAGAATACTGGAGTGAGCTGCCATTTCCTACTCCAGGGGATCTTCCCAATTCAGGGATCAAACCTGTGTCTCTTGCATCTCCTGCATTGGCAGGCAGATTCTTTACCACTAGCATTACCTGAGAAGTTATTTTACATGTAGCATGTGCATGTGTCATTCCCAATGTCCCAATTTATCCCCCTACCCCATTTCCTCATAACTCAGCTGGTAAAGAATCCGCTTGCAATGCAGGAGACCCCAGTTAGAGTCCTGTGTTGGAAAGATCTGATGGAGAAGGGATAGGCTACCCACTCTAGTATTCTTGGGCTTCCCTGGTGGCTCAGATGGTAAAGAATTCACCTGCAATGTGGGAGACCTGGGTTTGATCCCTGGGTTGGGAAGATCCCCTGGAGAAGGGAAAGGCTACCCACTCCAGTATTCTGGCCTGGAGAATTCCATGGACAGAGGAGCCTGGCAGGCTACAGTCCATGGGGTCACAAAGAGTCGGACACGACTGAGCAACTTTCACTTCACTTATCTCCTGGTAATCATAAGTTTGTTTTCTATAGCCATGACTCTACTTCTGTTTTGTAAATAAGTTCGTTTGTACCCTCTTTCTTTTTTAGATTCCACATATAAATGATATCATATGGTATTTGTCTTTCTCTGTCTGACTTACTTCACTCAGTATGATAATCTCTAGGTCCATCCATGTTGCTGCAAATGGCATTATTTTGTTCTTTTTAATGGCTGAGTAATATTCCATTGTATATATGTACCACATCTTCTTTATCCATTCCTCTGTTGATGGACATTTAGGTTGCTTCCATGTCCTGGCTATTGTAAATAGTGCTGCAATGAACATTGGGGTGCATGTATCTTTTTGAATTATGATTTTCTCTGGGTATATGCCCAGGAGTGGGATTGCTGGGTCATATGGTAGTTCTATTTTTAGTTTTTAAGGAACCTCCATACTGTTCTCCATAGTGGCTATATCAATTTACATTCCCCCAACAGTCTAGGAGAGTTTTCTTTTCTCCACACTCTAGCCAGCATTTATTGTTTTCAGGTTTTTTTAAAACTTAAAAAAAAACCATTTATTTATTTTTGGCTGCCCTGGGTCTTTGTATGGGCTTTCTCTAGTTACAGTGAGCAGGGGCTGCTCTTTAGTTGCAGTGCACGGGCTTCTCATTGGGGTGGCTTTCCTTCTTGCAGAGCATGGGCTCTAGGTCACATGGCCTTCATAACTGTGCTGCATGGGCTTAGCTGCCCTGCTGCACATGGAATCTTCCTGGAACAGGGATCAAACCTGTGTCCCCTGCATTGGCAGGTGGATTCTTACCCACTGGGAAGTCCTGTAGATTTTTTGATGATGGCCATTCTGACCAGTGTGAGGTGATACCTCATTGTAGTTTTGATTTGCATTTCTCTAATAATTAGTGATATTGAGCATCTTTTCATGTGCTTTTTGGCCATCTGTATGTCTTCTTTGGAGAAATGTCTATTTAGATCTTCTGCCCATTTTTTGATTGGGTTGTTTTTTTTTATTGAGCTGCATGAGCTGTTTGTATATTTTGGAGGTTAATCCCTTGCAAATATTTTATCCCATTCTGAGGGTAGTCTTTTGTTTTGTTTATAGTTTCCTTTGCTGTGTAAAAGTTTTTAAGTTTAATTAGATCCCACTTGTATATTTTTGCTTTCTATTTTCATTACTCTACGACATGGATCAAAAAAGATCTTGCTATGATTTATGTCAAAGAGTGTTCTGTGTATGTTTTACTCCAAGAGTTTTAGAATGTCCAGTCGTATATTTAGGTCTTTAACTCATTTTGAGGTTTTCTTTGTGTATGGTATTAGGGAGTGTTATAATTTCATTCTTTTACATGTAGCTGCCCAGTTTTCCCAGCACCACTTATGAAGTCATGCTTTCACTTTTGCATTATTTTATACCTATTATTTTGTTTCATTTATATGTTGTTGTTGTTCAATCACTAAGTTGTGTCTATTTGTGACCCCATGGACAGTGGCATGCCAGGTTTCCCTGTCTTTCACTATCTCCTGGAGTTTGCTCAAACTCATGTCCACTGAGTCAGTGATGCTATCTAACCATCTCATCCTCTACTGCCCCCTTCTCCTCCTGCCCTCAATCTTTTCCAGCACAGGGTCTTTTCTGAATCAGCTCTTCACATCAAGTGGTCAAAATATTGGAACTTCAGCTTCAGCATCAGTCCGTTCTTTCATTTATACTTTCAACAAATATTTATTAAATGTGCCACACACTGTTCTAGATACCAAAAACACAGGAAACCCAGCAAGCATAAACACCTGTCTTTAGCAACCTCCCATGCTCAGTATTATTCAATAGGTAATGAAAAATACTATATTAACATGTTGGATATTCTATTTGTCCCCTGCCCCCTATCCATTCTCCTACCTTCCCTGTCCTGCCCTGTGTCCCTGTGACTTCATCAGCCATGTCCTACCCCTTCTGGCTTCTAGTTGGGTTGGCCAATGAGAGACCCTGATAGGTGACTGGAGAATGCAAGGACAGAGAAAGCTGGGTGTTCATTGGCTGGGGCTGAGTTCCAGCTCTTCCTTTCTGGGTTTTGGGAAGATTGTTCCCTTTCCTGCCCATTCAGGCCTAGGAATGGTGGCAGAACCCCTCTGATGCCAGTCCCTGGATAAGCTGGCAACCTTATGGGTTTACTGAACCCTCTCTGCACCTCTGTAATGGTCCTCTCATTTAGGTCTCTTCAAAATTCCACCTGTGCATGCTTTGTTTGTCCTCACCCACACTGCAGGGCTCTGGCTGACTCAACAAGTAAATGTGTAATGTACTAGGAAGTTCTATGAAGAAAAACCAAGAAGGATGCACGGATACAGGGGCACTATTTTGGATAGCCAGGGAAGGTTTCCTGAGGAGATGATCTTTAAGCAGAGATCAGAAGAAAGCGAAGGGGCAGCCATATAACTGTGAGCGATGCTGCAACACGTCTTGGGCAGAGAGTTCAAGCAGAGGGGAAACAGCAGGCACCAAAGGCCCTGAAGTGGGAATAATGCTTTGCTGTGTTTGAGGAACTATCAAGGAGGCTGATGTCGATGGACAGAATAGGTGAGTAGAGATGCTGGAGAGATTGGCAGGACAAGAATTATTATACTCATCTGCCAAAGGTGGGAACCCAGGGCCCAGGGAAAGGGGAGGGGCTGGCCTGAGGTCTCACAGTGAGGTCATTTCCATTCAATCCCCATTGCTTCTCCTCAGTATATCCTGTGTTTCTGGTGCACAGGAGGAGGGCTGTCATATGCCCCAGAGAGAATGTAGAGCCTCCTGGGGAGGCCTGTCAAGTGGCCATGGTCCTGGCCCCTTGGGCCCCCACCTTCCATGGCCCAGCCTGATCTCTGATCTGACTTAAGGACTTCAGCCTGTCCTCACAGTAGCCAGAGGATTCTATTACAACCCAAGGCAGCCCACGGCCCTCCTCTGCTCAGACCCCTGCTCCACTTCTCTCAGAGAAAAAGCCAAAGTCCTCCCTGTAGCCAAGGAGGCCCTACAGGACCAGGCTCCATCACCTCTTGGACCTCACCTCCTGTCACTCACCCCCTTGTTCTCTACTCCGGCTCTACTGGTCTCCTCACTGTATCTCAAATAAGCCAGGTATGCTCCTGCCTCAGGGCCTTTGCACAGGCTTTCCCCTTTTGTCTGGATCACTTTTCCTATATGTGTAACCCTTCCTGGGGTCACACTGACTTGTGTATGGACCCTCCCAGGGTTGCATAGCCTGGAGTGTGGACACTCTTGGGATCAAACAGATGAGGATATAGACATTCATGTGGTCACTAGATTTGGGTGCCAGCAATCCTGGGGTCACACTGATTGGGATGTGGACCTCCTGGGATCACATACTTGGGTGTGAGGGCTCTAGGTGGTCACACTGCCTGCAATGTGAACATGACTGAGGTCATGCAGGATGGGGCGTGACCACTTCTGAAGTTCCCGGGCTGGGATGTGTTCTCCTAGAGTCTTTCAAGATTGGTGTGTGGACACTTCTGGAATCACATGGACTATGATCAGGTACCTCCTGGTTTCACCCAGGCTCAACTTTGGACAGCCTCAGAGTCACCCTCCAGGATCTGGACACTACTGGGGTCACACAGACTGGGACAGGGGCTTGACTGAGGACACATTCACTGGGGGGCCACTGCGGTCAAATGCTTGTGGTATGGCCACTACTGGAATATCATTTACTCTGCTGGCAACACCTCTGTAGTCACGCTGCTTGCAGTGTGGCCTGTGCTGGGATCACACCAACTAAAGCAGGGATGCCTCTCAGGATAGACAGACAGGGGTGGACACAGGTGTGGTCACACCAATTTTGGTGCAGGCATTCCTCTAATTGGGCTTCCCTGGTGGCTCAGATGGTAAAGAATCTGCCTGCAATGTGAGAGACCTGGGTTCAATCCCTGGGTTGGGAAGATCCCCTGGAGGAGGGCATGGCAACTCACTCCAGTGTTCTTGCCCAGAGAATCCCCATGGACAGAGGAGCCTGGCAGGCTACAGTCCACGGGGTCACAGAGAGTCGGACACAACTGAGTGACTAAGCACAGCACAAACACGCATTCCTCTAATCACACTAAATGGGGGACCAGTGCCCCTGTAGTCACAGACACTGGAGCATGTAGACGCCTTTGTCACACAGATGGGGGGTTATCTCCCCCTGGGTCACCCAGACTGGAGTGGAGACCAGCCAGCAGTCACAGGCACGAGAGGTTCATACTCCTGTAGTTACACTGACAGGAGCACATTCTATTGAGGCCACAGACAGAGAGACTGGGGGCTTTGAACAACACTGGGGTCACATACAATCTAGACTGGCTGCCTCTGCCACAAAACCAGGTGTGGACACTCCTGGGCCGTGGAGGCTGGAGTGTGGACACCTTTGTGATCACACAGTTTGAGATAAGCACACTTATGGTGCCACTCAGACTGCACTGCAAAAACTTCCAAGATCACACAGACTAAGCTATTGCCACTTCTGGACTCTGACTGTGGGGTGAACACTGCTGGGGGTCACAAAGGCTTGGCTGTGGATGTTTCTGTAGTCAAACATTGGGATGATAACACAGCCATGGTAAAACCCACTGGCTCCATCTGGGGCCACAGAGACAATGGGAGGATGTTTTTGTGGTCACACATACTAGCAATGTGGACACCCCTTTGCTCACATTGTTTGGGATGTGGGCACACATGGCATCATGCAGCCTGGAATTCAGCTACTCCTAGGGTGACATGGACGATGTAGTGAATGAGCTTGGGGCAAGAGAAATTGAGATGGAGACACTCCTTGTTCCCACATTGGGTGGAAAGTTCTGGAATTGCAGGCTTGGGAATGACACCCCAGTGGTCACAGATCCTGGGGCACGGAGACTTTGTTGATCACACAGTCAAGCGTGTACCATCCTGGAGACATGCAGACTGGGTGGTGGCCGCTCTTGTGGTCACACAGAAAGTTGATCATCTTGGGGTCATGCATATTATTATGTGTACAATTTTGGAGAAACACAGGCTGACTGTGGATCCTCCTGGGGTTACATACCCTGGGGTGTAGATACTCCTGGCATTTCACTCTGAGGAATGATCACTCCTAGTTCAGTTCAGTTCAGTTGCTCAGTCGTGTCCGACTCTTTGTGACCCCATGAACCGCAGCACGCCAGGCCTCCCTGTCCATCACTAACTCCCGGAGTCCACCCAAACCCATGTCCATTGAGTCGGTGATGCCATCCAACCATCTCATCCTCTGTCGTCCCCTTCTCCTCCTGCCCCCAATCCCTCCCAGCATCAGGGTCTTTTCCAATGAGTCAGCTCTTTGCATCAGGTGGCCAAAGTATTGGAGTTTCAGCTTCAACATCAGTCCTTCCAATGAACACCCAGGACTGATCTCCTTTAGGATGGACTGGTTGGATCTCCTTGCAGTCCAAGGGACTCTCGAGTCTTCTCCAACACCACAGTTCAAAAGCATCAGTTCTTTGGTGCTCAGCTTTCTTTATAGTCCAACTCTCACATCTATACATGACCACTGGAAAAACCATAGCCTTGATTAGACAGACCTTTGTTGGCAAAGTAATGTCTCTGCTTTTTAATATGCTGTCTAGGTTGGTCATAACTTTCCTTCCAAGGAGTAAGCGTCTTTTAATTTCAATGGCTACAATCACCATCTGCAGTGATTTTGGAGCCCAGAAAAATTGTCAGCCCCTGTTTCCACATCTATTTGCCATCAAGTGATGGGACCGGATGCCACGATCTTAAGTTTTCTGAATGTTGAGCTTTAAGCCAACTTCTGCACTCTCTTCTTTCACTTTCATCAAGAGGCTCTTTAGTTCTTCTTCACTTTCCGTCATAAGGGTGGTGTCATCACTCCTAGGGAACAATGCTTTTTCATACTGCTCATGGGGTTTTCAACAGTTAGAACCAGACATGGAACAGCTGACTGGTTCAAAATTGGGAAAAGGGTAAGACAATGTTGTATATTGACACCCTTTTCATCTAATTTATATGCAGAGCACATCATATGAAATGCCAGGCTGGATGAAGTTCAAGCTGGAATCAAGATTGCTGGGAGAAATACCAATAACCTCAGATATGCAGATGACACCACCCTTATGGCAGAAAGCAAAGAGAAACTAAAGAGCCTCTTGATGAAAAAGGTGAAAGAGGAGTGAAAAAGCTGGCTTAAAACTCAACATTCAGAAAAACTAAGATCATGGCACCTGGTCCTATCACTTCATGGCAAACAGAAGGGGAAAAGTGGAAGCAGTGACAGATTTTATTTTCTTGGACTCCAAAATCACTGCAGTGACTGCAGCCATGAAATTAAAAGACACTTGCTCCTTGGAAGAAAAGCTATGACAAACCTAGACAGTGTATTAAAAAGCAGAGATATCACTTTGCTGACAAAGGTCCATATAGTCAAAGCTATGGTTTTTCCAGTAGTCATGTATGGATGTGAGAGTTGGACCATAAAGAAGGCTGAGTGCTGAAGAATTGATGCTTTCAAGCTGTGGTGCTGGAGAAGACTCTTGAGAGTCCCTTGGATAGCAAGGAGATCAAACCAGTCAATCCTAAAGGAAATCAGTCCTGAATATTCATTGGAAGGACTGATACTGAAGCTGAAGCTCCAATATTTTGGCCACCTGATGGGAAGAGACTGACTCCTTGGAAAAGACCCTGATGCTGGGAAAGATTGAAGGCAGGAGAAGGGGACAACAGAGGATGAGATGGTTAGATAGCATCACTGACTCATGGATATGAATTTGAGCAAACTCCGGGAGATAGTGAAGGACAGGGAGGCTTGGCATGCTGCAGTCCATGGGGTCGCAGAGTTGGACACAACTGACTGAACACCAGCAAGGGGATACTTACTGGCAGGTGAAAAGTCAAGTGACAGACCTGGGGTGTGAACACTGCTGTAATGCAGACTAGGGGTGTGCTTCCCTCAGGACACACATTGGTGTTACTGAGAGTGTGTGTGTGGGGATCTGGCTGCTCGCCGCTCAATAGTCAGTGAACAGGACAGGTTTGTGGAAAGTATGTTTTATTTCAGATGCCAGCAAGTGAGGTTGGGGGGGAGGGTAGCAGACATCTGTCCAAAGGCAGACTTCCACCCCCTGACAAGCAGGGGATGGAAGATAACAGGGAGAGCTTTTATAGACAGAGTGGGAGGCAGTTACCAGTAGAAACAGTACAGTCATCTTCAATTGGTCATGAGTGTCCTGACTAGCATCATCTTGGTTGTTTCAGGTACAGTTAATCTATCGTTTCAGGGTGAAATTGTTCCCATTTCTTTGCAGTCAGTTCTCAGAATTGTGGCAGCTCATGTCCTGGGTACAGTCTGGTCATCATGTAGTTAACTTCTCCACCTGGTGTTTTGGTATCTATAAGACAGCTCACAGGATATGGCTCAGAATATTATCTATAGCCCTTGAGAAAGAACTAAAGGTCCTTGACTATGCTTAATGACTACATTATTATTATTTAGTCTCCTTTGACTGTTTTCCTTTGTTTCAGCATTTCTCACTTCTCTGATTAAACTTATTCTTTGACTAAAGTTTTCCACAGGCAAAAGGCAGGCAGAGGACTTGGTGATTGGGGGGGGGGGGGGTGTTGGCAAGAGACATATGGTCCTGCTCCATTTTATTGGGGTTTGGAGACTCCTGGCATCACACACAGGGGGTGACAAAGGCAGAAATACAGCCATTGGTGAAGCCACCAAATTGAAACAGGGGCACTGCCGCTGACTGACATACTTGGCAGTGGACACCCCTGTTGTAAAACACTATAGAGTTTTCACAATTCTGTGGTCAGAGGCTTTAGGATATGCACGCTTCTGGGGTCACAGACTATGTTTTGAATACTCCAGGTGACACACGGACTGAAGTGTATACCCTCCTGTGGTGACATGGACTACACTGTAGACACTTTTGGGGATGACAATGACCAAGGTGTGGTAACCCCTGGGGTTACAGTAACAGGGGAATGGGCACCCATTGTTGTTACACAGTCTAGGCAGTTGACAAATCTGAGATCAAACTGACCAGAATGTGTACACTTTGGTGGTAACACAGGTTGTGCTATGGAAAGCCTGGGATCACAAAGACTGGAGAATAAACATTTCTGTCATCACAGACTGGGGTGGAAACACTCTAGGAGTCACTCAGACTAATGTTAAGTACTCCACTGGGGACACAGTCTTGGGTGTATGTACCTCTGTGGACAAACTGACTTTAGTGTGGAAAATTCTGGGGTCACACAGAGGGGTGTGGACACTCCTGAAGTCACAAGACTAGGGCCAGACAGGTGGAGAGTGGGCACTCTGGAGAGGTCAGAGACCAGGCCTAGGCCAGATGAGCCCCTTCTAGGCTGTACAGTTGGGGGTTATGGACACTGCTGGCTTGCACAGACTGGGGATTAGACACTGCTCCCATCAGAGAGACTTTTGGTGTATACTTCTGATGTAATATAGATGGGATGGACATAACTAGGGACACAGCTTGAGGTGAGTATGCTCACAGATTCCCAAAGGCTGTTGTGTTTTTGCTCCTCGAAACGGAGACATGGACACTCCTGGGATTAACAAATGGGACTGTCCATGCTCCCCGGCCCTTGCTGATTATATGTGGATGCTGCCTGAATATACATGGTGATGGGGGTGGATACTCTTATGTCACACCACCTTTTGTGTGGATACTTCTTTTTTTTTCCATTTATTTTTATTAGTTGGAGGCTAATTACTTTACATCATTACAGTAGTTTTTGTCATACATTGAAATGAATTAGCCATGGATTTACATGTATTCCCCATCTCAGTCCCCCCTCCCACCTCCCTCTCCACCCGATCCCCCCGGGTCTTCCCAGTGCACCAGGCCCGAGCACTTGTCTCATGTATCCAACCTGGGCTGGTGATCTGTTTCACCCTAGATAATATACATGTTTCAATGCTGTTCTCTTGAAACATCCCACCCTCGCCTTCTCCCAGAGTCCACAAGTCTGTTCTATACATCTGAGTCTCTTTTTCTGTTTTGCATATAGGGTTATCATTACCATCTTTCTAAAGTCCATATATATGTGTTAGTATACTGTAATGGTCTTTATCTTTCTTTCTTTCTTTTTTTTTTTTTGGGACAGGCCAAAACTCTAGTTTATTTCAGCATCAGCAACATCTCAGCCATCACAAAAATAAACTCTACCGAGGGCGACGAAGTCTCTACAGCAAGGCTAAGGGCTCAGCCACCACACAGCGAGCCTCCGGGGCGCGTGGCGGGCACGGCCTCGGCAATAAGTTAGGAAGCAGCGGAGGAGCTGGTGGAGGCGGCAGGTGCAGCCAGGGCCTCACTTCTGGGCCGGCATGAGGTCATCGATGGCCTGGCCCTGCTCCAGCCGCTGCTCCATCTCGATGAGCAGCTTCACGCCGTCCACCACCATCTGCACCAGCTCCACCTCCGAGAAGCCCAGGCGGTCCGCGTTGGAGACGTCGAAGACCCCGCCCACAGCGGCAGTGTCCACACCGCCTGTGCCTCGCTTCTGAAGCCGCAGCCGCTTGAGCACCTCGGGGAACTTCTCGTGCTTTCCCAGGTGGGGCAGCTTGATGTGCACCCCGGCCCGCAGACCCGTACCCAGGTTGGACGGGCAGGTGAGGATGTAGCCCAGGTGAGGGTTCCACATGAACTCGTAGTTCTTAGACTTGAAGAGCGTTTCAATCTGGGTGAGGCCGTTGCAGAAGCGCGTGAACACCTCCTTCATGTTGCCCCCCTTCTGCATGGAGATGACCCGCAGGTGGTCCTCCTCGTTGATCCACACCAGGAAGGTCTTATTGTCATTGTGCCAGATGCCGCGGGCGTCGGGCCAGTCGCGGGCCATGCCCGAGGCCAGCAGCAGGGGCGACACGGGCTTATCGAAAAGGAAGTGGTCGTCGATAAGCTGCTGCTGCTCCGCCTCCGTCATGCTTTTGAGCGCATAGTACCTCCCAGCCAGGTCACCGTCCAGGCTCGACAGGGCTTCGACGGCGAGCTTCTCGATGGCGCGGCGCTCCCCGCGGCTGCAGTGCGGGGGGAGGCAGAAGCCGCGGATGCTGCGGCCCGTGCGCACCCGCGAGCTCAGCACGTAGTTGGGATCCAGGTCGTCGCCGCCCTGCAGGTTGTCGGGGTTGAGGTCCGTCTTGTGTTCGTCGGTGGGCTTATAGCCTCCGTGCCGGTCCTCGATGATGGGGTCAAAAAGCTCCTTGAACACGTCGTACGACTCCTCGTCGCCGGCCACGCAGCCCACGGTCATAATATAGGGGTGGCCTGGGTTGTCCACGCCGGTCTGGATGACGTCGTCCACCGTGAAGCCGCTTGGGGTGCTCTTCGCGCGCAGCTCGGCGTACAGCTCGGGGGTCAGTACCTTGGCCATGTGGTTGTTGTGGCCGCTGAGGTCGGGGAACTCATCTTCGGCCGGGAAACGCAGCTTCAGCGTGTTGTGGCTATTGGAGAAGGGCATGGCGGCGGCGGGTGAGCAGTCTGGCAGGGGCGGGGGCTCTAGGTCTGTCTGCAGCTCAGGGCGCGGCGCAGGCGAACCGGTCTTTATCTTTCTGGCTTACTTCTCTCTGTATAATGGGCTCCAGTTTCATCCATCTCATTAGAACTGATTCAAATGAATTCTTTTTAATGGCTTGAGTAATATTCCATGGTGTATATGTACCACAGCTTCCTCATCCATTCGTCTGCTGATGGGCATCTGGGTTGCTTCCATGTCCTGGCTATTATAAACAGTGCTGCGATGAACATTGGGGGGTGCACGTGTCTCTTTCAGATCTGGTTTCCTTGGTGTGTATGCCCAGAAGTGGGATTGCTGGGTCATATGGCAGTTCTATTTCCAGCTTTTTAAGAAATCTGTGTGGATACTTCTGTTTTACATCCCTGAAGTCACACAGACTTGGGTGTGGACATTCCTGTGGTCATACTGATGTGAATGAGAAGACTCCTGCATTAACAAGCTGTGGTGTGGGCTCCCTGGGGTTAGAATTGGTATGGACACTCCCAGGTTCACAAAGTCATGTACAAACACCTGGGGTTACAGACTGGGATGTCAGTAGTCCTGAGCTCAGTGGATGGGGGTGTGGACAGAGAATGGTGATTTTCTAAAGATATGTGAGTGAGCTGCAGAAACCAGACCTGCTGTCAGCTCCTGTTTGCTAAAATGTAAATTCAGGACTGCACTCATGACAAACTTTATGACATTCCTTTAAGAAAGGGGTTCTTAACATAAAAAAGGAAAATTTGTTCTGGGGAGTTCCCTGGTGGCTTAGTGGTTAGGATTCTGGGCTTTCACTGCTATGGTGCAGGTTCAATCCCTGATTGAGGAGCTGAGATCCCCATAAACCATATGACACAGCCCTCCCCACCCCCCCAAAAAAAAACCACTTTGTTCTAGGGAATCCTATGGCATCTGATCTGACCAAGTCTGTGAACTCCTTCATAGAATGTTTTTAAAAGCATGTGTGTGCAAATACACACACACTCTCTCTCAAATACACAGGATTATTATGGATACCAAGTGAAACAGTATGGTGGTTCCTCAAACATTTAAACAAAACTTACCATATAATCCAGCAATCCCTGGATCCCAAATATATACTTTTGGGTCTGTATCCAAAGGAGATGAAGTCACTACTCAAAGATATCTGTAACCCCATGTCCCTGAAGTATTATTCACAACAGCAAAAATATGGAAACAACCTAGGTGTCTTGTCAATATACAAATGGACAAAGAAGATTTGGCATATGCATATGACAGAGTATTATTCAGCCATTAAAAAAAAAGCTGCTGGTGGTGGTTTAGTCGCTAAGTCATGTCTGACTCTTGAGACCCCATGGACTGTAGCCGCCAGGCTCCTCTGTCCATGGGACTTTCCAGGCAAGAATACTGGAGTGGATTGCCATTTCCTTCTCCAGGGGATCTTCCCAACCCAAGAATTGAACCCAGGTCTCTGCATTGCAGGCAGATTCTTTACCAACTGAGCTATGAGGGAAATCCATTTGTGACTACATGGATAGACCTCAAGGGCATTATGCTAAATGAAGTCAGAAAACACAAATGCTGCATATGGAATCTAAAAATGGGGGAAGGTGGTGAAAAGGTAGAGCTTCCAGTTATAAGTTCTGGGCTGTAATAGTGCATAGTGACTATACTTCTCAATACCATTTTGTATATTTGAAAGTTTCTTAGAGAGCAAATCTTTTTAAAATTAATTTACATTTGGCTGTGCTGGGTCTTTGTTCCTGCATATGGGCTTCCTCTAGTTGTGGCGAGTGTGGGCCACTCTGTAGTTACAGAGCACAGGCTTCAGTAGTTATGCATGGGCTTAGTTGCTCCACAGCATGTGGAATCTTCCTGGACCAGGGATCAAACCCGTGTCCCCTGCATTGGCAGGCAGACTCTTAACCACTGGACCTCTACGGAAGTCCAAGAGCAAATCTTAAAAGCTCATATCACAAGGAAAAAACTCTAACTATGTGATGTGATAGATGTTAACTAAACTTGTGGTAGTCATTTTGCAATACATAAGTATATTAAGTCATTATGTTATATACTTTTGAATTATACATATTATATAGACATGTCAATTACAGTTCCAATAAAAGAAAAAGTATCATATTAAAATGAAACAACAGGCCAGTGTCAGGGGCCGGGCCCGGGGAGAAAGGCGGCCGCCGCTTTGCGGCACCCGCTCCTCTCCGCAATGTCCGCTGGTCGGCCGCGCGCGGAGGTGCTTCTTACAGAAAGGGGTTGCAGGAGACAGCTGCACTTCTGTTTCAACGAAACTTGAAAACAAAGGCGGAAAACAACATGGAGTGCAATAGTGTGGTTGATGGAAACGTCGAAGAAGTTCCCAGTAAGAAGGTCAAGGCTGTCCCCATGTGTAGGGGATCATCTGGATCCCCGAGAGCTGGATTTAGCGATTACCTTGTATCATGGCTCTGTTTTAGAGAAAGACTGTCGTTTGCTCGGATTTGACTTGGCAGCATGTATTGAATTAATAGAACATTTTGATTCAGAAGATCTGGCGAAGTTTCCTGAAGTTGTCTTTGGGTACATGTCTCCAGCCATGATTGTCATCAGCACACCAAACTCTGAATTCAATTCCCTGTTTCCTTGTGCAGTCTTTAGAGATTCAGATCACAAATTTGAGTGGAGCAGAATGCAGTTTCAGACCTGGGCTTTAGATGTGGCCAGTCGCTACAGTTACTCAGTGGAGTTTACTGGTGTGGGGGAACCACCCACAGGAGCTGAGGATGTTGGCTATTGTACCCAGATAGGAGTCTTCCGGAAAAAAGCAGAAGCAGCTGGATTGGCTGATTTGGAGCATCATGGTGAACATGTTTATGAAGTTGTTTATACAACCTCATACCCAAGTTTACAGCAGATAAATTACCGTAGACGTGTGGTGATTTATCTAGTGTACCGAGAAGTGAGCAGATTGAGACAGAAATACCAAGTGGGTTTGAGACAGCATGAATTGGAGCCTGAGTTCGTAGCCCCTGGCAACCGGACAGGAAAATTCACCTCAGACCTTCCAGTTCCAGTACTCACTGAAGATGACAAAGCCATGGAGATGGCTCCCCAACCTTTCTGTATTGAAGATAAGTTTTACGTACCCCTGCAAAGAATCATTGCTTATCCCAGGCTGGGGCACTTATGCGGTAATGTAGAGAAGCTGAGAGAGTTCCTTGGTGACGTGATTGAACTGAACTGTGATGGTTCTGCGGTGAAGGTTGACTTGAACGATTGTAGTGACTTTTGAGCCATCCTTACTTCCTGAAATTCAGGATCTTTGCAATAATTGGGCTCATTTAGAATTTAAACGTTGTGCAGTCATAATTGAGGTAGCTTTTCATTTTAAAATCACCTAACTTTCATGGTTTTTGGTGTGTGTGTGTTGACTGTTGATATTAAAGAATTTTAAAGAAAAAGAAATAATAAAAAATAAAATGAGGGGAGGAGCCAAGATGGCGGAGGAATAGGACGGAGAGACCTCTTTCTCTCCTACAAATTCATCGAAAGAACATTTGAATGCTGAGCAAATTTCACAAAACAACTTCTGATCGCTAGCAGAGGACATCAGGCGCCCAGAAAAGCAGCCCATTGTCTTCGAAGGGAGGTAGGACAAAAATATAAACGATAATAAGGGAGTCAAAAGAGCTATGGACGGAGACCCGTCCCGGGAAGGGAGTCTTAATAGAGGAAGTTTCCAATCACCAGGAAACCCTCTCACTGGCGGGACTGGGGGAAGTTTTCAGCATTCTAACTGGGAGGAAAAATTAAACAAGGCCCACAGATTACGTGCCTAAAAGCAACTCCCAGCAGAAAAGTACCCCAGACGCCCGTACCCGCCAGCAACAAGCGGGGCGGAACGGAGAGGAGCGGGCGGCATTGCTTAGGGTGAGGACTGGCCCGAAGACCCTGAGAGCAATCGGAGGGAGCTTTTTTAAACTGTGGGATAGCAAGGGTCAAAATTAACTGGCCGGAACACACTGCCAGTGGTTCGCAAAACAAAGGGACTGAGAATCTCCAGAGAAGAGCCGGCCCATCCCCACTGGAGGTAGGAGGCAGGGGGAGGGGAAAAGGGCAAACTCAGCCCCTGAGAAGCCACCCCCTCCCACACTGCAAACAGGCCTCCGGGTTCTAGCTAAAGACTTCCTGAGACCCGACTGGCGGTGCGTGCTGGGGCCGCGGAGGGAAAAAGTGCGCCGTACCCGGGGAGATTGCGCCCAAGCCTCTGGCTGCCTGGGCCGCTCGCCGCGGAGGGAAAAGGCGTGCTGCACCCGGGAGAGTACACCCAAGCCTCTGGCTGCCTGAACCGCTCAGGCCGGGGAAGGCACAAAACGCAGGAGCAACCGAATCTGCGCTTTTGTGGAGTACCCGAAAACTGGAACCGCACTCAACGCAGGGCCTGCTCCATATAGAGCAGCCGGGAGCCTGAGCAGTGTAGACGGCGAAAGCACAGACACCCGTGAGTGGGGCAAACCCAGTGTGGCCGGAACACGGTGAGTGCTATCCACACAGAGTGGTATCTGTCTGCAGCGCCCCGCCCTCCCCGTAGCAGGACTGAACTGAACTAGAGAACCTAAATAAGAGATCACCTCCGCCCGCCTGTGTCAGGGCGGAAATTAGACACCAAAGAGACGGCAAACAGAAGCCAAATAAACAAAGGGAACCGCTTCAGAAAGGACTGGTGCAACAGATTAAAATCCCTGAAGGTAACACCGACTACACGGGAAGGGGCCTACAGATATCGAGAAGTGTAAGCTGGAAAGAGGAGCTATCTGAAATTGAACTGAACCTACGCTGACCACAACAACTCCAGAGAAATTCCTAGATATATATGTATTTTTTTTTTAATTTAAAAAAAAAATTTTTTTTTCTTTCCTTTTTTTAAAATTTTTTCTCTTTTATTTTCTTTTATAATTCCCTATTACTCCCCCATTACTCCTCAACTTTCATTTTCATATATTTTTACGATTTTTTTAATTAGGGAAAAAATTTTTTTTTCTTTTTTTTTTCTTTTTCTTGTTTTTCTCTCCTATTTCCTTTTAGAGTCCTCTAATACTCCTCTATTATTCCTTAATTTTCATTTTCATTTCACTATAACCTTGCCAAAAAAAAAGAGAGAGAGAAACCCTATTTTTAAACCAAACTTCATATACATTTCTAAATTTTTTTGTGTTTTTGTTTTTGTTTTTAAATATTGTATTTCAAAGAGTCTAACCTCTACACTAGATTTTCAATCTTTGTTTTCCAGTAGTATGTGATATAAATTTTGGTCATTTAAGAATCCAATATTCAGTTCCCATTTCTATTCAGGAGTGTGGTGATACTCTCCCACTTTTGACTCTCTGTTTTCTACCTCAGAACACCTCTATTTCCTCCATTCCCCTTCTCTTCCCAATCCAACTCTGTGAATCTTTGTGGGTGTCTGGACTACGGAGAACACTTGGGGAACAGATAACTGCATAGATCTGTCTCTCTCCTCTTGAGTCCCCCTTTTCTCCTCCTGCTCACCTCTATCTCCTTCCTCCCTCTCCTATTCTTCATGTAACTCTGTGAACCTCTCTGGTTGTCTCTCATGGTGGAGAATCTTTTCACCATTAATCTAGAAGTTTTATTATCAGTGCTGTATAGTTGGAGAAGCCTTGAGACTATTGGAAGAATAAAACTGAAATCCAGAGGCAGGAGACTTGAGCCCAAATCCTGAGAAAACCAGAAAACTCCTGACTACACGGAACATTAAGGAATAAGAGACCATCCAAAAGCTTCCATACCTACACCAAAACCAACCACCACCCAAGAGCCAATAAGCTCCAGTACAAGACATACCATGCAAATTCTTTAGCAACGCAGGAACATAGACCTGAGTGTCAACATACAGGCTCTCCAAAGTCACACCTAACACAGAGACCCATCGCAAAACTCATTACTGGACACTCCATTGCACTCCAGAGAGAAGAAATCCAATTCCATGCACCAGAACGCTGACACAAGCTTCCCTAACCAGGAAACCTTGACAAACCAATCGTCCAACCCCACCCACTGGGTGAAACCTCCACAATAAAAAGGAACCACAGACCACAAGAATACAGAAAGCCCACTCCAGACACAGCAATCGAAACAAGATGAAAAGGCAGAGAAATACCCAACAGCTAAAGGAACATGAAAAAAGCCCACCAAGTCAAACAAAAGAGGAGGAAATAGGGAATCTACCTGAAAAAGAATTTAGAATAATGATAATAAAAATGATCCAAAATCTTGAAAACAAAATGGAGTTACAAATAAATAGCCTGGAGACAAAGATTGAGAAGATGCAAGAAATGTTCAACAAGGACCTAGAAGAAATTTTTAAAAATCAATTAAAAATTAATAATGAAATAAATGAGATCAAAAACACTCTGGAGGGAACCATGAGTAGAATAACAGAGACAGAAGATAGGATAAGTGAGTTAGAAGATAAAATGGTGGAAATAAATGAAGCAGAGAGGAAAAAAGGAAAAAGAATAAAAAAAAATGAGGACAACCTCAGGGACCTCTGGGACAATGTGAAACGCCCTAACATTCGAATCATAGGAGTCCCAGAAGAAGAAGACAAAAAGAAAGGCCATGAGAAGATACTCGAGGAGATAATAGCTGAAAACTTCCCTAAAATGGGGAAGGAAATAGCCAACCAAGTCCAAGAAACCCAGAGAGTCCCAAACAGGATAAACCCAAGATGAAACACCCCAAGACACATATTAATCAAATTAACAAAGATCAAACACAAAGAACAAATATTAAAAGCAGCAAGGGAGAAACAACAAATGACACACAAAGGGATTCCCATAAGGATAACAGCTGATCTATCAATAGAAACCCTTCAGGCCAGAAGGGAATGGCAGGACATCCTTAAAGTAATGAAAGAGAATAACCTACAACCTAGATTACTCTACCCAGCAAGGATCTCATTCACATATGAAGGAGAACTTAAAAGCTTTACAGACAAGCAAAAGCTGAGAGAATTCAGCACCACCAAACCAGCTCTTCAACAAATACTAAAGGATCTTCTCTAGACAGGAAACACAGAAAGGTGGTATAAACGTGAACCCCAAACAACAAAATAAATGGCAACAGGACCATACCTATCAATAATTAACTTAAATGTAAATGGGTTGAATGCCCCAACCAAAAGACAAAGGCTGGCTGAATGGATACAAAAGCAAGACCCCTATATATGCTGTCTACAAGAGACCCACCTCAAAGCAAGGGACACATACAGACTAAAAGTGAAGGGCTGGAAAAAAATATTCCACGCAAATGGAGACCAAAAGAAAGCAGGAGTCGCAATACTCATATCAGATAAAATAGACTTTCAAATTAAGTCTGTGAAAAGAGACAAAGATGGACACTACATAATGATCAAAGGATCAATCCAAGAAGAAGATATAACAATTATAAATATATATGCACCCAACATAGGAGCACCGCAATATGTAAGGCAAACGCTAATGAGTATGAAAGAGGAAATTAATAGTAACACAATAATAGTAGGAGACTTTAATACCCCACTCACAACTATGGATAGATCAACTAAGCAGAAAATGAACAAGGAAACACAAACTTTAACGGAGCACAATGACCAGCTAGTGGACCTAATTGTACCTGCTGGAGGTGGAGTAGGAGCTTTTCACGTCAGATCAGGCGCGCCAGCGGGAGCAGAATGGACAAGACAGACAACACGCTTTAGGTGTCCTGGTCGCACGTGCAGGATGGCCATAGCAGGCGGAGACCTTCTCACAGAATGCTGGGGATCTTCGTCTAATCGCTCTGTAGTATCGCAGTCAGAGGAGTCTCACTGTGTCTTATGTTCAAGATTCAAAAGGGTCTGATTGGAAATCATTGCCGATCGTATCTGCGTTCCGCCCGCCAGAAGGATAGCCCAGGCGAGTTTATTTTTATGGTATGTAGCTACATACCACACAGCTGACGATAAGACAGAGTTAGAGAATGCTAAGCGCTTCGGCACGCACACGACGAAAAAAAAATACATTAACAATTCGAAACATATGAGGCTAAACAAACACGCATCTGGAATAACCAACAAGATCATGAACGCGCAAAGGCAAGGGCGAGAGGAAGAATGAAGATTAGCAAGACTCATTAAGAAACAAAGGGAGAAGAACCAAATGAACAAAATTAGAAATGAAAATGGAGAGATCACAACAGACAACACTGAAATACAAAGGATCATAAGAGACTACTACCAGCAGCTCTATGCCAATAAAATGGACAACTTGGAAGAAATGGACAAGTTCTTAGAGAAGTATAACTTTCCAAAACTGAACCAGGAAGAAATAGAAGATCTTAACAAAACGATCACAAGCAAGGAAATCGAAACTGTAATCAGAAATCTTCCAGCAAACAAAAGCCGAGGACCAGATGGCTTCACAGCTGAATTCTACCAAAAATTTAGAGAAGAGCTAACACCTATCTTACTCAAACTCTTCCAGAAAATTGCAGAAGAAGGTAAACTTCCAAACTCATTCTATGAGGCCACCATCACCCTAATTCCAAAACCAGACAAAGATGCCACAAAAAAAGAAACCTACAGGCCAATATCACTGATGAACATAGATGCAAAAATCCTTAACAAAATTCTAGCAATCAGAATCCAACAACATATTAAAAAAATCATACATCATGACCAAGTGGGCTTTATCCCAGGAATGCAAGGATTCTTTAATATCCGCAAGTCAATCAATGTAATACACCACATTAACAAATTGAAAGATAAAAACCATATGATTATCTCAATAGATGCAGAAAAAGCCTTTGACAAAATTCAACATCCATTTATGATCAAAACTCTCCAGAAAGCAGGAATAGAAGGAACATACCTCAACATAATAAAAGCTATATATGACAAACCCACAGCAAGCATCACCCTCAATGGTGAAAAATTGAAAGCATTTCCCTTGAAATCAGGAACAAGACAAGGGTGCCCACTCTCACCACTACTATTCAACATAGTTTTGGAAGTTTTGGCCACAGCAATCAGGGCAGAAAAAGAAGTAAAAGGAATCCAGATAGGAAAAGAAGAAGTGAAACTCTCTCTGTTTGCAGATGACATGATCCTCTACATAGAAAACCCTAAAGACTCTACCAGAAAATTACTAGAGCTAATCAATGAATACAGTAAAGTTGCAGGATATAAAATCAACACACAGAAATCTCTTGCATTCCTATACACTAACAATGAGAAAACAGAAAGAGAAATTAAGGAAACAATACCATTCACCACTGCAACAAAAAGAATAAAATACTTAGGAGTATATCTACCTAAAGAAACAAAAGACCTATACATAGAAAACTATAAAACACTGATGAAAGAAATCAAAGAGGACACAAACAGATGGAGAAATATACCGTGTTCATGGATTGGAAGAATCAATATTGTCAAAATGGCTATACTACCCAAAGCAATCTATAGATTCAATACAATCCCTATCAAACTACCAACGGTATTTTTCACAGAACTAGAACAAATAATTTCACAATTTGTATGGAAATACAAAAAACCTCGAATAGCCAAAGTAATCCTGAGAAAGAAGAATGGAACTGGAGGAATCAATCTGCCTGACTTCAGACTCTACTACAAAGCCACAGTCATCAAGACAGTATGGTACTGGCACAAAGACAGAAATATAGATCAATGGAACAGAATAGAAAGCCCAGAGATAAATCCACGAACCTATGGTCACCTTATCTTCGACAAAGGAGGCAAGGATATACAATGGAAAAAAGACAACCTCTTTAACAAGTGGTGCTGGGAAAACTGGTCACCCACCTGTAAAAGAATGAAACTAGAACACTTTCTAACACCATACACAAAAATAAACTCAAAATGGATTAAAGACCTCAATGTAAGACCAGAAACTATCAAACTCCTAGAGGAGAACATAGGCAAAACATTCTCCGACATAAATCACAGCAGGATCCTCTATGACCCACATCCCAGAATTTTAGAAATAAAAGCAAAAATAAACAAATGGGACCTAATGAAACTTAAAAGCTTTTGTACAACAAAGGAAACTATAAGCAAGGTGAAAAGACAGCCCTCAGATTGGGAGAAAATAATAGCAAACGAAGCAACAAAGGATTAATCTCAAAAATATACAAGCAACTCCTCCAGCTCAATTCCAGAAAAATAAATGACCCAATCAAAAAATGGGCCAAAGAACTCAACAGACATTTCTCCAAGGAAGACATACAGATGGCTAACAAACACATGAAAAGATGCTCAACATCACTCATTATCAGAGAAATGCAAATCAAAACCACAATGAGGTACCATTATACACCAGTCAGGATGGCTGCTATCCAAAAGTCTACAAGCAATAAATGCTGGAGAGGGAGTGGAGAAAAGGGAACCCTCTTACACTGTTGGTGGGAATGCAAATTAGTACAGCCACTATGGAAAACAGTGTGGAGATTTCTTAAAAAGCTGGAAATAGAACTGCCATATGACCCAGCAATCCCACTTCTGGGCATACACACCAAGGAAACCAGATCTGAAAGAGACACGTGCACCCCAATGTTCATCGCAGCACTGTTTATAATAGCCAGGACATGGAAGCAACCCAGATGCCCATCAGCAGACGAATGGATGAGGAAGCTGTGGTACATATACACCATGGAATATTACTCAGTCATTAAAAAGAATTCATTTGAATCAGTTCTAATGAGATAGATGAAACTGGAGCCCATTATACAGAGCGAAGTAAACCAGAAAGATAAAGACCATTACAGTATACTAACACATATATATGGACTTTAGAAAGATGGTAATGATTACCCTATATGCAAAACAGAAAAAGAGACTCAGATATATAGAACAGACTTATGGACTCTGGGAGAAGGCGAGGGTGGGATGTTTCAAGATAACAGCATTGAAACATGTATATTATCTAGGGTGAAACAGATCACCAGCCCAGATTGGGTGCATGAGACAGGTGCTCGGGCCTGGTGCACTGGGAAGACCCAGAAGGATCGGGTGGAGAGAGAGGTGGAAGGGGGGACTGGGATGGGGAATACATGTAAATCCATGGCTGATTCATTTCAATGTATGACAAAAACTACTGTAATGATGTAAAGTAATTAGCCTCCAACTAATAAAAATAAATGGAAAAAAAAAAAAAATAAAATGAAACAACATTGGGGTGCTACAATAAATGAACTTTTCTAATTAGCACCTCAAATTATAAGATCTTATTCACTACAAACAAGGTTAAAAGACAACCCTTAGAATGGGAGAAAATAATAGCAAATGATACAACTGACAAATAATTAATTTCCAAAATATACAAGCAGCTCATACAACTCAAAACCAGAAAAACAAACAGCCCAATCAAAAAGTGGGAAAAAGACCTACACAGACATTTTCCCAAAGAAGACATACAGATAACAAACACATGAAAAGATGCTCAACATCATTCATTATTAGAGAAATGCAAATCAAAACTATAACGAGATACCACCTCACACAAGTCAGAATGGCCATGATCAAAAAGTCTATAAACAATAAATGCTGGAGAAAAGGGAACCCTCTTGCATTACTGGTGGGAACATAAACTGATATAGCCACTATGGAAGATGGTATGGAGATTCCTTAAAAAGCTAGGAATAAAACCACCATATGACCCAGCAATCCTACTCGTAAGCATGTACCCTGAGGAAACCAAAACTGAAAAAGACACATGTACCCCCGATTTTCATTGCAGCACTATTTATAATAGCTACAACATGGAAGCAACCTAGATGTCCACTGACAGATGAATGGATAAAGAAGTTGTGGTACATATATACAATGGAATACTATTCAGCCATAAAAAGGAACACATTTGAGTCAGTTCTAATGAGGTGGACAAACCTAGAGCCTATTACACAGAGTGAAGTAAATCAGAAAGAGAAATATAAATATTGTGTACTGATGCATATATATGGAATCTAGAATGATGGTACTGATGAATTAATTTTCAGGGCAGCAATGGAGGAACAGACATAGAGAACAGGCCTAAGGACGTGGTTGGGGAGGAGAGGAGGGAGAGGGTGAGATATACAGAAACTTACAATACCATATGTAAAATAGATAGCCAATGGGAAATTGCTGTATGACTCAGAGAACTCAAAGAGGGGCTCGGTGAATATCTAGAAGGGTGGGATGAAACGGGAGTTGGGAGGGAGGGGATGTGGGTGTACCTATGGCTGATTCTTGTTGATGTATGACAGAAAACCACAAAATTCTATAAAGCAATTATCCTTCAATTAAAAAAATAAATTAAAAAAGATCTTATTCAAAGTAGTGACCAGTATTTTAAGATGCCCATGACAACTGTAACATAACATAAACAAGTAACTGTATATGTATTGATCAGAAAATTGCAGGCACTGCTTTTACTATTGTAAAAGTAATTTTACAATACTGATTTGCTGCCAGCATTCAGATTCTGGAGTAAAGCTAAAATTTCAGTTAGTAAAACTGAACTGAATATTCCCTCCATCAAGTTCACAGATACCCCTGACTTCCACCCAGGGTTAAGAAGCCCTGCTTCAGGGTGAGTTCTGGACATATTCAGGACACATGGCTGGAAAGATTTAGAGAAAGGCAAGATCCTACTCAAGCAAGACCCTACTCAAGAATACCCCCTTTAGTGCAGACGGACACGGCGGGATGTTTCTTTCCTTGTGTTCGTGGTGGTTGCTGGAGGTTCCTATTCAGAGCCTGTATGTTTAGGATGGGTTGACGAGGTATTTGAAAACAAGTTCATCAACTCAAGTTCTGGTTTTTCTGACAGCAATCAGCTTCCGAGTCCTTATCAGATCGCCAGCTAACTAAAAGGTCAAAGTAAAAGAAGTTTTAAACTAAAATATGTTTCCCACTGTCTTCTACTATAATCATTGTTTTCTCAGCTACATTTTTGTGCAGTTTTTGCCTCTACTTTCATTGTGAGCCATAACACAGAGAAAATGCATAAAACATATAATGTTCATTCTTTTTGATATGTAGTTCTCCACTGTGAATAAACCAGGATTTAACAATCCATCCTAAAGCTAATGGGTGTTTGGGCTGTATTTAGTCTGGGGGTACTACAAATAGGCTGGTTAGGAACATTCAAGTACTCTTTTCTTAGTGTAACTAAACACACATGCAGTTTTAGTGGATAAGTCCTAACAATTATCTAGCAGTTACAACATTATATGCTGCCCTTGGTCTATACAAGGGTTCCAATGCTGCACATCCTTTCAGATACTTAGTATTGTTAATCTCTTTAGTTTTAGCTTGTATTTCTCTGAAGAGCAGCTTTTCATGTACTTACTGGGCATGCTCATATTTTCTTTTCCTTATTGATTTATAGCAGCTTTTTAAATATCATGGATACTATACATGTACAGATTATAAATCTTTTCCCACTGTGATCTGCCATTTCATTTTTTTAAGGTGTCTTTTTTACTTCTTATTTTAATGGTAGACCTGGTCTGAATAAACTGCAAAGCCATTGTCAGACAGGGATGTCCTCTAACATGGTGTCCTGAGGATGAGAAGCCCTCTAGCACTGATAGGTTTAGCCCAGACTATTCCAGGCAGACTGGCTCCTCACTGCTCCCCCACCATTTCACCTCAGGGCCTTTGCACTTGCTATTTCCTCTCCCTAGAATGTTCTTACCCTAGATTAATACATGGATTCCCTCCCTTATCTCCTTCAGGTCTCTGCTCAAACATCACCTCAGTGAGACCTTCCACGATAACCTTCTTAAAAACTGCAAAGTGCCAGACCCTAGAATTCTTAATCTCTTGTGTGCTATGTGCTTAGTCTCTTCAGTTGTGTCTGATTTGTTATGATCCTATGGACTGTAGCCCACTGGGCTCCTCTGTCCATGGGATTCTCCAGGCAAGAATACTGGAGTGGGTTACCATGCCCTTCTCCAGGGGATCTTCCTGACCCAAGGATCAAACCTGTCTCTTATGTCTCCTGCATTGGCAAGTGGGTTCTTTACCTCTAGCACCAACTGTGAAGCCCTTATCTCTTTACCTTGCTTTAAAATTTTTTCATATCCCAGGTTACTTTTACATATTATATACATATGGGTGGACATAGAGAGAACAAGATAAATAGTATGTGTATGTGTGGGTGGAAACTCCTGCATTCAGACTGTGAATTATTACCTTTCCTAAACTAGAAGCTCTGAGGGTCAGGGAATCTGCCTGTTTTGTTCCCTGATCCATCTTCAAATCTAAAACAATGCCCAGCACATAGCATGTGTCCAATAAACGTTTTCTGAGTACCTCAATGTGTAAAATCATTAAGGCAGTTCCTGGCACATAACATCAGGAGTTTTAGTAAAGGTCTGCTGACTGAAATCTTACCAGTTGATGTAAAAATTTCAAAAAGTAGAATTTTACTCAGTTTTTTCTTAAAGGTGCTATTTACTCAAATTCTTAGACTAAAAAGGCAAATTTACCTTAACGTGTTAAGACGAGCAATTCACTCCACTGTCTTCCACCTACCCAAGAAAAAGAAGAGGGACTCAGATATTTGGTTACGCTTTTCTGCTCACTATACTTGGTTTACCCATTGATTTTTAGAGCTATTGGGAGGTAGGAAACAGAAGTTTGTCCCAGATACCACATGATTTGGGGCAGAAAGAAGCACATGAGGAGGGGGTCACTGTGGACATTGAGGGCTCTGGGTCCATGTTTTCAGACCTCAGATGTCTGCAGGGTGTAGCGCTGTGGGGTGGCCAGGGACTGAGGCAACATGTCCACTGTGCTCATGGGGCAGTCCTGGGGGCAGATCTCCTTGGCCAGCTGCCCCTTCTTCTTCAATGTGCACGCCTCCTGGTAGGGTGGTGAGATTGAGGGCTGCCTGGGTGGAGTGTACTTGTATTCTGAGCCGTCCTCTAGCTGCAGGGACACACATTGGGAGGGATGGTAAGGACATGGGAACAGAGGATAGCACCTCCCACCCAACCCACTGTTGGCAGGGCACTTACGTCCAGTGGGTAACTGCGGTCTGAATCATAGGCGCTCAGGTCCCCACAGGTCACAAATGGCACAATGATGCGGGTGGGGCCATCCAACTGGTTGAAATCTGGATCTGACAAGCAGGGAGAGATGAGACAAGACAGGGCCAGGGCGTCTGGGGTCAGCTGTGACTCAGGCTGCACCCAAGATGGGTACGGAGGCCTCCCTCACATGTTCACCAGCTACTCTCTACACTCCTGCACCAGAAATCCTTCATTTGGTTCAGATCACCTCCTCAGGGAAGCCCTCCATGATCACCCATTCTAAAACAGCCCTCCCCCACCTGCTTTACTCCCACTGCACGTATGGCCACCTGCCATACGCTGCCTGGACTTTCACTCAAGCATGCTTGACACAAGAGCAGCCTTGTGCTTTTTCCCTCCAGGGGCCAGGCTGAAGGCCCTCACAAGACAAAATTCCCACACAGAGGTGGGGTTTCTACCTGGGGGTGTGACTGAGTCTTCCTAGGCGAGAAACTCCTTAGACAGGTGGAGTGTCCCTTGGGGTAGGACTCAGAACTTTCACCAGGTCTAAGAGTCATCACTAGGGAACTAACACTAGGATCCTCCTAGACCAAAATATCCCTATGGAGTGGAATTTCCAGAGGGTGGGGCTGAGGATCTTTTTGGGACAGCATTCCCTTGAGGGGCAGGGTTTTACCAGGGCATGGGGCTAAGGGCCCTCCTGGGACATAAAATTTCACTGGCAGACAGACTCTCCCCAGGGATGGGGCCCAGGGCTCTCACCATAAGAGTGATCCAGCAAGGGTTTGGTCAGGTCCGGCAGGAAGCCCTCAGGGGGGTCTTAACCCTTACAGACAGCAAAGGCCTCTATAGGGAGAAGGTGGAGTGAGGGGCAACTGCTGCCTCCACTCCATGTGGGATGGGTCCCTGAGATTTGAAACCCCTGCCCGGCCCCTCCACCCCACTGACCAATGCTGGCGTTCCGGCTGCTCCTGGGCTTGGCACAGAGCACGCTGGAGAAGAAGACACGCAGCTGGCTGTAGATCAGTGTCACATCCCGGCCTCGGAAGATCTGCAGGGTGGGGAGGCAGAGATGGAGGCATGAGGATGACCTTTGGGGATTCCTCTCTACCCCCTACCAGGTTCCCTGAGACTTACCTTAGCCACAAAACAGCCCCCTGGCTTCAAGACGTGTGTAGCAATGTTCAGAGCCTATGGGCAGAACAGATGGCTAAGGCTGAGGTAGAGACAGCCAGGAGGGGGCCAAACTGAGGTAGGGACAGCCAGGGTTACTCACAGCTAGGAGGAGCTGGGCCTGCATATACTCATCAACATCGTGGAGGCCGGTTACTGTGGCAAGAGGAACAGCATTAGGGGGCCATACAGTCTAGCTATCTTCTTGTCCCAGAGAGGTTAGAGTGCTCAAAACATTTACCAAGCTCTCTTACTGCTAAGGTTCTGCATGCAAATGACTACATCTGCCAACTGGATGCATATTCTGATCTCCTAAGACTAAGGCACTCATTTTCAATCTCAAAACAATCTTAGGCATGAGTATTGTTTCTTCTATCTCCAGTCCAGATCCAGATCAGAATGAACATCTCAGATGCAACACATCCAAAAACAAACTCGTGACTTTCTTGCTGGAACTTGCTCCTCCCATCATTTCCCCCCATCTCATCTGATCCTTCCAGTTGTTCAAGCCAAAACCTTCAAGGTAGTTAGTTACCTTTGATACACACACCCCCTCCCACTCTTCTTACACCCTCATTTAAGCCATTGGCAAACTTTCTCAACTCTACTTTCAAAAGATCTCCTCTACTCATCTCCACCACCATCAGCCACTCACCTGGATGACTACAGTGGCCTCCCCTCCCCAGGTCTCAGCCCTCACACTGCTCACAGCAGCCAGAGGGATCCTGTCATGACACACGTCAGGCATGGCCTTCCTCTGCTCACAACCATCCCATGGCTTTCTCCATGCTCTTGTCTTAGCGAAGGATCCAGTCACCACTGTGGCCCAGAAAGATCCACCTGAGGATCTGATTCCCACCACCTCACTGACCTTACCTCCTACCACTCTCACACTTGCTTACTCTGATCCAGCCACAGTGATCTCACTCTTCATCCGCCTACCTCAAGTCCTGTGTATGTGCCAATCACTTTACCTGGACTGCTCTTTCTCCAGATGTGCCCTAGCCCACTCCCTTGCCTGCTTTAGGTCTTTATGCTAAAGGCAGTGAGGCTTTCTCCACTTTACTTAAAATTCCTCCAGGTATTTCCTCCCTCCCTCTCATTTTCATTATTTCCTCATGGTGCCTATCACCTTTTGACATGCTATATAGTTCAATCATTTGTTTCTTTTCTGTCTGCTCCCACTAGAACACCAGATCTATGAGGTCAGAGATTAGTAGAATTTTATTCACGTTATCCTCCCAACATATATAACAGGGCCTGACACAAGACAGATGCTCAGTAAATGTGCTGAATGGATGGATAGATGGCTGACTTAAAAAAAAAAGAAGTGAACAGTAATGGAACAGTTGCAGAGAGATGAAAAGTTGCTAGATGTGGGAACAGCTGACAGTGCAGGGAAGAAGCAATAAAAGAAGCCAATAGAGGTGGGACATACAGAGAGGAACATGCAAAGGACCCCCTGCCTGGCCTCCCAATCCCTGCTGCTTACCATCAGGGGCCCCATCGCACACCACTAGGTCCGCGGGGCAGTCCTCAAAGTGCTGGACGATCTCCTTGGCAGTGGACAGCTATGGAAGAGAGGGATGATGAGTGGCCCCACAGCACCCCCACCACAGCCCTCTAAGCCCACCTGTCATTGGCCCTGGCCCGCAGCATTAGGTCAGCCAAATTCTCAGGCTTTGCCTGAGACTGGGCTCCACCGCTGGGAATATTTTTTTGCTGTCTCTCTGTGATGACAACTCATTGGCTCTGTTCCTCTGCTGTTATCCTCTCTTGGTTTCTCTCAGTTACTATACCTCTGTCTGTCTTTCTTGGTCTCTTTGACTTTTTCTTTCTTCCACTTGCTGCAAACCCCAGATTTGGGGGGCCTTTGTCCAGGATACACCCCAACACCCCCAGCCATGCTCTCACCTGGGTGATATCCCCCTGGATCTGTAACACACCTGGTAGTGGAGCCATAGCCTGAAGGTCCACAGCCACCACGTGGCCAGACCCTTGGCCCCTGTGGACAACACAGTCCATGTCAGCCCAGTTTTTACTCCAGGTCCACCCTCCACCTAGTCTTCCCTCCCAGCCTCCCATCTGGGACTCCACACTCACCCAATCTTCTGGCTCAGCACCTGGCTCCAGCTGCCTGGGGCCGCACACAGGTCAACTGCCCGCGTCACACCTGAGCGCACACAGGAAGGTGCACTGGTCAGCTGCACCCACCTCTCCAACCTGGGACCCTGCAAAGTTTACCCCTTTCCCCCAGGAAGCACCCAAGCACCCGTATCTACCTGCTGCCCAGTGCCCAGCTCCTTTTGAGTACCTGCCATCTTCCTGACTGCCCCACGGACCCTCCAAGTCAGCCCACCTACCACACGGAGCTCTGTAGACCTAGCCCACTTGTCTATTCCCTTCGCCCACCCCATCCCCCAGTGAATCGCCCGCCAAATGGGGACCTTGGAAGAGTTGGAATTCCTCATCAAGTTGTAGCAGCTTGAAGGCACTGCGGGCACGCCAGCCATTCTCCTTGGCTAGGCGGTAGTAGACATCTCGCTTGTCCTTTGACGACCGTCCCATCTCACACACCGTTTGCCCAGGGGCCTGCCAACAGTAAGCTGATGCTGTCCCATATCAGTAAGTGGGTGAGTGGGCCATTACCCATCTCTGCAGGGCTGGGAGAACCACATGAACTAAACCAGGCTCATCTGATCAATGTGACAGCTCTCTCAACAGGTGGCGAGGTTGGAGCCCAGTCACTAACCCACTGAGCTCACCAAATCTGAAGGATCCCATCACCGAGGTCTCAGGCTCCACTGCTCACCCTAGAGATTCCATCACTAAACCAACAGACCCCCCCAAAGTCCCACAAACCCAACACTTATCACATAGATGATGTTACTGACCCTGTCCACCTCCCACTGCTGTCATTTACACTCCACATATTAAACCCTGCAAGTCTCATCATCAACCCTTCTCTGCCCACCTTATCCCCAATAACATCTCACCACCACCCCCAGCTCTCCTCGCTACCCCTAGTCATAAAGCCCTACTCAGTTCAGTTCAGTTGCTCAGTCGTGTCCGACTCTTTGCGACCCCGTGAATCGCAGCACGCCAGGCCTCCCTGTCCATCACCAACTCCCGGAGTTTACTCAGACTCATGTCCAAGCCCTACTAGGCCCCATTAATCCCCTGCTTTCACTCCATTACCCTCACACTACCTCACTGCATTCCCCACCTCCTTAATCTCTCTCCCCTGAAATGATTAGGTCCCCAATTATTCCTTTTGTTGTTGTTTAGTCACTAAGTCGTGTCCGACTCTTTTGTGACCCCCATGGACTGTAGCCTGCCAGGCTCCTCTGTCCATGGGATTTTCCAGGCAAGAATACTGGAGTGGGTAACCATTCCCTTCTCCAGGGGATCTTCCTGACCCAGGGATTGAACCCACATCTCCTGCATTGCAGGCAGATTCTTTACTACTGAGCCACTGGGGAAGCCCGATAATTCTTTTATCATCCCCCATTAATACCTGGAGGATCATGGTCTATTAGTTCCCCATTAAACTCTCAGTTACTATGATTTATCAGCCCCCATTAGCTCAGCCCTCCAATGGCTCCTTCACAGATCACTAGACCCTCGTAACTCTTCTTACCACACTCACCTTAATCCCTGATAATCATACATCAGTTCTCCATTCTCCCCTCACTGCCCACCTGTCTCCCCGCCCAGTAATCAAATCACTTTATGATCACACCCAACAGCTTACTATTACCCTCTCTTTGCTCCCTCTGTTCTCATTACTTCTTCAATGATCATGCCATCATCACAAACTAAAATCCTTTGATCACAATACCCCGTGAGCTTCCCATTCTCTCTTCTTTGATCACTATTCCATTAGTTCCTTGATCATGACCCTCACCTCTATTATTCCCTCCACAGCCTCACCATTATCCTTTGAATCACTATGCTCCATCACTCTTGAATGTCATAACTCCGTCTGTCCCCCAGGGATCACACTGCTACTTGTCTCCCATTATCTTCCAGTTGCCCATTCTACCACCCCCTCATTAATTAACGAACACATCCCCACCGGCCCCCATGAACACATCGACTAAAACACACTTATTAGCCCCCAGTGATTCCCCAATAACACTCCCACCAGACCTCTATTACACCCACGCAGCCCCAAACCTCCACACCTACCCTCTGGCTACACCGCAGGTCCCTCCTCATCATAACCTCAAAGCCCAAGTCCCCATTGGGACCACGAGACCCCCTTCAAGGCAGCTCCGCCGGTATCTGGACCCCTGCGGCCCAGTCCCCCACCCCTAGCCCATCCCGCAGGAGCGGTCCTATTCTCCAAACAAACCTTGGGTCTGGTGCCTACCCAATGCCAGTTGCCCAAACTGCACAGTTGCAGCACCAAGGGCGAACTTCCCTCCTTCCCTCACTCGCGGGACAGTGCAGGCATGCCTTAACTGTCTCAGTCGGGACCAAGTCCTCTGCGCCCCAGGGCCTACCTCCAACTTTCGGAGTGGGGAGAAAAGGAACGAAGGTCCGTGAGCAGCACAAGCCTCGGCGAGAGCGCAAACCGGTGAGAAGTCGTAGGTTTTCAGTTTGGGTTCTTAGTTGCTCCAAAAGTCTGTTGCGCATGCCTAACAGCGCATGCCTAACGGCGACCAGAGTGTGCCACGCCTGTTATCGTGGAACGCGGCGGCTCGCGCGAAGCCGGGACCGGACCTGAACTTACCACGTGAGTTCCGGCAACTCCTGGCGACGTAGCCGGTCTGGCGAATTGCCGTTCCCAGCATGCAACGGGCCGAATAAAGCCGCCGAAGTCTCGCACGGCGAGGCCGAAATGTCGCGAGGCATGAGAACTGACTGTGCTCTTTTGTTATAAGGCGAAAAATCGCCTTTTTTCTCCGCCCCTCCCTTCTAGGACAACTGTATGTCTTGAGCCTGTGAACTACATTTCCCAAGACACTATGCATACGCCGGTACCTACTTATTTTTCGCGAAGTGCAGTTACCTTTGGGGTGGTGAACTTAAGAGGAAGGAGAGTGCGTTAGTTAAGTGCGCGGGCGCGCGAAAGCTACTGGTCTGCGATTTCAAGTCTCACTTCCGCCAAATGATAGCTCATTCTGATTGTTACCTTCTCAGAACTTCGGTTTCTCTATCTGTAGAAAGGGGATAATAAATAGTACAGGCTCCACCTAGAGTTACTGGGAAGATTAAATAGGTGCAGTTGAGCACACTAATTCTTTGTGATTCTGTGTTCTTCAAACACTTTTAACTCGGTCCTAGAAAAAAGACTCCGTCTGGACTCAGTGCACTAGCAAATATAGTAATGGATACATTATAGCATTTACCATGTGCCAGGCACTCTTCTGAGTGCTCTCAGTGATGTGCTGGTAAATGGTTAACAAGCATTTATTTAGGTGGAGAAGGAAAGGAAGCCCTGATTTCTAACATTTGCCAGTTTCCATGGTTTACATACTATTATCTTGTCAGATTTCAGCTTACCAAGGTGTAGTCACGGAACACGGAGTCTAGAAGAGATGCAGTAGTGCACCATGTGTATTATCTCTATTGTACAAATAAAATAGGGATAAATGATCTCTCAGGAGCATAGAAATAATGAAATGTAGTAAAATAATAAGTGATGAATTTTGAGTATCACCTTTCAGAATTTAATTTAGTTGTAAGTTTATACAATTTCATGTTTATTAATAGCTATGTTTCCCCCGTTTACAGATGAGGAAAAGGATATGTATACATGCATATAATATTAGATATGTAAACACATACCATTTACTATGTATATGGTGACATAGAAATATATAGTGATGTCTAATTTTTACTGGTATATAAATTATATATTAGTAAACAATACAATGGGCTTCCCTGGTGGCTCAGAGGTTAAAGCGTCTGCCTGCAATGCAGGAGACCTGGGTTCGATCCCTGGGTCGGAGGAAGATCCCCTGGAGAAGGAAATGGCAACCCACTCCAGTATTCTTGCCTGGAGAATCCCATGGACGGAGGAGCCTGGTAGGCTACAGTCCACGGGGTCGCAAAGAGTTGGACAGGACTGAGCGACTTCACTTTCACTAAACAATACAATATATGTATGCCATTATATGGAAATATAGAATATATTTTTGCATTTTGTATAGTATATGTACAATATATATATCATCTTATATAAATGTATATGCTTATGTATATATAAATCTGCTATATATATCGCCTTACTAAAGTAACTGCACTAAATATAAATAAATAATGTTATGTCAGGTGGTGATAAAAGCTATGAAGAATAATAATGGATGAAAGGAATGGAGAGTTACAGGGGTTGAATTGCTATTTTAGTGTGGTCAGGTAAGCTTTCAGAGGAGAGGTGAAATTTGAGCTGAGCCTGAAGGGGAGCACATGCTATGAATATTTGGAGGAAGAGCATTCCAGGCAGAGGGACCGCCAAGAGCAAAGACCCTGAGGTGGGAATGAGCTTGGCGAGTATCCAAACAACTGAACAACCAATTCATCATTCCTTAGAAATGTGAGCATTGCTAGGCAGGGGTTTCTTTTGTTTTGTTTACTGTTGCCTCCCTGGCGCCTAGAATAGGGCTCACATTTGTATTCAATAGATGTTTGCTGAATTCACCCTTTTATTGCTTTGTTCCTTCACTCTTTCCTTAGTGGTATGCTCTGCATTTATGTGGGGCCCTGGGAGGAGGTGTAGACAGCCAGTCACAAACCCTGGAGAGCCAAAGAGGAAGCCAGAGTTTGTCACTGGAGTTCAAGGGCATTGTGGGGGGCAGTGGGAACATGGCCCCCCCTTCAGAGGTTAGCATGTGTGAGAAAGCAAGGGTTCAAGCCACCAGGTGCTGCTCCACAGAAAGGAGGAGGTGCCAGGCATTGGGGGTCCAGGTTCACCCTGTGGGATGCTTCCCACGTCCTGTTTTCTTGCCTCTCGCAAAGAGGATGTTTAACTTTTTGCAAAGAAACTTGCTTCCTCCAGCAGGGCTGGGGGGGTTGGGGGACAGGAGCCAAGCTCTGAACTCTCCAGGCTCTTCCTGAAGTGAGGTGTCTGCTTGCAACTCCCACCCAGCACCCCACTGAGTGTAAAGTTGTCCTCCCCTCAGCCTCCAGAAAAGGTCAAAGAGAGGGGAGCTGCCAGGCCAGCCCTGTGCTGGAGGGCATCTTACCACGTGAGGGAAACGTGGGGGTGGGGGGCGGGTGTCCAGGCGCAGGGGACCAGACACTGACAAGAAGTCTTGCCGTCCAGGGGCTGCTTTGAGGGACAGAAAAGTTGTTCATGGGGAGCCTGCCTGAAAGGAGAGATTAGAATCCTAAATCCAGCTGAGTGGGGGACTGCTTTCACTGGTGGAGAAGAGTTTATTAATTCCTTTCACAAAGATGTTATTGAGCAATTACTGTATGTCAAGCATAGTTCTTAGCGCTTTACCTGTGCTAATTCCTTCAATCTTCCCCATGATCCTGAGTTAGGCAGTACTTAGCCCCGTGGGAAGCTTGACAGTAAGGTTTTGAGCCTTGCTTCTGGCCACTCAGCTCCTAAGTGGCAGAGCTGGGAAAACTCAAGCTATTAACTGCTTTGCTCCATGGTTCCCTCCCCTGAAGGCTGCTATGCAGTGATTTAATGAAAAGCAGGGGTCTGCTTAGAAGAACTGACAAGAACTTAAACCAACTTTTAATAGATTTGATAGCAATCCCAAATGTCACATGAGGGTCTGCTTTACTGAACCAACAAAAGCCTTAAATGACCCCTAGAAAGGGCCCTACTTTGATGAACGAATACCGCGTTCTTATCCCTGGCACAGCCTCAAGGCCTCAGTCAAGCTTCAAGACATCTGTTCCTTCTAAAGCAGACTGCCTCTGCAGCCAGATTTCACTTTCCCTTTGTTTTTCCTCCTACCAGCATATGTGGAACACCTGCTATTTGCAGTGCCCTGAAACTTAGCTGAGCGATGGGGTGTAGAGCTGGATGAAGACTTGCTCCTCCCCTAGAAGAGTTCACCAGGCAGAAATGAAAATAATAATGATGATAATATGACACTTGATAAGTAGCATTTATCGACCTCCTGCCATGTACCCGGGTGGCCCTGTGCTGGGCAATATTTAAAGGCCTGGGTGGCCCTGGAAGGGGAGGACAATGATCAGAGTAGGAAGGTGCTGCTGGGTGGTAATGGGTGAGGGCATCTGTTTTTTGTCCAAGTTTCACCAGTTCTTTGGACGGGATACTTCAGACTTTTCTTTTTTTTTTTTTTTAATATTTATTTATTTGTTTGGCTGTGCCAGCTCTCAGTTATAGCACATGAGCCCTTAGTTGCAGCATGTGGGATCTAGTTCCCTGACCAGGGGTTGAACCCAGGCCCCCTGCATTGGGAGCTTGTAGTCTTAGCCACCGGACCACCAGGGAAGTCCCCAGACTTTTCTTGAAATCTAGACACCGGCCTAGCCAGTCCCCATCCCCCCGCCCCCTAGTCATTTGGGCTAAGGTCTTGGCTGACAGGTGTCTCTTTCCCTGGCTGGCCTGGGGCACAGGTGTGTAATGGCTCTTGGGGGGAAGAGGAGCGAGGCTAGAGACACAGTAGGCCCAGATAGACAGGGGAGTAGTGTGTGTGTGCACATGCATGCATGCATGTGTTGTGAATACCCTGAGGGTATCTCAGCTGCCTATACGTGGTCCCAGCCACAAACACATGTATGTGAGCTCCACATGTGTCTTACTTAGTATGTTACTTGCCTGGTTGTGTCTTGTGTCCACAGTTGCCTATCCAACTTGTGTTTCCTTTTTGGCAACTGTGTGTTGGTCCCATCTGCTTGTGCAGTTCATCTTTATGAGGCTGTGTGTGTGTTCTCTGAGTGCTTCTGTGTCTCCTTTGTAATGCTCATGAGTGAGAAGTCTGTCTCTTCTCTGTGCATCTGTCTCTGATGTCTGTGTGTCTTTCTTCTCTGTCACCGTGTTTGTGTCTCTACTTGTGAGTGGCTGTAGGTGTGTATGCCCTATGTGTGCTTAGTCAGTCAGTCATGTCCAACTCTCTGCAACCCCGTGGGCTGTAGCTCATCAAGCTCCTCTGTCTATGAGTATTCTCCAGGCAAGAATACTGGAATGTGTGTCCTAAGGGTATTTCCTCTGGTGCAAACAAATGCTCCTTTGTTTCTTCAAGCAGTTTTAGGTGTATTTTATGGATTTCCTCTTTGTATTGATAGTAAGTGTACTTTCTGCATCCCTGTTTCTCCCGTTTGTGTGCCTATATGTGTGTTCTCTGTGCACATCTTCCCTGACTTAATTTGTGTGAATAGTTGTGTATACACAGCTGTGTGCCCCTGTTTTCCTGAGTGCAGTTGTGCATGTATCTGTGACTGCAGCTTCTCTGTCTCTACAGTCGTGTCTGCCTGTGGGTGCCTCTTTCTCTGACCAGAGCTGTATGTGGTCACAAGTTCATACACAAGTTCACATGCACAGAGGTATCTCTATAGAGGCTGAACCTGAATGTTGGCCTCCAGGGTCATCTGAACCTGGAACCATGTGTGTGGGAGATGCTGGGACTGTGTATAATGTTGTTGGTTATGTGGAATTGTACTTTGTGTGTTCTGGCTCTGTGTGTGGCTGTGAATCTGTGTGTGATTTGCCCATTGGTTCTCTTTAAAGTGGCTGTGAGTCTGTGGGTGACGATGATATCTGTGAGTCTGCGGTAGCAGTAAAGCAGTGTGAGCCTATTCCTGTATCTGTCTGTTATCTCCATGTGCAGCACTGAGGCTGTGGATGATGATACTTATAAGACTAAGTCCCTCTGCGCAGCTGTCCCATCGCCTTGGCTCTCCATGTGGAGTCTGTGTGTGTTCGAATCAGTCAGCCTGTACTCTGTGTATGTGGCTGTGAGTCTACACGGGAGTTTGTGTACCTCTGTGGGTGGTGGTGAGTCTGCCTCCATCTCTAAGCCCCTGGATAGGGCTGTGATCCCTGAGTGTTTGAGAGTTCTTCTCCTGCTGTGGGGAAGGAAACGCCCCATCCCTCACCCTCCTCCCACTCCCAGTGGGGTGGAAGCTTCGAGGCTAGCTTTGAAGCCCTAGCCAGCCCCTGATGTTTCTGGGAATTCTGTGCTCTCTGTGGGGGCCAAGCAGGTGGGTGGAGGGGCCAGGACCGAGGCTTCTTGTCCACCTGGGCCTCAAGCAGCCCAGTCAAGTGGGGCCTGGACCCCATGTCCACCCGCCTGACTTCCTGCAGGAGACACATGCTTCGCCTGAAACAGACATGCCTGTCGCATGCCCTAATGGAGTCAACACACAGACCCCTATTTAAGAGAGACAGACAGATAGACAGACAGTGGGACTCCTCAGTTAGGGTGTGGACAGGTTCCACCCAACGCCTAGGCTGGGGTCCAGGAATTCAGGGCGTGCCTAATTTACAGACAGCGTGTATCCACACTCTCCACCCAACTACAAATGCCCTCCCTGCCTCCCTCTGGGGACCCCCAAGATCTAGGGTCCTTTCTCCATTGGATTATCTGTCTGAGGTCAGCTTATGGTGGCCTGGCTGTGTTTCTCTCTGCACCTGTCCCACTGCTGTCCTCAGATCTGTCTGCTCTTCTGCCTGAATCTGACTTTCTCTGCCCTGTTGCCACCTGCCCCACTATGTGTCTCTCAGCCTCAGCCACTTGCTCTGTCCCTTTGGGCCAGTGTGTCTGTTCTGAATCTCTGTTTGTGGATGTGCCTGGCTGTGTCCACCTGTCCATCTGCATTTGTCCAGGAGCTTGCATGAGCCTCTCCCTGTCCACCGTTTCTGAGTCTTTCTCCTCTTACTGCTCAGCTGCCTGTCTATCACTCCCTCACACTCCCCGTGTCTTTCTACCCCTTCTTGTTTTCTGTCCTTGTGCTATTTCTTCTGCCTGCTCGTCTCTATTTGAGATCATTTCTCTTCCTATCTCTGTCTCTCTCCTGCCATCCATCCCATTCTGCCGTGTGTCTGACCTGAGTCAGTTCCCTCTGTCTGTCTTTTCCTTTCTAGATGTGTGTCTGTTCCCTTGATCTTTCAGTCCATCTCCACCGCCTGCCCGGGAAACCTGTTTCCTTCAACGTGGGTTCAGATGAAGGGAGGCAACCCCTCTGTTTCCCCCACTCAGAACCAGAAGAGGGAAACTGAATAAAAGTTAAAACTTTACAGGGGAGAAAAAAAAAAAAAAACCACGGGGCAGATGGAGCACCGGCAGTGCTGATTAGCCACCGACAAAACCCGAGGTGTTGATTGGTCAGAGGGCAGGCGAAGGCAGGGTCTGGCTGAGTGGGAGCCCTGCCGCCCGGTGGCAGGGTCCCAGAGCCCCAGTTCTGAGTTGCCGCTTCAAGAGCTGAGAGGAGCAGGGAGGTGAGGAGGGGCTGCTGGCCATCGAGGGGGCTCCTGAGATGCCAAGGCACGAACAGGGGTCCCGGGAGGGGGCTCAGGGTTTTCCTGGAGATTTTTTTAGTCCTAGTGAGGAATTAAATGGGAGGGGGAGTCCTTTTTGTTCCCGGATCCCAGGAAATGAATCCAGGAGTGGGTGGGAGTCTTGAAAGAGTACTCACACTTGACGATGGGGCTCCTTGAGAGCCTTCCCTTACCCACGAAGGGGATTCAGGGCTTGGGTAGGGGGTTTCCTGGAGGCAGTTTTAGTGATGATGGGGACCTTGAATGGGGTTTTCTGAGATACGGCATTCCCAGGAAGTGAGTTCAGGGCTGGGGGGTTTCTTTAGAGACACCCCATCCAGAAGAGGGGGACTCCAGGTTTGCATGGGGATTGCAGAGACACCCCACCCCAGGAAACACATCAGGCACTGGGAGTGGGCTTTTGATGACTGTCTGAGGGACCACTTCTCCTCATGAGGGGAAATTAGGGCTCAGGCGAGGTTCCTGAGACACCCCAAGTTCAGAAAAATTCTCAAGCCTGAAAGTGTCTCTAAAGTGACTTCTACTAAAATAAGGATGTATAAGACTTGACAACGGTCCTGGAGAATACCTCTCTAGTCCCTAGGAGGGGAATTAAATGGGAGTCCCTGGGTCACTTCTATCCCTGGAAGGGGATTCAGTTTGGAGAATTGCCTTTGGCCTCTAGCGAGAATTTTCAGAGTTGTGGCAGAGAGCAGTTTGCCGTGTCCTGTCCCTGGCAGGACTGGGGTCGCCGAGCCTGCCCCCCACACCCCATCCCCAGCCCCTTCAGCAGGTTGCATCAGCTCTTGCTCAGGCTGGCGGCCCAGGCAGGGAGGAGGGGGGTAGGGGGCGTTAGGAGGGGTGGGCAGTCAGGTTGACACGTGTCCCTGTCAGGAGTGAGAGGCCTAACTGCGTGGTGAGGGTGGAGGGAAGGAGGAGGTGCTCGGGAGACGGGGAAGGAGAGAAACCGAGAGCAAGAGAGAGTGAGTCTGCGGTCTGAGAGGAGAGGCTGTCCCCACTCCAGATGGCCATCTCGTCTGCTGAGGGGTCGGTATCTCTCATTCTGTCTCTGTCCCTACCCCTTTATCTCTGGTTGCCTTCTTTTTTCTCCGTGTCTCAATGAGTAAACTGTCGGTGTCTCTCCCTCTCTGATTCCCTTCTGTCTCTCTCCCATCTCTTTCTCCCTCAGCCTCTCCCTCTTGTCTCCAATCCTCTCCACTTTCCTTCCTGTCTCTCTCATCCCTCTGTCCCCGTTCCCCTCGCCTCATCTCTGTCTCTGTTTCTGTATCTGTTCATCGCCATCAGAGCCCCAGTCCTCTTCATCTAGGTCTCCCCACTTTGTAAGCTGCCCTGCTCCATAACTGACCGCCCTGCCCCATTTCTCTGCCCACAGGATGGAACTGCAGGATCCAAAGATGAACGGAGCCCTCCCTGGGAGTGCTGTGGAGTGAGTCGGGAGCCCAAAGAGTCAAGGTCAGGGGTCAGAATTACCTTCTCATCACCTCCTCAATTTCTCTGCCTATTCTACCTGCAGGCAGGAGCATGAGGGCTTCCTGCCCAGCTGTAGTCCTTCTCCTGGGAGGAAACCAGCCCAGTTCATGGATGTGAGTGACCCCACAGGACCCATCCCAGTTGTATCTTGCCCAACTCAGCCCCTCCCCTACTGCTCCCTCTTCCCCGGCACTTCCCTTTGGCTGTTTAGCCTCTGGTCTCTGTCCCACCCTCCCCTGTTCCTCTCTACTTCCAGCTGCTCCCCTCTAGAATCTCCCTTCCCCACTCTTCCTTTCCCAGCTTCTTCCCATCTTCAAATTCTTTTCCTTCTTCTGATGGCTCTTCCTGGGTTTCTCCCTGCCCCCATCACTTCTTCCCTAGCCTTTCCCAAGGCCCCAGCACTGGTCTCCGTCCCTAGTCTCCTTACCTGGTCCCCCTCCCCATGTCTCCTGGGCCTTGCCCCTTACCAGCAGGTCAAGGGGAAGACATCGTTTGGAATGTCAGTGTTCAACCTCAGCAACGCCATCATGGGCAGCAGCATCCTGGGGCTGGCCTATGCCATGGCCCACACGGGGATCCTCCTCTTTCTGTGAGTCCTAGGCAGTCTGGGGTGGGGGCTGGGTGTTGTGGGGCCAGTTGGGAGGCCTGGAGGCCAAGTCCGAGCAGTCCCATCTGCCATAGGGCTTTGTTGCTGTGCATCGCTCTTCTGTCTTCGTACTCCATCCATCTCCTGCTGACCTGTGCTGGTGTTGTAGGTGAGACCCAGAGCTCACCTAGACCTTGGCCTCCAGACCCAAGACCAGCCCCTCAGAACTTGGATCCAGAACCCCAGACACCACACTCAACTCTCTGGGCTCCAGACCCCAGACTGTACCCTGGGTCTCATACCTTATCTGGGCTCCCAGATTCCCAAGCACCAATCCTCAGCCCTCAGTCTGACTATCAAAGCCTGTTGCTCAGACCCTCCCTACTCCCAGACCACTCCACTCCACCCTCAGTCTCCAGCTTACTTAGCAAGAAAGCCAGCCCCACAACCCAAGACCCTGGCCCCCCAGCTCCCAAGCTGCCACAGCCCCGGATCTCAGATGTCACTCCTACCCCCAAGACTCCCACTACCCACATCTGGCCCCCAACTTTCTCCCTGGCCACAGATCCTACCTGCCAGACTCCAGTCCCAAGCCCAATCCTAACTACCTAACCCTCACCTCCAGCTCCAAGCAATGAGACCCAATTAGCCCAAGCCCCAGCTCCCTAGCTCCCAGGCTCTCCCACCCCTGGCCTGGCCTCTTGGATCCACAACCTGTCCCTGTCTGGTCCCCTCCCCTCCAGGCATCTGAGCCTATGAACAGCTGGGACAGAGGGCACTGGGGCCTGCGGGGAAAGTAGTGGTGGCGGCGGTCATCTGTCTGCACAATGTTGAGGGTGAGGACTCTGAGACGTGGGGGTCAGCTTGGGGGAAGAGTGTGGGCTGAGGTGGGCTTCCCCAGGCTGGGGTGGGAGGGAGATGAGGGGAATGCTTCTGCTTACACCTGCCCCCACCTGCACCAGCCATGTCCAGTTACCTGTTCATCATCAAATCTGAACTTCCCCTGGTTATCGCCACTTTCCTGGACATGGACCCTGAGGGGTGACTGTGCAACACCCCTTGGCTCTGACCCACAGGCCACTGATTCTGCCTGTGGGGTCCGGCTGCTAGCTTCAACTCTATGTCCAGCTGACTCCCAGGTCTTCTATTTTTGAGGCTGTTGGGCAGACCGGTTTGGGCAGACTGTGATCCCTGTGTACTGTGATGCTAGCAGTATGTGTGACTGTTGCTCTGGCTAGTGGAGTCCAGTACACCACATGTTGATTTTTGTGACTGTTCTGGCTGACTCCATGTGTCCAGTGTACTCTCATGTTGACCCTGTGGCTACACCTATCCAGTAGACCTAAATTCTGTCCATGGGTTTGATTCTGTGACTCTTGTACTGGCAGATTCTCTGGCCATCTGTATGCTAGCTGACTATAGCTGTGTCCTATATACTGTGACTCCAACCATGTGTGTTTGACATTTGCTTACTCTGACTTTCTCTGTCCAGTGGATTCTGTTTGATTCTGGGTCCATTAGGCTTGGCTGAATTTGTCTAGGTATAAGTGTATGGTCACTAACTCCAGCAGAGTATGTGCACGTGTTTGTGCAGTGTACCGTGGCGCCAGCTATGTATACATGTGCGTGTGTGCTCAGTCACTCAGTCATGTTGGACTCTTTGTGACCCCATGGACTGTAGCCGATTAGGGCTCCTCTGTTCGTGGAATTTTCCAGGCGAGAATACTGGAATGGGTTGCTGTTTCCTACTCCAATGTATAAATGATTTGTGTTTAACTCTCTGTGTTTAACTTGGTTACCATTGTTCTGGCAAATTCTTTCTGGCTGTTTGTGTGTGAGCCTCAACTGTGACTATATGTTTTCTGTATTATGGTTCCAACCATATATGTTTGCCTGTTCCAAGTATATATCCAGCCAATTGTGTGTTTAATTATGCATCTGTCTGTTGGCTGAATCTTTTCAGTTGTTTATATATGATAGCTGATTCTGTGTATCCTCTTAGATCTTTGGTTTGATCCTGAAGCCATTCAGATAGCTAACAGTCTATGTGACTAGATGTGTCTAATTGTTATAATTAGCTCCCACTGCATATATGACCAGTGGTGCTTTGTTGGTTTGTAACTGTGTGTCTAGTAGGAAGAGAATATGTGAATGCCTGGAACACAGTAAGCACTATTTAATAAAAATTCTTTGAAGAAATGAACAATTGTTCAGCCAATTCTGTATTAACAGACTATCCTGCCTGGACACCTCCCTCCAATATCTGTATAGATCCCTCTCTTTCTTTGAGCTTGGTTCCAACAGCATGGCCAGCTGGCTAATTCTGTCTCAATTTCCATCTTTGACTCTGTGGCCAAATCGGCTCAACTACTTTCAAGTGCTCAACAAACCTTGAGTTGTTCAAACAATCACACATATGTGTTTCTGACTTTTTGTTGACTCTGCAGATCATCAAGAGATCATCAGACTGTTGTTCTACCTGTTAGACGTACCAGGGTCATGACTCACTCTGTGTCTGGTACCTTGTGTTGGACAATGTGAATCTGGCTGTTGTGGGCTGTTGTTTGCCCATCTCACTGTATGTCCACTTGAGGTCTGATGACACAGTTTGTCCAGCTATGTGTGTGTTCCCAGCTATATCCCTCTGACAGTGTGTGGCTGAGAGTCTGATAATCTGTCTGACTGTTTCTGTCATTCCTGTTGTGCCATTTGTCTCTGTAACCACCTGGAGGGGTCAGCTCATCTCTCTTGACTGTGTGCAGAAACCTGTCTGGCTGTATTCTATGAGTGTCTGCTTGACAGTTTTCTTTGGTAGGCAGTTAGTCACTATGTTTGCCTGTCTCCTTGGGGACTGATTCTTGAAGGGAAACCTCCTTATCATCATTGTCAGTGTTTTAATCATCCTGCCACTGGCCCTCATGAGACACTTGGGTAAAAGGCTTCCTGCCTTGGTCATTTGGATGATGGAATTAGAGAAGGGGAGTCAGATTCAAAGTATCTCAATTTTTAAGGGCTGTGGAATACCAGGGGAGAGCTTGTTTCATGTGGGTTTTAACAGATGAATAGGAGTTTGTCAAGTGTTGGGGGGCTGGTCCAGGTAGAAGTTTGTGCAAAGTGTGGCAAAATTGGGGTGAGAGGGCCTTGAATTGAAGATCAGACTAGGGATTGATATTTGCTCGGGGGGGGGGGGGGTCCCTTGATTTCTGAGACTCTGTATATTGCCCCTTGCAGGCTACCTGGGGTATATCAGTGGTCTCTCTCTGACCTGTATGCTGTTTTTCCTCATTTTGGTGAGTCTGAGGGGGAAGGACATGCAAAAGTACAGAAAAGGTTTGGGGCATTGGGACATAGCCTTTCCCATAACCTCACTTCCCCACCCTCCCTCCTCCAGGTCATCTATAAGAAGTTCCAGCTTGGCTGCACTGTAGGTCACAATGAAACAGCAGTGGACAGCATGAGCTCCCCAAACCTTCCCACCCAGGGGCTCAACACAAGCTGTGAGGCCCAGATGTTCACAGCTGACTCACAGATTGGTGTGCTGGCATATGTCTATGCCTTGCACTGTGCGCAAGTCCTCCGGTTTTGTCCCACATTGCACTCTGCTCAGAGTGGAGCCAGGTATTGGACATCGGGAGCTTCCATGTGTCTGATGTGGAAGGCAGTGGTGGGGCTGCGGGAGTGGGGAGGAGAAGGTGGAACCCTTAGACTCTAATCTCTGTACTTGGACCATTCCCCCAGATGTTCTGCACAGTGCCCATTATGGCTTTTGCCTTTGTCTGCCACCCTGAAGTGCTGCCCATCTATACAGAACTCTGCCGGTGAGTGGGCAGGCAAGTGGGCATGGGTGATGGGGCAGCAGGTGGGGTGATAGTCATAATGTCTATCATAGTCCTGGTACTGTACAGCTCGATTGTGGCCAGATTGTGCCAAGGGAGGGGTTTGAGGTGGCCGGGAGGCCTTGGGAGATGCAACTCAGTGACTGTTTACTAATTGGGGCTTAAGTATTCTACCCTTTTAACATCCAATACAAGTGTGAATGGACAAATGGAGAGGCTGAGATCAGATGAAGGGGTGGCATATGTGGATTGGATGGGGAGATGGGGAAGGTCAGATGGAGAGGGATATGGATGTGTGAAGGAAGGGCAGGGATAATGTGAAGATGGGAGGAATGTGTGAATGATCTATCGGGGGGACTGTGTGGATAATCAGAATGGAGGGAGAGGCTGTGACAGTCAAATGAAAAATAGAGACAGAGATGGGCAGAGAGATATGCAGAGTTGGTCATATGGGGTGAGAGGGATGGATAGAGAAAGGAGGCATGGCTAATACAGGGGAGGCAGAGATGGGCATCCCAGTGTGTACTAGCTGAACATCAGCTCTGGGAAGACTCTAGAGGGTGAGGGCTGGTTCGGAGGGGCCTGGACCAAGCCCACGGTCTGGACATGACAGTTCTATGACCTCTATACCTCAGGCCCTCCAAGCGCAGAATGCAGGCTGTGGCCAATGTGTCCACTGGGGCCATGTTCTGCATGTATGGGCTCACGGCGACCTTTGGATACCTCACCTTCTACAGTGAGTGGGGCTGGGGCCAGGGTTGGGTAGAGAGCTAGGGTGGGGTCTGGGTAGATTACTAGGCAGGAGCCTCAGCACTTTCCCTGCATGCTTTCAGGCCCACGGTTTCCAAAGGGACTATACACACCCTGCATGGAGATTTTGTCACTGTCTGTGTGTGTGTGTGTATGTGTGTGCACACATATATGTTTCTGGGACACTGGTCCTGGTGTTCCAATCACATCCCATCTCTTGTGTCCCATGTCCCAGGCAGCATGGAGGCGGAGATGCTACACATGTACAGCCAGCATGACCTGCTCATCCTCTGTGTATGTCTAGCGGTGCTGCTTGCTGTGACTCTCACGGTGCCAGTCGTGCTGTTCCCTGTATGTTGGGGGTGAGGGTGGGCCTACAGGGTGGAGGGGCATGGATGGATGGGTAGAGGGTATAGGCAGGAATGTTTGGATGGAGGGTGGAGGTAGGAGTGGATAGATGGATGGATAGAAGAGGCTGGGATGGACAGACAGGGAAAATAGAGTTGTCAGATGGACAGAGAGAGCTAAAATAGATGGTCAGACACAAGGGGCACATCGATGGCAGAATATAAAGAATCAGAAGAACAGTGTTGGTCATTTCTAGGGAGGGGGCACAGATGTCTGACTAGACAGAAGGGAGAGGCAGGAATAGACAGAGGGCAGAGACATAGGTAGATGGATATTCAAGATGAAGAAATAGGGATGGACAGATAAAGGATGGAGACAGAAGTAGTGAGGTGTAGGAGGGACCAGGCTCCCTGATGGAGAGGTTGGCTGAGCAGACAGAGGAGGGAGATGGAAGTCATCAGATGAGGAGAGAGGGGCAGGGACCTCAGGGTGGAAGGACATGTGGGTGGTCAGGAAGGAGGAGGCAGACATAGTTGGACAGAGGAGGACAAGATTTCAGACAGTGAGTGGAGGCATAGATGGATGATCACCCAGAAGGGTCACGGACTGTCAAGCAGAAGGGATGCAGGATGCTCATTTGGAAGGCAGAGGCACAGATGGATGGTCAGAGTGGAGGTAGAGTCAGATGGAGGAGAAATCAGGGGTCTCAGACTGTGTGGTGTTAGAGACAGATAAATACATAGAAGGGGAGGCAGTGCTTGAACCCTGACCCTCATCCTACTGTACTCTGGTCACAGATCTGCCGGGCTCTGCAGCAGCTACTTTTTCCAAGCAAGGCCTTCAGCTGGCTACGCCATGTGGCCATAGCACTGATCCTGCTTGTCTTGGTCAATGTCCTCGTCATTTGTGTGCCAACCATCCGGTATATCTTTGGGGTTATTGGTCTGTATCCCCAACCCTAGTCCCAGACCCCACCTAATATGGGCCTTGTACGCAATCTTACATTGCTTCTTTCCTTCCTGCTTGTCCTTCAGGGTCTACCTCAGCCCCCAGCCTCACTTTCATCCTTCCCAGCATCTTCTACCTCCACATTGTGCCCTCTGAGGTGGAGCCCCTCTACTCTTGACCCAAGATCCAGGTGAGCATTCCAGGGGAGGGTTGGGGAAAGAGGGAGCATTCTGAGGAGGGAGCATTCAAGGATAGCTAAGGGTTGAAGGAACATTTTCAAGAGGGGGCTTGGAGGAGAGAGGGCAGATGGTCTAGAAGCATGAAGGAGATTGTCATAGGAAGAGGCTCAGCAGACAGAGCACAAGAAGGGTTTGAGAAGACAGCAAGCACTCAAGAAGGGGCTGGCGTGGAAAAAGCATTCTTCAGACAGATGGAAGGAGCACTGTTAGGAGAAGGTTGGAACATTTTCAGGAAAGATGGGGGAGAGTACTCCCTGAAGAATTCTAGGAAGACGGAAGGAGGAGTCACAGGAAGGGGTTGGTTTAAAAGAAGGAGAGAGAGCAGAAAAGGAGGATCAGGAATTAATGCGGCACTCTCTGGAGGGGATGGGGGAGCATGGGTGTAGGTACACACCCAGCCCCATCTTTTCTCCCTCTCACCCACAGGCTCTGTGTTTTGGCGTCTTGGGGGTCCTCTTCATGGCGATCAGCCTAGGTTTCATGTTTGCCAACTGGGCCACAGGCCAGAGCCATGTATCTGGACACTGACCAAGCCCTGCTTCACCTTGGCCCCAGTGTGCATCCACCCGTGTACGTGGAGGGAGATGGACTGCTCTCCCGGTTCCCATCAATATGGCCACAGGCTGAAGAGTGGTCCACTCCCTTCTTCCTCAGGGGATGCCAAGCTCAGATCATGACTCTAACCCCAACCCCAACCCTACAGGAGGATGAGGAGGAGGCTAGGTCCTTGGGGAACCCCTGCCCAGTCTTCTGCTTCCTCCTTGTAGAAGCTGTTTGTCAGAATCACTGTTGAGCTAACGGGGAAGAATAAAGATGCTAAATTGCAACTCTAGCATCAGTATTTCATTTCTTTCTGGGACTTCTTAGGGGAGCCTTCCCAGGTTCACACAGGTAAATGGACAGGAGGACTGTACTAGCTCTTATCTGTTCACCCACTTCTCTGCCCTTCAGTAGCTGGCTACAAAACTCACATAGATCCCTTCACTGGCTCACTCAGGAAACATCTCCCAGTCTACTGGCAACAAGGCGCTGTTCTAGGTGCTGGGGATATAGCAGCAGATCAAGCAGACAATAATCCCTGAAGTTGATGTCCTAGCACAAGAAAGGGCAAAATATGACCTGCTGGCCAAATTCAGTCCAGTGCCTTTTTGTTCGTCCCCCAAGCTAAGAATGGTTTATACATTTCCAAGAGATTGGAAAAAAATCAGAAGAAGAATTTGTGACTGTTGAAAATTAACATGAAATTCAAACCTCAGTGTCTGCAAATAAAGCTTCATTGAAACTCACACTCCTTGTACAGGCCACCAAAACAAACAAACAAAACAGTCACACTTGTTCATTTACACATTGATGATGGCTCTTTAGTGTTACAACAGCAGAGATGAGAAGTTGCAAGGGAGACCATAAGGCACACAAAGTCTAAGCTATTCTGACCCTTTTCAGGAAAAAATTGCTAATCTATGATCGAGCTGAAGAGAGGAAAACAGATAAATATGAGCACTATGAGGAAAATGAGTGTAATGCTGGGGTTGGTTGGGGAGGGGTGGGCAATCAGGGAGACCTCACTGAGGAAAGGAAAAGGAGCTGGGTCCTTGATTAACTAGAAGGAGCAAGTCAAGTTTCAGGTAGAGGAAGCAGCCAGTGCAGAGTCCCTGAGGTAGGAGCAAGCATGGCAGGTCCAAGGAGGAACCAGGGTGGCCATTTTGCTCTTCCATCAGCCAATGACACCACAGTCTTGCCAACAGACTGTTAGGAAACATGGACATTTGCCCCACTAATACGTGGAAAAGGTATTGCTCTTAAAATTCGTGTGTGTTTCTTTCAGTTAAGTTCAGTCGCTCCATCATGTCCGACTCTTTGCAACCCCATGGACTGCAGCATACCAGGTTTCCCTGTCTATCACCAACTCCCAGAGCTTGCTCAAATTCATGTCCATCAAGTCAGTGATGCCATCCAACCATCTTGTCCTCTGTCATCCCCTTCTCTTCTAGCCTTCAATCATTCCCAGCATTGGTCTTTTCCAGTGAGTCAGCTCTTTGCACCAAGAGGCCAAGATATTGAAATTTCAGCTTCAGCATCAGTCCTTCCAATGAATAGTCAGGACTGATTTCCTTTAGGATTGACTGATTGAATCTCCTTGGAGTCCAAGCGACACTCAAGAGTCTTCCAACACCACAGTATAAAAGTATCAATTCTTAGGTGCTCAGTTTTCTTTATGGTCCAACTCACATCCATACATGACTGCTGGAAAAACCATAGCTTTGACTAGACAGACCTTTGTTGGCAAAGTAATGTCTGCTTTTTAATATGCTGTCTAGGTTGGTCATAGCTTTCCTTCCAAGGAGCAAGTGTCTTTTAATTTCATGGCTGCAGTCACCATATGCAGTGATTTTGGAGCCCAAAAAAATAAAGTCTGTCACTGTTTCCATTGTTTCCCCTATTTGCCATGAAGTGATGGGATCAGATGCCATGATCTTAGTTTTTTGAATGTTGAGTTTTAAGCCAACTTTTTCACTCTCCTCTTTCACTTTCATCAAGAGGCTCTTTAGTTCTTCACTTTCTGCCATAAGGGTGGTGTCATCTGCATATCTGAGATTATTGATATTTCTCCCAGCAATCTTGATTCCAGCTTGTGCTTCATCCAGCCCGGCATTTCGCATGATGTACTCTGCATATAAGTTAAATAAGCAAGGTGACAATATATAGCCTTGACGTACTCCTTTCCCAATTTGGAACCAGTCTGTTGTTCCATGTCCAGTTCTAACTGTTGCTTCTTGACCTGCATACAAGTTTCTCAGGAGGCAGGTAAGGTGGTCTGGTATTCCCATCTCTTGAAGAATTTTCCACAGTTTGTTGTGATCCACACAGTCAAAGGCTTTGGCATAGTCAATAAAGCAGAAGTAGATGTTTTTTCTGGAATTCTCTTGCTTTTTCGATGATCCAATGGATGTTGGCAATTTGATCTCTGATTCCTCTGCCTTTTCTAAAACCAGCTTGAACATCTGGAAGTTCATGGTTCACGTATTGCTGAAGCCTGGCTTGGAGAATTTTGAGCATTACTTTGCTAGTGTGTGAGATGAGTGCAATTGTGCGGTAGTTTGAGCATTCTTTGGCATTGCCTTTCTTTGGGATTGGAATGAAAACTGACCTTTTCCAGTCCTGTGGCCACTGCTGAGTTTTCCAAATTTGCTGGCATATTGAGTACAGCACTTTCACAGCATCATCTTTTAGGATTTGAAATAGCTCAACTGGAATTCCATCACCTCCACTAGCTTTGTTTGTAGTGATGCTTCCTAAGGCCCACTTGACTTCGCATTCCAGGATGTCTGGCTCTAGGTGAGTGATCACACCCCATCATGGTTATCTGGGTCATGAAGATCTTTTTTGTATAGTTCTTCTGTGTATTCTTGCCACCTCTTCTTTTTTTATTATTATTATTTTTTATAATTATTTATTTATTTTACTTTACAACATTGTATTGGTTTTGCCATACATTGACTTGAATCCGCCATGGGTGTACATGTGTTCCCCATCCTGAACCCCCCTCCCAACTCCCTCCCCATCCCATCCCTCTGGGTCATCCCAGTGCACCAGCCCCGAGCATCCTGTATCATGCATCAAACCTGGACTGGCGATTCGTTTCACATATGATAATTTACATGTTTCAATGCCATTCTCCCATATCATCCTGCCCTCGCCCTCTCCCACAGAGTCCAAAAGACTGTTCAATACATCTGTGTCTCTCTTGCTGTCTCGCATACAGGGTTATCATTACCATCTTTCTAAATTCCATATATATGCATTAATATACTGTATTGCCACCTCTTCTTAATATCTTCTGCTTCTGTTAGGTTCCATACCATTTCTGTCTTTTATTGTGCCCATCTTTGCATGAAATGTTCCCTTGGTATCTCTAATTTTCTTGAAGAGATCTCTAGTCTTTCCCATTCTATTGTTTTCCTTATTTCTTTGCATTGATCACTGAGGAAGGCTTTCTTATCCCTCCTTGCTATTCTTTGGAACTCTGCATTCAAATGGGTATATCTTTCCTTTTCTCCTTTGCCTTTCACTTTATGTGTTTATTTATGAAAGAAGTTTTCAGATGTTTAAGAGACATTCATTTGTCTTCTCAGATAATTTTTATACATCTATAAGCCACTACAGTTTTATAATCTCTTCTCTCCATGTTTGGAAATGGGGCCATTGACTAGAGTTGATTACTTCTGTATACTCCTTGTTTCACTGTTCCTTCCTTCCTGCCACTAAAGTTAAGCTCAACAAGCTTGCTTTTTAGTAGTAAACTAACTTTAAATCCCAGTGCCTGGCCCTAAAAATGTTAATCTTCATATTGAACCCTAAGATCATCCTCTCAGTAAGCACTCTTGCAGAGTGAAACTTAAAAATTTTGATGAAGTCTAATTTATCTATTTTTAGTGGGTTGTGCTTTCGGTGTCATGTTTATGAACTCTTCAGTATGCCCAGTTTTAAATTTTTATGTTTTACATTTAAATCTATGATCCATTTGAATTACTTTTTGTGTTAGGTATGAGATTTAGGGGGCTTCCCAGGTGGCGCTAGTGGTAAAGAACCCACCTGCCAATGCAGGAGACATAAGAGACATGGGTTCAATCCCTGGGTCAGGAAGATCCCCTGGAGGAAGACATGGCAACCCACTCCAGTATTCTTGCCTGGAGAATCCCACGGACAGAGGAGCCTGGGAGGCTACAGTCCATGGGGTCACACAAAGTCAGACACGACTGAAGCAACTTAGCACTTACACGCTAGTTCAGTGTTCCTTTAGGGGAGCCTATGGATATCCAGTTGCTTCAGCAAAATTTCTTAAGACAATCCTTCTTCCACTGAATTACTTTTGTAATTTTGTAAAAAAAAAAAAATAAGTGTGCAACTATTTCTGGGTTTCTATTTTGTTCTGTTGATCTACATGTTTATTTTCTACCCAACATCACATTTTTGACTCCTTGAAATTTGGTAGAGTGATTCCTCCCATGTCATCCATTTTCAAAGTTGTTTTTAGCTATTCTAGTTCTTTTGCCTTTCCATATAAATTTTAGAACAATCTTGTCTATATCTATAATATTGCTGGAATTTTTATAAGAATTGCATCAATCTGTACATCAAAGTGTGGATATACTTTTGTATATACTTTTGTGGATATCAAGTGTTTGATATCTGTATATCAAACCTTTACTATGTTGAGTCTTCTCTGGTTCTTTTCCTCAATGTTTTGTAGTGCTCAGTATATAAGTTCTATACATGCATTATTAAGTTTATACCTAATTGTTTCATTTTCTTTGCAGCAATTGTAAATGGTATTATGTTGTTGGGGCTTCCCTTGTGGCACAGTGGTAAAGAATTCACCTGCAACACAGGAGACTCGGGTTCAATCCCTGGCTCAGGAAGATCCCCTGGAGAAGGGCATGGCTACCCACTCCAGTATTCTTGCCTGAGAAATACCATGGACAGAGGAGCCTGGCGGGCTATAGTTTGTGGGGTCGCAAAGTGTTGGACACAACTTAGTGACTAAACAACAAATTATGTTTTAAATTTAAGTCTTCACTTATTCATTGCCCACCATTCCCATTATTATTATCAATATTAGTCAATATTGACCTAGACATCATGCCTATTGATATAAGAGGGGTAAGTAGTTTAAAATGATGGTAATCATGTTATTTTTTCAGATGATGAGATTATCTACTTAGGAGAACCAAGAAAATCAACAAAATATTAGAATTAGAAAAAGAATTCAAGTAAGTTGTCATGGACACAAAATAAATATCCAAAAATCAATTTGTATTCTTACCTCTCAGAAATAATCAGATAGAAATTACAATGGGGGAAAATATTCCCTTACAACAACAAAATGGTAAAAAAAAAAAAAAAACCCTCACTAAGAATAAACTGAATCAGAAATATTCATGGCTGTAGTAACAGCACTATAAAACTGAACTCAAGAATAGAAAAGAAAATGGGAAATATTCTATTTCTGAATGAGAAGATTCTGTATTGTACAGATGTCATTTCTGATATCTATTTTGCACACTTTCTATGTACTGCAATTTTCTACTTAATGCAATTTCTAAACAAAATCCATGTGAGATTTTCTTTGGATTTTGACTTTCTTTTTGGATTATGTCATACTGATTCTAAAGTTTGCTGGTGGAAATCCTGGTGGCAGCAGAATAAATTTATGAGAATAGCCAAGAATTATTTTTAGTTTTTATGAATTATTTGAAATTTAGACAAGTTTGAAACGTTTTTATTTATTCTTTTGAGAAAATACTCAGATGTACAGGCCTGAATTCTTTTTTAAATTGAATATAATTGACATATAACATTATATTAGTTTCAGGTGTACAACATAATTTGATATTTGTATATATTGTGAAATTATTACCACAATAAGTCAACATTCATCACCACACATAGTTACAATTTTTTTCTTGTGATGAGAACTTTTAAGATCTACTCTCTTAGCAACTTTCAGATATACAATATGTATTATTAACTATAGTCACATCATCAGGATTTATTTATTTTATAACTAAGATTTTTTTTAAAAACTAAAGAATAGTAGAGTGTTCTTGCCTTAACAAATGTTGAGATGTACTTTAAAATCAGTAAGGGGCCTGGAACAGTGTGGTAGGCAGAATAAGTGCCCCACCTGCAAGGGTGTCCATATCTTTATCCCCAGAACCTGGGAATTAAAATTGCAGGTGGAATTAGGGTTGCTAAACTTTAAAATGGATTATCCTGGATTATCTGGGTGGGTCCAAGGTAATCACAAGGGCCTTTACAAGTGGAAGGTGGAACCAGGAGTCAGAGAAAGTGATATGGTGACAGAACCAGGGTCAGAGAGATATTATGTGTTGGCTTTGTGGATGACATAAAGAGGACCATGAGCCAAGGAATGAGGGCAACCTCTAGAAGCTGGAAAAGACAAGACAGTGGTTTTTCTTCTGGAGCCCCAAGAAAGGAAAACAGCCCTGGGAACAGCTTGATTTTAGCCCAGTGAGAGTCATTTTGGATTTCTGATGGATAGAGGTATAAGAGAATAAATTTGTGTTGTTTTAAGCCACTAAGATTTGTGGTAATTTGTTATAACAGCAAGAGAAAACTAATATCCAGAGAAACAATTAGTGAAACAAGATAGATGATAAAACAAGCTGATCTATATACAAAACTTTTGCAAGCATTCCCAAAGGTGGGCAAAAGATAGATTGTATACGTTTTTAAAAATTAGAGGTTTAAATGTGAAAGTTTAAAGTTGTAAGAAACTAGAAGGAAATTTAGGAAAATATTGTGATAAATCTTCAGGTGACATGGCATTACTTGTCATTACACCAATGATAAGAGGAATAAATCTGACATATTTAAGATGTAAAATTAAAGTGCTACCTAAGTCAAAAGACACCATAGACAACAATTTGAAAAGCAAATTTGAGGGGAAATGTTGAAACATATTTTGGGTGGTGGTTAGTGATTTAGTCGTTAAGTCGTGTTTGACTGTTGCGACCCCATGGACTGTAGCCCACCAGGCTCCTCTGTCCATGAGATTTCCCAGTCAAGAATACTGGAGTGGGTTGCCATTTCCTTCTCCAGGGGGTCTTCCCAAACCAGGAATTGAACCTGGGTCTCCTGTACCCGCAGGTGTTCTGCACTGCAGGCATTCTCCTGTATTGAAGGCGGATTCTTTACCAACTGAGCCACCAGGGAAGCCTGAAACATGTTGGAAGAGAGGGAAAAAAATCTTTTCCTTCTACCATTCTATGTTCTTGGCTGGGGCTCTGTAACAAGACAAATTAATAAGAGAAAAACAAGTGCAATTTTATTAATATGTGTAAATCATATACAGATGGGAGAAACTCAGGGATGAGTAACTCAAAGGGATGGTTCGAGCTTGGATTTACATGGGAACTTGGCCTAAAACAAAGGAAACAGGAGTTTGGGGCTACTGGATGAGAGGAAAGGTATTGGAAAGTGACAAGGGCAAGTATGGTAAATAAGGATGAAATCTGTTATGCAGGTTTAACTCAGTGCTTTCTCTGTGGATAAGAATTTCTAATGATTTAGTCATCCTTCTCTTCTTAGCTCAGAGAGAGGGTGACACTCTTACAAATGGAGATTTCCTTTATGAATGTAAATTTCCCATACAGAAGAGTAAATTCTACTCTCTCTCTAGAACTTCCCTAGTGTCTGTTGTTTCTCAAAATGATCAGCTTAAAGTAATTTTATGCCAAAGAGGCATATTTTGGGGTGGCATATTCTACTCTCCTACAATATGCAAAAAATTAAAAGTAACTATCCTTAATAGATAACAAAGCTTTAGCAAATCAATAAGAGAAGCTGGAGCAAACTAATGGAAAAAATGTGTTTGGGCAATGATATTACTTCACAGTATAGCATAAAGGGATTTAGAAGTAGAAAGTATGAAAGGAAAAAAGATAAAGCTAATGGAGAATAGATGCTGAAAGTTTCAACATTCATCTAATAGGAGTTCCAGACATAGAGAATAGAAAGGCTGGAAAGAAGGCAGGCAGTACATGAAGAAATAATATTCTAGAATTTTCTGAGCTGAGGAGAGATATGAAACTTCAAACTGAAAAGAAACATTAAGTTCTGAGCATGATTCAAACACACATACATGCACATGTGTGCACACACACACATATATGAAATAAAAATTTAAAGTTAAAAATAAAAGTCCCAAAAGATAAGGGGAAAATTCTGAAAGTTTCCAGAGAGAAAATAGAATATAATGGAGTTTTTCAAAGAGCAGATGAGAAATAACTTTGAACTTAGATTTCTAGATCCAGCCAAAATAATCCAGATGAGAGCAAAAACATTTCAGAAAGTTCATCAGACACCCTTTCTGAAAGGATGATTTGGGTATGTGATTCAGCAAGAAGGAAAAAAAAAATGAATTTAAGAGGAAGAAGGGGGTTCGGGGGAAACAGTAAAATTTATTTTAAAAATCTAAAATAAGTTTGATTGTAAATTTTAAAAATTACAGTCTTGAAATACAATTCGTGAATATCAACATCTAAGATGAGGGGAGGGACAGGAAAGAAGATAGAAGTTCTTGTGTTGTTTAAAGGGATGGGTATGAAACCATTTACCTCAGATTGGGACTTGAATCCACATGGCTGGGACTCAAACCCAGTCAAAACCCTGTTTGGGACTTGAACCCAGCCAAAACCCATGGTACCTGGTTTCAGGACCTAATGAAGCTCAGGTTCTTGATGTCTCATTGCAGAAAGAATTCAGTGAGAGACAAAGTGATAGGTAAGAAGTGGATTTATTCAGATACAGAGAGAAGCACACTCCACAGACAGGAGTGTGGGCCATCACAGAGGGTGAATGTGGCCCCGAAATTTGGTGTGGTTAGTTTTTATAGGCTGGGTAATTTCATATGTGAATGAGTGGGAGGATTATTCCAACTATTTTGGGAGGGGGCAGAGATTTCCAGGATTTGGGCCATCGCCCACTCCTTCGTCTTTTAACAGTGCCTTGGAACTGTCAACATTCTAGGAATCAGCAAACTAAAATGGACTGGAATGGGTGAATTTAACACAGATGACCATTATATCTACTACTGTGGGCAGGAATCCCTTAGAAGAAATGGAGTAGCCATCACGGTCAACAAGAGTCCAAAATGCAGTACTTGGATGCAATCTCAAAAATGACAGAATGATCTCTGTTCGTTTCCAAGGCAAACCATTCAATATCACGGTAATCCAAGCCTATGCCCCAACCAGTAACGCTGAAGAAGCTGAAGTTGAATGGTTCTATGAAGACCTATAAGACCTTCTAGAACTAACACCCAAAAAAGATGTCCTTTTCATTATAGGGGACTGGAATGCAAAAGTAGGAAGTCAAGAAACACCTGGAGTAACAGGCAAATTTGGCCTTGGAGTACAGAATGAAGCAGGGCAAAGGCTAATAGAGTTTGCCAAGAGAATTCACTGGTCATAGCAAACATCCTCTTCCAACAACACAAGAGAAGACTACACATGGACATCACCAGATGGCCAACACTGAAATCAGACTGATTATATTCTTTGCAGCCAAAGATGGAGAAGCTCTATACAGTCAGCAAAAACAAGACCGGGAGCTGACTGTGGTTCAGATCATGAACTCCTTATTGCCAAATTCAGACTTAAATTGAAGAAAGTAGGGAAAACCACTAGACCATTCAGGTATGGCCTAAATCAAATCCCTTATGACTATACAGTGAAAGTGAGAAATAGATTCAAGGGATTAGATCTGATAGACAGAGTGCCTGATAAACTATGGATGGAGGTTCGTGACATTGTACAGGAGACAGTAATCAAGACCATCCTCCAAGAAAAAAAAAATGCAAAAAAGCAAAATGGCTGTCTGAGGAGGCCTTACAAATAGCTGTGAAAAGAAGAGAAGCAAAAAGCAAAGGAGAAAAGGAAAGATATTCCCATTTGAATGCAGAGTTCCAAAGAATAGCCAGGAGAGATAAGAAAGCCTTCCTCAGTGATCAGTGCAAAGAAATAGAGGAAAACAACAGAATGGGAAAGACTAGAGATCTCTTCAAGAAAATTAGAGATACCAAGGGAACATTTCATGCAAAGATGGGCTCAATAAAGGATAGAAATGGTATGGACCTAACAGAAGCAGAAGATATTAAGAAGAGGTGGCAAGAATACACAGAAGAACTGTACAAAAAAGATTTTCATGACCCAGATAATCACGATGGTGTGATCACTCACCTAGAGCCAGACATCTTGGAATGCGAAATCAAGTGGGCCTTAGGAAGCATCACTACAAACAAAGCTAGTGGAGGTGATGGAATTCCAGTTGAGCTATTTCAATAATCCTGAAAGATGATGCTGTGAAAGTGCTGCACTCAATATGCCAGCAAATTTGGGAAACTCAGCAGTGGCCACGGGACTGGAAAAGGTCAGTTTTCATTCCAACCCCAAAGAAAGGCAATGCCAAAGAATGCTCAAGCTACCACACAATTGCACTCATCTCACACACTAGTAAAGTAATGCTCAAAATTCTCCAAGCCAGGCTTCAGCAATATATGAACCGTGAACTTCCAGATGTTCAAGCTGGTTTTAGAAAAGGCAGAGGAATCAGAGATCAAATTGCCAACATCCATTGGATCATCGAAAAAGCAAGAGAATTCCAGAAAAACATCTATTTCTGCTTTATTGACTATGCCAAAGCCTTTGACTTGTGGATCACAATAAACTGTGGAAAATTCTGAAAGAGATGGGAATACCAGACCACCTGACCTCTTGAGAAACCTATATGCAGGTCAGGAAGCAACAGTTAGAACTGGACATGGAACAACAGACTGGTTCCAAATAAGAAAAGGAGTATGTCAGGGCTGTATATTGTCACCCTGCTTATTTAACTTATATGCAGAGTACATCATGAGAAACGCTGGGCTGGAAGAAGCACAAGCTGGAATCAAGATTGCTGGGAGAAATATCAATAACCTCAGATATGCAGATGACACCACCCTTATGGCAGAAAGTGAAGAAGAACTAAAGAGCCTCTTGATGAAAGTGAAAGAGGAGAGTGAAAAAGTTGGCTTAAAGCTCAACATTCAGAAAACTAAGATCATGGCATCTGGTCCCATCACTTCATGGGAAATAGATGGGGAAACAGTGAAAACAGTGGCTGACTTTATTTTTTGGGGTTCCAAAATCACTGCAGATGGTGACTGCAGCCATGAAATTAAAAGATGCTTATTCCTTGGAAGGAAAGCTATGACCAACCTAGACAGCATATTAAAAAGCAGAGACATTACTTTGTCAACAAAGGTCTGTCTAGTCAAGGCTATGGTTTTTCCAGTAGTCATGTATGGATGTGAGAGTTGGACTATAAAGAAAGCTGAGCACTGAAGAATTGATGCTTTTGAACTGTGGTGTTGGAGAAGACTCTTGAGAGTCCCTTGGACAGCAAGGAGATCAAACCAGTCCATCCTAAAGGAGATCAGTCCTGGGTGTTCACTGGAAGGACTGATGTTGAAGCTGAAACTCCAATACTTTGGTCACCTGATGCGAAGAGCTGACTCATTTGAAAAGACCCTGATGCTGGGAAAGATTGAGGGCAGGAGGAAAAGGGATGACAAGAGGATGAGATGGTTGGATGGCATCACCGACTCGATAGACATGAGTTTGTGTAAACTCGGGGAGTTAGTGATGGGAGGCTTCGCGTCTGCAGTCCATGGGGTCGCAAAGAGTCGGACGTGACTGAGTGACTGAACTGAACTGAACTGAACTGGAACTGTCATGGCACCTCTGGGTGTGTCATTTCACTTGCTGATTGAGGATCAAGGTCTAGTCTTGTCTGCCATCTTGGTCCCATTTGATTCTAATCAGTTTATGTTGTGTCCTTGGGCTATGTCATTCTTTCAAAAGTTGTGCCCTGCCCCTTTCCCTCCTGTTACAGATAGAGATGCTAATTAATGTTAGAATATATAATAATTAAGAGCATTAACCTCTTAAGAGTGCAAACTTACGGCTTCAAATTCTGGCTTCTCAACTTCCATCTGTGTGACCTTGTGTAAGTAACAAAATCTTTCCACAGAGGAGGTGAGAAGGTAGCTGGCTTTCAGAACAGTTCCCAGCAACAAAACTCTTGATAGTTTGTGGGAAAAGGCCAGAGGTTGTGCACAGATGGAGAATAAGCTGAGATGGAGCTTTCTAATTGCATCCCTTTATCTCCTCATATTTTCTAAAAGACTCATTACCTGTCCTGTAAACACCATGTATCAGAAAGGTGACTGGGCTGGTCCAGGGCTGGTCTGAAGTGGCATGGTCACATGAAGGCATAGTGGGGTTGGAAAGCTCATAGAGAAAGTGTGCTCAGGGTGATTGGTAACTAGCCAGTCCTTCCCTAGCCCTCCCTCCACCTGCTGGGCTGGGCAATTATAACAAATAACTTCCTATCTCTATCAGTTCCATTCAGTTGCTCAGTCGTGTCTGACTCTGTGACCCCATGAACTGCAGCACACCAGGCTTCCCTGTCCATCACCAACTCCCAGAGCTTGCTCAAACTTATGTCCATCAAGTCAGTGATGCCATCCAACCATCTCATCCTCTGTTGCCCCCTTCTCCTCCTGCCTTCAATCTTTCCCAGCATCAGGGTCTTTTCCAATGAGTCAGTTCTTCACATCAGGTGGCCAAAGTATTGGAGTTTCAGCTTCAGCATCAGTCCTTCCAATGAATATTCAGGACTGATTTTCTTTAGGATGGACTGGTTTGATCTCCTTGCAGTCCAAGGGACTCTCAAGAGTCTTCTCCAACACCATAGTTCAAAAGCATCAATTCTTTGGTGCTCAACCTTCTTTATCGGTCCAGCTCTCACATCCATACATGACTACTGGAAAAACCATAGCTTTGACTAGATGGACCTTTGTCGGCAAAATAATGTCTCTGCTTTTTAATATGCTGTCTAGGTTGGTCATAGCTTTTCTTCCAAGGAGCAAATGTCTTTTAATTTCATGGCTGAAGTCACCATCTGCAGTGATTTTGGAGCCCAAGAAAATGAAGTCTGTCTCTATGGGTGCCTATAAATCCCTATGGGTGCCTGTGTGCTAAGTCACTTCAGTCATATCCGATTCTTTGTGATCCTATGGACTATAACCCATCAGGCTCCCTTCTCTATGGGATTCTCCTGACAAAAATACTAGAGTGAGCTGCTGTGCCCTGCTCCAAGGGATCTTCCTCACCCACGGATCAAACCTGTGTCTCTTAAATCTCTTGCATTGGTAAGCAGCTTCTTTACCACTAGCACCACCTGTGCTAAGGTGCTTAGTTGCTCAGTCATGTCCGACTCTTTGTGACCCCATGGACTCTAGCCCACCAGACTCTGTCCATGGAATTCTCCAGGCAAGAATACTGGAGCAGGTTGCCATTTCCTTCTCCAGGGGATCTTCCCAACACAGGGATCAAACTCAGGTCTCCTGGGTTGCAGGCAGATTCTTTATTGTCTGAGCCACCAGGGAAGCCCCTATATATCCTTAGACACAGTGAAATAAAAGACTATGAAAAATAAGCAAAAATTGTTTTTAAAACTTGCAGAGAAAAATAGTAGCTTACTCAAAAAGGAAGAATAATTAAACTGACTTCAGATCTCTCAAACACCACCACAGAGGCAAGGAGACTGTGGTATAATAACTCCAGAGTGTTGAAGGAAAGGAACTTTTAGATAGGACAGACTGAAAACAGTCTCAGGCATGCAGGGTCTTGGATGGTTTAAGATAGAGAAAGCACAAACATTAAAGACAGTACAGCAGTACAGTGAACATATGACGAAGGAGAATTTTTGTGCATTTGCTCAGTAAAGAATCTTCTTCAATCATTCATTACTGCTATGACATATTTAAGAATTTCTTTTCTCCCCAGATGTTTAGTCGCTCAGTCGTGTCCAACTCTTTCCAACCCCATAAACTGTAGCCTGTGAGTTTCCTCTGTCCATGGGGATTCTCCAGGCAAAAATACTGGAGTGGGTTGCCATGCCCTCCTCCAAGGGATCTTCCCAGCCCAGGGATTGAACCCAGGTCTCCTGCACTGCAGGCAGATTCTTTACCATCTGAGCCACCAGGGAAGTCTTTTTTTCCTCCCAAGGTGAGTATTATATAAAAATTTGTAGTTCATTCTATTGTATTTCTTTTTGTAAAAAAAGTTTTTTATTTATTCTTGGCTGCATTGGGTCTTCATTGGTGCATGAGGGCTTTGTCTGGTTGTGGCAAGTGGGGGCTATTCATTGTTGTGGTGCACCAGCTTCTTATTGCAGTGGCTTCTCTTGTTGTGGAGCACCAGTTCAGTAGTTGTGGTACATAGGGCTTCCCAGGTGTGCTAGTGGTAAAGAACCCACCTGCCAACACAGGAGACTTAAGAGATGCAGGTTCAGGAGATCCCTGGGTCAGGAAGATCCCTTGGAGGAGGGCATGACAACCTATTCCAGTATTCTTGCCTGGAGAATCCATTGGACAGAGGAGCCTGGCGGGCTACAGTCCATAGGGTAGCAAAGAGTTGGACATGACTGAAGCAACTTAGCACACAGACACATAGTGTGCCTGCACACACACACACACACACACACACACACACACACATACATGGGCTTAGTTGCTCCATGGCATGTGGAATCTTCCTGGACCAGGGATCAAACCTGTGTCCCCTGTCTTAACCACTAGACCACCAAGGAAGCCCCATTTTATTGTATTTCTGATGATTGCTTTATTTGGCATCTTACTATGAACTTATTCGATATTTAGGCAGCTACAAACTCCCAGAGAAAGACAGAAATGGCAATGAGACAATTAAAGAGACGATATAATCACTATTAAGAATGGTAATATAAAAGAATAACCAAAGGGGGAAATTGTTAGGATATATAAACACAAAATTGAACTTTCCCTGTTGTCAAAAGGGAAAGACTTCCCCTCCATTTTATTTCAAGTATTTCCTTGAGAAATCTAGCATTTGTGAATCCTTCCTCTGCCTCTTTGGTATATATGCCCATATTTTAAAAGCTAAATAAGCCTCTTGCCAGCCCATAAGCCAGTAATGTTTTTCCTGAGTCTTGGAGCCATCTCTTTGAAATGTGGATGTCAAGCAAGATAAGCACCCTGGCTCCCTGTCACGTGAGAGTTAACCTAGGTCCCTGGCTCCAGACTGTAAGCACCTGCTGGTCATAGAGATAGGAGTTGAATTTTTCCTCCGGATCCAGGCAATTAGCTAGCACAGATGGCTGCTCCAGCTACCTGGTGAATTTAGGACTTGCCTGGGACTATTTGGGGCTTCCCTGGTGGCTCAGCGGTAAAGAATCTGCCTGCAATGCAGGAGACGCAGGTTTGATCCCTGGGTCGGGAAGATCCCCTGGAGAAGGAAACGGCAACCCGCTCCAGTATTCTTGCCTGGGAAATCCCACGGACTGAAGAGCTTGGCCGGCTACAATCCAAGTTGCAAACAGTTTTGCGACTTGTTTTGGTCGCAAAACAGTCGGATACGACTGAACCACTAAACAACTGGGAGTATTTAGCTCTCACTGTGAAGTCAGCAAATGAGCTGCATATCAGGACTTTCTGGCTCCTCCCACCACTTCTGGCTCCTCCCACCACCTCTGGCTCCTCCCATCACTTTTGGCTTGTATGAAACACTACATCTCAAAGTGTGAGATCTGGCTTCCCAAACAGCTTGCTCAAATGGCCAGATGATGCAAATATGGGGGAGTTAATGCCTATAGGATACATTTTGATTTATAAGAAAAGAAACTGGGATTGAGCCAGACAGATAAATTCTCCTTCCTTCCTTTCTCTCATGCACTGTTTCAAGCAGGGTTTCTCTTTATAGTCTGTCTGGAGATGTACTATATGGTCCAAAGGCTGTTTCCTTGGGAACCTGTGCTAAAAACAAGGGCATTCAAACACTTTAAGGCAGGGTTAAGTGTTGATTGTGGAGGACCCAGGTCTGGAGAGAGTAAAATTTTCCCAATAAGAAAATGGAAAATTTGAGGATTAGGGATAGAGGAAAGCAATAGAAGAACCAGTAGTAGAATAATTAAGGGTGATATTTTTGGACAAAAAAAGGCAGTTCAGGTGGCTTTTGTAGCAAACTGCTTAGCTCTGTAAAATATATACTTCCTTCGGTTCTCCCAGTCTCCCCTATGAAACCTTCAATAAATTATCCTTCTGTAATCATTGTCTTATGAAATGAATTTTCTTTGGAGAATAAAACAGATTGAGTCCTGCACCAAAACTGGTGAAGGGAAACTTCAGAGTAGAGCCTGGGGAAATAGCAGGTCTCAGAGGATCTAAACCTGCTACATGAAGAAGCCCAGGCTGGCCTATTGGAGGATAAGACCATAGGAAGCAAGGACTTATCCTAGCTGAAGCATCAATCCACCTGCCAACTGACTGTAGTTATATCAATGATCCCAGGCAAAACCAGCAGAAAAAATGCCTGGCTCAGCCCAAATAGCTGACCCACAAAATCCTGAGCAAATGAATATTTTTTGCTATAAGAAGTAATAATAATAGTAATAACCATTTAGAAAATAAAATGGACAAAAATTAAATTTGTATACTGTCAAAAATGCACAATGTATCTAAAACAAGACAATAGGAACAAGGTGGCAGATACAGCCCATATGCCCACCTCACATCCCACCCAACATCCTATTGATTTGGGAGGAAAAATGTCTTTAAGGATAAATTCTCAACAGTTCAGTTCAGTTCAGTCACTCAGTTGTGTCTGACTCTTTGTGACCCCATGGACTGCAGCACGCCAGGCCTCCCTGTCCATCACCAACTCCCAGAGTTTACTCAAACTCATGTCCATTGAGTCGGTGATGCCATCCAACCATCCATCCATCCTGTCGTCCCCTTCTCCTCCCACCTTCAATCTTTCCCAGCATCAGGGTCTTTTCAAATGAGTCAGTTCTTCGCATCAGGTGGCCAAAGTATTGGAGTTTCAGCTTCAGCATCAGTCCTTCCAATGAATATTCAGGGCTGATTTCCTTTAGGATGGACTGGTTGGATCTCCTTGCAGTCCAAGGGACTCTCAAGAGTCTTCTCCAACACCACAGTTCAAAACCATCGATTGCTCCTTGCTCAGCTTTCTTTAGAGTCCAACTTACACATACATACATGACTATTGGAAAAACTATAGCTTTGACTAGATGGACCTTTGTTGGCAAAGTAATGTCTCTGCTTTTTAATATGCTGTCTAGGTTGGTCATAGCTTTCCTTCCAAGGAGTAAGCATCTTTTAATTTCATGGCTGCAGTCACCATCTGCAGTGATTTTGGAGCCCCCAAAAATAAAATCAGCCACTGTTTCCATTGTTTCCCTCATCTATTTCCCATGAAGTGATGGGACCAGATGCCATGATCTTAGTTTTCTGAGTGTTGAGCTTTAAGCCAACTTTTTCACTCTCCTCTTTCACTTTCATCAAGAGGCTCTTTAGTTCTTCTTCACTTTCTGCCATAAGGGTGGTGTCATCTGCATATCTGAGGTTATTGATATTTTTCCTGGCAATCTTGATTCCAGCTTGTGCTTCTTCCAGCCCAGCGTTTCTCATGATGTACTCTGCATATAATTTAAATAAGCAGGGTGACAATATACAGCCTTGATGTACTCCTTTCCTATTTGGAACCAGTTCCTATGCAATATTGCTCTTTATAGCATCAGACTTTACTTCCATCACCAGTCACATCCACAACTGGGTGTTGTTTTTGCTTTGGCTCCATCTCTTCATTCTTTCTGGAGTTATTTCTCCACTGATCTCCAGTAGCATATTGGGCACCTACTGACCTGGGGAGTTCATCTTTCAGTGTCCTATCTTTTTGCCTTTTCATACTGTTCATGGGGTTCTCAAGGCAAGAATACTGAAGTGGTTTGCCATTCCCTTCTCCAGTGGACCACGTTTTGTCAGAACTCTCCACCATGACCTGTCCGTCTTGGGTGGCCCTACATGGCATGGCTCATAGTTTCATTGAGTTAGACAAGGCTGTGGTCCATGTGATCAGATTGGTTAGTTTTCTGTGATTGTGGTTTTCAGTCTGTCTGCCCTCTGATGGAGAAGGTTTATGGAAGCTTCCTGATGGGAGAGACTGACTGAGCGGAAAACTGGGTCTTGTTCTGATGGGCCATGCTCAGTAAATCTTTAATCCAATTTTCTGTTGATGAGTGGGGCTGTGTTCCCTCCCTGTTATTTACCTGGGGCCAAACTATAGTGGAGGTAATGAAGATAATGGTGACCTCCTTCAAAAGGTCCCATGCATGCACTGCTACACTCAGTGCCCCAACCCTGCAGCAGGCCACCGCCAGCCACCGCCGACCCACGCCTCTGCCGGAGACTCCTGGACACTCACAGGCAAGTCTGGGTCAGTCTCTTGTGGGGTCACAGCTCCTTTCTCCTGGGTCCTGGTGCACACAAGTTTCTGTTTGTGCCTCCAAGAGTTTATTTCCCAGTCTTGTGTAAGTTCTGGTGGCTCTATGGTGGGGTTAATGGTGACCTCCTCCAAGAGGGCTTATGCCATACCCAAGTCTGCTGCACCCAGAGCCCCTGCCCCTGCAGCAGGCCACTGCTGACCTGTACCTCCACAGGAGATGCTCAAACACAGTTCTGTCTCAGTCTCTGGGTCCTGGTGCACACAAGGTTTGTTTGAGCCCTCTGAGCGTCTCTGGTGGGTATGGGGTTTGATTCTAAATGTGAATTCGCCCCTCCTACCATCTTGCTGGGGCTTCTCCTTTGCCCTTGGACGTGGGGTATCTCCTCACAGCTGCCGCTCCGGTGCCTACCATCTTTCTGGGGCTTCTCTGACCTTGGACGTGGCATATCTCCTCAGCGCTATTTACCTGGGGCTAAACTATGGTGGAGGTAATGATAATGGTGACCTCTTTCAAAAAGTCCCATTCATGCACTGCTACACTCAGTGCCTCCAACCCTGAAGCAGGCCACCGCCAACCCCCACCTCCACTGGACACTCCTGTACAGTAACGGGCAAGTCTGGGTCAGTCTCTTGTGGAGTCTCTGCTCCTTTCTCAAGTCCAGGAAAATAAGAAACAGTGCTGGTTGGCACTAGAAATACTGAGGCACTCCTGGGAGATAGAAAGAGGTGGGATCAGACTCACAGAGACATCCGAGGAGATGAGATCACAACTCTGATCACCAGAAGCAAGAGCCATTCTTTGTAATGAAGCCTTTGAAAAACTCCAAACTTAGAATCAAAAGGGAGAAACAGCAGAAGTCAGCCTTAGAATAATCAGGTTAAGTTAATTCAAAGGTTCGTTTGTACACAGTTTTTGAACTGTGGTGTTGGAGAAGACTCTTGAGAGTCCCTGGGACTGCAAGGAGATCAAACCTAAAGGAAATCAGTCCTGAATGTTCATTGGAAGGACTGATGCTGAAGCTGAAACTCCAATACTTTGGCCACCTGATGCAAAGAACTGACTCCTTGGAAAAGACCCTGATGCTGGGAAAGATTGAAGGCAGGAAGAGAAGGGGACAACAGAGGATGAGATGGTTGGATGGCATCACTGACTCAATGGACATGAGTTTGAGCAAGCTCTGGGAGTTGGTGATGGACAGGGAGGCCTGGTGTGCTGCAGTCCATGGGGTCACAAAGAGTTGGACATGACTGAGCGACTGAACTGAACTGTACACTCCACTCTAACACCTCACAGATTGACTGGTATCAATCACTTTTGCCGCTAAGGTTAAACTCTAAGAATTGCTTTTTAAAGAAAGTGAAAAATCTGCCCAACTTTCTTATAATAACCATGCATGCATGTGTGCTAAGTCGCTTCAGTCATGTCCGACTCTTTGTGACCCTATGGACTGTAGCCCACCAGTGCTCCTGTCCATGGGATTCTCCAGGCAAGAATACTGGAGTGGGTTGCCATGCCCTCCTCCAGGGGATCTTCCCAACCCAGGGATCGAACCCATGTCTCTTATGTCTCTGCATTGGCAGGCAGGTTCTTTACCACTAGTGCCACTTGGGAAGCCCATAATACTCATAACAGGCCACAGATACAGTCTTGATACATTCCACCCACCACTGCCATCACCCCTGGAAAAATGTAGATATAAGGGACTTTCTCTGAACACAATATAATAAAATGAAAACAACTTTTTCTCTAGGAACTTTAAAAAACACCCTTAAAGACTGTCTGAAGATGGCTGTTTGAACAAACTTGTCTACCTCCCCACTGCACCACTGAAATGATGGAAAGTTTTCATTAATTCCTGGAAAAGAAGAAAGGGTGCCATCCAGGAACCGGGAATTGTGAAGGATTTCTTAAAAAAAGAAAGCAGTGCAGATAAGGTTTACAAGGGTGAAGAGAACCAGAAGCCCAAAGGAGCAGGTGGAAGCAACTAAGAAAGTAAGAGTATATCCAGAGAAACCCCAGGTGGAGGGTAAATACATAGAAAGAGCAAGAACTCTCCCCAGAACTACAGGTCTAGTTGGGTCATCAACACCCTTACATGGGTGGACAGCACTCTACTGACTTCTAATGATGGTGAACTCCCTACTTGCTACCTGAGAAGGGCCTGAGGTTAGGTGTGGGGAATTCTGAGAAGGAAGCAAATTAGAGACTGAGGCACCTTCAGCCTCCACAGTAATAATGAAAGAGAGAAACACATTTGTAGAGAGGGGATCACTCCCAGTATGTGTGCTCCATGGCCAATCACCCCAAAGTGAACAGGATCCTCAGGTGTCCTACCCACTTATGAAGAGTTTGAATGGGTGATACCTCAGTCCATGCATTTTGTGAATACCACATGCAGATAAAATTGTAAAACACATAAAACGTTGTTCAAAGCAACATTGTCCTATGCCAAGGGTTCAAAAACCGTTCCTACAAGAACATGTGTCTCCCTAAAGGAGAACAAATCAATTTACTAAACCAAGAGAATAAAGTGAACTGGACTCAATCCAAAGCAATATTATGAAGACTATATTTTTCTCATTGTCTCCCGGTCTCCTTTCTGCCTTTGTCCCCCACCCAGTACCTTCCATCGAAAGTAGAAATATGTTTATCATGGTTCCTATATAATTTCTTCTACAGTGTAGTTGGATGGCTGATTTTCAATGTAAATGGTGTCTGCCCCTACCAGTGCACCCCAAGCCCTCTGTCTCTAATGGAAGAGTAAATCTGTCCCCTTTAGCAGTTCCTTCAGATGTGAACTGGACAGCAGGGTCTGGCCACTCCCCTGAGTCTCAGGCCCCCTACCAACCATGTAGGTTCTTTTGAGAGAGACTATAATAGAAAATAAAGCTAACAAAATGGGCAAAATGTGGATACAATAAATTATAAAACTTTATAGAAGACTAAAGAAAGACCTTAAAAATGGAGACAAAGCCCAGGTTCTTGGATAGGAAGACTCAACTGCATAAAAATGTCATTAACCCCCAAATTGATCTATGAATTAATTGAAATTCCAGTCAGAATCCCAACAGGGACCCCCTTTTTTTTTTCAATCATGGAACTTGACCAGTAGATTCTAAAATGTACCCAGGAGTTCAAAGGACCTAAAGAAGTACAAAAAGGAAGGAATTGCCTTCTGAACAGTCAATCCTACTGTGGAGCTATGGTCCCTGACATGGGATGGTGCTGGCACAGGGATTAGCAGATTGATCCTGGGACAGAAAAGAAAGCTGAGAAACAGAACCACACACAAATACCCTTGACATTAAGCTGAGGTGGCCCTCAGAGCAGTGGGAACAAGAGGACTCATTCATCATCAACTTTCTCCCTTAAGAGGATGACAGGCACCCATCTCTCACCTTGTCAGCCTTTCTTATAGAGTTTTGTACACAGTCAAGGCTTAATAGGTGCCTCATGATAAATTGAGTGAGAAAAATTGTACTATTTGCCTACCCTCGCTGAGAGATTGCCTCTGTCTAATGCCTGAAATCTCTCCATTTAAACAACATTCCTTTAGCTAGGGGTTTCAACCTTGGCACCATTGGCATTTGGGGGGGGGTTGGATTATTTTTCTTGGGGGGGGGCACTGTTCTCTGCATTGTAAGTTGTTTAGCAGCATCCTTGATCTCTATCCACTTAGATGCCAGTAGCCTATCTCCCTATCAAGTCATAACAGCCAAAAATGTTTCCAGACATTGCTGAGTGTCCCCCAGGGGAACAAGATCCACACCTGCCCTCTCCCATTGAGAACCAGAGTTAGGCAGTTCTCCCGCACCACACTCTCTTTTATGATGTCATACCTTCCTTGTGGTTGACTTTAGAATGTTCACAAATATCCTCTTCTTCCATGGGACTGCACACTTTCACCCCTTTGAGGGTCAGAGTTGGCCATTTGATGAGCTGGTTCATGCTTAGTCACTCTCTTTTCTCTCTGCTGGGCCACCCATGGGGCTACTCTGTGTCCTTGAGATCTAGCATGAAGGTGTTGATAATGTGCAGAAGAGCCCCAGTCTATCTGCTGTGGGCGTGCAGCATCAGTGAGAAATAAACTCTGATTGTCTGTCATTTCTTTATAACCCAATCTACCCTGAGCTGGCATCTCTCTCCACCAAAAGGAGAGAGCCTGAGCTGGCATCTCTCTCCACCTGTTGTGAAATAGAAAAAATTTATATTGGCCTCTGCCCTTGGTTCCTGGAACAGAGCTCCAAAACCAGTGTAATTTCCTACATGATAAGAGCACTAACAGCATCTTTTGTTCTAATGAGGCAACTCTGAGTAGGGTCCTTGTCATCAGAAAGACCAAGCTATGATTACAAGCTTGGAATTTTCAGCCCCAACCTCCATCCTCCAGAGAAGGGAGAGGGCTGGAAATGGAGTTAATATTTGATCATGTCTACATGAGGAAGCCTCCATAAAATCCCAACAGTGTGGAGTTCCGGGAGCTTCCATGTGGGTGAACACATCCATGCTGAGAGAGTGGGCACCCCAATGCCACAGAGACACAAGCTGTTGTGCCTCGAATCCTTCCAAAACTTACACCAGGTTTCTCTACATCTGGCTGTTCATCTGTATCCTTTATCATGTCCTTTATTATATAATAAACCAGTAAATGTAGGGAAGTGCTTCCCTGAGTTCTGTGACCTATTATAGCAAATGACTGAATTTGAGAAGGGGGTCATGGGAACCTCTGATTTATAGCTGGTTGGTCAGAAGTACAGGTGACAACCTGGGATTATGAACTGGCATCTGAGGTGGAAGGGACAGTCTTGTGGGACTGAGCTCTTAACTTGTCTGCACAAACTCCCGTTAGTGTCAAGACTGAATGGAATTGTAGGACACCCAACTGATGATGCTGAGAATTTCTTTGGTGTGAGGAAAAAACCCACACATCCCAGAAGTGTTGTGAGTGTGGTAGTAGCGTGAGAGTGAAAAAGAGACATGAGTGTTTTCCCCAGACATCTGGGATGGCCCACCCCTACGCAGGTCAAGCCTGGGCCAAGCCTTGGAGCAGGAAGCCTCTAGGTTACACCTTCCAGGGGACCCTGGCTCAGAGGGGCATCATGAGGTTTCCTTGAACCTTCCCTGCAGGACTCAAAGCAGCAAGTCACCTGTTGGACACACACTGGGACCCTGGAGAAGGACTATCCAAACTGCAGGCTGTGATTCATGGCCAATAGAATATTTTAAGGATTCTGAAAAGAATTGTGCATTTAAATAAATTAGAATGAAATAACTAGCACATCACAAACAGAATAGAAAATATTGTTGAATATCACACATATAAGGGTCAGTATTGTTCTGTGAAGCATTTGCTTTAGAGTCACTTGTAAAATGTATTCTTTACTGTGGGTCTCGGTGAATAAAGCTCAGAACTGTTTTCTTGTGATGGATGTACTGTTCTCTTTCACATGTCCTTGTGTTTTCCCAATTCTTTACTATGAATAGGATTCATTGTTTTTGCCCACTCTGTGACTTGTGGGATCTTAGCTCCCTGACTAGGGATTGAACCAGGGACTGGCAGTGAAAGCACAGAGTCCTAACCACTGGACTGCCAGGGAATTCCCAGAATTTTGCTTTATAATCTTAAAAATTATTGAAAGAGAAACAAGAAACACTGGAAGTAAAAAAAAAAAAAACAGAAAGTCATTTTGGATGCTCATCAGAAGAGCACATGCACCCACATTGGACCCCAGGCTTGATTCGGTGTGCACTTGGGGCCACATACAGGCTGACCTCTGGCATCAGGCAAAACCATAGTCTCCCTGCATCTCAAAAACTGGATCTGTCAAAAGGAGGAGGAGGGGGGAGGAGGAAGAGAAGGAGGAAAAGGAGGGAGGGAAGGAGCTGTATCTACCCAGGGAACCTAAGGGAAAATGCTCATCATGACTCCGGAGTGCTTTCAAGCCACACTTCCCTGCACCTGTCTCCTCTGCTGGGAAATTCAGCTGGTTCATCCAATCTTCTTCAGGAGAAAGGAAAATCAAATCTTTCTATATCTCTTTTGGATGTCCTCTTCTGTATTTGCATGGACAATAAGGTACATGATGTTCATTAGCAGATTATTAAATTTGAGTAATGAAGAATGAAACTGGGGTAAAATAGAATTTATTTCTTCATACAGCAAAGGACTGCAGAATCCTGCTCCAGGACTGGGGGCTGTGGTACAGCATTCATCAAATTAGAAGCTAGCAAGTTTACCTGAGGCACAGGTAGAGTGATCTCACTGACCTGGGCAGCACCCACGTCTCCCTGCAGCATCAGGAAGGGTGTGCTGACAGTTCTAGGGGACCTCTTCCCCTAACCACCTGACCCCTCAAGGCTGTGATAACCCACACTTGGCCCTGGGTTTCCCTTGCCTCTCTGCTAGACCCTCTCCCACCCACCTGTGTATCTCTGCCCTTCCCTGCCCCCACTAGCACCAGGTCTGCCTCTCCCTCTGGGCATGCTCTGTCTCTAGGTTTCCTTGTCTTGGAAAAACAACTCCACATCCTCTACCCTAGATTTGAGGCAGAACTCAGAGCTCATTCGAGTCTCTCCACCCCCCAAATATGTACCTATCTTCCTTAGTGTCTCTGAAGTCACAGTGAGTTCTAAGTTCAGCTCTCCCTGCACGTGCCAGCTGGAGGGACTCTGGCATGAAGCTGGAGGTATATTGGTGTTTCTGTCTCTCACTACCTCTCTCTCAAGCTATATGTAACATCTACAGTATCATAATGATGATAATGTCTGTCTGTGCACAGAGGTTTATTGTGGAGATTGATTGTGGAGGTTGATTGTAGGAAAATCCATACAAGATGCTTAGTATCACCCAAGGCACTTTGCAAGCCTAAGATGAATGTTAATTGCACTTTCAATGGTTATTACGGAAGGTGAGCTGAGAGGGGAAGACCCCAAGGGATCACACCTCCTTCCTTCTTGCAGACATTGTTCCTGGCCTGGGATGCAGACTCCTGGGCCTGGGACTTCTCTCACACAAAGGTATGACCTTGAATGACAAGACATTATTATTCTTGGAGGAGTAAGTGGGGACTCAGGTAAACCGGGAGGCCCTAGCCATGCAGCCACTGCTAGGAGGGTCACCCCTGTGAGGAAGAGTGTGTCTCAGAACATGCTGGTCAGAGAGGGTTTATGTGGGTGTCCACATCTGTCCATACCCCCAGCCATGCTTCCTTTCCCACCTGTCTGTCATGGTCTATGCCACCTCTCAGGTCTAGAGCTCCTCAGTCTCCTAGGACAAGCTCCTTTTAGGCAGGGACCCCCACCCCCAAGGTCTTTAGGAGACCAGACCCAGGCCTAGCCTCAGGGCTGGTGTATGGACAGCAATCCTGTGACCCTGTAGCTGTCATAGAGTTTTGTAGGAGAGGGTAGAACCAATTCTGGCTGAGCAACCATGGCTCCAACCTGGAGTTACAGGGACCAGTCAGAGTCCAGGAGCCCATCCTCTGCTGATTTATGGTTTTTCCCACCTTTGATCCAAGTCTGTTGGGGTGAGGGGGACGAGTCCAGAGGTGGGATGAGGGCAGGGGTAGGGGAGATGACAGCTTCAGTAGGAGAGTGGAGACCTTCCAAGGCTGGATGAGAGCCAGGAGGCCAAGGTGATGGGCAGTGGATGGTCAAAATGGTGCAACACTGCCGCCATCTGGGGCTAGTGTTTGATGTCCCATGCAAGTCACCTTGGATTTCTGTTGGTAGCTTTAACGTCCCCCAACACACACAATGATTTGTTCTAAAATAGACTCTTCTCTTCCCTTCCCCAGAACTGACTGTTCCAGCTCTGTGGCCTGCAATGGTCCATCTGGGAGAGGACTGTCCCATTCTTAACACTTGACCCCCATCCCAGCTCCCAAGCCCTTGGACCCGAGTTGGGCAATTTCCTGCCTCTGTCCAGTGGACTTTTCCATCTTTTGCTCCCTTGAATCATGACTAAGTGAACTCTTCCATTCCTGTTCACCATGGGCCTGACACTGGACCTCTTCTTCCCTATTCCTCCATGTTCCCCAATTGACAGTTTCATCTGTCTCCTCCCACACACTTTCAAATGAACTGTCCCAGCCCTATGACCCTGAAGATCTTAGAGAGAGCGACAGCCAAGGTGTCCAACCACCTGCAGAATCCTGCTCCAGTACAGAGCAGGTACAGCATTCATCAAAATAAAAACTAGGAACAACCCCCGCTAGACTGGCACCTTCATGTGGGCAGGAACTGTTGTTTATCTTGTTCCCTGATGTCTCTCCAGGACCTAGAATGGCGCTCAGTACACAGTACAGACCCATTAAGTGTTGGATGAATGAACACTTTGACACAGCAATTCCATTTCTAGGAACATGTGCTAAAGAAACACTGATACAGGTGCACAGCGCTGTGTGCACAAGAGTGGGAAGAGCAAACAACTGGGAAAAACTTGTAAACGTTTATTGTCAGTGACTGATGCTGAGTGAACGAATAATGGAGGTTTGGAACACCTGATGAACAGGAAACAGAGTGAGACAGACTTGTTCAGGACATGCTGCTAATGGGGAAAAGCAGGTGAGAGATGCTCATATTGGTACCCTGTGTGTGTGTGTAAATACAGAAAAAAACGTTTGCAATAAAACACACAGAACTGCCCTCAGTAGTTACATCTGGAGAGGGGGAGGTTAGTGCTGTTCTGTACAAAGGATGTATGACAATATTTGTTTATTTTTAAGGTAGAGGCATGGATGTGTGTGCATGCTAAGTCACTTCAGTCGTGTCCAACTTTGTGTGACCCTATGAACTGTAGCCTGCCAGACTCCTCTGTCCGTGGGATTCTCTAGGCAAGAATACTGGAGTGGGTTGCCAATGCCCTCCTCCAGGGGATTGCCCTGACCCAGGGATCAAACCTGCGTCTCATTTGGCAGGCAGATTCTTTACCACTAGCACCACCTGGGAAGCCCTACAGGCATGGATACATAGACAGAAACACAGAAAACACAAGGTATATGTCTTGCTCATTAACACAACTTTAATAACGCTTGGCACACAGTAAGAAAAATCCTGTTAAACTGTTGTGAACTCCTTCTTTCACATGCTAGGAATTCAAAGCCATGCCCATATTCACGAATAGCCACCAAGTTCTGCTTCTTATCATGGGCACTTGTCACATCCTTGAGGCTGAGGCAAGGAAAGAGAAGGAAAATAAGTGACAACAAGTTCCCACTGACTGATAAATTACTATTCAGCTCCTCATTTTGAACTGCATGGCCCCTGTGCACTCCGATTCCATCCTGCCTTGTGGTCTATGTGCACCTTTCACTGCTCCTTAAGACCAACCTTCTGTACAGGCTGCAGCTACTCTGTCAACTGTCCAGTGAGTTTTTCGGCTAGAGGAAGGTGTGACCTACATGCTAGAAGCTGACCTGGGGTTTGGGAGCCCACAGCATCCTGGGGAGGGAAGATCTCTGGATATATAGAGCAGGAAGTAGAAAAAGCAAGGGAATCCTTCTCATTTAGCCTCAGAGCTGCACCCCCAAGGGACTGGGAGAAAGGAAAAAGTGACAAGATGGGATACAACTACCATATGAGAACAGTGCCTTTTGCAGGGATGTGGGGATGGAGAGAAAGGTCACTTACAGAGTTAGTCATCCTCCTCAGGATCACTGATCTCTTCATAGGCCACCGGATTTCTTTCTCGCAGTCTGTAGGCCCAAACATTAACCTTCTTTCTCTTGGATCCTGGAGAAGAGTTGGTAAATGGGGTTTGGGTGGGTTAGGGAGTGTCGGGTCTTGTTTTGTCAGATAAGGAGATGCCTTCTCCCTCCCAAGTGGCCACAGGACTTCTACATAGTCTGTTTTGCACACTTTCTGGCTCGAAGAGGCTGAGAGGTTAAACCCGCACCAAAACACACCAAATACACACCAAACGGCAGTTAAGAGTTTTAGCTTCTGGCTCCTTTCATCGTCAGGTTTAGTGTCCCAGTAAGCAAGTTTAGATTACTTACCACATTTATTCTGACCTTCTTTCACTCAGCAGATATGTTAAGGGCATACTGTGTATCAGGCTTTGAGCTGAGGGTGGGGATAAAACTCTGAGTAAGATGTGTTCCCAAGTTATCACAGATGGAATGACCTGAATTCCCCCACCAGGGATTGAACCCATGCTCCCTGCAGATAAGCGCAGTCTTAACCACTGGACTGCCAGCAAAGTCCCTTGAATTGAACACCTTTGAACAGCCTGCGAACTCCAATTCTTTATTTCCATTTTATGGACTAGGAATCTGGAGCTCAGAGAATTTGAAAGGCTTCTTCCAGTTACATGGCTTTCATATCGATGACAACTCAGATCTGTGGTTCTGTAAGTTAGCTTTTAAAAAAAAATTTGGCCATGCCAAGTGGTTTGTGGGATCTTAGTTCCTTGATCAGGGATCAAATCCAGGCCCCAGCAGTGAGGACCCTGGAAGTCAGCTCAAAAGTTTCAGCTGGAGCTGAGCAAGCTCTCAGCCCAGCCTGGCCCCAGGCCTGTCCAGGATACATCTCCTATGACTAACCCATTCACTTGAACATGGCCAGGGAAGACAGAGGAGTTGTTCCCAAACAAGTAAGAAAAGTTGTTTCTCTTACCTGATGTTTTCTTACTCTGTTGAGCAGAGGTACTTGCTTTGTCCAGGGGGCGCAGCTGTCTCTGCGCCTGCTCTGGGCCTGATGTTCCTGGTTCTAACTCCGAACGTTTTTTTTCCTTTACAGGCTTCTTGGGCGTCACCTTCTTAAAGTGAAAGTCACATACAATCAGTATCCATTTTTCAAGTGCTTTAGAGCTTACAAAGTGTTTTCTTGTGCAGTACCTTAATTAACGTTCTCAACAAGTCTGGGGGATCATTATATTACCTGTACCTAAATTATGAATAATCTAGGAAATTAGAAGGAAATGGAATGGTCTAAATGAAGGGTGTTTCCAGGATTAGAATGCTTGTTTTCACGCTTTTTCCAGTCTGACACCCTCACCAAAAGAAATCTCCATGTGAGCAGGAGTGTGGTACATGGAAGACATGGGAAAGTAGAGCATTCTAACAGTCCATGAGGTCTGTGAAAATGAGGAGGGGCTTCTATAAAATCTAAGGGATTGAAGATAAGCTAGTTGACAGCTGTGGGAACAATGTACAGAGGGGACAAAACACTGCTGGCAAATGGTGTGGGAGAGATGAATATAGGGAAAGGAGAAGAGAGAATGGTTCACATAAATTCACGCAGACAGCCAAGAAAGTGATGCCAGATGTGACATCCTGTCCTACCTTGGCAAGAACATTTCACGTGGAACTAGGTGAGGTGGTTACTGTACGAATTCTACTTGTGTCAGGGTGTGTCACTGACCAATGATCTTAAAGCTAACCTTCATTCAGCTCTTGTTTATAAAACTGTGAACGATAACTATATAATCAGCTCCCTCATTTATGTATCAGTGAACAACTGTAAAACAAGCTAAGTGAAAGAACTTTCTAAGGCTATAAATGCTGTTTAAATGTGATAATAATAAAAACAAACACTTTTATGACCCCTCTTTGAATTCTCTCTTCAACCATGTCCACAATGGTACTGGTAACCCAACCACCAGATCTCTTTACCCTCTAAACTATAGTTTAATCTGCAATTGCGGAAGAATTTATTCAATAAACCTCTAGGGGTCTTCCTGGGCTGGAACTGGGGCTTCAGAGATGCCTCAGGGGCAGACAAGCTCCCTAAGGAGCTCACAGAAGAGAGGGGCTGACAGTTCAAGTGATTCCCAAGCAACACGAAAGGGGCCCTGTTGTGAGAGTGGGTGTCTAAACAGAAGTGTCAGCAGCATCTGCAAAGTTTAGGGGAAATGCCTGAGCTTCAGAAACATGTGAAAAAGCTTATGAATTTGGAAATGGTTTGGGGCTTTGGATTAGACTACTACCACTGCCACTGTTGGGCTTCCCTGGTGGGCTCAGATGGTAAAGAATTTGCCTGCAATGCAGGAGACCCAGGTTTGATCCCTGGGTCAGGAAGATCCCCTGGAGAAGGGAACAGCCACTGTGGTCTCAAGCAGATTATTTAACGTCTCTGCACCACAGTATCTGCATTATTATGAGCAGCAGTATTTAATAATACTAATAATAACCTCATTATTTGAGGATAATAATAGCAGTAACATTATAGAAGTTTTAAGGGCTAAATACACTAATCCATGTGAACTGCCTAAAATAGTATCTGTCATCACTATGAAATCAAAAGAAGTAACAGCTATCACAATTGTTGTTAATTATTATTTAGCTCTTGGTACTACATCAGGAATTGTGATAAAGAGGTCAGGAAAGGGAGGCAGTGAGGGCCAGACTATCTTCCCAATTTTATCCCAATATTCACATCTACAGAGAGATAAACAGTCTCTGGCTCTTTGGATCTGGGAGGCACTCACCTTCTGGCGTTTTCTCAATTGCATGCTGGAAGTCCCTTGAGGAGATTCATCTAAAAGGAGGTGACAAGTCAGAAATTTGTTTTTGTTGTTGGTAAACATTCTCAAGTTGCAGAGGCTCCTGTACTATCAGGGATTTCTGCAGCAGAGGGTGAGGAGTCCACTCATCAAGGAGTTACTCTGAGACTAGCCTTTGAATAACAATGGTTTTGGTATTTATTTGCAGCATCAATTCAGAATTTTTCTTCTGATGGTTTATAAAATGCAAACTAAACCCCATCATTGCCTTATCCTATCCTATTATACATTTCTTACTTTTTTCGCCAAAGAAGTAAATTGATTGGTCTTTAGTCAAAAATCACTCTATACTTAAAATGGTGAATTTCATAGTGTGTCAATTACACCTTAATGAAACTGTTAAATGTGAAACGAACCATGGATGACTTAGTCCAGTGGTTATGGAATGTTTCCAGTATAAAGATACCTCTTTAATATCAAAAACTTTGTAGATACTCAAGCACTGGCTTTTTAGCCCCTTACAGTAATTCTGGGAGCTTGTGGAATCTGGTCTGTTAAACTAGATTCAAACAAAGGACTACTGGAGACAGTTTGAACATTCTCACCCTGTCTTCTCACAACTGTGCTGTTAGAGCAAAAGAGCAAATGAACACATCACATCCCCTTTTTAAGTACATACACTGCTCAGATGCACAAAGATTTCTAGAATCTGTCACTTTTTAAACCTTACATTGCCTCTGCTCATTGACCCGTAGGAAAGGTCAATGTGTGGAAGATTACTCTCAAACTCTCTTCCAAACTCAACACATAGAACCAGGTTCGATTAGGAGTGAGACAACGATTTGGTTTTGATAAAACACAAGCAAACAACCATATGTCATTACATGTTAATCATTTTCTTAAGATAGTTATCCAATACCTATGCACTATTATTTTGGAAGTTTTGAGTGGATTTACACTTTAAATTTTTCTTAATCATCCTGTGATTCATTAATGGTGCTTAGCAAGAACTAACTCTTTTAAAAAGAAATGTTTCAAACATGCATAAAATTATGGACAATACTATTTGAAACACGCATCTACCACTGGGTCTAGCTGGATTTCAATATTATCTCACAACTACTTCAGATCGCTCTGAGCTCTTTATTCAAAATATAACAAAACACTATAAACAAGTCACAGCTAAAGCCATCAGTGTGGCCCTCACTGATCCCTACCCTCCTTCCTTTTCCACTTCTTCATTCCAGAGTTTGATGGGTTTTATTCTCATTTTCGTTTTTATACATTTACCAAATACTTTCTATCCATAAATATATATATATATATATATATATATATATATATATTCTTGTTTTGCATGTTTTAGGGTTATATATGAATGGCCTCTGACTGTGCTTAACCTTCTGCATTCAATTTTTTTTTTCACTCAACCATGATGCTTTTGAGGGAACAAAGTCCTGAGAATCTTTCCCCATCTGGAACCCAGCATAAATGGGCTTCAGAAGACTCTTTCCTGTCACTTACCCTTTTCCTCACAATGCTTGGATTTTGTGGCTCCCTTTTTAGGACACATGAAAGCTGGTAGGGTACCCTTGAGACCTAGAATAATGCAAAATATTTGTTTCTTAACAGACAACCTGAGAGGAGGGGGAAATGCTGGGACACAGCACCAACAGTAAAGTTCATCAGCTGGGCAGGGGGAATCTGAACCACGGCCAGTGAGAGAGAAATGCATGGAATTCAGGTCTGAGCATTTCTGTGGCCACTCTCAGCCCACAGCCCTGCACAGGATTTAAAAGAGCAGAAGGCTTGAAAACTGCCCTGGGATTTCTTCCCACAGAAAAGAACAAATGCGGGACACTTGGCATAGCCTAAGAAGAATAAACCATGGCTTGTAAAGAGGAATCATCATTTATTCCCAGCCTTGTCTGGACCCAGAACATTCTATTACCTAGGCGAGTCATGGTTTCATAGTTTCTCTTCATATACACATAGCTGATTTTCTCCGAGTATCCCAAACGTGCCCACTCTTCCTTAGAGAAGTATTTGGAAATATCCTTGAAAGCCTAAAAAAGAAAGAAAAATAAATCCCAGCAATGACTCAGCTAAACATGTCTGACTTTCAGCCAGGAGCTCTTCCTTGGCTGCAGGGCCTCCATGTTAGATCTATAAAATGGAGCTAATAATCCCTCTCTAGTCATGGCTAACAGAGAAAATGGGTAACATTGCCTAGGCTCTTGTCTGGCATGTAGTAGGTGCTTAATGCTGGTGGCATGCTCTTCTCTCACCTTCCAGAATAGACTGAGAGCCATCCAATCCAGTGCCCCAAGGACACCAGGCAAGGACAGAGTGAGGGTCAGAAGCTCTGGATCTCCTCCTGCCATGCTGCTCCTTGTTCCCAGTGCCTCTGACCCTCCCCCAACCCCCAATGCCCAGAAATCTAGTCACCATACATTGTCCCCTGGGCCACTCCTCTGCCCTCTCCAGATCAACTCACCTTGGGTTCCTTCTTTAATTTCTGCCTATCTCCTCTGGAGTTTTTGAAGACGCTGCCTATGTTCATGGCGCTTATCTAGAAGGAACACAGCCTGGGTCTCTCCAGACACAAGGCCAAAGGTTCTGTCAGGGGAGAAAGTGTTGAAGGAACTGCACACTCAGTTAGTCACCTGTAATTAAGGTTCTACTTTTCTCCATCCTTGGCTTATCTGTCCCTGAGGAAGGACATGAGGGTGGGGAAATCAGATGAGAACAGGAAGCTGGAGGTCTCTGAAAGAAGTAGTGATTAGGGATGACATGTTTTCTGTGTGCATGATCAAAGTAGTACTGAGTCTTTGAGGGAGGTTGGTTACTGTTGTTAGTAGCTTGCCTGGTTTGGCTTATTTTGAAGGAAAGATATAAGAAACTTGTTGGGGAAGTAGTGAAGTCAATGTATAGTATTATTGAGGGGGGCTGTTTTGAGGCAAAAGAGGACAGGGGAGGTGAGTCCCAGAGATCATATGGTGTCTCTGATTGAAAGGTTTCAGTTTTCAGGCAGAGGGATGTGGGATTTTTCTCTGTTGAAAAGAAATGAAGATCACTAATATGAGTGAATTTAAAGTGTATTACTAGGCCCAAATCAATAAAATCAGAAATGAATAAAGAGAAGTTACAACCAACACCACATAAATACAAAGGATCATAAAAGATTACCTAGAGATGGCATTTTTCACAGAACTAGAAAAAATAATTTTAAATTTTGTGTGGAAACCCCGCCAGTCAGAATGGCTGCTATCCAAAAGTCTACAAGCAATAAATGCTGGAGAGGGTGTGGAGAAAGGGGAACCCTCTTACATTGTTGGTGAGAACGCAAACTAGTACAGCCGCTATGGAGAACAGTGTGGAGATTTCTTAAAAAACTGGAAATAGAACTGCCATATGACTCCGGAATCACACTCCTGGGCATACACACCAAGGAAACCAGATCTGAAAGAGACACGTGCACCCCAATGTTCATTGCAGCACTGTTTATAATAGCCAGGACATGGAAGCAACCTAGATGCCCATCAGCAGACGAATGGATAAGAAAGCTGTGGTACATATACACCATGGAATATTACTCAGTCATTAAAAAGAATTCATTTGAATCAGTTCTAATGAGATGGATGAAACTGGAGCCCATTATACAGAGTGAAGTAAGTCAGAAAGAAAAACACCAATACAGTATACTAACGCATATATATGGAATTTAGAAAGATGGTAACGATAACCCTATATGCAAGACAGAAAAAGAGACACAGATGTACAGAACAGACTTTTGGACTCTGTGGGAGAAGGCGAGGGTGGGATGATCTGAGAGAACAGCATCGAAACATGTATATTATCAAGTGTGAAACAGATTGCCAGTCCAGGTTGGATGCATGAGACAAGTGCTTGGGGCTGGTGCACTGGGATGACCCAGAGGGATGGGATGGGGAGGGAGGTGGGAGGGGGGATTGGGATGGGGAACACATGTAAATCCATGGCTGATTCATGTCAATGTATGGCAAAAACCACTACAATATTATAAAGTAATTAGCCTCCAACTAATAAAAATAATTGGGAAAAAATAAATAAATTTTGTGTGGAAACACAAAAGACTCCAAATAGCCAAAATAATCTTGAGAAACAAGAACAGAGCTGGAGGTATCACACTCACAAACTAGTAGCCGAAGGTGTCTTCAGACTATACTACAAAGCTACAATAATCAAAACAATATCACACTTGATAATATACATGTTTCAATGCTATTCTCTCAGATCATCCCACTCTAGCCTTCTCCCATAATTAGGTACCATTTTTTCTTTTTGTTTAGTTTGCTTTAAGAGACAGGTACAAAAATTATTGCTACAATTTATGTCAAAGAGTGTTCTGCCTGTGTTTTCTTCTAGGAGTTTTATGGTTTCAGGTCTTATATTTAGGTCTTTAATCCATTTTGAGTTTATTTTTTATATGGTGTAAGAAAAAGCTTTTGCACAGCAAAGGAAACCACCGACAAAACAAAAAGACAACCTACTGAAAGAGAGAAATATTTTCAAATGATATGACTGATAAAGGGTTAATTTCTAAATTATATAAATAGCTTATAAAAATATTAAAAAACCAAAGAACCCTATTTAAAAATGGGCAGAATAACTGAATAGGCATTTTTCTGAAGAAGACATGCAAACGGCCAAGTCAATGAAAAGGTGCCCAATATTGCTAATCATCACAGAAATGCAAATCAAAACCACAATGAGAGGGACTTCCCTGGTGGTCCAGCAGCTAAGACTCCATGGCTCCCATGCAGGGGGTCTGGGTTTAGTCTCTAGTCAGGGAACTAGATCTCCCATGCTGCAACTAAGAGTTCACATGGCTCAACTAAGAATTCACATGCCACAACTAAGAGTACACATATGGCAACTAAAAAGATTTTGCATGCCTTAACTAAATATTCTGCATGCAGCATTGAGGCCTGAAGATCCCATGTGCCACAACTAAGACCCAGTGCAGCCAAATAAATAAAATATTTAAAAAAAAACCCAACACTATGAGATATCACCTCACACCTCCCAGAATGGCTATCATCAAAAAGACCACAAACCACAAACATTGGGGGAGGATGTGGAAAAAGGGTACTTTTATATATTGTTGGTGGGAATGTAAATTGGTTTAGCCACTGTGGAAAACAGTGTGAAGGTATATCAAAAAACTATAAATAGAAGTACAATAGATGCAGTAATTCCATTCCTGGGTATATAACCAAAACAAAACAAAAGCATTAATTTGAAAAGATACACATAGCCTAATATGCACAGCAGCATTATTTATACTAGCCAAGATATAGAAAGTAACTTAAGTATCTATAAACAGATAACGGATGAAGCTGTGGTGTGTGTATATATATATATGCATGTGTGTGTGTGTGTGAGTGACACACAAGGGAATACTACTCAGTCATAAAAAGAATAAAATTTTGTCATTTGCAACATGAATGGACTTGGAGTATATTATGCTAGTGAAATAAATCAGACAGAAGAAGACAAATACCGTATGTTATTACTTATATGCAGAATTTTAAAGAAACCAACAAAGAAATAAGCATGTAAAGAAGCAATAAGGACATATTGTACAATACAAAAAACATCATTATTTTGTAATAACATTAAAGGAAGTATAATCTATAAATACACTGAATCAATTTGTTGTATGTGTGAAATTAATATATTATAAATCAACTATATCCTGATTTTTAAAAGGCTATTACTACCTTTTTGAAAATCATTAAAGTGAAGAGAGCTGGCATCTCTAACACTACAGGATCACCCATCACTCAGGCTGAGAATGTGGGAAGTTTCAATGAAGCAATCTGGTGTCCTCCAAACCGATAGTACTGGGAATTTCTCTCGGGGAGGAGAGAGCTTTGGGAGTTTCTCTCGGGGAAGGGAGAGTCTGAGGCCAAGAACATTGATTCTTTATACCAGAGGAGGCAATAAAAGAGTCCCTTAGGCAACCTCTCTGGTTGAGGAAATATAGGGGCTTCTGGCTCATTTGTGGGTTTCTCGGACTGAGGGGAGTCTTGCTTCCCTCAGGGAGAACAATTAGGAAGTCTCACAGACCGAAGATAATTATAGTTTTATGTCTGCCTGACGGGGATCACCCCGAAAGGCTTTAAGTCGTCTCTCAGTCGTAACGATTTTGAGGATGTTAGGAGGTACAGAAAATATTCAGTTGCTTGAATTATCGACAGTAGCTCCCAGTTTTTTTACTTGCTCCCCTTAACCTGACTAGAGAGACCCTCAGAGAGGGCTTACCTCAGAGGTGAAGTGGCGACAAAGTGCCGCTCGATATCGGGACGAAATCCCACAATTCAACCGACCAAGGACAACCAACCAATCAGAACAGTAAGCAAACTTGATCTGGCTAATCAGAGATCAGGAGAGTGGGCGGGGTAAGAGAGGCAGGAATGGGGTCACCTAACAGTCAATTCTCCAGAGACAGGAGCGCCTATTCAAAGTGGGTGGAAACTTGAAGTTTCCTGCTTGAAGCAGGATTGGCTCCCGCCAAAATTGGCCACTGCCGGTTGGTTACGTAGGTCCATTAGCACGCATGCTCAGATGTTGGCCACTGCAGCTTCCCTAGGCCCATTAGCACGCATGCTCAGACATTACTTTTCCATTCAGATTACCCCTTTCTACCCTCTGCTGTGTGTTTGTTGTTTGGTTTTAATAAATGGTACATCTAGCTTCTTTGGTAGCTCATATGGTAAACTATCAGCCTGTAATGCAGGAGACCCGGGTTCGATCCCTGGGTCGGGAAGCTCCCCTGGAGAAGGGAATGGCAACCCACTCCAGTATTCTTGCCTGGAGAACCCCGTGGATCAAACCATGGTCGCAAAGAGTCAGACACGACTGAGCAACTAACACTTTCATTTTCAAATGGTATATCCTAGGCAGGCTGCCATCTCAAATCCTTCCCATCAGTCTCCAACTTCCTCAGTCTTTCTTAGGGCCTCATATGGCCTTTCTAATAACTTAAGAATTTTAAACTTAAAAAAAAAACCACAACTTGTTTTTAAAAAAATGTACACCCATGTCGGATTCAAGTCAATGTATGGCAAAACCAATACATATTGTAAAGTAAAATAAATAAATAAATAAACTGAAAAAATAAATAAATAAACTTTAAAAAAACTTTTAAATATGTGCTTTTTCTGGAAGATCCAATAACCAGAAACATGCATTACCCAATACTAATATTTGCAACAGCAGTATTAGAAAGAATATCCATGTAATTAGGGCTTGCTGTGTCCCTCAGGGGGCTCAGAAGTCACTTTTTCTAAAGTCTTTCCTACATACTCCTCCCCCACAATAGGTCACCAATACCCCTTGGGCTTTCGATCACATCTCTGGTCTAAGTTCCTTGTCCTTCTTAGGGCAAGGAGAACAGGGCAGTAACCCATGTGCTAAACACAAAGCCATTTATGTGCATCATCCCCTTTAATTTTCATCCCCTTGAGTTAAGTACTGTTATCATTTCATTTGTGCAGATGCTAAGACTGAGGTGCAGAGAGTTAAGCAACTTGGTTACATAATCAGTAGGTAGCAGGGCTGGAGTTCACCCCAAGTTGAATTGAGTCCAAAGCCTGTGCTTTTACTTACCGTTCTGTTGTTCAGTCCCTCAATCAACAGTGTCTGACTCTTTGTGACCCCATGGACTGCAGCAAGCCAGGCTTCCCTGTCCCTCACCATCTCCCCAAGTTTGCACTCAAACTAATGTCCATTGAGTCTGTGATGCCATCCAACCATCTCATCCTCTGTCATCCCCTTCTCCTCCTGTCTACAAACTTTTCCAGCATCAGGATCTTTTCCAGACAGTCAACTCTTTACATCAGGTGGCCAAAGTATTCTTTCCAGTGAATAGTCAGAGTTGATTTCCTTTAGGATTGACTGGTTTGATCTCCTTGCTGTCCAAGGGACTCTCAAGAGTCTTCTCCAGCACCACAGTTCAAAAGCATCAATTCTTTGGCATTCAGCTTCTTTATGGTCCAAATCTCACATCCATATATGACTACTGGGAAAACAATAGCTTTGACTATATGGACTTTTGTCAGCAAAGTGATGTCTCTGCTTTTTAATATGTTATCTAGGTTTGTTATAGCTTTCCTTCCAAGGAGCGAAGCGTCTTTTAATTTCATGGCTACAGTCACAGTCCGCAGTAATTTTGGACCCCAAGAAAATATAGTCTGTCACTGTTTCCATTTCCCACCCCCCCCCATCTGTTTGCTGTGAAGTGATGGGACTGGATGCCATGATCTTAGTTTTTTGAATGTTGAGTTTTAAGCCAGCTTTTTCACTCTCCTCTTTCACCCTCATCAAAAGGCTCTTTAGTTCCTCTTCACTTTCTGCCATTAGGGTGGTGTCATCTGCATATCTGAGGTTATTGATATTTCTCCCAGCAATCTTGACTCCAGCCTGAGCTTCATCCAGCCCAGCATTTCACATGATGTACTCTGCATATGTTAAATAAGCAAGGTGACAATATACAACCTTGACATATTCCTTTCCCAATTTTGAACCAGTCCGTTGTTTCATGTCTGGTTCTAACTGTTGCTTCTTGATCTGCATACAGGTTTCTCAGGAAGGCAGGTAAGGTGGTCTGGTATTCCCATCTTTAAGAATTTTCCACAGTTTGTTGTGATCCACACAGTCAAAGGCTTCAGTGTAGTCAATGAAGTATTTCAAGTTTTTCTTGAATTCCCTTGTTTTTTTTCTTTTTCATTTATTTTTATTAGTTGGAGGCTAATTACTTTACAATATTGTATTGGTTTTTGCCATACATTGACATGAATCAGCCACCTCCCACCTCCCTCTCCATCCCATCCCTCTGGGTCTTCCCAGTGCACCAGCCCTGAGCACTTGTCTCATGCATCCAACCTGGGCTGGCAATCTGTTTCACACTTGATAATATACATGTTTCGATGCTATTCTCTCAGATCATCCCACCCTCTCCCACAGAAAGCCTTCTCCCACAGAGTTCAAAAGTCTGTTCTATACATCCGTGTCTCTTTTGTTGATAATTTGATATGTAGTTCCTTTCTACCTTTTGTCTAAAAGTATCTGGAACCCATGTCTAAACCCTAATACAATCACAAACAGGGCCAGTGACATTGCCTTTAAGCACCTGTTGTTGTCATATCTTGGGACTCCAGCAGGACCCAGACTAAGGTCACTGCTAAGGTCACCAGTGTATCATTTACTTCCAGCCTTGAATGAAACAAGTCACTGCATACCACTCCCAGATATGTGACATCAACCACCTGGGAGGCAGCGAGGGATGAGGAATCTGCTCAGCCCTCCACACTCTTCATGCTGCAGGGTTTTGTAATGAAGATTTTTTCTTTCTTGATAACAGTAACTTTTCTGCTTTTGCAAAACAAACATTTTTAAGTTTCTCTTGTATAATTAACTAGATTTTATTTAGAGGATAATTGTAATTCGTGTTTCTTAGTTAGAAAAAATTTTTCTGTAGCCTTTTATTTCCTACTATTTTAGCAAGTTCTCTAGACATAATAAATAAATATTGGCCACACTAGCATCCAGGACAAATTTTACCTTCTATTAAACTGAAATTAAATAAAATAAAAGAAATTAAATAAAATAAAAGAAACTCCTCAATTCTTAGACTGAATAAGCTCACAACCAAGAGCTCAGGTGAACCCTCCCATCCTTCAGCACATCACATCCAGGGAATCCAGTAGTCAGGGATATTTGTGATCAAGACTTTTGAGACATTTACTGCAGAAGGAAACTGGAGCATAGAATCACAGAGAACCCCTCTCCCAGGTCCAGCACTTTCACTCTGAGCTTGCACATGAGATAATGAATGAGATTTGTAATCCAAAGGGAGTGGGGGTGGGAACTAGGAATGAGGAAGAAGTAATACTTCTCTGAGTATAGGTTTTTGTGAAGCTTTGACTCTTAGAACCATACTCATGTTTCACAGACTCTAGGAAAAAAATAAGGAAAGTAAGAAAGTGGTTGCAAACTAAATGCATTGAAATAAACTAGCAGACTTCCCTGGCAGTCTGGTGGTTAAGACTCCATGCTCCCAATGTAGGAGGTGTGGGTTTGATCCCCGGTCAGGGAATTAAGATCCTACACACTGCAGGGCAAAAAGAAAAACAAAAAACAAACTCCTAGGATGACAGGGGAACCCCAAATGGGATATAAACAGAAATAATGGAACCTAACTGTATTGTGCTGTGTTAAGTTGCTTCAGTCATGTCTAACTCTGTGTGACCCTATGGACTGTAGCCCACCAAGCTCCTCTGTCCATGGGGATTCTCCAGGCAAGAATACTGGAGTGGGTTGCCATGCTCTCCTCCAGGGGATCTTCGACCCAGGGATCGAACCTGCCTCTTGTGTCTCCTGCATTGGCAAGTGGGTTCTTTACCACTAGCACCACCTACAAATGAATAATAATACCACACTGAAGGGCATGGGGAAGAAAATAACTAACCTAAGTAGATTTGAGAAACAATATTTATTTTGACCAGATACTATAGGCTCAAAGCAAAAAGAAATGTACACAAATGTAGTTTAGTTAATAAATTTGTTTTTACATAGCAGTACTTTAGGAATTCTGAAAATACTTTACATAAAGATTTGAGAAAACAAATAAATCGTAGATAATAAGGGTCATGTTTCTCATTGTCAGAGAAAAGCATTTCAAATGTGGGAAAGAGATAAAGCTACAATAAACACTGTGGTCTTCGATTGGACTCAGAGATACGAGTATGAATCCAAGGGACAGTCTACAAAACAACCTGCCCAAGTTTGACAAAAATGTCAATGTCATAAAAGTTGAAGAAAGGCAAAGCCACAGTCATCAAGACAGTATGGTACTAGCACAAAGACAGAAATATAGACCAATGGAACAGAATAGAAAGCGCAGAGATAAATCCACGAACCTATGGTCACCTTATCTTCGACAAAGGAGGCAGGGATATACAATGGAAAAAAGACAACCTCTTTAACAAGTGGTGCTGGGAAAACTGGTCAACCACTTGTAAAGGAATAAAACTAGAACACTTTCTAACACCATACACAAAAATAAACTCAAAATGGATTAAAGATCTAAATGTAAGAACAGAAACTATAAAACTCCTAGAGGAGAACATAGGCAAAACACTCTCCGACATAAATCACAGCAGGATCCTCTATGACCCACCTCCCAGAATATTGGAAATAAAAGCAAAAATAAACAAATGGGACCTAATGAAACTTAAAAGCTTTTGCACAACGAAGGAAACTATAAGCAAGGTGAAAAGACAGTCCTCAGATTGGGAGAAAATAATAGCAAATGAAGCAACAGACAAAGGATTAATCTCAAAAATATACAAGCAGCTCAATTCCAGAAAAATAAATGACCCAATCAAAAAATGGGCCAAAGAACTAAACAGACATTTCTCCAAAGAAGATATACAGATGGCTAACAAACACATGAAAAGATGCTCAACATCACTCATTATTCAGAGAAATGCAAATCAAAACCACAATGAGGTACCATTACACGCCAGTCAGGATGGCTGCTATCCAAAAGTCTACAAGCAATAAATGCTGGAGAGGGTGTGGAGAAAAGGGAACCCTCTTACACTGTTGGTGGGAATGCAAACTAGTACAGCCACTATGGAAAACAGTGTGGAGATTTTTTAAAAAACTGGAAATAGAACTGCCATATGACCCAGCAGTACCACTTCTGGGCATACACACCGAGGAAACCAGATCTGAAAGAGACACATGCACCCCAATGTTCTTCGCAGAACTGTTTATAATAGCCAGGACATGGAAGCAACCTAGATGCTCATCAGCAGACGAGTGGAAAAGGAAGCTGTGGTACATATACACCATGGAACATTACTCAGCCATTAAAAAGAATTCATTTGAATCAGTTCTAATGAGATGGATGAAACTGGAGCCCATTATACAGAGTGAAGTAAGCCAGAAAGATAAAGAACATTACAGCATACAAACACATATATATGGAATTTAGAAAGATGGTAATGATAACCCTATATGCAAAACAGAAAAAGAGACACAGATGTACAGAACAGACTTTTGGACTCTGTGGGAGAAGGCGAGGGTGGGATGATCTGAGAGAACAGCATTGAAACATGTATATTATCTAGGGTGAAACAGATCACCAGCCCAGGTTGGATGCATGAGACAAGTGCTCGGGCCTGGTGCACTGGGAAGACCCAGAGGGATCGGGTAGAGAGGGAGGTGGGAGGGGGGATCGGGATGGGGAATACATGTAAATCCATGGCTGATTCATATCAATGTATGACAAAAACCACTACAATATTATAAAGTAATTAGCCTCCAACTAATAAAAATAAATGAAAAAAAAAAGATGAAGAAAGGCTAGGTTTAAAAAAGTCTGAAAGATGCAACAAATTAAATGCAACACACGATCCTGGACTGCATCTGGGAACAGAAATTTTTTTTTTTTTTGCTAATGGCGGCATTATTGGGACTATTGGCACATTTTGAAAAAGATTTACAGATTAGATAATATTTCCGAATTGGTGTTAATTTCCTGGCCTTGATTTTTATAGTGTGGTTATATAGAAAATAATGTCTGGCTTTTAAGGGAAAATACACTAGTATTTAGGGGCGTGCATGCTAAATTGCTTCAGTCGTGTCTGACTCTTTGTGACTCTATGGACTGTAGCCTGCCAGGCTCCTCTGTCCATGGGATTCTCCAGGCAAGAATACTGGAATGGGTTGCCATGCCCTCCTCCAGGGGATCTTCCTGACCCAGGGATCAAACCCGCATCTCTTATGTCTCCTGCATTGGCAGGCAGGTTCTTTACCACTAGTGCCACCGATGAAGCCCTATTTAGGGACATTTATTTACAAATGTTTCAGAAGTAAATATAATTACTATTCTTACAACTTTCTCTGTAAGTTTGAAATTATTTCAAAATAAAAAGTTAAAATTAGTGTAGATTATTGGACCTCACCTTTGACCCACTGGATCAGAAAATCTGGGTCTAGGGTTCAGGAATATGCAATGAAGGATGTTATTTACTGTGTCAAAAAATACTTAAAAAGGGCTTTGATCTTAATTTCATAAAAGTTCTTAATTTCCAGGAGTTCTGTCATACCTTGTTTCTCACATATTTAAGAGAACTCTTAAAGATGCACAAAGCTTTGTATTAGTATGTTTGGACTGCCATAATAAAATACCATAGAACGGGTGGCTCAAACAACAAAAATTTATTTTCTCACAATTCTGGGGGCCAGAAAGTCCATGATCAAGGTTCTGGCAGGATTTGGCTTCTGCTGAGAGCCCTCCTCCTGGCTTGCAGATAGTTCCTCTCTTTGTCCTCACATGGTGTCTCACAGAGATTTCTGGTGACCCTGAATCTCTTCTAGGGACACCAGTTCTATCAGATCAGGGCTCTACCCTTATAGCCTCATTTAGCCTTGTTGTTGTTCAGTCACTCAGTCGTGTCTGACTCTTTGTGACCCCGCAGGGACTGCAGCACGCCAGGCTTCCCTGTCCTTCACCATCTCCCAGAGCTTGCTCAAACTCATGTCCATTGAGTCGGTGATGCCATCCAACCATCTCATCCTCTGTCATCCCCTTCTCCTTCTGCCTTCAATCTTTCCCAGCATCAAGGTCTTTTCCAATGAGTTGCTCTTTGCATCAGGTGGCCAAAGCATTGGAGATTCAGCTTCAGCATCAGTCCTTCCAATGAATATTCAGGGTTGATTTCCTTTAGGATGGACTGGTTTGATCTCCTTGCAGTCCAAGGGACTCTCTTTCTCCAACACCACAGTTCGAAAGCATCAATTCTTTGGCGTTCAGCCTTCTTTATGGTCCAACTCTCACATCCATACATGACTACCTCCTTAAAGGCCCTATGTTCCATACAGTCACCCAGGGTTTAGGCCTTCAACATATGAACTGGGTGGGGGGGGGGACACAATTCAGTCCACAACTACCACTGTATAACGCTACCAAAGTCAAGACATCATCATAGCTTTAATTAGGACCACATATAAGATTTTGTGTCCTCTGTTGTCCACACTGAATCTGGTCTTGGGTCACACTTGTACCATCTATGTCCCTCAGATCTGAACCTTGATCCTGGTCCTTTGTTAACTCTTCCAGTTTTACTGACTTGCACCTGGTTCTCTGTTCAATTTTTCCTCTACACAGCTTCTATAAATACTTCTGCCATCAATGAGCCACTTTTTGGGGCATCTAACTTATGTTTCTGTTAAGTAACTATTCTGTCATCAGTTCAGTCTGGCATGAAACCCAAACTCAAGTTCTTTTTTTATTTCTTCCTCATCAATGCCTCTTCTCATCTGTGATTCAAATCCAAGTCTCTTAACACCATTAGTTCTCCTCTCTGATCTGTATATTAAACCCAGATAACAGTTGTAGATTTTACCACCAATGGGCCTCTTTTCTATCTGACTATCTGTTAAATCTTTAATCATCAGTGACCTTCAGGTTTAATCTCAAACCCAGGGCTCTGTTAAGTATTCCACCACTGTGCATGCATGCTAGGTCACTTCAGTCATGTCCGACTCTTTGCGACCCCATGGATTGTAGCCCACTAGGCTCCTCTGTCCATGGGATTCTCCAGGCAAGAATATTGGAGTGAGCTGCCATTTCCTTCTTCATGGGATTCTACCACCAGTGTACCTATATTCTAGACCTTAAACTTGGGTCTGTGTTAACCTATCCACAATCAATACTCCTATGATCTTGGTCTAGAGTCTCTACTGAGATTTCCACCAATTTTCTTTGTTTGGTCTTGAACCTAAGCCTTTAAAACAGTTCTGACATAACAGCCTGAGCCCCTCATTGATGCCCATCTGGTTTGAATTCAAGCCTGATCTACTACCAGTTGTCTCCCCCTAGTAATACCCTCAAAATTTGTCTCAATCAAATTTTCTACCACCATCAACCCTTTGGTTTGACCTCAAAATTAGGCATTATGAAAAAAAAATTAGGCATTATGGTAGACAGAATAATGGTCTCCCAAAGATGTCCATGTCTCAATCCTTGGGTTTGCTTTCTTACATGGGTGGAGCTAGTGGTAAAGAATCTGCCTGCAAATGCAGGAGACACAGGAGACGTGGGTTCGATCCCTGGGTCGGAAAGATCCCCTGGAGGAGGAAATGGCAACCCACTCCAGTATTCTTGCCTGGAGAATCCTATGGACAGAGAAGCCTGGTGGGCTACAGTCCATAGGGTTGGACATGACTGAAGGGACTGAGCACACATGAAAATGTGATTAAGAATCTTGAGATGGGAAGATTATTGTGGATCATCCAGATGGGTCACAAAGCTCCTAATAACAGAGAGGGGGGAGTGGCAGAGTTAGAAAAATAGGTGAGATGATAGAAACAGAAGGTCACAGTCAAAAAAAAAAGATTTGAAGATGCTACACTGCTGGCTTTGAAGATGGGAGAAGGGGTCTTGACCTAAGGAAGCTGGAAAAAGCAAGAAAACGAATTCTCCATAGAGCCTCCAGAGGGAGTATAGCCCTGCTGACACCTTGATTTCAGTTCAGGAAAACCCATTTTGGACTTCTGACCTACAGAACTACAGTTCTGACCTACATAACTGTAAAGTAATAAGCTTGTGTTGGTTTAAGCCATGTAGTTAAAGCTATGGTGTTAAGCCAACAAAAGTTTGTAGTAATTTATTACAGCAGCAGTAGGAAAATAATATATGCATCTTTGAAATGTTCCACCATTGATGCCCATCTGGTCAACACTCAAACCAGGTCCTTTTAACTCTTCCATCATCCATGACTGTGTGACCTCAAATCCCAGTCACCGTTAGCTATTCCACCATCAAAATCCCTTTATATGTCTTCCAACCTGGGCCTCTGTTAATTTTTTCCAACCCAAATGAATCTCTGATTTTACCTTGAACTCAGGAATCTGTTATCTATTCCACCATTAATGGGTTCTGACCTAGATGTAGGATCTAGGGTGTTGAGGGTAGTTAACAGTCCCCTTGTGTCTATATATTGCACAAGGAGGTAATATATAGAGGTCTGTTCTTGGAGGTCTGTTCACTTTTTCACTATAAGGGCAATTTATACATGAATCTTTTCTCAAACCTGTTAACTCTCCCTATTGTTGCTCCCTTGGGTCTGTATAATGACTACAGGCCTCAGTTAAATCCTCCCCATCTGTGCTCCTTTGACGTGTATGGAAAACCAAACATCTGCTAACTCTTCCATTGTTAGTGCCTCTCCTCCTATGAGCATTAACTCCAGCCCTCATTTAATGCTTCTGTCATAAGTGCTCATTACATGTAACCTTAAAGTCAGTTCTTGGTTGACTCTTTCACCATCATTTCCCCTTTGGTATAGGTTGTGAATTGTGAGTCATTGTTAATTATACCACTATTAATGTTTCTCTGATATATCTCAAATTTGGGTCTAAGTTAACTTTTTCATTTCCAAAGCCTCTCTGGAAGGACTTTGGAACTGGGCCAACATTCCACTATCAGGGCCCTTCTGGTTTGACTTTGGAAGCAAGGTTTCTGTTGTTTTTTCCACCCATACACCCTGGTGGAGGTCTTGAATCCTAGGACATTCTTAAATACTATACCACCAGTGTTAGTCACTCAGTTGTATTTGACTCTTTGCGACTCCATGGACTGTAGCCCACTAGGCTCCTATGTCCATATGGTTCTCCAGGCAAGAATACAGGAGTGAGTGGCCATTCCCTTCACCAGGAAATCTTTCCCACCTAGGGACTGAATTCAGGTCTCCCGCACTGCAGGCAGATTCTTTACCATCTGAGTCACCCCTTGGTGGCTTGCTTGCTTCCTTAAGCAATCCTCAATATAGAAGCTATGCCTTTCTTAACTATACAGTCCCGCTCTTGGCTAACCTCAATGTAACCCTTTGTTACATTTTCTAAAATCAATGCCCCTTAGGGCTTACCTTGAACCTCTGACTCTATTAAACTCCTTTGACTTTCATACGAACTGCAAAATGCTGCTTCTGTCCACTTTAAGTGACGCGGGCAGTAAGTCCAGGCTGTGAGTGACAGGAGTGGGCGGGCCTCTCTGTGTTCAAAGGAGCCAATGGCAGACTGTGAGTAACAAGAGGGTGCGGACCCTGACCTGGGAAGGAGCAATAGGATGCAGGAGGGCGATGACGCTAGGCAAGGAGTGGTGCGTGGGGAGTGTATTCTAAGCACCTAAATGAATACAAACACTGTGTCAAAGTACTCTTCACTTTCTCTAGATGCTGGAGAAAGGAGGCTTCGGCAGAGCAGTCTCTCAGGCCTTGATTCTACTATCCCGCATTAGCATTACCCGCCTCTCCCCCGGTTCCCACAGAACAGCCTAATCGGCTGCATCTCCATGCCTTTGCTCTGGCGGTGACTTAGCTCAGGGCAGGGAACGCCCATTCTTCCTCCCAGGACAGTTGCGGCCGTTCGGAGCCTCACAATGCTTTCAGAGCACCAAGTCCAATTACCTTGCCTCTGAAATTCCACGAGGACTGCCCGGACTCAAAAACACATATATCCTCTGGCTGGAATGGCAGTCCCCAGAAGTCGTGGGAGGCACTATCCATTTCTCAGTTCACAACCAAGTTGCTGTCGCAGAGCGAGTGACACCATTTTTGTTACTGGCAGAGCTGGGCTCCACGGCTGATTCTGAGTGGGCGGAAGATAAGATGATGTGCCATCCAGACCCACCAAGGAGGGTTAGAAGGGGAAGGGAGTTTCAAGGGATGTTGAGCCCATTTGTGCAAGCGGCGAGCTAAGCCTGGCTTGAGAAGATTTGGGGTCCTGATTGCAGAGCCAAGGTGAGGGGCCCAGCTGAGTGATAGGTGTCTGTGTGGACAGCGATGGGGACATGTGGAAGGACTAATGAGGGGGTCCTTTGGACTAAATGATGTGAACAACAGTGATAGGGGAGTCTGGAGTATCAGGCATAATGATGTGTGGTATATGTGATAGGGAGTTTAATGGGGATAAGTGATGGGGGATTTGTTAGGTGAGAATTGCTGTCTGTAGGGTGAATGATGGGATTTCAAGGGGTGAGTAAAGGAGGTCTATAGGGAGAGTGAAAGGGACCTGGGATGAGTGATGGAGGGTCTGTTGGGAAAGTGATGGGGGATCTGTGAGGTGAGCAATAGGAGGTCTATAAGATGAGTGATGAGGGTCTATGGGGACAGGAATGGGAATATGTAGGGATGTCATGTTGCGATTCTTTGGGGTCCATGATGGGTGGCTCTTTTAGACCAATAATACATCCATGAATAAACAAAAATTTCAGCCCTTGTGGTTTCAGCATTCCAGTGGAAAAGTCAGACACTGAGGTTTTGATTTATTTTCCCTGATGACTACCTTTTCATATATGCATTGATCACTTGGAAATCCTGTTTTGTAAGGTGCCTAGTCAGATATTTTGCTCATTTTTATTTTGCATTGCTTGCTTTTTCCTTATTGGTTTGCAGGAGTTGGTTTCATATATTCGGATACCACTCTTTTACTTGTGATATGTGTTTTGCAACTATCTCAATTTTTGGTTTCTCTTTTCCTTATGTGCCTTTGAATATCAAAGAAATTCTTGCACTGTTAAGAATAGTTCTAGGACCCACAACAGATTTCCCAACCTGGGGATCTGGTAAAGGGACTGAGAACCCCCAGGGAATTTGACTTTAGAGGCCAGTGGGATTTGATTACAGAACTTCCACAGGACTGGGGAAACAGACTCTTGGAGGGCACAAACAAAACCTTGTGCACACCAGGAGCAGTGTCCCACAAGAGACTGAGTCAGACTTGCCTGTGAGTGTCCAGGAGTCTCCAGCAGAGGCGTGGGTCAACAGTGGCCTGCCATGGGGTCAGGGGCACTGAATACAACAGTGGGTACATAAGTCCTTTTGAAGGAGGTTACCATTACCATAGTTTGGCCTCAAGCCAAACAACATGGAGGGAACACAGCTCCACCTATCAACAGAAAACTGGATTAAGATTTACTGGAAAAAAAAAAAGATTTACTGAGCATGGCCCTGCCCATCAGAACAAGACCCAGTTTCCCCCACAGTCAGTCTCTCCCATCAGGAAGCTTCCACAAGCCTCTTATCCTTATCCATCAGAGGGCAGACAGAATGAAAACCACAATCACAGAAAACTAACCAAACTGATCACATGATCACATAGCCTTGTCTAACTCAATGAAACTATGAGCCATGCCATGTAGGGCCACCCAAGACAGATGGGTCATGGTGGAGAGTTCTGACAAAACGTGGTCCACTGGAGAAGGGAATGGCAAACCACTTCAGTATTCTTGCCTTGAGAACCCCATGAACAGTATGAAAAGGCAAAAAGATAGGACACTGAAAGATGAACTCCCCAGGTCAGTAGGTGCCCAATATGCTACTGGAGAAGTGGAGAAATAAATCCAGAAAGAATGAAGAGATGGAGCCAAAGCAAAAACAACACCCAGTTGTGGATGTGACTGGTGATGGAAGTAAATTTCTATGCTGGAAAGAACAACATTGCACAGGAACCTGGAATGTTAGGTCCATGGATCAAAATAAATTGGAAGTGGTCAAACAGGAAATGGCAAGAGTGAGCATTGACATTTTAGGAATTAATGAACTAAAATGGACTGGAATGGGAATTTAATTCAGATGACCATACTATCTATTACCATGGGCAAGAATTCCTTAGAAGAAATGGAAAAAAGTGAAAGTGAAGTCGCTCAGCCATGTCCGACTCTTTGCGGCCCCATGGACTGTAGCCTTCTCCATCCATGGGATTTTCCAAGCAAGAATACTGGAGTGGGTTGCCATTTCCTTCTCCAGGAGATCTTCCTGACCCAGGGATTGAACCCAGGTCTCCCACATTGTAGGCAGACGCTTTACTGTCTGAGCCACCAGGGAAGAAGAAATGGAGTAACCCTCATAGTCAACAAAAGAGTCTGAAATGCAGTACTTGGGTGCAATCTCAAAAACGACAGAATGATCTCTGTTCATTTCCAAGGCAAACCATTCAATATCACAGTAATCCAAGTCTATGCCCCAACCACTAATGCTGAAGAAGCTGAAGTTGAACGGTTCTATGAAGACCTACAAGACCTTCTAGAACTAACACCAAAAAAGATGTCTTTTCATCATAGGGGACTGGAATGAAAAAGTAGGAAGTCAAGAGATACCTAGAGTAACAGGAAAATTTGGCCTTGGAGTACAAAATGAAGCAGGGCAAAGGCTAACAGAGTTTTGCCAAGAGAATGCACTGGTCATAGCAAACACCCTTTTTCAACAACACAAGAGAAGACTCTACACTGGACATCACCAGATGGCCAATACCAAAATCAGATTGATTTTTTTTTAAGATGGAGAAGCTCTATACAGTCCACAATAACAAGACTAGGAGATGACTCAGATCGTGAACTCCTTATTTCAAAATTCTGATATATAATAGTAAGAATTATAATAAGAATATTCACCGCTGCTGTGTGCCAGGCACCATTATAATAAATGGTAATGGAATTAACTATATATAACTATATATATTATAATTGTAATAATAATTATATTATATAATATACCCAGAAATGCTTTTCTAGGTACTATTATTGTCCCCATTTTTCAGATGAATAGACTGAGGCACAGGTAGTACATGGTTTAGACAGAGCCCTAAAGCAGTGAAGTCATAAATAAGGGAACAACCTTATAAAAATTTCTTTGTATATTTGTATAGGCCAAATTCTTAGACATGAGTATGCTAGGTTAGAGAGCAAGCATATTTAAAATGTAAAGAGTATTTCTTGCAGAAGCGTGGCCATGAGGAGCTACCCCTTGCCCAAGGTCAGGGGTGGCAACCAAGAGCGCCAGGCTGTGACGGTGCAGGAGCAGCCGAGAGGAGCTACCAAACATCCGAAGTCAGGGGCGGCGGCCGAGACGAGCTACCCCACGCCCGAGGTCAGGGGCGGCGGCTGAGAGGAGCAACCCCACGTCCAAGGTAAGGAGCAGCGGCTGCACTTTGCTGGAGCAGCCATAAAGAGATACCCCACGTCCAAGGTAAGAGAAACCCAAGTAAGACAGTAGGTGTTGCAAGAGGGCATCAGAGGGCAGACACACTGAAACCATAATCACAGAAAACTAGCCAATCTGATCACAGGACCACAGTCTTGTCTAACTCAATGAAACTAAGCCATGCCGTGTGGGGCCACCCAAGACAGTCGGGTCATGGTGGAGAGGTCTGACAGAATGTGGTCCACTGGAGAAGGGAATGGCAAACCACTTCAGTATTCTTGCCTTGAGAACCCCATGAACAGTATGAAAAGGCAAAATGATAGGATACTGAAAGAGGAACTCCCCAGGTTGGTAGGTGCCCAATATGCTACTGGAGATCAGTGGAGAAATAACTCCAGAAAGAATGAAGGGATGGAGCCAAAGCAAAAATAATACCCAGTTGTGGATGTGACTGGTGATAGAAGCAAGGTCCAATGCTGTAAAGAGAAATATTGCATAGGAACCTGGAATGTTAGGTCCATGAATCAAGGCAAATTGGAAGTGGTCAAACAGGAGATGGTAAGAGTGAATGTCAACATTCTAGGAATCAGCGAACTAAAATGGACTGGAATGGGTGAATTTAACTCAGATGACCATTATATCTACTACTGTGGGCAGGAATCCCTTAGAAGAAATGGAGTAGCCATCATAGTCAACAAAAGAGTCCGAAATGCAGTACTTGGATGCAATCTCAAAAACGACAGAATGATCTCTGTTCATTTCCAAGGCAAACCATTCAATATCACGGTAATCCAAGCCTATGCCCCAACCAGTAACGCTGAAGAAGCTGAAGTTGAATGGTTCTATGAAGACCTACAAGACCTTTTAGAACTAACACCCAAAAAAGATGTCCTTTTCATTATAGGGGACTGGAATGCAAAAGTAGGAAGTCAAGAAACACCTGGAGTAACAAGCAAATTTGGCCTTGGAGTACAGAATGAATCAGGGCAAAGGCTAATAGAGTTTTGCCAAGAGAACGCACTGGTCATAGCAAACATCCTCTTCCAACAACACAAGAGAAGACTCTACACATGGACATCATCAGATGGTCAACACTGAAATCAGATTGATTATATTCTTTGCAGCCAAAGATGGAGAAGCTCTATAGAGTCAGCAAAAACAAGACCGGGAGCTGACTGTGGCTCAGATCATGAACTCCTTATTGCCAAATTCAGACTTAAACTGAAGAAAGTAGGGAAAACCACTAGACCATTCAGGTATGACCTAAATCAAATCCCTTATGACTATACAGTGGAAGTGAGAAATAGATTTAAGGGACTAGATAGACAGAGTGCCTGATGAACTATGGATGGAGGTTTGTGACATTGTACAGGAGACAGGGATCAAGACCATCCCCATGGAAAAGAAATGCAAAAAGGCAAAATGGTTGTCTGAGGAGGCCTTACAAATAGCTGTGAAAAGAAGAGAAGCAAAAAGCAAAGGAGAAAAAGGAAAGATATTCCCATTTGAATGCAGAGTTCCAAAGAATAGCAAGGAGAGATAAGAAAGCCTTCCTCAGCGATCAATGCAAAGAAATAGAGGAAAACAACAGAATGGGAAAGACTAGAGATCTCTTCAAGAAAATTAGAGATACCAAGGGAACATTTCATGCAAAGATGGGCTCAATAAAGGACAGAAATGGTATGGACCTAACAGAAGCAGAAGATATTAAGAAGAGGTGGCAAGAATACACAGAAGAACTGTACAAAAAAATCTTCATGACCCAGATAATCACGATGGTGTGATCACTCACCCAGAGCCAGACATTCTGGAATGTGAAGTCAAGTGGGCCTTAGGAAGCATCACTACGAACAAAGCTAGTGGAGGTGATGGAATTCCAGTTGAGCTATTTCAAATCCTGAAAAAGTGCTGCACTCAATATGCCAGCAAATTTGGAAAACTCAGCTGTGGCCACAGGACTGGAAAAGGTCAGTTTTCATTCCAGTCCCAAAGAAAGTCAATGCCAAAGAATGCTCAAACTACCACACAATTGCACTTATCTCACACACTAGTAAAGTAATGTTCAAAATTCTCCATGCCAGGTTTCAGCAATACGTGAACTGAGAACTTCCAGATGTTCAAGCTGGTTTTAGAAAAGGCAGAGGAACCAAAGATCAAATTGCCAACATCTGCTGGGTAATCAAAAAAACAAGAGCATTCCAGAAAAACATCTATTTCTTCATTTTATTGACTATGCCTTGTGGATCACAATAAACTGTGGAAAATTCTGAAAGAGATGGGAATACCAGACCACCTGACCTGCCTCTTGAGAAACCTATATGCAGGTCAGGAAGCAACAGTTAGAACTGGACATGGAACAACAGACTGGTTCCAAATAGGAAAAAGAGTATGTCAAGGCTGTATATTGTCACCCTGCTTATTTAACTTATATGCAGAGTATATCATGAGAAACGCTGGGCTGGAAGAAGCACAAGCTGGAATCAAGGACTGCTAGGAGAAATATCAATAACCTCAGATATGCAGATGACACCACCCTTATGGCAGAAAGTGAAGAGGAACTAAAAAGCCTCTTGATGACAGTGAAAGAGGAGAGTGAAAAAGTTGGCTTAAAGCTCAACATTCAGAAAACTAAGATCATGACATCGGTCCTATCACTTCATGGGAAATAGATGGGGAAACAGTGGAGACAGTGTCAGACTTTATTTTTTCAGGTTCCAAAATCACTGCAGATGGTGACTGCAGTCATGAAATTAAAAGATGCTTACTCCTTGGAAGGAAAGTTATGACCAACCTAGATAGCATATTAAAAAGCAGAGACATTAAAAAAAAAAAAAAAAAAAAGCAGAGACATTACTTTGCCAACAAAGGTCCGTCTAGTCAAGGCTATGGTATGCCAAAAAATTGATGCTTTTGAACTGTGGTGTTGGAGAAGACTCTTTTTTTTTTTTTTGAGAAAGACAATGAATTATTTATTACAAAACATTACGATAAAACTGTGAGTAAACACAAAATGAGAAGAAGAGGTAATCTAGAGAAGTTGGGTTTAACCTAAAGGATCCATGCACAGAATTTCGGGGTTTGTGGTCTTGAAGGGAAAAACTCTTGAGAGTCCCTTGGACTGCAAGGAGATCCAACCAGTCCAACCTAAAGGAGATCAGTCCTGGGTGTTCATTGGAAGGACTGATGCTGAAGCTGAAACTCCAATACTTTGGTCACCTCATGCGAAGAGTTGACTCATTGGAAAAGACCCTGATGCTGGGAGGGATTGAGGGCAGGAGGAGAAGGGGATGACAGAAGATGAGATGGCTGGATGGCATCACCGACTCGATGGACATGAGTTTGAGTAAACTCCGGGAGTTGGTGATGGACAGGGAGGCCTGGTGTATTCTTTGCTGGGTCACAAAGAGTCTGACACGACTGAGTGACTGAACTGAACTGAAAGAGTGTTTCTTAAATTCTATTTTGATATTGTATATTAGGCTTCTACATGTAGCTACAAATCATTTACAAGGAGGACCACTTCCCAATATTTTCTCCACTACCAGATAGCACCAGTGTTTTTCATGCTTGTTGTTTTTATGGTTGAACATTATATCTTCTTTTCATCTGCTTTTCTTTAATGATTAAATGAGCATCAGCATCTTTTCACTCATGTATTCGCCATTTTGTGTTTCTCTGTAAATCTTCCATTTCCTTCTTTGTCTTTTGCTTATTGCTTTCTAACAGCTTTTTGTGTACGAGTAATATGAATTTGAAGTACACATTAAAACTTTTTTCTGGTTAGGTGGGGATTTATCCTCAGCCTTTTTGTTGGTTCTCACTAGAATGCAAGATCTTCGAGGGAAGGTATTTTAACCAGGTTTCTTTCCTATTGTATCCCCAGTCCTTAGACATTGCCTGGTATTCAACAGGTGGTCAGTAACTGCTTGTTGAGTAGATGAATTCGTTTTTCACTTCACAATGTATTTTAGAGATTGTTGCATGTGAATCTATGTAGAGCTTCCTTACTGCTTTTTATGATTCCATATGGCATTTCCTCATGGGGATTGAAACATAATTGATTCATCCAATCCCCCATGAGGCTGTTTACATATTTTTTGCTACTATAAACAGTGCTATAGTGAAATATCTTCATATGTGTTATTTTGCTCACGTATATGAGTATTTATATAGAATAATTTCTAGAAATGGAATTGCTAGTCAGAGGATATGTACATGTAGAATTATGATGAATATTTCCAAATTAACTGCCCTTAAAATATATTGTACTAGCATATACCCACAATTTGAGTGTGCTTGACATTTTCACCAACTCAGTGACTTATCAAACTTCAATCTTCAATAAAATATAAAGGAAATGTGATGTCTTATTTTAATTTCCTTTTTTTCATGCAAATAATGCTGAGCATCATTTTACATGCTTAAAATCCATTTGTATTCTCTTTTCTGTGAATTGATAGTCATGTCCTTTGACTATTTTTTTTTAAGTTAAGTTGTTGGTCTTTTTATTTTTGCTTTGTAGGAGCTCTCTTTTGCTCAATTGAGGACATTAACTTTTTGTCCATCCTGTGTGTTGTGCCTACATCTTCTCTCCAGTTCATTGCTTGTTCTTTGAGTTATGATATATTTTGCCATGCAGTATATAAAGTAGTCAAATTTACCAGTTTTCCTTTGTGGCACCTGTGTTTTGTAGCATGCTCTGTTAGAAGAGTCTTCTCCACTCTAAAATTATTTTTTTTTAAAGCAAATCCATCTTTCCTGTCTTTATTTTATGGCGTCTCTTTTTCTTTGTTTAAATTTTTGTTAGATCTAATTTTTTTATGTGTACAGAATGAAATAGAGAATTCAACTTTACATTTCTTCCTGATAACTACCCAGTTTTGAGTAATTTATCTTTTCTATACTTATTTGAAGTGCCACCTTTATTCTGTATTAAATTTTCCACTTTTATTTGCATCTATTTTTAGGCTCTCTTGGAGAAGGAAATGGCAACCCACTCCAGTATTCTTGCCTAGAGAATCCTGTGGACAGAGGAGCCTGGTGGGCTGCTGTCCATAGGGTTGCACAGAGTTGGACACGACTGAAGCAACTTAGCATGCATGCATGCATTGGAGAAGGAAATGGCAACCCACTCCAGTATTCTTGCCTGGAGAATCCCAGGGACAGAGGAGCCTGGTGGGCTGCCATCTATGGGGTCGCACAGAGTTGGACACGACTGAAGCGACTTAGTGGCAGCAGCAGCAGCAGCTTAGGCTCTCTACTCTGTCCTACTAACTATTCTTGCTAATGGCAGAGTTTCACATTCTTTTTCTCATTAAATGTGCTACACAAAGTACAAAGTAGGCATCCTACAGGTATTGCTGTGGTAAAAATGATCAGAACGAGCAGATTGTACAAGAATATGCTGTTACAGGAACCAGTGACATTTGAGGATGTGGCTGTGGACTTCACCCAGGAGGAGTGGCAGCAGCTCCCTGGCAATACCCAGGAGGAGTAGGTCAGAAGACCCTACGCAGGGATGTAATGCTGGAGATCTACAGCCACCTGGTATCTGTGGGTAAGGGAAAACTCTCTGTATAACAAAGAATCAAATCCTCTTCATCTTTCAGAAGTGTTCAGACCTTTATGATTTTTTACAAACAGGATGTTTTATCATTTCAGTTTTTTTTTTCCATTTATTTTTATTAGTTGGAGGCTAATTACTTTACATCATTGCAGTGGTTTTTGTCATACATTGAAATGAATTAGCCATGGATTTACACGTATTCCTCATCCCGATCCCCCCTCCCACCTCCCTCTCTACCCGATCCCTCTGGGTCTTCCCAGTGCACCAAGTCCGAGCACTTGTCTCATGCACCCAACCTGGGCTGGTGATCTGTTTCACCCTAGATAATATACATGTTTCAATGCTGTTCTCTTGAAACATCCCACCCTCGCCTCCTCCCACAGAGTCACACGCCTCCTCCCACAGAGTCCACAAGTCTGTTCTATACATCTGAGTCTCTTTTTCTGTTTTGCATATAGGGTTATCATTACCATCTTTCTTATGTTTATATTTTTGCTATATCTGGAATTGATTTTTGTGAGTTAAAGATTCATCTTTGCTGGGAGTTCCCTTTTTTCTCCTCATGAGTTTCTGAGCTGCCAAGACCAAGGCAGTTGTAATTTTTCCTTAACAGGGTGTTCAGATTTAAAACTAGACATAATCTCCAAGTTGGAACATGGAAAGGACCCATGGATTATAGAGAGTGAGTTGTCAAGGTGGACCTATTCAGGTAAGTGAGAATTGGGGAAATGGCTTATAGAACATTTTCTTCTTCCCTGACATGAGTGGCTTCCTTTCTTACTTAAAATTTGTCAGTTCTCCTTTTTAATACCCATCAGCCTCCTTAGAACATCTGTTCATTCCTGTTTTCTTTTTGGTGTCTATTTTATTTTACCTTTGTCTTCTTTCAGGTAAAGAGAAGAGCTCTGATTCTTGTCAGCAATCATTTCTGGGGAACTTTCAGTTCAAATGGAGATACTGGAAAGAGCCCCAAAGGATAATTCATTGTACTCTGTCTTTAAAGTCTGGTATATTAATGGTCAGCTAGATAGATAACAAGGAAACCAAGGCAGGGTTTTGAGGCAGATGACAATCTTCAGCCATGAAACAATGACCAAGAAGAGAGGCCCTAAATGTAATGTATTCAGAAAAATATTCAGTGGATGCATAGACTTTGATCCTTCAAGTAAAACACTCCATCACTTTATTCATGTGAAAAGAGCTTGAAATCTAATTTAGACTCACTGACTTGTAATAGGAGCTATATAAGAAAGAACCCCATTGAGAGATTTGGATGTGGGAAACCAGCTAGCTATAGCTCTTCCTGTTCCATGCCTGAGAAAATTCACATTGGAATGAAATCCCATGCACAAAGTTAACGTGAAAAAGTTCTAAATCATAAGCAAGCCCATATTCAGTATAAGTTCAAGTTGGGGAGAAACACAATGTTTGTAGTGTGTGTGGGAAGGGCTTTATTAAGAAGTTACAGCTTGTTATACATCAAAGAGTTCATACTGCACAGAAACTGTATGTACGTGGAGATTGTGGAAAAGCTTTCAGTGAGAAATCACACCTCATCGTGCATCAGAGGATTCACACTGGGGAGATATCCTATGAATGTGCTGAGTGTGGGAGGGCCTTCTCCCAGAAGTCACTCTTCATTGTTCATCAGAGAGTCCACACTGGAGAGAAACCTTATGAACATTTGGAGTGTCAAAAGGCCTTCTCCCAGAAGACACATCCCATTATACATCAGCGAGTTCATACCAGAGAGAAGCCCTTTGGATTCAGTGAGTGTGGTAAAGCCTTCTGTGAGAAATCTCACCTTTTTATACACTAGATAACTCATACTGAGGAGAAACCCTATGAAAGTACTGAATGTGGGAAGATCTTCCCTCGGAAAACTGCTTGTCATCCATCAGAGAATGCATACTGGAGAGAAACCCTGTAAGTGCAGTGAATATGGGAAAACTTTTGACCAGCAGTCCCACCTAATAGGACACTGAAGAATTCATACAGAAGAGAAACCTTATATATGTACTGACTGTGGGAAGGCTTTTTTCCCAGAAGTCACACCTCTCTTGACACCAAAGGCTTCATACTGGAGAGAAACCTTATGCATATACAGAATGTGGAAAAGCCTTCTCTCAGAAGTCACCTCTTATTATATGCCAGAGAATTCATACAGGAGAGAAACTGTATGAGTGTAGTGAATGTGGCAAAATGTTTTCCCAGAAAGCACCCCTCATTATTCATCAGAGAATTCACACAGGGGAGAAGCCCTATGAGTGTACTGAGAGTGTGGAAGGATCTTTTCCCTGAAGTCACATCTTATTTTACATCAGAGAGCTCATACTGGAGAGAAGCCATATGAATCTAATGAATGTGGAAAGGCCTTCTGTGAGAAGTCTCCACTAGTTGTACATCAGAGAATCCATACTAGGGAGAAACCTTCCAAATCTGCTGAGTATGGGATAACTTTTTCCCAGAAATCACAGATGATCACATACCAGAGAACGCACACAGGGGAGAGACACTCCAAATACAGTGACTATGGGAAGGTCTTCTGCCAGCAGATATACCTCACTGGACATCAGAACCCATGTAAGATAGAAACCTTATATGCGTAGTGATTGTAGGAAGATTATTTTTCCCCAGAGGTCAGACCTCATTGTGCAAGGGAAAACTCACACTGAACAGAAATCCTATGGGTATGTTGGATGTAAAAAGGTGTGGTACCTCCTTAACTGTAGAATAGATCTAAATATTCCTAAGTATATCTGATTATCCCTCCACAGAATGGTCTGTCCAGGCCCTCAGAGTGTTTTCAATACTGTAAATAGAGAATGGATTTGTTTACTCTCAAATATCTCAGCCTCCTTAACAGAATAAACATGTCATGAACAATTAACATTGCTTTGATGTTATTCAATGTTGAAAGGTTTTGTAGAACTCTCCTATGAATATATTTTAGCATGACGCATTATTTGAAGGATATCTTTTTGTCATCTTTTTCTTCTGTCATCTTTTCTCTGTTTAGATTATATATGTATTTATATTATATTGATATATATTAACATATATGTGTAGTCCTTGCCATTTTCATAAAAATAATCCATTTACTCAAAGTTCTTAATATATTTGTGAAATTTTGAGTAGCCTCCTATGATTCACTTAATTTTCTCTCGATATGTGGCTATTTCTCTAGTATCATTTCTCATAGAATGTATTTGTGGTTTCTTTTAGGTAAACTAATGCTAATGCTTTATTAGTTTTTTGCCCCTTACCCAAGACTACTTCTTGCTTTTATATAATTTTCCCATTTTCTGATTCATTCATTTGTGCTTTTATTTCATTAAAGTCCTTCCAATTGCTTTTATATTTCTTCTAACTTCTTTAGTTGACTGTGTAAATAATTAATCTCACCATTCCTGGTTTATTTATAGATGTATTTTGGGTTATATATTAATCTGAGAACAAATTTAGCCATTTGTGGTCCAATCTGAGAATATTCTGTTTTTTGGTAGGTAAACTCTACTGTTTAGCCCAACTTTGTTTGTAGGTTTGACAGATTTATTCCCAGGTGTCCCAGCATATTTCCTGTCGTGCATCGTATTTTCATTGCTTTTATATCTTTTAATCTTTCATTATGGGGCCCCGAGCTTTCTTCGTACTACTTCAGATGTGTTACTTGTGTTCCAGAGCATAAGCAAAGGGAAAGATGCTTCCAAAGGATTTTCAGGAAGCTAGCATAATCCTGATATCCATCGGTTGAGTTCAATTCAGTTCAGTCGCTCAGTCATGTCTGACTCTTTGTGATTCCATGGACTGTAGCACACCAGGCTTCCCTGTCCATCACCAACATCCAAAGCCTGCTCAAACTCATGTTCATTGAGTCGGTGATGCCATCCAACCATCTCATCCTTCATTGTCCCCTTCTATTCCTGCCTTCAGTCTTTGTCAGCATCAGGGTCTTTTCAAATGAGTCAGTTTTTCACATCAGGTGGCCAAAGTATTGGAGTTTCAGCTTCAGCATCAGTCCTTCCAATGAGTATTCAGGACCGATTTCCTTTAGGATTGACTGGTTTGATCTTCTTGCTGTCCAAGGGACTCTCAAGAGTCTTCTCCAACACCACAGTTCAAAAGCATCAATTCTTCGGTGCTCAGCTTTCTTTATAGTCCAACTCTCACATCCATACGTGACTACTGGAAAAACCATAGCTTTGACTAGATGGACCTTTGTTGGCAAAGTAATGTCTCTGCTTTTTAATATGCTGTCTAGGTTGGTCATAGCTTTTCTTCCAAGGAGCAAGTGTCTTTTAATTTCATGGCTGCAGTCACCATCTGCAGTGATTTTGCAGCCCAAGAAAATAAAGTCTGTCACTGTTTCCATTGTTTCCCCATCTATTTGCCATGAAGTGATGGGACCAGATGCCATGAGTCTTAGTTTTCTGAATGTTGAGTTTTAAGCCAGCTTTTTCACTCTCCTCTTTCACTTTCATCAAGAAGCTCTTTAGTTCCTCTTTGCTTTCTGCCATAAGGGTGGTGTCATCTGCATATCTGAGATTATTGATATTTCTCCCAGCAATCTTGATTCCAGCTTGTGCTTCATCCAGCCTGGCATTTTGCATGATGTACTCTGCATATAAGTTAAATAAGCAGAGTGACAATATACAACCTTGATGTACTCCTTTCCCAGTTTGGAACCAGTCTGTTGTTCCATGTCCAGTTCTAACTGTTGCTTCTTGACCTGCATACAGATTTCTCAGGAGGCAGGTAAGGTGATCTGGTATTCCCATCTCTTTAAGAATTTCCCACAGTTTGTTGTGATCCACACAGTTAAAGTCTTAAGTGTAGTCAATAAAGCAGAAATAAATGTTTTTCTGGAACTTTCTTGCTTTTTGGATGATCCAATGGATATCGGCAATTTGATCTCTGGTTCCTCTGCCTTTTCTAAAACCAGCTTAAACATCTGGAAGTTCACAGTTCACATACTGTTAAAGCCTGGCTTGGAGAATTTTGAGTATTACTTTGTTAGTGTGTGAGATGAGTGCAGTTGTGCAGCAGTTTGAGCATTCTTTGGTATTGCCTTTCTTTGGGATTGGAATGAAAATTGACCTTTTCCAGTCCTGTGGGCACTGCTGAGTTTTCCAAATTTGCTGGCATATTGAGTGCAGCACTTTCACAGCATTATCTTTTAGAATTTGAAATAGCTTAACTGGAATTCCATTGCTTCCACTAGCTTTCTTCATAGTGATGCTTCTTAAGGCCCACTTGACTTCACATTCCAGAATGTCTGGCTCTGGGTGAGTGATCACACCATTGTGGTTATCTGGGTCATGAAGATCTTTTTTGTATAGTTCTTCTGTGTATTCTTGCCACCTCTTCTTAATATCTTCTGCTTCTGTTAGGTCCATACATTTCTGTCCTTTATTGAGCCCATCTATTGCATGAAATGTTCCCTTGGTATCTCTAATTTTCTTGAAAAAATCTCTAGTCTTTCCCATTCTATTGTTTTCCTCTATTTCTTTGCATTGATCACTGAGGAAGGCTTTCTTATCTCTCCTTGCTATTCTTTGGAACTCTGCATTCAGATGGGTATATCTTTCCTTTTCTCCTTTGCCTTTAGCTTCTCTTCTTTTCTCAGCTATTTGTAAGGCCTCCTCAGACAACCATTTTGCCTTTTTGCATTTCTTTTTCTTGGGGATGGTCTTGATCACTGCCTCCTGTACAATGTCATGAACCTCTGTCCATAGTTCTTCAGGCACTCTATCAGATCTAATCCCTTGAGTCTGTTTGTCACTTCCACTGTATAGTCATAAGGGATTTGATTTAGGGATTTTTGACTACTGATATCCACAAGGGATTTTTACTACTGATATCCATAGTCTTGATAATCCATAATACTTGGGAGATAGGATTTGAGGCTGAAGAGAAACGTGATGGTAGGCCTGTGGCTATAAATGTTCTGAGGACTTTTTAAAAAACCTTTCCACTTAATGCTAAGATTTTAGATAATTTCCCTTACAGTCTTTTGGACAGAAGTGGTTTTATTTCTATCTCATTCTTTCAGTGAGTGAAGACTTTGTTCCCGGATTTATGTCAGCAATCTTTACTCACCTTGAGTAGGATATGTTCTTAAAACCACAATGTGAGTAACCTACGTTCAGCAGATGAATTTGAAGTGAAGAGTAGGCAGTAGTGGAATGTATGTGTTTGCTGAGGTTGCTGTGGCCAAGCTTCTGGGGTCTGGCCTCCTGTGGAGTAAGTTACTTGCAGCAAGCTACAGCAAGAGTGGGGAATTTCCTAAGAATGTCCCAGATTGTGGATAGACATTTCTTTATGTTCAACAAATCTTACTGAGCATGTACTCTATTGCAGGCACTAGTTTGAGGATTATTCCATGAACAAAGCAAACAGAAACATTTCTGCCATCATGGATAGATGGTTAATAAAAAAGCATATATTATACATGAATATAATACTGTTATATAGTATACAAATAAAAATTCAATGTAATATATGCAACCTTTTTATTATCCATCTCTCCATGAAGGCAGGGACATTTTTGTCTGCTTTGTCAGTCTACTTTCATCCACAGCACTTAAGCACTTATCAGTGGAGGATAGGAGATAGATGATAGATAGATGGGATATGATATATGTATAAATATATAAAATGCTATATATATAACATAGATATATAACTATAGTTATATAGATAGCTTCTCTATTGATAAATGATTAAGTGCTGTGGATAAGAGTAAAGCAAGACATATATACAGCACTATATATAAAATATATAACCAACAAGAACTGATTATATAGCACAAGAAACTATATTCAATATCTTATGTTAATAATAGCCTATAATGGAAGAAAATGTAAAAAACAGAATATATATTCTTATATATATTTACATTGTAAATCAACTATATTTCAATAAAAAATTTTTAAAAAGAAAATAAAGCAAGATAAGGAAACAAGGAGTGGCCTATAGAATATGAGGTGGGCAGGGAAGGCCTCAATGACAGCATGCCATTTAAGCAGAGATATGAAGAAAATATTGGCTTCCTGGGTGGCTCAGTGTAAATAATCTGCCTACCAATACAGAAGATGCAAGACAGCACATTCCACCCCTGGGTCAGGAAGATCCCCTGGAGAAGGAAATGGAAACCTGCTCCAGTATTCTTGCCTGGAAAACCCCATGGACAGAGGGGCCTGGCAAGCCACAGTCAATGCAGTTGCAAAGAATCGGACATGACTTAATGACTAAACAACAACAATGACAATGAAGAAAATAAGGGCATGAAGGAGAGTGTGCCAGACAGAGGAAGCAGGAAGTGTAAAGGCCCTGACGCAGAGGCCTACCTGAAATCACATCTCCAATGTACTTCAAAAATACTTTAAGAATTTACCTTAAATGGTCTTAGATTGTTGTGACCCCATGTGCCTGAAAGAAGTGAATATAAATCCACTCTGGTGTAAGCCAGCTACCTTTCAACCCACAGATAAAATTCCAAGGTTTAAGAGCCAACAGTGGAAAAAAGTTATAAAGTACACAAGCAAACAAGATAATATTAGTAAGATCCATAAGCAATAACAAACAGAATCAAACCCAAAACTTCAGATATTACGGAACTTCCCTGGTGCTCCATGCTTCCAATGCAGAGGGCACAGATTTGATCCCTGGTTGGGAAATTAAGATCTCACATGCTGCCTGGGGCAGCCAAAAAAGAAATGATTAGACATAGACTATAAAATAAGTATATATTTAAATTAACAAAAGAAGGCATATTAGTTTGCTATGGCTGCCATAAGAAAGTACCATGTGCTTAAACAACAGAAATTTATTGTCTCATGGTTCTGGAGGCTAGAAGTCTAAAATCAAGGTGTTGATAAGGTTGGTTCCTTCTGAAGAACTGTAGGGGTTTGCTGGTAGCTCAGATGGTAAAGAATCTGCCTGCAATGCAGGAGACCCAGGTTCAACCTCTGGGTCAGGAAGATCCCCTGGAGAAAGGAATGGCTACCCACTCCAGTATTCTTGCCTGGAGAATCCCATGGACAGAGAGCCTGGTGGGCTATAGTCTATGGGGTTGCAAAGAATCACACGACTGAATGACTAACACTTTCACTTTCAGAGAAAGATCTGTCCAGGCCTCTCTCCTTGGCTTGTAGATGGCTGTCTTCTCTCTGTGTCCTCACATGGTCTTCCCTCTCTGCATGTTTCTGTATCTAAATATCCTGTTTTTGTAAGGACACTAGTCATACTGAATTAGGGCTCAATCTAGCCTCCAGAACTGTGAGACAATCTTTTTGTTGTTGCTGTTTTTGTACCCATTGTCTTTTTTTCCCTATCCTGTTTAATAGCTTTCTATCTGCAAAAACGAGGGCAACATATAACTGTGTATAACACACTGTGCCATGTCAGGCATGCTGCTGTTATATTTTGTTTATTACAATCAGGGACTAAGCATTCTATGTGGCTCAGCTGGTAAAGAATCCACCTGCAATGTGGGAGATCTGGGTTCGATCCCTGGGTTGGGAAGATCCCCTGGAGAAGGGAAAGGCTACCCACTCCAGTATTCTGGCCTGGAGAATTCCATGGACTGTATAGCCCATGGGGTCGCAGAGTCAGACACTACTGAACAACTTTCACTCACTCGCTCAAGCATTCTATCATCAAGGTTTATAATGACATATAACTTGATCTGCTGAGAGCTGTAGACCATACAGTCTGATGGCCTGGTAGGGAGTCGTTCCCAGAAATTCCTTCTTAAATGGTATACTTTATAGTATATGATCCTGAAAAACTAGAAGAAAAAGATACTGGAATATAGAGTTCCATTCAGTCATCAACAATTGGTCCAATTCATCATCATATGGCATCAACAAAAGGTAACCCAAAGTGATGCGACTCAGGTTGCAGGCTTCTATTCAAACTTGTCAGGTTCCAAAAGCAAGGCAAGCATATAGCTTCACTATTTTAAGCACCTGGTATACTTGTGCTAAGAGACAAGGCTTTTGCTCTGAGCCTCTCTCAAGGCACAAGTGTAATAGTGGATTTCCCTCATTGCATAAACCATTTATTCATTCCTTTTCCCTCAGTTACCATTTCTTCTTTTCTCCATTCGTCATTGATTTTAACCCAAACTTTTCCACCTGTGGAGGGGATGTTAAGGGCAGTTGCTGTGCTGGTCCAGATTGCTGACAGTAATACCAGTCTAGCAATGCATCCTCCCTCAGTCTATTCCCATTCATACAGGTAGTGTTACATAGATAAAGAACTAGTGGGCTACTTTGACCCGTAAGTAATAGAGTTGTATTAACTGAGATTCAACTGTCTTCATCCAGGTATTCATGATGGTTTCTTGGACTCTTTGTGTCCTTTTCTGCTGGAAAAATAGGAATATACAATGGTGAGTCACACCTCCTAATTTAGTCCAGTGTTCTGGACATTTGTTTGCTGTAGCATGGTAGTAAGATGTTTCTTTGCCCCTCTGTAAGACTTCTTTTGTATTTCTTTGGCTCCCCTAAACTGGGGATTGTGCATGGGAGTTATCTCAGCTCCCCAAACCCATGGATTTGGTATGGATCTTTCATTAGCTCCCCAGTCCCTAAAGACAGCATGTGGGGAGTTCACATGGCTCTTTACTCCAGAAATTGCACATGGGTGTTCCTCTGGCTTTCTTCCCCAGAGATTGCATAAAGGGTTCCCTCAGCTCTCTAATCTTGGTTTAACTATTTGTTAATCTCATAACTGATGCTTTTGAACTGTGGTGTTGGGGAAGACTCTTGAGAGTCTTTTGGACAGCAAGGAGATCAAACCAGTCAATCCTAAAGGAAATCAACCCTGAATATTCATTGGAAGGACTGATGCTGAAGCTCCAATATTTTGGCCACTTGATGCAAAGAGCCAACTCATTGGAAAAGACCCTGATGCTGGGAAAGATTGAGGGCAGGAGGAGAAAGGAGCAACAGAGTTGAGATGGTTGTACGGCATCACTGACTCAATGGATATGAGCTTGAGAGAAGCCTGGCATGCTGCAGTCCATGGGGTTGCAGAGAGCCAGACACGAGTGAGCAACTGAACAATAACAATAACAAATCTCATTCTGCCAGGTGTCTTCCCTACTCTTCTTCTCTGCTTATTATATGTGTTGCCATTACTGCACTTACTTAGTTTAATAAATTCATAAATAGCAAAAATTTACCAAAGGCAATTTGAACTTCAGTGACTTCTTTGGAAAACTTGAGGCCTTCCCAAACTGGCACATCCAAGGCCTGCCCCTTCTCATCACTTCATTCCTTCTTCCTCCTCTTACTGCCTCTGTTCTTTCCTAAAGTTGCCTTAAGTCCTTTGATCTGTCTCCCTTCAACATCCCTGCCTAATCTTTCTCTTCCTACTCCAGCCCCTCAGCTTCCTGTAATCACTAGACTATAGTTACTCCTGAATCCAGAGGCAACCACCTAAAGCTGAGAAAGCTAACTGGAAACAGACTGGCTATTTTATCCACTCAGATATCTTTGGAGACATTCAGGTGGCTTCTGGGTATCTCTTGGGCCCATCTTCCCATATTTATCCCTCCCACAGCCTCCATAAGATTGGGGCTTCCCAAGTGGCAGAGTGGTAAAGAATCTTCCTGCTGATGCAGGAGACACAGGAGACACAGGTTTGATCCCTGGATTGGGAAGATCCCCTGGAGTAGAAAATGGCAACCCATTCCAGTATTCTTGCTTGGAAAATCCCATGGACAGAGGAGCCTGCAGGCTACAGTCCATGGGGTTGCAAAGAGTTGGACATGACTGAGCACGCACATAACTCCATAAGTATTACACATCAGGTCAAAGTAGATGGTGGGAACTCTAAGCCCTCATATTAAACAGATAACCTCACTTGTTCTATCTGTCAGAATAATCCTGATAAAAATATAAAGGGGGGCAAAGACAAGGGCCATAACTGTGTTATATTAACCAGGGAGTTCTATATTTCTATGTTTATGCATGACTCAACTAAAATTTTAGAATGATGGCTATAAGATCCTTATTTGTATCTGTCTGTATGTTTACATATGTATGTATGTTGTATGTTATGTAATATTTTTCTGACTTTCAGATAATGTTACCAAATTGTTCAAATATCCTGACAACTTTTGACATTTTGCCTTCCCTAAATCTAATCCAGATTGATATCTTTTATATCCAAAATTGACTTTGGTTTTTCCCAGAGGGCCACTGGAAGATCACAAAGGATTTGTTCCTTCATCTTGTAAAAAGAGGTGCTAAAAATGATTAGATTTATTTAATATTATATAAAAGATTATATAAATTACATGGGAAGTGTTGTCAAAAAATACTTAGCCTTCCTTAGATTAAAGTTGTTTGGGTCAAATATTATTAATATAAATATTTCAAAAATGATGTAAGGTTCCTAGAGATTTGTCATTGTGCGCACTGTCTCTGATATATTTCTATTTGTGTCATCATGCTGCTTTACCTTATGTTGTGTGTGTGTACATGCTCAGTCACTGAGTCATGTCTGACTCTGTAACCCCACGGACTGTAGCCCTCCAAGCTCCTCTGTCCATGGGATTTTTCAGGCAAGAATACTGGAGTGGGGTGCCATCTCCTACTCCAGGGGATCTTCCCGACCCAGGGATCGAACCCACATCTCTTGGATCTCCTGAATTGGCACCTGGGGAATCCCCTTACCTTATTTTAGGTAGCAATAAACAATTTTATAAATAATACTTTCAATTATTTGAAAAACATTAACTTGGTCACAATTTTACTTTTCAAAATCTGCTATATTATAGGCTAACTGGGAATTGTAAATTTCATTTGGAAATTTTCATCACTCACCTTTTGAATTTTCCTAATAGGTAGATATGTAGGACCTTTTCTTCAGCTCCTAAATCTCATGGTTACAAAATAAATATGTTCTTACTATCATATATGTTTTCTCTCTGGCTTGAAACTTTCCCTTGTAAAAGGGCTGCTGCCACTGTGGTTGCTAAACTTTTATTAGGACAAGTGTTCCACACTGGCTCTTTCAAGTGACTGAAAGGCCCATTTCATGAGTAAAATCATCCAAGAAATCCAATGAGTTCTTCATTTATCACAAAAATTACACTGTCTTTGTCATTCTCTTACTCATTTGGAATGATAGCGCTAATGGACGATTAAAATAAAAACTTGCTAAACTGATGGAAGAAGTCAATCTTCCATGGCCTAAGGGTTTCACCCTTATCCCTGGTTGCTCTTTGGTCCTTTCTGATGGGTCATACCAACTGTTCTCTTATAAAATTATTGGCTAGCCCTTAGAATTCTCTATTCTGTTGAGTTCTTAAAGACTCTAACTAGGTCAATTCAGACATTCTAAAATTTGGCAAGAAATTTATTCATTATTCCCAAACTTCTCTTTGGCAAGTTGAAGCTGCTTTTTCCCCATTTCTCCCATGTATACCACTATATAACCTAAAAACTGGAGACTTAATTCTTTTTTTTTTATAGATGGTATAATTTTTAATCACAAATTTTAACAGAACCAAGAAATTACTGAAAATTACATTCAGAGAAGTAGCTAGTTTTGCAAATATAATTAAAAATAACTTTCCTATGCAAGAGCAATAACCAACTAGAAAAATACAATGGAAAAAAAAACTATTTACAAAAACAAAATTTTGTTTTGTGTAGAACTTACCGGAAGAAAATTAGGAAAAAACGTACTCAGAATACTCTAATCATGGAAGGTAGGTTTCTGGATGGGAACAAAACGTGTAAAGGTAATTTTCGACCATAAGTGTACAGGATTTAGCCTGTTCCATTACAGATACCAATTTAAAACCTAAGGAAATCTAAGAGGAGCAAGACTGATAAGAATCTGAAAATGACACACCACAGGATTGGTCCTGTGAAGGCACCACTGGCCTTGCTTCTGGCAGACAAGTCAGGAAATGTGGGTACCAGGAGGCCACAGAGAACAAATGTCCACTACAATGAGGACGCTGGAACCCTATCTCCTGAGGGGTAACATGAGCGAGCCACTGGAGAGATAATTTCTAAAAGTAAAACACTATGCTTGTGAGGTAGTGACCACCCATTGCCAACGGTCTGATGGGAACTACACATATGGCAAGGTTATTGACCAGCCACGGATCCAAGCCAATGTCCTCCTCCCCCTCTGCAGGATCCTGGGGTTACCTTCCTGGCAGGTTTTCCTGACTTAACAGAGGGACAAAATTCAGAAGTTTTTCCAGGAACGGGGCTGGGTGGCCAGGCCTGAGTGACCCAAACTTCTTCCGGCAAGGCAAAGGCATGAGAGAGCTGTTTGAGCAATTAACAGCTGAACAAAATACAGTAAGAACAGCAGACACTTTTAAATTACACTGTGAAGAGGATTTCTGTAAATGTCTCTTTTCACCACAAACTGCAAGAGTTACTGAAGTTGATCGTTAGTTTTTAGATCCCATACAAATGATGGAATAAGTCTTTGACATTCAGTTGCTGTGTTTTCCTATATTCCAAAGTAAACAATCCCTTTCATCTCTCAAGCTTTCAGGGTATCTTTAGATGGTGATATGAATGGCTGATAGAAGCTGTTCTTATTAACAAGTCAGTAGTTTGGTTCTTTCAGGGGAACAGTTTAAGATAAGGATCTTTACATTACTTCTCAGGTGTGAATTCCTATGTAGGGGGGGAATGGAATATTCTGATACTTTCAGTACACTTGTCAGTCTTCACCTTAAGGTAAGCAGCCCCCAGACTCCTATTTCAAAGCCTTTTTTAGGAAAGGGATCTGTGAGCTGTACATCGTTGTGTAAGTTCACAAAAGAAAGCTCTTTAGTCTAAAAAGTCTGGTTGCTAACTGAGGTATAGCCCTTGAGGATGTTTTGTTTTCCCTGCGAATTTTCTAAAAACTTGAGGTTTCAGCAAACTTCAATATTTATCTGATTTTGGCTATAACGAGGTTTTATCTGTATCTTTTCAGACAGCCTGGCAATTCAGAATTATTTATGGAATATTTCAGTTTGAGGTGGTAACATCAGACCTTTCCCTGATGTTACTTCTGTTTTCCGGTCTCACATGCTGAGTGGGTTTTTTCATGCCGGGTGCAGTTCGACAGCCGACCAAATCTTCTCCCACACTTTTTACAACCATATGGCCTCTTGGTCTCGTGACTCTGCAAGTGAATCACAAACTCTTTGTTTTCTGGGAAGGTTTTCCCACATTCTGGACACTTAAATATCTTTTCCCTTATATGGATTCCTTCATGGCGACTTCGATGAGAATTCTGACGGAAGTTTTTCCCACACTGAGAACATGAATAAGGTTTCTCTCCTGTATGGATTCTCTCATGCTTATTAAGGTTTGGTTTATGATTAAAGCTTTTCCCACAGTGACTGCAGTCATAGGGCTTTTCTCCAGTGTGAGTCCTCTGGTGGGAAATAAGGTAAGAACTCTCATTAAACTGTTTCCCACACAGCGGACAAGTATAGCATCTTCTTGTTCTACGATTTCGGGTAAGTGCGATAACATTAATATCCACATATTTTGAGAGTTCCTCTAGAGGAGTATCATTTTCAATGGTAACTAAAAGATTTCTCATTTTCCTTTCCTTTGGAATAGATGTATTTAATCTTTCTTCTTTTTGGCAATCTGGAGACTGCTCAGGGACCATGGAACAATTCATTTCATCACAATCTGAAGACTCTTCTCTATGATCTTCATCCTCTACAGGTTCCGTCTGAAGCTCTTCACCCTCAGGATTATTGCCACTGACCAGTAGCATCATCTCCCCAATGCTGTCTTCTTCCATCTCTGAGGTGGGCTGCTGAGCAGGATCCAGGCTTACACATTCTTCTTGGGAGTGAAATACGTTCAAATCCTCAAAGACCACCAGTTTCTCAGATTCAGATTTCAGACACAGAGATACTGTCTCCTGTTTCTGTTGGGTTCCTTCTCTAGGCAGAAGCTTCACTAAGGGACGAAGTTGCACTCTATTCTGAAGGTCTGAACTCACATCCTTCATAATAACCAAGGTCTCCTTGATTTTCTGACTGGGTTGGACTAAGCTTGGCTTGGGCAAGAAGGTGAGGAAGTGCTCCAGAACCAGTTGGTGGATGATCTTGGGTCCACTAGTAGCATCTCGAAGTAGGTCTTGGCCCAGCTTGGAGTTGGGAGGGACTCTCAGTATAAAGGACCGCTTTGGCTTGGGGGGCATAGGGACCACTTTTGCAGCCATCGTGCCTTGAAATCACACACCACACTTGTTTCTGCAGAGCTTCAAGAGCCACCTCTTACTGGAGAAAACCTGTCAGTCAGCTTTTGGGGTTCTGCTGTGCCTGGGCGCACGCTGGGGGCAACCCCGGACCCAGACTCAGGAAGAGACTGGGAAACTATGCGCGAGAGGCCCAGGCCAACCCTCGCCCTTAGGGGTGTCCTCACTGGCAGCCAGCTATTATTTGTCTCAAGACTTAATTCTCTCAAGGCAACCAGAAAACTAATCTTGAGTCTTATTGTGTGTGTGTGAGTGTGTGTGTGTGTATGCGCGCGCGCGCGCACTAAGTCACTTCAGTCATGTCCAGCCCTTTGCAACTCTATGAACTGCTAGGCTTCTCTGTCCATGGGGATTCTCCAGGCAAGAATACTAGAGTGGGCTGCCATGCCTTTCTACAGGGGATCTCCCTGACCCAGAGAACAAACCCACATCTCTGATGTCTCCTGAATTAGCAGGTGGATTCTTTACCACTAGTGCCATTTAGGAAGCCCCTTGAGTCTTATTAACAGGGCCCTTTCATCATTATCTTTATATCATTAACTCTACCACCAAACTCCAGGGGGTCAAATCCTGGATTGGTGTTTCTCAACTGAAAAGATATTAAAATCTACTCTAAATGGAAGTCCATCCCAACTGCAGACTCTAAACTGAAGGTCTTGGAAAGTGACCAGTAAGATGGAAGATGGGGAAGTTGCTGAGAGCTGGAAGGAGGTGGCAGACGGTGGGGAAGTCCAAATCTCCTTCCAGAGTGCCTACTGTGATTCAGGATGACAGCTTTCCCAGGAGCCCCCTCTATAGATCAGCATCCTCAAGAGGCCCAACCGCATTGGTGTGATCAGCAGCCCCAACTCCACCAGAAGGCCAGCGCATGTCTTCATCACTCAAAAACCAAGTTCCATTTGAAAATATCCTTTTTTTTCCTTTTCTTCCTAATTTTGTTTCTTTACACAAATTTTAAAAAAATAAATTTTATTTATTATTATTTATTTATTTATTGGCTGTGCTGGGTCTTTGAAGCTTTCTCTAGTTGGGGTGAGTGGGGGCTACTCTCTAGTAGTGGTACATGAGCTTCCCAGTGTGGTGGTTTCTATTGTTGTGGAGCACAAGCTCTAAGGCACAAGGGCTTCAGTAGCTGTGGTTCACTGGCTCGGTTTGTGGCGCCTGGGCTTAGTTACTCTGTGGCATGTGGGATCTTCCCTGACCAGGGATCAAACCCGTGTCCCCTCAATTGCAAAACAGATTCTTAGTCCCTGGACCACCAGGGAAGCCCCTGTTTATACTAACATTTGATTTACAAAAAAAGTGCCTGGGAGGGGTTTTAGCAGTTTAATGAATTCTTAATTTAGAAAGAATAGTTTGGTAGTCTACTTAAAAATGTTTCTGGGCTAGGCATACTCCCCGAGGAAACCAAAATTGAAAGAGACACATGTATCCCATTGCTCACTGCAGCACTATTTACAATAGCTAGAACATGGAAGCAACTTAGATGTCCATCAACAGATGAATGGATTAAAAAGTTGTCCTACAAAAATAAACTCAAAGAGACACAGATGTACAGAACAGACTTTTGGACTCTGTGGGAGAAGGCGAGGGTGGGATGTTTCGAGAGAACAGCATCGAAACATGTATATTATCTAGGGTGAAACAGATCACCAGCCCAGGCTGGATGCATGAGACAAGTGCTCGGGCCTGGTGCACTGGGAAGACCCAGAGGGATCAGGTGGAGAGGGAGGTGGGAGAGGGGATCGGGATGGGGAATGCATGTAAATCCATGGCTAATTCATGTCAATGTATGACAAAACCCACTACAATATTGTAAAGTAATTAGCCTCCAACTAACAAAAATAAATGAAAAAAAAACTCAAAATGGATTATAGATCTAAATGTAAGACCAGAAACTATAAAACTCCTAGAGGAGAACATAGGCAAAACACTCTCCGACATAAATCACAGCAAGATCCTCTATGACCCACCTCCCAGAATATTGGAAATAAAAGCAAAAATAAACAAATGGGATCTAATTAAACTTAAAAGTTTTTGCACAACAAAGGAAACTATAAGCAAGGTGAAAAGACAGCCTTCAGAGTGGGAGAAAATAATAGCAAACGGAGGAACAAAGGATTAATCTCAAAAATATACAAGCAACTCCTGCAGCTCAATTCCAGAAAAATAAATGACCCAATCAAAAAATGGACTAAAGAACCAAACAGACATTTCTCCAAAGAAGACATACTGATGGCTAACAAACACATGAAAAGATGCTCAACATCACTCATTATCAGAGAAATGCAAATCAAAACCACAGTGAGGTACCACTACACGCCAGTCAGAATGGCTGCTATCCAAAAGTCTACAAGCAATAAATGCTGGAGAGGGTGTGGAGAAAAGGGAACCCTCTTACACTGTTGGTGGGAATGCAAACTAGTACAGCCACTATGGAGAACAGTGTGGAGATTCCTTAAAAAACTGGAAATAGAACTGCCATATGACCCAGCAATCCCACTCCTGGGCATACACACCGAGGAAACCAGAACTGAAAGAGACATGTGCACCCCAATGTTCATCGCAGCACTGTTTATAATAGCCAGGACATGGAAGCAACCTAGATGCCCATCAGCAGACGAATGGATAAGAAAGCTGTGGTACATATACACAATGGAATATTACTCAGCCATACACTTGAATCAGTTCTAATGAGATGGATGAAACTGGAGCCCATTATACAGAGTGAAGTAAGCCAGAAAGATAAAGAACATTACAGCATACTAACACACATATATGGAATTTAGAAAGATGGTAACGATAACCCTATATGCAAAACAGAAAAAGAGACACAGATGTACAGAACAGACTTTTGGACTCTGTGGGAGAAGGTGAGGGTGGGATGTTTCAAGAGAACAGCATCGAAACATGTATATTATCTATAGTGAAACAGATCACCAGCCCAGGTTGGATGCATGAGACAAGTGCTCGGGGCTGGTGCACTGGGATGACCCAGAGGGATGGGATGGGGAGGGAGGTGGGAGGGGGGATTGGGATGGGGAACACATGTAAATCCATGGCTGATTCATGTCAATGTATGGCAAAATCCACTACAATATTGTAAAGTAATTAGCCTCCAACTAATAAAAATAAATGGAAAAAAAAAGAAAAAACACTTGCTGCAGCAAGTCAAGTATGGGCTACATGCATGCCTAGAGCTGCTGTTGTGTGGGCTGCTTAGAAATTCATCTGGCCACCTGCATCTTCTGTGCTCTGCCACAGGAAATAACCATGACTGTGAATAATCTTACCAAAACCACTAATATCACTGCCTGAGAACTACAGGAACTCCAGTGAGTGGATCTTCATAATTGTCTGGCATTGGACACCATCCTGGTATGGGGCACTTGTGATCGGAAGCCATTGCAGTGTGTGTGTTCCCTGAAACCTCTCTGATGTCTGTGCCATCACCAAAAACATCCAGACATTCCAGAAAATTCTTCAGATTCTCACTGTCCTCTTCACTCTCTGAATACCCTTCAGACCTAATGTCTAGGAATCTTCTCAACTTGTTCTCTCTGAACATCAAATCTTAGATCTACTCCCTTATTAAACCTTTAATAGCTATTATTTTATTTTATTCCTAAGTATGCATGCATGCTGAGTCACTTCAGTTGTGTCCGACTCTTTGAGACCCTATGGACTGTAGCCCACCAGGCTCCTCTGTCCGTGGGATTCTCCAGGCAAGAGTACTAGAGTGGGTTGCCATGCTCTCCTCCAGGGGATCTTCCCAACCCAGGGATCGAAACTGTGTCTCGACAAGTGCTCGGTCCTGGTGCACTGGGAAGACCCAGAGGGATCGGGTGGAGAGGGAGGTGGGAGGGGGAACTGGGATGGGGAATACATGTAAATCCATGGCTAATTCATTTCAATGTATAACAAAAACTACTGTAATGGTGTAAAGTAATTAGCCTCCAACTAATAAAAATAAATGGAAAAAAAAATAAAAGTAAAAAAAAAAAAAGAAACTGTGTCTCGAATGTCTCATGTCTCCTGCATTGGCAGGTGGGTCCTTTACCACTAGTGCCACCTGGGAAGCCCAAGATTTTCCAACAGCTGTCATCCTAACAGAACAATCAACAGATGACACACAGTCTTTCAAGAACAAAGGAACATGAAGGCCAGCAACCCCTTGAAAACTATCTGGACCTAACTCAGCTTCCTAATGGGGCTTCCCTGGTGGCTCAATGGTTAAAAATCTGCCTGCAAAGCAGGATACTCGGGTTCAATACCTAGATACTCTAGTACTCTTGCCTAGAGAATCCCATGGACAGAGGAGCCTGGCGGGTTGCAGTCCATAGGGTTGCACAGAGTCAGACATGACTGAAGCGACTAAGCAGCAGCAGCAGCAACTTCCCAGGAACTCTTATTCCATGAGGACGGATTCTGTCTGACTTAATGGGGCGGGGGGACTAAGTGTTCACAGTTACCTACTGCTTACCCTCTGCTTTGTCTTGACCAAACTTCAGTCAGCCTTCTTCCTTCCTACAGGTTCCTGAACTCTGCTTGCCCCCAAGCCTGAAAAGCACAAAAAAGGTAAATTTTACCTCCCTTCTCAGTTTCTCCTGGGATACTTTAAGTTGTGTGGATAGGGCATGACTGACTGCATTCCTTTTCACTGCTGTGGTGTCCTGCACACGCTCTCTTTCTCCTGCCCCTCCATCCACCAATTAGTGATCCTAAAGTGGTTAGTATCAGGACAATATTTGGAAAGATTGTGGCATTGGAGAGTGGTGGCTAGTGTGGTTGGTGAGGGCAAGTCCTTGCGAGGTTCTGCTGCTGAGTAAATATCTACCGCAGTTTTGAGTCAAACCCAGTATCCAGTGTTGGACAAGAGGAAGCTTGTTATAGGGGAGGCACTTTACCAGGGATTCCCTCACAGGCCCACCAAGGCTCTCACTGCTGCTTGTATTCTATGTTCCTTTGAAGGCAAGTTGTGCAACTTAGAGCAATTCAAGGTGATGTTAATAGGAGTTTAAAATTTCTAGCCAGGCAAACCTGCATATCGTCCACCTCATACTCAGCACCTGAATCAGCTCAATTTGTTATGGGTTCAGCCCATGACTGGCCACATATTTGAAGTAAGAGTTGAGCCACAGACACCTGTACTGTGAGTCACAAGTCATATCTTAGAGCCTAGCTTAGCAAGATTGGGTGTTGCAGATAGTAGTAGAGATGGGAGGAGGAATGCTAGCCTTAGTGGTAGTGTCTGTGGTTGTGTTAGTAGGACTGACTGACCTGAATGGCCAATAGCATGCTTCCCATGGTTCCAATCCTGACCCATGTTGTATGTTTCCCTGTCTTGTATAAGGGGCATGTTGTTTCCAAACATTGTCAGCACTAGAGTGTAGTTTGCCAGGGGAGGGTGACCCATCAGTGGTGTGTAATCAACACCGGTAAAAGAGGAACACCTCAGATGTGGAAGGGGCACAGCAAGAGAGAAAGGGTGAAGGTCAGAGATTATCTGTGGGCAGTAGCAGGAGTTCTGGTTGTCCCTTGCCAGGTCGTGCTGTGCTGTGCTACTTTGCTTCAGTAGTGTCTGACTCTTTGTGACCCCACCAGGCTTCTCTGTCCATGGGATTCTCCACACAAGAGTACTGGAGTGGAAAAAAAAAGACAAAAAAAAAAGAATACTGGAGTGGGTTGCCATGTCCTCCTCCACGGGATCTTTCCCACCCAGGGATCAAACCCACCTCTCCTGCAGCTCCCACATTGTAGGCAGGGGAAGCTCGGTTGTCCCTTGGATATTGTCCAAATGGTATTACCCAGTCCAGGGGTAACTAATTCTACTTCCTGGGTATTGAGAGCTGGCCCAAGGTTGTTCTATGGAGATTTAGTGGAGTATTTGGGCAGCAGATGAGGATGCTTTTCTCTCCAGATAGTGGTGAGTGGTTTGCTCAGCTTACATTGGATGAGGAGCAGAAGCTCCCATTTGAGTATGGTCCCAAAGTTGGTGGTCCATGGCAGGTCCCTGTCAGGATCAAAGGGGAAGTGGCTGCTAGGCTCTCGATTTTCTATGAGGAAGAAGGGAAAAAGATGAAAGTATCAAGTGATGTTCCTTTGTTGCAGGCAGCATGTGAGGCTCCCATGTCTATGAAAACTAGTAATTGGGTTGTGTGCAGTGTGGACATGCCCACCAGGAGAGGTCACAGTGTCTCCTTGGGTGGTCACTTCATTTGTTGTGAATTTTGATACAGTGCAGTCATATCTTAGGACTGCACCTTTGAACCATTTTACTCCAAGTTCTCTCAGCAGCCCTTGTTTTTAAATACCATTACATTCTTCTAAGACAGTGGGGTAGGTGAAAACTCACACAATGTGACTTTGTACTACTCACTGTTTGTTGCTTTGCAGTGGGAACCTTGATGTATTTGTGTAACTAGCAGCACTCCCAAGGGTTGTCAGGCTGCTGTGTTAACCCTTCAGTAAAGTTAACAGAGATTGGGGCCCCCAAAGGGAGAGCAGTGGAAGGCCTGTGTGGGTATCCACCACTATTAACCATAAGTTAACACATATGTTCCTGTTGCTGCTTGGGGAGGCCCAGTGAAATCACTTTGCCATCTTTGACGTGGCCCTCCTTCTCTGTGAATTTTCCCTCCAGTGAGGCATGCCCAATGTCTAGATTTCTGGCTTCTGCTACAGTCCCCGTTGATTTGTCTCACTGCTGAGCTGACTCCTCTAACAATCCATTTTCATAACCCCATGATGCCCCAAAGCCCTGACCTCTCATGTGCCCCCTGATAGAAGTGGGGGTGGCTCCTCTAAAAGGTCGGGAGACTCCCCCTCCTTCCAGAGCCCTAGCTGCTCTGGTGGTTCAGTTAGTTCATCAGGCTTGGCATCTTAAGATATCTCCTCTGTGTCTTGTTTGGTATAAGCCAAGGTATGGTGCACCCAGATGGTCAGAGTGGGAGCTAGTGTGGCAATTAGCCCCATAGCTCTTTATCCCAAATACCTGATTTTGCCAATGTGCTGACCAAGAAGTTAGCTCATGAACACTGACCAGGAGTCAGTAGAATATGAACGTTGGGGAAATGTTTGTCAAAGGCATACTCTATTGCTAGGACTATTACATGCTGCTCAGCCCATTGGGTGCTTTGGTCTGTGCCCTGTATGGATTTTATGGTGATAGGCTGTGGCTGTCTGTGGTTTGGTCCCTTACACCCCATGCTCACTCCATCAGTAAAGGAAGATAATTGCTTTTCTTATTTTGAGGGTTCTGACTGTCTTCCCTCCTGTCCCCATTGAGCAAAGGATAGAGGCATTTCTGGGGTTTGGGTGAGTTAGCCCCAGTGGTGACTACTAGAAAAACCATAGCTTTGACTATAAAGGTCCATATTAGTGAGTAATTTTTCTTTTAATTAATTGTCCTCTCAAGCCAGTCACCTCTTTTTGGGGGGGTGGCTTTAAAGCATGAATGCACCTTGGGATTAGGAAGGTTTGAGCATCTATGGCCAACAGAGCCAGCCAGTGTGTTTGGGTTCTGGAGCCCAAATTACAGTTAATGCAATAAAAGGGCAACTGTCTTCAGGCAAGGCCCCACTTTTGTGACTGTTGGACCTCTGCATGGGGGCTGTCCTGGCCATGACAGAGACCAGATGTAAGTACTGAAGATGAGGCTACCTCTGGAAGGGAAGCCTGCCACAGCCTGTACTCTAACCCTAGTAAGTGGTACTATTGCTGCACTGATTTATTAGAGAACCTTTGATGTGGGACTCTCTTGTCCTTTAGGGTTCAATATAATCTGTGATAGTTAAGTTTATGTGTCAATCTGACTGGGTCAAGTGTGCCAAGACTTCAGGTCAAACATGATTATGGGTGTGTCTGTGAGGTTCTAGATGAGATTAATATTTGAATTGGTAGGCTGAGTAAAACAGATCCCCCCTCCCCTGTGTGAGTGGGTCTCATCCAAGCAGTGAAGACCTTAGTGGAACAAAAAGATGACCCTCCCATAAGTAAGGGCTTCCCAGGTGACACTAGTGGTAAAGAACTCACCTGCCAATGCAGGAGATATAAGAGATGCAGGTTCAATCCCTGGGTTGGGAAGGTCCCCTGGAGGAGGGCATGGCAACCCACTCCAGTATTCTTGCCTGGAGAATCCCATGGACAGAGGAGCCTGGTGGGCTAAAGTCCATGGGGTCACAAGAAGTCGGTTCCTCCTGCCTGACTGCCTTGAGTTCCTGATTTGGGACTCAGATTGACACATTGTTTCTTCCTAGACCCCAAGCCAGTGAGTCTCTGGACTGAAACTACATCATGATCTCTCCTGGAGCTCCAGCTTGAGGACTGCCAGGATGGCCCTGTGAACCAAGTCTTTACAAAAAAAAAATCTCTTTTTATACATACATCCTATTGGTTCTGCTTCACTGGAGAATTCTGACTAATACATAACCTTTGTTTTCTCAGAGTTCACGCTCAAGCAGAGGCCAAGCTGTAGGTTTGTTGACTTAGGAGGGGGGCAGCTTCACTCTCAATAGTGACTCTGATATAGGCCAGGTGGCTTAAACACTTGCATCTGAGTTTGTCTTTCCTGAGTTTGTATTAAATAGAAGAGCAGCTGTAAATTTTGAACTGTTTTCGTAGTTAACCATCATCGCCAGTAAAGAGGACTTAGGTTTGTTAGGAGCCCCTCTGAGAAACAACTCTGTGGACTCAGGACTCTATCCACCCTCCTCCCACTTGCCCAGTCATCCTGCTGCACACCATCTGTTACCTGATAAGCCCACTTCAGCATCCCTAGCTGATGGAGGAGATCTTTGGCCTCAAATGGTGTCTTCCACTGACAACCTGCCCAGGTGATTATGAGGCCTCATATTGGGTGGGTAGCCCTCCATAGAAAAAAATCCTTATCAACAAGGTATATGTGAACCAGGGTCCAAAGCTACCTCTGGGGGTCCTTACTTCTCATTCCTTACTAATTGTGCAAGATCCCTTAGCAGGGATCCATTTTTCCATCCTGTCCTGTGAAGACAATTGTTGTTGAAGTTCTGTCTTGCCTCTCTTGCTCAGCAGGATGCCCCTTTGTTTAGGAGTCGTGGGAGAGGCAGGAAGATGACTTCCTTGTCTTTGTCACTTTAAGTAGTGCTTTAGCTGCCTCAACCCAAAAGTTGGGGTCTGGATACCCCTCCAAGGAGGGGCTAGAATGATAACAGCAGATCCAAGTGTGATAGCATCAGAGTCAGGCTAGCTGTTTGCCAAGATGCAAACACTTAGGGGACTAACCTTGGTCTGATGCCTCTGCCTTATAGGCTTGTTTAGCTGCTATAGTGGTCCCCAGTGACAAGGATGTCCTCTTGTCACAGACTATCCCTGAATCGCCGGCCAGTGTCAGGGAGCTCTTCTCATTATAGCCCATTATGGGGTCAGGGGCAGCCTCCCTCAGTTCAGAGTCATGTACCCCTCCCCCTTTTCTGTTCAGGCCCATAGGTCTTACAATATCCACCATCTGCCTAATGGGTTCCCAGGTGGGCAGGCTGACTTCCTACCCCATGCAGCTAGGCCCCTATGCCCGCCTCACCCCCAGATGCAGTGGCATCTCAAATTTTGAATTCCACCAATTTGAGGTCATTCAGGATTTTTGCTAATTGATTTTCCTGCTGACTGGGTGGCGTCCATATCTATTTCCTAGTCACGCCCAGAAATTCTCCCCTTTTCATTGTCACTTGTAGGGGTTTGACGTATTTGGGGGTTCAGAAAGAAAAAATGGCAGAAAGCAAAGAGAAACTAAAGAGCCTCTTGATGAGGGTGAAAGAGGAGAGTGAAAAAGTTGGCTTAAAACTCAACATTCAAAAAACTAAGATCATGGCATCACTTCATGGCAAATAGATGGGGAAAAAATGGAAACAGTGGCAGATTTTATTTTCTTGGGCTCCAAAATCACTGTGGACAGTGACTGCAGCCATGAAATTAAAAGATGCTTGCTCCTTGGAAGGAAAGCTATGACAAACCTAGACAGCATATTAAAAAGCAGAGACATCACTTTGCTGACAAAAGTCCATATAGTCAAAGCTATGGTTTTTCCAGTAGTCATGTACAGATGTGAGAGTTGGACCATAAAGAAGTCTGAGTGCCAAAGAATTGATGCTTTCAAACTGTGGTGCTGGAGAAGACTCTTGAGAGTCCCTTGGAACAGCAAGGAGATCAAACCAGTCAATCCTAAAGGAAATCAACCCTGAATATTCACTGGAAGGACTGACGCTGAAGCTGAAGTTCCAATACTTTGGTCACCCGATGTGTGGAGCTGACTTGTTGGAAGAGTCCCTGATGCTGGGAAAAATTGAGGGCAGGAGGAGAAGGGGGTGACAGAAGATGAGATGGTTGGATGGCATCACTGACTCAGTGGACATGAGTTTGAGCAAACTCCTGGAGATAGTGAAGGACAAGGAAGCCTGGCGTGCTACAGTCTATGGGGTCGCAGAGTCAGACACGACTTAGCAACTGAACAAGAAAAAACATGACCACAAGGTGGCAGTAGCACACACGAGCTTTATTGGGTCTGCAGGCTGGGGAAGGGCTTCACAACGGGAGGTCGGGGGGCAGAGGCTACTACGAGAGGAGGAGGGCAAAGAAACTGCTGGGGGCTTGGGAGTTAAGAGAGTGAGCTAATGAGTCTAGGTGATGTCACTCAGCAATAAAGTGGGGAGTCTCTGGGTCAGAGAACTCTGAAGGGCAGCAGCAATTTGGGTTTTTACAGCCCAGGACTTGCCGTATCTATTGACAACAGAGGTAGGGTGAGGTTTCATGGGGCATGCAAAGCAGGTAGGCCCTAAATGGTGAAAAATCTGCTTGTTTGGGCTATTTGTAAAATAATTGGATGTGTATACATATAAGTTTGGCATCAACAGGCTTTTGAGCTATTGAATCTCAGCCTGCAGTGAAGAAATAAACAACTTTGGGGCCAATAAGTAAAGGCCATCTTTGAACAATCTATATAACAGGTGAAGGGCACAACCCATCCCATTAAGTCCTTACAAATTCTGGCAGGATCTTAATTCCCAGACCAGGGTTTGAACCCATGCCCACTGCGGTGGAAGCAGAGAGCCCTAACCATTGGGCCCCTAGGGAATTCCCGGAATTCTGGCATAAAGGTTTAAAGGTAGAGTTACAGTTTCTCATTTAGGGATCATCCCTGGTTCTGGCACCTGCAGTTGGAGCCCTGGTCCCAAGAATACTGCATCATGTTGGAAAGAAGAAAGTTGAGGTGTTGGAGGGAAAGAATTGTGCAGTAGTAACAGCATCTTCCTTGCTCTCTCTGCCCCAGACCTCACAGAAAATTGGAGGAATATATCAAGCAGGGACTGTCCCTTGGCCCTCATGTTAAATGTGAGCACACATTCATAAAGGAATGCAAGCCAGCTCTTCATGCCTTTATCCACCCCCTATTTTAGACATTTGCCTGTTCCAGTTCTCTGAGCTACATAGGAAACATGATCTATTCATTTAATGTGATATCTGTGCTCATTTTTGGACACTATTATAAGCTATAAGTGTAGCTATAGCTATAAGTGTAGCTATAGCAACACATAGCTATAAGTATATTCCTAGGTTTGAAAATGTAACTGTGGTTCAAGTTGCTACAGTAGCTTCTGTTCCAGTCCTTTTATAGTATTCTGAGTATTTGCTTCTACTGCTCAAAGCCCAGTACAGAGTGTCTGTTCCTGTCAAGTCGAATTTATAAAAGACTCATTTATGTGATGCCATAGAGATGGTAACATATTGCAATATATGTGTATCAAGTCAACATGCTGTCTACCTTAAACTTACATAAATGTTATATGTCAATTATACTTCAAATTAAAAAAAAAAGATCCCAGGATTTCCTTGGTGGTCCAGTGGCTAAGACTCTGCACTCTCAATGCAGAGGGCCTGGATGGGATCCTTGGTTGGGGAACTGAATCCCACATGCTGCAACAAAAGATCCTGCATGCCACAGCAAAGATAGAAGATCTTGAATGTTGCAACTAAGAGCCGGTGCAGCCAAATAAATTTTTAAAAGTTAAATTAAAAAAATATTTAAAAGATCCATTTATAACCCCCTGGAACCATCAGCAGCAGTCTGACATAGTCTACTTGCCAGCTATGTGTGGGGCCTTCCTCCAGGGACTCTGCCCCGATCAGTTCAGTTCAGTCGCTCAATCGTGTCCCACTCTTTGCAGTCCCATTGCACACCAGGCCTCCTTGTTCATCACCAACTCCAGCAGTTTACTCAAACTTATGTCCATTGAGTCGGTAATGCCATCCAACCATCTCATCCTCTGTCATCCCCTTCTCCTCCTGCCCTCAATCTTTCCCAGCATCAGGGTCTTTTCAAATGAGTCAGCTCTTCGCATCAGGTGGCCAAAGTATTGGAGTTTCAGCTTCAGCATCAGTCCTTCCAATGAATATTCAGGACTAATTTCCTTTAGGATGGACTGGTTGGATCTCCTTGCTGTCCAAGGGACTCTCAAGAGTCTTCTCCAACACCACAGTTCAAAAGCACTCAGCACTCAGCACTTAGGCACTCAGCTTTCTTTACAGTCGAACTCTCACATCCATCCATAACTACTGGAAAAACCATAGCTTTGACTAGATGGACCTTTGTTGGCAAAGTAATGTCTCTGCTTTTTAATATGCTGTCTAGGTTGGTCATTGAAATTTTCTTCCAAGGAGCAAACATCTTTTAATTTCATGGCTGCAGTCACCATCTGCAGTGATTTTGGAGCCCCAAAAAATAAAGTCAGCCACTGTTTCCACTGTTTCCCCATCTATTTGCCATGAAATGATGGGACCAGATGCCATGATCTTAGTTTTCTGAATGTTGAGTTTCAAGCCAAGTTTTTCACTCTCTTCTTTCACTTTCTTTTTTTTTCCCATTTATTTTTATTAGTTGGAGGCTAATTACTTTACAATATTGTAGTGGTTTTTGCTATACATTGACATGAATCAGCCATGGACTTATATGTATTCCCCATCCCGATGCCCCCTTCCACCTCCCTCTCCAGCCATCCCTCTGGGTCTTCCCAGTGCACCAGGTTCTGAGCACTTGTCTCAGGCATCCAACCTGGGCTGGTGATCTGTTTCACACCTGATAATATACATGTTTCACTTTCATCAAGAGGCTCTTTAGTTCTTCTTTGCTTTCTGCCATAAGTGTGGTGTCATCTACATATCTGAGGTTATTGATATTTCTCCCGGCAATCTTGATTCCAACTTGTGCTTCATCCAGTCCAGCATTTCTCATGATGTACTCTGTATATAAGTTAAATAAGCAGGGTGACAATATACAGCCTTGATGTATAGTCATCTGAAATCTCTGCCTCCTTTGCCAGACAGGGCAGTTCTGGTTGACATTTTGTGTCTCAGTGGGTGCTAGAGGAATATGTCAGTGATCAGTTCATCCTTGCATTGCTGTATCTTTCCCTTGTCCATTAATTTCATGGACCCAGGTGGCTATCACAAGCAAGCACATCAATATCTACTTGTAAAATCCTTTGGCTCCTGAAAGAGGTTCTTCTGATGGGTATCAACATGTTCTACTTTATAGCACCATTTAAATTCCCCTATTGCTTTTCATAGAGCTGTGCCCCATATGGGGATCCTTTCAACAGTCCAATTTTCTATTGTTCATCTATCTAACCACATGGCCAGACCAGTCAGTAAAAACTCAAACACAGTGGCTCTTTTCTTTGTCCAATTCTTCCATTATTCCAAGAAAAATAGTATGCAATTCAGACCTGAAAGTAATTTGTTCTTGCTGTCTTCATTTGGAGATTTTATGAGTCAGTTGTAATGTGGTAGCCTCCCAAACAGGGTGTTATCTGTCCACTTTGGAACCACCATCAGCAAACTAGGTAGCTGTCTGATATTTAATAGAGAGCTGTTCACAGGACAGCACCCGTGTGGTAGTAGGATTTGGCAGCTCCTCGTTCAAAGTCAGCCCTAAGAGTCCGCCTGCTTGTGGATACAATTTCTTACTACACTTGATCTTTGCCAAAAGGCCGAGAAGCGATGTGAATACAATTTCTTACATTTCTCTTATAGCATATCATTGTTGTTCAGTCACTCAGTTGTGTCTGACTCTCTGTGACCCCATGGACTGCAGCACACCAGGCTTCCCTGTTCTTCACCATCTCCTGGAGTTTGCTCAAACTCTATGTCCATTGAGTCAGTGATGCCATCCAACCATCTCATCCTCTGTCATCCCCTTCTCCTCCTGCCTTCAATCTTTCCCAGCATCAGGGTCTTTTCTAATGAGTCAGCTCCAGTTGTCAAGCAGGGGGCCACACTAGTCCACAAGAGTCTCCAATAGAACTGCATTAATGCCTTGATTTTGGCCCCATCAAAGTCTCTTTTATTAATCCCATTTAAATAACTGTTTCTTTTTTCTTAATTTTTTAAAAATTGAAGAATAGTTGATTTACAATGTTGTGCCAATCTCTGCCATATAGCAAAGTGACTCAGTTATATACATATACACATTCTTTTTAAATATTCCTTTCCATTGTGATTTGTCCCAGAAGATCGGATATAGTTCCCTGTGCTATACAGTAGGACCTTGTTGTTTATCCATTCTAAATGTAATAGTTTGCATCTACCAACCCCAAACTCCCAGTCCATCCCTCTCCCTGTCCCCAAAGTCTATTTCTAATGAAGGTCAAGTTCCATTTGCTTTTCTCTATACTCAGTTTTGCCCCACTGTTATTCCACATCTCACAATTACAAAACATACTGTAAGTCTCAGTTTCAGCATCTGTAAAACAGTGCAAAGTGCATCATGGTGCTATTGCAGAGTTAAATCACTGAACCAAACCCGAGGATTGGCAAGTATAAGCACTCTGGCAGCCACCCTGACTATTACTGCCAGCACCGCCCCTGGGGCTGGATAAAGTCTAAAGGATGAGGGTGGGCACATGGCAGGGTCATGCCATAGAGGTAGGTCTGAGATCACCCTGCCCCAGCCCTGACACCTTGGTTGCTACAGGGAAGTGTCCATGAACAGGTGGCTGAGTCCCCTCTTAATAACTGCTTAAAGGTTTATATATAAAGATATATTAATGTATGAAGATACTTGTTCATCTTACTTGGACAAATCCCTTGACTTTTCCCTATTGTAGTTCTTCATTCTTTTGTAAATCACCCTAATTTTCTTACATCTGTAAGACACATAAAGGGAAGGTGTTGATAGTGATCTACAAAATGAGGTAAGTCCTTGTTATGACTTTGTTAAATTAAAATTTGTTAAATAGAGGCCTGGGGAGCTGAATGGAGAGCCTAGATTTAATAAAGACATTGAAATTAAAGAGGTTTATTTTTTATACATCCTGGAGGAGGCACACCTTTATGGGCCACATTGGGGGGTGGTAGATCAAGACAGGGTGCAGGTGGACAGAGAGGCAGGACCTGGGGCACATGCCTTTATTAAGGTCTGTTGAATTGAGTGCTTTAGGGCTTCTGGACTAAGGCTGAATTGGTCAATTCAAACAAAACAAAATAGTGTTTTGGTAAGTTCCACAGAGGTCTTATCTAAGGGGTACACAAGGGGAAGGTCCTAGGTGGGGAGACTGTTTATCACAAGGGCTGTTGAGGAAGTCATATCAGGAACTTACATTTACTAGTTATTCTGTGGGCTGTTATCAGTGTACATGGTTGCATGAGTGAGCTAGTGACAGTTTAAGGCCCCCACAGGCTGCTTGGTCAAACAAAATGCATGCTGGGGCAGCAAAATTATGGAGCAGCTTAGTTAAACTCTTGACACTCCTTTAGTCTGTACCTTCTGGTGCCAATAGTCTCTTTCTTTTGCTTCCCTGCCACCTGCACTACCTTCCTGGTGACCAGGGGTTGTAGAGATACTATCTGGTGCATGCTAAGTTGCTTCAGTCATGTCTGACTCTTTGTGACCCCTGGACTGTAGCCTGCCAGACTCCTCTGTCCATGGGATTCTCCAGGCAAGAATACTGGAGTGGGATGCCATGCCCTTTTCCAGGGGATCTTCCTGACCCAGGGATTGAGCCTAAATCTCCTGCATTGCCGGAGGATTCTTTATTTCTGAGTCTATCCAGGCAAATTTACTCTCTCTTTGCTTGACTAAGCTGAGACACTGGTCTACTCTTGCCTTTGAACTGGGGGTGGGGTGGGGGGAGGTTGTGTATACCGTTGATGCTCCTGGTTCTCAATCCTTCAGATTTGGACTGGAATTTATACCACCTGCCTTCCTGGATCTCTAGCTTGCAGACAGCATATTGTGAGACTTCTCAGCCTCTATAATTGCATGAGCCAATTCCTTATAATAAATCATGTGTGTGTGTGTGTGTGTGTGTGTGTGTGTGTGTGTGTGTGTTTATGTATAGTTCATTCATTTGGTTCTGTTTCTCTGGAGAACTTTAATTATTTATTTATTTTGTAATAGAAGTGCTGGCAGAACTTTATTGCATCTCAAACAGCTCTGCTACTTGGAATGTAAATATTTGTAGAATCTTTACTGTGCAAGAAGCTGCCTTGCAAAAAAGTGAGAAGAAATGACTATTTATTTCATTTTATTTATTTATTTATTTATTTTTGAGAACCATTATAGAATTTTTATTTGGCAAGTTTGGACTTTGTTCTGCAGGCACTTGGGGGCGAGATTAAAAGCAATGGTTTTTTATCTTAATTTATATAAATATTCATAATTTAAAATAAAATTTAAAAGACTCATATCATCATTATAACAAAATAACTTTTTTTTTCCTATGTGTATTTCCTCTGGTCTCTGTCCATGTAAGTATATTTTACACAACTGTATACATATATTTATACATATTTGACATAGTTGTATTTATAGAGTACATGTACTTTTTGTCTACTTGTCAATCACAATACACATGCATCTTAGGGTTGGGAAATTCTCCTGAAGTATTTTGTTGATTCTCTCCCCTCTGCTTTCTCCGTTTTCCCATCTGGAACTTTCATCATTCAGATGTTGCATCTCCCAGATGGTCTTCTAATTTTATATTATTTATTTTTCATTTATTTTTATTAGTTGGAGGCTAATTACTTTATAATATTGTAGTGGTTTTTGCCATACATTGACATGAATCTCTCTGAAGAACTTTAATATGTCTAATGAGGCAATTCCTCAGGAGTGAGGACTGTCATTTCTAAATTCCATTGGTAACTTTTACCTCTAGTAACTGATCAAAGCACAGCTATTACTTTATACTGTGAGTGATTTGGAGGCTATCCAGGCATCAATGGGTCATCAATTCTTATCCACTCATCCTTCCTTTTCCCAAACAATACTTTTACCATGTTTCAGTGAGTCAGGGTCATTCTAGTGAATGTTACTTCTGATGTCAAATATGGGGCCTCCAGGAGCACCCTCAGTTTGATGATTCAGTAGAAGGACTCACAGAACTCAGAAAAGTGGTTGTGATTTCATCAAAATATAGTATACCATAATCAAAAGCTCATGATTATGGTTTACTATAGTGAAAGAGTACAGATTAAAATCATCAAAGGAAAAAAAATGCAGAGGGTAGAGTGCAGAAGAAACCAGGCCTAGCTTCCAGTTATCCTCTGCCAGTGGTATTGCATGGTCAGCACTTGTTTTTTCTAGCAGTGATGTGTAACAACATGTATAAAGTATTGCCAACCAGGGAAGTTTATTGGAGCCTTGGTATTCAAGTTTTTTTTGGTGGCCAGTCACATAGGCATGTAGTACCTGCGTGACTCACTTTAACTACTTAAGTCTCTAGCCTTCCAGAGGTCAAACCAATATAGTGACCCAAAGTCCCAGAGACACAAAGTGTACATTCAACATAAATTGGGTTTTAGCATAAAGTATCTGGTGTAGTCCAAGATCTCAGATACACAAAGGTGCTCTTATCAGGCAAGATATTCCAAGGATTCAGAGGTTATCACCCAAGAACTGGTTAAGGGCCACTCCTGAAGACATTTGGAATATGCAGGTTTTGGGAAGCCCAGGCAAGCTGCATTAAGTCTTTACTGCACAGGCTAAACAAACATCTCACTAGGGACTATATAATTTTTCACTCCTGTTTAGAAAGGCCCCAAGGGGAAGAACAGAGTGTTGAGAAACCAGAGTGGCAAACATCTTTATATTAGAATGTGTGAAAATGTTGTCTCTTCATATGAACTACTTGTTGCCCTCTTATGATCCAGCAATTCTATTTATATTTCTAGAAATTCATCAAAGACAATAATTATGAATTTCACAGAGGTTTAAGTTTAGGAATCTTCATCACAGGTTTTTAATTAACACCAAGAAATTGGGAATAACATAAATTACAACCATGAGTACTGGAGAAAGAAATGATACCTCCAAAGTATGGAATGCTAGAGGATCACTAAAAACAATACTAAAGAGGGAGTTCCCTGATTGCCTAGTGGTTAGGATTCCAGGCCTTCACTGCTGTTGCTCTGGATTCAATCTCTGGTCAGGGAACTAAGATCCTGCAAGCTGTGTGGTATGGCCAAAAAAAAAAAAAGCAATAATAAAAATGATTATGGTACCCCTGAGACATAGCAACCAAATGAAACATGTGGGTTCAACACTGAGATCTAGATTAGAAGAGGAATTGGTAGTGAAATAATTTTAACAGGGCTGAGTTTAAGGTAAGATCAAAAGGACTGTATAGGTGCAATAGTAAACAAGGGCTTGGGTTCTACTTAAGACATGAAAGACATGGATGTTGTAATATTTAACAAAGATCCACATTCAAGATAAAACCAGAGGGACACTGGTGGTGAATGACTTAAAAGAAGTATAGGTTCTATAGCAACGAGAGAGGAGCATGATGGTGAAATAGTTGACAGAGGCCAATTTAAGATCATAGTCAAGAAACACTGATGGTGGAGGAATTAATAGACAGGAAATACTGAATCCTAGACTAGAGAGCCATTGATAGTGGGCAGGTTAACAGTAGTCCAATCTTAAGATCCAATATAGAAGAACACTGATGGTAGAAAAGTTAACAGTAGTACAGGATTTGATATTTAGATGAAATTCATAAAATATTGAAGAGTGTTGATGAAAAATTAATCAGTTGATCTAAGAAAGAATTGGAAAATTTTATTTGAGCCAAATTTGAGGATTATAACCCAGGAAGAGCATCTCAGAAAGCTCTGAGAACTGTTCACCCATTAGAAGTCAAGGCACAGTTATATAAGTTTTTTGAGACAGAGGGCTGTACATTAAATGACACATTATTGACAGTTTACATATCAAGATCTAAGTGTCAGCCTGGTGGGTCACGTGACCCTTTACAAGATCAAGAAGGAATGCTCTCTTTTTAGGAGTTGTTTTGTTGATGCTAGAAGAATGTTGCTTTTTATGGTTGAGTAGGTATTCCTGCTGATGGGGGAGGTTTGGTCAATGTATAATTACAGATACACACTGCACAGTAGGGGGGAGGAACATGCATGCATGCTTAGTTGCTCAGTTGTGTCCAGCTCTTTGCAATCCTATGGACTGTAGCCCACCAGGCTCCTCTGTCCATGGGATTTTTCAGGCAAGAATACTGGAGTGGGTTGCCATTTCCTCCTCCAGGGGATCTTCCCAACCCAGGGATTGAACCCACGTCTCCTGCATCTCCTGCATTGCAGGTGGATTCTTTACCTGCTGAGTCACCAGGGAGGCCCGGTTGAGGGGAGAGAGGAGATCAAAGGGTAGAAAAGAATGTTTATGTTTAATTTTTTCTTGTTTTGCTATTAACTATGAATTTTATTGGTTTCTACTTGTAGAAGCATTAATAATGAAAGAGTAAACAGAGGCCTAGGGTCAACATCAATTCACAGGGGCATCAATGGTGGAAGAGTTAACAAAGAGTTGGGTTTGTCTGTAGAGAAGAGCTCTTTTGCTAGAATAATTAATAGAGTTTTGGATTTAAGTTTAAAACAGAAGGTCTTTTGTGTGTGTGTGTGTGTGGCTACACTGCAGGGCCTGTGGGGTCTTAGCTCCCTGACCAGGGATTGAACCCAAGCCCCCTGCATTGGAAGGCAGAGTTTTAATCAATCACTGGACCACCCAGGAAGACCCACAACAGAGGATCTTTGATGGTGTAAATGTTGAGAGGAACCCAACATTCCTCTCAGCTGGAACCCAGTCTCAAAATGAGACTGTGTGCGTGCGTGTTAAGTTGCTTCAGTCGTGTTCAACTCTTTGCAACACTGTGGACTGTAGCCCACCAGGCTCCTCTGCCCATGGGATTCTGCAGGCAAGAATACTGGAGTGGGTTGCCATACCCTCCTCCAGGGGATCTTCCCAACCCAGGGATCAGAATCCCATATCTCTTATGTCTCCTGCATTGGTAGATGGGTTCTTTACCACTAGCACCACCTGGGAAGCCCAAGATGAGACTAGAGGAGCATTTGAACCATGTCCTCATAAAAGTGAATTACCCTACTGACTTTATGATTAACCTCTCTATCTAAAATTTTATTCCCTTCTTGTCCCTTCCCTGTTACCCTCAGGATAGATGAATATCAAAAAAGAGGGACTGAAACTGAGCAGGACCCTGTGAGACCCTACTGGCTCAAAAGTCCCTCTGTGTTCCCTGTTTCTTGTTTGTAGAAAAAGACCTTAGTCTCCTAGGTCTTCCCTGAGTTCCAGAGAGCAGACTCAAGCTGTTACTAATTAGAGAAGTGAGGGAATGCAGAAACAAAGGAAAAGCAGTCAAGAAACAAAGAGTTCAGTGAAAAGACAGAGTCTTATTTCCTCCTCAAGGTTATATATATATATATATATATAAAACAATCTGACACATATCTTTGCGTTGTTTGGGGGAAACTAAAGCTCCCTACTCAGGTAAGGGATGATGACTCCATGCTGAGCATAAGCACTAGACCTCAGACTGGTTGGAACCAGGTTGATGATTAAAATTCCTGAAACATCACCCTGTTATCTTACCACCAACAACCAATCAGAAGAAAGTCCATGAGCTGATTACACACCCTGCAGCCCCCACCCCTAATGTTGCTTTAAATATCTTTCCCTGAAAGCTGTCAGGGAGTTCTGGTCTTTTGAGCATGAGCTGCCCCTTCTCCTTGCTTGGCATCTGCAATTAAAGCCATAATTTCCTTCACTATAATCTGGTGTCAGGAGTGCTGTGTAGGCAAGCAGACCCAAGTTTGGTTTGGTAATGTTCTGATGATTGAAAATATAATACAAGGCTTTATTTGAGGACAAACCAAAAAGACCTTTATGGTGAAATTTGTTCCATGTGTCCAGGAGCAAAATCCAGACCAGAGGAGTATTGATGGTAGAAGAATTCACAAAGTCACAGCTTTTACTTAAGAATCACAGGTCATTAATATTGGAAAAGTTAACAGAGAGCAGGATCAGCAGTGATATGATTATTATCACAATTATTAACAATTGTGGTAGACTGTTATATTACTGTATCCAAATGAGTCATGCCTTCCAATGAGTCACTCCTCCTGGTATCCATGCTCTTGTGTAGTCACCTGAAGAGGGCTTGAACTGAGATTGGACCACAGCAACATAAATGGTGGAAAGTTTAATAAATATTCAACTTTTTGGTCTGTCCGGAGGGGCATTAATGTTGCAACCATTTACAAGTACTTGAATTGACAATAAAAGTGAGAGATACTGATGGCAGAACAGAGCTCAGAGACCCAGGCTTTGAGATTTAGAGCACTTCCATTGATAGTGGAAGAGTTAAGAGTAACCTAAATTTACAGTCAAGGCAGAGGGGCACAGTGGGGAAAGTATTATCAGAGGCCTAGGACTTGATATCCAGAATAGAGAATCATTGCTGATGGAATGGTTAGCGGAAGGGTTCAAAACATAAACTAGAGGGCATGGGGAGCAAAATGGTGACCAGAATAGGAGGTCATAGCAGAGGGATGATGGTGATGGAAGAATAAAAACAAACCCAAGTTCAAGTTAACAACAGATGATAAGAGTTAACAGAGACAAATATTTGAGTTCACAAAAGAAAATTGTCAATGAGTGAATAACAGAGGCCTGGATCAGAGTAGCAATGATAGTAGAATAGTTCAAGAACACTGAGATTGAGGTCATTGATAGTGGAAAGGTTAACAGAGGTCTGGGCTTATATTATAGCAGAAGGCTAGTGAAGATGGGATGCTTAACAGAAATCTGAGCTTTAGGTCAAATCAGAAAGGTATTAATGATTAAATAGTTAACAGGGGCCCAGGTTCCAAATCAGAACAAAAGGGTTGTACTAGTCTGGGTTTTTTTGGAGAAACAGAACTGATTGTGTGTGTGTGTGTGTGTGTGTGTGTGTGTGTCTAGTGGTGTGTGCACAATTGTGCACATGGGCATGCATACATAAAAAGATTTATTATAAAGTTATTGGCTCACACAGTTATGGAGGCTAATAAGTCCCAAGAGCTGCAATCAGAAAGCTGGAAACCCAGGAGAGCCAATGGTGTAAGTTACAGTCAGGGTGCACAAGAATGGTGTCCATCTCAAAGATAGTTAGAGAGTGCATTTTCCCTTACTGAGTCTTTTCTTCTATTCATGCCTTCAACAGATTGGATAGGGCCACTTACTTTAGGGAGAGCAATCTGCGTTACTTGTTTACAATTCAAATGTTAATCTCATCAAGAAACACTCTCAGATACACAGAATAATATTCAACCAAAGTCATAGTCCAGTAAAATTGATATAAAAATTAATCATCACAGAGTCATTGATAGAGGAAGAATGAACAAAATCCCAAGCCATCAGGCCAGAAAGGCTGTTGGTTTGATGTTAGCATAGTTAACAGAGACATAGGTTCTAGTTCAGAATCAAGGGGCACTGATTGTATAAGTGAAGGTGGAGGCACAGTTTCAAGGTCTAGAACAGAGAGTTACTGATGGAATAATTTGAAGAAGCCCAAGTTAAGGTCATGCCAGAGCAGCATAGATGGTGTAATACTAAAAAGAGGCTTGATAGATAAGAGATGTCAAGTGTTAGTGAGAGTGTGCAGAAGAGGGAACATTTATACATTGTTTGTGGGAATGTGAATTGGTACAGTCACTTTTGAAATGTGGTGCTGGAGAAGACTCTTGAGAGTTCCTTGGACTGCAAGGAGATCAAACCAGTCAATCCTAAAGGAAATCAGTCCTGAATATTCATTGGAAGGACTGATGCTGAAGCTGAAGCTCCAATACTACTATTGGCCACTTGATGCAAAGAGCTGACTTATTGGAAAAGACCCTGATGCTGGGAAAGATAGAAGGCAGGAGGAGAAGGGGACAGCAGAGGATGAGATGGTTGGATGGCATCACCGACTCAAGGGACATGAGTTTGAGCAAGTTCTGGGAGATGGTGAAGGACAGGGAAGCCTCGTGTGCTGCAGTCCATGGGGTTGCAAAGGATCGGACATGACTAAACAACCAAACAACAATAGCCACTATAAGGAAAAGTGTGGAGATTCTTTGAAATATTAAAAATTGATCCAGTATTCTCACTTCTGGGTATATACCCAGAGGCAATAAAATCAGAGTCTCTGAGAGATATCTATACTCTCACGTTCATTGCAGCATTATTCACAATAGCCATGGTATGGAGACAATCTAAGTGCCTGTTGACAGATGAATGGACAAAGAAAATACATGAACACACACTATAGAATATTATACATCAATAAAAGAAGAAAATCCTGCCACTTGCAACAACATGGATGAACCTGAAAGGCATTATGCTTAGTGAAATAAACTAGACAGAGAGATACAAATATGTATGGTATAAATTATATGTAGTAGATATAATGGTCATCTGAGTTAAATTCACCTATTCCAGCCAATTTTAGTTTGCTGATTCCTAGAATGTCGACATTCACTCTTGCCATCTCCTGTTTGACCACTTCCAGTTTGCCTTGATTCATGGACCTAACATTCCAGGTTCCTATGCAATATTGCTCTTTACAGCATCAGACCTTGCTTCTATCACCAGTCACATCCACAACTGGGTATTGTTTTTGCTTTGGCTCCATCCCTTCATTCTTTCTGGAGTTATTTCTCCACTGATCTCCAGTAGCATATTGGGCACCTACCGACCTGGGTAGTTCCTCCCAGTATCCTATCATTTTGCCTTTTCATACTGTTAAATGGGGTTCTCAAGGCAAGAATACTGAAGTGGTTTGCCATTCCCTTCTCCAGTGGACCACATTCTGCTCAGACCTCTCCACCATGACCCGTCCGTCTTGGGTGGCCCCACACGGCATGGCTTAGTTTCACTGAGTTAGACAAGACTGTGGTCCTGTGATCAGATTGGCTAGTTTTCTGTGATTATGGTTTCAGTGTGTCTGCCCTTTGATGCCCTCTCACAACACCTACCATCTTACTTGGGTTTCTCTTACCTTGGATGTGGGGTATCACTTTAGGGCTGCTCCTTACCTTGGACGTGGGGTTGCTCCTCTTGGCCTCCGCCCCTGACCTCGGGCATGGGGTAGCTCCTCTCGGCCGCCGCCCCTGACCTCGGGCGTGGGGTAGCTCCTCTCGGCCGCTGCCCCTGACCTCGGGCGTGGGGTAGCTCCTCTCGGCCGCCGCCCCTGACCTCGGGCATGGGGTAGCTCCTCTCGGCCGCAGCACCTGACCTCCGCGTGGGGTAGCTCGACTCAGCCGCTGCCCCTGACCTCGGGCGAGGGGTAGCTCGTCTCAGCTGCCGCCCCCCACCTCGGGCATGGGGTAGCTCCTCTCGGCCACTGCCCCTGACCTCGGGCATGGGGTAGCTCCTCTCAGCCGCCGCCCCTGACCTCGGGCGTGGGGTAGCTCCTCTCGGCCGCCGCCCCTGACCTCGGACATGGGGTAGCTCCTCTCGGCCGCCGCCCCTGACCTCGGACGTGGGGTAGCTCCTCTCGGCCGCCGCCCCTGACCTCGGACGTGGGGTAGCTCCTCTCGGCCGCCGCCCCTGACCTCGGACGTGGGGTAGCTCCTCTCGGCCGCCGCCCCTGACCTCGGACGCGGGGTAGCTCCTCTCGGCCGCTGCGCCTGACCTCCGCGTGGGGTAGCTCCTCTCAGCCGCCGCCCCTGACCTCAGCGTGGGGTAGCTCCTCTCGGCCGCTGCCCCTGACCTCGGGCATGGGGTAGCTCCTCTCGGCCACTGCCCCTGACCTCTGGCATGGGGTAGCTCCTCTCAGCCGCCACCCCTGACCTCTGGCGTAGGGTAGCTCCTCTCGGCCGCTGCCCCTGACCTCGGGCGTGGGGTAGCTCCTCTCGGCTGCTGCCCCTGACCTCAGTCGTGGGGTAGCTCCTCTTGGCCGCTGCCCCTGACCTTGGACGTGGGGTAGCTCCTCTCGGCCACCGCCCCTGACCTCAGGCATGGGTAGCTCCTCTCGGCCGCCGCCCCTGACCTCGGAGGTGGGGAAGCTCCTCTCGGCCGCTGCTCCTGTGCTGTCGCAGCCTGGCGCTCTCGGTCGCTACCCCTGACCTTGGGCGAGGGGTAGCTCCTCACGGCCGCGCTTCTGCGCGGTCCGTCGCAGCCGGCGCGCTTCTGCACGGTTAGTCACAGCCGGCATGCTTCTGACTACCGCACAATTGCACTCATCTCACGTGCAGGCTTCAGCAATACGTGAACCGTGAACTTCCAGATGTTCAAGCTGGTTTTAGAAAAGGCAGAGGAACCAGAGATCAAGTTGCCAACATCCGCTGGATCATTGAAAAAGCAAGAGAATTCCAGAAAAACATTTTATTTCTGCTTTATTGACTATGCCAAAGCTTTTGACTGTGTGGATCACAATAAACTGTGGAAAATTCTGAAAGAGATGGGAATACCAGACTACCTGACCTGCCTCTTGAGAAACCTATATGCAGGTCAGGAAGCAACAGTTAGAACTGGACATGGAACAACAGACTGGTTCCAAATAGGAAAAGGAGTATGTCAAGGCTGTATATTGTCACCCTGCTTATTTAACTTATATGCAGAGTACATCATGAGAAACGCTGGGCTGGAAGAAGCACAAGCTGGAATCAAGATTGCTGGGAGAAATATCAATAACCTCAGATATGCAGATGACACCACCCTTATGGCAGAAAGTGAAGAGGAACTAAAAAGCCTCTTGATGAAAGTGAAAGAGGAGAGTGAAAAAGTTGGCTTAAAGCTCAACATTCAGAAAACTAAGATCATGGCATCTGGTCCCATCACTTCATGGGAAATAGATGGGGAAACAGTGGAAACAGTGTCAGACTTTATTTTTTTTTTTGGGCTCCAAAATCACTGCAGATGGTGATTGCAGCCATGAAATTAAAAGACGCTTACTCCTTGGAAGGAAAGTTATGACCAACCTAGATAGCATATTAAAAAGCAGAGACATTACTTTGCCTACAAAGGTCCATCTAGTCAAGGCTATGGTTTTTCCAGTGGTCATGTATGGATGTGAGAGTTGGACTGTGAAGAAAGCTGAGCGCCAAAAAATTGATGTTTTTGAACTGTGGTATTGGAGAAGACTCTTGAGAGTCCCTTGGACTGCAAGGAGATCCAACCAGTCCATCCTAAAGGAGATCAGTCCTGGGTGTTCATTGGAAGGACTGATGCTGAACTGAAACTCCAATACTTTGGCCACCTCATGCGAAGAGTTGACTCACTGGAAAAGACCCTGATGCTGGGAGGGATTGGGGGCAGGAGGAGAAGGAGACGACAGAGGATGAGATGGCTGGATGGCATCACCAACTCGATGGACATGAGTTTGAGTAAACTCCGGGAGTTAGTGATGGACAGGGAGGCCTGGCGTGCTGCGATTCATGGGGTCGCAAAGAGTCGGACACGACTGAGTGACTGGACTGAACTGAAGCAACTGAACTTATATGTGGAATCTAAAATAAGCTAACTCATAGAAACTGAGTAGAATGTTGGTTGCCAGGGGTCAAGAGGTGGGGGAAATGGGGAGAGTTTGGTAAAACGATACAAGCTTTCAGGAAAAAGATGAATAGGTTCTGGGGATCTAATTACAGCATAGTTACTATAGTTAATAATACTACATTGTATACTGGAAATCTGCTAAGAATGTGGATCTTAACTGTTCTTACCACCACTCCCAAGAGTAAACATGTGAGGTGATGAATGTGTTAATTAACTTAATTGTGGTGCTCATTCACAGTCGTGTCTGACTCTTTGCGACCCATGGACTGTAGCCCACCAGACTCCTCTGTCCATGGAATTCTCCAGGTAAGAATACTGGAGTGGATAGCCATTCCCTTCTCCAGAGGATCTTCCTGACCCAGGGATTGAACCTGGGTCTCCTGCATTACAGGCAGATTCTTTACCACTGAGCCACCAGGGAAACCAGTATATATATATACACACACACACATATATATGTATATATATATATATATACTTTTTGTCAGTTATACCTCAATAAATAGGGGAAAACTGAGATTTTGGGTTTAAGTTCACACCTGAAAAGCTGGATATTAAAATATTTAAATAGCCCAGATTCAAGGTTAGACTAGAAGGGTATTAATGGAAGAATAGTTAACAGACACATGGGTCACAGGAGAAGCACTGATAGTGGAACAGGTAACAGGTGTCCAGGTTCAGTATCAGCACAGAGAGAATTTGAAAGTAAAAGCATCCATTCTATGTTCTGAGTTGAGAAGAATATTGATAATAGAACTGGTAACAGAGGTTCATGATTTTAGATCTAAGCCAAATGGGCACTTATTTTGAAAGAATTCACAGACCAAAATTTGAAGTCAGACCAGAATAAAACTGATAGAGGTAGATAAATCAGAGGCCTGGGATTTGAGATCTAGACCAGAAGGTAATTTATGGTGGAGGGGTTAACAGGGGCCTGGGATTAAGGTCAATCCACAGAGACCTTGATAATAGAATAGTTAAAAATATACTTGAGTTTGAGGTCTGTCTAAAGGGGCATTCATGTTGCAAGAGGTAATAGAGGCTCTGGGTTTGAAGTTACAGCTGTGGGACACTAATGGAGACATAGTTAACAGAAATTCACTTTCAAGGTCAGACTCAAGGGGCATTAATGGTGGTAAAGTGACCTGGCTTCAAGGTCACAGCAGATGGATATTCACAGTGGAGAAGTTGACAGAGATCTTTCTCAATTTCAAAGCAGAGAGGCATTGATGAAGGAATTGACAGAAGCCAAGGATTTGAGACCTAGACCCATGGGTGATTATTGTTTGTATTACACTAATTATTAAAGAGTTAATTACTATAGTTTCAAGGCATAAGTGGAGTAGTTTAGAGAGGCTGACTTTGAAATCAGTCTAGAATATCAGAGATATTGGAAAACTTAATAGAGGCATTGATCAACAACAAGATAATAGAACCAAAGACAAGTTCTAAAAAAGAAGGAAATTGATGGTAGTCAAGTTAACAGAGACCCAAACTGGAGGTCAGTTTAGGGGGACAGTGATGATGGAAGAGTTGTTTGATGCTTGGGATTTGGCATCCAGATCAAAATGAAATTGATGTTGGAATAGTTAACACAGGGCCAGATACAAGTTTAGAGCAGAGGGGTATTGATAGTGGTATTGTTAATAACAGTCTGAATTCAAGGTTTACACCAAAGTAGCATTTATGATGGAATAGTTCATAAAGGGCTGGAATTGGCATGAGATCATAAAGCTATTAATGGCACAATATTTGACAGAGACCTGGGTTCAAAGAGTGGGACATGACTGAGCGAACTAAACTGACTAACTGGGTTTAATGTTAGACCAGAAAAGTGTTGGTGAAAGTGTTAACTAAGGTACAGTTGGGATGTCAGATTATGGTGAAATAGATAAGAAAGTCTCAAGTTTATGGTCAGGAATATGAAACAGGTGGTGGTGGAATAGTTTGTAGAAATCCAGATTCATGGTTAAAGCAAAGATTTGGTTGATGGCTCTTCAATGTGGCAGAGCCTATCCCCACCTGTCACTCTTGGTCCAAACATCACCTGCAGTCCTCCTATTGGCTTCAATGCTGGTACCACTTCTCCCAGGCTTGGGGTCACTGCCTCACATTGGGGCTATATATTGGCAAAGTCAGCCCCTCCCCATCACTGACCTGGCCTGTTACTCACAGACCCAGCATTACCACTCTCCATGTCTCTTATTGGTCCTTAGACCCAGTATCACCTTCCCTGCAACCTCCCACTGGGCTTTAGTAGGATAAAACCTGCTTCTGCCTATCACTCACAGCCCTCCAGAACTTCTACTGTTCCTTCAGTGTTGGCAGGGCCCACCTCATCTGACCATCAAATCCCAGCACTGCAATCCTTCAGATCTACCACAGATTCTTTACTGCTGATAGAGCCAACACTTGCTTGTCACTTGCAGCCTCCAGGTCAGCACCCTCCAGGACTCCCATTGACCCTTTTATTTGGGCAGGATCCACCCTAGCCTGTCGTTTTCAGCACCAGCTTTACCACTTTCCAGGCTTATCATTGGCTTTTTTTTTTTTTTTTTTTTTTTGGCTATACTGGGTCTTTGTTGCTGCACAGCCTTTTCTCTAGTTGTGGCGAGTGATGGGTACATGGACTTCTCATTGCAATGGCTTCTCTTGTTGTGGAGCTCTAGGGTGCGTGGGCTCAGTAGTTGCATTTCCTGGATTCTATAGCACAGGCTCAATAGTGGTGGCCCTCAGGCTAATTTGCTCCATGGCATGCAGGATCTTCCTGGATCAGGGATCAAACCCGTGTCTCCTGCACTGGCAGGCAGATTCTTTACCACTGAGCCACCAGGGAAGCCTTCACTGGCTTTTCAATGTGTCAGAGCCCATTCCAGGCTGTCATTCACAGTGCTAGTGTCACATTCTCACTGTCTTCTGAGCCTCCCATTGTCCCTTCAGTGGGGCAGAGTCAACTCCTGCTTGTCACTTACAGCCCAAGCATAATTGTCTTCCAGGCCTCCCATTGTTTTCCCAGTGTCTATCCTTGCCTGTCACTTTCAGCCACTGGCCCCTCACATGGGTACAGTTCACCTCTGCCTGTCATTCACAGTACTAATATCCTCTCAGCCTCCCATTGGCTCCTCTGAGATCTGCCAAGGCCAATCTTTGCCTATCACTTACAATCTTTCTGGGCTTCCCTTGTGGCTCAGCTGGTAAAGAATCCGCCTGCAATGTGGGAGACCTGGGTTCCATCTCTGGGTTGGGAAGATCCCCCAGAGAAGGGAAAGGCTACCCACTCCAGTATTTTGGCCTGGAGAATTCCATGGGCTGTATAGTCCATGGGGTCACAAAAGAGTCAGACACGACTAAGCAACTTTCACTTTCACTTTACAATCTTTCTGCTCCTGGAATCCCAAAATCTCTGACAGAGTTAACAAAAGTCAGAATAGATTCAAGAAACAGATTCAAGAGCACATTTGATCAATACCGATGGTGGAAAAGGGACACATAATTTGAGACCCATACTTTAATTACAAAAGAATTAACGTAGTCACAGTTTTATGATCCATAGCAGAATCATTGATTGTGAAATGGTTGTATGAGATCTACCTTTGATGCTCAGGCAGGAGGAACACTGCTGATAGAAGGGTAAAGAGAAACCTGGACACTCTGAATAGTCAGGAGGGGTAGTTATAGGGGGAATATTAGCAATACCAAAGATGCAGTTTAGACCTCAGGGATGTTGATCATAGAAGTAGTAACAGATTCATGAGTCTAAGAAACAGAGAAGCATTGGTGGTGGAAGAATTAATAGCTAATTTGATATAAGATCTAGATCAGATGGGCATTGGTATTGGAAAAATTAGCAGGAACATTATTTCTTTGTCATGTGTGGTAAGTTTAAAATGGCCACAATCGGAGAAGGAAATGGCAACCCTCTCCAGTATTCTTGCCTGGAAAAATCCATGGACAGAGGAGTCTGGCAGGCTGCAGTCCATGGGGTTACATGACTGAGCATGTGTGCACGAGGGTGGAGGGAGATGGGTTGGTAGCAATAAACTGGTAGAACTAAAAAAAAAAAAAAGAAAAAGAAAATGGCCACAATCCTTTTCATTTTTTCCCATTCTTACATTGGGCTGGCCTGGTTATTTACCTTGACTAGTACAATGTCACAGAAGTGATGTTATGCTTGTTATAGCCCAAATCTCAACAGTTTGAGATTTGCAGTTTCTGCCTTCACTCTTGTAGATCTCTTCCTCCATTATGCAAAGAAGTCTAGGATGGAAATCTAAGTGGAGAAGAGAGGCCCAGCCATTTTAGCCATTACAGTCACCCCAGGTAAGGCCACTGACACGAGAGAGAGGCCTTCTTGGACATTCCAGTTGGCTGCAACTGCATTTGTGAGCCCAGGTGAGAACAGCAGACGAATCACCCAGGCAATCCTCAGACTCCTTAAAATAATACATGGTTGTTGTTGTAAGTCACTAAGTTTTGTGGTCATTTGTTACATAGCAATATATAACTGAAATCTCATATCAGAGGAGTTTTAATGGTGGAATAGTTATCAGAGGATAAGGACAAACAAAGGTCCACTGATGGTCCAGAAAGGCTTCTGTAATACAGTAATTGATAGAGCCTAGACTGAACAGCAAAGGTTTGATTTCAAGATCACAGGGGCAATGATTATGGATGAATTAACATACAACCAGGTTGAATTTCAACCAAGTGATCACCAACAGTGGAATAATTTTAAAAGGCTCAAGTTCAAGTTCAGACCAGAAGAGCAGATGGTAGAACATTTAGGAAAGCCCCAAGACTCAAGATCTCTACCAGTGAGATATTAATGTGGAAAACATAACAGTAGCCCTGACTCAAGGTGAAATCAGAGGGACCTTAATGGTAGAAGGGTTAATAAAAATCTAGTTTCAAGGTCATTCCAGAGAGATTTTTATTTTAGATCATAGTTTAGATTTCTAATGTACAATGTGAAATAATTTTTAAAAGTCAACACTGAGTATTTTACTTTTATATTGTAGTGTAATGCTCTGCAACTTTTAAGCTTCAAAATAAACGGTAAATATAGTATTTACTTTAGAAGGTCCTGAAAAATGAAAGTTAAACTGGCATAGAGAGCCTGGACAAGGCCTTCTTTGAAAGTTTTGATTAGTAGCTACTATCCAAATAATAGGCTTCCCTGGTGGCTCAGCAGTAAAGAATCTGCCTGCAATGTAAGAGACACAGGAGATGCGGGTTCAATCCTTAGGTCAGGAAGATCCCCTGGAGAAGGAAATGGCAACCCACTCCAGGATTCTTGCCTGGAGAATTCCATGGACAGAGAAGCCTGGTGGGCTATGAGTCCATGAGGTTGCAAAGAGTTGGACACGACTGAAGTGACTTAGCATATACACATGCATCCAAATAATGTCAAGAAGTTTTAAACAGGGTGAAAGATGAATAAACTAAGGGAACATATGTATATAAGCAAAGGGTTGTGATTAGATCTGACCGAGGCATTATTTGTAGGGAAGAACTAATTATAATACAATGGAACAGCAGCTACTTTATTTCATCTAATTTAAGGTACCATCAATTGTAAGATGTAGCATTATTTCATGTACCACTGAGGGAAAAAAAACCTTTGCCAATGGAATAATTTCTTGCCATTAATAGTAAAACAACCTGATTTCACAGATGTTACATTTTGAATAACAATGGATGAATAACTGGGAGAAGGCGAGGGTGGGATGTTTCAAGAGAACAGCATCGAAACATGTTTATTATCTAAGGTGAAACAGATCACCAGCCCAGGTTGGGTGCATGAGACAAGTGCTCGGGCCTGGTGCATTGGGAAGACCCAGAGGAATCGGGTGGAGAGGGAGGTGGGAAGGGGGACCGGGATGGGGAATACATGTAAATCCATGGCTAATTCATTTCAATGTATGACAAAAACCACTGCAATGATGTAAAGTAATTAGCCTCCAACTAATAAAAATAAATGGAAAAAAAAAGAAAACTGATGAATAACAATGGATGTCTTTAATAGAATGAAACATGACATTTATTGGGAACTTGTATAATGCAAATTTAGATGCATGGGTGAAGCTTGACTGTGTAAGGCTTTCTTTGTCAGGCTGATGACTGTAAAATTTTTCTCATTCAATATCATTTAGAGATATGAAAACCAAGATCTAAAAGTAGAGGTTAAAGTGTGGGGGATCTTTTAATTTTGGCCATAATGGAGTAGCTTGTATCAGACTTACTCTCTTACTGAAACAACTATATAGGCTGAATAAACATATATGAAACTTTTTGAAGGCACTGGAAGCCTACGAATGCATGCAGGACTTGAGGAGCTATAATTCTTGAAAGAAGGGAAGCACAGGGAGTTCTACTTTTACCTTGATATTTTCCAAATGGCAGTTGAAGACAATAAGAGGGAATGGAGACCATTAGAAAGTGACTACCTTGCCAAAGCAGTTGGAAGTAGGAGTCAAGAAACCTCAGAGAAGAAGGGAGTGCAGACAGAAAGAGAGCCAAAGTATCTGTGTACAAATACCCTTTTGTCTAAGTTCTATGTGTGCAGGGTAAGATTCCAAGAAACCCAACAGAAAACTGTATCTTGGAGAGTAAAGAGACTTTTTGTAGCTATTTGGTGCTAGAGAAACAAAGAATGGAGTTCAAGCCCCATCAAGGTAGAGAGGCCCTGGCAAGCACTCTAGGCTTCCGGTTGAGACTCAGAAGAGCCATGTCCTTGGAGTAAGAGCTACAATTTAGTAGTAAGAGTTACACCCTTTGAGTGAGGGTGTAAGCAGAATAGACCAGCTTCAACAAAGCCTAAAATCAAGTCTCAATGGCATCAGTGTGATTTCACCAGACTCTATATGCAGCCAGAAGAAACTATGATTAACAAGTTCAAGAATATGGAGGGAAGGATGGACAAATAGATGTAAAGATATAAAAATTCAATAGAGAACTACAATCACTAAAAGAAAAAAAGGATCAAATGGACCTGCTAGAGCTCAAAATTATAATATCAGAGGTTAAGAACTCAATGGAAGGGCTTAACTTTGTATTGAACGCAGCAGAAGACAGGATTAATGAATTAGAAGACAGGACAATAGAAAAAACACAAAAAGTAACAGAAAGAGAAAAAAATAAAGCATAACAATAATCATGACATGAATAATAAAAGACATGAGTGGACGAGAGCTATAGTGGAAGAGTTCCTCTACCATGTCCTGGTGACCTTGTGTGTATCCACATGAGCCACATAGAGAAGGTTGGATAGAGCTGAATTGATGTCTTGGCAGAATGCTGTGTTGTTCCTGGAAAATGAGAGCATGAGAGGCTTGTGAGGAGCTCCTATAGGGTTATTTCCCACTTGCCTCCCTATCACCTCTGGGAGACCACTTCTCTCTCCTCTGAGGTTCTAATGAGGTATGAGATTTTCTGCCTCATTCTCTTAAAGTAGAACTGCAGCCTATGAAACTTCTTAGCTGCAGCATGTTTCAGTATCAGAGGGTCCTATCATTCTTGTTGCATTCATCAGGCCCCTTTTGTTGCTGCCCTGCACAGGGTCTTAGGGAGCTGTAATCTTTGGTTGATCCTTTTGTTTGCTGCTTAAGTCAGTAATAAACAGTCTGAATCTTAAAAAGGGTTCATTGCTGCTTAAGTCAGTAATAAACAGTCTGAATCTTAAAAAGGGTTCATTGTTTCTTTACCAGCTGAATCTGTCAAGCTTTGGCCTTGCCTTGCCTTTTGTTTGACAAGAGGATAGAGCAAATAGGGGAAGAAGTATTAGCTTACTGCAAGTAATTGCGGTTTCAGACTGTGAATTTTAAATCAATCATTGTAAGTAGGCTCAAACACATCTTTATTGATAAAAAAAAAATAGGAGCCATTACAATCAACACATTTTTGCCAATGAGAAATAAGTTTGTTTATTCCTGTAGCATAAAAATCTGTGCTTTGGGATTCAACAAACTCTTGGAAAGCATTTTCTGCATCCTGCTGGTTGTGGAAGCATTTTCTCTGCAAAAAGTTGTTGAGATGCTTGAAGAAGTGGTAGTCAGTTGGTGAGAGGTCAGGTGAATATGGCAAATGAAGCAAAACTTTGCAGCCAAATTTGTTCAACTTTTGAAGCATTGGTTGTATGACACGCAGTCGGGCATTGTTGTGGGAAAGAACTGGGCCCTTTCTGTTGACCAATGCTGGCTGTAGGCATTGCAGTTTTCAGTGCATCTCATCAATTTGCTGAGCATACTTCTCAGATGTAATGGTTTTGCCAGGATTCAGAAAGCTGTAGTGGATCAGACAGGGCAGCAGACCACCAAACAGTGACCATGACCTTTTTTTTGGTGCAAGTTTGGCTTTGGGAAGTGCTTTGGAGCTTCTTCTTGTCCAACCACTGAGCTGGTTGTCACTGGTTGTTGTATAAATCCACTTTTTGTCACATGTCACAATCTGATCAAGAAATGGTTTGTTGTTGTTGCATAGAATAAGAGAAGATGACACTTCAAAATGACAATTTTTTTGATTTTCAGTCAGCTCATGAGGCATCCACTTATCAAGCTTTTTCACTTTTCCAGTTTGCTTCAAATGCCAACTGACCATACAATGGTTGATATTGAGTTCTTCAGCAACTTCTCATGTAGTTGTAAGAGGATCAGCTTTGATGATGGCTCTCAATTGGTCATTGTCAACTTCTGATGGCTGGCCACTACACTCCTCATCTTCAAGGCTCTCATCTCCTTTGCAAAACTTCTTGAACCACCACTGCACTGTACATTCATTAGCAGTTCCTGGGCCAAATGCATTGTTGATGTTGCAAGTTGTCTCTGCTGCTTTACAACCCATTTTGAACTCAAGAAAATTGGTGCAATTTGCTCTTGGCTTAACATCATTTCCATAGTCTAAAATAAATATAAAATAAATAACAAGTAATAAGTCATTAGCAAAAAAAAGTAAAGTGAGAAATACACATTAAAATGATGTATAATATTTCCAATATTCTGGGATGTGGGTCATAGAGGATCCTGCTGTGATTTATGTCGGAGAGTGTTTTGCCTATGTTCTCCTTTAGGAGTTTGATAGTTTCTGGTCTTACATTTAGATCTTTAATCCATTTTGAGTTTATTTTTGTGTATGGTGTTAGAAAGTGTTCTAGTTTCATTCTTTTACAGGTGGTTGACCAGTTTTCCCAGCACCACTTGTTAAAGAGGTTGTCTTTTTTCCGTTGTATATCCTTGCCTCCTTTGAACAGACATTTCTCCAAGGAAGACATACAGATGGCTAAAAAACACATGAAAAGATGCTCAACATCACTCATTATCAGAGAAATGCAAATCAAAACCACAATGAGGTACCATTACACGCCAGTCAGGATGGCTGCTATCCAAAAGTCTACAAGCAATAAATGCTGGAGAGGGTGTGGAGAAAAGGGAACCCTCTTACACTGTTGGTGGGAATGCAAACTAGTACAGCCGCTATGGAAAACAGTGTGGAGATTTCTTAAAAAACTGGAAATAGAACTGCCATATGACCCAGCAATCCCACTTCTGGGCATACACACCAAGGAAACCAGATCTGAAAGAGACACGTGCACCCCAATGTTCATTGCAGCACTGTTTATCATAGCCAGGACACAGAAGCAACCTAGATGCCCATCAGCAGATGAATGGATAAGGAAGCCGTGGTACATATACACCATGGAATATTACTCAGCCATTAAAAAGAATTCATTTGAATCAGTTCTAATGAGATGGATGAAACTGGAGCCCATTATACAGAGTGAAGTAAGCCAGAAAGATAAAGACCATTACAGTATACTAACACATATATATGGAATTTAGAAAGATGGTAACGATAACCCTATATGCAAAACAGAAAAAGAGACACAGATGTATAGAACAGAATTTTGGACTCTGTGGGAGAAGGCGAGGGTGGGATGTTTCAAGAGAACAGCATCGAAACATGTATATTATCTAGGGTGAAACAGATCACCAGCCCAGGTTGGATGCATGAGACAAGTGCTCAGACCTGGTGCACTGGGAAGACCCAGAGGGATCGGGTAGAGAGGGAGGTGGGAGGGGGGATCGGGATGGGGAATACATGTATATCCATGGCTGATTCATGTCAATGTATGACAAAACCCACTACAATATTGTAAAGTAATTAGCCTCCAACTAATAAAAAATAAAAAAATAAATAAAAATAAAACCATAAGCAATGAAAGACATATTAGATAAATTAGACTGCATCAAAATTTAAAACTTTTGGGAACACACTGGTGGTCCAGTGGTTAGGACTCTGGGCTTTCACTGCCAAGGGCCTGGGTTCAATCCCTAGTGAGGGAACCGAGATCCTGCAAGCTGCACAGTGTGACCAGAAAATAAAAATAAAAACTTTGGTGCATCAAAGGACATTATAAGGAGAGTCAAAAGGCAACCTAGAGAATCAGAGGAAGTATTTGCTAATCATACATTAGATAAGCATTTGGTATCCATAATGTATAAAGAACTCTTACAATTGACAACAAAAATCCATTTAAAAAAATACATTTTTTTCCCAAAGACATTTCTCCAGAGAAGATATACACATCGCCAATAAGCACATGAAATATTCTCACTGTCAGTACGCATTGCATGTGTGCTAAGTCCTCGCTTCAGTCATGTCTGACTCTATGGACTGTAGCCCTCCAGGCTCTTCTGTCCATGGGATTCTCCAGGCAAGAATACTGGAGTGGGTTGCCATGCCCTCTTCCAGGGGATCTTCCTGACCCAGGGATCGAACCTGCATCTCTTATGTCTCCTGCATTGACAGGCAGGTTCTTTACCACTAGCACCACCTGGAAAGACCTCACTAGTCATTAGGAAAATGTATATCAAAACCACAATTGGATACAACTTCATAGCTACTAGGATGCCTATAACAAAAACAAACAGAAAATGCCAAGTGTTTTGGAGAATGTGGAGAAATTGGACACCTACAGTGCTGGTGTGGAATGTAAAATAGTGCAGCAACAGCGGAAAATAATTCCTCAAAAAGTTAAACATAGAAATACTACATGATCCAGCAATTCTACACTTAGGAATATACCTAATAAAATTAAAAACAACACAAATTTGTACACAAATGTTCATAGCAGCACTATTCACAACAGTTTAAAGGTGGAAGCAACTCAAATGTCTATCAACTGATGAGTGGATAAGCCAAATGTAGTATAGCTGTATAATTTTTCCATGAAAAGGAATGATTATAGATACCATACCACCACATGGATGAATCTTGAAGACATGCTAAGTGAAATAAACCAGATACAAAAAGCCACATAGTGTATGATTCCATTTACATGAAATATCCAGAATAGGCAAATCCATAGAAAGTAGATTAGTAGTAACCATGGGCTGGGGGTAGGAGGGAATAGGAAATGGGTAAGCACTTTTTTGGGGGGTGTAATGAAGATGATCTGGAACTAGATAGTGGCAATGGTTGCACAGCATTGTGAATGTACTAAATGACACTGAATTGTACACTTTAAAATGATTAGAATAGTAAATGTCATGTTATGTGTGTTTTACCACAGTAAAAGAGATATTGACTGTCTCTCCCTTTCTCCACAATTGTGGTGTGTGTACGATTGATTCTGTTCCTCGCTATGACTTTCTTCTCTTAAGACTTTCAGGATCAAGTGATTCCTGGCCAAGAAACAAAAGCAATTGTCCCATTCCTCAATGGATTCGAATGAAACTGGTAATAAAATCAGGTACAACTCCAAGAGAAGACACTGGAGAAGAACCAAGCTGGGTGTGTAAGGAATTGCACATGAGATGGCACACATATTTATGCTGTATCAGAGTCACTAGCATCTTACCATATCAAGCTGAAAACATTACCGCTATCTGGACATTTGGACAGGTTTTATTAGAAATGTGATTTTTCCCTTTGTTTCTATGTTCTCTTTGTTTCTTCACTAGCAGGTTGGTTCAGTAATAAATATGTGAGAACATTGTCTGAAATAAAAAGGTATTAATATGAGGTACAGGACTTCTCTGGTAGTCCAGAGGTTAAGATTTTGCCTGCCAAACCAGGGTTTGATCCCTGGTTGGGGAAGATTGCACACACCATGGAGCAGCTAAGCCCGTGCACCATAACTACTGAGCTTGTGCTCTAGAGTCCACGAGTCGCAATTACTGAGCCCACCTGCCCTATAGCCAGTGCTCTGAAACAAGAGAAGCCACCACAATGAGAGGCCCGTGCACTGCAACTGGAGAGTACCCTGCCACTCACCACAACTAGAGAAAGCCTGCATGCAGCAACGAAGACCCAGCACAGCCATAAATAAATAAATAAAATTAATTAATTAAAAAAGAGTTCACTTAAAAAAAAATATGAGGTACAGAGTGTGTGAATGGTAGCCATGAAGCAGAGTGAATAAAAATGAATAAACAGTGTTACTGAATGGGGTAAATCTGGGGCACAGTGAGAAGGAGTAGATTTAAATGATTGGTAGAGTCAGGAGGAATGGGAGCCATGAAGGGCAGAGTAAGCTGGAATGGAGGTGACTGGAAGTGTTGGACTTTATACCTGAGGGAGGCCTGTGCTTCTGGAAAGCAGTGAAGAAATCCCCCAACCCTTTTGTGTTCCTGAAAAGGGAACTACAAAGTTCCATGTTTTAATCAGCTCAGGTTGCCATAACAAAATACCATAGACTGGGGGTCTTAACAGAAATTTGTTTCTCACAGCTCTGGAGACTGGGAATTCCAAGATAAAGGGATGGCTGATTAGGTTCCTGGGGAGAGCTCTTTTTCTGGCTTCTCACTGTGCCCTGACACAGCCTCTTCCTTTCTGAAGTTTTTTTATAAGGGCACTAATCCCATCTGACCTGAGTCCCATCCTCACGATATAACTGAATGCTAATTACTCCCAAAGGCCCTATTTCCAAATAATAGCACCTTGGGGGTTAAGGATTTAACATATGAATTTTAGGACGGACACAATTCAGTCCATAGCAATCCCCAATACTTCTGCATATTCCAAGATAAACCCTGTCCTTGTCCTTTCTCATGACTCAAATATGATTCTTTTTTTTTTTACCTGCTTCTTTAGATAGCATCACTGACTCGATGGACTCGAGTTTGAGCAAATTCTGCGAGATAGTGAGGATGGAAGCCTGGTGTGCTGCAGTTCATGGAGTTGCAAAGAGTTGGACATGAATGAGTGACTGAACAACTGAACAACAACAACATAAAACCCTAGATTCCAAAAAAAACACAAAACAAAACAAACAAAAAAACCCCTAGATTCCTTTCCTTGCCATTGAGAAGCTTCTCTTTAAAGAAAATCTTCCGTATTGCAAAAGCCTGGAGAAAACAATCTCCTTTAGTGTCCCATGCATTTTGCCTTTCACATGACTAAGTAGTAGAGTATGATTAATACGGTAGAGCATTAAAAGTTCAGAACCTGAGCACTGGTGTGCCCTCTGTTTGTTCCTGCTGTAGGCCTCAGGGAGACCCAGAGCCCCTACCCACAGGACTTTGACCCTTGGTCACACCTCATCTTTCTGTGGTAGGTTCCCAGGAGGAGGATGCAAAATGGGCCTGGAGGGTCACTATCGGATCTGCATTCTCACCTAGTCTCCTTTTAGGATCCCACTTTGCCCCAATTCTCCCGGGGCTTCTGTCTCTAACTCTCTGTACTTATGTTTACTGGTACCACTTTTCTTCACACATCTCTTTCTTTGAGTAAAGAATTGTACTACCCTCAGCGTTCTCCCCATCTATCCCAGTGGTATCTCCCACAGAGGAGCGTACCAACTCGGGTCTTCACCACTGCTAGCCCAATAGCGTCTATCTTTAAGGACTGCTTTACTCCATCTCCATAATTTTATCTTCTTGAGAGGACTACTACCCACTACTTTCTCCCCATCTCTCCAGTGATACATACTGATCTCTAGAGGAGTGTATCATTCCCCGCTTTGCCTCTCTTCTTCCCGGTAATAGTTTCCAGGGATAGCTGCACTATTCCTGGCCTCCCTCCCACATCTCCCCAATGGTATCTCCCCACAGGGGTCCGTGGTCCTCAGCTGTATGTTTGTACCTATGAGTTCCCAGGAACCTCCCCCAAATGTGAGTATAACTTGCCCATCACTAGCCTTTATACAAAAGGCTCTGCTCTTATTGCAAATTTTCAAATTCTTCCCGAAATTCCGTATTTTCTAAACTTTCTCTGCTATAGAGTGGTAACCTTTGTAAAGATGTCTGCTCCCTTGATGATCTGATTTATTGGCACAGCCATTTTTCTTTCTTTTTTAAATTTTTTTATTTTTTTAAAGTTTTGTTTTTTTGTGTTTTTTTCCCATTTATTTTTATTAGTTGGAGGCTAATTACTTTACAATACTGTAGTGGTTTTTGTCATACATTGACATGAATCAGCCATGGATTTACATGTATTCCCCATCCCGATCCCCCCCTCCCACCTCCCTCTCCACCCGATCCCTCTGGGTCTTCCCAGTGCACCAGGTCTGAGCACTTGTCTCATGCATCCAACCTGGGCTGGTGATCTGTTTCACCCTAGATAATATACATGTTTCGATGAGCACAGCCATTTTTCTTGCCAGCCACACAGTCAATGCTGTAACAGAACACGACTATCAGTGATACTATGGGCTACTAACACTGATGAAGAGCAGTTGCCCGGTGATCAGAAATGGTGGGAGTCAAGGACCAAGAAAGTAGTTGTTGGAAGAAGTTGTGACTGGTTCTGGAAATGACAGGCAAATCTCGCCAGAATAAGAATTCTGTTCTTAACATCAGAGCAGGGGATGAAAGAGGGTAGAGGGTTCACTCAGAATGAAAGTGAGACAGGGCTAGTGGTCTGTGGGCAAAGTTACACGTGTGAGTATGGGCTTTGTAAAGACGTGCATTTACTGGGTGATTACTTGGAGGGGTGCTCTGATATGACCAATAAAAGTCTCCGGGGGTACGTGGTGAGAGGTCTGTAAGCTGAGTGATAGCATCTGTGGAGTGCATGACAGGGGATGTGGGGTGAGTGATAGGGTTTGTAGGGTAATTGATGGGTGTGTTTTTTGGGGGTGTGTGTGATGATGCATTTGTGGGGTTTGTGATGGGAGGTCTCTAAAGTCAGTGATTGGAGAATCTGTAGAGTGAGTGATGAGGGTATTTGGAGTGATGGGAGGGTCTGTAGGGTGTGAAATGGGGGGTGGGTCTCTGGAGTCAGTAATGGGTGAGAATGAGTGTTGGGAGGTCCTGTGAGGTCCCTGATAGGGTGGTGGTGTTGAATGATGGAGGTCTGTGGGGAAAACATGTTCTTTCTCATTTTTTGCATAAGTTATGGCCATTTTACTAGCTGGCAGTTATGGATTTCTAGCCTGATGATTTGGTGAACTTTCAATCTAACTTTTCCATGCCATCTCCAACTCTTCTGTTTTCTTCACTCAACCGTTCTGCCTTTTTAGGCCACTGCCCTCACTCCACAAGTCAGACATGACCAAGTTCCAGGTAAGTTGTTATTTGCTCCCCTCTGTGCGACCTGTTAGGACACTTAGAGGCAAGGAACCAATAGTGATTAAGAACAGAGACTCTGGAGCCAAAGGGTCCTTAATAGCTTTCTAAGTTTAGGCAAGTCTCCAACTTCTCTGCACCTTAGTTTCCCCATCTGTGAAATGGGGATGATGATGAAGAGAGTGGTAATAATAATACCTACACCATTATGGTTGTTGTGAAAATCAATTGAGTGTTTAGAACAATACTTGGCACACATATAATAAGCCTTGTGTTTTTAGTATATTATTATTAGTTAGGATTAGAAAAGTGGAGCAAAACCAAAGCAAAATTGAAATGTATATATGGAGATCATAGGATCTTTCATAATTATGTTGAGCTAGTTATTTTCTGAGCTTCTTGGAAGCCATGACATAAAGGGACGGAAAAACACTCACTTGCTTTATTTATCTCAACCATATAGAAAAAGTGAACCACTTCTCAGAAGCAAAGATTTCCTGGTATTGAGGTTTGAAGACATTTTTCTGATAGTTCAGCCTCATCTGCAATCTTGTGATAAATGCAGGGATAACATTGCTCTATGTGTGACTTAAAATGTCTTCATGACAGTCAAAGGTGTCCTGCTGGGGCAAAACTAAAAAGATGCAACTCTTCAGGAAACCAAAGGCCTGCCAGCACAAGGGGCTCTCTTATGTTCTGGCTCAATTCAGGGAGATGAATGAGGTGAGATGAATGATGGTGAGGAAGAATCAGTAAACCCCATGATATAAAATTAGAGATCTCGAGATAACCACTAAAGGAATAACAATGATGTACTATAAATGTAAATAAATAGAAGGGATACATGATCAGAACAATGTGAAGGAAACACTAGGGCATCAAATCCAGTTTTCAAAAGTAACAACAGTTGATAATGCCTGTATTTCTTATTTATTTATTTAGTTGCACCGAGTATTAGTTGGAGCACTTGTGGTCTTTGATCTTCCCTTGTGACATGAGGGATCTTTTCAGTTGCCACATGTGGCATCGAGTTTCCTCATTAGGGATTGAACCCAGGCCCCCCGAATTGGGAGTGCAGAATCGTAGCCACTGGACCATCAGGGAAGTCCCAGTGCTAGTATATCTGCCCTGACCTATTCTGTGGTCAAGATTTTGGCTTTTTCTGTGTGTGGACCTTCCCCCCTTTCTGGATTTGATCATGCAGTCTTCCCAGAAATACTATGAGCTACCTGATAGGCTTTTAGAAGATCTGCTTTTTACTTAAATTCACCAGAGTTTATCTATGCTTCATTTGATAAATAAGCATCTCATTCAGAAACTGGTATCCAGAGTGATGGTACCTTTTATTGGATCCTCAAGGAAATGTGAGATTTGGTTATCTAGGCTGGTTGAGGCTGAAGGCAGGGGAAATCCAGGTGGCATTAAGGAAGGGGACTCTGGCATTTCTCAGCATGCAGTGCAGATAGCTGCCTTAATGATCATCTGTGCTTCTCTTGAATGAAGTAAACACTGAAAACAAGGCTTTGGGTAGTTGAATATCCACTGAAACCAAAGAGTACAAAGAATGTGAGAGACTGCTTCCTCATGGTGGTGGCTGCTTCCAGTGGGGCTGGCCAGCATAAAGGGAAAGAATGGCAAGTTCAAATGCCTAAATTCTCTGCTCAAAATGGACTGTAAAAATAATTATTACCTTGTGCAGCTGTTGAATTCCTGGCCTAAATTTCCAGTTTGTCATTTGAAACTTTGGTTATAGATCATGAAAGGAGGAGTTGGGGGCTGAGAGTTAGAATGGTAATATATGAGAGAATGTGAATTCTTCAAAATCCAAATTCCTACTGAGCTTCCTGTGCAAGCTGAAACCAATTCATTTTCCCCTGAAGATTCTGTATTTGCCTTAATTAAACACCCTATAGTTACTTCAACTGGGAGTGATACTTTTTAAGGGAAGCCAATTTTCATACCTCCCTACTCCACTCTTCTACCCCCAGACTTAGAACTGCTTTGTGTACCACTTTATGTACCTTACAAACATTAATTCATTTAATATTCTCAACAACCCCAGGAGATAGTTACTACCACTATCATCCTCATTTTGCAGATGAGGAAACAGAGGCACAAAGAAATTATGTGCCTTACACAAGGCAACCCAGCTAGTAAGTGGTAGAGATGGTATCTGAACCCAGGAGAACCTATAGTCTTAATCACTACATTATCTTCCACCCCCACCCCAGGTGATCTCATGTCCCCTGATTAGAGCTTTGAATATATGGAGGGAGTGATTGAATAGGGGCACCTTCAGGCACTGAAAAAATGAAGAAAGCCAGACATCAGAGGTTGTTTGCATTGTTTATATATATCATCCTTTATCATATCCACAGAAGAAAGAACAGAAAGGAAAATAAAATCTCCATTCCTCGGAGGCTGAGTCATGAATCAATTTTTTGGTTAGGTTTTGCATTCATATGACATCCCCTGAGCCATTCAGATAAATCATGGCCATAACAGTGTTGCTTCCAAGAATCCCTGGGAAATGAAGGAAGAGAGGGAGGATGAAGTGGACAGGCTGATGGAGTGACAGTGGCACTTTCCCAGCTACCCAGGGTCCAAGCCATCCCCATGAACATACCAAGCACTCATGCCATTCTCTGAGGACACTACTTCCTTGGCACACATAATGTCATCCAGAATATGGCGGTTGAGCAGTTCTAAAGGGAAAAGGTGACAGAGTGATCTGGGGTACTAGGAACAGGGTGACAGTATATAAGGGACCAGGGGTTCTAGGTTTCTTGGGACCTGAATATCTTCAACCACTATATTGCCTGATTCTAGATGACCTTGATTTTCTTATCAGCCTGTTATGGATTGCATCAACTACCATGTTGACTGGTTCTATAGAACCTTAACCCATTGACTGATCCCAGGTGATTTTGACTGTCATGTTGGCTGGTTATATATAACCTCACCCACCATATTGACTGGTCCTGGACAACCTCAGACTCCATGTTGGCCAATGCTGTATGACTTTGACTGTCATTTTGTGTGGTTATGAATGATCTCAACTGCAGTGGATGTTGGCTTGTTGGGAAACCACTCAACTGCAAGGCTTGTCAGTCCTGGGGACTTCAAACACTATGTTGTCAGGTTCTGGATAACCTCAACACCCATTCTTACTGGCTACAAGTGACCTCAGTCTCCATGTTGACTAGTCCTGTTCAACTGCAGCTACCATGGTGCCTGGTCCTAAATGATCTCAACTGCTATGGTGGCTGGATGAGGATGACCTTAACTGTCATTCTGACTAGTTAATGATCTCAACCACCATGTTGACTAGTCCTGGATGACCTCAACCTTCGAGTGGACAAGTCCTGGGTAACCTCTTCTGTCACTGTGGCAGGACTTGGACAACTTCAACCTCCATTTGGGCTGGTTCTAGATAACCTCAGTCTCCATTTTGGCCAACCCTGAACAACTTCTACTGCTATTCAGTTTTGTCCTCAACAATACAACGCTCTTGTCTGGAAAATTCTCTCCTTTCTGCACAGAGGTACCTTGTTTCTGTTCCTACAGACAGATAGCAGCTTCTTTCCTCCAGGCCTGGACAACCCCAATCCCAAATCAGGACAGTTTCCCCCTCCTGATTCCTAGTCCTAGAAAATGGCAGCCTCCATTATAGGTGAAGATTGGGAGCTCTGAGTCTTCCTGACCTAGACAGCAGCTCAGGGCAGTCTGGGTAAGGATACAGGCTGGTTGGTATCTGCAACAGTGCAAGTAACTCTGCTCCTTTCCCTATAATTCTTCTGCTTGTTACTCAAGATTATGGCTTAGACAGTCTTGCCCTCTGCATGTTAGGGAGTGGGGCCAGGCAGGGCTTCAGTGTGTCCTCAGTGTTGCCTCACCATGACAGTCCATGTGGCAGAGGTTCTCGGTGGGTGTAACACCATTGTAACACCACCAGGCGGAATTCAGCTGGAAAATGCCATATTCGCTGCTGCCATCGGGATTGTGGTTCACGAAGGAAGTGTCAAAGCCACTCTCATAGTGTGCCATGCACAGCCCTGGAGCAGGGAAGGAAAAGGTAGCAGAGAGGCATGAGTCCTGGGAATAGGGAAGAAGGTAGGAGGAGGCAGTGGGGCAGGCATGGTTTTCCTGTCAGTTGTGGGGGTAATGATCTTGGTTTGGTGGTGGTGTTGATGTTGGTGATTCTGGAAAGGTGTCAGTAATGGCAGTGGTGATGGCATTCATGGTGATTTTAGCAGTGGTGACATTGATGATAATGATGTTGGTGTTAGTAGAGATGAGGGTAAATGGTTGGGAAGGCAATGATGATGAAACTAGAGTTAGTTAAACTACTCATAACAGTCAGAGGGTGACCAAGAGGATCATTCCCTAGCCTGGGGAGATAACAGATAGCAAGGGGGTGGGGTCTGGGTCTGAGTGTGGTGGGAAGCTCACTGCATGGATGGGATTTGGGGCAACTGGGGTCTCACAGTCTCCAATGGTATAGCCGTTGAAGCCCTCAAGGCCTGCCGCTTCCAGCTTCTTTGCCAGGTCACAGCGTCCGTAGATCTTGGCCTCCACATTGGCAGCCATCAGGATCACCAGGTTCACCACAATAGTGCTTGAGACCTGCATTATGACAGCCACAAGTCTTCCTAACTTACTCCCCTGCTCCAGACTCACCCTGCAGTGTGCAGAACTAGGGGTTACTGGAACTATGGGCTTTATGAGCAAAGAGCTAGGTGATAGATTCTAGAACACAGAGGCCAGAGAGGGGGTTGGACATCTCATCATCTTCCCCTGTGCCAGCTCTCTTAAAGACACACACAAAGAAAAAAGAAAGATACTGATATATGCACAGAGGTGGAAGGAGACAAGGACAGGGAGAAACCCAGAGATGTCAGAAAGGGATGCAGGGAGAGAGGGGTTTGGGACACCCAAGGGACTGACAGGACCCAAGTGCTAGACCTCACACTCAGCACACATTCCCCTATGTTCCTTAACACTGTCCCACTCTACTCCCATTAATCATGCTCTACCACTTGGTTACCTCCATTTCCCCTCTGCCCCTCATCACCTCCATTTCCCCCACTCCGTTGAGTAGTCAGCTCTAGTCACTACACCATACCTACTACCACCTTGGATTCCTTATGCTCTATAAAATATGATTACTTGGGATGGGGAATACATGTAAATCCATGGCTGATTCATGTCAATGTATGACAAAAACCACTACAATATTGTAGAGTAATTAGCCTCCAACTAATAAAAAAATAAATGGGAAAAAAATTTTTAAAAATATGATTACTGTGCCCTCACCCTCTGCTCCACATTACCTCCATTTACTCATTCTCAGCACCTCCTTCACCTCTCTTCACTTAATGTGCTCTGTTCCACCCTCATTTACTGGAATCTGCCCCACGTTACACCTATTTAATCAGACTCTGCCCCACATTATATATTACATATACATGTTCATTCTACTGCTTTTTCACACCCATCCTCATTCTAGCTTTTATTCCCTTGTCCACTTACACTGCCTTGTATCCATTTATATTCATTCATGCTGGGCCTTGTGTTTCTGTAATTCCGTAACCCTCTACTCACTATAACCCAAGCTCTCTCATATCCTTTCCTTTTTTACCTCCTTTCACTCCTACTCAGACTCTTATTTCCTACTTTAACCTTCACTGCCTGACACCGCATCAAATGACTCCCATCCACTCTCATGTGGCCCATTCTTCAGCTTTATTCATTGACTCTGGGCCTCATTCCCATCTCATTCACTCTCTTTCTGCCCCTTCTTCACTTCTATTCTCTCAAGGGCTGCCCCCATATTACCTGCATTTTCTGGAACTGTATTACTCTCAAACACTAGCCCAAGTTATCCACACATACTCACTCTATGCTTGATCGCCTCTGTTCTTTCTCATTTTTCACTGCCTCTATCTTCACTGCCTCCATTTACTCACATGCTGCCTCTCATTATCTCATTAAAGTCACTCCCCAATGTAACCCCTGTTTCCACTCATCACTCTCATTCTGCTCCTGATTCATGTTGAGTTGCTCCCACTCCATCCCATAGTACCCTTGTTGAGTCACACTCTGTCTCAGATTTACCACTTTTTACTCACATTGGGCCCCATTTCCCCCATTTTACTCACCTTGGGCCAAGTGACCTTCACCCTCTCTCCCTTTGCTGTATAATAGCTAGTTCCTCACCTTCTTCTGCTCTTTACTTCCATCCTCTATCACTCTGCCCATCTTTACCTCCATTCACATACATGCTTCAGCTCATTCACCTGGGCTGATTCTCACTGGGATCCCTGCCCATTACTGGAATGCTACCCTGCATTATCCCAATCTAATCCCAGTCAGTCCAATCTAATTCAATATGCCAGCAAATTTGGAAAACTCAGCAGTGGCCACAGGACTGGAAAAGGTCAGTTTTCATTCCAATCCCAAAGAAAGGCAATCCCAAAGAATGCTCAAACTACCACACAATTGCACTCATCTCACACACTAGCAAAGTAATGCTCAAAATTCTCCAAGCCAGGCTTCAACAATACATGAACTGTGAACTTCCAGATGTTCAAGCTGGTTTTAGAAAAGGCAGAGGAACCAGAGATCAAATTGCCAACATCCGCTGGATCATCGAAAAAGCAAGAGAGTTCCAGAAAAACAACTATTTCTGCTTTATTGACTATGCCAAAGCCTTTGACTGTGTGGATCACAATAAACTGTGGAAAATTCTGAAAGAGATGGGAATACCAGACCATCTGACCTGCCTCTTGAGAAATCTGTATGCAGGTCAGGAAGCAACAGTTAGAACTGGACATGGAACAACAGACTGGTTCCAAATAGGAAAAGGAGTATGTCAAGGCTGTATACTGTCACCCTGATTATTTAACTTATATGCAGAGTACATCATGAGAAACACTGGGCTGGATGAAGTGCAAGCTGGAATCAAGATATGTATGTGTACAAGGTGGTAGAGAAATTATGTTTACAGGCTGGAAGAGGCCAGAATAACATGGGCCCTAAAGGTCCAGATCCTCCTATTTTCCACCTTCTGATGCATTCAGAGAGTTGACAAGTTTTGTATCCAGGAGGTGCAAATCCTTAAGATTCCAAGAGACCTGAGTTACTTCTCTGCTTTCTCTCTTTGCTTTGTCTGTTAGGAAGCTCCATATGTATTCCTGGCAAAAAAAAAAAAAATGTTGCCTTGTTTTTAATGGTTCTGGAATAAGGACCCTCAGATACTTTCTAGAAGTTCTGTGGTATACCAAATAAACAAAGTGTTATTGGCTAGAAGTTAAAGATCTGATCTTGGGAACCTGTGTGACGTCAGGCAAGTTACTTAGTATCTCTGGGACTCAGTTTCCTCACCTGACAAGAGGGAGGACCACAGGATTGTTCACAGAGAATGGGGAGTATCTGAGGCAGGTAGTATGTCCTTCACACAGTTCCTGGCACACAGGAGATACTGAGCTAGGTCTGAGCCTCCATTATCACTTACTGGGCCCGTTGGCAGAAGCCTCCTCACTATTCCCGTTTTCATCCTTGCCCTCTGCAATCTGTTATCCACAAAGCAGCCTGCAGGTCATCTGTTTATTTTTTCCTTCTTATTAGTAAAAGTTTTATACATAGACACGTCTAATTTTATCTTAATCAACAACATCATCATCATCACTTATCTATTAGCACTTGCTATGTGCCAGGGATTGTTCTAAACTATTTACAATTAACAGTTCATTTGTCACCACATTCTTATATGTAAGTGCTGTCATTATCCTCATTTTATAGATGAGGAAATTAAACCCAGAGGAGTTAAGTTCTGCCCTAGGTTACATAGCTGTTTCTATCATTTTATTTGGTTGGTTGGTTCTGTTTTCTTCCCTGCTGTATTCCAATGTCTAGAACACTACCAGGCATACAGGAGGTGCTTAAGTAAATTCCTGCGGAGCTCATATTTTAGTGGTGCAAGACAGGCAGTTAAAAAAAAAGTCAAGTATACATGTATTTTAAAAGTTAATATATAATGCTAGATTGCTTCAGACTGGATTTTTAAAAATCTGACCACCCCTCCCCTTAATGGCATCCCATTATGTCCAGAAGGAAATAAGGAGCTCTGTCCCTGGCAGGGGAGGCCTTAGGGCATCTGCAACCCACTCACTTCTCCCTTGCCCACAATTCCTACATTCCCAACACACTGACATTGTTTCTGTTCCTCCAATATGCCAAACCAGTCCTACTTCAGGCAGGGCCTTTGCAACAGCCTCACCTTCCACCACAAAGCTCTCTGATTCAGATATTTCTGTGGCTGGCTCCTTTGATTAGTGTAACTGTCACCTCCGACAAAAGGAGATCGTCCCTGCCCATCCCGAGAAAACAGCCTCCCAGCCACTACTTAACACATCCCCTTCATCCCCGTGTGTGTTTATGTACTAGGTCGCCGTTTATTTCTTCTTCAGCAGCTTGTTTGTCTGCACACAGTCCTTCAAACGCTAGACTGTAAACTCCCAGCCTTGGCCACTGGATGGAGCCAGTGACTTTTCCCTACTCCCAGCCTTTGTGCACGCAGAACAACTCTGCCACGCATCCCCACTTCCTATTCAATTACACCTGCAAACCTGATGCTGCCCTCCAGGTTCAAGACATCAAATTCCCGCCTGCTAGCGTTTTCCTTAATTGGGCATTTCCCCTCCCGCAATAAGGAAACCCGTCTTTGGAGTCTTAGGAATGACGGCCTCTGTAGATCATAAACACCTGTTCTACACTGCAGCCCTAGATAGGAGGAGAAGCGGTAGGCGCGGCCATCGCGTCAGAGCAGTGACGTCACCGGAGCGGCCATTTTCCTTCTGCGCCTGCGCTGCGGCTCCATTGCTGTCGCGTCCGGCCGGCGGGAGGGGGCCCCATGTTGACTATTGGCGGATGCGGGCTCAAAGGCCCCACTGAGCGTGCGCACACCCGGCTACTGCAGCCCTGTGGGCTGCGGAGCCTGTGTTGGTCCCAAAGCGGAAGTGCTTCTCCGAGGCTAGTTCTCGTAACTGTCTCCTCTGCACCGGGCAGAAAATCTGTTCTCGAGAAAGAGGTTGAGGGGGCGAGTGGTAGGAATGATGGGCTGAGTGATGGGGAGTTCTGGGGAACGAATGAAGCAGGTTTGGGGGGTCACTGACGTGGGAGGTTGTGGGGTGAGTGATGGTGGACCAAGAGGTCAGCGAATGAGGGTTTGTGGGCTCAGTTGTAGACAAAGTTATGGGGCTAGTCAGGGTTGAATGGGGCTTACTAAATATTGACTTTTACACATTTTTAGCACAGTGACCTGCGCTAAGGGTTTATACGCAGCCTCAAGCTTCTGCCTAGGCACCCCCACCTCTCCTGCCTGTATCCCCTTTTCCGAGCCCCCTAGGTAGGGGCCAGTTTTGAATGTTCCAGTTGAAGTGAATCTGCACCCGAGGGCTTCCTTCTGACTCCTGGGCAAGACGGCCCCAGTGAGGTGAGGAGAAGCAAGAAGAGATACCTGAGAGTACTCACCCAGTAAAGGGCCTCGCCCAGAGTTTGGGGCTTGGGAAGGTTGGGCAGGGACTGGTGGTGTGGAGTCTGGGGGGATCTGCCTTAAAACGCATGGGAATAATAATTTTAAAGTTCAGTTTCTTTTGGGGATTTTAAAGTAGGTAACATTTGCATTGTAGATTGATTAGCAATGAGAGGAGAAGAAAATAAAAAGGAACTAATTTTATGCCCCTATATTTATATTGTAATTCTTAGACATTTTTTAGTGTGTAAGAGGTGTATGCATTTTTAAACATTTAACCCATGGGTTCCTGCAGTTTCATAACTTACCTTTTTTTCATTTAGAAGTTACTATGATTCAGCTTAAAAATTTATCGTATAACATTTAAAATACTTGTAATTTAGATACATGAACAGAAAAATAAACAGGTAATAAGTGTACAGTTCCATACAAGATTATTTTTAATAGCTACATAGAATTTAATCCCTTATTATGGATCATAAGTTTGGCATTGTTAAAGTCAGTGCTGAGATGAAGCTATTTAAAGAGTAATTGTGATCCATTATTTATTTCATTAAGGAAAATACCTAGAAATACAATTTCTGAGTCAGTACACAAGTATATCTACAGAAGAAAACTTTTGTTTTTGCATGAGAAAAAGACTCAGGAATACACAAGTGGTTGTTAAAACCACATGGTTTCCCAAACTTCCACAGAGCAGCCACGTGCTCAGCTGTCGTGAGGGGATTTCTAGGCAGATGTTTCTGGGCACTGGAAGCCTGATGCGGTCTCTCATATGCTCTACACTTCTCCACTCTTCTAGCTCAGTCATCACACATCTCTTGTTTTTTCCCAAGAAGAGGAGGGAATGGCCGGACCCCAGGTAAGGATGTTGTCTCTTCCTTTTATTTTACCATGGATGTGTTCAATGATGTAGGAATCTCAAACATAAAATAGATTATTTATAAACAAGTGTTAATATCAGGGAAAATGAGAGACAGCAAAGGCCCAATTAAAATGTAGACACAAGACTTAGGGTGTAACAGACAGTTACGCATTACAATATTAGTTGAGTTGCAAATTTCTCTTTGAGCCTCTGGCAGCCAGAGAAAGTCTGGCTGCATTTACTATTCAAAGAGAACACATCAGGTCCTCGGGGAAGTAAAGGTTTCCTGCAATTGCCTTTCAAGTCATTTCTTTGCTGAATCTTCCTTTGGGTGGTGGAGTTGTCTTCAATCACAGACTAATCTGCATTTCTCTAATGACCAGTGATATTGAATATCTTTATATAGGCTTATTTACTTTTTTGCATATCCTCTTTGGTGAAGCGTCTGATCAAGTCTTCTGCCCATTTTTAAATTGGATTGTTTTTCTCATGATTGAGTTTTGAGAGTTCTTTGTATATTTTGTGTACAAGTCCTTTGTCAGGTACATGGTTTGTAAATATTTTCTCCAAGTGTGTGGCTTGTCTTTTAATCATGTTGTTCATAGAGCAAGAATTTTTAATTTTGAAAATGTCCACTTTATAAGCTATTTCCTTTATGGGTTGTGCTTTTGGTGTTGTTGCAGGAAGGGGGACCCCTTCCAGGGCCCGAAACTGGGCTCTTGTCTAACACTTGGAAATGAATTGTCTGAGGAGACACATGTGCTGACAAAGCAAGAGATTTTATTGGGAAAGGGCACCCGGGTGGAGAGCAGTAGGGTAAGGGAACCCAGGAGAACAGCTCTGCCACATGGCTTGCAGTCTTGGGTTTTATGGTGATGGGATTAGTTTCCAGGTTGTCTTTGGCCAATCATTCTGACTCAGAGTTTCCTTCCTGGTGGTGCATGCCTTGTTCAGCCAAGATGGATGCCAGAGAGAAGGATTCTGGGAGGTGGTCGACATGTGGTGTCTCCTTTTGACCTTTCCTGAACTCTTCTGGTTGGTGGTGGCTTATTAGTTCCGTGTTCCTTACCAGGACCTCCTGTCGTAAAACAACTCATGCAAATGGTTACTATGGTGCCTGGCCAGGGTGGGCGGTTTCAGTCAGTGTGCTTCCCCTAACATTGTCAGGTCTAAGAACTCTTTGCCTCACCCTAATTAAAATTAAAACTCTAGTCTTGTATCTCCTATGTGGAGTTCTTTCCTACTGTGTCACTCCCATAATTTTTCCTTTACTCTCACAAATAACACTTCTGATACTTCTGGTCACCACATGTGTGGCTGTTTCCCCCCACAACAAGCAAATCTCTGTGACACCGGCTGGGTGTCCTACAACTTAATACTGACACTGTCCACCTGGAGAGTGTGTCAGATCCTATAGGTTAAGGGCTCAGTTCCACAAGACTGCCCCACCTCCCAACTTAAGATGCTGGTCAGAAGCCCAGTGCTTATCACCTGTGCTTCTGTACAACTAGCTATTGATCAGAGCTTCCAGTGACCCCCTCTTCGAGTTAGATTCATATGCTAGAGTGGCTCACAGAACTCAGGGAAACATGTTTCCCAGTTTATTAAAGGATATATTAAAGTATACAGATGAACATGCAGATGGAAGAGATATGTAAAGGCAGAATATATGGGGAAGAGCTTCCATACCTTCTCTAGGTCGAGGTGTGTCACTCTCCTAGCACCTCCATGTGTTTACAATTCAGAAGCTCTCTGAATCCAGTCCTTTTGGATTTTTATGCAGACAGGGAAGCCTAGCGTGCTGCAGTCCATGGGGTTGCAAAGAGTTGGACACAACTGAGCAACTGAACTCCTTACATAGGCATGATTGATTAACTCATTGGCCGTTGGCTTTGTTGTTATTTATTTAGCAATTGACTTTTGATTTAACCTCCAGTCCCTCTCCCCATTCCCAAGGTTGGGGGGCGGGAGTAAAACTTCCAGTCCTCTAATCACATGGCTGGTCACCAGCTCCCCCTCCTTAGGTGGGGTCCTAAAGTCATCTCGTTAACACAGCAAGAGACACTTTCATTGCTTTCCTTGCTTGAGATACTCCAAGCCTTTCAGGAGCTCTTTCTGCCAGAATTTGGGAGCTAAGACCAAAAATGGATTTCTTATTATGAATCACAATATCACATTAGATCATGAAGATTTTCTCCTGTAATATTTATAATTTTAGGTTTACTCAAGATTTAGACTCAAGATCCATTTTGTGTTAAAAGGCATAAAGATTAGGTCATGGTTCATAATTTTGCAAATGGATTTCTATTTGTTCTAACCCCCATTTGTTTTTTTTTTTTTTTGTCTTTTTTTTTTTTCTGTGGAAGGGTCCAGGGCTTCTGCTCAGGGACATGGGCTGATTGCTTCTGCGTGGTCCTTATCACAAGAAGTGGTTTATCTTGGTGTACCCCACGGCACACGCGCCCCCACGGCGCACGCGCCCCCACGGCACCCCACAGTGCAGTGGAGAGGCGAGAACGTCCCTTAACAGGGTCTGCTGCATTAGTATCTGCTTTCCTGGTGAAATAGGGAACAGGCAGGCCACCTCTTAGTGCAAGGCCAGGTGAGCATTTCAGTTGCCAGCCCAGACAGAATGGTGGGGGCTTTGAATTTGTCCTTTTCTTTCTTTTTTTTTTAAGATATTTTTATTTTATTTTATTTTTATTAGTTGGAGGCTAATTACTTTACAATATTGTAGTGGGTTTTGTCATACATTGACATGAATCAGCCATGGATTTACATGTATTCCCCATCCCGATCCCCCCTCCCACCTCCCTCTCTACCCAATCCCTCTGAGTCTTCCCAGTGCACCAGGCCCGAGCACTTGTCTCATGCATCCAACCTGGGCTGGTGATCTGTTTCACTATAGATAATATACATGTTTCGATGCTGTTCTCTCGAAACATCCCACCCTCGCCTTCTCCCATAGCGTCCAAAAGTCTGTTCTGTACATCTGTGTCTCTTTTTCTGTTTTGCATATAGTAGCCCCCATTTGTTGAAAGGATCATCTTTTCTCCATTGAATTGATTTTACGGTTTTGTAAAAAATCAGTTGGCCGTATTTGTGGGATCTATCTCCGGACTGTCTTCTGTTCTATTGATCTGTGTATCTAATCCTCTGCCAGTACCACACTGTCTTCATTACTGCAGCTTTATGATAGGTCTTGAAATCAAGTAGTATGATTTCGCCAACTTTATTCTACCTTTTCAACTTTTTTGGCTATTTTTGTGCCTTTGTCTTTATATGTACATTTTAGAATAATCTTGTTTACATGTCTAAAAATGATCTTGCTGGGATTCTGATAGGAGTTGAGTTAAACCTATAGATCAGTTTGGGCAGACTTGATGTCTTTATTATGTTGTGTCTTCCAGTCCATGAACACAGTATTTATTTACCTCTCCATTTATTTATTTATATCTTCATTTACTGACTCTGTCAACATTTTGTAATTTTCAACATACAGATTCTATATATGTGTATCAGTCTGCTCAGGCTGTCATAGAATGCCACAGACTTGGTGGCTTAAACAACAGAAATTTATTTTTTTCACAGTTCTGGAGGCTAGAAGTCCCAGATCAGAGTTGGTTTTGGTGAGGACATTCTTCCTGGCTTATAGCCAGCTGCCTTCTCACTGTCCTCACATGGGCTTTCCTTTGTGCATCTACAGAGTGAGAGGGAGCTGTGGTGTTTCTTCTATTTTTAGGACACAAATCCTGTTGGATCATGTCCCACTCTTATGATGTCATTTAACCTTAATTACCTTCTTAAAGACCCTGTCTCCAAATACAGTCACACTGGGAGTTTGGGCATTCAGCTTAAGAATTTTAGGGGGTGGGCACAGTTCATTCCACAACAATATGGCATGCTTCATTTTTTAAGCCACTGCAAGTGGTTTTGTTTTTAAAAGTTCAGTTTCAGGTATTCATTGCCAGTATATATAAATATGATTGATTTTTGTTTGTTGACCTTTGCTATGGTCTGGATGTTTGTGTGCCCCCAAACTTCACATGTTGGAATCCTAATGCCCAAGGTCAGTGATGGTGTTAGGAGATGGGGCTCCCTCTTCTTTATTTATATCATTAATACAGAATTTTAATTTTTATGGATTTTGACTTTTTCAGTAGATTATAATCTGTTATAATTGTCATTGTTTATTTTGCTGCTCACTTGCCCCTGAGTTATCCAGGGGCTTATCCCTAGCTGGCTTTTGTGTCCTTTTGTCACATCCTGATACTTTTCTGAGCACTACCTTAGTGCCAACGTAATTAAGATTTTCCAGCTTCCATCTTTTACTTTTCCTACCCCAGACCTAGAATCATCTGTTTCTCCAAGCAGCACTGGTTCCTGTTAGTAAATAATTATATATAGAAATCAAAATCTGGGTGGTAGGTGTGCTCATTGCTGTTGGAGCATTATTACTTATAGGTCTTTTCAGTGAACTGTGTCTCTGTATGTCTGTGTATACACACACATACATACATGCATAGCTTGAATTTATGCAATATCCCAGGAATCTTCCTAGACCTCTCTTACTCCATATTTGCATCTCCCTTCACTAACAGTGAGAGGACTGGCTCCTAGCATCAATATATTGATTCATTTTCTTAGTCTTACAATATACAGAAGATAGAATTCCTACACACCTGTGAAAAATCAACCTATTGAGTACAGTACACAAACTGCATGCCTTTTATACTGAGGATGTGTAATCAAAGTACTCTGTTTAGAAGTTACATGAATCAATTTTTCCTTTTGATTTTTTCCTATATAGTGTGGTTATGTTATTTATTTGGTATACAGTTAGGTTCATTTTTTCTGTTTGTATTCCATTTTTATTTTATTTCTTTCCATCTTTGTTGATTTAACTTTATCCTTATTTTATACTATATATAAAATGTTAATATGATTTGAAGACAGAAATATATACAAAGAATTGTCACATCTTCCTGTACCTAATACCCAATTCTCATTCTACCTTGGAGATAACCAGTCTTGTTAGTTTCTGATTTATGCTTATAACATTTCTTTTTAAAAGAAGCAGATAAAGGTATAGTTTAAAAATTTCCCCTTTCAGTTCAGTTCAGTCACTCAGTTGTGTCTGACTCTTTGCGACCCCATGGACTGCAGCACGCCAGGCTTCCCTGTCCATCACCAACTCCCGGAGCTTACTCAAACTCATGTCCATCGAGTCAGTGATGCCATCCAACCATCTCATCTCCCCTTCTCCTCCCGCCTTCTAGCTTTCCCAGCATCAGGGTTTTTTAGTGAGTCAGTTCTTCGCATCAGGTGGCCAGAATATTGGAGTTTCAGCGTCAGCGTCAGTCCTTCCAGGGAACATTTAGGATTGATTTCCTTTAGGATGGACTGTTTGGATCTCCTTGCAGTCCAAGGGACTCTCAAGAGTCTTCTCCAACACCACAGTTCAAAAAAGCATCAATTCTTCGGCGCTCAGCTTTCTTTATAGTCCAACTCTCACATCCATACATGACTACTGGAAAAACCATAGCTTTGACTAGATGGACCTTTGTTGGCAAAGTAATGTCTCTGCTTTTTAATATGCTGTCTAGGTTGATCATAGCTTTTCTTCCAAGGAGCAAGTATCTTTTAATTTCATGGCTGCAGTCACCATCTGCAGTGATTTTGGAGCCCCCCCCCCAAAAAAAAAGTCTGTCACTGTTTCCATTGTTTTCCCATCTGTTTGCCATGAAGTGATGGGACCAGATGCCATGATCTTAGTTTTCTGAATGTTGAGTTTTAAGCCAACTTTTTCACTCTCCTCTTTCACTTTCATCAAGAGGTTCTTCAGTTCTTCTTCACTTTCTGCTATAAGGGTGGTGTCATCTGCATATCTGAAGTTATTGATATTTCTCCTGGCAGTCTTGATTCCAGCTTGTGCTTCATCCAACCTGGCATTTTGCATGATGTACTCATGTGATGATTTCCCCTTTCATATTACTCAAAAAAGTAGTATATTTATAGACTCTTTTGCACTTCACTTTTTCCCCTTAACAATATATCTTGGAAATTGCTCCATGTATGTTTACAAATATTGTCCTCATTCATTTTAATTGAGATATGATTGACATATACATTAGTTTCAGATGTACAACATAATGATTCAATATTTGTGTATATTGCAAAATGATCACCACAGTAAGTCTAGTTAACATCCATCACCACAGTTACTCATTTTTTTCTTATGATGAAAACTTTCAAGATTTACTCTTTTAGCAACTTTAAAATATATGATACAGTATTATTAACTGTAGTCATCATGTTGTGTATTACATCCCCAGGACTTACTTATATATATTTTATAACTGGAAGTTTGTACCTTTTGACCACCTTTACTTATTTTGTCTATCCCCACCCATCGCCACCTGCGTCTTGTAACTACCAATCTGTTTTTTGTGTCTATGAGGGTTCTTTTGTTTGTTTGGATTCCACATACACGTGAGATCATATGGTATTAACTTTCTCTGACTTATTTCACTTAGTATAATGCCCTCAAGATCCATCCATGTTGTCACAAATGGCAAGCACTCCTTTTTTTGTGGCTGAATAACATTCCATTTGTATATGTGTGTCTATCACATTTTCTGTATCCATTCATCCTTCAGTGGACACTTAGGTTCTTTCCATGTCTTGGCTATTGTAAATAATGCTGCTGTGAACATGGAGGTGCATACATCTTCTCCAGTCAGTGTTTTTGTTTCCTTTGAAACAGGAAAGGAATGGCTGGATCATATGATAATTCTATTTTTAATTTTTTGAGGGACCCCCATACTATTTTACATAATGGCTATACCAATTTACATTCTAACAGTGCATGAGGATTCCCTTTTCTCCACATCCTTGCCAACACTTGCTATTTCTTATCTTTTTGATAATAGCCATTCTGACAGGTGTGAGGTGATATCTCATTGTGGTTTTGATTTGCATTTCTCTGATGATTAGTGATGTTGAGCATTTTTTCATGTGCCTGTTGGCCATCTGTATGTTTTCTTTAGAAAAATGTCTCTTCAGATCCTCTGCTTATTTTTGTTTTGATTTAAAAAATATTTATGACTGGGTCTTCATTGCTGCACCCAGGCTTTCTCCAGTTTCGGCCAGTGAGGGCTACTCTCTAGTTGTGATGCATGGGCTTCTCATTGCAGTGACTTCTTCTTGTAGAGCAGGGGCTTTAGAGTAAGGGCTCAGTAATTGAGGTGCATGGGCTTAGTTGCTCCTCAGCATATGGAATCTTCCCAGACCAGAATCAAACACATGTTCCCTGCATTGGCAGGCAGGCTTAACCACTGGACCACCAGGGAAAACTCCCTGCTTATTATTTAATTGTTTTTTTTTTTTGTACTGGGTTTATTTTTGATACTGAGTTGTGAGTTCTTTATATATTTTCAATATTAACCTCTTACAGTTTATATGATTTGCAGATGTTTTTTCCTGTTTGGTAGGTTGTTTTTTTCCTGTTCTTGATGGATTCCTTTGCTGTATGGAAGCGCTTTATTTTTATGTAGTCCTATTTGTTGGATTTTGCTTTTGTTGCCTTTGCTTTTTGGTGTTAATCATTAAACCAATGATTTTTTTATTAACCAAAAAAATCACTGCTGAAACTGATATCAAGGAGCTTACCACCTATGTTTTATTCTAGGAATTTTATGGTTTTGGGTCCCATATTCAAGTCTTTAAACCGTTTTGAGTTAATTTTTGCATGTAGTATAAGATAGTGTTCCAGTTTCATTCTTTTGCATGTAGCTGTCTAATTTTCCCAACAGAATTTATTTTAGAATTTATTGAAGAAGTTATCTTTTCCACATTGTTTATTCTTGGCTCCTTTGTCATAAGTTAATTGACCATATATGCATGGGTTTATTTCTGGGCCTTCTGTTCCATTGATCTATGTGTCTTTTTATGCAAGTATTTTGATTACTATTTGGATTCAATCAAATCAAGCTATTTTGATTACTATAGTTTTGAATACAGTTTATTTGTAACTACAGAGTGTGATGTCTGCAGCTTTGTTTTCTTTCTCAAGATTGCTTAATCTATTCAGGTCTTTTGTGGCTTTTATATGAACTTGAGGATTGTTCCATTTCTGTTTCATTCATTTTTTCAGCTGCATGGTATTCCATTAATGGATGCACCAGTTTGTTCAATCATTCTCCTTTGTACATGTGAATTTTGGTTGTTTCCAGTATTTTGCAATTAAGAATAATGCTGGGGACTTCCCCAGTGATCCAGTGGCTAAGATTCTGCACTTCCAGTGCAGGGGGCCCAGGTTTGATCCCTGGTCAGGGAACTAGATCCCACATGCCACAACTAAGACTCAGCACAGCCAAATAAATAAATAAAATTTTAAAAAGAATAATGCTGAAATGAAATGTATTGTGCATAAGTTGTTTCCTTTTCATTCAGGTATATCTTCTATATAAATTTCTACAGGTGGCATTGCTGATCAAAGGGTAAATACACTTTATTAGATATTGCTAAATTCCCTTCTATATGAGTTATACTGTTTTATATTCCTACCAACAATGTATGATAGTGCCTTGTTTCTCTGTGACTATACCAGTAGAGTATGTTGTCTGGCTTTTAAATTTTTTCCAATCTGCTAGGTAAGAAATGATCTCTATTTAGTTTTAATTGCCATTTCTATTATTATGAGTAAAGTTGAATATAATTTCATATATTTAAGAGATATTTTTATTTCTCTTGTTAATTGTATTACGTTTTTTGCCTGACTTTCTGTCAGGTATTTGTCCTTTTTTTCCCCCCCTTGATTTTCAAGAGTTCTTTATATGTTAAGGATATTAATCTTTATCTGTGATATATGTTATACCAGTCTTTATTTGTGATATATGTTGCAACAAATTTCACCCCTGCTTTGTCCTCGGACTTAGCAAAGTGTTTTTGTTCTGCATTTTTTTCCCATTTATTTTTATAAGTTGGAGGCTAATTACTTTACAATATTGTAGTGGTTTTTGCACTACAAAGTGTTTTTATATTGTATTTTGTGGTTATGTTTATTAATCTTTTATTATATCTGGATTTTTATTCATAGTTAGAAAGTCTTTCCCTGTCCCTGGTGGCTCAGCAGTAAAGAATCCTCCTGCAGTGCAGGAGACTTGTGGAGATGTGGGTTTGATCCCCTGGAGAAGGAAATGGCAACCCACTTCAGTATTCTTGCCTGGAGAATCCCCATGGACAGAGGAGCCTGGCGGGCTACAGTCCATGGGGTCGCAAAGAGTCAGACATCACTGAGTGAGTAAAGCAACAACAACATCCAGGTTATATGGACATTCACCCATGCTTTCTTCTAGTACTTTGATTAGTTGCTTTTTTTTACATTTAGGTCTCTGATCCATTTGGTGTTTATACCTTATGCAATGAGGTGTGGATCCAATCTAGTCTTTAAAATGGCTTTCGAGTTAACTCAGCACCATTAATTAAAAAGTGGGTCTTTCGAACCCTATGCTTTGACAGAATGCCTGTATCAAAATATGTTTTGGTATCTGGTAGAGCTGCTTCCTCCCTGACAGTTTTTCTTTTCCAGAAATTTTCTAGCTATTCTTGCATATTTATTTTTTGATATGATCTTTAGTACTACCTTGTTTAGTACCATTAAGAAGCTTGTGTTTTAAATTGGGATCACATTAAATTTATAAATTAACTTAGGGATAACTGCATCTTTGTGACTTTGTGTCATTCTATCTATCAAGAGTTGGACAACTCTGAAGTTAGAGAAAACTGTCCTGATAAGAGACCACACTCACTTCTGACACCACTTGCAAGTTTGGGGGTCCCCAAGGTCATGCTTAGGTTTGACAGTTCACTGGAGGAAGTCAGAGAACTCACTGAAAGCAGTAATACTCATGGCTATGGCTTGTTACAGGGAGAGGACACACATTGGAACCTACCAAAGAGAGAGGTATATAGGGCAGATCCCCAGAAAGTACCAAACGTGGGGCTTCCATTTTTCTCTCCCCCTGGAGTCAAGATGCATGACTTTGTGTAATTGGTATTGATGTGTGGTAGTACACATGAAATTCTGTCAACCAGAGAAGCTCTTGTGAGCCTCAGTGTTCAGAGTTTTTTTTTTTTTCCATTTATTTTTATTAGTTGGAGGCTAATTACTTTACATCATTACAGTAGTTTTTGTCATACATTGAAATGAATTAGCCATGGATTTACATGTATTCCCCATCCCGGTCCCCCCTCCCACCTCCCTCTCCACCCGATCCCTCTGGGTCTTCCCAGTGCACCAGGCCCGAGCACTTGGCTCATGCACCCAACCTGGGCTGGTGATCTGTTTCACCCTAGATAATATACATGTTTCAATATGGAATTTAGAAAGATGGTAACGATAACCCTATATGCAAAACAGAAAAAGAGACTTAGATGTATAGAACAGACTTGTGGACTCTGGGAGAAGGCGAGGGTGGGATGTTTCAGAGTTTTTAATTAGGGCTTCATTTTATAGGCATGATTGTCCATGTGGCTGCTCTCTCTCTCCAGCCCCTCTGGGAGTGACCCAAAGCCCCCACTCTAAATCATGTGGTTGATCTTTCTGGTGTAGCCAGCCCCAACCCTAAATCACATCATTACATTATCCATGGTGATCCAAGGCCCCTATGCAAAACATACATTCTGTCCTTCCTTCCAGTCCAGTTCATCCCTCTGTCCATCCTTTCTTTACTTCCATTCCAGTTTGGCTTTCCTTCCTTCCTTTCCTTCTTCCTTCCATTCCTACCTTCCATTCTAATCCTTCCTTCATTCCTTCCCTCCTTCCTATCTTATTTATCAATATTTATCTATCTTTTGTTATTTTAAGGAAATTATCATTTATTCTAATCTGTTTTGTTTATCAGGATTGGGTATTGAATTCTGTTTCAATATTTTTGTATTAGCACTTCTTATATTAGTTATATTCATATAAGTTTTTTCTTTAGGTCTGTTTAATGGTGATTTATGTTAATGAATATTCTAATATTGAACTATCATCGTATGGATGGAATCAATCTTAATTGGTCACGATGTATTATTGTCTTAATGTGGATTTATTGTTTGCTTATGCAGCTGATTTTTGAACAAGGTGGGTTTGAACTGTTTGGGTCCATTTACATGTGGATTTTTTCAATAGTGAGTACTACAGTACTACACAGTCCTGTGGACTTGGTTGAATCCACAGATATGGAAGAACCTCTGATTTGGAGGGCCAATATAAGTTATATGGGGATTAACCTTCAGTTTTTCAAGGATCAACTGTATTTTATTTAGAATTTTTGCACTGTTGTTCATAAGGGAGACTAGTCTGCATTTTCCTATTTTGTACAATCTTAAATGAGTTTATGTGTCAATTTTACATTCAATTCATGTAATAATTTGGAAGCTTTTCATTTTTCTATGCTCATGAAGAATTAGAGCAGTTAGTCTTCTCACATCTTTTGTGAGCCTAAGTCCCGTCCTGGGCATGTATGTGGCTTTCTACCTTTTCCTGTATGTGGGTGTTTTTGAATATCCTAACTTCCCACAGAATCTCAGGCCTTAGGCAGTCTGTTGTCTGTCTGGACTGTAATCTTTGGCCCCAGGCATCTCTGGGTTGTTAGTTTGTCTTGCAGTCTTTTAGAGCAATGCCTTCTGCTTTTTGGCCTGAGTTCTGAGTTAGGTGAAACAGAGAGGAGCACCTCACATCAGTCTTTCTGGTTAAGACTCTGAGTTTTCACTGCTGAGGGCCCGGGGTTCAACTCCATGACCTGGAACTAAGATCCTGCACATGCCACATAGTGTGGCCAAAAAAAAAAAATTCACTTTATGTCTATGCAAGGATAGAATATTATCTACATATATACTATTTTTGCAAGACTTTTTCTTAATATTTTCTGTATTTCTAGTGCACACAGTTTATGTTTTTCAAATTGTTGCAAATCTCCAAAAATTTTCCAGCATATTTAATTGAAAAAAAAATCTGCACATAAGTAGACCTATAGTTCAAACCTGTGTTGTTCAAGGGTCAACTATATTTCCCCTTTGTAGTTCACCCCTTGCCACACCCTGGTCCCTGGTTATCATTGGTATATTTTTGGTCTCTATGGTTTTGCTTTTCCCATGTTATAAAAATGAAATCATATAGTATGCTCAGATGGTGAAGAATCTGCCTGCAATGCAGGAGACCTGGGTTCAATCCCCAGGTCAGGAAGATCCCCTGGAGAAGGGAATGGCAACCCACTCCAGTATTCTTGCCTGGAGAATCCCATGGACAGAGGAACCTGGTGGGCTACAGTCCATGGGGTCACAAAGAGTCGGATACTACTGAGTGACTAACACTACTACTACTATATAGTGTATAGCTTTTTGAGTCTGGCTGCTTTCACTTAGTATAATACATTTGAGGTTCACCCATGTTTTTGCATGTATCATTAGTTCTTTCATTTTTATTGTTGAGTTGGATTACATTATATGTATTACAGTTTATTCATTCACAGGTTGAATAACATTTGAGTTATTTACATATTTTGGTGATTACAAATATAGCTGCTTTATAAATGTTCATGTACAGGATTTGGGATTTACATAAGTTTTCATTCCACTTGGGTAAATAAACCTGTGAGTTGGATTGCAGATAGTATGGAAGTATATGCTTAACTTCATAAGAAACTGGAAAACTGTTTTCCAAAGTGTCTGTGCCACTTTGCATTTCTATCTATGATAAATGAGACTTTGTTTATTCCACATCATCACCAGCACTTGTCATTGTCATGTTTTTTCCCATTCTTAATACGTATGTAGTGGTAGCTCATTGTGGTTTTGATTTGGTTTCCTCATGGTTACAGATGTTGAGCATCTTGGTATATGCTTATTTGCCATTTAACTTTGATAAAGTATGTCTCTTGGCTCTTTTTTTAAGTTTTGAGAGTTCTAGTTCTTATGTATTCTCAATACAACTTCTTTGTTGGATGTACAATTTGTAAATATTTTCTCCCATTCCATGGGTTTTTATTCTTTTAACAGTGTCTTGAGTTTTGGTGTCACATCAGAAAAATACTTGGCAAATCTAAGGTTAGAAAGATTTTCTCCTATATTTTATTCTAAAATTTTTTTAGGTTTAGATTTTACATTTAGGTTTGTGATCCATTTTTTTCTCATTTTATTTTATTTTTTTAGTTCTACCACTTTATTGCTACCAACCCATCTCCCTCCACCCTCGTGCACACATGCTCAGTCATGTAACCCCATGGACTGCAGCCCGCCAGGCTCCTCTGTCCATGGACTTTTCCAGGCAAGAATACTGGAGTGGAGTATTGGAGGTTGCCATTTCCTTCTCCATGTGATCCATTTTTGAGTTAATTTTTATGTATGTTGGAGGTATGGTTGAAGTTCTTTTTTTGTCTTTGCATATGGATAGTCAGTTATTCCAATACCATTTGTTGAAATGGGAACTCCAATTTTCCATCGAAGTGTTTTTGCACTTGTCAAAAATAATTTTAAGTATAAAGGTATAAAATACATTTAATTATGACATACATGAAATATGGTTTATAAGTGTACAGCTTGGTGAATTATGACAAAGTGAACACCCTGTGGAGCCACTCCTGGAAACAAGGTCAAGATTAGGACATAATCAGGACCTCCAAAGCCCCCTTCATGCTCTCTTCCAATCAATACCAGCCCCAAAGTTAACCACTCTACTAACTTCTAACAGCATAGATTAGGCCTGCCTGTTCTCTTACTGTATATAAACAGAATCATGTAGTATGTGCTCTTCTGTGTTTGGATTCTTTCGCTCATTAGTACATCTGTGACATTCATCTGTGTTGGATGTGCAGTTGTAGTTCATTCCTTTTCATTACCACATAGTATTCCTTTGAAAGATTGTGCCACAATTTGCCCATTGTATTGCTGAGGGACATTTGGGTTTTTCCTACAACTTAGCATTACAAATAGTCCTCCTGTGAACATCCTCGTACTTGTTTTCTAGAGTACATGTGCCCGATTTTCTCTAAGGTGTGTACCTAGGAGTAGAATTGCTGGGTCATAGTATTTGCAGTCATTGACTTTAGTAAACAATGCAAACTGTTTTCCCAAGCAGTTATACCAGTTTTTACATTCCTGTTAACAGTGTGTGAGAGTTCCCATGTCCACACAGTTTTATGGCATTTTAATCATGTAATTATAATGTTTCTGGTGAGTGCCAAGTGGTGTCTCAATGGGGCTTAAATTTTCATTTACCTGAGTGCTAATAGAGTTAAGTACATTTTCTTATGTTCACAGAACATGTGTCCATATGTTTTTCTTTTTAGTGTTCACATCTCTTGTCTATTTTTCTGTGCTGTTTGTGTTTCTTTTGATTTGTAGGGGTTATTTTATATATTCCAGATAAGAACCCTTTATCACTTATGAAAGCTGAAGATAATCTCCCCATCTATACTTACCTTTTTACTACTGTATCTTTTCTAACAGTACTGTATATTCTTTTTTTTAATTTTTGGTATGCATTTAAAATTTTTTATTTCTTTTTGGCTGTGCTGGGTCTTTGTTGCTACCCACAGGCTTTCTCTAGTTGTCGTGCATGGGCATCTCATTGTGGTGGCTTCTTCTGTTACAGAGCATGGACTCTAGGTATGCAGGCTTCAGTAGTTGTAGCAGGTGGGCTCTGTAGTTGTGATGCACAGGCTTAGTTGCCCTGTGGCATGTGGAATCTTCCTGGACAAGGGATTGAACTATATGGATCTTTGTTGGCAAAGTGATGCCTCTGCTTTTTAATACACTGTCTAGGTTTGTCATAGCTTTTCTTCCAAGGAGCAAGCATCTTTTAATTTTGTGGCTGCAGTCACCATCTGCAGTGATTTTGGAGCCCAAGAAAATAAAATCTGTCACTGTTTCCACTTTTCCCTCCATCTATTTGCCATGAAGTGATGGGACTGGATGCCATGATCTTCATTTTTTGAACACTGAGTTTTAAGCCAGCTTTTTCACTCTTCTCTTTCACCCTCATCAAGAGGCTCTTTTAGTTCCTCTTCTCTTACTGCTGTATTTTTAATCTTGTAACATATATCTTTTCCTTTATGAGTAGTGCTTTTCATGTCTTGTTTTTGATTTTCCCTACCCTAAGCCTATGAAAACATTTTCCTATAGTATTCTCCAGATACTTCATTGTGTTACCTCTCATATTAGATTTACAATTTACCTGTAGCTGATTTTTGTGTATGGTGAGAGTTAGGGGTTAAATGTCATTTTTTTTTAAATGTCATTTTTTTGGTCCACATAGATATCCAGTAACCCATCTATATTTATTTGAAAATATCATCCTCTCCTCACTCTTTTGCAGTTTCAACTTTATTATTTCTCAGGTGTCCCTACACATTTGGATTATCTTTTTAGTTCTACTGGAATATTTGTCTATCCTAATACCACATTGTCTTAAATATTCTATTATTTAGTATAATAGTTTCTCAATTATGACTTGAGACTCCCCCCCCCCCACCAAGTAGGTCAGTAACTTGACAGACATCCTGTATTGTCATTAGCATGAACTGGGAACCCAAACAGAAGTTCCCTTACATTTATCCCATCCTTATCATTCAGTGGTCAGCATTTTCAAATAAAAGAATATACAGTTACAGGGACTCATGACATTTGAGGATGTGGCTGTGGATTTTACCCAGGAGGAGTGGCAGTACCTGAACCCTCCACAGAGGACCCTGTACAAAGATGTGATGCTGGAGACCTACAGCAACCTGGTCTCTGTAGGTAAGAATCGCTTCCTCAGGTAATTTTGCTATTTATGATTACTCTGTCCCACAGAATGCCTTTTCCTTTCTCAAGTTGGAAACTTGTTAGGCCTCTGAACTATAAAAGAGTTTGACATTAAATTCCAGGGATCAGAGTTCCTTTTCCCCCTTTGCTTTCCTGACAAGGTGTTTGGGAACTCAAAACCCAGGTGAATTGGTTTGACTACCATTGTGTCAAGTGATACATCCCTTGTACTGCCCCACACTCCACCTTCCTTTTTCTCAGAATCTCTGAAGACCAAGGAGGTATTGCTCTCATTTCTCATTAGCAGGGCATCATGTTACCAAACCAGATCTCATCCTCAAATTGGAGGTGGAAGAGCAATGCCTGCCAGAAGGAAAAATCCCAGTTTGGAGCTTTCCAGGTAAGTGGCATTGACCCAGGCTATGGGGGCAGGAGATCCCAGCTTGTCAGTCAGGGGTGAGGGCCTGTGAAATGACTTTCAGGAATATCTCAGGGATGGTTTATGGAGGACAGGGATATCAACACCTAAGACTAACACCTTCTCCCCTGTTCTACACTCACCAGGCCACTCTCCGTAAGTTGGTGCTCACCCATAAGTTTCTGCACAGTCCCATTTCCCTGTGCAGGGAATAAGACACAGGTGTCTTATAAGTGCCAGCCCCCTGGCCCCAAGGCCTGCCTCTTCTGTTGTTCTCATTTCCCACTGCTCATCAGAAGCCAGGCCCACATTAGCCACAGGCCTAGGCACTAGTGGTCTAATTCTGGATTGGATTACCTGATTCTATCCAGTTTAGATATTCCTATCAGAGTTGGTCTCCTAAAGCATCTTGATTCTCTTTAAAAATATCTTTATTAAGATATAATACACATACAATATAATTCATGCTTTTGAAGTGAAACTCAAAAACTCAGTGATTTCTAGTATATTCACAGAATACTCTTTCTAACCCCGCTATCTACTTCTAGAACATTATTATCACCCCTAAAAGAAACTTCTGTCCCTTATCAGTCACTCTCCATCCCCCAGCCTCCATCCGCTGGCAAGCACTAATCTACTTTCTATCTCTAGTTTTGCCTATTCTGGACATTTCATATAAATAGAACCATACAAAATGTGGAATTTTATGTCCAGTTTCTTTCATTTGTATGTTTCAAGGTTCATTCATATTGTAGTATGTGTCATCCCTTTTTATGGTGGAATGATATTTCATTGTATGGATATTCCACATTTTGTTTATCCATTCATCTGTTGATGGGCATTTAGGTTATTTTCACTTTTTCTGTATTAAATATAATGCTGTTATGAATATTCATGCAGAAGTTTTGAAATGTACATTTTCATTTTTTGTGAGTACATACATAGTGGAATTGTTAGACTATGTGATAACTGTTCAACATTTTGTGGAACTGCCAAACTCTGAACATCCTGTTCCTCAAAAATTTTTTACCCAGTGGTTTTAATGTTCATTGATGATTCTTCCCTGAATCAATTACAGTAAGTCCCCTACATATGAACAGGTTCCATTCTGAGAGTGCATTTGTAAGTCCAATTTGTTCATAAGTCCAACAAAGTTAGCCTAGGTACCCAACTAACACAATCAGCTATATGGTACTACACTGACTTATGTGAGTGGACGTGTGAACGCACATTTGCATCTTTTGTTGTTTTTTTTTTTTTCATTTGCATCTTTTGAAAGTTTGAAACTTGAAGGTTCATATGTAGGGCACTTACTGTATTACTAAGATGGTTGGAAAAACTATGCATTTTCTATTTTTTCTATCATTCGTTCTACATTTGTAAGTTGGCACTTTTAAGGACTTTTCCTTCTTTGTTGACTAGCTGGAATACTTCCATAAAGAGGGATTGTCCTCCATCTGTTAACAGCTGACCCTTGAACAACATGGGTTTGAAGCATGCAGGTCCACTTTTATGCCTTTTTCAATGTTAATAGTAGCGTGCTAGACAATCTGTGGTTGATTGAATCCACAGATATGGGACCACAGACGTGGAGGAGGAGCTGCCTATATGGAAGGCCAATAAGTTAGAGTTGAATTTTTAACTGTGCAGAGGGTCAGTGCCCCTAACCCCTGTGTTGTTCAAGGGTCAACTGTATTTGATTATATATGAGTTACATATATTTTTCTATTTATTTACCAGTTTTCAAAATGAGTTGGTTTTGTTGCATCATTCAAAGGTGCCTAATATGTCTTTTTTGAGTATTGTTTATGGACTTATGGATTTAAACACTTTTATGTTTTGATCCATTGCCTTATCCTTATTATAAATCAAACTGCTCCATCTCTGGCCAGTGGATTCTCCTTTAAGTTGGGTCCCGAGTCTTTGGTAGTTTTCTTTTGTTACAAGATATTCCAGGCTCATATTATGTATTTCCTGTACCTGCCCTGAAATCAGCCATTTCTCCAAGGAGCTTTGGTTCTTTTTAGTGGTAATGTTTCGTGACCACAGTTTGGATGGTAGGGAATTGTTTTCCAGGCTTTTTAAAAAATTGACATAGCTAGGAACTATGTAAAAGATCTTTTAAGAGAAAATGCATCATGTATTCAAATGTATATTTCCAAATCAAATTCTGGGCTTAAAATATTTTAATTTATTAATTTTACATCTGATGGTAGTATTGTTAGTATTATTCTGAGACTGCAGAATGTGTACAGTGGGTTGATTCAATTGACTTAATCATGTTGGTGCCATTGAGAATCAAGAATTTTTAGCATGGTTGTTAGGAAATACAGAATGAGTTGATACTTATTACTATTAGGTAATCCTTTTATTTTCAGTTTTGCTTTATGTTTATATAAAATATTTGTAAAATATTTACTTGATTCCAAAATCAAATCTAGAAAACAATGTATATTCTAAGAAGTCCAGCTTCTTTCCCTTTCCATCCTACTCTTTCCTTTCCTTACCCATAGGTAACCATTTATTAATATTTAAAAGTTTATCCTACTGTTTTTTACAGTATGAGCCTATATTATTTTAAATATATACTTAATACTTATTTCCTCCATGGAAAAATGGTAGTCTACTGTGTATATTTTTATTCATCTTTTTTTCATTTAATTCAAGAACATGTTAAATATCCTGAGACAGCCCTTATTTCTTTTTATAGTATAATGATTCTTAATCATAATAGTAGTAGCTGTTATTATAGTAGTAGTTGTTCTAGTAAACATTTGAAGTGCTATACATGCCCTATTATAATTAATTTAATCCTATAGACATACATTTTGGTGGATACTGTTACAATTCCTGTTTTCCAGATGCGAAAGTAAGATATAAATAGATTAGCTAATATGCCTGAGGCCAAAGAACATGTAAAAGTCTGATCCAGGATTTGATCCTGGGCTAGAGAACTTACAGCCCTCACCACATAAACTTTTCTTTATGATGTTCATGCCAAGTTAAGAACTAGTGCTTTACTATAGAAAGAAAGGAAGTCACAGGAAGAGAAGCCACAGCTGCATGATCCATTTTAAAATCCAGTATTAATCTGAAATGTTGCTGTTAAATCTAAGTGGTAGTATGAGTAGTTACTGTACTCTTCTTTCAACTCTTCTGTATGTTTGAAATTTTTCGTATAAAATTTTAGGAATAGGTGAGAAGAAAATTAAACTCCAAAAAATAAAAATTCAATATATGTGCAAAAAGTATTTACTGACCAAGATACCATTGATTTTAAAACACACCACTGAGAAAGAAAATTTGCCACCAGTTAATGACATGTCATTGATTGTAAGGTGAATCTGGATTCAGTGGTATTAAAATGTGGAGTAATATGCATCTTGTAATTGATGATATATTAAAGGCAAGGCTTTGTGCTTTTAACTGTCTAAATGAGTGGTACAGATAACTGACTACTTTAGAAGTTAATGAAAGTTATATAAGAAGATCAGAGTAAGCTTTTTTTGAAAAGACTGAACTGCTTTTCAAAGTTACCTAGATTATGAATATAGCAAAACATGAAGGACTGGGCTATGTGGGTGATGAAACATGAGGAAGGATTTGAATTAATAATAGATGTAGTTTTTAGTGGAAATAGTATAGGCAAAAGTAGAAGTTGGTATTGAATAACTGTGAATGCAAACTTGGATGAATGCAAAGATCATTAGGATGAATGCAAAAATCCAAATTCAGCAAAGATCATTAGGTTTCTTTGTTTTTGTAAGGATAATTATTCTGGATCTTTCTCTCATTTATTGAAAGTGTAGATTTCAGGATTGTTGGAAGATTTGAGTCCATGAGTTGCAGTGTTGCATTTCTATCTAGGTGGAAGTAGTATATCAGAAATAGTTAAAAGAGTTCATATGATAAATGAAGATAAAAAGGGTGATAAGGTCCCCAGAGTGATATAAAAGTAGAAGTAAGAAAGACTGAAGTGTTAGGATAAGATTGTTCTTGGTAACAAAAAGGCTAGCAAGTGGGAGTTAGTAAAATAATAGGATTTGATGGTCAAGATTCTCTCTCCAGGAACTCTGTTAAAATGACATATCAGTATCAGCTTTCATATGGCAAAACATTTCTAAAGAAGGTCCATTCCATAATGTCAAAATTTAAAGGTGGTTTATTGTACTTCTTTCTAGAAGAAGCCTGCCAGGTTGATGAACAGATTGAGAGACAGCATCAGGATGACCAAGATAAATATCTGATGCAAGTTGGATTCCCTGACAAGAAAACAATTACTAGTAAGAGTGGCCTTGACTATAATGAACTTGGAAACATACTTTATCTGAGTACAAACCTTTTTGCTTCAATACAAAGGCCCCATAAATATGAATCATTTGGATATAATATGATAGATAATTTAGACTTATATAGTAGAAGTTCTGTGGGAAAGAAACATGATAATGGATGTGCAAAATTATTCTTCCATACTGAATATGAGAAAACAACTCCCAGAGTGAAACCTTATGGATATAAAGAGTGTGGGAAGACCCTCAGGCAAAAGAAGGGTCTTAGTCTACATCAGAGAATTAAAAATGGAGAGAAACCCTTTGAATGTACTGCATGTAGGAAAACTTTCAGCAAGAAGTCACACCTCATTGTACATTGGAGAACTCATACAGGAGAGAAACCCTTTGGATGTACAGAATGTGGAAAAGCTTTTAGCCAAAAATCTCAGCTCATTATACACCTGAGAACTCATACAGGAGAGCGACCCTTTGAGTGTCCAGAATGTGGAAAAGCTTTCAGAGAAAAATCTACTGTCATTATACATTACAGGACTCATACAGGAGAGAAACCTTATGAATGTAATGAATGTGGGAAAGCCTTCACTCAGAAGTCAAACCTCATTGTCCATCAGAAAACCCACACAGGAGAAAAAACTTATGAATGCACCAAATGTGGGGAATCTTTCATACAGAAGCTTGATCTAATTATACATCATAGTACTCATACAGGAAAGAAACCCCATGAATGTAATGAGTGTAAGAAAACTTTCAGTGACAAGTCAACTCTCATTATACATCAGCGAACTCATACGGGAGAGAAACCTCATAAATGTATGGAATGTGGGAAGTCTTTCAATGAGAAGTCAACCCTCATTGTGCATCAGCGAACTCATACAGGGGAGAAACCCTATGAATGTGATGTGTGTGGGAAAACCTTCACCCAAAAGTCAAACCTTGGTGTACATCAAAGAACTCATTCAGGAGAGAAACCCTTTGAATGTAATGAATGTGAGAAAGCATTCTCTCAGAAATCCTATCTCATGCTACACCAGAGAGGTCATACAGGAGAGAAGCCCTATGAATGCAATGAATGTGAAAAAGCATTTTCCCAGAAATCTTATCTCATTATACATCAAAGAACACATACAGAAGAAAAACCCTATAAATGCAATGAATGTGGCAAAGCCTTCAGAGAAAAGTCAAAGCTCATTATACATCAGCGAATTCATACAGGAGAAAAACCCTATGAATGTCCTGTATGTTGGAAAGCTTTCAGCCAGAAGTCTCAGCTCATAATACATCAGCGAACACACACAGGAGAGAAACCCTATGCATGCACTGAGTGTGGCAAAGCCTTCAGAGAAAAATCAACATTTACTGTTCATCAGAGAACTCATACTGGAGAGAAACCCTATAAGTGTACAGAATGTGGGAAAGCCTTTACTCAAAAATCAAATCTTATTGTACATCAGAGAACTCATACAGGAAAGAAAGCCCATGGGAAAGGCCATTCTTGGAAGTCCAAGCTCATTGCACATTAGAGAATTGATGGCGCAGTTGTGTTCACTGAAGGACATTTTTGCCAGTTTAATTAAACATTTAAAAAGTATATTCTGACTTCTGGTTTAAATATATAGAGAGTAAAGTTAGCCTTTTTTTTTTCTTTTCATCTCAGTCTTCACCCAGAAGCTACAAGGAGAAAAGGAAGGACTTTGTATCTGACAAAATTAGGAAATAGCTGAAAACAGATGAGAGGGCTGTCAGAGGCAGAGGAAATCAAGCACCAGTGCAAGGAGATTTCAAAGGCTAGAGAGGAGTGGTCAAGGCTGCAGATGTGAGATAGCACTAGTAAGGACTCTTAGCCAAGTTTTAGGCTATACCCTGGGTGCCAGACCATATAGATACATAACAGTGGTAACAGAGTATGGGCAGGTGGGACGTTTCCTCGACCCATATGGAAGTCTCAGGAGAGACAGGCAGGGGCCTCAACAAGGAAGTGCTCAGACAAGCCATATTTGCAGAAAGTAGTCTATACTTGTGAGAGGAGCAGTTGGTAGGGGTTGGGGAAAGAGAAGGGAGTGTTCTTGTGAAGAACCCAACAGCTGCCCCTATTTACTGACTCTGGAGAAGTCTGAAAGAACTACCAAATGGAAAAAAAATCCAGTTGGAAAGCTCTGATCTGCCTAGAACATGGCCCCATTTCTTCCCCTACATGAACTTCCAGCAAACAGCAAGTCCAGGAAAACTTAACTCAAGGAGGAATGTTTCCAAAGAATCAAAACCAAAAACACACATGGCTTTTGAGCCAGCAGTTCCAATTCTAAGACTGTATATACTCTTGAATGTACCAAAAGATGGACATACAGAGGTATTCAGTGATGTACTGTTTGTGAAAACAAAAGGTTGGAAGCTTTCCACATGGCTCCTGAAATCCTGGAATGTTCATACAGCAACCTTTCAGGTAGGCAAAAAAAGAATATATAAAGAAAACTTGGACACCAACATACATTATTGGGTGAGAAAAGCAAGGTGCAGGATAGTGAGAATACTATGCTGCCATTTGTATATAAAAAGGAGAATAAATGGTAAATACATAATTGAGTGTATATGCATAAACTATCTCTGGAAAGATACACAAGAAGCTGGGAACCCTGATTACCTCTGGGAAAGGGATGGGGAAGTGGGTGGCTGGAGGGAAAGAACTGGGAGTGAGATAACTTTTGAAAATTGTACTATGTGGATGTACTACCTTCTCAAAAAATAACTTTTAAACAACACGTTTTGTTCTGTTACTGTTCAAAGGAAGTCAGATTCCAGATACAGAGGATTTCATAACATTTAAATATAGATATTCTTAAGGTGGAGCTTAGGGCTTCCCAGGTGGCTCAGTGGTAAAGAATCTGCCTGTCAATGCAGGAGATACAGGTTTGATCCCTGGGTTGGGAAGGATCCCCTGGAGTAGGAAATGGCAACCCACTCCAGTATTCTTGCCTGGAAATTCCCATGGACAGAGGAGGAGGGAGGGGTGGTCAGGTCTTGCCACTTCAGGTTGATTTTTTACTCCTGCTTCCTGGAGCCCAATCTGATGTGATGGGCCATGTAGGTAATCAGAGGTGAGTGAGGCAGGGACCTAGAGGCAAAGGAGTGGGGATGAACAGCAGAATGTGGATAAATGGAATGGAGTTAGGGGAGAGACAATGAAGAGCTGAGTATGGGAATGGGTCAATGAGGGACAGTGGGGGTGAATAGGAAAGGGCAGAGAGAAATGGAAGTATCCAATAGCGTGAGTTCCTGGAGAACAAACAGTTGAATGTAAGCAATGCCAAGGAGAATGGGAGTGAGTAGTTTGAGCAGACAGGGTGGATATTGGAAATGTGGACCAAGTGGAGTAAATTGGAAACAATATGAAGCACAGTGGGAATGACAGTGGTGAATGGGGCAGAGTGAAAAGCAGTCAGGCTCATGGCAAAATGGGGCAGAGTGTTTAGTAAGCGCATAGAGGAAGAGTGTGGGTGGGCAACGTGTGGCAGACCGCCAGACCAGGCGAGTGCCAGGTGCTATGTGTGGTGAGTGAGGGGGATCTGTGGAGTTGAGCTGTAGGGTCTCAGTCTCAGTGATGCAGAAGTGTTGATGAGAACTGAGGGGAAGAAGTGGGAGGTGGTCTCAGGAGCTTCCCCAGGTCCCCCATTGATGACCACAGGTATATGGGATGGGAGCAGCCTATGATCAGGACACACAGCTCAACAAAGAGTTCCTCCATGTCAACAACATGCAGAGAGGGCAAGGCCCTCTGACAAGTATATCCCTGACACATCCCCTAAATCGACTTGATATTCACATTCCTATATTTCAGTAACTCTTGTTTCTTCCATAGTAGATTTCATTTATTCTCTTTAATGCATCCTACAAGCTATTAACTTACTTGCTGACTATATTTAACACATCTTAGGAATTCTGCCTGTGTCTCAAAAGCTGCTTGCTTACTCATCACCTGTACTTCACACATCTGCTCATTAGGAGCTTCCTCCATCATACTTGTTTTCTTGTCCTTCAGAAGTGATGAAGCAATAGAGACCATCAAATTCTTGGAGAAGATTAATTGAGAAACCCTGGACTGATCAAGGGAGGAAAAAAAAGGAAAACACAAATTTTCAAATCAGAATGATATAGTGGCTATCACTACAGATTTAATTAATATAAACGTCAAGGAATTATGAAAAATCTCTGACAGTAAAGTTGATAATTTAATGTAATTAATAAAGGAGAAAAATATAATGACCACTATAGATCTAGAGAAAGGATCTCATAACACTCAACACCCTTTCCAAATATAAATTAACAAACTAGGACTAGAGAGAACTTCCTTAAGTTTGATAAGGGCTGCATTAAAAGAAACTGCAAAGACTTAATGGTGATATGGTAAAAACTTGTCTTGAGACAAGATATCTGCTATGCCCACTCCTATTCAACAATGTAGTGGAGGCCTTAGGCAGTGAAATAAAGCAAGAAAAAGGAGTAATGGCTGGAAGGGAATAAATAAAACTCAGTGTCTGCAGATGACATGTACACACAGAAAATCCCAAAGGACCTACAGATATGTTCTGAATAAGTGAATTTATCAAACTTGCTAATATAAGCTGAAATTACAGAAAGTGTTTATCTTTGTATTGGCAGCAAACAACTAGAAAACTGACACTACAGTTTCAATTTTGGGGAACAGAGAGAAGCAACGGGGCCATATAATGGAAGTCCTTGAAAGTTTAAATTTGGATAGGGTGGAATCTGACTAAAACACAGGGAGAAAACACCTTGAGGTTTCTCACAAGGGTGAGAGAAGTAGAAGAAATGAAGATCACAAAGGTAAGGACAGCTCTTTAAGTGTCCGTGTAAGGAAAGGAATTGATGACAACTGGAGAGAGGGAAAGTGAAAAGGCCAGGGAAGGGGAGAATGATCGGGAAAAGTTCCTTTCAGCTGGAGGAGGCAGGGATAACATCCTGAGGACACGGCAGGCAGGCAGTGTTCTTTTTTCTTTTTATATGTTGATTTTATGTTATTTTTAAAATTTTGGTTGCACTGGGTCTTTGTTGCAGCACATGTGCTCCAACTATGCCCTCCATAGTTGTGGCATGAAGGCTTAGTTGCCCCACAGCATGTGAGATCTTAATTCCCCAACCAGGGATTGAACCTGCAGTCCCTGCATTGGAAGATGGACTCTTAGTCACTGGACCACTAGGGAAGTCCCAGGGTTCTTTCTCAAAGTTAAGCAAACAGTAGGGGAAGATGCATAGAGAGGCCGTTTAATCTAAGGAACTCCTATCTATGTCCTTTGAGGAATACTGTTGGCATGTCTGTGGCATGTCAAAGGAACCTCTTCCTCACTAGCTAGAATCTTCCATCCACCATCCGTTATCCCCAATCTTTCTAGTTCTCATTCACCTGTGCAGTTTTAGATTTTTCTCTGTGTTCTTCTTTCCCAAACATGAAGATTAAGTCTGGTTTGGTAACTTGATACCTTGATAGGAGGACATGATTCAGGATTTAAGGTACCTGCTTGGGCTTGGGGCCCTCTGAAGACTGAGCTGCTCAATTTTATCTTGGCAAAGGCTGCCCATTTCCCTTGAAAGGTGAGAAAACAAATTCCTACTCCAGGGTCTAAAAGGGATGAGAACATTTCACTCCTGAATATATTCAGCACTTCAGGGGTAAGAAGATCCCACATATCTTTTCCTCATCACCCAAGGATGATGTTTCTTCACAAACCAGCCCCTGTACACAGAGGGTGGCTAGGGGAAGTGTTGGGTATCTTGGCAGGGGTCCCCAGTCTGGCATATAGGGCTACAGGCCCTACTGGTTGGTCATTCAAATTTACTGAAGCCTGGGGCGGTACTTCGTTCTACGCAGCCAAAGTGGTTTTACCTTTGGTTAGCAATTTAATCTGCTGCTTTAACACTGCATGCTTTCTACCAGCCCTGTTATAGAGGAGATGAAATCTCCATTCAGTGTCATGATCTTTTGCCCAGTCTTTCACATTGTGACCTTTGAAATGAGACACCTGATCACTGTCTAGTCAATGATGACATCTACTTGGTACTCAGTTTCTCTAATTCCTTAATGGTGGCAGCCTGGTTTGTGCAGTGACAGGAAAGCTTGGGTTAGGCCAGACGCAGTGTCCACAAAAACCAAGGCATTTTTAGAACCCTTGCTCAGAGGGAGGGAGTCAATATTATCAACTTGCCAATCCTTCACCACTTGGGAACTCCAGTGGATGGCCCCAGACCCCTTTGACAGCTGCCTTGGACATTGCGTATAACACACAGGACATGCTGTTACTGCATTAACCAAGTCACTGCATTTCAAGGGCAATCCAGCATCTTTGGCAATATGCCATTCCACCTGGATGCTATGGTAATGGCTTTTCCTGTGCACTCAATCAGTTGTATCTACTGAAGTGTCAGTTACTAGGTCACATACCTGAGCTAGGGCATCAGCTTCCTGATTGCCAAGGAGTGTCAGTGCCTTGCGAGCTGTGATCTGGAAGGCAGTAAGGATGGACTCAGGCTCTTGCAGGTGAGCCCAAATGTCTTAACATATACTGACTCCACAAGGGCTTATTCATGATTGTCTACCCCTCAGCTTTCCATTGTGCAAGTCATAGAGTCAACCACTTTAGAACAGCCCAATTGTCAATGCAAAGGACTAACAGCCAGGCATCATGAATGATCACCAGATGAACTGCTCTGAGTTCAGCCCACTGAACACTTCCCAAGGAGCATATGATTTAGTCAGTCTGGGGCAAGGCCAAGGAATCTGTTTTTACTATACTCAACTGTATTGCCCTCATGTCACCAGCAAATTAAACCAATATCATGTGTGTTAATATCCACTTAATGACACCAATCATAAAATAGATAACCAATGGGAATTTGCTGTATGACTCAGGGAACTCAAACAGGGGCTCTGTGACAATCTAGAAGGGTGGGATGGGGAGGGAGATGGGAGGGAGGTTTGGGAGGGAGGGTGACATGGGTGTACCTATGGCTGATTCTTGTTTGACAGAAAACAAAATTCTGTAAAGCAATTATCCTTCAATTAAAAAAATTAAAAAGTATAATTCATGTCTCTTTTTGAAAAAAAATTTTTTTTCCTTTGGAAAAAAATCCTATTTCTTGCTGGGCAACTGTATACTGTATTCCTGTATTCCCTGTATTTCCTGCTGGGCAACTGTATTCCAGGCATCAGCTGGAATTTCCCCCACTCCCACTTATAAGCTGCAGGGGTTACCACAGGAATAGGGATGAGGGCTTCTGGAAGATCTACATACTCTATGTGGCCTAATAGCACCTGCAATTTTTTGCTGTGAATAGGCATGCCACTTAGTCGAAGTGGGGGTGTTAAGCCATGACAGAGGTGGGTCAATGGAACATAGTCTCAATCCACTCCTGGATAAAAGTTTTTCTCATGATGCTGTTCCTTTGTAAGAGGCTCTACCTGGAGAAGCGCTGTGCATGCTGCTAGGAGCTGTTGTTCTATGGGGGTATGTTGGGTTTCTGCCCCCTTCCAGAGCTGGAAGCAGAATCCTAGGGGTACTCTCTCTTTTTGTTGTCTCTGCCATGGTGCCCAACCCATCCTTTCCAGAGCCCCAGACACATCTAATTCAAATGGTAGCCCTGTTTGGGAGATGCCTCAAGCTTTAATCTGCTTCACTAATATTTTTGCCTTTTAAAGGCAGTTTGCTGCTCTGATCCCCAGTTCCACGTGGACTTGCCTCCACAGATCATGCTAGCCACCACTCTCCATCACTGAAAATGAGCTTTCCACAGAGTCCCTCTTATACTAACCACTCTAGGATCACTGGTTTGGAGGGCAGTAGAAACAGTATACATTTGGGACATCACGTAACAATGAAAAGGCCAGAGAGAGCTATGTCCACACAAATTAAATTAGTCATCCAAGAACTGGAACTCTCAACTGAATCTTACCATAGTTTGGGAGCCATGGTGTTAGATAACCACATAGCCCTAAATTACTTATTGGTTGCTTGTCTGGGGATGAGGGTGGGGTCCTGCATACTTGCCAATACATCTCTCTGCATGTGAGTAGATAACACCAAGTTTTACTGAAAGTCAGGGATATACACCATAGAGGTCATAATATCACTCTACTGATTAAACAGATTGAACAAATCAAACTCTTCTTTCCTGATCCATTCTCCTGGGTTTCCCTACTAAATTGGCAGACTGGCAGTGAAGGGACTTTGAAATCTCAGTTTGTGTCTTGATAGAATTCTGGGTCTTGAGGATGCTTTGCACTGACTCCAAACTCATGTGTTAAGAAATAACATACAGGGGCTTTCCTGGTGGTTGAGAACCCACCTGCCAATGCAGAGGACACTGGTTCAATCCCTGGTCTGGGAAGTTCCCACATGCCGAAGAGCAACCAAAGTCCCATGCACCACAACTACTCAACTAGTTCTAGGGCCCATGAATCACAGTTACTGAGCCCCTGTCCTGCAACTACTGAAGCCCACATGCCTAGAGCCTGTGTTCTACAACAAGAGAAGCCACTGCAATGAGCAGCCTGTGTACTGCAACAAAGACCCAGCACAACCATAAATAAATAAATCTTAAAAAAAACTAACACACAACTCAGGTTGCAAAACAACATGGGACCAGGGGACGAACTGTTACATAAATGAGACAAAGATGGCCCCAGTATACTAGCCCTATATTGTTTATTTTTTTCACAGCAAGCCAATACCCTTAGCTGAAAAGTTGCTGGTGCCAAACTCAAATTTCTACACATGCCTTTGTTTTAAATAGAGCTCCAATAAGCAGACTTTTAGCCATTTAGAGCCTGCTTGCTTTGTATACTCCTCAAAATTACAGGCAACATTTGCTAGCCGTTTGAAAAGAGAAATCCTAGGTTTATAAAAGATCCCAAACCACTTGTGCTCATTAGGGTGCTTACCCAGAGACTTTCTACCTTGACATATAAGTCCCCTCTTAGATACCCCTCACACTGGAGTTTCCTTGTCCTTCTCCCCTTCTGAGTGGCGTGGTTCCTGGAAGGTCTTCAGCTATAAGGACATCCTCTTGCCAGTATCCTTTCAAAGCATTATTTTAAAGCTGTTGCGTGCTATTACCACTTTCTGGCCAGATCTTTCCCCTTGACCAGACCTGAAAACTCTTAAACTTTATATTTTGTTCTGAGGCATAGCCAATTAACAAACAATGTTGTGATAGTTTTAGGTGAACAGCAAAGGGACTCAGCCATACATAAACATGTATCCATTCTCCCCTGAACTCCCCTCCCATCCAGGCTGCCACATAACATTGAGCAGAGTTCCATGTAGGTCCTTGTTGGTTATCCATTTTAAATATAGCAGTGTGTACATGTCCATCCCAAACTCCCTAACTATCGTTTCTGCTTGACCCCCCCTCCCCTGGCAACCATAAGTGGTTTTCTAAGTCTGTGAGTCTGTTTCTGTTTGTAAATAAGTTCATTTGTATCATTTCCTTTTTAGATTCCATATATAAGGGATGTCATATGATATTTCTCCTTCTCTGTCTGATTTCACTCAGTATGACAGTCTCTGGGTCCATCCATGTTGCTGCAAATGACATTATTTCATTCTTTTTAATGGCTGAAGTAATATTCCATTGTATATATGTACCACATCTTTATCCATTCCTCTGTCAATGGACATTTAGGTTGCTTCCATGTCTTGGCTATTGTAAACAGTGCTGCAATGAACACTGGGGTGCATGTATCCTTTCAGATCATGTTTTTCTCCAGATATATGCCCAGGAGTGGGATTGCAGGGTCATATGGTAGCTCTATTTTTAGTTTTTTTTTTTTTCCTTTATTTTTATTAGTTGGAAGCTAATTACTTTACAATATTGACTGGAGCCCATTATACAGAGTGAAGTAAGCCAGAAAGAAAAACACCAATACAGTATACTAACGCATATATATGGAATTTATTTTTAGTTTTTAAGGAACTGCCACACTGTTTTCCATAGTGGCTTGTACCAATTTACATTCCCACCAACAGTGTAGGATGGTTCCCTTCTCTCCACACCCTCTCCAGCATTTATTGTTTGTGGATTTTTTGATGATAGCCATTTTGACTGGTGTGAGGTGATATCTCATTGTAGTTTTGATTTGCATTTCTCTAATAATTAGCAATGTTGAACATCTTTTCATGTGCCTCTTGGCCATCTGTGTCTTCTTTGGAGAAATGTCTATTTAGGTCTTCTGCCCATTTTTTGATTGGGTTGTTTTGATGCTGTTAAGCATCATGTGCTGTTTGTAAATTTTGTCAGTCAGATATTTGCAAATATTTACTCCTGGTCTGCAGATAGTCTTTGTTTATTATTTCTTTTCCTCTGCAAAAGCTTTTGAGTTTAAGTAGGTCCCATTTGTTTATTTTTGCTTTTATTTGTTTATTCTGGGAGATGGATTAAAAAGATATTGCTGTGATTTATGTCAGAGAGTATTCTGCCTATGTTTTCCTCTAAGAGTTTTATAGCGTCAAAAAGAGACATGACTATTAATGCAACATGTGATCCCAGATTGGATCCAGGACCAGAATTGGTGAAAACAAATGAGATAATATATGATACTGATGTTAAATTTCCTGATTTAAAGTAACTACTGCATTGTATTCATGGTTGTTATGGACTGACTATTTATGTCCCTCAACAAATTCATATGTTGAAGCTGTAACCCCATGGTGTGGTTGTGTTTGGAGGTGGGGAAATAGGGAGAATAAGATGGTGGAGGAGTAGGTGGACGTGGAATACATCTCTCTCCATGGATACATCAGGAATACACCTTCAGACACAGAAGATATTGCAGAACACCATCTGAGAGTGGGCACGAGTACTTGGTTGCCAGAAAAGAATACATAGACCCAGGCAAAACTTGGTAGGATGAAGGAAGGAGGTGGGAAAAAGATGACAGTGAACAGGACTGGACCTGCACATGGCAGGGGGCGGCAGGGGGCGGCTGTGTGTGAGAGGAACTGAAGCAGGGATCAGATCCCCACATTGGGGCATTGTTTGGAACAGAGAAGCATTTGAGACTGAGAGTGAAGTAGCTGTCTGTGACAGTCTGAATGGAATGAGACCCACACAAACAATCGTTGTCACAGCCCCACATACACTGGATGGAGATGCAAGTCCCTTAGAAAGCACAGTGGCTGGGAGCTGGAGCATAGGGATTGGAGAGCAATCCCAGGGTGAGGTCTGCTGTTGACTGTTGAGTGGATAGGATAGAGGAGTCTGGCAGGATACAGTCCATGGGTTTGCAGAGAGTCAGGCACGACTTAGTGACCGAACAAAAACAACCAACCAGGAGGACGTTTAAGTGCCTGCCGAGGTAAGCGGCAGAGAAGGACCCCAGCCAGGATGACCATTTAACCTTCTGACCCACAAAGTAATAGAGAAGGACCCCAGGCAGGGTGGCAATTTAAGCGCCTGTCATGGAGCAACACAAAGCACCCCAGGCAGGGGGCCCTTTAAGTGCCTGATGTGCAGAGAAACAGAAAAGGACTCCAGCATGGTCCCCTTTAAGTGCCTGACAAGCCAAGTAACAGTGAAGGACACAAGTCGGGGGCCCTTTAAATGCCTGATATGCCAAGCAACAGAGAACGACTCCAACGGGGTGGGGGGGCCCTCAAGGACCTGACACATTGAGCAACAGGAACCAACCCCAACCAGTGCGACCACTTAAGCACCTGAGAAGCTGAGCAACAGAGAAGGACCCCAGCCAGGGGGGCCCTTTAAATGCCTGATATGCCAAGCAACAGAGAAGGACCCAGCCAGGCGGCCCTTTAAATGCCTGATATGCCAAGCAACAGAGAAGGACTCCAACAGGGTGGGGGGGGCCCTCAAGCACCTGACACATTGAACAAGCGGAACCGACCCCAACCAGTGCGACCACTTAAGCACCTGAGAAGCTGAGCAACAGAGAAGGACTCCAGCCACGGGGGCTCTTTAAATGCCTGATATGCCAACCAACATAGAAGGACCCCAGCCAGGCGGGCCCTTTAAATGCCTGATATGCCAAGCAACAGAGAAGGACCCCAGCCAGGCGGGCCCTTTAAATGCCTGATATGCCAAGCAACAGAGAAGGACCCCAGCCAGGCGGGCCCTTTAAATGCCTAATATGCCAAGCAACAGAGATGGACCCCAGCCAGGGGGGCCGTTTAAATGCCTGGTATGAGAAGCAACAGAGAAGGACCCCAGCCAGGGGGGCCCTTTAAATGCCTGAGACGCCAACCAACAGAAAAGGACTCCAGCCACGGGGGCTCTTTAAATGCCTGATATGCCAACCAACATAGAAGGACCCCAGCCAGGCGGGCCCTTTAAATGCCTGATATGCCAAGCAACAGAGAAGGACCCCAGCCAGGTGGGCCCTTTAAATGCCTGATATGCCAACCAACAGAGAAAGACCCCAGGCAGGCGGGCCGTTTAAATGCCTGATATGCCAAGCAACAGAGAACGACCCCAGCCAGGTGGGCCCGATAAGTGCCTGATATGCCAAGCAACAGAGAAGGACCCCAGGAGGTGGCCCTTTAAATGCCTGATATGCCAAGCAACAGAGAAGGACCCCAGCCAGGTGGCCCTTTAAATGCCTGATATGCCAAGCAACAGAGAAGGACCACAGCCAGGTGGCCCTTTAAATGCCTGATATGCCAAGCAACAGAGAAGGACCCCAGCCAGGTGGCCCTTTAAATGCCTGATATGCCAAGCAACAGAGAAGGACCACAGCCAGGTGGCCCTTTAAATGCCTGATATGCCAAGCAACAGAGAACGACCCCATCCAGGTGGCCCTTTAAATGCCTGATATGCCAAGCAACAGAGAAGGACCCCAGCCAGGTGGCCCTTTAAATGTCTCATATGCCAAGCAACAGAGAAGGACCCCAGCCAGGTGGCCCTTTAAATGCCTGATATGCCAAGCAACAGAGAAGGACCCCAGCCAGGCGGCCCTTTACATGCATCATATGCCAAGCAACAGAGAAGGACCCCAGCCAGGCGGGCCCTTTAAATGCCTGATATGCCAAGCAACAGAGAAGGACCCCAGCCAGGCGGGCCCTTTAAATGCCTGATATGCCAAGCAACAGAGAAGGACCCCAGCCAGGCGGGCCCTTTAAATGCCTGATATGCCAACCAACAGAGAAGGACCCCAGCCAGGGGGGCCTTTAAATGCCTGATATGCCAAGCAACAGAGAAGGAACCTAGCCAGATGGGCCCTTTAAATGCTTGATATGCCAAGCAACATAGAAGGACCCCAGCCGGTGGGGGGGTCCCTTTAAATGCCTGATATGCAAAGCAACAGAGAAGGACCCCAGCCAGGCGGGCCCTTTAAATGCCTGATATGCCAACCAACAGAGAAGGACCCAAGCCAGGCGGGCCCTTTAAATGCCTGATATGCCAAGCAACAGAGAAGGAACCCAGCCAGGCGGGCCCTTTAAATGCATGATATGCCAAGCAACATAGAAGGCCCCAGCCGGGGGGGGGGGGTCACTTTAAATGCCTGATATGCAAAGCAACAGAGAAGGACCCCAGCCAGGCGGGCCCTTTAAATGCCTGATATGCCAAGGAACAGAGAAGGACCCAAGCCAGGGGGGCCCTTTAAATGCCTGATATGCCAAGGAACAGAGAAGGACTCAGCCAGGTGGGCCCTTTAAATGCTTGATATGCCAATCAACAGAAAAGAACCCAGCCAGGCGGGCCCTTTAAATGCCTGATATGCCAAGCAACAGAGAAGGACCCCAGCCAGGGGGGCCCTTTAAATGCCTGATATGCCAAGCAACAGAGAAGGACCCCAGCCGGGGTGGGGGGGCACTTAAGCACCTGACACATTGAGCAAGAGGAACCGAACCCAACCAGTGCGACGACATAAACACCTGACAAGCTGAGCAACAGAGAAGGAACCTAGCCAGGCGGGCCCTTTCAATGCCTGATATTCCAAGCAACAGAGAAGGACCCCAGCCAGGCGGGCCCTTTAAATGCATGATATATCAAGCAACAGAGAAGGACCCCAGTCGGGGGGGGGGGGCGTTTAAATGCCTGATATGCCAAGGAACAGAGAAGGACCCCAGCCAGGGGGGCCCTTTAAATGCCTGATATGCCAACCAACAGAGAAGGACTCAAGCCACGGGGGCCCTTTAAATGCCTGATATACCAAGCAACAGAGAAGGACCCAAGGAGGCGGGCCCTTTAAATGCCTGATACGCCAAACAACATAGAAGTACCTAGCCAGGCGGGCCCTTTAAATGCCTGATATGCCAAGCAACAGAGAAGGACCCCAGCCAGGGGGGCCCTTTAAATGCCTGATATGCCAAGCAACAAAGAAGGACCCCAGCCAGGGGGGCCCTTTAAATGCCTGATATGCCAACCAACAGAGAAGGACCCCAGCCAGGCGGGCCCTTTAAATGCCTGATATGCCAACCAACAGAGAAGGACCCCAGCCAGGCGGGCCATTTAAATGCCTGATATGCCAAGCAACAGAAGGACCCCAGCCAGGGGGGCCCTTTAAATGCCTGATATGCCAACCAACAGAAAAGGACCCAGCCAGGGGGGCTCTTTAAATGCCTGATATGCCAACCCCAGCCAGGCGGGCCCTTTAAATGCCTGATATGCCAAGCAACAGAGAAGGACCCCAGCCAGGGGGGCCCTTTAAATGCCTGATATGCCAAGCAACAGAGAAGGACCCCAATGGGGTTGGGGGGGTCCCTTAAGCACCTGACATATTGAGCAAGAGGAACCGACCCCAACCAGTGCGACGACTTAAACACCTGCCAAGCTGCGCAACAGAGAAGGACCCCAGCCAGGGGGGCCCTTTAAATGCATGATATGCCAAGCAACAGAGAAGGACCCCAACGGGGTGGGGGGGCCCTTAAGCACCTGACACATTGAGCAAGAGGAACCGACCCCAAACAGTGCGACGACTTAAACACCTGACAAGCTGAGCAACAGAGAAGGACCCCAGCCAGGCGGGCCCTTTAAATGCATGATATACCAAGCAACAGAGAAAGACCCCAGCGGGGGGGGGGGGGGCCCTTTAAATGCCTGATATGCCAAGGAACAGAGAAGGACCCCAGCCAGGGGGGCCCTTTAAATGCCTGATATACCAACCAACAGAAAAGGACTCAAGCCACGGGGGCCCTTTAAATGCCTGATATGCCAAGCAACAGAGAAGGACCCCAGCCAGGCGGGCCCTTTAAATGCCTGATATGCCAAACAACAAAAGGACCCAAGCCAGGGGGGCCCTTTAAATGCCTGATATGCCAACCCCAGCCAGGGGGCCCTTTAAATGCCTGATATGCCAACCAACATAGAAGGACCCCAGCCAGGCGGGCCCATTAAATGCCTGACATGCCAACCAACAGAGAAAGACCCCAGGCAGGCGGGCCGTTTAAATGCCTGATATGCCAAGCAACAGAGAACGACCCCAGCCAGGTGGGCCCGATAAGTGCCTGATATGCCAAACAAGGGAGAAGGACCCCAGTCAGGCGGGCCTTTTAAATGCTGGGGTCCTTGTCGGCTGGTTGGCATATCAAGCATTTTAAGGGGCGCCGTGGCTGGAGTCCTTCTCTGTTGGTTGGCGTATCAGGGATTTAAAGGGCCCGTCTGACTGGCGTCCCTCTCTGTTGCTTGTCATATCAGGCATTTAAAGGGCCCGTCTGACTGCTGTCCCTCTCTGTTGCTTGTCATATCAGGCATTTAAAGGGCCCGCCTGGCTGGGGTCCTTCTCCATTGTTTGGCATATCGGGCATTTAAAGGGCCCGCCTGGCTCGTGGTCCTTCTCCATTGGTTGGCATATCAGGCATTTAAAGGGCCCCCGTTCCTGGAGTCCTTCTCTGTTGGTTGGCGTATCAGGCATTTAAAGGGCCCGTCTGACTGCTGTCCCTCTCTGTTGCTTGTCATATCAGGCATTTAAAGGGCCCGCCTCGCTGGTGTCCCTCTCTGTTGCTTGGCATATCAGGCATTTAAAGGGCCCGCCTGACT